>NC_064303.1:93072294-94450990 GCF_023373825.1 Bactrocera dorsalis
CATTGAAAATATTCATCGGGGACGAGATAGTCATATAAAAGTAGTAGATGTACGAACGAAAGCTGGTATACTTACTCGACCTAGCAAAATTATGTTTCCTTCCGAACACCGAAAAACCGGTTACATAAACCCCGCGGAATCAAGTGCATAAATAAAATCAACCAACAATTAACCCGTTTTGACTCGAAATACCACCGTCTTACAATTCGTATATATAAACCACCCAGCCAATCATCTGTTCCAGTAGTCAGGGAGAGCAAACGAGAAGCATTTTGAAGAATATGCACCGCCACGATGCAGAGTATGCAATCGACTACACGTCTTTGAAGAGGTGCACAATTTTCAAGAGTATGAAGTTTGCTCAGCACCAACATATTGCTAGAGCCCACGGCCACTGTGTTAATTGCTTGGCAGATACTTAATCCACTTTCGATTGTATGTTCGGCTGGACATGTCATTACTGTCAACCGTATCGTGACCACATCACACATTATTTCATAGCTTTCCTCGACGAACCAATCCGTCAACACACACCAGTCATCGGCACAGTCAACACAGGGATCAGGTCTAACGTCGAAAAGTCCATCACCCGAAGCTGGACTGCTCAGTACAACTGTTTCTTTGCTAGAAAAGAGAACTTTCTGAGTTAAATGACTATATGACTGTTTTTCTGATTCTTTCTAGATTTTGCGACTTTTTATAACTCAGATTGACTTCTTTACTTTACCAAAAATTTATCTAACTCATCGAAAGTAACTCTCGGTTCTCTTTCAGAATAAATTCTCTGAAATAAGCCTCATTAAATCCATTAGGTCAAAAATCTATTTCATCAAAAAGACAAAAGATAAATAGATTTCGGGAGTATAGCACCGAATTAAAAGACTTTTGTTTTCAAAGCACTTATTCTCAGCTAAAATTAGTAGAAAACAGTGAGAAATACGCAATCTCCCCAAAATTAGATACACATGTATAGTTGAATATTGCCATGTGTTGGAGCACTGTCAGTTGGCTTGTAGACAAGTCCCTTTAAGCCCTACTTAGTGAAGAGTGGATTGCACGTCGAGAAAAGCCTACCAAGGTATAGAACTAGCTAAATAGTGAAGTGGAAAGTAACCTGGATATAACGCCTATTTATGTCGAACTTCGCTATCAAAATAAATGCTACTCAGGAAACCTAATACTAAGTTTAGTGCCCACATTGAGCCCACTTAACCTCAATTCATCTAATTTAACCACTGTGGTCAGGCCATTGCGGGAGAGTTATTCACTCCGACGCGGCCAGTTAGCAACGCACCTCCATGGAACAAGGCTAGTCTGCGAAGTACAAGCATTTGGCAACACTAATAAGCATAAAACACATACAACAACAACAAAAGTACGCCATACGCTAAGCCACAGGCCAACAGCATTAAATAACAAGCGGAAAGCGGCAGAACCGGCGACGACGGCCGGCGATGACTAGAATGAAAGTGACGATAACGCAAAAACTATGGCGGAGGACAAACGTGCGCTGGTTAAGGCAACAGTAACGGTAAATGGTGAAAGTAATCAAAGCGGAAGCGGAAATGTATACAAATGAAACTTGAGCATTTTCCCCTTTTAATTATGCGCACTTATAAATTTCAAGTAACTGTGGACACAACAACAACAACAACAATAGCGATAATAACTAGAAAAACAACAAACATTGGTGAACAACGTAAACAAATGCTAAACAAGTACAATAATAATAATAACAACAACAACGTTGCAGACAAGCACTTGTGACAACCGTAAATTTACAACAAAACCAACAGCAACAAAGTAGTAGCGTACAATGAAAAGTTCTGGGACAAAATGTAACAAGAAAAAGTTGAAAAAATATAAATTCAATGAACATCGGTTTTGTGCCAAGAGGAAAAGTTACCGGCAAATACTGCAATACAGTGGAAGTGCAGCTACAACAAATAGCGTGTGCTTACACATTAAGCTAGTGTTTGTGTAAGTAGCTCAGCGGGGTTAAAGAGGGTTGTACTTTTCTATTTAATGAGGTATTGAGTTGCATCGAAGCTCTAATATCCTTCATAAATAACAAAGTTTTTGAATACAAGTTATTGATTTTGATTGATCAGTTTTGTATGGCAGCTATATGTTATAGTCGTCTAACCTCAATAATCTGTGCCGGATTTCTGGGAGATATCTCGTCACATACAAATAAATACAAATACTAGATTTTGACCGATCATCTTGTTTGGCAACTATATGCAATTATGAATCGATATCCACAGTTCCGCCAGATGAGCAGCTTCTTGAGGAAAAAACGATGTGTGATCGATATGTTAAAAGCTCAGAGACTAGTGCGCTTATATACTGGTATACAAACGCTTAGCCTACAACGACTCAGCTCTCAATAAGAGCGCTACAAAAGATACTGCTGTAATCTCCAGTTCATATTCGTACAAAGTTCATCAATCGTCGCCTGTTTGTTGGCATAGACCACAGACAGGATTTTCACAGGAAATAGTCTAATGGCGCCAAATCGCCCAACAGAGGCGGCCAACTAAATGGGCCATTTCGTGAGATAACACGTTTATCAAACTTGGTTTTCAATAAATCGATTGTGACATTCGCTGTGTGGCTCGTGGCGCCGTCCTGTTGGAAACACATATTGTCCAAGTCCATATCATTCAATTCGGGCCAAAAATATTTTGTTATCATTGAGCAGTAACGATTCCCATTCACAAAAAAGTGTCGGTCTTGATCATCAAGGAAGAAGTGCGGCCCAATGACGCCACCGTCACATAAACCGTAATTTTATCGGGACACACGGAATACGTGTGGATTAATACCTAACCAATAACTAATATTTTGCTTATTGGTGAAGCCATAAAATATTAGGTTGTCAAATATCTCCCATCCGCCTTTTTGCTCTTTATTCAATGCTTTATAAAAAGTGTTACAGTTATCGGATTTAGTTCAAATATGCGCCGTTTCGTTCGTTAATCTGTTTACATATAGACGGCAACTTCAGAATACCCCCCTCGTAGAAGCCCTCTCCTTATTTGCGAAGTACTCGGACAGCCACTTTCCACAAGCCTCTTTTGAGTTCAACTTTACACCAATAAGGGCGTTCGCCATGGACAGGAACAGGTAGTAATCACTTGCCGCTATGTCCAGGCTATATGGTGGATGCGATAAACCTCCCATCAGAGCTCCCGTAGCTTCTGACGAGTCATCAATGAAATGTGTGGTCTGGCGTTGCCCTGGTGGAACACTACTCCCTTCCTGTTGGCCAATTCTGAACGCTTCTGGTCGATCGCCTGCTTCAAGCGCTCCAGTTGTTCGCAGTAGATGGTAGAATTAAGCCTCTGACCATGTGGGAGCAGCTCATAGTGCATGATTCCCTTCCAGTCCCACCAAACACACAGCAAAACCTTCCTGGCTCTCAATACCGGCTTGGGCACTGTTTGGAACGATTCAACGGCCTCCGACCGCGACCGTTTTCGCTTGATATTGTCGTATGTGATCCATTTTTCGTCGCCAGTCACCATCCGCTTTAAAAATGGGTCGAGTTCGTTCCGTTTTAGCAGCATATCGCAGGCGTTGATTCGGTCCAGAAGGTTTTTTTGCGTCAAATCATGCGGCACCAAAACATCAAGCTTTTTTGTGTATCCAGTCTACTGCAGTTGGGTTAAAATGGTTTGGCGACTAACTTCCATCTTCTGGGGGCGATGTCACGAGATGCCACATGCCGGTCTAACTCGATGTTTTCCATGATTCGATCGGTATTCGTCGCCACAGGTCTTCCGCCGGGTGGCTTATCCATGGTGTTGTTTTCAACCACTTTGAATCGTCCAAACCATTCGCAGTAAGAAGTTATAGAGAAAAATTAAAACAACATTAATCTCACGGAACGTTTCTCTAGCGGATTTGCCTTTAACGAAGGAAAACGTTAAAATAGCGTGAATTTCGCCGTTATTGAACTCCATGTTTACACGTCTATAACTGTTGAAAGCAATATCCAAACTGATCATGTACAGCGTCGTTTTGTAGGTTATGTCAAGACCTTTCAAGGATGTATAGTATTGCCAGATACGAGCTCTGTAGCGCTTTATACATAGCCGCGAATTTCAAAAGACAAAAAGGCGTTAGGGAGATATTTGACAACCAATAATAACTGCCAGAGAGATAGTGATAAAAAATTGATGGATGGAAATGATGTAGATCTCTTTACTAACGAACTTCTTCAGAAGCACGGTGTAGTTCAGAGAGGGTACGATAAAGTGATATAATATTAGTCTCGGTGGTATCACAATGGACCTCTTAAAGGCCTAGCTGCGTCGTCAAACCGCCATTCTAATTACATACCTAACATATATGCTAATATTTCTCACATTCTCCCAACTTCGTAATACACTTGTAGCTTAAAAATTGCTTATCTCACATTTCGGCGCCTCCGAGAAAGCCAAAACTTCCTCTCTGGTATAAAACTCAATATTTTCGGCGTAGTTTCGTCCACATTGTCCGTAAACTACAAATCTTTAGTACACTACCTATCAACTAATTTAAAACCACGAATCCAATGAAATAAACAAAAGCGCTTCAGAGTCTTTTCTCTTTGTTTCACCAACAGCTTTGTGTTCATGGTTCGAGCGTTTGCCTTCACTTTGCACCGAAAGTATCACAACACAGGCTATCGACATTGCGATCATAGCGTCGCTTATGCAACGCTCCATTTTCTTTTGTTTGTATTGTTGTTGTTGTGCTTGTAATTGCATTGTGCTCACAGCATCATGCCAACGGTTACGTAAGACCCCCGGTATCCGCTTGGCGGCAGTTGTCGCTTGTCTTACAATTCATATTTCCTCCTTTGGGTGCATTTTTGCGCTCCTTTGGAGGGCTGCCAAGCGTTTTTACTATTTTTTTAGCGATTGCAAGGACAAATATTGGCATTGTTTGGCTTTTGTTTCTCGCCCTCCTTGTGATTTGCTGCTCGCAACAGTTTAACACAAAAAGCACTAATTTTTTATTGAAAAGCGAAAGAGCGTAATAATAATAATTGTAAAATTCCTTAAAATCATTAACTTGAAATGTAATTGTGTTGCATTACTATTAGTTTCGGTTTTCTCCTCGAGCGTGCTGCGCTCATTTTGTTTTTTTTTTCTCTCCTTACCCTCCTTTTAGAAGTCATTTGCTCAACGCTATGAAACAATTAAGGCAGCGTAATTTTTGATTGCTTTCATTTACTGTTATGTTTAACAATAGTGCCCACTCTTCTGTTTCGTCCTCACCCATAATTTTAGGTGGCATGTCGCATTACATGCTAAATATTATTGTTGAAATCATAGCAATTTGTACTTTTTCCGTTTCATTGTTTTTCAAGTGTTCAATATAGAGGAAACTTTTGAGAGAGGGATATTGGGGGCAAAGTTATTAACGCGAAATGATTTTGAAATCAGCTAGTTTTGCTAATTGAATTTAGGAGAACTTTGTGAGCAAAAGTTTTCCATCGAAAATTTTCGAGTGAAGTTTGATCAACTCTGAGCACAATACAACTCTGCGTATGAAAATTGAAAGCATCTCGAATTAGGACATTCATCATGCTTAGAAAGCGTGCATTGTTTGAAGTCCTGAGAGTTTTGGAACCGAACAATTTATTTTATTTTATGAATAGTTTAAAATCTAGTCAAAACTTTCTTCATTTCTTAATATGATTAAATTTAGGTAGGTACCTAGGAAGAGTTTGACGACGTGTCTAGGAGGCTCGTTGTGAAACCACCGCGAACGAAAACGCGTCACTGAATAGTATTCTCTCTGAATCATCCTTTGTTTCGGAAGCTCATTTGCAATTAGAGAATGATGGTTTTCAGAATAAAATTGAAAAATTTTACGGTGAAATTTTAACAAACAAAATATTAAAATTTTTATAGGATTTCAATATGCGCAAGAAAAGCATTTTTGCAGAACTTGCGGGTTTCACCTGACAAAAAAATACTTAATTCAAGAGAGTTTTTACAATGTAAGTTGTCTCAGTTGACATAGCGGACATTTCATATGAAATATCGCATGCGAGTAAATTGCAGCAAGAGAGCCTACACACAACATAGCCTCATTAATTATTGCAAATGCAAGGAAAGCAACACAACTAAAATGTCGCATGAAACACCAGTGATGACTGAGAACGAATGAGAAGAATAAGCACTCTCGAACAACAAATGAGCATCATTGCCACCAATAACGGATCAACTCTTTAGTTTATGAGCAACGAAATAAAAGGAACGAATATTTTGACTGCAAAATTGGTGCGTGATATTTTATTGTGAAAAATTAAATTTTGTAAAGTGTAGAGAATATTTTTGTGAAATTTTATCCGTCAAGTTCGTGCGCGTTCTTATAATATAAAATTAAATTATGTGTGTGATTATAGTGATTAAAGTGTTGTGAATGTTTCAATTCATGTTTGTGAGCATTTCAATTGTTTTGTTGTATGTAAGTCAATGTGAAGGCTGCTGAGACAGGAGCGATGCTGTATGACTGGAATGTCAGCATAACAAAGGGTAAGTCCATATTATATGTAAGTATTTATGTAATTGCATGCATGCATGAACATGCTTATAATTGCTTAAATTAATTATTAAATTTTTCTAATAATATATTTTTTAATATGTTTGTGGAAGACTTTTACTTGTTGAACAGAAAATTTTCAGCAAATGTGTTTAAAATTTCTATATTATGTACATATATACTACACTTATACTGTGGGAAACAAGAATGAATACAACTTTGTTCTTTGTGTCTTTATATCTGCATAAGTAGAGAAGTAGCAAAGACATTTTAAAAAGCTGTTTATCCCTTTGGTTCATATTCAATTCCGAATAGAATGGTTAATAAACAGGGATGTTGTGGAATCCAAGACAGATTTTAATAGTTATCGGAATTGCAAACCAATTATGATTTTCGATGCTGTTACAGAAACTGATTGGATTTTCGTCTTTCGAAGCATGCGCAAAACCAATATTCGATGTTAACTAATGTGACAAAACTTGCAAATGAATACATTTCGAAGCAATGCTATTAAAGTTCTAATGAGTTCCGATTTAAAGAAAGATTTTAAGAGATAACATTTGTCGAATGAATAAAGACGCTTTTAGGTGTTAAATTACGTTATTACGTTTTGTAAATCTTCTTTAAATATCCGGAATTTTTTCCAAAAACTCAATAATTTAGACGTTTGGTGTTTTGTTCTATTGTAGAAATAAAGATAAATTAATTCATAACAATAAAGTAACTTGAATTCGTAACTTTCATTTCAAATATGTCGGCGACTATCTTCTTGCTTTGTTTCTGATAGCAAAACCGATAAAATTGGTTTCCGTGACATCCATAACCGATATAAATTCTGCTTTGAACATCCAACCAATACTTAATGTCTGAATTCATTAAACCTACAATTTTTTTTCTCAGTTTCAATTCTGACTACTATCAAAGCTATCAGATTCCACAAGACCCTTGAATATAAAATATCGAATTCTAAGAAATAGACAAGTAAAACCAAAACAGCTCGTATGTACTCAATTCCTTACAAAAACTTTCAAAAAATACTTAATTTCTTGTAATAATTCATAATTCAAGGTTTGGCATACTTTCGACCAAATTCTGTGTAAAATTATTTGGAATGTCACTGTGTCATTATCGCTGTACCCCTTGCCAAATCTCGTCCAGATTCGTTGAGGTTGATCGGTGTTGTCCTAACCTTCATTTGATGATTGACCACAAATTCTCGATCGGATTGAGATCAGAACTTTGGATTGGCCACTTTATCAATAAGAAATTTAGGTCGCCAAGCCTTTACTTTAAATTTTGGAGTTTGTTTTGGGTCGTCATCATATTGAAATATGACTAATTCTTTATGACAATCACTCCTTTCCCTAAAATCGGGTATATGGTTTACAAAATATGCAGATAGTTTTCTTTCCTCATTATTCCGTAGAATACCCCTAACATGTCACCAGCATACTTAGCATACTTCATTATTTGTGTAACATGGTCCCTTTGGATGATCTCCCCTTTTTGGCGAAAACATTACTCCATATGATTATAGATGGTACCTTAATGGACCCCAGGGAATATATTATTAGCTTGTGGCACACAAATTAATATAATGCAAAAATCGATAAAATCGGCTCGATACTACCTACAACTCCCATGTAACACATATAATGAATTTTGTTTTTCTAATAAACCTTATGTTGAATATGTCGGTCAATATACCATATGTCATATTTATTCAATAATTGCTTGGTTTTCGATCTTCTGGTTGACAGTTGCACCTTAAGAACTTGATTCCAGCAAGTTGAAATAGTATAAAATGTTTGGTTGCAGCAGAATTTAGCTTTTTCATACGTGGCATACATTCTTGCAAGATCAATTTGAGGCAAGAACTGAAGTCGCTGGACCAGAATCGTCGAATGTTCGTGAATTGGGCTGAGGAACAACATGAAAATTATCCGGATTTTCATCGAAAAGTCATCTTCAGCGATGGGGCTCATTTCTGGCTGAATGGCTTCGTCATGAAACGAAATATATATTATTGGCCAAGCAGCAACTCACACGTACTCCATGAGTCATCATTGGATCCAAAAAAAATTACTTTGGTGCGGTATATGGGTGGGCGGTGTAATTGGGTCTTACTTCTTCTTTGATGATTAAGATCGGCATGGTACTGTAAATAGGAATCGCTACCGCTCAATGATAACCGAATTATATTTAGCCCGAATTGGATGATATGGACTTGGACAATACTGAAAACCAAGTTTGGTGAACGTGTTATCTCACGAAATGGCCCAGTCAGTTGGTCGCCTCGGTCTTGCGATTTGCGATGTTATTTTTTCTCCGCTACCACTAGCTGGAGGGTTCTTATTCATTCGCACTGGTCGTATCCTAACCTTTGTACAATTCATATAACTCATCTATCCATCTTCCGCAATGTTTACCATCATTAAAAGCTAAAAGCCGACAGGCGGATACTTCATTAGTCTGATTCGTTGACAAGCTTCATAAATTTCGCGCAGTTTTTACTATTACCACTGACTTAAAACCTCTTTTTCTGTTCGACGAAGCTATCGAAATAGTTATTTAATTTCAAGCTAGCTGAGCTCGTACAGCAAATACTCTTTTTGTTATTCCACTTTAACCTTTCCGAACAAGAATGTAGAGTCCTAATCTGATTTGCATAAGGTTTCAGTTTTCACTGATAGTACGAGTGCTGAAGTTAAACTGTCTAGAGTCGAACTATTTTGGACGAAATTGCGAGGAGAACGTTGAAACTAAACTGTAAATTTCGATTTTTTCAAAAAAAAGGTTACATTTTCTACTAGTTAGAGCTTAATTGCGTTAATATTAATCATCGGATAAGCCGCACTCTGACACGCCCACGCTGACCTTCCATGTGGGACCTACGGCGAGAACAAATAAAGTGCGCTCCTTGTCATTGTCACATTCAATAAATTTCAACTTCAATGTGTCAACGCCTGCGACATGTCAAAATTAGCAACATTTGAAATTCATCCTAAACTCCAACGCCCACACACGCACGCAACGTGAACTGAAACTGCAATAGTGAAGGATGCAACTTGCCAATTTAGCGTACCCGTACACGACTCTCTACAAAGGCAACTTCAATTTTCATTTCGCTCATTATGCTGAGAATTGCATTTGTGCACTCGCACCCGCCGACGTCCCGCTGTGGCCAGCTCGCTGTCTGACCAACCGGACAAATTCCATCCGCTAACTACTTTTGTACGGTCCAACAGCGCTGCGCTGTCTAGCTGGGCCGGTGCCGAAATGAGATTACGATTCGACGCCGCATGAAAACATTCAACGAAAGAGCGAACGCCGCATCAGCACAATTATGAATGCAAACATAATCCTTGCGAGCTTTGTCTTTACACGCACGCCAAATGAGGGTGAGATGTTCATGATGCAATGGGAGCTGGGTGCTTTGGACGGGTGGTCAATTGGTGCATTGCACATAGAGAAACTTACACACTATATACTACTGGGTACTTACACTCGTTGCGCCCCGCGATGGCCGAGTGCGCTAATGGCGTCACTTGGTAGCTATCCGCATCACTGCCAATGCTGCTGCCGCCGCCGCCACCACCACTGCCAAGCGTCGATGTGACATGATAGCCATAACCATTCTGCGAGCCATAGACTGTCATGCCGGCTACAGTGGCGGCGGATTTCTGGTGCTGCTGTTGCTGCTGCTGATGTAGTTGTTCCTCATTATCCTGCACGGCTGTGAGTGTTAGCTCCATCGCATGTGAATCTAGTGATTTGCTGCTATCCAGACTACCGGTGGGATAATAGGGTGGTGGCGCTTGATTTGTTTGCGCCACTATAGATGGACGACCCGAGTCGAGGTCGTATTCTTTGGCCGGTGAGCTGGTGTTGGTCTTCTTCTTGTTGGATGCCACGCGTCGACAGTGACAAAAGAGCAATAAGAGTCCGACAAGCAGTAGGAATGCAATGGACGAGACGATTATGGCTATTACAGCGGATGTCGTTAGCGTTGATGTCTCAGGCATATATGATTTGCCAACTGCGGTGATTTGCGTTCAAATCCATGCCAAATGTTTGCAGAGTCGATTGATGAATGGTGACGTGTGAAGAAAAGAAAAAAAAATTAGCGATGAGTTTGGCAAAATGTGAAGTTGTAATGGTGTCATGGAAGTGGACATGAACTTTAGAAAGTGTAATGGAACAGGGTTAACGTAGAAAGGTGAGGAAGTTATGTTTGTATTACATATATGGATGCATGTAAGGCAGCCATTTGTGGATCTCTACACTTGGTCAGTCGAAGGTAACAAAGACATTAAAGAATATTATTGGTATTTAGTGGTTAGGGACGGAAATACTTGGATAAATTCCAAACTAGTTCGCTTCTTTATCTTAAAACATCAAGCGCCTTGTTTATGTCTCCTAAGAGGACTATTCGAAATGAAAGTTTGGTAGCGGTTGCATAACTATTACGGCTACGCTGGCTGGTCATGTCATCCGGATGGACGAAAACACGCCAGCTCTGAAAGTTTTCGAGGCAGTACCTGCCGGGGGAAGCAGAGGAAAAGGTAGACCTCCACTCCGTTGGAAAGACCAGGTGGAAAAGAATCTGGCTTCGCTTGGAATCTCTAATTGTCGCCACCTTGCGAAACGAAGAAACGACTGTTGCGCTGTTGTTAACAGTAAAGAAGAAGAAGCATTGAAGCATTGAATATAAGATCTCTATAAAGGAGGCTGGGCTCAGGCGTTGTGTGGATGTATTAACTTTGTAAGATCAGAATCCAAAGTTAGTTGAAATGAAGACCGTCATAGTCCACCTATTTAGAGGTTGGGCGATATACCGGAACAAGGTTAAGCGGATAAAGCCTCATTCTATTTTGAGATTTATTGTGTTCTGGTATATAGGATTTCATTCCAAGGTTTTTCGAACCTTCGTGGAATGAAGCATACTTTAGTGGAGGCCAGCACGAGTATGGGGTCAGAAAAGTTATGATTGTTCTAAGATCGTGTCCAACCAAACATGTATTTTTGAATGACCCACTATTAAGAGAAACTAGAAACGAATACTGCCGGACTCTATAGCCATTATTTCAAGGTTAAGAGATATTTGGACAGTTTAGATGTACGGCTTTTAGGGTTATTATGAAGAGATATGTAGTGTACAGTGTCATCAAAGCTACATAAAGGTATTACAGGCATTCTTGGCTTTCGTGATCCTCGCCCTGCCCACGTGAATATAAGAAATTTCCAGCTGCACTACCTTCAAACAAAAACTCTCGAATTCGCAATGATAGGCTATATATCAAAGAGTTTTGAAATGAAAATGCAATGTAAATCGCGGTAAAGGCGCTGCCGAGAGGAAGCAATATTTCAAACTAAATACATCTGGGACACTCACATCAACTTCACTCACTACTTTGTACTGGCTATACTCACTTTCCGCATTCGCATACTGTCCGCAATGGTCGTGATTGGTGCGTAGGCACAATTTCACACGCACCGTCGGTCCCTGCGCCGTCTCCGCCAGCGCCAACGTTATGTCCTCAGCATGGCCCAGTGTACGGCCTGATGCGCTGTAATGTGTCGTTTGTGGAATGTGATTAATTACTGCCTCTTTGAATGTGGCCTCACTGCCGGATGGGAGTAATGTCACTGTATCCACAATCTCCCATGTGGCCATTGGCGTTTCGCGATTCACCAATGATTCGACTATTGCAATTAATGACAGACATGTCGCCGCCACATTGATACCCAGAACATGCGAGTTGGGATCATAGGTGACATGCAAGGGTGGCGGAATTTTACTGACTTTTGTGGTGGCCAACACTTCGTTCGAGTAGCCCGAACTGCCTTTCGAATTCAGCGCATACACACGAAACATATAGCTTTGATATTGATCCAACGGCATCACTTTACAGGGATTCTCACGATAGCAATCGAACTCTAGCCAATCTGCTGAGCCAGCACTACTGCCAGCGGTAAAGCTTGCAGCGGCGCTACTGCTGCTGCTACTGCTCACAATCGACGTGGTGTAGGTGTGTGTGGCGCAGTCGGAAAGCGTTTGTTCGCGCGGTGTTGCCACACGACGATAAGTGACAAGGAATTTTGTGCTCACCAAGCCGCCATTGAAGCCCGGTATCCAGCTGAGTATGGCATAATTGTGCGATATTTCCATTACTTTGAGCGCGGTGGGCCGCTCCGGTGCACCCTTGGGTTGCAGTCTAATCTGCGTGCGTATTGTGTCGAGTGGATTGACAGCACGACAAGTGTAGTCGCCATAATCGGAATGCGAGATATGGTTTATGCGCAATATCGAGGTATAGACATCATTATTATCCGTACGTATTGCAATTTCATAATGACCATCCGAAGACATTGTAAGCGGCGAGGGATTATTTGCAAATTGCCATTGGAATTCTGGCTTCGGATAAGCTTGCACCTTGCACATAACCTCCGCCGACTCACGCACATCGTAAGCCACCTTATTATACTGATGCAAAACAATCGGCTCATGTTCGATGCGCAAATGCATGCTCGAGTTGGCCGAGTTCACCTCATTCTCATAGAGACAAGTGTAGAGTCCACGATCACCAGGCACCAACTGATTGCCATTCGGCCGCCCTTTGCCGCGGAACCTCAGTATGCTTTGCACGGTGACGACACCACCTTGACCCTCGGTGGGCGTTGTGCGTATATCATACATCTTACGACCTGGCAGTACCTCCGTGCCATCCTTGATCCAACGTATAATGGGCGTGGGTTTACCCTTGGCGCTGCACGTGACCGCATAATCGACATCGCCCACACGTCGCGTCATGTGTTGTTGTAGTTTGGCCAGAAATTGTGGTGGCTGGTGTACTTCGAGTATAATCGTAGCCATCTTACCAATACCCAACTCATTAACGGCATGACAGTGATACTTGCCCTCACTACCGAGATGCGCCTTCGGTATGGAGTATTGTGGTCCTTGCGCCAAAATCTTTTGTGTATTACTAAACTCACCGTCCACATCACGAAACCAGCGATACTGCGGCACTGGCCAACCGGGCGGATTAGCCGAGCAACTGAGCGTAACACCGTTGCCCACATGCACAATCGGTTTATTGGGTGTTATGTAGGCCTGCCCGGGTCGGTGTCGCACCAACAGCGCCACCGTGGAGTTGCCAACACCTTCTATACGTTTCGAGTTGTAGGGGTTCATCAGATTGACAGCACGACAAATATAGTTGCCGGCGTGTTCGGCGCGCACAGTTACCAAAGTGAGCAGTTCGCCAGTGAAGCGAAAATCCGGCGCTCCCTCCTTCAACCATTCGATGGTGATAGGTGGCGGGTTGGCGGTGACATTACAACGCACCATAACTGTTTCGCCCTCTTCGGCTTCGTGTGTCTTCGATTCGATAACAACTATGGGTGGGAAGAGCACATCAAGTATTATGTCCTTTTCGCCTGATTTGCCCAGCCCATTGTCCGCGTTGCAAGTATATTTGCCCGCATGATGGCGCCCCACGCGATAGATAGTGTGCGTAGGCGTGGCACTAACATATTGCCCGTTGCGTGACCAACGTACATTGGAGACTTTGGGTTTTGCATCGACATTGCATTCTAATTTGGCGATGTGATCACGTTCGATGCGCAGGGGATTTTGTGGTCCCACTTCGACGCGTGGATAAACTGCAAGTAAATAAGATAATAATGACGTAATTAGAAGAAGCACAAACATAAATAAGTAGAGCTTCTTCAGGACATATTTTATGGGTTTAAACAGGGCTGGGGTGGTCGTCAGTTTGTTGGATTTGCAATTTCAAATTGGTTCGGAAAGATAGAGTTGTTCTGATATTTTATAGTGGTCGTTTTATAGTGAACCGTTTCTTCCCTAAAATGCTCGGTATATTCTCAGATTATTCTCAAGTTTTATTGTGAAGAGTTTCATAGAGGTGAGCTTAAAGAGAACTCGATTATAAATGTAAGGGCGGTAACATCTCAATCTTAGATATTTCTCGCTTACAGTGGTGGAATAAATGTGGTGAATTTGGGTGTGGTGAAAAAATGAGAATACTTTCGGGGTATAAATTCGATAAATTGAAGAGTATGAGATCGAACTGATCACGGGAAATGAAGTATTTTGACATGGTGTATTCAAATTAGTGTAGACTTAAAGTTTTCTTTGAATAAGAAGTAAACTTTCGAAACTCATTCAAAACAGCTGAAATAATTACTATACACAATTGTACATATTTTAGGTATTAAAGACTACAGGGCACGTTTATAAATTTTTTAATGTGTTGAATTCAATTGTGATGTACTAAGTGTGGTGCACTCAGATGCGTTGTCAAAATACGTTGTAATTTCAAGCGTGATATTTTTGTGATTATATGATTTGCAAGATTTTTTTTTCTGTGGTGAATTCAACTTTGATGTGTTATGTGTAGTGAAAGTTTTTTTGATGCTTTAAAGCGCGATATTTTTATGTGTTGAATTCAATTATGGTGAAATAAATTGTGGTGAATTAAAATGTGGTGACTTTGGGTATTGTGAGAAAATTTATTATAATTTAAAGCTCGATAAGTAAGATAATGTAAATGAAAACTCTTTAGTTCTAATTAAGTCCTGAGTTAAAGCTTACTTTAGAAAGGAGCCAATACTAAGCTCACCTCAAATCGAAATGATTACAATAATAACAATAAACACAAAAAGGATATGCGATGTTGATTGTTTTTTAGACAATATGTTGAAAATTGGCACATGTGAGTTGAACCGTGGTAGGTTAAACATGAAAAGTTAAGATGTGGTGAGAAAAATATATTATGTGGTAAATTCGATTGTGATATTTGAAACATGGAAGGTTCAGGTATGGTGAGAAAAACATAGTGATGTTACAATTGGCAGCAAGTGTGGTGGATTTACGAATGTTTAGCATGTACTGTAAATTGACTAATCTGTAGGCAAATCAATGTGTTGTGAGTTGAAATTAGGCTTATAATCCGTATACATAAAATTTTTAAGATGTGGTGAAAAATTTTGTTTATGTGGTAGATTCAATTGTGAAAGGTGGAACATAGAAAGTTGAGGTGTGGTGTGAAAAACAAATGATTACAATATACAGGGGGTATGGTGAGTTTGTGCTTGTGTGACTTGTGTATGTTGGCTTATCTGTAGGAAAATTTGAGGTGTGGTGAGTTAACTATTCGCCACATACTGAAAATTTTTTTAAAGTGTAGTGAAAAAAATATGTGGTAAATTTAATTGTGGTAGTTGAAACATGGAAAGTGCATGAGTTGTGAGAAAAACATATCATGATTACAATTTACGGAGAGTGTGGGGAGTTTGTGCTTGTTTAGATTATGTATGTTGGCTTATCTGTAGGGAAATGAAGGCGTGGTGAGTTGACATCAAACTTACAAACTTAGAAAATATTTCTCTTGCCTAATGCTTTCTTAATTGGTAAATTTTTATATTGAACTTCACCATTCCCTGACTTTGACTTATGGAAATAACATACATATATTTATACCCTCTTCACAAATAAGTGAACAGAACATATGACTATTTATGAACTTACGCTAAATCTTTACAGATTACAACAACTAAATATAAAAATATACATTGAATAGCATCCGTTTACGGAAATTCACCATATTAATGGTGAAATTCACCATACAAGTGGTGAATTTAAGTTGGTCCTTGATTTATATTTTTGCCTTCATAATACTTAAAAGAAAATTTCCAAAAAAATTGTGTAGGAATTTTAACATGTCGGCAGCGTTAAGTTTCCGAGTTCTCTTCCACCCCTCAGATCCCCAATGCCCTCATAGTACATGGCAATTAATGCTTCCTATTTTCATTCACTTAAAATTCAAAATATCACCCCACTCCCCACCCCTCATTGGCCGTTGCGGACATCTGTTAATATTCCCAAAAGCTGATGTTTACGCTAGCGGTAAATTCGGCTCGCTTGCATTGGCTGTAATAAATGTGAATATCAATTTTATGCAGCAAATTGTGTGCAACGCATCAAAATGCTGCCAGGCATGGCGGCTCACTTATAACGGTAAATGCAAATTTTTATGACCACCTTTTTGGTATGCGTGTTCATATTTAATTTGTAAATGCTGCCACGAAAACAGCAGCACCCAACCACTCAGTGCGACTGTTAGCGCTGTCATTGCCCACACACACACACAGAGACTTGCGTATATACATACATATACATATTAGCACATATGCATGTCGTCAGTGCCACTCATGCAGGCAGGCGCATAAATGTTGGTTGATAGCTGAAAAATGGCAAAACATGTTTGTGCTGCGGGAACAGTGTGGCAGGATATGAGGCAGCCGCAAGCGTAAATAACGATGACACCAAAACGTTGCGTTGCGTGAGAGGACGCGCTTCAGCGTTGGCTTGTAAAAAACATGCAAATAAAGTCACTCTGCTGCGGCAATTAGTGGGTTGTTGTTGTTGTTGCTTCGATGGTAGTTATTTTCACTTGGGATTGTTGTTGTTGCAATTGCTGTTGAAGGTGTAAGTGGTATTGTTTTTGCATTTGGTGTTGTTATTTTTTGAGTTTTTTTGTTGTTTTTGGATATTGTTGTTGTTCTTGTTTAATATTTTGTTGTTGTTGTTGCATATTTTGTTGTTTTTGTTGCAGCAATAGCTTTTATTGGAGATGCTGTTATTAAATATTTTTCTTGTTGTTGTTTTTGACTGCACATGTTTTTGTTAAATATTTTAATTGATGTTGTTTTTGCATGTTTTCTGAAATGGCTGGTTTTAAATTAATTTTTGTTGTTTTTTGAGAATTTGTTGTTGTTAATTTTTCTGTTGCCATTACAGGTTTTATAGAAATTGTTGTTTTTAATATTTTCTTTTTGTTTTTGTTGCAACTAGAGTTTTTATGGCAAATGTTGTTATTAAATATTTTTGTTGTTTTTGCATTTTTTTAGGAATTGGACGATTTAATTTTTTTAATGTTTTGGGGAAATTGCTGTTTTTGTCAATTGTTGTTGTTGTAATTTTTTTTGTTGCTGTCGTTGTTATCATTACAGGTTGTATAAGAATTGTTTTTGTTGTGTTTGGAAATTGTTGGTCTTGTTGCATATATTTGTTGTTGTTGTTTTTTGTTGCAAAAAAATTTTTGTTGTAAAATTTTTTATTGCAATTTTTTTCTGAAATTGCTGGTTTAAAATTTGTTTTTGTTGTTTTTTTGGAAATTGTTATTTTTCGAAATTGTTGTTGTTGTTATTTTTGTTCGTATCGTCGTTACCATTATAGGTTTTATAGCAATTCTGCAACCACTAATAACACGCTCAGCCCACTCGCTGCCATCATCTCACCTTTATTTTTCACAGCCAACCTGCCGTCCTTGACTCACCCCATCGTTGGTCTTCGGCGGGCGCAGAAATAAAGTTGTCGTTCAACGCGTGTTGACAACGTTCATTGCCGCTGCGCCGTTATGTACACGCCTGTCGTTCCTGCCACTCATGCTGTTGTCGCTCAATTAAATGTGCCACATTTTTTTTGTTTACCTCTGTTTTTGTTATTGTTGTTTTTTCATATATTGCTTTATATATAGCATAGAACATATACATACATATATACAACATCCGCTAGCATCGATAGCTCGCCATTGCATAGGCGCTCTGCACTGACGCGGCCGCCAAACGCCCCTCGGCTGCGGCTGAACTCGTTAGAAACGAAGCTGAAGCAAGTCGGTTGCTTGTACCTACTAACGTTCATAAGCTTATGACCCATAATAGTTTGACTTTTGTCCAGCTAATATGCCTACACACTCACAAATACATATAAATGTGCATATGTATACACATACACATACATGTTTATGTATGTGTGTCCCGATTTTTATGATCCGTGACGTTGGACATTTCCTGCTCAATGGGTGTGCGCAATTAGACGCATAAGCTATGTTGTTGTTGCTATTATTATTGCCATCACCATGCAACGCCCAGCGGCATCATTTAAATTAAGTGAAATTGCACGTAAATGTCGGTCATTAGCAGCGAGAAAACATATGCACTGCTTTCTGCCCGTGCACAGCCCTAAAGAGCATACACATACACACATACATATGTATGTATAAGTATACGAGCATAACTGCATTAAAAATGGCGGATGTGAAAGGTGCCCACAGGGTTCGGTAAACTTTGTTTATGGCCGCCTAAGTGTTGATATTGGTGTCATAAATCAATGCGTCGTCAGGGGAGAGCGGAAAGACCGAGTTACTATTGTTGTTACCTGCTGTTATTCATACAACAAACACAACTAGGTTACTCTACAAATAATATTGTTTAAACTTGGAAATTAGATACAAACGGTTGCGGTGGAATCGTAGCTTAGGCGGTCACCACAATTAATTCGAGGTCAGGTAGTTTTGCTGTTTCCTTCGTTAATGAGAAGTATAAAATTTACAATCGTCAAGAAAGGGATAGTAAGTTATCCTTATACACTCTAGTAAGAGATTTTGCTGCATTTGAGAAACCGACAGTCGGTTTAAGTACACAAAATCATCGGATTCTTCGGAGAGAAACTTTTTCATAATCTACTATAATGTCCCGTCACCGTCGAGACAAAGTCCGATGTAGTATATATAAAAAGTCATTACTTCTAAGAGAATATTCTGCGATTTGTAACGATTTTTTTGCTGTCTTCAAGGTAAAACATAAATTCGACCTCCGAAAACAGAACATTTAGGAGCAGAGTTTCGTCGCCCTTCAAAACAAAGTCGACATTCCGTCTCAGAAGAAGTATAGATTCCAATGGAACAATCTCCTGGTAGGACGGCGATGTAAACCCTGTTAAGAGTTGGTAGTTCAATGGATCTTTTCCGTTTCACTCTGGGTTAGAAGGTTTTTGCGACCCCACAAGTCCTGGTTGCTGATTCAGAACATATAGACCCCTCTGCTCGTTCCAATCGGGATATAATTTAGGTAAGGCTGCTTTTCGTGCCAGCTCTTCGGCTTTGTTTATTAGGATACATTTACTGATATATTAGTTTTACTGACTTTACTATAACAAAAGGGGTATCTGATTAGTTTTTTCTTCCTTCTATACTTCTTAGTAATGCAGTGAAATTGTGGCTGATTGGCTATGTAAGCCTGACTCTTTCCTCTAAGAGCGGTGAGTTTTAACCTTATGTTAGCTTACGCCATATCTTGGCAACTTAGAATGCTAGCATATGGTACATAAAATTCCTATATAACAGATCATTAGACCCTCACATATCCACAAAGCGTCTTGAGCCTATCTCGCCAAAGATAAGATTGCGGAGATTTTTCAACCTCAGTCTTGCAATGGTTGGGCTTTGGAGGAGAAATCGCCTGGAGATTTCCACCTCATCTTCCTTTACACAGCTTTGACAACATGCGTCCGAAAAGATATTTAGCCTTATCGAATGAATGCCTATTTGACAATGTGCAGTAGGAGCCTCTACAATTACTGCAAGATGAACTTTGCTAAGGGCAAGTATGTTGTTTAATAAATCTTCTGAGTTCTTCTGTAGGTCAAAAGGTTGTTGCACAGCAGCAGGTTGTCGACCAGCGCTTGCTAAAAGCATGTGAGATCCACACTAAGGTCACGTTAATTTTCGGCGACCCGGTGCAGTATTTCGGTTGGAATTCGGGAATTTGTCCGCTGCATGTTATTTTCGATTTGATATACCCCGAGAGAAAATAATTCGGAACTATTTCGAAACGTTGTTCTGAAGTTAAAAAGGATATGATGAAATGGCAAACCTACTCAACACACTGATAAAATTTGATACGAGTTTGTCCAGAAATTATATCTTTCGTTTACTAATTCGCTAAATTAAGTTTGCCACCATGTTTGTATTACCCAAAAAAAAAATAACCGAAGTCCCCATGAAGTATGTATTTAAATGATCAGCGCGACGAGCTGAGTCGATTGAGCCATGTCCATCTGTTTGTTCGTATGTCTATGTATATGTGAGCATGTCCTTTAGTTTTTGAGGGAGTCATCTGTAAATTGGCACAGTTTCTTTTCTGCTGCTCATTTGTTAGTATTACTGATACCGGATGCATGATTCTTCCATACAAACTGGTCGATCAAACTCAAGATTGAATTATTTTTATACGCTTTTGTTCTTTTTAAGGTTATAGTCGAGTTTACCACAAAGCGCCAGTCATTTTTCCCTTTCGCTGGTTGGCGCCAGTTGCAGATTCCAAGTGCAGCCAGGTCCGGGTGGAAGCCTTCCTCTTCTTCTGCTTCCCCCGGGGGAACTGCGTCGAATAATTTCAGAGCTGGATTGTTTTCATCCATTCTACTTTCCCAGTGCCGTGGTATATCTTGTACAGCTTGCCGTTCCATCGACTCAGGTATTCGTCGTTGGCAATGCGCAAAGGATCATAAATCTTTCGCAGAATCTTTCCCACTGACATACATCCGGGCGAGGATAACTTGTTGAGTTTTGACTTTGCTCGTCGAGAGAAGACTTTACTACTCAATTACTTACTCAGTCCGAAGAAACACCTGTTGGCGACAGCTTTTCTGTGTTGTATTTTGAAGCTGACGTTGTTAATATTAATGGTGATTCCAAGATAGACGAAATTATTTACGGCTTCGCAGTTATGACTGTTAACAGTGACGTGGGTGCCTAGTCGCGAGTGTGACGACTGTTTGTTTGATGACAGGAATTATTTCGTCATGCTCTCGTGCACTAACTAGACCTATTTGCTTCGCTTCTTTGTCCAACCTGGAGAAAGCAGAACTAACGGCGACGTTGTTAAGGCCAATGATATCACGTATGCTGATACGTCAGTAGTTGTCCACTCTTGTAGAAGATTGTACCTTCTCTATTCAGCTCTGCAGCTCAAAATTAATTTCTCCAGGAGTAGATGGAAGATGTCGTACAATAGGGAGTTGCTTTGTCTGAAACCTCATTTGGAATCGAACGGCTCGGAGATGTTCTTCCCGATCCTGGCGGGTCACCTGGGTGGTGTAAAACCATCAGAGGTGATGTGATAACCAACGACTAGACTAAAGCACCATTTTTGAACCCAGCTCAAAATAAATTACGGTGATAATAATCATT
This sequence comes from Bactrocera dorsalis, assembly GCF_023373825.1. Lineage (NCBI taxonomy): Eukaryota > Metazoa > Arthropoda > Insecta > Diptera > Tephritidae > Bactrocera > Bactrocera dorsalis. The sequence goes on from NC_064303.1 coordinate 93,093,897, forward strand.
GAAAACACTCTTTACTCCTGCTCAAGAAATATGGTATGATATTTCTTATCTATTACTATTTAAAGGTATTGTAGGAGACCTAACTGTAGAGCTAAAATGCTGAGATTGCCACTGTTTTGTAATTGCATACCTCAGAGTATCCTATGACTCGCTTTGAAGTCGTAAATAATTTCATTCCTTTTTATACTCTCGCAACAAAGTTGCTAAGGAGAGTATTATAGTTTTGTTCACATAACGGTTGTATGTAAGTCCTAAAACTAAAAGAGTCAGATATAGGGTTATATATACCAAAGTGATCAGAGTGACGAGTAGAGTTGAAATCCGGATGTCTGTCTGTCCGTCCGTCCGTGCAAGCTGTAACTTGAGTAAAAATTGAGATATCATGATGAAACTACACGTATTTCTTGGCTTCATAAGAAGGTTAAGTTCGAAGATGGAAAAAACCGGCCCACTGCCACGCCCACAAAATGGCGGAAACCGAAAACCTATAAAGTGTCATAACTAAGCCATAAATAAAGATATTAAAGTGAAATTTGGCACAAAGGATCGCATTAAGGAGGGGCATATTTGGACGTACTTTTTTTGGAAAAGTGGGCGTGGCCCCGCCACCTACTAAGTTTTTGGTACATATCATTTGGTACATATGGTACTACTACAGCTATGTCAACCAAACTCTACAGAGTCGTTTCCTTCAGGCATTTCCATATACAGTTTAAAAATGGAAGAAATCGAATAATAACCACGCCCACCTCCCATACAAAGGTTATGTTGAAAATCACTAAAAGTGCATTAACCGACTAACAAAAAACGTCAGAAACACTAAATTTTACGGAAGAAATGGCAGAAGGAAGCTGCACCCAGGCTTTTTTTAAAAATTGAAAATGGGCGGGCGTAGCCCACTTATGGAATCTAATTAATTTTACAGCAAAATAAAAAAATATGTAAATGACGGATAATGAAATCTCGAATATCACTTTATCATGCGAGAGTATAAAATGTTCGGTGGCACCCGAACTTAGCCCTTCCTTACTTGTTTAAGTAGTAGTTGGAGTCTTCCAGGCGCTTAATAGCCAATTTTCACAATCAGGCTGTCGCTCTTTTTGCCCGAAAAAACGTCTTTCAGTGGTATTCCCAGTTCCAACTGTTCTCAGCAGGCAAATTGCAGCCATTTATAGGTACGTGGTAATTTGTGTATATGTGTGTGTGTATGCAAGTCAGCTCGTCACACTGACACCAGGGTTCAACGAGCGAAAAACTGTGTAAATTGAATTTTCCGCCATGCGCGAAAGCGGAATAAACGCATGCACGCACACATTTACACGCACACGTGCCATATGTTTATGCAACAAAAGCAATGCAACAAATTTAAAAAATACACCGTTACATTGTATCGCTGCTTTGCAACAATATCACGTTGTGACGAGCGTTTTTTTTGAATTTCGCGCTGCTTGTTTTTCTCTTTTTGTGCCACATTCTCATCTAGTTTTTGCATTTTCACGCGCACACGCAGGACGTTCAAACAGTCAAAGGTATATACATATGTACATATACATACATATGTACATGTATGTATGTTATACATACATATAAACATGCATTATTGCATATTTTTCCCATTTACACGCTTACTTTTTTGACACACTGTAAATATATGTCCACCTTCGCTGCACACTATTCATTAAAAATACGTGTACGCCTGTGTACAAACATATATCCCATTATTTTTCCACCTTTTCTTCGTGTCGCTTTGTTTCCTTTCGTGCCTTTTCATTTTGCTATTCGCCCATTCTCCGTCTTTGTCAATTCAATACAATTTTTATTTCTTCCTCTGCCTTTATTTCTTTCCCTTCTTTGTTGTTGTTATGCGTAGGTACTTAATGTGTCACGGTTACGTGCAATTGGCACGCAATTAATGGTTTAATAAAAAATCACTTCCAGCTTTTTTAATTGAATTTTTCACCATTCGCTTTCTTTCACGACTCAACTGAAATTCGTACACTGGCTGGCGAACAAGGAAACTGTAGGGAAATTTGTACTTAAAAGTTAGCACTCGAACTTTTGAAGTTTCAGAATAATATCTCCATCAAACTGGAGGACCTTTCTTCTCTTGCTGTCTATATCGAAGTGTTCAAAATAGACTGCGAAGTAGAGGCCGGGGGTATACTATTAGGATCTTGATATCTCTCCTCTATCCGGCTACCAAATTCAGCTAGTAACTTTCAACCGAAAGCACTAATCTGAAGAAAAGCCTAAGTAGTTCTACTGAATAGCTACGGGAGAATACAGAAAACTATAATATACACAACTTTGCTGGCCAGGTCAAGAGCCTCTACAACGAATAAGAGGTAGACCAAATCAGAGGCAGGCAGCTAGGAACGATCAAGGGAGCTTATTTGAACGAAAAGCTCAGAACAGTTGAGAATCACTAATCAAATTCAAGACAGCGAACCAGACTTGGCCAAAACATGATATATAATAAACAGACTTGCAGCTACTATAATGAGGCATTGACTATTTCGAAGACCGTTTTCCATTTCCTCTGTGAGTGCCTAGCTGCATCATAAACCCAACATCGATCTCTTCGAAACCATCAGGCACAAAGCCTGTTAATTGAGTACGAAGAGGCTGCACTCCTATCTACCTAAAGGGCCAAGAAACAAGAATGACGTGATGTTAAAATGAAATGAAACACTTAAGTTTGGTCAGAATGGGTTGTGGCTTTTGTTTGCAGATATTTTTATGCCATTATGAATTGAACAAACTCCTACGGCGACTCCTACTTCGTTTGCATATCTTCACCCCTATACCCCAATTTCCGATGACTCGGTCCAGGATTTCGGCTATAGTGAACTGAATAATGTCTTCGAGCTTCTTAAGCGTAGCCCTTTGATTTAACGAAACCCCAGAGAAAATAATCTAGAAACGCTAAATCGCCTAATCTTTAGACCGAAAATTTTAGGCAGCCCACCATCTTGTTAGAAATAGTAGGTCGTCCGCTTCCATTTTATACGTATAAAATTGCGGGAAAATAGTCGGTCAACATCGTGTTATAACGATCCCTATTGATAGTAACGACATTTCCCTCTTGTTTTCGAAAGACGATGCCATACCCAAATCCGCATCAAACGGTAAATTTTGGGGATGCAACGAGCAATATTTGACAGAAATCCTCACAAACATAGCCACCACGTGCTGTCAAAACCAACTCATCCCTATTAGTAGCACTTACTTCTCCGACTCAGCCGTCGCCTTTGCAAAGCTTTGGATGTGAAGTATCAGAGGAATTCATTCAGTATGAGGTTTATCATATTTATTTTATATTATTTATTTTAAGTTCGTTGGGTTCGAGGATGATCTAAAACCCCTGGAGTTCTGTAGGTCCGGCACCCGGCCGCGGTGTGACTCCACACTAGGTGGAATTATTCAAACCTACCTGTCTGTTAGGTTTAAACCACACTGGCCACGAAACTACTGAAAGGGCCAAACCCAATAAACAGATTGGAGCGAACTCCAAGGGCTAACTGCTTCCAGTGATATCAGACTTATGTCTTCGGTCAGACCTTGTAGCTTATACTACTACCAGTTGAGCACCCTACATCTCAATGGCTGGTGACATTTGTCGCTTGAACTTCAAATGTCTTTTCCTTAGAAGGAATTTCTTTTAAAGCCTGTAATAGCATTTCAAGCTGAGTATTACAGCACTTTTTCTCACAAAGACTACGCTGAAATTTCTTCTCTTTACTGGCGTAGACACCGCTTACGCGATTATAGCCGAGTCAACAACAGCGCGCCAGTCGTTTCTTCTCTTCGCTACGTGGCGCCAATTGGATATTCCAAGCGAAGCCAGGTCCTTCTCCACTTGGTCCTTCCAACGGAGTGGAGGTCTTCCTCTTCCTCTGCTTCCCCCGGCGGGTACAGCGTCGAATACTTTCAGAGCTGGAGTGTTTTCGTCCATTCGGACAACATGACCTAGCCAGCGTAGCCGCTGTCTTTTAATTCACTGAACTAGGTCAATGTCGCCGTATATCTCGTGCAGCTCATCGTTCCAACGCGCAAAGGACCATAAATCTTTCGCAGAACTTTTCTCTCGAAAACTCGCAACGTCGACTCATCAGATGTTGTCATCGTCCAAGCCTCTGCACCATATAACAGGACGGGTATTATGAGTGACTTATAGAGTTTGGTTTTTGATCGTCGAGAGAGGACTTTGCTTCTCAATTGCCTACTTAGTCCGAAGTAGCACCTGTTGGCAAGAGTTATCCTGCGTTGGATTTCAAAGCTGACATTGTTGGTGGTGTTTACGCTGGTTCCAAGATAGACGAAATTATCTACAACTTCAAAGTTATGACTGTCAACAGTGACGTGAGTGCCAAGTCGCGAGTGCGACGACTGTTTGTTTGATGACAGGAGATATTTCGTCTTGCCCTCGTTCACTGCCAGACCCATTTGCGTTGCTTCCTTGTTCAGTATGGAGAAAGCAGAACTAACGGCGCGGGTGTTGAGACCGATGATATCAATATCATCGGCATACGCCAGCAGCTGTACACTCTATATAAAAGATTGTACCTGCTCGATTAAGTTCTGCAGCTCGAACTATTTTCTCCAGCAGCAAATTGAAGAAATCGCGCGATAGGGAGTCGCCTTGTCTGAAACCTCGTTTGGTATCGAACGGCTCGGAGAGGTCCTTCCCGATCCTGACGGAGCTTTTGGTCCCGCTCAATGTCAGTTTACACAGCCGTATTAGTTTTGCGGGGATACCAAATTCAGACATTGCGGCATAAAGGCAGCTCCTTTTCGTACTGTCGAAAGCAGCTTTAAAATCGACGAAGAGGTGATGTGTGTCGATTCTCCTTTCACGGGTCTTTTCCAAGATTTGGCGCATGGTGAATATCTGGTCGGTTGTTGATTTTACCAGGTCTGAAGCCACACTGATAAGGTCCAATCAGTTTGTTTGACGGTGGGGCTTTAATCTTTCACACAATACGCTCGATAGAACCTTATAACGCGATATTAAGGAGGCTAATCCCACGGTAGTTGGCGCAGATTGTGGGGTCTCCTTTTTTTATGAATTGGGCATAGCACACTTAAATTCCAATCGTTGGGCATGCTTTCGTCCGACCATATTTTACAAGAAGCTGATGCATGCTCCTTATCAGTTCTTCGCCGCCGTGTTTGAATAGCTCGGCTGGCAATCCATCCGCCCCGCGCTTTGTTGTTTTTCAGGCGGGTAATTGCTATTCGAACTTCTTCTTGGTCGGGCAATGGAACGTCTTTTTCCATCGTCATCGATTGGGGAATCGGGTTCGTCTTTCTCCTGGCGTTGTGTGTTCACTGCCATTCAGCAGGCTGGAGAAGTGTTCCCTCCATAATTTAAGTATGCTCTGGGCATCGGTGACTAGATCACCTTGGGGGGTTCTACATGAGTATGCTCCGGTCTTGAAACCTTCTGTAAGCCGCCGCATCTTTTGGTATAATTTTCGAGCATTACCCCTGTCGGCCAGCTTATCAAGCTCTTCGTACTCACGCATTTCGGCCTCTTTCTTTTTCTGTCTACAAATGCGTCTCGCTTCCCTCTTCAACTCTCGGTATCTATCCCATCCCGCACGTGTTGTGGTCGATCGTAACGTTGCGAGGTAGGCAGCCTGTTTTCTCTCCGCTGCGACACGGCACTCCTCGTCGTACCAGCTGTTTTTTTGCACTTTCCGAAAACCAGTGGTTTCGGTTGCAGCTATACGTAAGGAGTTTGAAATGCCGTCCCACAGTTCCCTTATACCGAGTTGTTGACGAGTGCTCTCAGAGAGCAGGAGTGCAAGCCGAGTAGAAAATCGCTCTGCTGTCTGTTGTGATTGCAGCTTCTCGACGTCGAACCTTCCTTGTGTTTGTTGGCGTGCGTTTTTTGCTGCACAGAGGCGGGTGCGAATCTTAGCTGCAACAAGATAGTGGTCCGAGTCGATGTTAGGACCTCGGAGCGCACGCACATCTAAAACATGGAGACGTGTCTTCCGTCCTATCACAACATGATCGATCTGGTTGGTGGTATTTCGATCCGGAGACAGCCAGGTAGCTTGATGAATCTTCTTATGCTGGAATCTAGTACTACAGATAACCATATTTCGGGCCCCGGCGAAGTCGATCAGCCTCAACCCATTTGGGGATGTTTCCTCGTGGAGGCTGAATTTACCGACCGTAGTGCCAAAAATACCTTCTTTGCCCACCCTGGCGTTGAAGTCGCCAAGCACGATTTTGACATCGTGGCGAGGGCAGCTCTGATAAGCGAGCTCCAAGCGCTCATAAAAGTCATCTTTGGTCACATCGTCCTTCTCTTCCGTCGGGGCGTGGGCGCAAATCAGCGATATGTTGAAGAACCTCGCTTTGATGCGGATTGTGGCTAGACGTTCATTCACCGGAGTGAATGATAGTACTCGGCGACGGAGTCTCTCTCCCACCACGAATCCAACACCAAACTTGCGCTCCTTTATATGGCCACTGTAGTAAATGCCACAAGGACCTACTCGTCTTTGTCCTTGTCCCGTCCATCGCATTTCTTGGACGGCGGTGATGTCAGCCTTTATTTTCACGAGGATATCAACCAGCTGGGCAGCGGCACCTTCCCAATTAAGGGACCGGAGATTCCAGGTGCATGCCCTCAATTCGTAGTCCTTATTTTGTTTTCCATGGTCGTCATCAAAAGGGGGGTCTCTCATCCGAGGCTGGTTGTTGCTATTCGCTGGGGTTGTTTTTTTTACGTGGCGGGTCCCAAACCCAGCGCACAACCCTATGTAGGGGATATTTCGCCTTCTCACGTTAGCTACTGAACTTCTACATATGACTCCATCCTCCCGTGAACTTCTACATATGACTCCATCCTCGCTGAAATTTCTAGGCAAGCCAAAAATACAGACATAGTGTATATGTATTTTAGTCGCCTCTTATGAAAATCATACCTTACCGCGGGCAATTTCTCCCTCTGCCCGCTGGTGGAAGGCGATGAAGTTAGTTGGTTTTGGACATTTGGGAATAAGGTCGCTGTTTTCGTATTTTATCGTGATCTTCGGCTACTGTAACCAGTATTTTTGAGAGCGTCTAACTCCTGCATGACCCTAGATCTTCAAAATAGAAACTCTTTTCACTCTTTTCCACATTTAAAATCTATAATAAGATTTCCCAAGATATCTCTACTTGAAACTTTCTGACAAGTAAGGTTTTTGAAAGAGTTTGTTTTTTCTCAAAGTTCAGTAATGGCATTAAGATTGACAATTAGCTCTGAAATTTCCCGAACTCTGCCTGAAGGAAATACTGAAACTATTTAACGATTAAAAGCTTTGGAAATCCAACATTATGTGTACATTCTAATCTTCATGCTGTAAATGAACATGTAAGACCGACTAAGCTACAAAAGGATGGCTCGAGCTTTAACTTTATTTTCCCAGCTACTTATGAAGAGAGTTGATTCCATCTATCGTCGTGTCGCTTTCTTCGTTACTTATCCAGTCTACTACTTTAATTCAAGCGAATACACAAGTACAACTTGAAGCCAAAAATTCACAACTTACAGCGAGCTAATTGTAGACGACATTCTCTTATTGCAGTCTCGTCCTTGACCGCGCTATTGATGGATAAAATTTCAGGAGTGACCTTAAAGGCTTTATAGAAACTATATTTTTTACTTATAAATAATAGCCTATATATGTATTCTGTGAAATTTCTTTGTAGAAATCCTCCTCACCGCATTCGAGGTCCAATTTATGCGGTTCTTATTTTCGCCGAACTGTTAAGTAGGTATATTTTTATGAAAAGCTTTCTCGACCTTTTGCTAACTAAGAAAAATAGCGGTAAACTTTATTTTTGTGTATATATTTCTTGAAAACATAACGGTAAAAACTTTGTTTTCTGTGCATTTATTTCTTGACATTCTAAAATTTTTCGCTTTTCCGAAAAATTTAATTTGTTGTAGCACAAAAGAAAGAAAAATTTCCACCGCAACAGAACTTAATAACCAAGTTGACATATTGCTTCATATATTTGTATATTTAAATGTACATACATATATACTACGTGTTTCACCTCGTCTACTGGCAAATAGTTGCTTTACCTTGTTGTAGCATGAGTATTTAATTCCATTGTACTTAATTTCTTTGAAAATCAAATTGCTTTCTCTGAAAAGTTATTTTTGTGTGCCACAAGATTTATTCTATTCTATGTGTATGTATGTGTTCCAACAGTTATGTGTGCTTTGGTTCAGACTCAAGATCAAATCGAAAAAGTTATTATTCAAGAAATGACATTTAATTTTGTTGATTCAAATTTGTTTATTTAACTTTTATATGGTGTATATACGTAAATATTATAGAATTGTAGGAAAAGCTTTCTAAAAGCTTTATGCAAATATTGGTATGTTCGCATGGTAATTTTTGATGGATAAAAAGTTTTGCTGTTGAAAATTAACAATTTCCATATTCGTCAAAATTTGATATAATTTTTTGTATACAAACATACATATGTGTATGTGATATATACATCGATGCATTGATCAAAAATATCTATAATACTCACAGCTCTCGCTTTTCTGTTGAAAATCACACAAACACTCCACATCATTTCAATTGTGATTCTAAGATTATATAGGGTGATTTTTTAAGAGCTTGATAACTTTTTTAAAAAAAAAAAACGCATAAAATTTGCAAAATCTCATCGGTTCTTTATTTGAAACGTTAGATTGGTTCATGACATTTACTTTTTGAAGATAATTTCATTTAAATGTTGACCGCGGCTGCGTCTTAGGTGGTCCATTCGGAAAGTCCAATTTTGGGCAACTTTTTCGAGCATTTCGGCCGGAATAGCCCGAATTTCTTCGGAAATGTTGTCTTCCAAAGCTGGAATAGTTGCTGGCTTATTTCTGTAGACTTTAGACTTGACGTAGCCCCACAAAAAAATAGTCTAAAGGCGTTAAATCGCATGATCTTGGTGGCCAACTTACGGGTCCATTTCTTGAGATGAATTGTTGTCCGAAGTTTTCCCTCAAAATGGCCATAGAATCGCGAGCTGTGTGGCATGTAGCGCCATCTTGTTGAAACCACATGTCAACCAAGTTCAGTTCTTCCATTTTTGGCAACAAAAAGTTTGTTAGCATCGAACGATAGCGATCGCCATTCACCGTAACGTTGCGTCCAACAGCATCTTTGAAAAAAATACGGTCCAATGATTCCACCAGCGTACAAACCACACCAAACAGTGCATTTTTCGGGATGCATGGGCAGTTCTTGAACGGCTTCTGGTTGCTCTTCACCCCAAATGCGGCAATTTTGCTTATTTACGTAACCATTCAACCAGAAATGAGCCTCATCGCTGAACAAAACACGCGCGCGAAACACATTTCGAACCGAACACTGATTTTGGTAATAAAATTCAATGATTTGCAAGCGTTGCTCGTTAGTAAGTCTATTCATGATGAAATGTCAAAGCATACTGAGCATCTTTTCTCTTTGACACCATGTCTGAAATTTCACGTGATCTGTCAAATACTAATGCATGAAAATCCTAACCTCAAAAAAATCACCCGTTATTAGAAATATTTTTTCAAACAGAAAATTTGTTAATTAGAATTTTAATCTGATTCCGAATAGTACGCAAATTAGGCTTCAAAAATGTTTTCTAGCATTTTTGTCGGAGAGAGTCAGCTTTTGTTAGTCTTTAAAAGACTACAGAGGCATACCAGGTCTACCCTTGTTCGTAGCATTAACACTTTTCCAACGAGAATTAACAATAAAAACTATCAATCCATCCGTTTTGAAGCTGGAATAGTAACGAGAAATAACAGTAGTCCCATTTGTAGAAATCTTAAAGTTTGTATGAGAAAGCCTTTCTAGGTTTCCTTGACGAAAATTTTGCGAAAGTCGAGCAAACCATGAAAACAGTATAAGGCTAGAATGAGCGAAGTAGCTACTAACTTCTTGTTTCTCTCATTTAGAAACTGCATAAGTTGAAGAAGTTCTTCAAGATTTAACGTTTTAGTAACGCAGTGACTAAAATCAGGGTTTCAGAAAATTAGCTTCGACAAGTTCCTCAGTTAAAAACTTTAGCAAAGCAATACCAGATCTAAATAAACAAGGGTTCTACAATTTTAGCCCTGTAGTAATCTATACATTCATTAACAATTTACTTCTATTTGAAAAATGAAAAATTGACTGCTCGCATGGCTACTTCTCACGAAACTAGTGACTAAACTCCATCCTAACCTAATCTAACATAATTTTATTTGGATACAAGAACTCTAACGAAGCTACAGGAAAATATATATATTGTTACCTCAATATATTTCGTACCATAAATTCGAATGACTTAACGATGGTTTCGCTTTAAAAAATGACTTTTGGATACTTTTATAACCTCAGCATAATTATTTGAAGGGACTTATTGGTGTGATCTCATTAGGTATGTGTTTAGTTCGATTGCCTTCCACACAACTCAAAGACAATCTTTTAGTGCTCTTGGAAACGAGTCTTTGATCAAATTGAATTCAATTTTGTATCCACAAAGAAGGTAGATCTTCCATGTTCTGAAAAAGAGCACGTTGAACACTATGTTGTGAACTCGGCCGTTAGTCTGGATGAACTTAAAAAACATTTCTTAAGTGTTATATAGTAAAAGTGACGACTATGTCTCGGTAAAGGCTTTGGATAAACTTCGGGGTAGGTTAGATTAGCTAAATAGGTTGATTTTTTTATGAGGCCACGAATAATATCGTTTGGTCCGCTTGAGATTTCTCTCCCTTGTCATGCCCAGAACTCCTAGGTATAGATAAAGAAGAATGTTGCATATCGGCAAAACGCCTAGAGGCTACCACAAATTCATTAAGGCGCCCATATTATCAAAATCAATTTACCGGGTTTGTAGGAAGTATGACCAGAAAGCTTTAACCTTAGTTCGACGAAATTTGGACGGTGAAGAAGACAAATTGCGTACTCAAAAATTCTTAGCTTCGCCTCATGATTGCCAATGGAATAGTGTGTAGTTAAGCCAGTTGTCATTGAGGCCATATGCTGTTCGCAGAGAGCTAATAACTTAAAAGATCTTTAAGGTTCCACTGTAATCCACAAAGCTTGGGCAACGGCAATAGTGCTGGTTGCTGGCCAATATCCGCTGAGCTCGCGCGGCCCATAGTTCCAAAGCCCGAAAGCACGAATACTAAGGAAGACATGCTCGTTCCCATCCTGAAGGAATTTTGGTAAGGATGCTTTTTTTTTCAAGATCAACGGCTCTACTGTTTCCGACGATTCTGTTGCGGCCAGGCACTCAGCCAGGCTTAATGTATTAAAGCTTGATGTTACTACAGGTGAGGTCATGGACTCCTTGATCAGTTTTGAGCACACTGTTAGTGACTTAATCCGTATTAACTTAATCAAGGTTTCATAGCAGTCAAGGCAGTAACCTCGTATCGCATATCGACCAAAAGTGGGTTGGGAAGCAGGCAGCAGTGGAAAGTGTTGCCAGAAGTAAACAACTTCACTCCTTCTGGGTAACAGTCCACAAAAGAATATAGCCCAATGAAGTAGTGCACGAGATTGACAAGAGTGGTGTACGGCTAACAACCGTAAACGTGATAAAAATTGGCATACCCATGCATTGTTTGTACGACGATTTCGACAGAAGTTTGGTAAAGAAAATCAAAACACGACGGAACTAGCTAACTGGGTGCGAAACTGCAAAAGTAAGGTGCAAAACGGTAGATCGGAAATACACGAATTCCTGTTGGCACTCGATAGAAGATAATACATGAACATGGCGGGAATACTAACTGGTCATTGTTTGGTGGCGACACACGCCACTGACTGACAGATCGAGAAGACTGCAGAAAATATCTATATCGGGGCACCAGGTAAATAATGGAGCATCACTTGTGCACTTCTCCCGCATTGAAAAGACTACGCTGTAAGCTTCTGGGGTCCCCACGGTATGATACACTAGAGGAGGTAACGATAGTGAGGCCGCAGAATCTTTTAAAAGTCGCGTCAAGCGAAGGCATCCTAAAGTATGACAACTCCTCTTGGCCCTATAAACTGAACCCCATCTGGTATCGTAAAGGACCAAAATTGATCTATACGTGGCTGATTGGCCTACCAGATAATCCTAATCAACCAACCATGATTGGGTTTCGTTAATCAAAGCACAGCTTCAGGTCCGAGATTCCACTGCTTCTCAGTAGCCTCTTTGCAATACTACAAGTATAACCCAACCTTCAGGAAACTTCGAGGTAGGTCAGAGAAATCTGTTTTAATGGCAACCCATTATATTCAGGTCTCAAAGAGAGAAACCAATAATTCCTTGCAGTGATCTCGAATTTTGTTGAATTTCTGAAGTTCTTTAGCAGAAGTGATGAGAAATATTTCTTGAAGCCATTTATGCTGGTTACACAAACTAATAGTCCTCGTTCCTCGTTGATCAGCAGAAATATAGTGAGGATATTTGCTTTATAAGACGCTACTTTGGCGTGATTATAAACTGGCAAATAATATGGATGATCCTTATTACCTTAATGTGGCAATTAAGATGTAAATTGACTCAACTTTTTCTATGGTCCAAATGTGCTCAATTTAGCTTAAGGAATAAGTATCTGGAAGCTATTTCAAAATTATTGTTACTAATCGCTGTCTGTTTTTGAAAAATTTTGCTAATTGGACAATTAGTTGATTATATTTCTGATATGATAAGTAAGCAGAAATTTGTGAGTTCGACTAATTGTATAATTATTTTTTGGTTAATTAACTGCTAATTGGCCAATAAGTTAATTGCTTCATATGTCAAACATTAAAAGGTTAAGTTGATGGAGTTTCCTTAATTACTTAATAATGAGTATATTTTTATATAAATTAATATGTCTGAATCAACTCTGCTTACAAAAAGGTGAACTCCAGCCAAAAACTCCTCTGTGCAGTCAGCAAAATTTTAAAGCAAGTAAACATTAATTACTTTAAATTGAGTTCCATGAAAATGTTTGGCTTTTATATAAACACGCATAAGTTGATGAAAATCTTAAATAGCAGAAATGGCAAAATGCTCTTGCCACAAGGCAGCAACTTTGCGGCGAGAAGAGCAGGCGTGGCAACGACTTCTTGCCATAGCTGCTGGCTAGCGGTTTATTTATTTGTTAGCTTGGTTTTCGGCAAAGTTTTGATTGATTTCAATGTATTCGCATGATTTTGTGCAAACACCGAAGAACATACGCGCTGACAAACGAGCAGCAAATTGATGAACACACGCCGCTCGGCTGTGGTAGGCGCAGCCACAAGTGGAAAAGTTGTTGAAGTTTTCGAAATTTTTGATTTTTTCATACATTTTTGCTGTGGTTGCTTGTATTTTGCGTGTTTTCGGTTGCATTTAATTTTATATTTTTGTTTTTTGTTTGAATTTTCTGGTGTGTCTTGTTTTTGGTATAATTCAAATGTGTGTGTGTGTGTGTGTGAATTGGTCTGTGTGTTATTCGAAAATTAACTGACTTGCTTGATTGATGGATTGATTGGTTTCATGCCGCACGGCAGCTGACTGAGTAAGCGCACCATAAGCTGGCAGACAACGCTCGCGTGCGAAAAGATAGAAAAGCAACGACAAATAGAAAAAAGACTACAAAATTGGTGCAAAATTTCTTACTTAAAGTTTGAAGAAAGTTGAAGTGTGGTTTTTGTGCTTTTACTGTCTGCTCTTTAATATCTTAATTGATGGAACAATTCTTTAAACTACAGATTTTTATACATATGTGTTGTATGAGGAGTGAATGATTGGTCTGACGTTGCAAAGGGATTTGCGAGATTAAAATCTGGGAACGCAAGTGTTGTATTTGATTTTTGAAATCTCCGTGGAAAGCACTTTAATTGAAAGTACTTGATTTTCCTATAAAAATATTAGTGAATTAGGAAATGACAGTGAATTAAGAAGACAAATTACACTGATGGATCAAAAATCCCATGCGATAGTAAGAGATGGACAACTTCTAAGTTAGGTCTGATATCTTGAGTCCCCTCCGAAATTCCGGAAAACTGCAGTCCTTATCCATCTTCTTCATAATATACAGGATTTGTCCGGAAAGCAATAAGACTGATTTTTTTCCACAGATACTGCACTTTGGAGCGTGGGTGCACCGACTGGACTCGGTAGAGGACGTTCCTGGCTAACGAACGAGCTGGTCAGTTGTCTCCGAGTACCTGGACAGTCGGGACAAATATTTTCGCGCAACGTGTTTCTGTGAGTGGTGCAAGCCGAAAATGCAGCGTTCGTTAGAGCAGAGATACGCGATAAAATTCTGTGTGAAACTCGATAAACAGAGACGTTTAATATGATCAAGCTGGCTTGGCCAGATGTTGCTTTAGCGGGAAGTGGTGTGTTTCGATGGCACCAGGCCTTTTTGAAAGGCTGGGAAAAGGACGCTGATGAATGAGCTAATCTAAAGTGAAAACGATGCTTATTGTCTTTTTTGACATAAAAGGTATCGTCCACCATGAATTTGTTACTCCTGGACAAACCGTCAACGCCAAGTTTTACGTGAAAGTCCTCAAGGGTCTCAAATGAAGGGTCAATCAAGTTCGACAAGACATCGCAGCCGATTGGAAGTGGCATCACGAAAACGCCAAGGCTCACCCGCTTTTCTTTTGAACAGCTACTAAACCAAGACCGACATCCCAACGCTTCCGTAGCCGCCCTACAGCACAGATGAGGCCTCAGACTTTTTTGTTTCCTTGCCTGAAAAGGCCGATGAAAGGCAAGCATTTTGAGATGACAGATGAGATCCAAGTAGAATGCAAATCGCTGGCAGCGCTGCAACGACGCTGAAAGAGCCTATTTTGAAAGTTTTTAAAGAATTGTCACGATTGGTTCAATCAATTTTTTTAGATCGACTCAGTCCTTTTACTTTCTCCACCAGTCCTACAGTCCAGGACCTCGTAGTCGAAGAGGAGACGAGCATCGACCAACGTCGGCTAAGCTCATGAGGGTTCAATAGATTTAGTGCTGGAACATACGAGGAATCCACTCCACGAGGGTATCCACTCCGATGTAGTGAGAAACGGTAGGAGCTATTTCTGCCTAAAGAATTCCAATAGTCCGGTAGTCTTAAACCAAACTTGACGTAGAGCTCCATACAACAAGATCTCCCTCTAACCTTCCCTTCTAGTTCCAACGCACTCCTGAAACGGCTCACTACGTCTTTTCTCCAGCAACTTCTCCCAGTCCATATATCCCTCGTCCGTATATGAATGGAGAAACAGTACTATTTAATACTGTTAGCTTGACTTTGGTTTCGTAGAGCCAATATACTACTTTTGACAGATCCATGAGCCTCTAACGTTTTCAAGAGAAAAAAAAGGATAGTTCATAGGGCCTGAATGCCTTGGCACTAACGTGAGAACTCTTTCGAACCCTTGGTTTAAACTCCACCTTAAACAATCAGCAGGACTTAGGAACATGGCCGAATCTATACAATCACAGTTCGCATATATGGGAACCAACAAGCTGCATGACACCGTGACCGTCGGCTGTAGCTGCGCCGGTATGATGTTATCAAAGCCCGAGGACTTGAAGGATTTGAATGCATTTAGCGCCCTGGTGAGGTGACGTTCATCCAGAATGTTGAAGAAGACTGTACAGTCCTTTCAAGCTCCCCCAATGTCACTTTTTCAGCCGAATGATTCGACGGAAAGCATTACGCGTCGCACAGTTTATATACCATAAGAATTTCTTCGATAGCCCAGTGGAGTCAAACTTTTCGATTGAACGGGCCGAAATGGTCGGAGATAAAGTTTTAAAACACGAATTATATGCACACACTCGTGAGCTTGAGTAACCGAAAACGTCATTTAAAAATGATCAGCATAAAACCGAGTGAAGTTGTAAACTCCATCAGCAAGCATAACTGAAAGGAACAGTAGAAACTCCACGAGTCGCATAAAAGCCATTGAAGTTTGCGGCATAAAAGCGTGCCAACAGCGGATGCCTGCGCGCCTTGTGGACAAGAGAGGATGGCAATGCCGAACGCCAGCCAAGCCATCAGCCATGAATTCAGCCATCCAGCCATTCAAGCATCCAACCAAGCAATGCCATTTGCTGATAAAACATGTGCCACGCAGCACGAGACGCTGTGCATCCATTTCGTCTCATTTTACGGCACTCATGTATTTTACTTTTCTTTCCAAAATATTCAAAAATTGCAAAAGGTAATTCAGACGTACGCGTATGCATGACTTCGTACCTGCGTCGTGTGCGCGAGTGAATGGCGTCAGGAAGTATTTTAAATCTCACAGCTTTGCTGTCACGTATTGGCTGTATGAAGGAAATTGAAGTTACGATTATATTCCAACAAACGCCATGCGTGTAGACTGAATGCTGCTGGTTGTGTTCGGTGTTGTCGTCGACTATAGCTGAGTCTGTGTTGGTGTGAAGCGCTGCGGATCATATAATGCTATATGCTGGCAGTTATTTATGAAGTGAAAATCACAAAAGGTGAAATATTTACGCGTACTCCCGGATATGCGCCTTTCTATGGCTTGAGTATGCAGTGCTATTACAATAAAATCCCTCTATGGTGTGGATGGTGTGGCAGGAAACTTTTGAATAATAAATTGAATATTTATGTGTTTTCAATATGTTATGGCGAACTGGTTCATATATTATATACTATTTTTGCTATCTCCCTCTTGAGACTTCTAGTCAAAACGCATGTGATATACGTTGTAAGGCATCTAGTCTCAAAATCATTAACAGTGCGTTCAGGGTTGGTCAAGGAGTCCCAAACCACGCTTCCAATAGCATCAAGTGTATCTAATATAAGACTGGTACGGGCGCCAGGCCACAGTGGAATTGCAGGAAATTGTAAGGCTGAAAAGCTATTGACAGAGTGGAAGCGGGTAGCTACCGTATCCTCTTATTTTCTACTACTAAATAGCTGGACTTCGCCGAAGGCATTTTAACCCGATCTAGAGATCTCTATGCCCTCATTTAGGCTGGCCTCTGGTTTTGAGATTTTTAACAGGCCATTTCCCTGTTGGCGTCCATGCAGGAAGGCTGGAAATCTTACTCGACCCCATCTGGAGAAGCTGTATGGTAGAAGATAAGTTGAAAACAACTCAAGACTTCCTTCTTAACTATCTCGGGCTGGGGAGATAAAAAAAAATCAGAAGAGTTTTTGGTATTCAACAAACCAAATGGCTATGTAAACATGCGTTCCAACCGAGACTTATCTTTACCCTCGTAGGTGTACTGGCAAATTTTCAGATGAATCAGAGTAGTAGTTTTGTTTTGACCGATAGCGATCTAACCTTATCAACCGAGACTTAACTAGCATACCAGCTGAATCGGAATCGTGGAAGTGCCGTATCCACGAGTTTTAGGCAAAAAGGGGTAGTATCTGTTAAAGATTCGAGTCTTACTTGTGAAAGCAAAATCTCAAAGTAAATTAGGCCATCGGTTCTTGTCAACAGTGACAGTTTAATGAGTTCGAATGCGGTTTCATATCTCTTCTAATGAACCGCACTTTGAAGAACCAGAAAAAAAAGTCCGAGAACTCGTATAAGCAGCTCGCCGATCGAAGATGCTCGAGATAGCTGAGACAGAAGGTATCTTAAAAGACTGCGTTAGTCTAATTCGGCATGAAGTATTGGATAAAAGAATGTTTTCGGAGAGGAGTGCAAATGGGAGATCACTTCATGCGCTCTTTTGTAGCTGTCGACAAGGCAGGAATTCACGGCATACGCTGAATAACAAGGAACTGTCTGTCGCTTGCTCCGAAGAAGACTAAAACAGAAAGAGCGACCCCATTTGGCGAAGAAGAAAGGGGGAGACCATCGGCTCACATCGCCGCCGTTAACAAGGTCCTACAAATTTTAACCTTTAGAAAAGACATTGGAGTATGAAATATGTTGCAAAAGAGCAGCCACTGAAGGAAGCAACAAATGTGTACTGTCAAGGATGCCAATCACATTATCACATTTATGGTATTAAGGAAAGGATCAGAATCTCACTTCAGCAGATATTGGTTCTTTAAGTTAGTCGTAAACTTCCAAAAGTGGATCACCATGAAACTCATTATTGCGAACACCCACAATTGTAGCAAGATTGACTTTAGTTCAGAGAATTTCTTACGGAGATGACGTTTGCTCAACTTCATTCTGAATACCTTAGCAGGTTTAACTCCTGCTTAATCAGACTCGATTCCGACATACTAAATATATATATCCGGCGTGCAACGAGTCCCGGTATGACACTAACCACCTCTTTGTATGCTCAGCTATTTCTACTCATCTGACAGCCCTCACGCTATTTTCTGATCCCATCCAAACAGCACGTTTCTTGAGCCTACCTTTGGATGACCTCGATTTATCTGAATTTTACCATCCTAACGTAGACTAGATAACCGTTACGACAATAACAACATCATCTTCTATGGTTCGCTCTGGGCCAAAATGATATCGCAGTTGCACAAATTCTGCTTGCTGAGCTCACTGAAGGTCCAAAGGTGCAACGTCAGAACGCAAGAAGACATCGGAAGACCGACCGGAGACCTTGATGCCAGCAATCTCCGCTTGAATGACATTACAGTGATCTGGTAGTCGGAAACTCGAATTGCTGGAGAGCTCCCTGGAGAAGACTTCACTCCCACAAAAGACCTGCCGAAGACCTTGATGTCAGAAGTATCCGCTTGAAAGACACTACATGGATCTAATAGTCGGAATCTAGAGTCGATGCAGAGCTCCCCTCAGAAGACTTCACCTCCTGCTCTCCCCTTAACTTTGATCCATGTGTGAAAAAGCTCATTACGCCCCTTTTCCAACGGCTTCACATCGCCGACAAATCCCTCGCAGGTTCAGTAGTTCAGATGATCCCTTATAGTTCACTTTGGACCAGAAGGATCTTGCAGTCGCACAAGTTCTGGTTGTTGACCGAGATCACCAGAGGTCTAAAAGTGAAACGTCAGAACGTGAGAAGACATCTTTCAACCTTCGCTTGAAAGACACTACACTGTTCTGGTAGTCGGAAACTAGTGTGGATGTAGAGCTTTCCTATTCTCCCCCTTAACTTCGGCCCCGCCGACAAATCCCTTGCCGGTTTACTATAAGTAAATATTAAATAAGCAGATAGCCTACAACGAAATTAGAGAATTAAAAAGGCAGCGAGGCCGTAGGAGAACCAGCAGCTTCACTAACTAGGACAACAAACAGCGACAGCAAATTGTTTGGACATTCTGTGATAGCGTGCAAAGGCGCATGCAAAGTACAAATAACGGTGCCCATAACGGCTGATGACGCTGCCAGCAGTCACACGGACGCTGCAATTTATTTAGCATACATATAGGCTGAAACAGGCGCTTGTGCTAGAAAAAGTCGGCAGTAGCAACAACAACTATATGGACAGTGGCAACAACACCAATAAGGAAAACAAAAACAACACCAATATGGACAGCAACAACAAGCGGCGTCAGCATCAGTGTCGGCGGCATTGCTGCAATTTACTCATATTTATGATGCTCATTTAAAATCCATTAGCAATGTCAGCCAACAAGCGCGCACACACACACGCAGTAATATACATACATACACATATGTAAGCGCGCACTCTCCAACAAAGTAATATTGCAATTTAGACATGCTGGCAAGCAGACGTAATAGAAAAAATTCATTGAGAAATATGTGCAAAAATATAGAAAATTCATGGCTTGCGAAATAATGCCGTTGGAATTGGCTGCCACTGCGCGCCATTTTGTTGTTGCCAGCTAATGCTTTTATTTCTCGATTTCTGCTTTTCAATTCTTATTTCATTTTATTATTCTTTTGCTTCCATAGGCAGTCAGTCGTGTCGCTGCTCAGATCGTTGGGGCCGATCAGTGGCGCGTCGCAACTCCACTTGCCGGGACGGTCATGCGAAGGCGCGTCTAACCTAGTTCTTTGCCTTTGCTACTACCACAGTTTTCTATGCATTTTTAAAGGTCTTAAATTATTCGCTTTCCATCGCTTTCCAACTTTCGCCATTCATTTTTCATATTTGAACCGCAGCGCCGCATCAGTCTTCAAGGCTTGGCGATACTTATGCGCGCGCCGTGTGTGTCTGCGTGTGCACCAAAATTTATGAGCGGTTTATTTGTGTGTTAGTATGCGCACATTTGCTCGGTTGTGTGTTTGCTTTTTGATATTTCGGCTCTTATGCAGCTGCTGATAAATATGCAATTGAGCCAATATGATCATTTATTTGCAGTTATTATTCAGCGGTCGTCATATATTGATATATGGAGGTGATAAAAAATCAATTTCGTTTATTAAACTCTGCGCAAATGAAAGTTTCATGCATAGATAACAGCAAATATTATATGATGAGTTCGAATGGGGTTGATCGCCTATTTAAAGCGTAAATTTATTTCGTAAATTTTTAGACAAATAGCTGGTTCCATTTGGTCATCCTGAATAGTAGCATTAGTATCGCCAATCAGAGGGTCGAGACCCAAACATTTATATGAATATATGTATATGTACAGGGTTTGTCCGGAAAGTAATAGGACTGAGTCGACTAAAAAAAAAATTATTGAACCATCCGTTACAATTCTTTAAAAACTTTCAAAATAGGCTTTACTGCGTCGATGCAGCGCTGCCAGCGCAATTTCCAAGGATTGAAGGCTGCTTAGATCCCCTCTGCCGCCTCAAAATTCTTGCCTTTTATCGGCTCTTTCGGGCAAGGAAACAAAAAAGTCCGCGAAGGCCACAACTGGGCTGTAGAGCGTCTGCGGAGGCGTTGGTCCTTGGTTACGTAGCTGCTCACAAGAAAGGCGGTGAGATCCGGGCGTTGTGGTGGTGCAACTTTCAATCGGCTGCGATGTCTTGTCCAGGAGGAACAAATACTTGGTTGACGATGCCTTTGATGTCAAAAAAGACAACGAGCATCATTTTCACTCCCTGCCCGGTCTTCATCAGCGACATCTCCCGATTCTCCAAAAAGGTCTGAGGCCACCGAAATACACCTGTTCTTGCTAAAGCAACATCTGGATTTACCGAATTTCACAAAGAATTTAATCGCGTACCTCTGCTCTAACGAACGCTGCATTTTCGGCTTGCACCACTCACAAAAGCACGTCCCGCGAAAATGTTTGTCCTGACATTCCAGGTTCTTAGAGACAATAGACCAGTCACTACTGAATCCAATCCAGAAAACCCCTGTATTTGTTCAAATTATTAAAAAAAAAATTCTTAATTTATTCTTCAAACTCTATGTCGTCCCCCTAAAAGTAGTCCGCCGTGGCTTAAATACACTTGAGCCAATGTTTTTTCCAATCATCAGAACAGTCAAAGTCAATTTCCGGAATAGACTTCAATCCAATGTCACACTTAATCAAAGCTCTGGATGAAATACGCGTCCCTGAATACTTCATAAACATTATCACGAGTTATGTTAGTAGTAGAAGGCTGATTTTTGATATGGACGAAGTCACCAAGTGTTACTCTATCTCAAGTGGCGTACCCACAAGGCTCAGTATTAGGGCCATTATTATGGCACATCGTATATGACGGGGTGCTAAGAAGACAGCAACCAAAAGATGTGAAACTAATAGCATAAGCAGACGACCTCATAGTAGTAATAGTGCCTAAACAATTGGTCGATCTAAGAAACAAATGCAATGAGTGCTTAAATGGTGTACGCCGAAGGTTTTCTTCTGTGGATCTGAAACTAGCTGAGCTCAAAACAGAACGTTTACTCATAAGCACCAGGAAACTGTAAGGAGACTATTAGATTACTTCACAGCTGCAGCTGAAGAATTTGAGGGTAATATTTGACTCCAAATTTAAATTTAAGGAACACCTAGCGAATACTTCCGGTAAAGCAAACAAAATTTATAATGCTTTATCGATAATGATGTCCAACAGAGGCCATGTGCGCTCCAGCCGGCGATTTTTAATAGCAAAAGCAATGAGTTCTGTAAACTGTATGTAGCACTAGTATTAATACAGACAATGAATATAAAAGCGTATGCCAAACAAATAATTGCAGCATAGGTTCTCTACAATTCGAGTAATAAGTGCTTTTCGGACTATAACAACCGAGCTACTGAAATATTGGCTAGTATGCCAACCATTGATGAACAAGCAAGATGAACTCGAGCGATTATTTCAGCTAACAGCGCCTGAAATAGTGTCGGCAAAGACAGAAGACAGGAATAAGAGCATCAAAATGTGATAGCAGGGGAGGGGATCCTCATCCACCAAAGGGCGCTGGACCTACAGACTTATTCCGAACAAACACTCGTGGATAGATAAACGGCATGAGGTCCCAGAGTTCCATCTGACCTAATTATTTAGTGGATATGAGTGATTTCCACAATCACATTAGTCTGAACTGTATGAAGTGTACAGAGTATATTGAAGACTCTGAACATGTATTATTTTATTGCCCTCGCTCGTTGATACTTTAACGGCACTCGTGGGTCAGTCGACTGAGAAATGAAATGCTGTTAAGGATTCCATTCAGCATTCCATTCTCAGTCAGCGTCTGCTTTCATAATGACCACGAAGTAATACTTAACTGGTGATTCGGTGGGTAAGTCTTGAGTTGGGAGTAGGTTAGGTTTAGCGGATAAAGGTTCTGAAATCTGGCTTTCGATGCTTCCCCCAAATATCTGATTTCACATATTTTCCCACTATTCCGTAGGAATGTGAGAAGAATGTCACGTACCAAATTAACTTGAAATAGGTCGGATTGGCCCGAGATATGTGAAGTGCCATTCTCATCGACAAGTTTGTACCCTGAAAAGTTGTGTGTCTCTGGCGTATTTAGCTATCGCACTTTCAGTACTTTTTTGATAGCATCGTAAATGGAGAGTGGTCGGGGTTATCTTCCGACTTCATCCAATTATAGTACACAGTGTCAGCAGGAGTGCTAAAAGGATTTTTCCTGAGCGAATTTGCCAGGAGTTCCTGATCATGACTCATTTGCGATGACTTGAAGCAATATCGGATTGTAACGACCAAGCCAAGATTGATTGTCTGGAAGTGTTTGTTGTGTATTTGATGGGATTTGCATGGAATTATATACTTTGTGATTTTCTCCTACCAACAATTTCTTTATTCAGATCCAGGCTTGGTCATTAGGAAAGGAATTGTGATCCAGATTAGTACAATCCTAGATCATATATGAGTATATCGAAGGTAATGCGCCAAACCCAAAGTTGCTTGAGTGGGAAGTTTTTATATATCCATCTTATATCATGGATCTAGTTAAAATTTGCCTCAAGGGAAAGTATGAAAATCGACTGTCCCAGCTTATTGCATGACCAAATCGACTCAGCTCATCACGTTGATCACTTATGTAATTAATTTAAAGTGTTTTAAACATTTTCTTCGCGGATTAAAAAGGTGTAAGTGAAGATTCAAAACGATAAGCTAACTTTGCCAAATAAAGATTCTCTTTCGGTGAATTGTTAAACACCGATATGCTGATATCTCTTTAGACTTTCAGACCGTCTTTAAGGGGTTACATGGGTTTACGGGCTTCAAAAACTTGAAGTTATTTATTGTCTTATTAAATTCAACAATACCTCTAAAATACTGTCCTAAGTTTTCAATAGTTTTGAAGATACAGCTTTGAGAACTTGTGCCCTATAGGCGAGCTGAGCTAAATGCGCCGTTTTTTAACGCGTTTTTCTCGAACTGCTCTTTTGAAATCGGTTGGAAAGATTTCTCGAGAACTACTCAACAAATCTTTATTAAATTTTACACAGATCTTTGAGATGCAATGCTTAAAGGATTATTTATTTGTTCATTTTCAACTATTAGTAAAACAAAAAAATGACGCGAAACTTCCACTGAAATTTTCATTTTTTTTTTGTAAAAATGTCAGCCAAATAATCCATTTTTCGTTTTTTTCCTTCGTCCAAGTTCTAGATAAAGGTTTTCACTAAAACAAGTATTTTTTCCCTTTAAATAATCCTATAAGGAGCTATCCTGTCAACGCGAAAGCATCTTTTTTCCGAGGTGTCATCGGATATGGCATCGCAATGACCGAGTTTAAAATATAATTTTGTTTTAATTTCAGAATTTCTTTGTTAATTGTGAATATTTATAACAATAAAATTTTTATATGAGAAAAAATTATTGAAAAAAGACTGGTTTTTGCCGAGGAAATTCACATAACCAGTAAAGGTTCTGTACGGTTCAGTAGCTGCCACAAATCTAATCAAGCATCTCCAATAACTCGTTTCCACTTTACCTAACCTAACTTATTAGTTTCCAACAATGTAATAAGCATTTTTCTTTTTTCGTTTATTGGCCCTTACATATTATCCCTTCGGCTGGTACAACCAATTACAATAAGTACATATTCGAAATTTGCCTTCTAAGCCCCTCAACATAAAATGTGTAATTAAAGTTTAGTTGCTCTTACTAAAGAGTAGAGTCAACTCTTGCGGCACAAGGGACATCCATAATAAAAGCACCCATGTTGGGCATTTTGTTGGAATTACACTTAATTTACCTAGTTTGTATAGCGGTAAAGGCTTCTGCAACGATAATGTAATAGTAATTTAAAATTTCCTAAAATATTGCCAATGAATGGGCAGCAGATGCAGGAAAATCTCAACTGTAATGTGTTAACGAAATATGGTTGAGCAAGTAAGGTGGAGTTAAGTTTTGGTAGAACCCAATGGTAGTGACTAAAAATCAGCTTAGTGTCTGAATAACATATTACTTTTCTCTATATAAAACAGGTGATCTTCACTTATCTTGAGCCTTAGCTAATTATTTAAAACTACTATTATCACAAAGTTAGGTTAGGTTATGTTAATAGACCTATTACCTAACAGTGATCTCACTTGGACAGATAAGAACGTTCATCCGTTGTAGTGCCTAAAAACTCCTACATTCTGAATCATAAGACCATTAGAAATCGACAAAGCCTTTACATCGTGTCCCAAATTTGTAGAGACGGCTAACATTAGAAGGATCTCACAGTTGCCTGTTAAGCGTATGTGAGGTCCATTGGTCAGTGTTAGAAAGCAGAACGCCAATAGAGATCCAATACGGTCCAACTTCGATGTGAGCGGAACTAGGGTGTCCCCTCTGGCTATGTCATTAGCTTTGCATTTGCCAGGGATTCCGTTGTGACTTGGCACTCAATCAAGCTTGAAGTTGATATAGCTTGAAGCTACTTATAGTGAGGACAGGCACTTTTTTACTAGCTTTAAACGCACAGTTACTGAGTTCAGAGCAAATATTGCCGCTCTGCTATTGGAGTGAATGCTAACATCTCTGAAAGATAACAGCTACTTCTGCTTTAAAAATGCTGCAATGATCCAGTAGCCTTCAACCTTCCTTCCTATTTTCGATCCATCGAGCTATGTCTTCTGGTTTGCCAATGTTAAGATAAGCCTCAGTTGTGCATCCATAAGATCTTTATCCGTACCGATTCTATCCGATTTTCAACATCAACTGTCTAGGGAGTTCGAACCCTTATTATGATCTCTTTGACAAAACCATTTATTTTTTAGTTTGTCAGTCAATTTTTTGACCTTGGCGTCATCTAGCGGACATATTTATACTATGGATATGTTTTTTGATGTGCCGAATATGTCCTCCAAATAAGAAGTAAATTTCTTTAGTAAATACGGCTTGTAAGATCACTTTGATCCCTGCGCCATCTATCGGTTATATATTAATAATATTTATTTTGAAAATGGAGCCATGTGCAGAAGTTCGTGCACGTGAGGAAAGTTCCCTGAGCGCCATAAACTTGGGAGTGGCCAGAAACGATTCTTTTACATATAGCTCAAGCAGCTCACGACTTCCGGTCCTGGACCAAGTATTCTCTGGGTACCCAAAAAGCATCCATTTGAAGGCAAACTAAAGTGAGAAGGCGAACCATTCCTCCCCAGGCTTGTGCGCTGGGCTTGTGCGCGGCGTAAAAAACACTACGAATGAAAAGAAGAAAACAGCCCCGGACGAGAGACCCTCCTTCTGATAAACTTGTCCTAATATAAACTCAATCGGATTGCAAATATGTTTTCAGCGCCATCTAGCGGATCAAAATTACAAGTTTATTTACCTCTGCTATACTAGAACATAATTAAACTTCATAGAAATCGTTGAAGTTGTTTTTAGGTAATTGTGGAGAGTTTGCCCGATCTGTTCAAACTTCTCACACTCATTTTTATCTCACTTTACGAATAACTGTCAGTTGAACAAAACCATTATACACTCCACAATATGTTACGAGTGTTTAAACATAATCAACAAAGTTATGGTATCAAACCCACAAACATATTAGCTTGTGTATGTGCGCCTAAATGTAGGCAACATAATAGTCCGAGAATTTGATTATATACTAAGAGGCATGTGCTGGTTACCTTTGGGTTAAAACTGTGGTCCAGCGCCTGAAAGTAGACTTGTACAACAACTATATATATAAAAATGCTTGGCTGCAGGCACATAGCAGTTTTCATTTTTATTTTTATTTTTTGCTTTGTTTACAATAACTAACAATAGCGCCAAGAATTATGAAGAACTTACTGTAAACACACCGCATGCTCGGGTAGAGGCTGGAATGCCTGCAGCACAACATGATACTAGACAATACCAGAGGAAGCCTCGCATGCCATACTTACAAGTATGAGTATGTGTGTGAGTGTTTACGACATAACTATGCGTATTATATTCTGATTTCAGACTTAATCCTCACAATTTTGCCGCTCCCTGCCTGCTGCCTGCAGCGCCCCTCTGCCGCTTGCTGTTGCCTGTACGAGTGGTAAACATGTGAAACAGCTTTCAGCCTACTGTCACTGGTGTTTCTCTTCTTGTTGTTGTTTTTGTTGTTATAGATGTTGCTGCCAGTATATGCGCTAGTAAATTTACTTCTCAATATTATTTATGAGATTTTTGTTGTGCAACTCGTACTCGTTTATGAATTCCTGTCGCATTCTGCGTAATTCAAAAATATACAATACCTTACAACAGATAAGAGCTTTTCATGCGCGTACACATCCATATATCCACTTCTATTTGTGTGGTTGTGTGTGTGTGTGTACTGTGCTGAATTCCAACATGTCTACGTACTCGTATAACTTTCAGCAGGTTCGTTGGCTTGTAGTGCCGTTACTTGTCCAGTGGCACGCATTGTGGAAATCTTTGTCGCAATCACAGTCCTGCATGCCGTTATAGCTTCATGTGACACGTTGATCCGGCCACACGGTGCAATTCCAGTGGCAAGTGTGGTTTAAAGGAAATTTTGAAAATTTTCGAGTGAAGAGTTTGCCATTTTGCATCGTCTTAACACTAGATTTCTGAAAGTTTACTATTTTGAACACAACACCTTGTGGATATATTAACGGAACTTAAGTTGGACTTGTATAGACTTAGTTAACCGTGTAAAAATTCGGTTTTCGAAAGGTATATGAAATAATTTTTCGAGGATACCTTCAGACTTGATTTTTACTGCTAGGAATCTCATTACTTGCTTCCTATAAATAGTTTGGGATTTTCAAGAGCCATTCAAACCTTATACCTTCGATCAACATTCATTGGCTTTCGAGACAATTTGTTAGCCAAGATTTTGTCAACCTTTTTGTTTCTAATTCTCCTTAATAGACTTTCTAACCTTTGTTTTTTAAATTTGATATTTAAAGTGTTATTTTATGTAACCAAACTAGTCACAACTGCCTCAATCTGACCTATATAACATCTACTATTCTAATCTAATTTAACCTAACCTCATCTGTAAGATTAAAACCGAATCCAATATGAGCAAACCTAATCGAACTTGAAGTAGCCTCCATAAATTTAGTTTAAACCAAGCTGAAATTATTTATTGGTACATAGATTAGGTAAGATATAATGACTGATCCACAAGACAGCGTACTTGGACTACTTTATATGGTTCTTTGGGAATCCATAACAATATAACTCCTATATCTGATCTTATTAGTCTAGCTTTCAGTCCATTTAAAATCCGCTTAAGCCTCTAATTTCTTT
Organism: Bactrocera dorsalis; assembly: GCF_023373825.1. Taxonomy (NCBI): domain Eukaryota; kingdom Metazoa; phylum Arthropoda; class Insecta; order Diptera; family Tephritidae; genus Bactrocera; species Bactrocera dorsalis. The sequence continues at coordinate 93,121,874 of NC_064303.1, forward strand.
TCCCACCTGTTCAGTTCGAAAACTTAATGTTTGAGCTCCCAATTGCTTCAGCAGAGACTGGACAATCAATAAGGAAGTGTCGAAAAATTTCTACCAGGTTTCGGAGCACCGATTTTTTCCCATTCTACTGTAAACAGGGGTTTCTGCCAGGTTTCCTCCCATACGCCTTCTATAACTGACATTCATTAGCGGTCTCAACCTTAAAGCTTGGACGAAAAAAGGAAAATGAGGTATTTGAACCCCCACAACTTGGGATAGTTCAGCCTTACTGAGCACAAAGAGCTTACTCGAACTCTCGTGATCGAAAGGGGATGCGCCTGTGAAGTCCGCATGAAGACAGCAGAGCAAATGCCTTTTCCCATTCTACTGTTAACGGTGCTAAAATACCGTTTCCTGCCAGCTCGTTAGCTTTGCAATTAACTATGATTCCGCTGTGGCCTGTTACCCATATTAGTCTCATCTCAAAGTGATTCGTTACGATGATGTTAGACTTTTCTTAATCGTACTTATTTTAAACTAATAGAATCTAACGGAAGAAATCCGATTGAATTCAAGTCTTATCCCACGTAACTTAGTTTAGGCTCATCCTAAACATCCCAACTTAACCTAAACTATTTTAATCTTACATAACCTTAACGTATTTGATCTAATCTTACCTTACCTCAGTCTAGATTTTTCCATTTTAAGATTTTAAAATTGGAAGCTTTAATTTAATTTATGTTACTCAATACCTAATACAACGTAACTTAACTTAGCATAACTTATCTTAACTTAACTTAACTTAACATAACTTATCTTAACTTAACTTAACATAACTTAACTTAACTTATCTTAACTTAACTTAACTTAACTTAACTTAACTTAACATAACTTATCTTAACTTAACTTAACTTAACATAACTTACCTTAACTTAACTCAGACAAAACATAAAACAGTTTAGTTAAATATTACTTAAATTAACTTAAATTAATTTCACTTAACCTAACTTAATCTAATTCGGTTTTAATTTAACATCACATAACTTAACATCACTCTACTTAACCTAACTTAACTTAACTTCTACGAAAAATTTAACTTCACTTAAACAAACTTAACTTAACTTAAACAAAACATAACAAAATTTGGTCTCATATTACTTAAACTAAATTAACTCATTTTTACGTAACCTAACTTAACATAACTTAATCTGTTTCAGCTCTAATTTAACAACACATAACTTAACACCACTTTATTTAACTTAACCTAACTTAACTTAACTTAACTTAATTTAACTTAACTTAACTTAACTTAACTTATCTTAAACTAACTTAACTTAACTTAATTCAACTTAACTTAAGTTAAATTAACTTAACTTAACTCAACTTAACTTAACTTAACTTAACTTAACTTAAACTAACACATAACTAAATCTGTTTCAACTATAGTTTAACATCACATAATTTAACGTCACTTAACTTAACGTAACATCACTTTACTTAACTTAACTTAAACCAACTTAATCTGTTTTAACTGCTTAACTTAGCATATCCTTGGATAAATTAATTTTATTTAACCTGAGTTAACCCTAATTATTTTCACTTAACTTAACCCAACTTAACTAAAACCTAGTTGGGGTTAGCTTAACCTAACCTAATATAACAAAATCTAATCAAATTTAACTTCATCTGACCTCACCTAGTATAACATAGCCTAACCTATGCAAACTCAACCTAATCCTACCTAGCCTAAAATCGTTTTTATGAAGCCTTAACCAACACTCAAAGTTTCGAGGAATAAATTTAAAAACAGTCGGGATCAGCCTTTAAATTTCAGTCCCTTTGGAATTGCCCCAATATTTATGACCTTCCATATTTCTCTGCACTGTCTCATATATAGGCATCTTATGTCTTCTCCTAGAGACTAAAAAATTATCCAACCTCTCCTTTTTGCTATCTACCACGCCACAAAGTGGACCTTATTGCAGCAAGTTGCCATATGCCGAAGCCTTTTGTGTCACATCACGAATGCAGGCGGCTCAGCAAGGCATGATGAATGTTCGCAAGCAAGAGTCAGGCATGTAAGACATGTAAGAGCTAAAAATGCTTAATATTTACATATGCGAGCATAATTCAACACAAATACACATACACATGCATGCCTGGTAAGAGTAAGAAAAATAAAAATAAAATGTGCCAAGAAATGAAAACTTGTCGTAAAAGTCCGGCATTATCAGGCACTTTTGACTGCTTATTGAAATGACATTTTTACCCAAAAAGATATATTTTTGCATAATAGAATAGCATTTCCAGTGAGCATGTGTAAATATTTGCAGCTGTGCGTGTGTGTGTGCACACATGCATAGTTTACATTTTTAGGTATTTTCGACCAAAATTAATATTTTAATTCAGCTTTAGGCCGAAATGGCATAAAGCAAAGGACCTGCTGCAGCCAAAGCCATTACAAGGTACACACACATACATATTTTTGCTATTCCTACACATGCTTCTGCTGTTCTTCCACACATTTGTTTGCATATGTTGTTACATAAATTGTCCTTTTTTCGTAGGAAATTTCATTTCCCAAGCACTCTTCACAAACTATGCAAATGCTGAGGAGTTTATACTACAACATAGGTATGCTCTTGAAATATGGATTTGGCATTGTTGTTTAATATGATTTTTGTGATTTCATCCAGCTGGTTAAGTCAGTTGCACTTATTCGGGTTTACTTTATTGGGGTAACCAATTTAATTTGCAGCTTTTGTTGGTATTTTTTGTTGAAATACTCTGTCGTTAGTATTAGGGAAATTGCTGTGCAGCTGCTGGTTATTTGCATAGTAGCGGTATATATACTTTTTTTGGTTTGTGTGCATAAATATGCTTTTCTTAATATAGTCCGAAATATTGTAACGGAGTATATATTGTACATTTAATAAATATAATAATCATACTGTGAGTACTTCAGTGGGTACGTGGGTACATGGCGTATGAGTGAGATTCCATTGTAATGTAATAAAATGTAAAATGGAAATCAGAAGTGCTTGGCGTTTGTTGTTACATTTGCTTGCTCTGGTGAATCTTTGCATGATTTGAAGCCATCGTTAGAGGCGCTGTAGGCGAGTTATTTGGAAAAGATATATTTACTGACCTATCCGGTCCATTTTTGGAGCATTTCTTGCCTAATCAAAAGCAAAACTTCAGCATGAATATGTGAAAACGCTGTGGTTGTGTTGTTTCTACAAATATTTTTTTTTTCATACTGAGAGCTGAAATCTTGCCTAAATACTACCAAGCAACCTTTGACAATGACACGAAAAATTTGCTGGGAGTGTCACTTACAGTTTAATAATATTATATTTTTATACCCTGATCAAGATATATTTATTTTTCACTCAGTTTGTCACATCCAAATGAAAATATACGAAACCCTATGCCTGCGTGAAGAGCTGACTTGATTTAGCCATGTCCGTTTGTCTGTCTGTATATACGAAAACTGGTCCACCAATTTTAGAAAAATCGCACACGTAACTTTTTCCTCGAGACGATGTTCATTTGTCGGAATTGCTGACATTGGTCAACTTTAGCTGACAGCTGCCATACAGATCGATCAACTTTAAGTTCTGTCAAGTTTTTTCTTGCCTTTTCCACCGCTTTCAACAACCTTTGAAAGAGTTGAATGGCCTGCGGCAGCTTAGAGAAATTGTGTTTTCAGATTTCGATATGACCACCTTTTGCCTTAACTATGGCCTTGAGAAGGTCAAAAAGCGAATCGCAAGCTGCCCGAATGTGACTTTCCGGTATTTTGGCCCACTCACGGACAATGGCTTTCTTCAGCATCTCGAGACTGGTGTATTTTTTACTTCGAACCTTGCTCTCCAAAATGGCCCAGAGGAAATAATCCATTGGATTCGCTTCTGGTGAATTCGAGTGCCTTTGTGTGGTCGTTATGAAGTTCGGAACGTTGTTTTTCAGCCATTCTTGGTTCACTCGCGCTTTGTGAAACGGTACTGGGTCTTGTTGAAGCGTCAATGGTTTGCGATCGAAATGATGATTTGCCCACGGCTTCAAAGCAGCCTCCAGAACACTTTCTCGATTATATGTCGCATTTACTTTAAAGCAACTGCTTCGCTCTCTCAATTTTTATTTGTTGCTGCTTCGTTGTGAGATCATAGGCCTTTTGGAACTTGTAAGGCTTGATCTTGAGCTCATTTTTCAATATGCGTCGGATGCTGCGGTCGGATATTTTCAGTTTTTTAGCCATTTGATTGGCACTTCGTCATGGATTTCACTTCGAGTGTCGGACCCTGTACATGTAGGGCAGTATAAACCGATTTCCCTTTGACATAATACATATAATATGTGAAAGTGTTACCATTAATCATGGTTATTATTGTTGTATAATTTAAAATTTCTTTTTATTTTCTTTCCAGCTTATACTTCTAATACAGGGTAGGCCATTTAAAGTTGACCCATCTGGCAACGCTGTAACTTTTAACAGCGCTGACAAATCGGCTAATGTCATACCGCGTTAGAAGCGTCATTCGAAGACAATTTATACCATGGAACAGTACACTCCAAAAGAACGCGCTGAAATTGTTCAGCTTTATATTCAAAATAACTTTTCAATTGTGTTAACTCAACGTGCGTTTCGCAAAAAAAATAAAGTGAAAAGTGCTCCAGTTAAGAACACAATTAAGTCTTTATACGCAAAATTTGTGAACACCGGTAATCTCAGTAATGCCAGTCATGCATCCAGACAACGCACAAGACGTTCTGATGAAAATATCGAAGCTGTACGAGCCAGTATTGAGGAGACTCCATCGACATCGAGTTATCGCCGCTCTCAGGAATTAGACATCTCTCGCACCACTCTCCGACGCATAATTCATAAAGATTTGAAGATGTTTCCATATAAAATTCAAATGGCACAAAAACTAAACCCAGCTGATTATCCGCGACGCCTTAATTTTGGCAAATGGGCCATCGAAATGGCTGAAAACGAACTTGACTTTTGGCGAAAAAAAATGGTGATGTTGACTGGCCACCGAGATCACCAGATTTGACGCCACCAGACTTTTATTTGTGGGGTTATTTGAAATCCAAGGTATACGCTAATAAGCCAAAGACCTTAGCTCAACTGAAAGCCAACATTCGACGTGAAACAGCCGCCATATCATCCGAAACATTGGCCAAAGTCATGGAAAATGTCGAAAAAAGAGTGCATTTAGCTGTCAAAGCTAAAGGTGCCCATTTACGCGATCTAATTTTTAAATATTAGCTGAAACAAATCCCCTTGGACCAAAATAAATTATTTTTGAAATGAACAAAAAACATTGTTTTCTTTTGTTCTTTTTTTTTAGATACAAATGGGTCAACTTTAAATGGCCTAGCGGCAAATAAAAGTTGTTATCCACTGCGTATACGTAACGTTTGAAGTTTATACCAATAACTTCAGCATCATATGAAAGGAGTGCGTAATGGCGTATACGTAACATTTGGTGAGTGATTTTTGCAAATAAAATTTTTATTTTACTTATTTTTCTATTTAATGTTTATGCTAAATAATTTTGAGTTGCGAAGTGGAATTTGAGATTCTTCTTCATATGAAACTTATGTTCCCTTGGAGACTTTTGATTATGTCCGCAGTAGAGTCAAAGCTATCTTGCCGCTTACCAGAGGAATGAATATGTCATATTTTTGGTTTAAAAGATTAAAATAGCTTCGATTTCGAGATTGTGAATATACTTTGCTCTCAGCCGTTACTAATAGTCCCTTTAGTGGCAATTGTTAGAGTAAGAATGTAGTCTCTTTCATACGTCAATACAAAACCTATAAGCAGAGGCCATTTTCTGCTTTACAAACCTTTTCTTTTTTTCTTACTAAGAAAGTAAGGCGTCTTCCATCTGAGTTTACAGTTCCAGAAAGAGTTTATTATTAAATTTCAATTCAGTTCAGCACTTAGCTTCAGCTCTAGCTGCTGAGGCTGCAGCAACTCATTAAACCAACTAACCGAAATTTTACCAAAAGATCAAGGTCGCTGATTTTAACTCAGATTAACTCATATCTTTTGTTGTACAATTGTACTAATTACAGCAGAAAATATTGCAAAAATCTAGTAATCACTATTCTTCAAAGTAATTACATACATTGTGGCCTACTCTTTCTCTGCTCTGCTCCATCGTTCCTCTGCTCGCCCTCCTTAACGTACTTTCCTTTGTTCAAATTGATGAGATAATTACCATAATTTGCATACTCTTCAAGTTACACTTTAAAAATTTCTGCAGCAGAAAGTGGCAATTTTAAATCATTGGCCACGACCACTCTCTTACCGCCAGACAAGCATTTTTCGCATTTTTCGTAATCGCTTTCCACCGCCTACGCTATCAACTTAAAAATGAAATTTTTCGCTTTTCTGCGCTCATTAGTGCAAAGAATTAACGGAACAATTGCTAGATATCAACTCGCATGCGCTTTATTTGTGGCTTCTTGTTATCGGCAGACAGCAGTCGGACGGCAACACGGGCAGACAGCCAGCGCGCCGACCAACCAACCGTCCTGCCAGCGAGCCGTCCAGCCAGCGAACCGTCCAGCCAGCCAACCATTCAGCCAGTCGAGCGAACAAAATTTTTAGTTTCACTGATTTCGCCGCGCAATTCCAATAAACTCGCTTAACTGAAGGAGGGTGTATGTGTCTGTGTGTGTTAGTCGGACCACCACGTGTGCGTCTGTGTGTTTGTGCGGGCGCAAAAGCAATTAATTTGATTGCCTACTTACAGTTCACATTCAGCGTGACAGTTGTCTCCAGCTTATGACCCTCGGAGATGGCACGATTCCAAACGACGCATTTATATTTGGCGCCATCGTCAGCGCGTCTTGGCAGTATTTGCAATGTTGCATTGGTGTAATGATTCTTGGAGCCGCCTTTCAGTATATACGATTGTAACGGTACGCTGCTGCCCTCGCGAAACCAACTGCAATAACAATAAAAACATGTATCATGGTATAAAATGTGAAAAAGTCAGAGAGAGAGGGAGAGTGAAATATTGTAAATGAAGAAGGTAGAGCACACATACATACAGAAATACATATATGTAACTACTTACATATAAAATATATATATGTATATGCATGTGAAATTATATATTTATATATATCAAAGTCTATTTGTACAATCAAGTGTAGCTATCGCTTGGCTGGCGCATTAGAACAGGACGCCTTGGCGAAATTACAAAATAATTTATCGAATTTCTTGTCCGACTTGACTATCTCGCGTTGCTCTTTCTATGTCTGTGTGTTGCCTTGTTTGTTTGTTTATCTGTGTGTGCTTCTGCAACAAATCGTTTTACTTTTCGCTGCTCATTTCTTTTTAATTAAGTCTTAATGTCGCTGTGGCTTCAGTGATTCTTTCGTACTTTGCTTTGTGGAGTACTGGTGAAAAGTAGATTGCGTGTCTGTAATAGAATCTGATACTAGGCGAAAAATGTCTAATTCGAATTTGAAATAATCAGCCTATACTGTAATAAGACAAGTCGTACTGTAAATATGTTTTTCAAATTCGAGTCAACTTTGAATTAAATACGGGCTTTTTAAATTTTAAATTTTTTTCAATACAATTAGAAAGAAGAAGCAAAAAATAACCGCATCTTTAAATGGTTACTTGATTTTAAAATTTCAAAAAATCCTTTCCCAAAGTATCAAGGCAACCACAGTAAAAGTATAGTATAGGAGATAGTACCTTTGGGAGAGTGGCCTGTCAGGCTAGACCGGTCGGCTATTTTAATATTTGATAGTGTTTTTTCAAAGTCCTCTAATAGGCTGACTTCATGATTGCTGTCAATACCTGGGCTGGCCATGAGAGCTGACTACGAGTGAAATAATGTGTTTCACTCCATACTTGGCGAATGTGAACTAGCGACTGTGGTCCAAAAAACTCCTCTCAAAACAGCGTTGTATGCCACACCGTTTCAAGGGATGCCATGTAGGTTCTGTTAGGTGCACCTCCTCCTGACCTGATTGTCATATAGCGTGTTGCATTGAGGTTAAAGAGTGGCATGAGTGTGTTATTGCTGTTTAATGACTGGATATCAGATAAGGTCAAGTGAAGGTGGCCTCGGACAATAGCCCTAACGGTCGAGTAACTTCTGAGTACATTCGGGACGTTGATTTGTTAACGGTATCACAGACTTCAGATTATGTCGCGGTTTGATTTTGGTCTTCTGAATGCATTTTTGCATCATACGAACCTATCTATTATGTGGGGTGTTAGTGTGAAGCGCGGTTCAAGGATTGATTGTGTGTTAGGGCAGAATTCAAGATACTATGATATTAGTGATTTGGGTGGTATGGGGATTAGATGGCCTGATGGACGATTAGATGGTAGCGGTGTGGTATCTACTAGTCCGAATTCCTAACAATTAGGGTCGTTTAAACGGCGAAGGCGTTTAACTGAGAATTAGGGTTAGCTTCTTGTCTGAATGGTGTGTTCGTGCAATGTGCGTGCGGGGCCCAACCCCTGGTCACTAGGCCTGAGCAGTATGGAGGATCAAGTGGTAGTAGTTTCAGCTCATGCGAACTAGAGCCTCGTGGAGTATCGAGGTGATTAAAACCGAATGCTGGAAAAACGTACACTTTGCTGAATTTGACGTAGATTTACTTGTTTTAGGGAATCAAATTATAATATATATTTCATTTACTTGTATTTTGACAAAACACGATTTTCTTTATTCAACATAGTTCCCTGTAAGAGTGATACACTGATTAAGGCGAGCCCCCATTTTTTGATACCATTTTTGTAGTACAATTTGCCATTTGCTTTAAAATAGGCCTCAGTTTTGGCGATCACCTCTTCATTCGACGAAAATTTCTTCCTGACGAATATTCTTTAAAGATCTGAAAACAGGAATTGGTCGCTGAGGGAGAATCTGGAGAATTGGATGGATGCCGGAGCAATTCCAAGGTCAATTCATGAATTTTTGCCAACGTTTTCACTGAAACCGCACGTTCTTTATCTTCAAATATGGCCGCTTTTCGGCGTTTACGCTCTTTAAACGTAACGCTATGTTGTAGTCGCTGTGGGTGGTTTTTCCTTACTCAAGGTAGTCATTAAAAATTGTTCTATGCGCATCTCATAACATAGATGTCATAACTTTGCCAACCTACTCTTGCGATTTTCCACGTCTTCAAATCATCAACTCGTATTAATGTTTGGTCAAAAGTGAGCTTTCTTTCGTGAATGATATGATATACACGTTTAGTTGATTCTTTATGTACATGCTTTATCAAACAACTTCACTTTATGCTCAACCAAAACTTTTTTGTGGACTTTTTTGACGTTTTCATACGTAACAAGGTATTTTGAGAGTTCGCCGCCTTAGGTATTCATTTCACCAAGTCTTAACTTAATATACCAATCCTTGCTGATTGACTTTCCTAGGGCAGTGCCCGGAAACTTGTCATCATGTTTTTTCCATTTAAAAAGCAATATTTTTTCAACACGCGAACCTCTTTTTTATCCATTTGTTCAAAATAATTATTTCAGATTAAAAGTTATATGGGTTTATTTATAGTATTTATTTATAGTAGCCAGATTGCATCGCTGCTCAAATAAATATATTATTTTCAGTTTATCCGACGTTTTCTTCGTTCACACCCAGAAAAATTATAAAAAATAAATAATTAAAACTAATCTCGCTGCACGTGTAGTAAATACTAATTTACCACCAAGCTTTTAAAGTTTCCAGCTGCTTTGTATGCCACCGCTTCACTTCAATTTATCCTTCATAAAGTACTACACTGCGTATGCGTTACATGAAAAATTCCGTTTCTGTTCTCTCACTTTGTTCTTAAGTCAACATAATTTTCGAAGTCAATCAATTTAGGTTTACTTTTAATTTCAATTTGACCTTAACTTAACTTTGCTTTCCTTTACGAACATTTGATAGCTTAGGCTTGATTTGGCCGAGCAAAATGCAGCAATCTCAATTACACATAGAAGTGCTACAGTGCTAACTAGTGGTAGATTGAGTGCCAAGGGCAGTGTGAGAGCTTTGTGATGAAAAGCAAAATTATGCTTTAAAATCTACCAAAAGATACGTCATTGCAATGAATACTTGGTTAATGGTTTTTATGCGTCATTTTCGTCGAACAGGTGTATGTGTAGGCATATTTTGCTATAGTTCTGCGATAAGTGGAGCCCTCTCTGGCAGAAACTTAAATTATTAATATTTCATTTAAAACTCTTTTCTAGCTGTAGAAAGCAGCACTGTATTCGTTATAGAATCACTTCGGTGGTAATGAGAAATAGATAGGAAATATTAAGAATGAGTAATGATTCTTCCTAGACTTTTATAAGACCAATGCTTTGAATCCATATCGAGTTGACTCATTTCTGAATCACAACAGCAGGAACATTTTGGTTGCTAACCAGTCTTTAGTCTATAAACTGTTCTGATTGCATAATATCGTATTTCTGACGAAGGAGAGTTCATACGAAATTTGACAATTAAGTAATGAGACTGATTTTAATGTCGCGCTTGTGGTAAACCTGTGACCTTGAAATTCCCTTTCTCTTTTTCCGGCATCTCTCCCCTTTCCATTGAGGGTGTTTGTAGTGCTCGTCTCGAGAATGGAAAAACGAAATCAAGAGCAACGCGTCGCGATAAAATTTTGCGCCAGATTGGGCGAAACAGCTTCGATGCCACGCTGCTTGATCGAGTTATTACAGGCGATGAGAGCTGGTTTTTCCAATCGACCCGGAAACCAAACGCCAAAGCTCACAATGGTTGTCTCCGCGCGCCCGCGCCCGAAAAAAGCTCGCATGAACAAGTCGAAGGTGAAGACGATGATTATTGCCTTCTTTGATAGCCGTGGAATCGTCCACAAAGAATTCGTTCCATCGGGGAAAACTGTGAGTTAAGTCTACTATTGCTAAGTACTCGAAAGATGGCGAAAACGAGTCAACAGGGTGCGCCCAGACATCGCTCGTAACTGGATCCTTCATCACGACAACGCGCCGTGCCACACCGGCTTCCGCGTGTCCCTGTATTTGGCCTCTAAAGGGATCGCCGTATTGCAACAGCCGCCTTATTCGCCCGACATGTCATCCTGTGTCTTTTTTTGTAAAACAAAAATCGGTGGTCGGTGGTCAAAGGAACCCGTTTTGAGTCGATTACGGACATCCAGGCGGGTACTCGCGGACATCCCAGTCGAAGCGTTCCAGAAACGTTACGAAACATAGAAAACGCGCTGGAATCGCTGTATAGCTGCCCAAGGGGGCTACTTTGAAGGGGATGGCAAAGTTGTAGAATAATTTTCAAATATACGGTTTTTATGGAATCAGTCTCATTACTTAATTGTCATATCTCGTATAATATGTTCGTCGCATCCGAACTTAATCTTTCCTTACTTGTTCAGTTTTGATTTACTAAAGTTGTGATATCAGCTATTTACAGAGTTGAGTGTTTTACTAACTTTACATAGGAAATCGAGACTGGAACTATTCTTACTAGTCTTCACATATACAAAAGAAAGGAGGTGCTAATAGAAAAACGGCTGCTGACACTGAAAATGTATACTTATATACAGCTTTTTTCAAAAATTTTTACTCTAACTCCACTTGTGCTTTGTAAAGCTACGGACAACTCCAGTATTCAAGATTAGATTACTACATTGCTATGACGCTAATAATTTTATCTTGCTCATCAAGTCGTTTACAGCTGCCTTAGTGCTTTGAATCCACTTATTTCCTGGCGTCTAGTTGTTTTTATATTTCCGTCTGTGTTGAGTAGTGTGTGTGTGTACTTTTTAACCTAACTAATGTACATTGTATAACCATAGTAACTTATATGTGTATGTGTGCTTGCTGAGACTAAATTTATTTACTTTCTATCCACTGACCTGTCGTTAAGTCACAATTTTCACTTAACAATTTCACTTTACTTACGTTATCGTCGGATCCGGTGAGCCACCCACGCTGCTGCAAGTCAATTCTAACGGTTTATCCTCGGTGGCAATGGCTATGTTGCCGGGCGTTATCATTGGCGGATGTGGCGGTGTCAAAACTGTCAAATTGTAAAATTCCTGATGTACATCGGCACCGGTGCCTTTGGCCTTGATCCGACACTCGAAGCGGCCATTATCGCGATTGTATGAGGTGTTTTTTATTTGCAAGTCATAAATCCCACGACCTGGACGAAAATCCACTCTGCAAAAGAGAACAAGGACAAAATGTGTAAGAAGAAGATGGTGATGGTAGAGAATGACATGAAAGTGTGTGGGAAAAATTCATATAGATACAGATATTTCTTATTTTTTTTGTTTTTGGTTTTTTCAAGTACCGTGGCAACTGCATTGTGAGCGCGTAGAGAGAGATGAGGGGGTTGAGGCATATTTATATTGAAAAAGTGATAATGGTGAAAGCGTGCAAACTGCTGGCTACCGACCAGTGATGGCAGCAGCTGGCTAGCCACTCAGGGCAACAGCTGCGGTTGAAGCTCCCAGCTATGAGAGCTATGCCTGACGCTTGACGGTCGCTGCTGCTGTTGCTGCCGCTGCTGTGGCAACAACAAAGTTATTGTGTGCATGTCAAAGTTATTGTATGCACAGCGGCTACATTGCCACTCGGTTGCTGTGGCGGCGCAATGAAGGACAACGTTGGCGGTGCTGTATACACACACCGACCGCCACCAACAACAGCCCAGCACCTCAGCGCCTCCTCACCGCCTCACTACCGCATTTGCTCCAATTTCGAGTTGGCTTGTTTGTTGATTTGTTTGTTTGCTGGCTGGCAAGTGAAAATTAGAAAATGGCAATGACAGCGCGTTTGCGCGCGCGCGCCAAGTGGCACAAGTAAACAAAAGTGTGTTGATGAAGTTGGCGCGGCAGCTATAGCGCTGGGCGCTGGGCAGCGGGCGGCGGGCGGATTGTTACTTCGTTGGTGGCAGCAGCTGCAGCCGTCGTTCGTGTTGTTTGCGTTTGGCTACTTGGCCATTTGGGCATTCTGTGTGATTTACAACAGTTTGTTGCCTTGCTGCCTCTGCCCGGCCACCATTTTTCTTTTAGTGGCCGTAAAAGTTTTTCGCCACATTTCTTGGCGACACAAAATTATTTTCGCTCTCCGCCTTGAGTTATTCCTTTTTGATATTTTTATGTGCAACTTTTTTATGCGCTTTTGTTTGGCGATTCGCAGGTTTGCTTTTAGGGAAATATTTTTAAAATATCTCATTTTCTTGCCACCATCTTTTCTGGGTCATTGTTTTCAACCGCTAATTTGTTTTTGGACTATTTCTGTGTGCTATTATGCAGCGAAAGATTTCTTGTCATGACAGCGTGGGGGGCGCAAGGTGAGCGTTGGTTTGTTGGTTGTAATGCTATAATTTCTCAAAGTTGTTGGTGAAGGTTGTGTTTATTACTTTTACTTCGAGTGAAACATAAAAATTACATTGACCAATATTAAGGCTTTATTAGCACGCAATTTTTATGGAATTTGTTGTTTGGGCAGAATTCAGTTTATAGGCCAGTGTTTTATGGAGACTATCTTGTCGGATCAAGTTAAACCGGCTCTTTCTGAGAAGTGTCCGCGCATTGTGAATTTAAACTATTTACGAACAAAAATTTAAGTCAACGGAGCCGACTCATTTGCAGGCATAGGCCTGGTCGTTATCGGCCCTGGCTGCTGGCAATCAGCTATGCAGATGATGTAGCACTTAAGGTCAAGCGAAGTACCGTATAAGAGTTGAATTGAGAACTGGGAAGAGTGAACCATCAAACCAAATATAACCGAGGTGGTTTTATTTATTAGACGATACAAAATTCTGGATGGGAAGATTTCATGAAAGTCGAATATCGAAGATAGAACAAAAAAGTCATCGATTGCCTTACACTGCTGTAGAGGAGCCATTGGTAAAAGGTGGAGTCCCTCCCCGAAAGGTGTTCTCTGGCTGCGTCTTTATGAGGTGGAGAGCTCTTGTGATAAGACTGTGGCTGTCAGAATACTAAGGTATCGCAGGCAATTATAAAGCTGATAAGATAGCAAAGAAAGGCACCCTTAAAACACTATCAGTAGAACGGGAGCGAGTCGGTATCCGTATCCTCTTGTATACTTCTACTAGATAGCTGACCTTCGCGGAAGCTTGGCCACCACAGATGCATGCGCTGTCGCAAAGTCTTTTTGGCCCAAGATTGACCTCAAGAGATCTAGTGATGTCTGTGTCCTCAGTAAGGGCAGCCACTCACAAGAATTTTGGAGTTTTAAAATATTTTGGGCCATGCAGTAAGGCTAGGAATCTTACCGGACGCTGCTGTGTGGAAGGAGACGAGGTGAAAACATCACAGCACTTCCTTCTTGACTATTTCGCGTTTAGGAGGTCAAGGCTTAAACACTTGAGAGCGCATACCTTCAGACATCCCACCGAACAGGCTAGACGCCTGTGCAAATTAGCGTTTTACAAGTCTATAACGTCGAACGGAGGAGTTCTTCTTTTCTATGGCTTCGCAAAAGACTACGTATAGCAGATCAAGAGCGATCTCCCTAGATCAGCAATCTAACTTAACATGAACGATATATAAGGCCAAATGGGAAGTTATGTGCACATGTTTGAATTTATTATACTTAGTCCAGCGAACCAACGTTTTTTGAAACTTTCCAATTTCCTGTGATATATGCGAAAGACCGTATTCTCTAACTCTGACCACAAAGGATAATAAAGAGGATTCATAAGTAGATGTGCAATCATCTGCGGCTATGAAATCAAGAATATTCATTTTATGACTTTTGATTTTTGACTTATTGACTAGAGCAGTATGCAGTATCTTGCTGGAAGATCCAATACTTTCCACCGAAGAAACCGGTTTTTATACTTTCGACCCAGCCTTAACCACTTTTTTATAGAAGTGAAGTGGTGTAAAGCCAGATTTAACGTGAAAAGGTGACTCTTCTATAAACCATTACAGCAACTGAATGTTGACCTCATTGGGTCCTTAGAATGACATTTTTTGCTACTTTGAAAGTTTTTGCGTAGGCTTTGCCGATTTGCCATAATATGACTTGTTGACCGACTGTTGGTTTTCATGTCAATATCATCTCCAGTATCGATTTCCACAAGATTCTCTTGAAATCAGCTGCAACAGGAACAGGTAGTACTAGTAGTAGGTAGGCCGCTTCTGGGTGACTGATTTCCTCAGTTTTAATTTTTCTAAGTCCGAATTAAGAGTTTGTCCAAAGCAGCTAAAACTAGAGAAGACCTCCCTTACCATCAATCCTGGCTTGGCCAGTGTTTGCCCTGACTCATCGTGACTAGATCACGCTTGACGTTGTCATAAGTGTCTTACTTTTTGTCACCAATAGCCAACCGCTTTAGAAATAGATCGACTTTGTTTTTAGGTTGCAATGCAAGAACAATTCTTCATTAATTCACATATGGAAATTCGATCAATGAGATTTTTTTTGCGTTATTAAGTGTGGCACCCATACATATATTGAACTTGTTTTGTAATCAGACTTATTAAATGAATCCAAGCCATTATTTGTTCAATATGTAGCTTCTGGGTAAGTCCTGAGCAGTAATGCTTACACGACAGTTGGCCTACACGATTTCCATTATTTTATTGATATTTTCAACAAGTTTAAGTATCTTGGTGAACTACCACCTCCATCTCTTTAATATAAGTGAGGTTAAACTATGTTGAGTTCTAACCTTCATGGCTGATCCCTAGTTGGTGAATGCACTTGGACTAGGTATAGGTATATTTATTATAACGTCTCTTCCATGAATTGGATCTCTCAAGTAGAATAGATCTGCTACGAATTAACCTTTTACAAAGCACTCTTAAACATAAGTCTCCCTGGATGTCAATCGGCGCCATACTGCAATCAATACCTTAGCAGCAGCTATACTCACGGGAGTAGAGTACATCGAAGAATTAGAAGAAGTGAGTGATGCTCTTTTGTAAATAATTTGAAACCTCTTAATAAACCAAAGATCAAGATAAAGAATAAAAAATTAAGTCTTTATTAAAGTTGGACGGAATAAGCTCGATATTGATCAGTACCAATTTTTTTGTACGCCCTAACAGCTAATGAATTTTAAGAGTACCTTATTGTAGGAGCACGATATTGCCTGTCTGCCGCGGGCCAAACGCTACTCGATTATTTGCCTCCGAAGAAATAGCTAAGATCTAATATCAAGCAGTGACAACTGACAAAGCCAAGTAAGACAACTTTCGATAAAGCGGATATAAGCGGAAGCAGAATTTTTTTCTTTTTATACTTTGGCACCATATTTTTTGGCATCTAGCTAAACTGTGTGGGCGGAGTTGTACGAATGGCAAAAAACTCATAATAGATAGTAGAAGGGCTGGAGCTGCTAAGCTTTTTAACTTACTTCATTCTTCGCTTGCACTTTGGCTTTCGCCATTTCTGCCAGTGACACTTATTTATATGAATTTGAAAGTTTCAAGCCGCCCACTGCCAGCAACTTTCAGCATATTTTTCCATTCACAAAAAATATGCTCCTCACTTGTATCGCAGTTAAACGCCTTGAGCTTATTTAGTTATATAATATATATATATATATAAATAAATATGTATGTGCATAATATTTTTATGCGATTTTGCTTTATGGCTGCTTTGTGTCCTCGCTGATTTATTCACTTAAAAAAATTTTTGCTCCGAAAGAAGAACAAGAGAAATTGTGAAACTTATCACTTTCATCCGTTTAAAAAGTTCAACATCTTCGATGCGAAGCAAGCAATGCTGGGAACTGAAGGGGAGAGTAACAAGCAAGCACACATACATACCATATACAACTGTATATATTCCTAACACCGAAGACGACGTGCGCTGCGTTACCTTGCTCCGAGCGTTTTCTTCAGCGTCAACTACCTAACTGCCTCGCCCTGACTGCCACTCGATGGCTGAAGCTTCATATATATAAGTTTATATATTAATAAAGCTATACATAAGCTCACTTTGCATATTCCACTCATACACACATACTCTCGAACACATTCTCTAACACCAAGTGAGACACAAAAGACGCGACATGTCTGTGCCAGCTGCTAGTTGACTGACTGGCGGTTGGCCTTAATCTTATCCTTCATACTTTCTTTACTTTTTTTTTGCTGAAATTCTTTTCATGCCACTTTTTTCCATGTTTCGTACAAATTTTCTCTGCTCCCCTTTGGCAGCTTAGTTTTTGTAGCCAATTTTTCTTTATTTTTCTTCACACTATGTCGGCACATGTAAAACAGCTGTCAGCGTTCTGACGGCGCTGTTTCAAGACACTTAGTTTTGTATATATACGTCGAGTTGACTGCTGACACATGCTCATATCCTTTGGTAAAATTTAGAGGGTAATTTAGCATTAACTCGGTTCATATACGGCTTAGAATGTGGTCATTGCTTTTGGTATAAGTACCCACCTTTTGTGGGAAGATGTAGTGGGGTCCAATAGTTAAATCTTCAAAAGTGTGGATTTTAGATAAGTTCGGTTCTGTTTGGTAGGTGCTAATAATTCTGGAAATCAATACGGCTCATTGAATATGAAAGAAACGTCTTCTGAGATTCTTATTTCTCAAAAACAAAACTGTGAATAATAGTCGACAGAGGACGATGGTTTAGAAGAGACTCCTAGAAGGAACGTTACTCCTAGAAGAGTGTACCTTTGTGTTGTTATTGAACGTTCTTTTGAATTCCAACAACATATCTGAAGTGTTAAAACTTTGTGTTCAAATACTTCAGGACTTTATCCGCCAAATTTCTGTCTTTACGTTACTAAAGTTATAAAAATATGGGCTTAAAGGCTGTATGCTGGGGCTACGCGAATCCGTAGCAAAGAATACTATGAGACCCTCTCAATTATGTCGTTGTTGTGCTAACTTCTTGTTTTAACTGTAACTCTTATGGACCTTAGATCTTTCGGTCTTCAAATTTATGCTACAGGTGGGAATAGGTCGGCCCCTCTGCCGGCTGTCATGTTTCGACGATAACGTTGTTTCCAGTCGATAACGTTGCAGGTTATTTTATTGGGATCCACAGCCTCCAGCCAGTCCTATTTTTTTTTTTAGAATCTCGGTTCCTTAGGGTGATTGCTTGGCCGTAAATACAATCAGGTAATCACATTTATTTCGCTATCTTCGCTTTTTAACTACAACTGTTTTGGATCTTAGATATTTCGATCTCCAAATTTATGCTACAGGCATATCGACCTATCGGCCTCTTTGTCGGCTGCCAGTCGAAAACGTTCCAGGATATTGTGGTCCGAGCAAGTCCCATTTTTTTTGAGAAGCTCCATCCATAAGGATTAATAAGTTTTACGTGACCTTACATCCGTATTAGTGAGAGTAACTAGCCAGTAAATGCTGAAAATACTGTGAAGACTTTGGTTTGTGAAATATTGTAGCTCAAAAGCTATGGGTTCCATGTTTCGCAGCCTTCCATATAGAGGTATTTACTTAACTTTGAAGTTTAAATCTTTTGTTTTTGAACACCGCGTAAAGATCGCGAAGTCTCCAGCTTGCAGTGAGGCCAACGCAAGCTAGCCTGGCCCATTTTGTGCGGTTGGTAATGTCTTCCTTTTATCTTTCGTAGATGTAATACTGCCTAAGTAACAAGAGGGAGATATAGCTAGCTATATGATACGTGACTGCTCTTCATATAAACTAATTGGTGTTAAGAGGATCATGGGGAAATATAGAAAAGTTCGAGCGTAAATGCAGTATTCGAGAGGGTTTTTCAAAGAGGATCGAGAATGCATTGACGACGAACCATGTTCAGGACGGCCATCAACATCGGTTGATGATCGATAAAATAAAGGAATTGGTGTCGGTTGTCAACGACGATTACAGATTTTTCGGTCAGAGATCTTACTGTCATCATTGGAGTATCAGAAGGATCAGTGAAAACCATTTTGAAAGCTCATTTGGGCCCAAGAAAAGTGAAAGCCCGACTGGTGCAAAAATTATTAAAATTTTTCGAAAATCAGCATCACATTAAGGTCTGTGGAACAATGCTTTCCGAATACCACGATGTTATGCCTGGCAGTGAGTCTTGGATCTATGCTTATGACACAGAAATACACGATTAGCTGAATATGATGGCAAAGATAAGCCGAAGCCATAAAAACCACGTCAAAACAAGTCAAAAATCTAGGCTATGTTGACAGTTTTCCTCGATTGTCGGGGTGCGGTGCACTCCGAATCCCTTCCGACCGGTCAAACTGTCAACATGGAATACTAGTTAAGTTTTATGGGTCATTTGTGCGAAGGTATTTGTGAAAATAACTTTTGATTCTTGCACCATAGATTTTAGAATAGTTTACAAATTTTAAAATTAAAAAAAAGTCTTACTATATTTTGCTCATAGCAGTATACCGTACATTTATGCATATCTTCAAGTGAATAGCTTGTGTGTCAGGCCTTGTCATAGCTTACATTAGCACTTGTCGGCATTTCGCAAATACACAAACACACATGCCACATACATATAAATGTGATATTATTTTTTAGTACGTTCATATAATTTGGCGCTGTCACAACGAGCAAAAAAGCGGAGAAGAATGTATCAAATAAGCATAACTACAAAAAATCATAAAGATATACATATAAATGTCTTTATGCTTAGCATACGTCGCTGGCACTCAACACCCACTTGCTGCGCTGGTGTCGCGTGTGAAGATTCTCAAGCAGATGTCATTTGTCAGTGACGCTCAAGTGTGGATGTACATATAGTAAGCATATACATAGCTATGAAAGTAGATACCCCTGTAGGAAAATTCAATATTACAAATAGTACTTTTAGTTCTGTTCAGGACATTTCTATTAGAAATGTCATATTCAGTTCCAGCAAATTCAATCTTGTCAAATTCTCCAAAGAGTTAATTCACATCCTTCACTTTATATTTAAATTTTGCTATAGCTCTAGACTAGCATGCACTAGTTTAAAATTCTTAAGTGAACAAGTGCAACACATTGCTTGGTCTTCCCTACAAGGCATTACCCTCTCAAGTGCATATAAGTATGCTTATATTCTAGCCTGTGTCTACTCACTTTCATGTTTATTCTTATAATTGGCTTTTGCGCTATGTTCTTGCTGCTTCCCCTTTTCTTTTGCCATATTACCCATTCCATTATAGCCTAATTTGCTTATGATTATGCGGCTTATAAGCGCTTAAAGCTGTTTTCTGCTTTCTACATTTTTTCTTATCTTTATAATTCGCAAAATTCGCTTTGTTATTCTCTCATACACATTTGTTGCTTAATTTTATTGTTTCCATCTCTTATTGTTATTTGTGCCATTTTCATATTTTATTTGTCTTTCATACTCATATTTATTTCCGTCTTCGCCATAATGGTTTGCTCTTCAACCAATGCAGGGTTACTTACATTTCTTTATATAACAGTAGCTGTCTTCGAAATTATAGCCGAGGCTTTGAGATAATTTTTACATATTATTGCGAAATGGGAAGGATAAATTTGGAAATTAGATTCTGATATGAAGTAAAGATTCCAGTTTTGTCAGTTTCTGTCTACATGTCTGAATTCCTTAGAGCTTTCAGAGGGGCGAAACGGGCTAATAACTCGAATAAGCCATACATTGCCGGTGCAAGAACTGAAGCCGCTCGAGCTACCTAAACGATATCGCTTCGATCTATGTGCTCGTGAAAACCTCCGAGAAGATCCGACGCTTTCGAGCCGAAATTTGTTCAGCGATGCGGCCAATTTATAGCTCAAAGGGTATGCAAGCAAGCAAAATTAACGCATTTGGGACAAAGAGAAACCTGAAAAGATTCAAGGGCTGCAATTTCCTCAACTCAACTCAACGGATGGACCATTTTGGACGTAACCGCGGCCAACATTTGATTTGGTTTTATGAGTAGAGGTCTGATGAGATCTAAAAATATCTTACGGATGGAAGCTTGGGAGTGCTTCTTATTCTGTTGTAGTATTGAATTAAGCTCAAATATCTGTAGTATTGTTTTGAGAGAGTCGTGTTCTGATATCTAGAAGAATCTATAAGAAATATTTCGGAATCATCTTTTAACCTGAAGTGTGGTGAGTCGACTTACTTACAGTCTTAGTCTGTTATATTTGTAAGTGCAGTTTTTATAGGTGCTCTTTTCAGTGAAATATATTTTCTTTCTCGTTGATAATCCTTTATTTTGATCCATTAGTCAAATCGGCTACTAAACACCGCTTTAGTTACTAACTTCAATGCAGCGCCATCTAGCGCGTATAACCTTTTGCAGAACTACTACTATTTCCCCTGTTTCTAAGTCCCTCGCTTGTAGCGCCACCTACCGCCACTAATTGTAAATCTAAATTATACTAAAATTTTACGTATTCTCTTTGAGTTTTATCTTTTTCTTTCCTTTCCTTTCACCCATTTCGTAGACGCCTTTAGTTGTTCAACAGGCCGTATGATTGATGTATTCGTGAAATGCTTGCACACCTCTATACTTCAATTCGCTCTGCTTCGCACCGCGCTCGTTTCATGTCAGCGCTTCCAATTTAGTGTGGTGTTAAAATGACATTTCCCATTATCTAATTAAAATTGACATGCAAAGCAAATCAACGGAAGACAGCAAGTTTTTTGTCGAAACAAACTCAAGGAAACATATGTATGTATGTATAGTATATATGTACATACATTAGTATGTTTGTATGTGTGTGTATTTATAGTTTTACTTTGCTTTTGAGTTATTCTGCATTCAGTGAGCTTTAAATTTTCGACTTTGCCCTGCTTAAGGCGACTTAAATGCGTCTGGCAAAGCAAACTTGAGATGAAGGTTGAATTGAAGTAGTGGAAAGTCTTAAATAATTAAAAATTTAAGCAGATTTTTCTCTAGCAATTTTATTGCAATGCATTTCGTATTTCATTTTTTTTTTATTCATAAATTCCAATAAATGAGAAATTCAAACATGTATTTTTAGGAAGGATTTACTGTGCTTAATTACTATCTCAAGATTTGTTTGTATGATCTGTTGTCATCTGGTGTGATTATTAGTTGAAAACGAAACGCACATACTTTAAGATGATTATGACGACAAGCTTTATTTGGAAATTTATTTTAAATTGCAGTATTTAAAATCACAACTGAATACTTAATTTACCGGTATAGGCCGAAACCTCTGGAGCAGCTATTTACTATACTGCTTACTTAGTAATTTGGTATTTTGAAAGTCACTTATTGCGATGCAAAACCAGTTTTCTTCAGCACCAGAAAAAATTTACTGAAGGTAGCATTTCTATAAGAATTCAGAATTTCCAGCAGAAATCGTTAGGATGCTGAGTGAGGTTGGTTAAGTTCAAAAGTTCTACATCCAATACTATAAATCCTCAGACTTTCCAAAATATACTCTTTGATCCACAGGCAACAAACAATGATCTAAAAATGCAATTTCGGTGAAATAAGTCAAACGGGAATGGTACAGAAAATCTAAACATACATATACATAAACATATACTGTTATAGCGGAATCCATTTCGAGGTTCCCTACTTTTTTTTCCAATCTTCGATGACTCGTTCGAGCATTGCGATGGGTAACTTTTTGAAACCAATTGTCGCCGAGATCACGAGCTTCAATTTCAGTTATCAAATAGTCGGTCATCATGGCGCGATAACGGGCGCCATTGCCGGTTACGCTCTCACGGTCGTTATTTTTTAAGAAATATGGAACGATGATTCTAATGTCTCACAAATAAAATCAAACCGCTGCTTTTCTTTTAGAATAAAATAGCAGCTCTTGAATCTCTTCAGGTTGCTCCTCGTCCCAAAACTGGAAAATTTGCTTGTTTGTAAATATATCCATTAAGATCTCGACCTAAAACACTCCATTGAGTTACTGCGAACGGCGCCGAATCGACATTTCACGGTCGTCGTGTACAGTCTCAGTATTGCTGCTCATAATGGGGTACAAAAATATCTTGGTTTTATTCAGTCAGTTTGTAAGGCAGCGATATGCTATAGTTGTCCGGATGTGATTAACGTCGTTCAAATGTATTTATCTATTTTTTTTTTTTATATACGAGAGTTACACGCAATCTATAACGGCGCTAGATAATACTTCCCCCCCCATTGCTGCACTGATTCCAGCCCTTTCGTAACTGAACCTAAAAACTAAATTATCTACTAGAAAGGACGCAGTTCACTGTAACACTACGCCGTGGAACCTACTAGCTACCTAGCGACATCTTCTTCGCGTACATACCATCGCGGGATAGCGGAGTCGCTGAAGAAGAGGCGCTGTGAGCTTCTTCACGGTTGGATCTAAGCTCAAGAGGAATATTGGCGATGGAGTCTTCTGCCGGGAGCTCACTGGCAGTAGCATCAAGATACTTCGCGTGAGCTCAGGAAGCGTTGGCCAGCAGCAAGCACTTATATTATTGCGAAAGCCGTCTGATTCAGGGTGGAACGTAAATGACCCATTGAACTGTTAGCAAAACTCACAGCAGCGCCATGTTAGGCGTCTTAACCGGACACTCTCAATTGGTACTCACGCGGTGAAGCTAGAGATTGTGGACGACGTAAATTTGTCAAAGTTGCGATGAAGAAGCTGATTTAGACACTACCTCCTCCTTTGACAGCTTTTGTAAGACTAAGGTTGACGCAAACCGCACAAACCCGGCAGCAAATATTGGTCACCTGAAGAAATTTGTGACCGGGGGAATGTTCGAGTCTCAATCACTGCGGCACTATCGCAAGGCATCATATTCGACGCAAAATTGTTGCAATATAAGTATCAGCTGAGTATCTGCAGTCGCAATATTGCTGCAGTTATTTGCTTGCTCGAATATCCCCCGGCTCTAGGTGTTTTGCCGACATGCGACGGTCTTTTTGGTCGAAACCTAGAGTTCTGGGCATAATAACAGACAAAAGTCTCTAGCTGGCCAGGTGCGCGGCTTCACGGGATATCAGCCTATTTACCTAACCAAGCTAGGACAGGTCCGAATGGAAGCACTGACCGTATTTGACGCAATGTCCGGCGGTGGAAGTAGAAAAAGAGGAAGACCACCATTCCGTTGGAAAGGCTAGATGGAGAAGAACCTGGCTACATGTGGAGTTTTCAATTGGCGCCAAACAGCGAAAATCGGGAACGCCTGGGGACTGCTCAGCTTTAACCGCGTAAGCGTAGTCTACGCCAATAAAAAATTGATCTGCAGATCTCCAAGTAATCACTTTAATAAAATTTTGCACTGCAGACCGATTAAAGCTAAAACTAGTAGCTTGATATATGCCGACTAGCCCTTAATCTACACTACTAACCAATGAAACGATTGTTTTATTAGTGCCCGCCCAATATAAGTTTGTCTCATCTTCCTTTTATACAGATGTTCTATTCACTTTGTAGCCTAGGCGCTGACCAACCGATATTCACCTCACCAAACCGCGTTTGCGACAAATTGCTTTCAGCCATTGTGTTGCCAACTATTTGCATGCACTCACACTCACACATTTCATGCCCTGGCTCCGAAGTTTATTAAAATTGAAATTCTATTTAAAAACTTTTCCACTTTCGAATGGGCAAAAAGTTTGCCGGCATTGAAGAGGTCCTCTGCCATAGCCAATACACTGTCGCACACAGTTCGGTATACCACCAATACGCCCGCCAACAGCAATAAACAAAAGTCGTAACGCCGTTACTTTTGCCACGCCTGCACTTCACGCATTTCACATTCGAGTTCAGTACACCGCAGAGTTTCGCTCCCAATATTAGCGCTCCGGGCGAGCACAATATGCCATTAGCAATTCGGTTATTCGCGTTACTCCGCACACTTTAGTTGCTGTCTTTCAAATCAGTTCGCTTTTATACATTGTACAACGGTACTCGCATTCGTTGCGCTGCTTTTTTTGATCATTCTTTAGTTGTACTCTCTCCACTCCTCATCCTCCGCCTCTCATAAATTAACATCAAATACGCAAATGGCAACATTATTTAAAAATCTCCACGATACAATAGCGCAAAATAAATTTGTTAAAACCAATTTCGAAGTCGTTTTGTCGTCGCGATGCCGCCGCGCTGTAGTCCGAACTTCATGCCAGCCGAAGGGGATTGCTTAAAAACTACGGATACTTAGCGCCAGTACTCAAAAAATTCTCAAACTGTTATGCAATTATTCTTTTATTCCACGGTCCGAGCATACTCGTAAATGAAAGCCGAAAAAATGAAGTTATAGCTGTGGCTGTGCGGTCGGAGTTGAGGACTTTGGTTTGCTCCAGCGAGTTCAGTTGTGCGTCTGCTGTTTGAAATGCTCGTGAAGCGCTGTTCACGTTGAAAGCCGCGGTATGGGCTGTCAGTTGTCGTTTCTTCTTTCTCCTCTTTACTTTGCTTTGCTTTTTCGTTTTTAGTTCGTTTTTAAGCTCGTTTTTTTATTTTCTTTTTGTGCTCTGCTTGTCGCTTTGGCATTTTGGCAGCGCTAAAATTTATTACACCGCTGCCCACAATGAAATGTTACAAATTTGTACTACTTAAAATGCGCTGGCGACACTGACTTCGGGGACTCCTCTGTGTTGTTGTCAAGTGTGTGTTTGTTTTTCTTTTTTGTGATTTGTTGCAAAAAATTGTGTGTTTTTGTCTGCCTTGCGCTGTTCGTGTTAATGCTTCACTTTCTGCTTGCATTTTGCTTGCTACTTCGTGCATTCCTTCGCGAAAGTTTCGTGCAACTTTAAATCGAAACCTTAGAGAGCTTTAAAAAATTCTAAAGAGTATTAAAAAGAGCGGTTTGTTTTCTTTAGCGAAGATGTTTAGAGAAAAATTTGGGACAAAATACAAAATGAACTTAAATCGCATTTTATTTAAATTCTTTTAAATTGAAGAATCAGTGGGAGGTTGCAATTCAATTGATTGAATAATCAGTGCAGAAGCATAGAGTGCTAAATGAATATTTAAAATATCGATATTTCTGGCTTCCATTTCTGAAAGAAGCCTGACACATTGCAACACTGAATCACGTCGACCACATACACGAACTATGTAAGACGTAAACATACAGAGTGGATCTTAATATTGCAGTCGATAGGATAAAAACTTCTACCGCGATTATTGACCTAACTCTAGTTTAATGACTCCATAATCATAATTAGCGGCAAATTCATTCAAATATCTGCTAATACTAGGAAAAAAAGTTGCAACAGTATGACGCATAAATCTCTGATAACTTTTGAGAAAAAGTACTAAAATCGGTACATCATCTCTTTACTCCAATATATATGAATGGAAGTGCTGGAGAATGGCAACGAAGCTACTTTTTTTTCGGGATTTTTAATTTTATCATGTATAAAATTTTGTTTCTTTCGTGGAATTTGGTGTAAACTTAATTTCTTATGTCCTTAATATAGCTTACAACGGTATTTCCGAAGTAAACAGGACTTTTTGTCGACTGCTGCGTTAGAATCTGCTATCTTTATCTATTGTCCAGTGACAATTCCATGACATTTCATAGATTGGAAGTGAAGTTATTGCGTTTTAAGTGTCAATATGTTTATGTTATCGGTGCGAAAATGAACTTCGAACAAGGAGCCAACAATAAATTTTGTTTTAAAATTGGTAAAACTTTTACCGAAACATTTCAATTGATGAAACAAGTTTATGGCGATGATTGCCTATCCCGTGGCAGAGTGCACGAATGGTTTCAACATTTTCAAAGTGGTCGCGAGGACATAAATAAGGATGAACATGTCTGCCAATCACAATCCGTGATCACCGGAAATTCCATCGAAACTGTGCGCGATTTCATCAAAAATCAGCCGAAACCATGATTGAAATTCATGAAAATGGAATTGAACATCTCAAAAACATCAATTTATCGCATTTTGACCGAATTGGGCCGATTATTTGACCAAAAATCACATTTTAACCATTAACCACTCCTCGTATTCATCTGATATGGCACCATGCGACTTCTTACTTTTCGGAAATTCTTGCATTTGCCAATGAAAGAAAAATGTTATGCAGACGTAGATGCCATTCAAAAGGCTTGCACCGGCATACTGGCGGCCATACTGGCCAACGAGGTAAAACACTCGTTCGACATGCTTTTGGACCATGCAAAAAGCTGTATTGAAGCAGAAGGAGACAATTTTGAATAAAATAAATTGATTTTGCAGAAAAAACCATTTGTTCTGTTTTTTTTTAAGTCCTGTTTACTTTGGAATGCTCCTTGTATTTTTTTATTTAAAATATTTATTTTTTCTCCTTACATTAACAACTACGTAATATCGGAACAAACCTCTAATTTTCAATCAGTGAATCTTAAGTCTCAATCTTTACCTTCTAATGGTATTCAAAACATATACGTATAATATTAAAGTAAAATGTGTTCAGAAAACGCAGAAAACAAAAGCAGAAATCGAAAATATCGACCACACAGTATTTGATATTAACTTCACCAATTTTTACTCTAATCTAGTAAATACGTTTTATATTTCGGGATTTTGACGGTTTGCAGGTTCGTAATCTGAAAACTTACAACTTTATAGCAAACTTTGACATTTTGACGGTTTGCAGGTAGGTAGATAGGTAGGAGTACAGCCCTGTTGTATTTCGGGCTCAATTAGCAGTAACTTTGAAATTTTGATGCACTCGCCGGCGACATTTTTATTGTTGCTATCACGTATGCTCTTCTCTTTCAAACCATTTTATGGTTTCTATGAAGCTGCAAATGTCCGATATGCTTTTTGCAGACATCCATTGAAGGTTTTGTGCTTAATGGATTCCAAGTGTTCTGTGTCGGATCTGCGATAGGGTTGGGCATTCACAGAGAAAATGGAAAATTACTTCCTTACTCTCTACTATTTCCCAAGCTCGGCAGATGTTGTTGTAGGGCATACCCATTTTGTACTCTAAATGGCCAATGCCCTGTTATGTAGATGCTTTTTCTGGATTTATTTAATAAGTCATTAGTTCTTTTCTTGTCAAAAATTGTCCAAAGCTGTTACTTATGTTGCATATTGTTTTATTTTTCCATTGTTATTTGACTCTTGTTGAAATTTTATGTTCACCTGTCTCCTGATCGATCCTCGCTGTCTTTGTATTAGCTCTGCCTCGGTTACGTTTAGGAAAGCTCCTGCCTTTGCCAACTCGTCTACTTTTTCGTTGAAAAAACTGTTCCTGTTGCCGGAAACCCAGATCAAGTGTAGGCGGAGCTTATCTTCTAGTGAGCTCAGTGCTTTCTTGCAGTTAAGGTCTATAATATAATGGTTTGCATACTCAGAACGTTTTGACAAACAAACGTTATTTGTATTGTTTACAGTAACTTAAAATATTCTTCACGACTAACAAGTGGAATTAACTGGTGAACAATTTATTAACATCATAAAGAGTACATAGCTGAATTTAATTAAATTTTTATCGATGAAGGACCACAATATATCGATGGTATGGTCAATTTCAAGAAGGTCGTACAATATCATTTATTGTTCTCGAAACTATTGATGCTGTGCACAAAATGATTTTCAAGATCATCTTTTGATATATCGCGATATAGAGATCACTTTGGGCATTAGTAGAGTGAATATACATACAATATTGTATGGACATTTATTTGTTCACGTTGGATTCTACATAATTTAACAATCACTCAAAATAAGGCTCGCCTCGATTGGTCGAATTAAATGTAAAAAAATGCGACTGCGTTGCTTCATATTATAAAGGGTGATTTTTTAAGAGCTTGATAACTTTTTAAAAAAAAAAACGCATAAAATTTGCAAAATCTCATCGGTTCTTTATTTGAAACGTTAGATTGGTTCATGACATTTACTTTTTGAAGATAATTTCATTTAAATGTTGACCGCGGCTGCGTCTTAGGTGGTCCATTCGGAAAGTCCAATTTTGGGCAACTTTTTCGAGCATTTCGGCCGGAATAGCCCGAATTTCTTCGGAAATGTTGTCTTCCAAAGCTGGAATAGTTGCTGGCTTATTTCTGTAGACTTTAGACTTGACGTAGCCCCACAAAAAATAGTCTAAAGGCGTTAAATCGCATGATCTTGGTGGCCAACTTACGGGTCCATTTCTTGAGATGAATTGTTGTCCGAAGTTTTCCCTCAAAATGGCCATAGAATCGCGAGCTGTGTGGCATGTAGCGCCATCTTGTTGAAACCACATGTCAACCAAGTTCAGTTCTTCCATTTTTGGCAACAAAAAGTTTGTTAGCATCGAACGATAGCGATCGCCATTCACCGTAACGTTGCGTCCAACAGCATCTTTGAAAAAATACGGTCCAATGATTCCACCAGCGTACAAACCACACCAAACAGTGCATTTTTCGGGATGCATGGGCAGTTCTTGAACGGCTTCTGGTTGCTCTTCACCCCAAATGCGGCAATTTTGCTTATTTACGTAGCCATTCAACCAGAAATGAGCCTCATCGCTGAACAAAATTTGTCGCGAAACACATTTCGAACCGAACACTGATTTTGGTAATAAAATTCAATGATTTGCAAGCGTTGCTCGTTAGTAAGTCTATTCATGATGAAATGTCAAAGCATACTGAGCATCTTTCTCTTTGACACCATGTCTGAAATCCCACGTGATCTGTCAAATACTAATGCATGAAAATCCTAACCTCAAAAAAATCACCCGTTATATTCGACATCGTGACAGGTGTGGAATCATGGACCTACGCATATGCGCCCGAAAGTAAAGAGCAGACGACTGTATGTATATTTCAAAATGAACCAAGCCTAACAAAAGTTGTTCGAGTACAAAACATTTCCAAGCAAATGGTTGCTGGTTTTTTTGAAAAAACTTTACGTGTCGAAACCATACCACTAGAACAATAAATTCTGAGCGATACACAACCATTTGTTTGTCAGTTGTATTTCAAGAAATTAAGGAAACTAACCGCTGAAGACGAATCACGCTTCACCACGGTAATGCCCGCTTTCCCACATCGACTGAAACAACTGCATTTTTGAGCATTTGAACATTCAAAAAATCGACTTGATGAGTAGTCCACCGTAAAGTCTTGACTTGGCACTAAATGACTGCTTTTTATTCCCGTACGAATAAAATATAAGAAATCAACGTTTTTTGACTCCCGAGGAAGCCGTTGATGCATTCAAGAATCATGTTTTGAAGATATCTCAATCAGAGTGTCAGAAGTGCTTCGAAAATTGGTTAAAACGCTTGAAAAGTCTATAGATCTAATTTGAGAATATTTTCAAAAACCCCAAAGCAATTTTCGATTATTAATATATGCTGTTTTCTCTAATCCGAAAATATATAAGGTAACCTAAGTGGTTTCGCTGATATGAGAGTATTTGTAAGGATCTTTTAACTTAACGCTGAATGCTATTATCAGAGTCGGTAAGGAAAGTTTTTCAGAAACGGCTGAACCTCAAAATTTTAACTTGAGCTTCTAAGATATAAAGTCCGTTAATGATCGAAGAATAAGATTCGTTGAAATATTTTCAATTTTTTAAGCAAATCGACTTTTTCTTGGAAAGAAGTGAACATTTTGTCAAGATTCTAATTTGGACAAGTCCTTTGAGCAATACCCTAATTAAGTTTTGATAATAATGTAATTATTTGGCCCTTTCGATTCTCCGACAGGTTTTATAAAAAAAATTCCGAAAGAATTTATTTATATATTTACTTCACGGCATACCTAATGATATGTGAAAAAAGTTCTATTGTAGAATAAATATTTCTATGAAAAACAAAATGTTAAAAAAACAGGTCGACTCCAATCACCTCCTCCTTCAGCATCCAACTCATTGCATATTACCTGCTGCATTCATACCATTATTTAAACCACAATCCTCTCTTTAACTAACGGTTTATCGTATACTAATTTTTCATTCATTCGCCAAGCTAAGAGGCTAGCTTTGTTTATCTACCGGATTTACAGACTCAGGCGTTTAGAGTTATGTTTTTTTTTATCTTTATGAAAGCACATATGTGAGGTTATGTGTGTTTATAGGAATGAGCACAAGCATACCCTTGAGAATCTCATTTTCCACGCATCGAGCAACTTTAATTCCCTGCTCGTGTCGTTGATTTTTCTGAACACACATAGACATATCTGTGCGACTGCATGTGAGTAGCATACTTATAGGCGTTTAAACGGGGTACCAAAAATATATATCACAACAACCACATTGGCAGCGTCTGCACCACACAACTAATAATTGCCTGTTGCGGCGTCAGCTGCGGGCATATTCTCACGTGCGTTGGCTTTCACCGCCACACTGTTGTTGTTGCTGGGCATTCAACCACTTTTCCAAGCGACTGCTCGGTGGCAGCTTTCATTTTGTCGGTGGCGAGCTAATATGAAACTAAGTAGGCGGCACACCGTTAGCATCGCAACACGTGAGCGCGTAAACAAGTGAGGAGTGTGTGGTGTGTTTTTATTGTTGTTGTGTGGCAAGCATGTTATGTTGTTGTGTGGCAAGAAAGAATTGAAGAAGGCAGCAGTAGCCTAGCTGCTGTCGTTTATAAGTTCGTTTTCTACCTCCACCCTACCTAAATGTCGCGCACTCCTCCCTCTCTTCTGGCCACATTTGCCATTCTCTTAGTAAGTCATATCACAAGACCGGCGGCGCATTAGTTCTATCAGCGATATCGTTTGCATTAGCGCGTCTTCCCCAAGTCTCCTCCCGTCAATTGCAGCTTTAACTTCTACACAATGTATGCTAACTGTATATTGCCTTGGATCGCCTCCGCCCACCCGTCAGTGTCTCACAAGGCGAACTCGACTTTCAACGCTGAAGCTGCTACTGCTGTCTTGAGAATTATGCAAAGCAGCCAGTTGGGATTGTTATGCAAATTGCAGGCAATTACCTTGGCAAAAGACATGAAAGTTGTTGTTGTTGCTATTTTATTTCCATTTTCTTTTCCTTTCATTCTTTTTACTCGTGTATGTTGTTGTAGTTGGCGCGGTAAAAGGTATCGAATCATAATTTCAATGCGCGCAGCGAAAACAAGCGCCAACACACACACACACAAAATATTACAACCACAACAATAGCAAGAACAACAACGACGACTAATGTCAGTCGACTAATGTTGGCGAACATGAAAGTGCTTTTTACCGTTACACGGCGCGACGAGTTTTTACACATAAGTAGCTTTGTTATGTTTGTTTTATTGTAATTTTTTGTTGTTGTTGTTGTCGCGTGGGAAATATCTTAAAAAGCTTTCGCCGTAGTTGCCATTCAGCGGCTGTGCTCTTTAATTTCTTTTAGATCAAATATGTCTTATGCACAAAAGTATCTCTGAATTTTGGGTCCAACTAGTCCGTCTTTTGAGGTCAGCATAGCTGTGTCTAACTTCAGTTAAGTAAAGTGGAAGCTCTACCTCAGGACTACTAAAGACGAATGCTATGTCTTTGGGTATAAATTTCGGGGCTTTACTTCATTTTTTAGGGTCCACAACTTTTGGAGACAACCGGACGGTTGAGGGTATATGTATAACTACATATGTGAGGAGCATATGGCTGTCAGCTTCTGGAGCCATATTCTATTTCCGATTGTTACAGTTTCTGTTCTAGACAAATCAAGTTGCAACAACGCATTCTACCGTTAGGTTAGGTTAGGCTCGACGGCTGATTCACATATCACGCTTAGCCTCCTATATGAAGTTCTTTCCGAAGCCATAAAAACATAATACCGATCTTATAAGCCAGCAAAGCGTCTTTTGCAAATTTGCTCAAGTGTTTCATTTCTGTACAGACCAGCTCTATGAGACATTTGAAAGTCTTGCGGTATGACTAAGTTGGAAGTATTAAAGATATTTCCACCTCATCTTCCTCCATACAGCTTCTGTAGCTGGAATGCAGTAAGATTTTTAACCCTCAAACATGTGTACAGTAAATAGAATTCCTAGAACTTGGGCTAGCCTCGCTGAGGGTAAAGAGCTCACTAGATCTCTTACTATCGATCTTGGGCCAAAAGGACCGCGAGACGGCACATGAACGGATGGCAGCCTAGTGTTAGTCAAGCTCCCTCGGAGTCCAGCCATCCCGTAGTGGATGCAATATACTACTAGGCGCAATATACTACTAGGCGCTAATGAGATGATGTTATCCCTTTTTCTTAACATCATATTTATACTCTGTCTTCAGCTTGCTATGTAGACAATAAGCAGATGTTATGGAGTATCAGGCTCCCTATTGCAGAATACAAGAAGCACAAGAAGCTAAGCCCATGTTAAATAAGTGGTTCTTGAGCTTACAGTGGCGAATGTAGTATACGAGATGTAGTCTGAATTTGTCCCTTGAGAGACTGATTACATATTTAAATCTGCAGAGGTTCTAACCACCCATTATCGACTTGGCTTGGCGCATGCCTTGGAGTTGTTGTGGACATCTCTGCTTTCGTACTCTTTCTTCCATATCGAGCAGGTCTTTTATGATTTGAGGACCCACCGCGATGAAGGGTTCAGGTCCTACCATTTTAGTGGATGCTTCGGAGCAGACGAGCTCATCAGCCAGTTCATTCCCTACTATACTTTTGTGACTGGGAACGCAGATAAGGTGCACTTGGTTACGTTCCGATAGACTGTTTAGTCGTTCTCTATACTCCTGCAACAGTAGCGTCTTGATCTCGTAGGCAGATACTGCTTTGAGTGCCTCTTGACTGTCGCTAAGTATGGTTGTACGTTCGTTGCGATAGTAGCATTGGAGGTTTATCTCTACGCACCGACTTACTTATGACATAGACGTCTGCTTGAGATATGTTCGGAAAACTTCCCGTAGTTATGGAGAGTTTGTTATGTAGTCAAGTAACTCCTGCACCAAATCCCTCCAATGTTTTCCAGCCGTCGGTGTACCACTTTATTGTTCTATTTCTAGACAGTAGTTCGAGAAAGAAGTCATCCCACCCTACCCTTATTGCGTAAGCTTGAACTTCTTTGACAAGTTTACTATTTTTGTAATGCTTTCCCTTAGAAGAAGTGCCAATGGTAATTCACCACTTATGTCCTTCGCACGCAGCGTTGAGATTATCCAACCTCTGCAAAACCTTCAGCTGTCATTTGAAGTAATCTGTGTTTGACTACCTGACGATTACGAGATAAAGTGGTGAGAGTTCAAGCATGACTTCAAGTGCCGCCATTGGGAATGTTCGTATAGCTCCCGAATTTGCACCGCACAATCCAATATGAGAACAAGGTATTTGACCATATTAGTCATTTCTATCGCTACGCCACCAAGAGTTAGGTTCTTGAGATCGGATAGGAATCTACGTCTCGTAAACGGGACGATTGTAGTCTTCGAGGGGTGGATAAATATGCTTAGAACTACGATATGGCTTCCAACTTGACAAATTATAAAGTAGACAGTTAATATGTGTTTCAGCACTAGTTCCGCAAAAGTTGGAATATCAAGAAATAAGTGCTGTTATTATTACACCTTCTTTATTCGTCTTCTCTCAAACCACAAGACTTCTATTAAAAAATATTAAACGTTATAAAACATAAATCTCTCAGTTTACGATCTTTTCGCTGCAATCGCCGCTATCAGTACTCCGCATGCCGTATTTTTTCAGATTATTTATAATTTATGCCTTTAAATGTGAACATATATTTTCAGTCCGCTTCATAGTTTTGCTCAGTGTTGCCGCCATTCTACTTTGCTTGGCGTGGAGTAGCCTCAGGAGGGCAATATATCCTGAATGAGCCTAAGGACAGACTGAACCACCGCCGCAACACTTCGCATCAATTGCTTGTATTCGTGCACACGGTTAGCTGTCAAAGTTTTGCGACTGACATATATATCTTTATCTACATATAGAGCACATTTGTCACACACCTCATTATTGCGGTTAGAACGCAGCTTCTTTTAATATCACATTCGTTGCGCCCTTTTTAAATTCTTTTTCAGCTACACTTATCGCAGTGTGCAATTTTTACAATTTTTTATAGAAAATTTTCAATTGTGTGAGGTAATAAACTATAGTCCATGTTTTTGCGCCTAAAAGACCACAAGAAATTAGTGATCTGAGTTGTTGAATGTTATTAAGAATCGGTTACTTTGGTAGCAAACTTTTTGTGACAATAATTCTTTGTAAAAGTAGAAATAGTTTAGAGACATGCTTTGGTAGTGTGAACTAATTTGGAGGTCTTAATAAGTCTAATGGATGCTTTAAAGTACTCGAAAGTGATGATTAATTATTTAAAACTAATGCCGCCAAGCTGAGGTGATTTATTTAACTTATTATCTCGGAAATTTGTATCATTTTCCCTGACTGACTATCTACAGATCTATTCCTTTCATATTTGATCTTATTCTTCTTCTTTGGCGCTCTGACCCTTGGTCGGTTTGAGCCGACATGAAACTTTCCCAGAAGAAGTGAAGAACTAGACAGTTGTACATTCTAAAGAAAGAGAAGGTTGCTTGATTCTGTTGGTCACCATGAGCTTTACGCTGGGGCATCGTTGCCATGCGAACCACACGGCTTAAGTAACGCGATCGTTTGATTTTTATGCGTTTAACTAACGTTTATATCCATCTCGCCGTAGAGCTCATACAATTTGTGGTACCATCTCCTTCGATATTAATTGTTCATGTGTCGGCTCCAGGAAGGTAGTAAATAATAGTTTTATCGAATGGTCCATGTACTTTCTCATCTCAGCTCTCGAAACATGACGAACGGTCGTCATAGTCCATTTTCTGCGCCGTATGTATATAATGACGGGAATGATGAGAGAAGTATAGAGTGTAATTTGTGTTTATAGAAAGAGGGATCGATGATCACAGTTTGCAGTAGCAGTTGTACTTTTAGAGTAGAGATGAAATAGTAACGACTGGAAGAGGTGCTTCCTGCTTTTGAAGGAGCTGATAGTCTTGCTTAACATCATTCTCCATAAACGTTAGAGTAGAAAATTCTTGACAGTGCTACGTAAAGCGGCTTTGAGATCGACAAAGAGCTGATTGTATATCGATGCTTTTGTCTAAGAGTTTTGGTCTTAGAAGTTTCGATCTCCCCTCAATCATTGCTGTAATTCTATGGTAAAGAACATAATCGAAAATAAGTTAATCAAAGAATTCACAGAAGATTTTTCATTATAATGGTGTCATATTACTGACATTCGAAACTCAAGCTCTGCTGGATAAAATTCGAATCTTTAGTCGTGAAAGTTTTCGAAATTTTAAGAAATAAGACCTGCTTCTAAACATATGAGGTTTTATATCCCTTGTTTAGTTCAGTATAATATCTTAAATATTGGTTTCGGAAGTTAAAAGTATAAAAACATATTAGCTGTGGTTCAAAATATATGTAATTTAAGTAAATTGAACTTGTGGAACACCAGTAAAATTTGTATGATTTAAGCGAATTGAACTTGTGGAACACCACTAAAATTTGTATAATTTAAACAAATTGAACTTGTGGAACACCAGCAAATTCAAAATTTGTATAATTTAAGCAGACTGAACTTGTGGAACACCAGCAAATTCAAAATTTGTAAAATTTAAGCAAATTGAACTTGTGGAACACCAGCAAATTCAAAATTTGTATAATTTAAGCAAATTGAACTTGTGGAACACCAGTAAATTCTAAATTTGTATAATTTAAGCAAATTGAACTTGTGGAACACCTGGATTTCCCTAGTAGTATAAAGAAATGGGAGAAAGTATTTCATAAATTATTGATAACTGAAATTATAAGATAAAATTTGTATGCAAAAGAGACTTGGATATTTCTTAAAAGTACTGGACACTTAATACATTTTCATCCTTAGAATAACATAGGTCGACTCCGAATCGAATTTGAATTTCTCGTATTAATACTGAAAAACAATTACATTAAATACTTCCAAATATACATAAGTAGATACTTTGAGGGTAGTTGTAAATGATATTCAGTACTTTTTATCGCTACAAAGCCTTTTAAAAGTAACCGATTACTGGAAACTGAACACATTCTATGTTACTGAAAAATATTTCCTTCCTAAAAGTCAATAAGTCAATAAAAGACCTGCTAGGTACACACCTACAAACTCTTGACTATCATTCAAGGTTGTTTAACTACCGACTACTTTAAACTATATCAATCCCATACCCTAAAAAAAACCGATTACTTCCACTTTTCTTCACACTCACTAACAAAAGTGATTATTTTTCTCACCTCTTCCATTTATGCCAATTATAATATAGTTTGCTGCTCTCTCCCTCCCCCCACCAAAGGGACGACCTTCGTTATTTCATTTTGTTGCTGTTTCTGTTGTTGTCTTGTTTGTGTTTACTTACACATTACTCCCTTCGGACATTGCGTTGATTATTAGAATATGTTTGCGCTTCTTGTTAATGTTGTTTTTGTGTGTGTTGTTCGTGTACGCACCGTTTACTTTCTGTTACATTGTTGTTGCTGTTGTTGTTGTTGTTTGTTTTTTATATTTGAAAATTTATTAAAGCCGGCCAATGTGCATTTAGTTTGCACATTTATCTCGCCATAACTATTGAAATTTATTACCCTGCCCGGCCTGGGGCCAAACAGGCAACTACAATGAATGAAGGTAAGCAGCAGCAATGTCGGTCTCTCGGGCATAACAAAGGGGTTGCTGGTATTTAATATAAATGTACTATGTAGCCTACTTACTTTATTGTTGCTGTTGTTGTGCGGTGCGGTGCAGGTGAGAGCGATTTAAAGTTTCTTAATGAATTTAATCGTTTTAAAGATTACTACTAACGAGTTAATATTGTTTAATGGCATGAAACTTATGGTTTATAAAGTTGGTCACTTTTTCTTCGCATTTGTGGGCATTTCGAATGGATTGAGGGGAAAACAAGTCCAGGGAGAAAAAAACTTGGCTGCATCGTAGTCATGATAAAATACCCTTTACAGGTGTATTACTTATGGCATGATACAAACAGAATATGCTTTAGTAGAGCGATCTCAGAAAGGTATTTTGTCAAATATAAAAGTTTTCCATGAAAGAACTTTGCCTTAGTTGTTTAGATTGTTTAATAGTATTTAATATGATTTTCTGGTCGGAAGAATCTCTATAGTAAATTTCGTATCTATAGCTTGGATCGGACTGTTTGTATGGCAGCTAAATGCTATAGTGATCCAATATCGTAACTACGAATGAATGAGCAACTTCTTGAGGAGAAAACGGGTTGATTTCCCACTCATTATATCGCACTAAGAATTGAAGAGGAACTATGCAACCATGCTCAATCGACTCAGAAGTAATGATTTCGAAATGTATTTTACGACCACTTTTTCAAACTCTTTTCAACTATTACATTCAAACAACATTTCAAGCCATTGAAAATCATACTTTTGCAAGAAGAAACAGAAAAATCGCTGTAACGCAACGTAAGTGAATTGAAAAAAGTATCAAATTGTTGACTTTATCACTTCCTCAATAGCAAACTATTTGCACAGCATGTTTCCGATACACAACGCTGAGATTTTATTTATATTTGTTTATTGAGGAAGACGGAGTAGTGCATACAGTTACACATATGTGTAAAAGTGGGAGTAAATAGTTGCTTGAAACATTGCTGCACATCTTTTCACTCCTTTTATCACATGCGAGAACATATAAAGGGTGATTTTTTAAGAGCTTGATAAAACGCATAGAGTGTTGCAAAATCTCATCGGTGTGAATACGAGTATACTCCATAGAAAGAAACACATTTACTTTTTATTGATAATTCATTTAAATGACCGCGGCTGCGTTTTGAAGGTGGTCCATTCGGAAAGTCCAATTTTGGGCAACTTTTTCGAGCATTTAGGCCGGAATAGCCCGAATTTTGCCAAAAATATAACACTCTACCAATATTACGAAACGCAATGCTGGTTTATTCATGCGAAGTTTCAATTTCTGTAGACTTTAGACTTGACGTGGAAAAAATAGAAAGGCGTTAAATCGCATGATCTTGGTGTCGCCAGGTCTCATTTTTTACATACATACTACCATATGAATATCGCATTCGATCGCGAACTGTGTGAGCATGTAGTGCCATTGAAAGTTCACGAATTAACCAAGTTCAGCTTCCTACGCTGGCAACAAAAATGTTGTTAGCATGAACGATAGCGATCGCTCACCGTGAAAAGTATTCGAGCGTCCAACAGCATCTTTGAAAAAAACGGTCCAATGATTCCACCAGCGGTGGAAGGACCACACCAAACAGCCCTGCATTTTCGGGATGCATGGGCAGTTCTTGAACGCGCTGTCTGGTTGCTCTTACCCCAAATGCGGGCAATTTTGCTTATTACGTAGCCATTCAACCAGAAAGAAGCTCATCGATATGTATATATTTGTCGATTCGTTTCG
Organism: Bactrocera dorsalis; assembly: GCF_023373825.1. NCBI lineage: Eukaryota > Metazoa > Arthropoda > Insecta > Diptera > Tephritidae > Bactrocera > Bactrocera dorsalis. The sequence goes on from NC_064303.1 coordinate 93,161,072, forward strand.
ACTCATTATCGCCAACTAGTATAGGGCCCAGGGAACTGAAAATTCGCTCTTGTGGCTAATCGTTCGCTTCAGTTCAAAGTCAAAGTTATATTTTATTACGGCTTTTGAGATACACCAAGATCTTTGCGTAAAACTCTTCCAGTGGTTCGAATAACACAAACCAATTGCTAGGTGGCGACTGGAGATCGACATATTCACGGTTTCAGCCACACCGTCTCAGTATAGAACAGACTTGGCAATATTCTTCTGTACGCACTGTACGCATTCCCGTATGGTTGGTTTGAAAGATACCAATAAAGATCACACGTCTTCGAAACAAATTGGTCACAATCGCATTAATTGTTGCTCATTGGTCTGGTTCATGTAGACGAATCGGACGTAAAGCGCGAAAGTTTTCGCATTTCGAACCGAACACTGATTTTGAGTAATAAAATTCAATGATTTGCAAGCGTTGGTCCATATTTCTTCAAAAATGATGCTATTCATGATGAAACTTGTCAAAAGATACTGAGCATCTTCTCTTGACACCATGTCTGAAATCCCACGTGATCTGCCAAATTTGCATGAAAATTCAATAAAAAATCACCCACTTCCCACACATATGCAGTCAATACATAGAGTGCACATATGTAGTACATATGTGTGAAGACTCGTACGAGTATAATTTCAAATTTTAAACGAACTAGTCTTTTATTCACCAGGATCGTGTGAAATCGAATACTAGTTTTTGGCTGAAATTTCCTTTGGTATTTGTAAAGTCTAAGTCTATGCGGACAATCCCTCTTTGATACAAGTCCTTTGGAACGATGGGTAAGTGCGTCGAATACTCCAGTGGAGTGTTTATCCAGTCGAATGTACATGACCGAGTCATCGAAACTGACTCAACGGATGTCAAGGGCGTGTATATTTCGTAGCCGCAGATCATCGTTTGAAAGACTGCGGTATTCGCCGTTTCAAAAACTAATATGGTTCAACGCTGATGAATTCCGGTCTGAGACCAATGTATCCGCTGCCAGTCAAATTTGAAGTTTCTGTGTCTTTTCTTTGAAAAAGCGAAAAATCCCTCAAATGCGTTTTGACATCGGATAACACCCGATCAATATAAAAAATTAACCTGCGATTCAAAATCTGTCCCGTCGTAACCGAAAAGAAAACTTAACCTTAACTATATACAAGTATTTTGTACAAATCGGTAATTGAAATTTTTTTCGTTTCGATATGTTTTGTGATTGAGGTTTTAGGTGTTTTGAAACCTCGTTTCAGGAACACGAAAATAGTTGACTTTAAAATTACTCGATTTTGAATTTTGGCTTAGAAGCAAATTCGTGTTTAAGTAGAAACAAAAGATCTCTCAGTGAGCTACCGTTTTCCAAAAGTCAAAAAAAAAAACATCCTTCGAAAACGCCCACTAGTTTTAACACAGTTTTTTCGCGTTATAATTCTTTATGAATTGGCGGCTTCTCCGACCTGGAAAAATAATTACGATTACAATACTGGGATTTATTAAGAGAAAGAGAATTCAGGTTACATATTTGCCTCCATAGAAATTGTAGATGCAAATTTGGGTGTTTTGAGTCTGCTGATTTCAATTTAGGGAATATTTTTCATATAGTGATTCACTATTTGGGGTTTTGAGCCTCTTTTACAAGCATGTCAAAATTTTTAGAGTGATATCTAGATTCTCGAAGATCAGTTCAGTAAACCTGAAGCTATTTTTTTTACTATACTGTGAACTAGTTTGGAACTGCTCTATTTTTGACCGAAATATGTTAATTGAAATCTTCTTAAGAACTCACGCTGCAAAAGCCTACTAGTTGCTTTTAGAGTTAGACTAACTATTCTAACTAGTTGTAAGACAGTTTAATACAAGTTCTTCTCTTTGCGTGGTAAAAGTGACTAAGTTTCTGTATACATGTGGATACATGTCACAAAGTCACCAATTGCGCCAATAACATCAATAGGGTAAATAAAACAAAAACATGTAAGCAACAACAACACAAACTACACGCTTGGCCCAGAAACATCGCAACGTGTCCACCTTCACTTTTCTTACTTTTGAACTTAGGTGCTCAAAGGTGCTTATGTATATAAATATATGTACATATATACATATACATTTGTGTGTATGTGTTCGTGTTTCCTATTGCAAGTGTTTAAGTGCACCTAACAGTATTTTGCCAAGGTTTACATAGCCACCATAAAATACTGCTTCACACCCGCTACACTCACTGAGTCACCCACAGCCGCTCTTACACAGCCAGCAACGTACACACACACATACATTTATGGGAGAGAGTCGTAGTAAGCAGCGACCTGCATTTACTTGCTTCTTTATGTACAAAGTAGCAGATGACAGCACAATCGCTACTGCCAATATTATCAGCATCGGATGTCAGCAGCGTTGCCGGCTGTCTGTCCATGTTGCCGTTGGTTCTTTTGCATTGCAACACAAATGCCGGCGACAGCTGTCATGGATGTGAATTATTTACAAATTGTGTTCAATGGTTTTGTAATTTAGCATCATTTCTGTTTTTGTTTCTATCTTTTGCTCGCTTTCCTTCTTCTTCGCCCACATTTTCTTACTTAACTTATTTTATTTCAACTTTTATGCGCATTAATATTGTTGTTGTTGTTGTTGTTGTTAAATCAGCATTCACCTAGTTTCTGGGTAATGCCTGTGTGCAGCACGTGCCAAGCGGGAGGAGCACGCTAATCTATTAGATAAAGTTGGCAATCATGAGAGAGGCAAGTGCTTTTATACGCTTTGGTGTAGAGTTGCTTAAAAATTTGAAATCGATAAGGTGATTCGAGAAAAGTAGCGAGGAAGAGAAAGCGTAGCAGAAGTGAGATAGGGATATAGAGTACCCTACTTAACATATTTAATTGTATGGTGTCAAAATATACAAGGGATAAGTGTGCCATGACAATTCAAGGCAATTCGAGACACTCGTTTAAGATCATTTCTTTTCGAAGTGTTCTTACGAAATCTTGATGGCTGTTACTACATTTGGTAGCACAGATTAGGTTAGTTCAGTGGCAGTGTTGCATTTTCGACTTTCAGTTGTTTTTCCAACTATGAAGTCACTCTCATCAGTTGTCCTCAAAACAAATTTGAATAGGCGTTAAATCTACTGAGTTCTAAGGCCGTATCGCCGCTCTCCTATCTGAGGGGATGGTCACTTCTCTGAAGGAGGCTGCATTCCGGAGCAATAGTCAGGACGTCTGCAGCTGGAGTTGATAGAAGGCTCCTGACAGTAAACCTTTTCACCAAACACATGACCCATCCGTAAGAAGCTCACTGCCCCTCTCCTTCAACGGCATCTTCCCTCCCACAACTGCTTCACCGGTATATACATAAGTGGAGAGTTCGGATCGATGCAATTTTTGCTCCATCTTCGATATTCGGTACCCTATCCAGGATGAGCCCTAGATATTTCACTATATTCGCTGGTTGTAGACGGATGTCTCCCATTTGTGGCAGCGGCGCCACTTGTGTCTTGTATCTTTTAGTGAACTGTTCCACAACGGACGACAACTTTCAAACAAATTTATTGGATTTTGAAAAGAAAGGGGTATATTTTCCGACTTACCCTTACGATGTATCTGTTTCATTCCTCACTACGAGCTAGTACTCGTAACAAGAAGCATTCGATAATACTTAAAAAGTTCCAGTTTCTTCCCATAACCACGAATTTTCGAAATCCTACAGAGTTTAGTTGAAATTCAGTACCCAACATTACTTTCCTTTCCACAGAAACGTAGGAAAGGAGCGAGGTAGACAAAGGCACAGGGATAAGCATCCATACTGATGGTTCCGAACTAGAAAACCGATTGGGAGGTAGTATATTCTCTGCAAAACTAGATATCGAAATCGCCTTCTACTTATCAGACCACAGTAGTAATGACAAATTTTTATAGATATTATATAGCTAAATCTCGGTGAAATCAAACCCTAATTTGTTTGCCGCACACGCCGACTATTGAAACTCAATAGGAATGATATAAGTATTAACTCAAGTATGAGTACCAACAGTTCTCTGTCTATTAGAAAGACTGCCAGTAGACGAGGAACGCCATACAACGGTCACTGTAGAAACTGTTAGGAGGTTTGTAAGGTCCTATGTAGGAAATAGGTAAAAGAATCGCAACTATCGGTTGAGGGTTTCTTAGCGACATTTCTTAGATTACACAGATACAACTTTTCATACTGATGAACTTCATCAGACTTGTTAATAGTTTACTTTTGTATTTAACTTCTATTAGTTTTCAGTAACATTTTTATAAACAAGTTATTATAATTTTTTTAGGTTATCAATATATACTCGTACAAGAAAAGGATTTCTCCACAACTTGCTGGTTTTATCTGCAGATAAACAGTTAAATCATGAGAGCTTACAAAATAAGTTGCATCAGTTGCATAGCGGACATTTGATATGAAATATCGCATGCGAGTAAATTGCATCAGGAGAGCCTACACACGTTCTGACCACATGATTTTACACAAATGCAATAACACAATTTAAATATCTCATGAAACACCAGTGATCACTGAGCAGGAATGAGAAGAATAAGCACTCTCGAACAACAAATGAGTATCATTGCCACCAATAACGGATCAACTCTAGTTTATGGGCAGCGAAATAAAGTGAACAAATATTTTGACGCGAAAGTTGGTGTGAAATATTTTATAGTGAAAAATTAAATTGTGTAAAGTGTTTATAAGTGTTTAGTGAATATTTTTGTGAAATTTAATCCGTCGAGTTAGTGCACGTTAAAATAATGTGAAAATTAAATAATTTGGGTAGTGCTTGCGAATAAAGTTTTGTGAAAGTTTTAATTCATATTTGTGCGCGTTTCATTTCTTTTGCTGTAAGTCAATATAAAGACTGCTGAGACAGGAGCGATTACTGCATAAGTAGTAAACGGTAAGTCCGTATTAAATGTAAATGCATGCATGCATAAACCTGTTTATAATTGCTCACATTAATTATTACATTTTACTAATAATATATTTTTATAAATTTGTAAGATTTTTACTTCTTAAATTTTCAGCAAATGTGTTTAAAATTTCTGTACTATATACATACACTATGTATGTACTTATGTAGGTATATATTTTAAATTATTCCCTACAATCATCAATACATATTTTTGTTGGTATAAACTTGTTCTAAACTGCTTATTTAGTTAAATTTGAATAGCTTTAGATATGATTAGGCTTTCCTATTGAAATCATTTAGTGCTGAGATGAGTGGTGTTTTTCTACATAGTACTGACCATCGTAACATTGGGTTTTGAAAAAGTATAGAACAATGCAAAAGAGTCTCTGGGGGTTTAATAGGGGTTTTTTTACTGACGAAAAAGGGGAGTTTTTAATGTAACTTACTCGCTAAGCAAGAAATGTGGCTCTTAATTTAGACTAATTTATCTATGACAAAATTTTCTACAGTTAGAATAGGCGATTAACGAGCTGATGTAAACACTAACACAGTACGTACATACATATTTATGTTAAGTGCCAAGCATATAAGTATTTATATCTTGTTTGGTTTGTAAAAAAAATCACCATTAAGTTAGGTTTGGTTAGGTCGTGGGATTGATTCAAAGTCGCTGAATCTTACTTGGAAAGAAATATTTTACCCAAAAACTTCTAAAAGTTAAATCGTCAGATCTTCATCGATCGGTTCTTTGGTTTTATGCTTACAATAAGGAGGAAATATCTATCTTAGCCACTTCGCTGGGTTTTCCAAAGGTGTGTTTACAGACATATTTCAATATCAGTCTAGCAAATTCTAGGCAACAGAGGATGAAGTGACAACATTATTCCACTTCGCTTTCCACCGTACAACCTTATCAAAGAAAGTTCGTGAGAGTACTCAGCCGCACCGCATGTAAAGCTTATGAATATTGTCCACCCATAACAACTATAATTGTAGCGAGATTGTTTTTGCTAAGAGCCAGTACTTCGAATACAGTTCCCTCCGGGCTAGAAGGAAGGCAGTCGCACAAGTTCTAGTTATTGAGCAGCGCTTCCTGAGCTTACTTAAGGTCCAAAGGTTCAACGCCAGAACGCAAGCCGACAACGGAGAACCAACCCGACTCCACTTGAAAGGAATTAAGAAAATTAAGGAAAGGGGGTCCATCCTAGCCAACTTATCGGCTTTGTAGATACCAGTGATTCCGTTGTGGTTAGGCACTTATACTAATTTAATATGAAAGAAGCATGAAGCTATTGCTAATGAGGTCATGCACTTCTTGACTAGTTTTAGGCGCACTGCGAGGTCAGAGCTAGTATATCCGCTGCCGGAGTGAACGCAGACCTTTCTGAAGGAGGCTGCAGTCCGGAACAGTACATCTACCACTGCCATGATGGCAGCCAACTCCGCTTGGAAGAAGTTATAGTGGTCAGGTAATCTGATGTAAAGATGATGGAGAGCTCCCGACAGAAGGCTGCATCACGTATTTTCCCTATAAACTTCAATCCGTCCGTGAAGAAGCTCATTGGACCCTTCTTCTAATGGCCTGGCCTCTCCCACAAATCCCTCACAAACGTGTGAGTCGAAAAGGAACCGTCAGAAGAAGGTTTTTGCGGTATAAATATCTATTTTGGAAAGAATACATTAGAGACCATAGAGAATTTTAGAGTGTCCATTGCTGGAGCCCAGGAACGAGCAACCACCAAATTTCTCCTCTATTGCTTTGTGCTTCATTTATTTGTTCGGAATGGAATCAAACGGATCAGGAGACTGATTGTTAAAATACTCTTAGTTTGAGAATGAATGTGGTTATTGTCTGACTTTGGGCTTTATACTGGGTATTAGAAAGCCAGATAGGTCATGATTTAAGTACAAAGGTGGGCTCAACTATGCTCATTTTCGCACACTTAATTTAGCAGTCTTAATCCCAAGCAGATTTGTATTATCTATCTGCCGTGGTGTTGAACTTGTGTGGTTGTGCAAAACTACAATAATTTCGCACTAGAGAAGTGAAGCTCGTCCAAATAATGAACCATATTTTGTTATCATTTTTATAACAAGATTGTCATTAGTTCTTTGCGTTGCTTGAAATCACAAAAGATTAAAAATGTATTTCGCAAAAATCTACAAAAATATATTTTTATTGAGTATTAAACGACAGTGTCCACACTAACGATTGAAAAATGCCGCTCACACCAGCTAAGAGACGCCACAGCAACAGCAATCACACTAGATTACACCCACGCGAGTACAAGGCACACGATTGCCGCATAACGTGCACATAAAGTAAGGCTTTTATGCTAACGCATAGCACCTCAAGCGCCATCAGGGGGGTAGCCAAAGCGCACATCAAAAGCTCGTATCAAAGCAAGCGGCGTACATTTGTGGCTAAATCGGCCAAAACGCTCGGGCGCTGAAGAACGACTAACTGCCCACATTGTAATCTGCTTAAAAGCAAACACCGAAAAGCAAGCGCACAAGGGCTAGTCATGAGATAAACAGAGCAGGGGCGAATTTATACATTGGGGGAGGGGATAGGGGCGTAAGAAGGCGCCGCAAAGTGAAGTTCAACTTCAACACGGCAATAAGCGATTGTAGTGTAAATGAGAGAAAGCAAAAACAAAAAACCTGAAATCGAAAACAAAGACGAGGGTAGCGGTCTTTTAGGCGCAACGAGTGCGCTGGCGAGGGTTACGTTGAAAGTGCGCTGCTTAAACCGAAAATTCACATCTCCAAAAAGCACCAAGGGGAAGCGGTAAAGTTTCAAGTTGAAAAAAAATAAAGAATAAAACAACAGCAACAAATTTCGAATCGTCAAAGATTACGCCTTAGCTAAGCACTGCACGATTGTTTATACGCTTTTAAAGCGCACTTATGGGCGTAATTCGACAACACGCAAATGTGACGCTTGTGTGACGTTCCAGTTAATGGGCACGAGCGAACGCGCCAGCTGTCGCCCCACCAATGCGGCACATAGCAAATACCAACAACAATGCAAAGCTCATTCTGCCGCTACAAAGGCACGTGTACGGCGCTCAAGTGCAACGCTGTGTGAGTTTCAAACACAAAAACAGGTCAGTAAGATCAACAGCGCAACGTGCTGAGCCTCCACTACTGACATAACTAAACACACAAATTTGTATATACACACACCATACATATATATACGCTGGCGGCGTGGGCGTTGAGTGGCGGTTGCCAATTGTGCGGCATTTCCGTTGAAATTAGCGTAAACGACATTTGTCTTTGATGACCGAAATTATCATTTAAGCGAATTTAAGTGCGCGCACTCGTCCAACAGTGGCATCTTTACTGCGGCACTGCGCTAGCTAATAATTTGATGGACTGGGGTCACGTTGCTTAGACCTCGCATACTTTACTTGCCTTCCTATATACTTCCTTCGCTTGTTGTTGTTTTCATTAATGTTTTGTTTTGTATGTATGCGCGTATTTGTTTTTGTTTGTCTTTAGCAGTTTACAGTTGGGAAAATTGCTTCATGAATTTATGCATAAAAGCAACACGAAACAAAAAACAACAATTTGAAGACATTCAAAATTATGACAGCTCATAGATTTTAATATTTTCAGCATATTTATATACAGTTGCTGTTGTTGTAGAGTGATGATTTTTGATAAACATAGATATTTACTTCTAAGGCGAAAGAATTTTCTTTTCAATTTTGTCGAAATATTGCTTTGGTAACAGTTTTTTGCGTTTCTGTTGTAATAATTTACATCTTATGGTTCCTAGAACATTGAAAAATAAGCACCTGGTGGACCTGTAGAGAATCTCTACTTCACGTAGGATTCTCCTATATCTATCACGCACTTTCTATACATAATGAGGTCAATTAAATAACTGATATTTCCAGCTTTTAAGTGCGTAATAAGGATACTATAAAATTATACGTAGTCTAATCCATAGGTAAAGACTTGATTTCTTTGAAGTATTTTTATAGAGTTTTCTGAATTGTTTTTCTAACTTTCTCAAAGCACGATTTAGACAAATCTTCACAAATTATTTGATACAAATTATATACTGTATTGGTTAAAAAGAATATTATTGAAATAATGTTTTTTCTTAATGAAATTGTGGGAAAATCTAATTCAAGGATTATTCTTTCGCCTCTTCAAAAATTATTCACACAACCACAACACTGACTCATAGTATTCTCCACATTAATTCACCACTTCACAAGGTACAACACAGACACGCCTCATCACACCACACTTGGACACTCGTTTCGATAGTTTTAATCACAAATCTCAAAAATCATCTGCGCGGGCATCATGTTTCCAGTTGTCGATAAAATGATGAATGTTTGGCCCACAAATTAGACAAGAATAATGCATTTACACTAAGGGTAATGTTAGAGCGAAAGCGAGAAACGATACGAACACTGAAGTGATAATAGTTCCAGCGAAGACGGATGCTATAGGACGTCAGCGTGAAAGTAGCAAAACGTGGCGAGCTATTGCATAACTTTTTTAGATGAAGAGTTCAGTATTTCGAACGGTGTCGTTAGCATGACTTTGAATACATCCACTTAATAAACAAAGGAATGTAAACAGTGAATTTATAATTACAGAAATAGGTATTCGATTGTATCCTTAATAAAATTGCACTAGATCCTGAAGAGAATACCACCCAATGGCACGATGAACAGTACGAGATATACGATGTCATTGACAAAGTTCAGCGAAATAAGAGATAGCGGTTACGCAGGCTAGGTCATGTCATCCGAATGTATAAAAACACCTCAGCTCAGAGTGTATTCGACGCAGTACCAGCTAGGGAAGCAAAGGAAGATCTCCACTCCGTGAGAAATACCAGGTAGAGAAGTATCTGGGTCTGCGGTGTCTACCAATAAAGAAGAAATAATTGGAAATATGTTTAGAAGTAGCGCTATCTTATAGCATCGCTTCTCGCTTCCACTCTGACATTAACTTTATGGTCTTCTAACTTTTCGATACCGGTACGAGATGATCAAGCTTCCATTTTCACCTCATCTTAAGTGAAATATTTTTCGAGTGTGCCGCTTTTTAATGTATTTCCTTCAATTTATCGATTCTAACACAACATGAATGGGCCGGAGGTGAGCCGATTTGGGCGAAAAAGCAAGTTTTTCTTCACAAACAAAGGATATCTGGCTTTGAGCTTGAAGTTCAGTAAGTCTAATAACACAGCGTATTAATATTGTTTTTGCATGGTTTTACCATGTTTGAGTTAGTCAAAAATATTTGATATTACCTCCTTATACTACTTTATTGAAGTAGACCCACTACATAACTTAACAAGAGCTTCGGAGGCCCTCCGTCTGAATTCGCATATAAATATTAGTAAAAAAGTGGTGAATTTTTATATTTCTATCCATTTTTGAATATTTTTCCATAGGGTTATGTTAAACTGTGGATCACACTTCTAAGGTACAACAAAGTGGAGATAGAAGGTATTTAGAAATAAGTTGAGATCGCAATACCGACCTAAGGTCTACTGTGCTTTTCTTCTGTCACAAACTCACATAGGCCCAGCACCTAGACTAGGGACTCATTGTACTGGAGGAACAAACAGCATGGTAAAGCTATATTCTATGAGGTCACACTTTTTTAAATAAGCAGATAAGATAGTCCTTGTGAATCCAGGGATCTCTTTGTCTGAATTTTATGTATCATTAAGATGTTATGAAATTTGATCGTTTGTTTAGGAATTCTATTTCACCTGATTGACTGATGATGTGAGATCCGAAGAGTTTCAGCCTTGAGTTTGGAAAGATTGATACTCAAGAAGCAGAAACGTTGATACGTTGGGTTATTACAATCATGTCGACAATTGGCATCCAACAACTAGAGAAAGGCGAACCTTTGTTGAAACAAAGAACGAGATTTTATGTTAGACCTCGGTCCGACGTTTTCAGATGTATCTTGATCTTGATTTTAATTTGTCTTAAACTGGCAAGGAGCTGCCGACTTTAGAAAAATAGAGTAGAAAAGAGGGATCTATTTGAAGGTCTGCGGTTTAATAGACGCAAAAGATTTATTATGAAAATCGAACAGTCACATGGGCTCAACTTTGAAAGTTGACAGTTTACCTTAAAGACTTGTAGGACCGTCAGGTTGGCTTAGCCTGAATAGCACAACATGCAAAGGAGGAATATCGGTGAGAGGATTGCATTCATCTCAGAAAGTTGACAGCTTAGGGCTTGTTGTTGGCTAAGCTCATGAAGCTTAACAGGGATAGGAGGAAGGTCGTGGAAGGGATTGGATTCAACTTAGAGAGCTGCCGGCTCATGGGTTGTTGTTGACTAAGTTCAAGAAGCACAACATGCAAAGGATGAAGGTCGGTGAAAGTTGTAGACGTTACCACATTATTTTCAGTTCATTTTTATAATTAAGGGAATATGTAATTCAGGGAGAAAAAAAGATAATTTCATTGTGTAGCGGAACTAATTCCCGTAAGCTCGTGTCCATATTCAACCAAGCACCAGCAGATATTCTTAGCTACTCCCATCAGTTACCTACTTATTCATTCATTTGCTCGCAATGTTATGGCAACACATAATTCTGCATGTCATAACTTATAATCCAGCCGCATGAGGCACACACACACACTGACGCTCCGGCGCAGCGGTGCAGAATTGGTGGATAACGTAGTGCAACAGCGTACTACTGCAGCGTGTAAGCGGATTTACGATGCGTACCACCAAAACACGCACACTCCCATACAAACATCACTTATGCATCCATATACTTGTGTGTGCGTGTGTGTATGTCTGCCACCAATATAACATCACCATCAACGGAGAGCTTTCAGCAGCTTATTTCAATAACTTGGAGAACACTGCAAGCAGCAGTTGTTGTAACTGAAGAGCTATGGGAGATGACAACGTTGTAATTTCCAGCTACTACTTTATCAACTTTACTTTTTATCTTTTATCTGCAATATCGAAATCGCCAATAAGCGTAGCTGTAGCGCAGCGTCGAGCACCATCGCTGCAACGTTGCCAGTGTCGAGTCATTACTTATCATCAATAGCATCGATGCGTCAGCGCTGAGGGATTTCGTAAGTACACCAACAGGCGTTCGCCGTCGTTGATGGAAAATGCGTTTCGATAACGCTTCATGCACACGCCCCAGGCTTGAGAAGGAGTATAATGAGTTTGTTAGAAGAATGGTTGTTTCATCTCAGTAGAATATTCTAGGTAGATACCGAATGGTGTTTGTACGTACCAACGGATTTATGAACTGATTTTCGGTTTTAAATTTTTTCGTCGTAAGAAGCGAGTTTCGTTTCCTTGGGGTCCTGAGAAAATTGGGACTTGTAAATTCCAACTCAAGAAAAGTTATCGGAAAGAGATTGGGCATTTGTGGATGCTCTTTCTCACGAAGAATCCGACACCGAACTTGTGCTCCTTTATATGGCCACTGCAGTAAATGCCACAAGGACCTACTCGTCTCAGTCTTTGTCCCAACCATCGCAATTCTTGGACGACGGTGACGTCAGTCTTTACTTTTACGAGGACAACAATCAGCTTGTCATAAAAAGGAGGGTCTCTCATGTGTGGCTGTTGTTTCCTTTTGATTTGGGGCCCTTTTCACGTGGCGGGTTCACATTCTCACTTTAGCTCGCCTTCAAACGGATGTTTTTCGGACCCAGAGGTCTTAGATCAGATGTCATGAGCTGCTTAAGCCATATGTAAAATAATCGTTTCTTAGTTTTAATATTTTGGTCTTTTAGGTTAATTTTACTCCATATATTATGTATGACCGAGAGAGGAAGGGAGATCGGGGCAATTATTCCCAGGTTCTGCAGCAATATTTTTAAATATTTTTCTCTTACTTTGGACTGAGTAGGCAATTGAGAAGTAAAGTCCTCTCTTGACAGACTCCGACTAAATTCTAGTCCCTTTTAAACCCAGACCTGCCAAATGGTTCAGAAGCATGGACGGTAACAACATCTGGTGAGTCGGTCATATCGTCCGAAAGGATGAAAACAATCCAGCTCTGAGAGTATTTGACACAGTAATCGCCGGGGGAAGCAGACGAAGAGGAAGACCTCCATTCCATTGTAAAGAGCAGGTAGAGAAGGATCTCACTACAATTGGCGCCATACAGCGAAGGGAGACCGACTGGCGTGTTGTTGTAAACTCGTCGATAACCGCATATTCGGTGTCTGCGCCAATAAAGAGCAAAGAGATTTTCGAAACCAGCGCTGATTTTTTGAGATTCGTATTCTTACTTCATAAATGTTTACAGTCTCCTTGAGTATTTAATATTTGGTTTTACCCAAAGTAATAGCTACCTTTCTTTCTTCTTCTTCTCATCGTATGAGAACTTGAGCGTAACGCACTCACTTCAAAGGCGGCAAGGCGCCTGTGTGCGGTCGGACAGCGGTTGGTAAGCTTGGTACAAAACAGTATCGGTAGATAAGTACTTGTTACACTGGCTACTGTGCGTGAAGTTGCCACTGTTGTTGTTGTAATGCGTTCCTGTTGCGTATGTGGTACCGAAATATGAAGTTTTCATTGTTAAGTTGCTTTTTTCTACGCCTGAAAGGAGTTACGTTATGTGTTTGCTTATACATAACGGTTTTCATGGTTTCTAGCTTACCAAAAATAAATAAAAAATAAAAGAAGACTTTAAAAAATTGCCCCAAAAATTGCATATTTTCTTATGGTAACAGCTAAAATATTACCAAGAAAATGGCTTATGTCCTTGGAGCTATAAGACGGTGTCATAAAACGGGATTACTACTTACAAGCAATTTAAGTACGAAGGAATTACAAGCATATAAGGCTGAGAGTGTGTGTGTGTGAAAGATTTATGAGTGACTTGAGTATATGCAAATTTATGTCTTACACATGTTTCATTCGTGGCTGGAGTTGACATAAATTTCGCTTTATCTCAATTCCAATTACATAACATTATACTGATACTCATATAGCATACATACATGTATTTATATATATATGTATATATAGTCAGAACTTTGAGAAAATGAGAAAGCTATTCGATGAAGCTTTAATAATGAGCTAAGTTTGTATTCAAGCCCATTAACGGAAGGCTAGAAGCTATCGGAGCTTAGCTCAAATAGAGCTGCTTTTACAAATATTTGAGGTCTTTCAATCTGCAATCCCCTCATACCAAATATGGAGGTCTCTGTTCTTCAGTTGTCTTTGTACTGTATGTATTGGTAGATGTCTGTGATATTTTAAGAGGTTACATTGGTTGACGGGTTTCAAAAAATCGATTTTTTTTATTATCTTATTAAATTCTGCAACACCTTTGACGTACTATATTAAATATTCAAGTTGATCCGACTAGTAGTTTCGGAGATACTGATTTGAGAACTTGTACGCTTCAAAAATATATGGTACAAGCTCAGTCCAGACCTTCCTTGGGTCCGCATAAAAGCAAGTTAATAATATTAATACTTTCTGTGAACTTGCTTCTCTAAACATCAGATCATGCTTCAAATATCTTAATAAAATTAGTAACGAATCTTTTGTGGAATTTGATGTGATTTCGTGCCAAAACTACATTCGATCGTTTTATGAAATAGATGTCTATCAAAACCGATACCCTTGACAAAGTTCAAAAGCTTCCATTCAAGAACTGATTTTTGACCTTTCAGTTTGTATGGCAGCCATCATGCTGATCTATATAAAAATTCAATGAGGACGACTCACTTAATTCAGTCGAAGTTAGGTTAGGTTAATCTGGTAGGTTAATAAGCCACGCATAGACTTGTTTTGGTTCTTTGCGATACCAGGTGGAGTTCAATTAATAGGTTAAAGACGAGCAGTTATCTTTTAGGATGCCTGCGCTTGACGCGAATTTTAATATACTCGGCGATCTCACTTTCGATACCTTCTCCAGTGTATCATACCGTGTGGACTCCAGATGTATACAGCGTAGTCTTGCCAATGCGGTACATGTGCACAAGAGATGTTCATTTGTTTCCCTGGTGCTCTGCTATAGACATTTCCTGCAGTCAGCTCAGCCTGCCCGCATGTGTCGCCACCAGACAGTGACCAGTTAGAATTCCCATCATGGTCCGGTCTCTTATATCGAGTGCCAATAGGAATTCAGTGTACTTCCTATCTACTTTTGCAGTTTTGAACCCAGGTAGCTTGTTCCATCGGGTTTTGATTTTATTTACCATGCTTCTGTCGAGATCTTCGTACAGACAATGCATGGGTTTCCCAATGTCAAACACGTTTTCGAGTGTTAGCCGTACACCATTCTTGGCAATCTCTTCCTTTCATGCCTTTGTGGCCTGGTACCCAGTAGAAGTGAAGTCGCTTGCTTCTGGCAACACTTTCCACAGCTGCCCAGCATCTCAAGACAATATTACTGCTTGTCTGTCTTTGTAGATGTTGGCTCTTGAGGTGCAGGTGCTTAAGAGGCTAGATCAGCGGCTTTCGCAATAGCAGTTAGTCGAAGATAACTTCTCAAAGAGATTAATTTTTCTTCTTCGTCTTCAAAAAACTTGTTTGACTTGTTAAGACTGATATTATTCGATTGGATTGGAAGACTAGAATTATGAAAAAGTATGCGAGAGACATATGTATATACGAGACCTTAAAGGGGTCATCCAAAGGGGATCGGACTAGTCTTGAGTGAAATGAGTTACTTATAAAGATCTGCGAAGATAACCATGATAAGTGATAGATTGATATATATGATGAAAGGGATGCAGGGAGGGTCGAATTCGGACGATATATTGTATTATGATTGAGGGGAAAAGCCTGATAAGGCTAAATTACTAAGATAACGAAAGCAGACATAACATGAAATCGCTAAAAAAGGAGTTTAAGATTTAACAAGGTTGAAGTTTGGCGTTGACCCGCTTAACTTTTTTGTAAAAATTGTTATCTTAAAATGAAGTTATGTGTAGTATATATTCTAAAGAATGAAGAAAGCATATTGAACTCATTGTTCATGAATATTTGTTTCAAAAAATGCTCTGTGCTGTCTTGTAAGTACTACACAAGTTCAAAATCATAAAAAATGACAGCGGAATTGTAATGCTGAGCAGTTGTTGGCGGTTTACAGTGGTCATAAGCTTCAGATCGTGCAGATCGTGAAGAAGATAAGCATTATTTGATTAACTCCTTGCCAGAAATCAAAAAATGATGGCTTATTTGGTTGAACTGGGCTTCGAATGTTTGACGAACTTCAAGGTTAAGCTTAAATTTTGCGCGCAATGAAGCAATTTTCGAACAATATTCTCATATCGCAACATTATTATAATGTTTTTGAGGTTAACTCACACCTCGAAACATGTTTTTTATATATATGGTACGTTCATACGTACATATGTGTTTGCAATTACCGTTGTATCGTATGGTTCGCTTCGTTTATAGACTTTCGTTTCGTTTATTAATAAAACCCCTCACCACTAATTAATTTAGTAATCTAATTAGTATGAAAATAGTAAGAATATATAAATATATTTTCCGCTGTTTACGTTGAATAATGATTTGCAATCCTTTTGTGCTCGTTACTCGCTCGTGCTCTCGGCGTTGTCACATGTTTTATGCACTGTTGTTGTTATAACAACACGATTATTACATTACAATCTGCTTATTTATACATAAGTCACATGAGAATCGCGCACACAACGCACATGTGTGATTCATATAACGGTATAACGTTTGAATATTGCATGCCTGTAGGAAAAATATGAGCAGGGTACTTATTAATATTGATATGAATGTGTTAAGAAAAGTATTGAGATTTAGCGAGTATATGAAATTTGACTGAAATTTCTCTTAAATGTTTAAGAATTCTCTTAAAGGTGTAAGAAAGCTCCATTTAAGTGAAAATGAATACTTTCCCTCCAATTTTTGATAATTTGTAATTTGTATTGACAAAAAATCATATCTGACAAAGAGCTTCTTCATTTTTTAAGCCAAGAACTTTTTAATCACATCTTTTGAGGCCGAGAATATCTCTGCTATTCATCATAAACTTATATGCATATCTATATCGCGGCTTTATTGCTCATATAGTTAGGAATAGCTTCCATATTCCAAGTTGACGAGATTATTCAACGCTATTTTCGTGATAATTCTGTGCAGTAAATGGTTCCAGATATAAGGTATAGAAGTAATTTTTTACAGGTAATCTCCAACCTCCAGCTCTCCATACTGTGTTAACAGTACTCTTCGCCGCTACCGCCGCCTCTGTCTTCACTTACCGTTTAAAGTCGAAATTCCAAGTTTTTCCTGCAGGCTGCGATCTCAACTCCTTCAATATGCCTGCCTGTATGTGTGAAGCTACTTGTCTCTTCTTCCCACTCACTATGCTTTTGACTTTATGCGTTAGTCGTACTCTAACCCAACCCACAACATATGTATGTCACATAATCTTCTCCATATTCAGTTTCACATTTTCATCTCGACTCTTTTGTTATCGCCTTGACAAACTGTCAACGCGAATTTGCATTAATTTTCTCACAATTCTACACAAATTTTATAATCGGTGAAGAGACGCAGCGGAAGACAAATTTCATACATAGCGCCGCCTAACTGTTAAAGCATAAAATAAACTGCAACAACAAATGCTTGTGATTTTTACTTAGAAAGATTTCACTACGAATGCCAACACTTGCCGTAGCTGGCGACTGCTGGTGCTGCCGACTGACGCTCGTGTTTTACGCTCGCAAATAATGACATGTCATTTTAAATTAGTTATGTCATAAAGCTTAGCAAGCGATGACGCTGCTGCTGCAATGAGCAGCTGAGTTGGTGGTCACACATACCTATTTGCTTATGAATATAGGTATACGAGTATGTTTAAATATTTATGTATGTATATATCTGCACATACTTATATATATGTATGTATGTATGTTTTGTGCGTATTTATGTATATTCTGTGCTGCATGTTAAAGCTGTCAAGTAATCTTAAGTGAATACTCACTAAAATACAGTCATATGCACATAGATATTGAGTTATAAGCTGATATGATTGAAATGCTTAGCATAACTGCTCACACACACACATACATGCACACATATGTATATTTTCATGCATAAGCTTTTTATTTGAAAACTTTATAACTTTGTTATATGCTTATAAGCACTTAAGTGTAGCAGCCACTAAACTCAACGGCGTGCTTTTTAAATATTTATGGGTGCTTGTAGATTTATAAACATTAGGGTGTCCGTTTTCTTCACCAAAATAATATTTTTTACCCATTAAAGACTCACGTTTTACCCTAAAAAAGGATCCTATATAAAAAGGTTCTTTATTTTCATTTTGAACCGTTCCTAAGTAAAATATCTCTTCTCTTGTATATAACGTCGTTTATTTAGATATTTTATACTAAAAAAGTGACTTTATGACTTTGAGACAGCGATATTCTGATAGAAAATTTTCCACTCAATAAAAAATGTTTGAACAATTTTTTCGATAGAATTACTCATTCAAAAGTTATATGCAGTCAAACTTATACATTAAATGTACTGAGCTGTCATACAAGTTCCTTAGACAAAATTTGTTGCTCATACCACATGGTGTCCTATATGAGTGCAGTACATTTGATGACTAACTTTAACTGCATATAACTTTTAAAGGAATAGTTTAAGGAAAAAAATTATGAAGACATTTTTTGTAGAGCATTCAGTTTTGTAATATAATACCGTTATCTTAAAGTTGCAGGTTGCTATGCTTTTGAGATCAAAAATGCTTTGCAAAAGATCAAAACTTCCATGTACGAGTATAGTTACACAATATGTAAGGTAAAATACTATATAAATTGGAAATATAGAGCTTGTTTGAGTCGGCTTCTTCTTTTTAGCGCAAAATCTGAAAATTAAGTTGGCGTTTGTAAGAAAAAACTAAATTCTGCATCTGCGTTGTGTATGTTTATCTTCAAAATTACTCAAAGTAAAGTAAATGGTTAATGTTCTAAGGCTTGATCGGCTCTCTAGGGTCCATTGCTCTTTAAGCTGTTATTGAAGGAATTCAATGTTCTGGACCAGCAGTCGCTTGCTTTCTACGGGAAGGTTTATGTACTTACTCACTAGACCAGAGGTCTACTTGGTACCTATTATATTGCACACAATTTCGGCCTGAAAGACTGGATTACAGTCATTTAGTTTCAAGGTAACTTCTATGTATGTATTGCTATAGAAAAAGCCCGCTCTTGTACCCATTTCTGCCTCCAATGGATCGGTGAATATGTAAGTTTCGCAGTTGTGACTATCAATAATAGAATCATTGGTCCATTCTTCTCTTTTGAGGTATGGAAAATCAACTTGATACTGAAGTACACCCTAATGTACCATACATACATATCTATGAATATATGAGTATACATATGTATATGTAGATATTGTCCACAAGTCTCTGCCTTCTGCTTTTCACAAGAAAATTCCTGTCATTCTTCTTGATTATGAGTTCTTCGCTTTTATGTCACAAACATGCATACATTATTTTATCACATAGCGTTTAACGCTTCTAAACGCTTCAAATTGACATTAAACTGATAAAATTATAGCGTGGCGAATGAGTATGAACATTTTTTATGCTTTTTAAACATTTCACAGCTTGATTTATGCCATTAGAAATACTTGTTGTATGAAGAAAAAATATGTATGTATTTGAGTAAAGTCTTCCTTTATGGGATGTGAGGTTCAGTAAGAATGCGATTCAATTATAAAATACCATATTTAATTATTGTTAATTTGCTGAGGCAATTAACAGCTAAATCAACGCAATTTATTTTCCTTTCAAATATTTTTTATTGATTTGAAAAGAAAAATTGAAATTCGAAATCGAATATTTTTGTTTAATACAAAAGTGTTCTGAATGTAAAAAGCCCTTATATTGGAGAACTAGTGTACCAGTCTCCAAACTTAGCAATGCAGTGGGAAGATTCTCTTATTACAATTCAAAATCAGCAATTGTTTTCCGCTGGGAGCAATTGCTATAATAGTGAAGATGATTTGTTGTAGGTAAATGACAGGTCACGCCATCTTCTATGGTGTTGTTGTTCTTGCAACGATTATCTAGTCCCCGTAAGGACGGTAAGAATTAGATAAGTTGGTCAGCCAACCGTAGGCCCAGGAAACGTGCTGTTTCAAAGGGGTCGGACCTTGGGAAGAGGAGTGTCAGATACTGTCAGGGTTAGCAGGGCATGCAAAGAGGTGGTTAATGTCATGCGGGGACTCGTTGCATGCTAGACGTACTATATGTGCCATCTTTTGTCTCATCCAAAAATATATAAGCAATCGCATAGATAATGTTCCAACGTCTCTGAATGTGTAATCTTGAGGATAGGTGCCCTGTGAGAAGCCCTAGAATATTGCTTACTTATTTTTTGCATAGAAGAAGAAGCTTTTGCCATGTCCACAATCAAAACTAGCCAAAGTTAGTTTGCAGAATGCATTGTGGTATTCCTGTAGGGCTTCAAACAGCCATTGCAAGAGTTGTATGTTCTGATCCAGCTTAAGGAAATTATGTTCCGATCTGACCCCGAGAGAGTTCTCTAAGGGTTTATTACTTCAAACAAGTATTAAAGGAACTGAAAGGTCTGGAGCATCTAAGGAAATTTATTCCAAGCTAACCGATTGGGTCGACGAGGTCGGACCAAAGCGAGTAGACTGTCAGATAAGTGAGGTTAGTGAGGCATGCAAATAGGTGGCCGGTGTCATGCGGACACCTCATTGCACATAGGACATATATTAGATACGTCGGGGTCTATTCTGCATAAGTAGGAGTATAACATGCTACATTATCGTGTTCGGTGAAAGGGTTGATGGCTCCATCAGTCCAATGGCGGTCAGTGTTTGTCGGAAGTTAGTTGCGTCCAAAGTCTGGTTGGCGTAGTATTTGAAATCGTCGACGTTGTTGAGGAATGATCTCTAGGTGATCCTAGAAGACGGTACCGCTCCAAACAGGTGCTCGAGAGTCCGAAGTGCAGTATTCTAACAAGTCTGGATCTTTCTGGTTCGCGTTTCACTCCAATACAAGTGTCAGTTAAGGACCGATCGGCCAATTTTCTTGTAAGTTGCCTATTCTGTGTTCTTTCCCCATCTGCTACCGACTAGCGACTTGAGGACTTTGCTGCAGCTCTGTACTTTGGCGACAATCGCGGTCATATGAGGAGTGAAGGAGCATAGACTGATAAAAGTTACACCTAAATTTTTAGGAATATTGACAGTCGGAATATGGACGTCATCTACTGCAATATTAAAGTCAAGTCAAGGAACATTCAATTATACAATCATTGATCCATTTTTTTCTCCATGGGTGTAAAAGCGAAGGGATTAGGTCCTCAAAGGTCTACTTTTCTCAGTCTTATTGGCAATTTAGGCCGATAACATTGCATACAATGAGGCCGAGTCTGGCTCCAAATCATGAGCCGAACGGCCGACTCATTCCATTTGAATTGGTCGGATAACGAGTTAAACCTCCAGACACCTTGACATTTCTTGCCGTCTTGTTGAAGCAGAGACTGTTCAGCTTTCTTTCTTGGACAAAAATAATGAACAACATAATGACCGATATTGAGTTCTATCGGTCCAATTAGTCTCTATCTGGCAGTTTTTAGCTTCAAATTTATTTCTTTCACACCAAAAGCTCCGCCTGGAGTTAAAAAATAAAAACGCAGTTGAAATGGATAATTATTCTAAAAGTAATTTTTATTTTGATAGCTCTTGATTAATGTTTTTATTGTAGCAATAATAGGATCTTGTCTCTTTCCATTAAATATGTAATTTAAAGCTTAGTATTTCGAGCGGTATAAGCACCAATCATACAAAGGAATGCCTCCACGAACGACTTAGCGATGACATTTCAGCACAAGGAAACCAAATACTACCCGAAAGTAAGGCAAAAGGCGTAAGACAAGCGACAACATGGCCGCAGCATGCCACGCCAACGTGTTGTCAACAACAAGAAATATGGAGGCAGACAACAAGTAGCGAAGGAGGACAACAAAAACAACACTTAGACCGAAAGCAGACCGTATGAGATAAAGCGGAAGTGCGAAGTATGCGAAGTAGCAGCGACAAGGATCAGGTGAGCGTGTTAAAACTGCTGGCGGCGCTAGAAAAAAAAGTACGCGAAGGCTGGCGATAGCAAAAAGTGGAATACCGTGGGCAATAAGAAAACAGCAACAAAATAAGGGTATGTCTAACAGCAAACAGGATGCAAAACACTTTCGAGCGTTTGCAGGCACAGCAGCTGAGCCACGAGAGTAGGATGTCCTGGTAAAGACTAAGTGGTCTGGGCGTAGCGCGGAAGTCAACTTCTCACTTGTAATTTGCACTTTTCGTTGACTTTTTTCCCATTATTTGTTTGTGTGTTTTTGGCGGGAGGATGGAGTCATGTGTAGAAGTTCACGCAAGTGAGGAAAGTTCTCTGATCGCCATTCACTTGGGAGTGGCCAGAAACGATTCTTTTACATATGACTCAAGCAGCTCACGACTTCCGGTCTTTGACCAAGTATCCTCTGGGTAGCCTAAGAACATCCGTTTGAAGGCGAGCTAAAGTGAGAAGGCGAAAAATCCCCTGCATAGGGTTGTGCGCTGGGTTTGGGACCCGCCACGTAAAAAACACCCCCCAATGAAAAGAAAAAAACAGCCTCGGACGAGAGACCCCCCTTTTGATGACGACCACGGCAAACGAAATAAGGACTATGATTTGAGGGCATGCACCTGGAATGTCCGGTCCCTTAATTGGGAAGGTGCCGCTGCCCAGCTGGTAGATGTCCTCGTGAAGATAAAGGCTGACATCACCGCCGTCCAAGAAATGCGATGGACGGGACAAGGACAGAGACGAGTAGGTCCTTGTGACATTTACTACAGTGGCCATATAAAGGAGCGCAAGTTTGGTGTTGGATTCGTGGTGGGAGAGAGACTCCGTCGCCGAGTACTATCATTCACTCCGGAGAATGAACGTCTAGCCACAATCCGCATCAAAGCGAGGTTCTTCAACATATCGCTGATTTGCGCCCACGCCCCGACGGAAGAGAAGGACGATGTGACCAAAGATGCTTTTTATGAGTGCTTGGAGCGCACTTATGAGAGATGCCCCCGCCACGATGTTAAAATCGTGCTTGGCGACTTCAACGCCAGGGTGGGCAAAGAAGGTATCTTTGGCACTACGGTCGGTAAATTCAGCCTCCACGAGGAAACATCCCCAAATGGGTTGAGGCTGATCGACTTCGCCGGGGCCCGAAATATGGTTATCTGTAGTACTAGATTCCAGCATAAGAAGATTCATCAAGCTACCTGGCTGTCTCCGGATCGAAAAACCACCAACCAGATCGATCATGTTGTGATAGACGGAAGACACGTCTCCAGTGTTTTAGATGTGCGTGCGCTCCGAGGTCCTAACATCGACTCGGACCACTATATTGTTGCAGCCAAAATTCGCACCCGCCTCTGTGCAGCAAAAAACGCACGCCAACAAACACAAGGAAGGTTCGACGTCGATAAGCTGCAATCACAACAGACAGCCGAAAGATTTTCTACTCGGCTTGCACTCCTGCTCTCTGAGAGCACTCGTCAACAACTCGGTATAAGGGAACTGTGGGATGGCATTTCAAACTCCTTACGTACAGCTGCAATCGAAACCATTGGTGTTCGGAAAGTGCAAAAGAACAGCTGGTACGACGAGGAGTGCCGTGTCGCAGCGGAGAGAAAACAGGCTGCCTACCTCGCAACGTTACGATCGACCACAACACGTGCGGGATGGGATAGATACCGAGAGTTGAAGAGGGAAGCGAGACGCATTTGCAGACAGAAGAAGAAAGAGGCCGAAATGCGTGAGTACAAACAGCTTGATAAGCTGGCCGACAGGGGTAATGCTCGAAAATTCTATGAAAAAATGCGGCGGCTTACAGAAGGTTTCAAGACCGGAGCATACTCTTGTAGAACCCCCAAAGGTGATCTAGTTACCGATGCCCAGAGCATACTTAGATTATGGAGGGAACACTTCTCCAGCCTGCTGAATGGCAGTGAACACATAACACCAGGAGAAGGCGAACCCGATACCCCAATCGATGACGATGGAGCAGACGTTCCATTACCCGGCCATGAAGAAGTTCGAATAGCAATTGCCCGCCTGAAGAACAACAAGGCAGCAGGGGCCGACGGATTGCCGGCCGAGCTATTCAAACACGGCGGCGAAGAGCTGATAAGGAGCATGCATCAGCTTCTTTGTAAAATATGGTCGGACGAAAGCATGCCCAACGATTGGAATCTAAGTGTGCTCTGCCCAATCCATAAAAAAGGAGACCCCACAATCTGCGCCAACTACCGTGGGATTAGCCTCCTCAACATTGCATATAAGGTTCTATCGAGCGTATTGTGTGAAAGATTAAAGCCCACCGTCAACAAACTGATTGGACCTTATCAGTGTGGCTTCAGACCTGGTAAATCAACAACCGACCAGATATTCACCATGCGCCAAATCTTGGAAAAGACCCGTGAAAGGAGAATCGACACTCACCACCTATTCGTCGATTTCAAAGCTGCTTTCGACAGCACGAAAAGGAGCTGCCTTTATGCCGCGATGTCTGAATTTGGTATCCCCGCAAAACTAATACGGCTATGTAAGCTGACGTTGAGCAACACCAAAAGCTCCGTCAGAATCGGGAAGGACCTCTCCGAGCCGTTCGATACCAAACGAGGTTTCAGACAAGGCGACTCCCTATCGTGCGACTTCTTCAATCTGCTGCTGGAGAAAATTATTCGAGCTGCAGAACTGAATCGAGCAGGTACAATCTTTTATAAGAGTGTACAGCTGCTGGCGTATGCCGATGATATTGATATCATCGGTCTCAACACCCGCGCCGTTAGTTCTGCTTTCTCCAGACTGAACAAGGAAGCAACGCAAATGGGTCTGGCAGTGAACGAGGGCAAGACGAAATATCTCCTGTCATCAAACAAACAGTCGTCGCACTCGCGACTTGGCCCCCACGTCACTGTTGACAGTCATAACTTTGAAGTTGTAGATAATTTCGTCTATTTAGGAACCAGCGTTAACACCACCAACAATGTCAGCCTTGAAATCCAACGCAGGATTACTCTTGCCAACAGGTGCTACTTCGGACTGAGTAGGCAATTGAAAAGTAAAGTCCTCTCTCGACGAACAAAAGCCAAACTCTATAAGACGCTCATAATTCCCGTCCTGCTATATGGTGCAGAGGCTTGGACGATGACAACAACCGATGAGTCGACGTTGCGAGTTTTCGAGAGAAAAGTTCTGCGAAAGATTTATGGTCCTTTGCGCGTTGGCCACGGCGAATATCGCATTCGATGGAACGATGAGCTGTACGAGATATACGACGACATTGACATAGTTCAGCGAATTAAAAGACAGCGGCTACGCTGGCTAGGTCATGTTGTCCGGATGGATGAAAACACTCCAGCTCTGAAAGTATTCGACGCAGTACCCGCCGCGGGAAGCAGAGGAAGAGGAAGACCTCCACTCCGTTGGAAGGACCAAGTGGAGAAGGACCTGGCCTCGCTTGGAATATCCAATTGGCGCCACGTAGCGAAGAGAAGAAACGACTGGCGCGCTGTTGTTGACTCGGCTATAATCGCGTAAGCGGTGTCTACGCCAGTAAAGAAGAAGAAGTTTTTGGCGGCGGGTATTCACCGCTCTGCTGCTGGAAAATAACATTATTATTATTATTATCGCTTTTTTATTTGCGCTAGCGGAAGTGGTAGCAAATGAGATTTTTGCCATTTCCGCTGACAACTGCAGTGGATACTCATATGTTGGTGTCTAAATTCATTCTATTAATTCTATTTCTGTGTCATATACATGCATGTATAAATAGATTGCCTCCTGATAAGAGCCCTGCGCCAAGCTGTCAACCAGCTAATGTGAAAATTAAATAATCTAGAGGAAATTTATGTTCAAAAATAATTTGCAAAATTAAAATAATGAAATGTGGCATGTTAAGGGATGGAGACACATGTATCCGGTGTCTAGAGTGCTGCATTCATATTTTATGCTTTATCGTGTTTTAGAAATATGTCATTCTTTTAACGAATTCACATTGTATTGCTGTAATGCTGTTTCAAAGTATCTGCTTTCATACTTGTATGTGGTGACGCTTTAAATTGAAGTTAGAGTTTTGTTATAAAATAATATAATTTTGACTTTAAGGTAGGCGAAGTGAGGACATTGAGGATCGCATAGAGACCGAAATTGTTTCTCACTTCAACTGCAACCCGCATACCTTAGCACACTGCTCCGTGGAACCTACTCCAAGCCGCGGCGAACTTACCACTGAGTGATATGTGGTTGGGGAGGAGTCGCTGGAGAAGAGATGGTCTGAGCTTTTTGTCGAATGGATCGAAGCTTAACTCTTTTTTCAGACTGCGAGACCACTGTAGTGTCTTTCACGGAGATGCACTTATCCCAAGCGCAGCTTTCTTTAGGGAGATATCCTAACTGACAGTCACGATTTGGAATTTGAAAGGATGGAAGGATTTGTATTTGGAAGGGCACGCCTCGTGCCTCTGCAATGAGGAGGATGAGATGGAAACATCTAGACACTTTCTCTTCCACTGTTCAGCTTTCGTCAGACTAAGGTTGAAGCCTCACAGCTGCCAGATTTTCTGCTAACATAGCGAATTAGCATGAATTGATATTAGCCGCTTCAATAAATTTGTGGTAGGCTCAAGGCATTCTGTCGATTGATGATGTTTTTGTTTATCCATATTTAGACGTACTGGGCGTAGCAACAGACAACGGTCCTTACGAGAAATCAACCTATTTACCTAAGTCTTATAGAGTTTTAAAGAAAATTCCATTATTTTTCCATAAAAAAGACTTAAACTAAGGTACACGGATCGACAACATCGGAGTTTCCATAGGCATTCAAAATAGTTCTTAGAGGAATAGCTGTCAAATCAGCTGTCATGTCGAAAACATGTGTTTGACATTCAGTTTTGCCTATATATCACTTGAAGGCTTGCACCGAAACTACGTTTAAAAATGGACCAAAATTACTTCCAAAACTCTGCAAAACGCTGATGAAGCTCAGTTATAGCTTAGTGGGTACCGCCAATTTAGAAGGCTATAGTCAAATGATTTGCAAATTTTTGTTTCTCTCCATCAATACCACATTGTTGGTATGAGGTTTTGTTGCCCGAATCTTTGAGTCTCTCGTATGGCTACACTTTCTTTATCAGACTACGTTAGGTTCAGAACAATTGATAAACCAGGTACTATGCATTATTGGTGGGTTCGGCACGGTGGAAAGATTGAGGAACTTACAGATTTCTTCACTTTATTTATATGTGATAAAAGTCTCATACCTCTAAAAGCACTTCTTATTTCTGATCCGTTAAAAGTAATTAAAGTTCTGAGAAAGAAGCCAAGACATTGTCGAATCTCTAATACCTTTTTAGATAGAACTGAAGATCCTGCATAAAGTTCTGTCGAAAGATAAATAGATTTTTGAGATTTTAAACAGTTGAGTATTGGTTTTGGTAAGGGAAGTATTAGAGTCCATATGTTTCACAAAAATTTAACTCAAAACCAATCGGAATCTTACTTGCTTTAATATTTTTATATTCGGTATATTAAATAAGTTGACTACGATGTTTGTAGAACCCAAAGAGAAACTTCGGAGACCCTATAACTTACATATATATAAATATATAGTTTATCCGTGTCTGTTTCTATATACGTTAACTAGTTTCTCAGTTTTGGAGATAACGGTCTGAAAATTTCCTTGTGCTTTTCTCACCAAGAAGATCATTTCTTGGAACACCGAACCATAGCATTGGAACACCGGAACCATAGCATGTAGTCCCCAATCCCACTCAAGTCCTTGTATGGATTCTCTCTTTGTCCGGGTATCATCACGAAATTTGGCATAGGTGGTATCCAAGTCATCGCTACAATATCCGAGTATATGTATATCGAGCCAAGACCAGATCGGCCTTTGTACACCCGAAATAAAGTTAATGGATTTTTTACCTTAAATTTTGGAGAATCTTAACAATCTGTACTGTTCAGGGACGGTAGATTGGATTGAATCATCGCTTTAATCACCAGTTTTACGGCGATTTCTGATGCGAATTTGAAAGATATGATCCAAGGCGTTGTTTGACCGCGTGGCGTAGACATAATATATTAAATTGTGTAATATTCTGTAGTGGGGAAATATGGACTCTTCTGAAATAAAAAATGATGCTTTCATTCGAGAGGAAAATTTGGAATCCTCATTTACCCTAACTTAGTTTTCTTAAATAGTGAGTGTTTCAACAGGTCATGGTACTTTTAGTGGAGATAGCAATATGTCTTCTTAACACATGTTTAAAAACATGATAGATCAGAATTATAAAAAAAATCGAATATAGGTGAAAGTAGAGTTGAATCCAAGATTTTGGAAAGGAGGGGTTTTCTTAAATTTCAGATTATTTGGAAAAGAATTTTGTAACAGCAGTTTTAGATGAAAATATGGACTAATACTTTAATTTTTCTGAAGCATCGTAACATTTTTTTCTCCAGGGATGAAAAACAAGGGAATTAGTTTGAAAAAAGTAGTTAAATAAAATTACTCCGACTTTCAAGTACACCTCAGGAAATGTAATAAATATTATTAAAATTTTCGAAATAAATAAGTTTGAAAACCTCCCATGTATAGCACAAGGGGCAAGCATATCTCCAGTGTGTATTTTTGGTACACTCCGCCAAAAATTTAAGACGCAAGCAAGAAGGCATCTGCTAACGACATGACCAAGCGATATGCTATATAAACCAACCGCAAAGACAAGAATAATAGCACGGCAAGAAAAGCCAACAAGAAAAACAAAAACAACAGCTAACACAAACAAGAAGACGGCGACAAGTAAAGTACCAAAAAGGGAAACATCAGACGAACGTATACTTTTCGTACAAGCAACGTAACGACAACAATAGCAACAACATTGATAACAAACCAAGCTGCATTCTACAACCAATAACAACAATAAAAACGTCAACGAGAACGAGTACAACATCAACAAGCATAATAAATGTTAACGAAGGACCTACACTTTTCGCTGCCACAGTTAGTTAGCGAGAACATTTCGCTCCAGCTTCGAACACCAAGCGCGCTGTTGCCTTAAGATTGAAAACATGTTAAGCAGGTGTTACTTCGCAAACCAGCAAATAAATAAAACAAAAAATTCAAAAAAAAAAAATGAAAGACGACATAGAGAGAGAAGAAAACAACTCGAACAGCTGGCAAGTATCAAGTGAAGTGAGCGGAGTAAGCGCAAGGACAAGACCGCAAGAACACTTCCAAACATCGTTAACAACATTAGCAGGCGTAAAATTTTCACCTGCGAAAAAGTCAAAGCCAGCATAGCCACAGACAGGCTACAAAGCATATGTTTGCAGCAGAGAGGTAGAAAACAAAGCAAGTGAGCCTGAAAAATTCGGAGTTTCGTTAGGCAGGCATATGCTTGAAAGCTTCAAATGCAAGGGGTGCAGAGTAGAGAACAAGTGAACCTTACATTCTTCGTTGTGTACGAGCTAGAATATGTTTGAAATAGGCTGAGACAAGATAAACAAGCCCTTCTTGTGTTCTTAAAAAGTGGAGACAAATGGTGGTTACAGATAGTGCCTAATTTATAGCGACTCAATGCTTGACGACAGTTTTTTTTTAGTAAACTATTCGTATACGTATGATTTTTCGGAAATCGAGGACGCTTATTAATATTATACGAGTATAAGCTCAAGTGTTGAACAATCGAAGTTTGTTACTTTCTGTGCTGTTTTCGTCAGAAGGTGGTAGTGAAGGGAACCCTGCCGATGATTGAGAGTCACATTCTTCGACTGCGTTGACAACTTAGAGATCGCTTTGAAGCCTGGACGATTTTTGGGGAAAAATTTAAAGGGTTTTATAATATAGAAATAAGGGAAAGAGAGGAAAAATGGTTGGTTCAAAAATATGCAAAAAACGTACTTGCTTTAAATTGGGTGTATTGAGACCAATCGTTTTTGATTTTATAACATTAAAACCTTTACCAAAATACAGTATAGATTGTAGAAAAGTTTCAGAAATATAAACTAAAAATTTCTCCCAGAAAGTTATGAATTAAAAATGTTTCTTTATACATATTAATTGTATAATTGAGAAAATATGATCTTCAAGCCTAATCTAGAGTTTTTTTGGTTTATCGAAACCATAAGACCTCGGAAAATAGTTCTCAAACAACCTTGTGGGGTCCTTATTTATTAGGTACCGTTAAGAAACACCCAAAAATAAGGAGAAATATGAAGAAGTGAAAAACTTGATGATAATTCTGAAAGAGAGGCACACAATTCCCGAATAAAGAGAGAGAATGTGTTAACAAAACGGCTGAAGACCAAGATAATGATAATACTGTCTGGAAAAAAAAAAACTATAAAATTTTAAGACGAAAAAATTACATACAAAATTTAAAGACATTTGATATTAAGGGATATTGAGATATATATGTATATAGACAGATATAGAGATAGATATATAGTTATAGAAATATAGGTATTGATATATGGTTATAGACATTGATTTAGATATAAGTAAAGAGATAGAGGCGACGTAGAGGGAGAGGTGGAGGTAGAGATTGAGATTGAGGTTGAGGTTGATGTTGAGATTGAGGTTGAGATTAAGGTTGAGATTGAGGTTGAGGTTGACGTAGAGGGAGAGGTGGAGGTAGAGGTAGAGGTAGAGGTAGAGGTAGAGGTTCAGGTTGAGATTGAGGTTGAGATTGAGGTTGAGGTTGAAGTTGAGGTTAAGGTTGAGGTTGAGGCTGAGGTTGAGGTTGAAGTTAAAGTTGAGGTAGGGGTAGAAATAAAGTTATAAATAGAGATAAAGATAAAGACAAAGGGAAATATAAGGGGAAGATAGGTGTAGAAATAAAGTTGCGAAAAGGTATAAAGATGAAATTGGAGATTAACTCAAAGAGATAAAGAGATCTAAATAAATTACAATTTGAATAAATAATCAAAGAACCTAACGGTATAATCTTGACAGTTCAAAGGAAGTTATATGTGAATTAGAAGTAGAAACGAAAATATGGATTTGGAGACAAAACATGAAGAACGAAACTGTAATCACGAATTTTTTACGGTAAATACACAAGCTCTACAATTATTCTGCACTAAGCAACCAAACGCCTTTTTCATCTTTTAAAATCTCCTACTCTTCAAATCGTTAGGCATACAAGTAACAACCTGCATGTGCCAACATGTTCCACCAAATTTCTATAATTAATAAGACAAATCTGCCGCAGCGACGAAAGAGTGAAACATATGGCAAGAGAATGAATGGCAAACAAAAAACGCGACAGCTAAATTATTCATAAACTTTGTCCACATCGTGGGTGCAGCGTAGAGTGTGTTCGCTCCTCTCGATAGTAAAGGTTAAAGCGATGACGACGATGATAGCACTAAAGATAAACGAGAAGTGGAGGACAAAGCCGAGTGGAGCCCGGCACGACCGAAACCAGTGAAGGGTAAAGTAAGTGACGGCAATGAAAATGAAGCAAAACGGACGAGGTACGGAAGCGCAAATCAGCAAGCGACACTTGCGATGCGACGACCACTTCCGTCTAGCATGATGGGCATAACTTGAAGGGAGGCGTAAAGGCATTATAACGCCAGCTTGCGTGGAGGACTGGCGTCGAATAGAACCCAAAACTTGCATGTAGATGAGTTGAACACGAAGACATAAAGACATGTATGCTTTCGTATGCGGCTCGTGTGCTCAATGTGTCGGTACTCTACCCCTTTCAAATGCCCTGCAGAGCAAAATTGGTTTTCACAAGGTCAGGTGGCCTTGCGGTTAAATTCGTTAACGTTGCGGCTGCGATAGCAAGCCATTGAAGGCGCTTGCTTTTGGTGAACTTTCTGCGGAACTGCCCGAGTGGGCTGCCACCAGCTCCCATAACGTTCGAAATTCAGTTTGCAAAAGGCATAAATTTGCACTTGAAGAGTTTATAAATTTTGAAGCGCCTCAAAGAGTATACGCAACGTTCGAACTCACCTAGGCGGCTTGTCTTACCGACACGGTCGCGCTCTGGTCGCTTTTTCGCTAGCACGTGTCGTGATGTAGCAGCAAAAACACTCGAAGCGTCGGTTCGTAAGCAAACAAGCGCCGTGTGAAAAAGGAAATTTATGTTGTCGGCAGACATTTTTGCTTCATTAAATACTCAAAACTCTAGCCCAGCTACGCATAGTCATACACTTTGGCGGCTTTTCTTGTTGCTTTGAAAGGGTAATGCCGCAGCGCCTTGAAGTATGCTTTGCGCGGCTGTCTTGCCAGCTCTGTTGGTATTAAATTCTTTAGCGTTGCTTAAATCAGCGAACATTTTTTCGATGTTCGTGTATTTTGCGCTGGCATAAATAGTAAGCTTTTTAGTATAAGTCCACTGCATGCACCTTTTTTAAGTTGTTGGTGGCAGTTGGTATTCGCTTCTGCGTTGGTTTAGGTAAATCTTGATTTTCTTTGAGAAAACTCAATGCAGGGAAAAAGGGAAATTGAACTTTACGTAAGTCTATTTAAATATTGGACAGTACAATTTTGGAGTTTGGTTATTTTAAATAATGGAAGTATTTTTAATAAAACTAAGTTGACACTTCTGATAGGGAGTTCTAACGCTGTATAACGAAAAATTGTTTGGAAAAGAAGAAGCTTGCTGAAGAAGAAATGAAGTTCATCGTATTCTACATAGAGAGATTTGTCAATAATTTTTCTGTTAGATTTAATTTAATATTGCGTTAGAGATTTATAATGAGTTCATCCAACCACGTTGTCCTCTCGTGTTCCTACTCTGGATTTACGGACCTGTCGTGAGTTCGGCAAACGCTAATCTACAAACAGTATTTGTGTGGCTGCGATATTCTTCTGGAGTTCTGGAGCTGGAGGCGATTTCTGAACTACTAGTTTTTAGCAAAGTTAATATCGATATTATTGTGAGTCGCTTTTGTTATATGAAGGAAGACAAGATGAAATCGTCTTGTCACTTTCTCTTCTTTTGTCTGCTTCTTGCCAGAATTGATATATTTTCTTTTCGATAGACTCATTTCCCACCAGCCTAGCATAATGGCTGGAATCTACTATATTAACTGCCTTCATAAATTTGTGATAAGCTCAATACGCTTCGCGGAACTATGATAATCTGGTGATTAATTTATAGCAGATTTTGGATATCACGAAGGACCACTATTCGTAGCTGCCCAAGCCAAGCATCCATCAATACGATCAATCATACGTCCCAAGTTAACCTAGGTTACGATTTTACTGTTTAAATTCGTGGAATTTACCAAAATATTTTGGGTTACTAGTTAAAATTTGGTGAAAAGGTTGATCCCAACAGGGATATCACTTAGACAGCTTGGGCGCCGATTTGTTGTAGTGCCTGGGCTCTTAAAAATGGATCATATAGACTTGTTCAGACTGGTGAGGTGAGGCTGGTGTCAGTTTAAAATATAGCTCCTGATTCGCTATATAGAGGAAAATGCATATCTTCGACTCATTTCCTTCCATACAACTTTTACCCTTTGCGTCTAATAAGATTTTTAACCCTACCGCCTATTAAAATATGTCCAGTAAGAGCTTCAACGATTGCGGCAAGACGAACTTTTCTAAGTTCAAATATTTCTGTAGATCTCTTGGGTTCTATTTTATTCCAGGAGAATCCCGCAGTCACGTTGAGGCTAGACGTCGACAAATGCCTGCTTACGCACGCGAGAACCATAGTTTCAGTGCTAGAACGCAAGAGCAAGAAAGGGCAAGGAGAAGAGATCCAACCCATTTTCGCTCTAGTGGGACAACACCGCTTCCCTTTGCTAGCTCATCGGCTTTGCAGTAGTTTGGTGATATTTCTACAAAGGACCGACACTTCTTGTCTAGTTTTGAGCACACAGAAAAAATTCTTTAAAAAATTTCGGAGAATGGTGCTGAGTTGACAGTCCTTGGGTGAATAAAAATCCACGTCCGTTCCAGTTACTTAGACCTGACTCTCGTGGCAACGGTCTTCTGTGGAAAGGAATGCTCACCTCCCAGAATGAAGCTGTGCTACTATTACCTTAGTGCCAACCACTTCAGCATGAAAGGCACTTTAGTGGTCCGCTAGCCTAAAACTTGACGGAGATCTCGTTCCAGTTCTGGTTTGCTTACAAAGGATAAAGCTTCCACGACTTCCTTAGTAGTAGCAAATTCGATGAATACAATTTTCAACTCTCTACTTAAAGTACTTTCTCCACTAAATTATGTTCTATGTCATAAATAGCACATTTAGTATTGACTTATAAAGTTTGAAAAAGGCCTTGCTAAGGAAAAATGACTTCAAATAAATTCTCAAA
Organism: Bactrocera dorsalis; assembly: GCF_023373825.1. NCBI lineage: Eukaryota > Metazoa > Arthropoda > Insecta > Diptera > Tephritidae > Bactrocera > Bactrocera dorsalis. Next base: position 93,195,370 of record NC_064303.1, read on the forward strand.
AAGTATTCTAATGGTGTTAAATCACAACTTGAGGCCATTCAATGCCATTTTATGTTGAAATAATCGAATCTCCAAACTTTGCTCGCAATAATTCGATTGTTGCATCTGCTGTTTGGCACTTAACCACGTCTTGCTGTAACCAGATGTTGTCAAGATCAACTTCTTCCAATTGTGGGCGCTCTCTATTGACAGTAATCGTATCACCAGGTTCATTTTGAAACGAGTACGGATCGATGATTCTCACACTCCAAACAGTCAATTAAGGTGAATGTAATGGTGGTTCATGAATAATATGTGGATTTTTTTTGTACCAGAATCGACAGTTTTGTATATTTTACGGCAGAAAATAACTGCTAACTGTACCATTCACGATTTTTGCTAAAAACATAACCAAGCACTTCTTTACGGCTCGAAATTTTAAACGACTAGCGTATGGTGGAAGACTTAACCTAGAATCCCATCGGAAATGCTTTAAGGCGAAAAGGAAAAATTTATTCTTGTACCGACTCTAACATGTCAGAATGGCTTGGCTGGCTAGTGTTCCATACAACAGAGCCATATTTCAATAAGGGTCGAACCAAAGTTGTAGAAAATGTTTTGGTAACATACGGATCTCTAAATTCTTTAGACCAACGTTTACCAAAACAGAAAATAACTTTTGCTTTGAAGGCTATGATAACAAACTGAATACTAAACTAAAGCTTAGGGTCCAAGGAACTCACAAATCATCAAAGTGAAAAACTAGCTCTAGTAACAAGTATTTTATTAAACAAGGAGGAGGACGCAGATCTAAAAGAAAAGCACATTGTCTTACATATTTTGAGATTCAATGCCTAATCATAACATAATACCAGGTATATAATAAAATATTTGAAAATTCTATGACAGAAGAGATATCGTTAATAAATAATGAGAACAAAATCGGGCCGAGATAACGAGCTTGTGGAACATCTGAAGAGACATTGAATCTTCAGAAATAATTTGAGCGGTTTTTTCTACAGCAAGCCTGTCAATTTGTTAAATAATGTGTACGTCAACACATTTTTCGAAACGATTTTTTTGCAACCTTCATCTAATTGTTATTTTTCGGTTTCACAAGAATTCTATCTTTCACTCTTACTTTTATATTTTCTTTTTCTATTGTCCTATGTGCATATATCAAACAATTTATTTGCAACCCAGCTTAAAAAGCTTAAATTCAAGAAAATTCTAAAGCTTAAAAATATCCTGCAATTATTCTTGCTTCAAATGTACTACTATACAAATAGAGCATTAAAAATTGAAGCGCTTTCTTAGGCAAGCAAAATAATAAATAAATAAAAATGGAAAATTCACATTTCTATTCGGTATTTTAAAATTCTAAGCATGAAAATATATTATTTACCAGAAATTTTTCCTTGAAAAGCACGTCACTGGTAAATATTTCTCAAAATACCGGAAACTTATCTGCCATATTTCGTTGCTTAATATGAATTATTTGTTTAGATTGCATGAGAAAAATAAAAACAATCTAAAAAAATACGCTTAAAGAATTGAAAATTGCTTGAAAGTCACTTTTGGACAGCGGTAAAGTGACTTAAAATTTTCCCAACCATTTTAAAGCTTTTCAATAAATTAACATGTAAATTTTACCAAATATAGCTGGCGATTTAAAAAATATTTTGTAATATAAAAAATATATTGTAACATTTTTTGTACTAAAAATTTCATTATTTTCACCGCCTACATTTCAGTCCAAAAAATTGTCAATTTCATTTGCATTTAATTGCGGACAAGCAAAAATATTATTTGCCTGTAGCGGAGTGGGCACAAAGTATCAAATGAAGCCGTAAATAAAATATAATACGCTAGCTAGATATCAACACAAATATGTCTGCATAGTACACGTGCAAATATACATATGTATATGTATAGGTATGTGAGTATATTCAACTAAGCATATTGCAGTAAATAAGCGCTGTATTTGTCATTTGAATTTTCCGCTCGAAGTCGCATAATATTTTTGGCATTTTTTTTGTTATTTTTGTTTTAAATCCGCTTTCCGAGTTGTCTGCTATTTAGTATGGCAACAAGAGTGGTGATATGAAAAAAGGATGCAGTAATCTGGCGGTTAAGAATACTGTTATGCAGCTGAAAATCTGACAACGTTGTTACATTGAGGTTAGATACGGTCTCAGATATGGTCTTAGTTACGGTCTGTCAGCTGTCATTAGCTGATTTGTAGCCTTGTTAACAAATACACATGATTCTAATAGAGAGATGCTCAAATCTTTGGCTCGGAGCTGGATTTCGAAACAGTGGGTCAAATGTCCAAGGCCTGACATGTGTATACAAGTAGATGGCACTTCTAGACCTAAACAATTATGATAGTTAGTTAGCCGTGGTCTTCAAAAAGGACGTGAATAAATTCGACAGCTGTCGGATCATAAATTTGTCAAATGTATCATTTTGAGAGAAGTAACTTTTCTTATTGTGAAAAAAATGGAAAGAAAGGTATGTCGCGTGGAAATATTGACTTTTGAAGAGAAAAAATACAGTTGAAGCAAAAACTTGGGTTGATGAAGAGCTTTCGGACACTGCCCCAGGAAAGTCAAGATTTGGCGAAATAAGTACTGAAGGCGGTGAAGGCATATGTTACCGACGAAAACATCGAAAAAGTTCAGAAAATAATTTTGGATAACCTTAAAGACCGAAGCCGGTAAACACAGTGGACGCTCACATGAAGTTGTTACCTAGGAAAGTATGTATCAAAAAAGTCAGCAAAATAAGTTTGGATTATCGTAAAGTGAAGTCATTCGAGAAAGCAGACACTGTAAAGATACCAACTGAACATGTACATCATATCATTCGCTGACATTTGGATACGGGAAAGCTCTGTGCAAAGAGTGTGCGGCGCGAACTCACTTTGGACCAAAAATAACCACGAGTTCATGATGCGAAACAGTGTTTGAAGATATTCAAGCGTAATAAACCCGAATTTTTGCATAAATACGTGATAATGGATGAAACATGGCTTCAAATCCAATAGAGAGTAATCCGAATGGACTGCACATGATGAACTCTCTCCAAAGCGTGGATAAATTTAACGGTTTGCTGGCAAGGTTATGGTGTCTGTATTTCGAGATGTGGATGAAATAATTTTTATTGACTATCTTAAAAAGGAAGGACTATCAACAGTGACTAGTACATGGCGTTGCTGGACCATTTGAAAGGAACGACGAAAAGTTCCTGAGTTTGAAGAAAAAGAAACGTTTCACCAATCCAATGCACTGTGTCACATGTCAGTGAAAAAAATTACAAAAATCCATGAATTGGGCTTCGAAAGGCTTTCGGATTCACCGTAATCTCTATATCTGGCCTCCGGCCAGTATTTCTTATTCTCAGATGTGAAAATATTGTTCGCAGGGAAGAAATTTTCGTCGAAAGAAGAGATGATCGTCGAAACTGAGTCCTATTTTGAAGCAATCAACTAAACGCAGTTGAAGTGTTCCTATAATCCATGTATCATCCTTAAAGTGAACTATGTGGAATAAAGAGAACACAATTTTGTCAAAAAATTATATTACTATTGTAGATCGGGAACATATACAGCTTTCCAGGTTATAAAGGAATTAACAAAAATGATATACAATGACACAGCACTTTATTAAGGCGAGATGGAATGCCTTAAGAACATGTAAAATCGCCAAGATAACGTATTAGGGGCCAGTGAAAAAAACCTAGCTTCTTACACACACTGTCGTAAAAGGACTGCAGGATGATAGTTGGCCTATCGACAGGTTGGTTGTGTATCATCATGTGTACCGACGATACCTGCAGGAGGTTCAAATAAATGAATAATAGAGATACCATGAAGTACTTTTTTCGCTTCTGTCGAGTTATACCTAGAACTCGACGTAGATATATAGGAGCTTCTCAGTTTAAGGGACTAAATAGAGTATCAAAATTAGCTATCAAGTCGTTCTTAAAGTTCGCGAAAAGCGTCCTTATTCCTTTAATAAAATGTGACTGACAGTATGTCAAATAAAATGGCAACATACATACATAAATCAATGAAGATGATTGATATTATATTTTCATGGCGCAAAAAGTCAAATTTCTGCTAATCATTTATTTCTGGGAAAACCTTTCTACAGTTGAAATAGCACACTAGTTGCCTTTGAATTTTTTTCTTGTTGGAAATCATGCCATCAAAAGCGTACTATGGCAAATTTTTTGTCATTACATTTGTCATAATGAAAATAGTGCGTTTTTGTGTAGCTCTATCACCCACTTCTATTCAGATAAATAATTAGTGATAATAATATACTAAGGACAAGATGCTGAGGTTAAAAGTCGATTTGGATGCTAACTGTCAATTGAATCCATTGCAGACTTAGAAGCCAACATTAACAGCCTTCATTGGAAGTATTTGCCATCGCAAAAGCCTTGTGTAGAACGTGCCTCGTATATTCTAGTTTTATGGAATAAACGTAGTAACTAACCTTATCCAATTGCGCTTTGGACGCACAGGAGATAGGATTTCACACGCGGAATAAAGGAATACAGTTTCACAAGAGCTCAAGGTGTTCAAAAATTATAAATTTTTCTCAAATCTCTTTCAGTTTGCAACACTCAACAGCTTTCGAAGATTTTGCTGTTTCCAGTTTTTTGCACTTGCTCTTCCAATTTTATTGGGTGTTGAAGTGTTAATAGAAAATTAAGTGGTTTTACTAGTAGCAAAGGTGCTGTTTCCTCTAGTTGCCTTGAGACAATTTAAGTTGCTTGCATGGAGTGGCTTTTTATTACGGAAATTTGGCAGCACTGTTACTTTCCCTGTTGCATGCGAAATCAATTGAAAGACATATTACACGTGTATGTACTGACTCACGGAATAATTTAACGGTTACAAACAAAAAGTAAAGACAAATTACCCTATTTTGTTGTGCAATTATTGTAGTTATATATTACATTTGCGAGGCCAGGGGCTATAAATGATAACAATAGGGAAATATTATTTCAAATGTAGGTGCAACTTTATGTAACACTACCATAAAATCTTTTATTACAGGCAAATAAAATATAACTGTACAAATGAATAGTTAAGGCGGACACATTGCGTAAATTAAATAAAAGTGGAATAAGTGTTTTAAATTTGTCAATTTGGGAAAGCATCAAGCTTAGTAGGACAGTCAAATTCATAATATTTTGCGAAAGCATGCTGGCGACTCGACCACCACGCAGCCTTGCTGTACCTTGCTTGCCCAAAACTAGGCCTTACTAGTGACAGAGGGTCTGACCGAACGATATGCCAACTATAAGAAAACGTTACTATATGAGAGATCACAAGATGAGACGTCACAGAGATGTTAGACGAAAACTTCAGAAATGTTTCAGGAAAGATTTTACAATAAGAAGAACCCGAAGGACTACTGACACAACCTGTAATGTGGCTTATGGAAGGAACAGTTTTCAGAAGAGCCCAGAGGCAGGTCTGAACTCAAGTCCCCTCGATGACAAAACTGTTGTTGTGCTGAACAGATTATCGAACTATTGCCACTATGGAGGTGTGTCTTTCCATTTTATATACAATTTTGTGCAAGCATCTTGGTTTATGGGCTTATAAAATCCAACTCAAGATGGCCTTAAATTCCGATTATCCGATCAAAATTACTCTTTTGTATGCTCCATGAGCAGAAGGAATCATTGGACAATGTTTCTTCAAAAATGAAACCCGTCAAATGTTGCCACCAATGGGAAACGCTAAGGAGACATGATTAATGTCTATTTCGTGCTTGAATTGGAGTAAGTGGATGGGGCCGAGAAACCATCGAAAGACGATTAACAGTCAGAGATCATACTTGCATCGTGAGAGTATCGAAAGGATCAGTGAAAACCATTTTGAAAGATCATTTAGGCCTAAGAGAACTGAAAGCATTGGATTGGTCCAAAATCTCAAAATTTTTTCGAAAAACTGCGTCGCGGTAACGTCTGTGAAATAATGCTTTCCGACTACCAGGATATTAAGAAACATATTATTACTGGCGATGAGTTTTGGATCTATGTTCACGACCCGTGAACAGACGATCAAATGGCCGAGTATCGTGGCAAAGGTGAGCCGAAAAAACCACGTCAAAGCAGGTCAAAAATCAACGTTATGTTGACAATTTTCTTCGATTGTCGTGGTGTTGTGTACTCCTAACTCCTTCCGCTCGGTCACACTGTTAGCAAGGTTATGCATCATTTGCGTGAAGTTATTCGTAAAAAGTGGTCGAAATTATAGACCGACAACTTTTGGGTTTTGCATCACGATAACGCACCGTCGCATACTGCATTGATTTTTCGTGGCAAATTAAAAATTATAAAATTATGAACAAAGTCTTACTATTGTTTTTCATAGTAGTATATCTTCCTTGAAGTTTCAAAAACCGCTTGTGGGTCAAATTACATTTTCTGGGAAATTTGGATGCCCTATTATAGAACTTTTACGAGCTTGTGAAGTGATCTTTTCGCAGACCTAATATTATATTTATTACCTTTCATATTAGCAGAAGTATATGTTCTTTTTGAGTTTTCTTGGGTTCGTTCAAAAGTGTAAAGACGCATTTGCAGACAAACAAAGAGAGATACCGAAACGCGTGAGTACAAGGAGCTTGACAGCCTGGCCGAACAAAATATTGTTCAAAAATTCTACGAAATGATGCGGCGACTAACTGAAGGGTTCAAGTCGGTATCATACTTTTATAGAACCCAAAGAGGTTATCTAGTGAGTAATGCCCAGAGCATACTGAAATTATGGAGGGAACTCTTCAATAGCCTGCTGAATGGCTGAGAAAGTATAAGATCTGGAGATGGGGAATCCGATTCCGAAATCGATGACGATGAAGCATACGTTTCCCGCCCGATCTAGAAGAAGTTCAAATTGCAATTACCGGTCTGATGAACAACAAAGCGGCGAGGACCGATGGATGGCCGGCCGAACTAATAAGAAGCATGCATTAGCTTCTTTGATTGGAATTTAAGTTTCGCTTTCTCCAAGTTGGTCATAGAAGCGAACCAAATGAGTATGGTAGTGAATGAGGGCAAGACGAAATATCTGCTGTCATCAAACAAACAGTCATCACATTCGCGACTTGGCTCCCTACATCACTGTTGACTCGAAATCTTGTGCAGAATAACCCTTTCCAAAGGTGATGCTTTGATGTGAATAGGCAATTCAGGAGTAAAGTCCTCTGTCGACGAATAAAGATCAAACTGTATAAGTCACTCATTATTCCCGTCCTGCTATAGGGTGCAGAGGCATGGACTGATGAGTCGGCGGTGCGAGTTTTCGAGAGAAAGGTTCTGCGGAATATTTACAGTCCTCTGCGCATTGGCAATGGTGAATGCCGCAATCGATGGAGCGATGAGCTCTACGAGATAAACGACGACATTGACATAATTCAGCGAATTAGGAGACAGTGGCTACAATGGCTAGGTCATGTTGTCCGGATGGATGAAAACACTCTAGCTCTGAGAGTATTCGACGCAGTACCCGCAAAGGGAAGCAAAGGAAGAGGAAGGCCAGGTAGAAAAGGACCTGGCTATACTTGGAATCTCCAATTGGCGCCAAACAGTGAGAAGGAAGAACGACTGTGATAGCTTTCAATGAAGTTGTTTGGTCTATCAGGTTACTGTTATAGCATTTTGGGAGTAAATTTATCGAAACGGGGTAAAATCTATCTCTATTTTTCCAAGTTATCGCGAAGGCTATGATAAAACTGTCCAACAAGCCTATAAAATTCAATAGAACCTATGTTCTCAACTATCCACTGTAATTGTATGAACTATGTGAAACTATATTAAAACAAAAATTAACCCACATAATGTGCGACAATAACCCACTGTGCAGCGCCGTTATTACATTTTCATTGCACAAGAGGAAGCTGTGCACTCACACACACATTTTGATTGATGAGCGCAATAATTTCGCCTATTTATCCATGAAAATGGCAAAAAATGGATCAAGTGATGTTTGTTGTTGTTGTACGTTTTTGGTGTTTGCTGTGCTTTGTTGGTTTTGTACCCAGAGTTGCGCATACATATGTAAATGTGGCAAGCACGAATGTGGCTTTGCAACAGTGTCATACAAACGCTTGAACCATATACACACACATACATGCATACGTGTGCGTGTATGCGCTTTTGTATATGTGGCACATACTTTTGTTGCCGAGTGTATGACTGCGCAATTCATTGTGGCTGGCACACTTCTTTTATCCATATTTGTTTGTTGTGGTTGTTGTTGACCGCAATGGCTCGACTGATTGAGGTTCGTCGCTGTTGCTAATGTTTTTGTTGTCGCGCTGTTGCTGATGCTGCTGTTGGCGGCGGCGATGGTTCTCTGGTGCTGCTGTGCTACATTTATTTTTTGGCCGCAATTTTATGCAATGTTCCAGTTTACGGGAGCATATACAGTGCGATGCCCGGTGAGTTATGTATTTGTATATGTATATACATATGTGTGTGTTAGCACACCTACGCGGCTTCAATTGAGCATTTGTATATAGTACATGTGTGTGTGTGTGTAAGTATGGAATATATATAGTCGGATTTGTGCGTTTGCTTGATTGCTTTGGTGTGTATGTATGTGTGTGAAAGCGTTTAACCTTCACCCCACGCATGAATACATCATGAGGTTGCATGGTGCGGGGCGTTGTGGCAGCTTTTCGCATTTTGACGCGTAGGTGTTGGCTGCTGGTGGGAAAATTGTGTTGTATGTGCTATACAATTGCACTGTATAACCGTTACAGTTATATAAAATACTATATATACATACATACATACGTCACCAACACAGGCGCCCCATATTTTATAAGTTGCTTTATGTAAATACCGACAAACATCACTTCACGCGCACAATTTTTGTTGCAATCCGTTGGCTTGACACAAACAGACAAATCCATACATATACATATGTATATATATAACTACATACGCATATATTTGCAATTTCGTTCACTTTACCTCATATAATCCATATAACGGTAACCTGTTCGCTGACTTTAGCGCTCCACTTTCAACAACTTTCCCTTATCGACGCGCGGACATCTCTATGCTCTTGCCCCTTCACCCACTATATAACTGTTTATACATATGTATATGTGTATATGGCGTCTCCTATTCATAGTCAATGCCGCTTGTCAGCGCATTCTGTCATTTCAGCGCATGCAAATTGAAATGCAAATAAGTTAAAAGGGACTTTTGCGTTGAGCTGGATAAAAGCGCAAAAATATCTACATAAATAAATATGCAGTTGTCTCGCATACATATACAAATATATGTATGTGCATAGGTGTGTTTTTGTGTCCCAATGCAAACGCGTCTACCTTTAAACTCGTGAAATTTGGTTATATAATATTTTGATCAGTTTCGTATAATTTATATAGCGATCTCCCAAGATAGAGAAGTGAACTAAATATTAAAAATAATTAAAAATATTATATCAAGAATCCCATAAGGTTAGATGTTGATTCAACAGAGAATCCCATTTGCACTGATGCAAACGCCGATCCATTGTGATAGCTAAATTCTGTTAAGGACTGATCAAAACTACTCTCAAAAATCGATAAAGAGCCTTAAGCGCTATTAAAATCCGGCTATTTCCCTAGGTCCTCCGAAGATTTTTTAGTCGAGATGTGTCAATCTTAAACTTGAGAAAGTCTGCTACCATAAATATTATTTTAATTTTAACGGGTGATCCAAATAGAGGTACTTTTTTCATTAGCTTTTTTTTGACAGATCTCGCTTGAGTCGTGTCAAGCTGTCATGTTGTTTATAGTAGTGTTTGGCATTTCACCATGAAAATTTACAACTGAACGACGTTAACAAAACGTTCAACTCTTTTAGGAAAATTCGCGGTCCGTAAAGAATGTGTTTCTCGTACTTCGTTCAGCTTATGGTTAACACCGTCGCAGGAAGTGAAGCCGTGGCTGAGAGTGTTCCAAGAAGAACCAATTTTTTCGAGCCAAATTTCAGCGGTGAGGCCCATTTCTGGCTCAACGGGTATCTAAACAAGGTGGTTTATGACCCATGGAATCATGGGTATATATTTATCCGAAAATAATGCCGGTGAGAACGCGGATAACCGATTATTTGATGCCTAAAATTGAAGCTCGTGATGACGGCGCCATTTCTCACACATCGCATCAATCAATGGATATTTTGAAAGAAGACTTCAGTGAGCAGATAATTTCGCGTTTTGAGCCGGTAAATTCGCCGCCTAAATCGTGTAGTATCATACTGTTAGACTTTTTCCTGTGAGAATATGTAGAATCTAAAGTCTATGACAAGTTCGCTTCGATTCAAGCCTTAGAGCAAAACATCACACGTGTCATTCGCCAGTTACCTGTTGAAATGCTCGAACGAGTGATCGAAAATTGGACTCAAAGGATGGACCATCTGAGACGTAGCCGTGGTCAACATTTGAAAGAGATAATTTTCCAAACAAAACGCCAGAAAATGTTCTTACGAATGATAATGAACATTCCCCATTAAATATGAAGTTCCTTTAAAAAAAAGTGGGGAGCCTCGAAATACTACTTCTGAGCAGTTGGTTTTGATAAGCAAAACCCTGGAAATCCACTAATCGTTTCGCCCGATGGCGTATGGACTCATTCGAGTTTTCTTTAATACTCTCTTCTACAACAACAATAGCGTATTCGATGCGAACTGTACTTCATCTCTCGAAGCATATTTCTTTCACAGGAACATATATCTGTTGAACAATATACAGAGAGAAACCATAATTACCGTAGTTTATAACAGGAATATGAACGAGCTATACATGTAAGAGTTGCTGAAATATTTTTTAAGCCTTCAGCCCACTTTGAACATATTTGCTGATGTCCTTAGAATAATCGAATACCAATAAGAGCGCGGATTCCGTCTGCCTAGCCTCTTATGCTGATAACAAAAACACAACTGAAAACCAATATAATATGGAGTATTATAAAAATATTAGGAAAGCGGTGCAATTCGTAAGAAGATCTTACAGTCCACAAAAACCGGTTGCCGTCTAAACACTTGAACTATCTAGCGTTCGCTTCCAAATTTATTTCGCGTTTCAAAAAAGAACCAAACGAAATTTGATTACTAGCGTGAACAATTCATAAATACTAAAACTGGCTCGGGCCACAATATTTCTTCAGATGAGTTCGTGGATTTCTAAGCTTCATTTTTAAAACGCTTTGTCTCAGTGGAATGGGTGTATCATCAAGTTATATAAACGAGCTTAGAAAGTCGACAGCTGCTCAAAAGATTAATTGAAATCGATAGCAAATATTACTCTATTTAAGAAATCAATTCTTTATTCAATAAATTGTGTATGAATACTGGATTTTGTACCTTGCTTATATTTTCTGAAAGAAACAAACTTTATACTCATGGAATAAGATAATTTAGTTATTAATTACCCCATTCTCATATGGGAGTATTGGACTGAAAACTGAAGTCAAATTGAGATATTTTTCTGGATGACCTTCGACCACTACAATTGATAAAAGTAATAAAAAAGTGAAGAAAAAGCCTGAAAATCGTCGAAGAAGTATCAGGGGGATAGCAAGAAAGCTCGACATCTCTCCCGAGTCCGTTCAAATGATTTTAGTGGACATTTTGGATATGAAACGCGTTCTTGCTCGACTCGTCCCGATAAAGAAGAATATTTTTCAAAGTGAGTTCCGTGAGCTGGTCTTTTTGGACATGATTGATCGTGCGAATTCTAATTTTTCATTTAGGAAGATAAGAGATAGATTTATGAGTTTGATCAATCATCGGAATGGAGGGAAGAAAATGAGCCGAAACCGAAAAACCCACGCCAAAGCCGTTCAAAAATCAAGGTGATGCTCATTGTTTTCTTCGATATTCGTCATTTGGTGCATCATGGATTTCTTCCGGAAAGACAAACGTCAATAAGAAGTTCTATGTTGTTTTACTGCCGCTCCGTTCAGTTCCCATTTTCAGTTTTGAAGATATAAAACAAATTTGACTGAAGGAGCTGAAGGCCATTTCAAAAAGTGCTAATGAAAAGTGTTTTGAGAACTGCAAACATCCTTGGCCTAAGTGTATTACGTCTGGTGGGGATTACTTTGAAGGTGACAAAATAAATACTGATGAATAAATAAATACTTTGCATTTTATTTACCATTTCCGGGTACTTTTTTGTCACAATGTAATGGTATAGTACAATCTGAAAGTGTTTGTTTGAAGTCTGGATAAGTGAAAGTATAACAAGATAATTTTTTGGTTATACCAGTCTAAGCGATTTATACCAGTTTCTACTGTCCGAATTTTAAAGAATTATAGCTAACTATCAGTTCAGCTTACTATTTTTGCTCTCAATGGAGGGATTAAATTGCTAAAAGCAGGTTTCCGTAAGAAACACACAACTTCCTATGCGTGGTCCATTTTTCTAAATTTTGGTGTGAGACAAATATTGCGTTTTGGCCCTTTTCACATTAAATTCAGTTTTCGCAAATTAATATAGTACTTTTTCATTTGCTTTCCTTCAATAAAGATTTTCAATTTGTACAAAAGCAGCGCCAAAGGATAACAATTAAGTAGTTGTAAAAATTTCGTGCTGTTTAACGGCCAATTAACACTTTAAAGTTAATCTTCTTCACTTTGAAGCAACAACAAAAATATCAATGTGTTTGCCATTATGTAAGCAACAACAAACAATTCACGCGCAATTTGCTACACTATTGTGCCACAAATTGTTGCATGGAAGAATGAGGATATGAAAATGTTGATGATTACTTGCCGACACACACACACCCCCACGCACACATTGATGTGCGTTCGGCGTAAACAACAACACAATAAATGAAGCAGACAGCGACGCTGAGCGCAACACAAAGACGTCGGCGTAGGCGTTGCTCCCAGCAGTAACAATAAACACACAGAACACAGAAGTGAAAGCAAAAACAATGTTACAATAATTGCAACAATGTAGCGGCGGCAATGTCTCTGCTGCCAAAGGCCAGGTCGTGCAAATAAACAGAATGACTGATAAATTTCAATCAGCGGGGCAACAATGTGGCCATCAGTGGCTTGTGGAGCGCAAGAATAAAAGCGCTGAATGACTGCCATTGTCATTGAGTGCGGTTGAAAGCGTGCGCAATAAATAGTAGTGTGCCAGACTCACTTATGTATGTGTGCACAACAACAAAAGGGAGTAATAATGACAGTTTTTGGAACATTGTGAGGCACGAATATCAAAATATTAACAACCGACTTCTGAACAGAAAAAACTTGGAAGACTAGACACCAAAAATTTCCTCCAGACAAGGATCACTTGCGATGGACCCGTTCTAGGTTGGAATTAGGTATGAAATGCGACAAAAATTCTAATAAAACTCTCAATCGTCTTTGATAGACGATGGGCCTTCACGCTTGCCCAATTCTGGGCAAGTCGTTGCTTCCAAGAATAGTTCTAAGCTCTAGTCAATAGATAGAATGCCTGATGGAATCAATTTGGACTCATGCTAGCTCGTTTAATTGGAGAAAGTTATGTGACCTAAGATTTTTTAAACATTTTTTATTAGTAAGCCAAGATAATAACTAACAGAACAACTTTGAAGACTGGATGGCAAAACTTTCCTCCAGACAAGGATCACTTGCGATGGACCCGTTGTGGGTTCGGCTAGAATAAATATGAAATGTGAAGAAAGTCGATGGGTTTATGGATGCGCAGATCCCGCTTGCAAAGTTTTGGGCAAGTCGTTTGCTTCTAAGGTTGGATCCAAGCTCAAATCAATCGATATAATGCCTCATAAAGCTATTCAGATCTTTGCTAGCTCGTTTAATTAATTAAAAATTCAGTTAAAGTTATGAGATCTAAGTTTTTTCAACTCTTTACTTTCACAAGTAGTAAATCAAGATGCTTAATTTCTATCATCTTTAATGAATTGAGCAGGATTTAAAGCCTCTCCGTAGGAAGTTCTATATTAGGATTGGACTCTGCAACCATAAAAAGAAAAACTTGAGACCTTGAGGCATCCTACAGATTTAGTTGATCTCCCCATAAAGCTTAAGCCAGACATTCATACAAAAGATAAACACAAGAAGACATTGGGCATCGATCAGAATGTAGTTTTATGCTAATGAGATGAGCATGTTTTTCCTAGCAAGCCCTACAGTCTTCCAATGTATGTACATGGATGCTGATAGGACCACGTTCCCATATATAAAGACGGACCAAAAATGGTTCCGCTAAAGCTTGTTTAGTACTTTTTTCAAAATCCCGGTTCGTCGGGTAGAAAGGGCTCGTTTGCAGGATAAGCCACTCATTCGGTTGAGTGAACGCTTTATCTCACTTCTAAAAATGAAAAGATTTAATTTCAGCTTAACTACGTCTAATTCTTGGAAAAGAGATTCGAAATGTTTTTATTGAGTCTTCATTGATGCGGGGTCAAGAAAATATAATTATTAAGGTAACTGCATGCTTCCTTTTTCCAAGAAATACTGCCTACATTTTGGCGCATTGATATTAAATTTTTACATACTTGGCAAAGACTTGGTTATGAACGAAAGATGCAACCGATGAATTTTTGTTCAACAATTACAATGACTGTGCTCTGAAAAAAAGGAATATTGGATGGATGTTCACTTTAATTATATAAGATTTATTAGATCTTCAGTAGCATTACTAAAAAGGTATGTAATTCCTTTCACTGAGGATTTTGGCGAATATTCGTGATGCTAAAAATATGCCCAAGTACGCACTAACCGTAAAGTCAAGCTTTAAACATGGGCGGCCCTTAATTTTTACGAGTTTCCATTTTTCGGACCTTTTATAGTTTAGGTTAATAGGCCGATCCTAATGGGAATCTTTGCCTGCTAGCTTTTCGCCGCCGATGTGGTATAAACTCCTAAATACTGAATCCTGAGACCCTTGCAGATCGGCAAATCGCTTTGAGCCGATGAAAAACTTGTTGAGACGGCTAATGTCAGTTTCGGGTACGTCGCATGGTTCGCCGAAGGTAAAACTACCGAGATGATTCGACTTCAGTCTTGCAAAGGCCGGACAATGCTTGGTTTCCACCTTCATAATTCTTTATTAACTTGGGTCTGACAAGATCTTAGGTCTTGCTGGAAGGTCCATTGGATAGGGTCAGTAAAAACCTCTACGATTACGGCAAAATTAATTGTGCTAAGGGCAAGTCTTCGACTCTAGACCGAAAGGATCGTACAGTCATACAGGAGCGGGTCATTGACCAACGCCTGCCAATTCGAGTTTCATTGGTCCAGTTCAAGAACGCACGAGCACAGTGCAGGATCAACTCGATCCCAATCGGATGTGAGCGAGACCTTTTATAACAAATATAAAAATTTCTGAGTCAGAGTACTAACAAAATTCGTTCAGTCAAAAAGGTGTTGGTTCTAAATATTACTCTAAGTGAAACAACAATGATTTTCGAAAGAACAAAAATTAAATAATAGTCTTTCGAAAATTTTACGAAAGCTGTAACCAACAAAAGCAAGAATTCCTTCTGGTTCCTTCGAGAGCATTCATATTAAGAAGGGCGAAATTGAATGGTGCCCTCATATAAGAACACTTTTCCACGGTTGACTGATTAAAATTTGGCAATTTCTGCCCTAAGCTAAAGCTACCTAAGTTAACGAAAGAGAAAAGAAGCAACTCAAAACAGCAAGAACCTTTCCAGAATTCTCACGAAAACGTCGGTAAACTGTAAACAATTAAGCAGATGAAGATAACAGCAGATATGTATAACACACAAAAAGAAAAAACAAAAAACAAGCTTTCTTCCAGCGAGTATGAAAAAGACACTATGGACTACTATAATGTAAGTGTACTCGTATTGTTGTTTTTGTTTTGCTTTGCCATTCTAATGCCACCATTATTGACCGTATGGTGAACGTAACACCGTCGTCAGTTTTTTTTTCCGTTATTCTCTCATTGTTTATACTTTATGTAATAGTTTTTGCTGTCGTTTCCGCTCGACTTTGCGCGGCCAGCATTCGTGTGCGCGTCAAGTGGCTCATGTTAATGATATCTTTTGTTATCGGTGTTTCCTGCATTGTTGGTTTTGTTGTAGCACAGCCGCCGTGCAACAACATGTTTTGCGTCAACAGCTGTTGCTGATGTTTTTATGTCAACGCTATAAAGCTGTTGCTGTCAATGTTCAACGGCACTTTGCTGTACAGTGTTATTTGTTGTTTTTTTTTTGTTGCCATATCCTGTCTTCTTCGCTTACGTTATTGTAATAACAAGTGTTGTTTTTGTCTTTTGCGTTTTTGTTGTTTTTGTCTTTTACGTTTTTTTTTGTCATTTTTTTTCTCCATATTTTTGTAGTTTTTGTTTCAGTATCGTCTCTGCGTTACAATATTGCTGCTCATTTGCCGAAGATCGATAAAAATTGCTGAAAATGAATTACTGGCTGCTGTTGTTGCATCAATAAGTGCCACTTACACTCACAAATTTATGACATGCTCACATACACACACATATACGTTTATCTGTTTATATCCCCTTACACCTGCAGTCATCTTTATCCCTCGCAGCTACTCGTTTTAACTGATAAATTATTGTAATACGCATTCTGTAGCTGATTTATGGAGTGCTGCCAGATCTAGCGACATTGTTAGTAGTTAACGGTAAACAAATTTTTGGCAAAGTTGAGATTTTCCAATAAATTCACATTTTCTTTTCTGGTTTGGTTAGAATAATGAAAGCGTGGAGAGTGGCGAATCGAACAAACGACTGGGTAAAAAACGGGTATAGAATAGGTGGCTGTTATAGCATATTAATGAGCTATCACTATTTTCGTTTTTAAAGTATTCAACTGCATAATTTAGTTGTTGTTTTCTGATGTATATGTGATGACAAGAGATGAGAGTCCAAAGCGAAGTGTATAAAGAATTTGGAATAACTACGATTATAATCTACAATGATATTGAATCGAAAACGACTAGTAAGAATTATTGAAAATAAACAGTTTTGAAGCCACTGGCATAAATAATAATATTATACATTAAGCGACTCATTTATTTATATTTACGGATTTTTTAATAGAAAGTTACATCAATTACGATGGCTAGTGTTCTTGAAGTTGTCAAGCTCCAACATCACTTCCACTTTATTTTGAGACTTTTGAGTTATTGTCCCAAAAATTTTATTCTCGGAAAATGCATTCTTTGAGTTGTTAAGGCACTGTGACTGCTTTCGGATCAAAAGGAATCGATCTCCAAGCAATACATATTCATATAATCTTCTTTGCCACATAACGGTCGTAGTGGAGGGTGGTAGTGCAAAGACATCGCGAAAGGTTAATAGGGGCACCCCACCTGGAGGGATACTTTCCCTATTGTTTTTCGTCTCAGTAGTTAATGACCTAGGTAAAGAACTTAAGGAGCGGGTATGTCGGATGATAGCCTACGCTGATGATGTTGTTGCAATGGTTAAAGGAAGATTCCTAAATACCAACTACGAGCTAACTGAAGGGTACCTCGAAGTGATATCCAACCTGGCGAATAAAAGGCCAGTCTCAGTTCACATTCACGTCTTTAACCTGTTGATAAGGTGAAATACTTTCGGTTTATTCTTGATAGAAATCTTTCATCGAGCGTCTTAGCCGTCAACTCAAGTAAAATGGTTTTATGTTCTAGAAGGTATAAGATCTCTAACGTGCTCCACCACTTTTTCGGTGGTTCACGTCTCCAACCTGTAGATAAGCTGAAATTCTTAGGACTTTCACCAAAATTGCGAAAAGGGTTAGGAAGGCTTTATATTGCTGTAGAATAGCTATAGAGGAAAGGTGGGACACTATCACCAAAGGTAATATTTTGGCCTGACAAACCCGTACTCAAGCCAATTGTATACGGTGGTATATTCGTCTGGTGTAGACCTCTCGAGCTTGAACGTGCCCAAATGGCGATTCTTATCGGCATCTACTGTGCACTACGGTCTGAACCAACAATAGCATTTAATGCAATTAAAAAAAAAAAAAAAACTGTGAGCATTGTCGGAGGGTATATAGCAGAGAAGTCTGCTCTAAGGCTCAGGAAAGCTATGTATGTATATGAAGGGGTTCGAGCAAGTACATGCCGAGATTCTCTCCTACTTCAGTTGTATTTCTGAAAAATTGGATCAATGCACCGCAGAGGTTCCTAGTAGTGGCTTATTCTCTGCACACATATCGACAAGGGAAATTCGGATTTGAAGAAGTCGCTGGAGAAGAAGCGATGTGAAATTTTTTACTATCCCCTGATGTTTTTCGACCCATCAAAGCTAGGAGAGAATGTTGGAGGGAGAGCTTCCTGTAAAGAACCAGAAATCGCATGCAGTTACTTCAACATCAGTATCATTTGGGTGCCTGATCAAAGTCAGATCAAAGCGTAATCGTTGGCAACTGTAAAACCGATAAGCTAGTCAAAAGGTACACGTTTGCTTCACTCACATCGGAATGGTACCGAGTTGCATCTGCATTGGCATCTTGCGTTCTAGGCCTAGACCAATGGACCTCGCGTACGTTTAGTAGGCGCTGGTCGACGACCAGCTCTTGTTCGACTACGAATTAATTCTGACCTAGAGTAGAAGACAAGCGATCTACTGAACTTCTTGCCCTGAGCAAACTGCATCTTGTCGCAATTGTGGGAGTTCTTACTGGTTCTGTCCAACTCATTCGGTAAGGCTTAAATTCTTCTCGGACGCTTGTTGTAAAAGTTTCACCTTCATTGTGCAGGCCATGCAAGATTGAGGCTGGAGCAATTCGGTAGCCTTACCTTCGGCGAATCAAAAGTCATAACCAAAACTGATATTAGCCGTTTTAATAAATTTATAACAGGCTCGAAACGCACTCTTTGTTGATCTGTAAGGGTCTTATGATCCAGTATTTAGGAGTTTATAGGTACCACAACGGAGCGATATTTTAAGTTGTTCAAATGAAATCCTTCTTAGTATTGACCTTTTAATCTCACCTAACTATTGTCAGCAAACGAAATTACTTACTGAAGAGCCCAATAAGTTTCCCACGAAGCTTCTAACACCAGGAAGAAAAAGTCGGTAATATGATAAGCTTGATGAACTAAGTCTATTAAAAAAATTTATTGTCTATCCATTATTTTCTTCCAAAAAGCTGCTTATTTATTAGAACCGAGAAATTCGGACCTTTACAGAATATAGCTGCCGTCCGAACTGATCGATTAATATCAAAATTAATATCAAAATTTTTGTATAGAAAACTTTTTTCTTCACGAAATTTGGCTTGGATTATTTTCCAAGGCAGCGCTATAATTTCCGAATATACAGTTCAGATCGGATCCACAACCTGTGAGGAGAATTGCAGCTTCTATTCTTGTATTATATTTAGTTTTACATTAAACACAAAATTTATCGCTTTTTTGAAAGCTGAATTTCGCCCCTTCCCCTCATGATTTATGTAAAATATTACCAACTTTTACTTTACCATCTGGCAACTCCCGGCCAGCATCATATATCATTGGCACCTTTTGCCTTTCGGTCATTCGCTGGGCAAGGCCGATGTGTATATGCTGCCCGTTTGCCTTTTTAACAAGCAAGGCAACAACAACACAACCACACAACAACAATGAAGCAATAAATTCAATACCACACGCGAATGCACATCAAATTGGCAATAATTCGTGCAAATTACGTCAAGTGCTGATTTTATTAACCATTCGAATGAACCGATGAAATTGCTGCGGCAACATAAATATGGCAAAAGCGCACGCACACACACTCACATGCACATACAGACGCATATGTGGCACGGTATATGAGGATGCGTGCTATGCTTTTTCTTGTTGTTGTTTGCTGCACATTTACTCGAATCAGTCCGCATATCAAACCTGTAAAGAGCGAAAACAATACCAAAAACAACAATAACAACAGCTAAAAACTTTCAACGGCAAATGCTGTCCGTAATGCGCGTACGTTTTATGGCAGCGGTTGCGTTTTATTGGCGCACAAATGGAAAAATATTAAAATGCGGCAAACAAAGAAGGACGGACCAGGAATAGCGGTGAGTGTAGTAGTCCACACACTTACATACACATATTCATACATATAATTGAGTAAATGATTGAATATTTGGTCGGTTGGGCAAAGCACGGCGCTTACTCATGTATGTATGTATGTATATACACCCATACACTCATATATTACATGTCCATAGGCCTCCGGGTAATGTGCTTAACTTGCCCGGATTTTCGTAGCGCGCTTACTGTTTTATTGCTCAACGCTCACCATTCACCGCTTGCTGATTGTTTACTGCTTACAGTTTGCTCTTTACGGCTTATAGCTTACTCACTTACTTACATACTTACATGCTGACATAGTTGAATACTTGCGCTTACCTGTAATTCATGTTCAGCTGCACATCGCCGATGGCCACATTCTCAAATTGCGTCGGACAGCAATTCCAGCGCGCCCAGTAAAAGCTGAAATCCTTGGCATCGTAGTGCTCAGTGAAGCGGCATTTCAACACCAAATCAACACCTTCACGTGTGTCGAGTGATTCATTCGCATCGATGGCATGTGGCAGATAGACGAGCGCTGCGCGTTGAGAAAGAGAAGAGAAGAGCGGGAAAAAGTAGGCATAAAAATTAATGAAGCCATGGAAATATATTTAAGTGCATCATTTATTTCAATTACAATTTGCGTTGTATGAGAATTAAAGTTTTTGGTTTTGGTTTATCTACAATTTGAAGAGCATTGGTGAGCACTTCGGTGCGCTTAAAAACCCCTAAGGGGTTACGTGGGTTTACGGGTTTCAAAAAATCGATTTTTTTTATTATCTTATTTAATTCTACAACACCTACAGAATATTTTCCTAAATTTTCAAGTTGCTCCGAGTAAAAGTTTCGGAGATACAGCCTTGAGAACTTGTGCGCTCGAGGTTAGCTAGGCTAAGCACTCCGTCTTTAACCGCGTTTCTCTGGAAACTGTGTTTTTGAAGTTCGTTGCAAGATTTCTCGAGAACTACTCAACCAATCTTCATGAAATTTTATACAGATCTTTGAGATACAATGCTTAAAGACTTAGACGAATCATTCTATTTCGATTACAACTATTTAAGGAAAATGTCGAGAGCTTAAAATGTTTTTTTTTTTTCCAAATATTTCAGAATGTCTTTGTTAATAGTACTCGTACATATATATTTGCAACAATAAAAAGATCTTATAAAATATGTAATTTTTTATATGAAAAAAAATTCTGTTGGACAAATTTGTTTTTTATTCTGAGGAAACCCATGTAACCCCTTAAATTGTTCGTAATTAAATTAACACCATTTACATCTTGGTTGGTTTCGGGGTCGATCTAAAACCTCTGCCATGTTGTGGGTCCGAGACCCGACCGCAATGCGACTCCACACTGAACTGAATTATTCTATCTTTAATAAAGTTAAAACCACGAATCTCTCCCCCGAAGTACAAACCCAATAAACAGATTGGAGCGTACTCTAGGGGGGTTACTGCTCCCCGTGCTACCTGATTTAAGTCTCCGGTCAGGCCTTGTGTAGTGTTATATCAGCTATCGGCAAATCTGGTCAAGTGCTTAATTTCAATTTCCGTTATCACCTGTATGACTGAAATTCTGAGGTCTGAGATATTTTAGCCTTGTTCTGGCATGGGCGAACTGTTCTTAAGCAAAGTCTTTCACGGGTTGTAGAAGTTCTAATTCGATACTAGAACTTCTACAACCCGTGAAAGACTTCGCTGAGAGCGAAATATTACATTCTTATAAGCGAGTTGCTATTTGGTGCTTATTCCGGGAGCTGATCTAGAGAGATCGTCGTGTACTGCTATATACATATAGTTCTTTGTAAAGCCATAGAAATCAAGAACTCTTTTAGTAGGTAATACAAATTTGCACCATCGTTTAATTTCCATTTCCGCCAGTTCGGTGGGATGTCTGAAGGTATGCGCTCTCAAGTAATTAAGTCTTGAACTCCCAAACGCATGACAGTCAAAAAGGAATGGTTGGGATGTTTCCACCTCATATTCTTCCACACAGCTTCTTCAGATGGCATTTGGTGAGATACGCTGCCTTACAACATGGACGCTTATAGTGAAATGGCTTGATAAAAGCCCCACAACTGAGAGGATAGAGGCTAGCCTTAATGAAGGTCAAAGAGATCAATAGATCTCTTGCGATCTTGGGCCTAAAAGCTTCTGTGACAGTCCATGTGCTTATGGTAGCACTGGCCAAGCTCCCATGAGGTCGCTACCATTCTACTGATAGCGGTTCTAGGGTGGCTTTTCTTGCTAACTCATCAGCTTTACAATTTCCTGCGATTTCTCTGTGGCTTGACAGCCATACCATTCTTATGATAAAGACACTGGATGCTATTGATAGCGAGCTTAGGCACTACTTGACCAGCTCTGCACGCACTGTTAATGAGTTTAACTCTAGTATCGCCGCTCTGCTGCCTGAGTGGCTGGTCACTTCTCTGAAGGAGGCTGCACTCTGGAGAAACACAACACTCTACTGCTACCTTAATGGCTGCAACCTCGGATTGAAAAACACTGCAGAAGTCAGGAAGTCTAAAGCTGGTATTGATAGAGAGATCCTGGCAGTAAACACCTCCACTAACATTCGCCCCAGGCTCTGACCCATTCGTAAAGAAGCCCACTGCATCTCTTCTCTTATAGCTTCATCCCACCCATACCTCGCTCCCAGTATATAAAGAAACCGCCAGAGTTCAGTTTGGCTACTCCATGATCCAAGTGAGCCGGTATGAAGTCAAACGGTATGAAGATTTCCAAGTGTTCAGACCCGTGGTCCCTTAGAACCCAGATTCTCTGAGTACAAATACTCATTTGTTCTATTAAATTTTTATACAAGAAATCAACATTTAAGTAAAAATTAGTTTTTTGATAAATATTTTCTAATGGTCAGTTGGGTTTCCTTATATATAACTAACAACGCGTTGACTATTGGTTTTCCAAGTCGCAAACCATTTTTGACATAGCTACGTTTTCATAGAGCCAGAACACTAATTTTGGTGAGAGATCCCACCTCTTGATCCTGTTCAACAAATTAAGTTGACCGAAGCCTTCCTCACTGTCTCTTTGATGTTTAGACTTCCTAAGAACTTCCTGTCCAGGATAAGCACTTTATCCTGTCCACTAGATGGATAATTGAGCCTCTCAACGAGTGAAAAGTAACATCAGAGTCAGTTTTAATCGGATTTATGGCTTAACAATTTTTCACTGAAATTTAGTTAGCATACTTAAATATCCTTGGTTGAGATCGTAAACACTTCGGAGTTTGATAATGTTTGCAGAAGACTGCTAGATATAAGAAAAATATATTTTTAAATTAAAATTGTTGGAAACTGTGCTAAGTTCAATATTTTGTAGAATGATATCGCACTCTGCTAATCATTTTAGAGCGTCACTCGAACTTCTAGCGACATTATAACAAAATATACGCTACACATGAGAGCAGCTATTCGAATTTATACCCAACAAATTGTAAATATAAAGTTCATAAATTGTTAAACATTTCAATAATACTGTGCGTATTACTTAATATTCCAAAAAAAAATTTCACATCCTCATTCAAAAACTGCAATGCCTTCTCACTCTCTCTCTCTCCTCACCATGCATCATACACAAAAATTCTAAACAATTTCAATAAACTGCACAATAAGTGCACATGTCATTTAAACACTTTGACACCGCTACTCCCATTGGGCTAATTAATAAACAATTTCCACAATTTTGTATTATTTCATTTTTGCTTTGCAACTCTGCAACTAATCACACTGCTAATCGCACACAATGATATCTCAATAAAATTTACGCTACATTTAGCAATGTCTAACACAGCTAACATTAATCGGCGTACAAGCAAAGGCAATAATAAATTTATATGCAATATAAATGAATATTAAAATATGAAAATGGAGAATGCGAAATGAGTCAGCAGCCAGCAGGCAGCAGCAGCAACCATGCATTATATATATTGTATGCATGCCGTAGTGTTTGACTAGGCTCAACATGACGTATGAGCAACAAATTCCCCAAATGCGCACAGAGTTCATATTTCAGGCGCTTAACTAATTGCAAACGATCAGGCATACCACATACACACACATAGGTGTATTCACACACTCATAAGCTTGTATGTGCGTGTGTGTATTGTGTTTGAATCGAAAATTTGCAAAATGAAAGAAAAATATTCAAATAAAATTGAATTAAAAAGTAAAAGGTATATTGAAATTTTACATGCCACATAACAGTAGTTAGTTTTGTGGCAGATGGAGCGTAAATGTTGCATGAATTTACATGACTATACATGACTATACATGTGTACATATAATAAAATGCTACATGCAACTGGAGGTGTATGCAAATATATATATGTATACCGTAGTATATAGATGTGTTGCTTCATATGGCCATATTTATATTTCAAAAATAAATTCGACAACCTCAACTAAAACTACAACGCTTGCTTTTGTGTTTGTTGGTGCAGAAAAATACAACGAATTTCCAGCAAATAGTCGAGGTTTGCCATAACATTACTTTCCTAATGACCACAGATTGCATTGTAGGGAGATATATATATAGAAGTATATGTATGTATAACTATGGATACCCCTTGTAGTCGGTGAAACGATTTTTTAAATTTAAATTAAAGCTAAATCCAACAATAACAACTGGAGAATACACACGTCACCGAAGTTTCAACACCTTAACAGGAGCACTTCTTATAGCCTAAAGGGGTATATAAAGGCTTTTATGTTGGTTTTGATCGATCAGTTTGCACGAAAGTTATATGTTGTTGTTGACCGATCTGAAAAAAATACTCAGAGATCGTGGAAATGCTTTTGATAGCAATCTATGACAAATTTCGTAAGGATACGGATTTAAATTAAAAAGCTTCCTTTGCCAGGACTTGAGTTTGATCGATCATTTTATATGGCAGCTTTGAGCTATAGTGGTCCGATGTGAACGATTTCTCCGCAAACTGTGCCGTTGACTTGGGTTATAGTAGGATCATCAAGAGGTTATTTCTCAATTATGTCGACAACCTAAGATAATACGTTGAGCAGACTTTGCAGGCAACTAACTTCAGACATGCACTAAACTCCATTCACAGTGAAATGAAACCAACACCCATTGCAAACGATGAGCTCGAGTTGCCGGGAAAGTCGAGATTTACCCTTACGAGCTTCGTTCTGGTTACTGTAGCAGATTAAACTCCAACTTATTCAGAATCGACCACGACATGCCAAATATATGTCTAGCATGCAACGAGTCCCCACAAGACTCTCACCACTTTTGTATTCCCAGCTAATCCGATACATTTGACAGCCTTTTTCTATGGTCCGATCCCGTCGAAACAGCGTGTGTATCAAAGTCAATATCAAATCTTTTTATTCCTATTTTTTTGCGGATGAGGGAGTGGAAAATGCATTCCACATCATCAGATTGCCGTCCCAGCAACGGTATGTGTCACTTGCTGGTCACTAAAAAGCCTCCGTCCAAGGAACCGTCGCCCACCCTGATACCGCGTTTGCATTACTTCAGGGTGGCGTTCCATTTTTCTCATTGAGAGATTAACATCTGCGCTCCTGCGTTCTGCTTTTTTCGGCATAGCAAAATTTCTACGTATTTCTGATAATCTACCTTTTCTTTCCAATAATTAAGTTGGCCACATTTACTGGATCAAGTAGGTCTTCTAGGGCTGTGCGTTCCCTATGACATTCTGCGTCGTCTGTTGTGTCGTTATATAGGCATGACAACTCTTTGACTTTACCCCATATCTCTTCTCCGCATAGTAAGACGCTGGTGGTTCTTGACATTAAGAGATTTCACTTTTTTGTGTGGGTCTTCCTATTTTGATCACTAGTCTGCTAAGATAGGATGTGATTTTCGCTGCCTTTAATATGGGTTCGGTCTTACGCCTAGGTAATTCACAGTTTTTTTGTCCTTCTTTAGAATATCCTTAGTTGTTTGCACGCTTATTTCGAATGTGCTTGTTTGTCAGCAGTAGTAGCTTTGTTTTTTTCTGTAACGGGATGAAGGTTATGTGAGTAAAGCCATGTTTACATCCGAATTATGACGTAATTCAGCTTCCTTCCGGCTTCCACTGTCCGAATCATTACCTGATTAAGCTTCTCGGACTTCCTCTGTATCTCCGGCTGTGATTCCCGCTGCTATGTCGCCTTCGTAGTGGATTAAATATGATTCGTCTGTCTGTTCAAGTTGTAGTATTCCGTCATTACTCATGTTACACAGGTCTGGATGGATGGATCTTTATTCTGCGCCTGGTGTAACTTCTGTATGTCGTGATCCCTCTCTAGTCTCCTACATCAGTTACTAAGTTTTCTACGCACCACAGCATTGAGGGAGTCGGGGATTTTAGATTTTTTTCTCAAAGCGTCTATCTCGCGCTATTTAAAGCGTTTCCAACGTCGAAACTCGTCGAGTGTACTATTCGCTTGTATTTGGGACATCTTTGCTCTGCGACTTCCACACTTTCAATGAGTTTCTAAAGTTTTTATACCCCGAACAGGGTATATTAAGTTTGTCACGAAGTTTGTAAGACCCAGAAGGAAGCGTCGGATACCCTATAAAGTATATATATAAATGATCAGTATGTTGAACTGAGTCGATTTAGCCTTGTCCGTCTGTCTGTCTGTCTCTCTGTCCGTCTGTCCGTGTTATACGAACTAGTCCCTCAGTTTTTAGGATATCGTTTTGAAATTTTGCAAACGTAATTTTCTCTTCAAGAAGCTGCTCATTTGTCGGGACTGCCGATATCGGACCACTATAACATATAGCTGCCATACAAACTGAACGATCAGAATCAAGTTCTTGTATGGAAAACTTTTTAATTTGACGAGATATCTTCACGAAATTTGGTATGGATTATTTTCTAAGGCACTAATGTAATCTCCGAAGAAATTGTTCAGATCGGCTTACTACAGCGTATAGCTGCCATACAAACCGAACGATCGGAATCAAGTTCTTGTATGGAAAACTTTTGCATTTGACAAGATATATTCACGAAATTTGGTATAGATTATTTTCTAAGGCAACAATGTAATCTCCGAAGAAATTGTTCAGATCGGTTAACTATAGCATATAGCTTCCATACAAACTGGACACATAGTTACTAAAAGAACTGGACCTGTTAAGGGTATATTAGCTTCGGTGCAGCCGAAGTTAACGTTTTTATCTTGTTTTATATTTATTTAAATTTTAAAAAATGTTATGAAATAATAAAAAACAAATTACTGCAACACAGTACTACACAAGTCAATCAGAGTTCACCAACTTATAGTAAGCCAGCTTAATCTATGACTCAAATGTGACACAAATTTATTATGCAATGTACTTATATATTACGTTGTTTTTCCAATAAATACAAAAATAAAAAAAATAAAAGAAAATTAGATTTTCCTAATTTAATTACTGACGCACATAAAAACGGCAAATCAAATATATTTGTATTTCAACACTAAAACAAAAAACACAAAAACTCAGAAAAAACGCAATAATAATTAAATATGCGCTCCGTGTGGCAAGCGTGCGCAAGTGAATTATATAAGTTTGCGCTACGTGCAAATACACGGCAAATAAATTGGATGCGCTTCAAAACAAAAACCGAAAACCTGCCACCGAAACAACAAACAACAAGAAATCGGCCAAAATATCATAACGAAAACATTACGGTAAAAACAGCAGTGTTCAATAAATATCGAATGCATGCCACACGCCACATGACGATTTTCATTAAATCATTGTCAACACAATCACCGAGCGGCGGCGAGCAACAAAAACACAATTAAAATGACGTTTGAAGAAAAAACTCGCAACACAAAAATGGCAATCAAGCAAACGGACAGGCGGCAGGTATGCTTTTCAAAGAAGCAACAAAAACCAACAACAACTACAAAAACTATGCAAATATTGTGCAGCAAAAATATTGAAGCACCAAATTTAAATAATAAATAAATACAGTTACAAAAAACGCGCACATAAAATTGGGGATCAACAAAATCGCAGACAACAATTTCATGGCAATTTTTCGGGTTGATTTCTTTTGCTTCGAAGTATTTGCTTTTTCTTGTTTTTATTTTCTGGAGAATTTATTTCAATTTGCGCTGCATTTGTTGCTCGCTGCTTTATTTTGTTGCCTGTATTTTTGTAGTTGTAATATTTTTATTTCGGTAAAATTTTGCCGTTGGCATGGTGCCGGGTCTTTTGCTGCACACACGCGTTGTTGCACGCTGTTTTGTGTGATTTTTTTTAAATATGTTTATATATACTGAAATACATACGTATATATATGTGTTTTGCATATGAAAAATTTCCGATTCATTCGTGCAATAAAACGCCGCACAACGTGTACAACATGAAAATTTATGCCGCAAATTCATCGATACACAAAAGCCTGCCCAAATGAATGCCTGCCGAAATCCCAGACTTGCCACGCGCACACCGTCACAAGCTCCCGTTATGTGCTGCTGAGCCACTACCGCCCAAATCTGGGCGTATTATGGTGGGCTACCTTGTTAGTCTGGCTGGATTTGTTGCGTTGAGTTACGGCGGAGTACTCAATGACTCAGCTACAGCGCAGTGCTTAGATTTCCAAAGCCCAAGGCCCACAAGCGCTCACACGCATACATATACAATTTATATGTATATATTTACATTTGTATATTTGTATGAATTTGGTCACAAAGGCTTTGTTACCTGAAATATTCGTGGGCGCCGATTTTATGTATTTTTGGTTAGTTAGTTCGTTAGTTGCCAGACGAGATTATTTGAATTTTAACTTCGGATTGATGATTTATGCCTCGCACCGCACTTCTTCGTTGACAGGTTGAAGAGTAAACTTGCAGTAAAAAACGCATAAAAATGTGAAAAAGTAAGAGACTAAGTAAGATACTGACTAGCGCGAAGTACGAGCGGAATCGAACCACCCATTGCAGACGGAGAGCTCGAGCTGCAGCGAGAAACGATAGTGATCCTTACGCAGCTTCGTTCTGGATACTGTAGCAGGTTAAGCTCTTACCTATCCAGAATAGACCCCGATATATCCAATATATGCCTTGCGTGCAATGAGTCTCCGCATGACACTGGCCAACTCTTTGCATGCCCCACCAACCTGACACGCCTTTCCCTTTAGTCCGATCTGCTGAAAAAGTACGTTTATTAGGTCTTCCGTTAGATGATGTCGAGGGCAACTTACTTAATCCTTGACACCCCAACGGAGACTAGCTGCCCGCTAAAAAACAACACTAGTGGAATCGTTATGACTCTTGTCTCAGTTCGTTTTGGGTATTGTAGTCGAATAAAATCTGAAATTCACGCTTGGGACGTGATGGCTCTTTTGTCAGTTTGTAGCCGAGTTAACAACAGCGCGCCAGTCGTTTATTCTTTTCGCTATTTTGCGCCAATTTGAGCTACCGAGTGCAGACAGGTCTTTCTTTACCTAATCTCTCCAATTGAGTGAAGATCTTCCAATTTCTCTGCTTCCACCGGCGTATACTGAATCGTATGTCTTCAAACCTGAAATATTCTCTTCCATTCGGACAACAACTCTTTCTTGTTTCCCTGAACTAAGTCAATCTACAGCTATCTCGTACAGCTTGCCGTTCCATCGACTTCGGTACTTGTTGTTGCCAATGAGCAAAGGACCATAAATCTTTAGCAAAACCTTTCCTCCGAACACTCCTAAGGCCGACTCATCAGTTGATTTCAAATATTTATTCATCCGCATCATACAGCAGGGCGGGGATGATGAGGGACTTGAAGAGGTTGGTCTTTGTTCGTCGGGAGAAGACTTTACTTTTCAATTGCCTACTCAGTCCATAGTGCCACCTATTGGCAAAGGTGATTCTTTTTGCTAGGGTTTCAAAGCTGATATTATTTTATGTTGTATCATTTTCATTAAAAGTGTTTTCGAAGGTGCGAGTCCTAAATCCAGCACAGCCTAGGCGTATACAGCTTTATACACATTAGTATAGCGAGCCTCTGGTTTCAAGACCGACGGCCTCCCGCAGGAGCATCTCTGGTGAATAGACGCTGTAATTATAGTAGACTTCGGCGAACCCTTAAACTGGATGTGTTGGAGTGGCTCCGCTGGAGCTCCCTCGCTTTTAGATGTAACCCTAGACCCCAGAAGGGTTGGCTACCGCAACTTACACAAGGGTTACTCATGTTTCCCGGGTGCGGGGCCAGTCGACTCCAGACTCCACAAAGAAGGGCTACTGCATCTTACTCAAGGGTTATGACACTTTTCCAGTATGCGTGGCGAGGCGAACCTGTAAAGCGTATTTGTCGGAAAGGCTTCCAAAAATCTTAAGCCGATCCAAATAATGTGCGTTTTGAAACCCCTATTGCTAAAGTAGTGTGACTAAAGGTTTAACTTTAGCTTAACAAAAGCGGTACATTCGAAAAGAAAGAACTGAGCTGATCTCGTCACCTCCCGGACAACTGCGAACGGACACACACTTTAGCTTTAACACGTGGATAAGGCAATATCTACTGAAACTCTCCATAACTAAATAGTTATGAAGTTGGCAGAGCCCAAAAGAGGCTACTAGGCGTCAGCTGTTGCACGATGGGTTTAACTGAGACCCAACTGTCCGAAAGTAAACGCTAAGGGAATGAAGTTTTCACTTCCGCGAAAAGACTCAAATGAGGGATTCTGCAAAGTGGATATCCAAGCACTAATTTGAGTCTTCTCAAGAAATAAGTCCATGCAATTGATAGTGAGGGTAAGCGTGCCTTAAATAGGACCGTGTGGCAGGGCTAGAGTTTGAAGTTATTATATGTGCCCAGCTTTCCGAGTATATGGTACACTGAATTCCCTGAAAAGTAGATGCCTTTCGAAGCAACAAGTCTACTGCTAACTTAAACTGCTATAACTGTTTACTATCCAATACCAGTTGAATTATACCAGTCTCTAGTTTTTATACCAGCTAATTGTTCTATTCGCCACACTCGTAAGTATTGACGAAACAAAGATAGCTGATATGTAGCTTAAGTGCTGTGGTTAAAAGCAACTTTGCGGTGCACAAAACCAATATACTCTATGTAACATGTTGTAAGTGTTTAAAAAAACGAATCCAGGCGGCAATACTTCCGGTCTACAGCTACTCCAAAACACACACAAAAACCACAATTTTCGATTCTATATAAATAAACGCATAAACTCGGAACTGCTCTTCGACAAAATCGTGTAGCCGCAGCGTTACGCTTGAATGCAGCTGCAGCTAATGCCGATTCGCCGGTATTAAAAGACTTGCGGCGAAAATTCAATATTTGAAAATTCAAGAAGAGGAATGAAGAGCCGTTTTTGTGTGCAAAACAAAGCTTTTTTACATGAAAAGCATACAAAAAAGCGATATTTGGGCTTACTCCTACATACATACATACAAATATATACAGAGCGAATTCACAGCGCTGCCAAATAGAAAAACGGCATTCGTTTTTTGCATGAAATAAAGCCTAGCGCCGAATTAATCCTTCAAATACTGGAAAAATGCGCACATATCGAATTACATACAAGCGTACATAGGTATGTGCAAGCTCGAACGAAATACCCGGAAAATATTCACTCGACATTTTTGAAAAACATTGGAAACCCCGCAATTGGCATTAGTTCAGAGTACGAATTTCGTACGCGTGCTACTATTTTGTCTGCGCTTAGTGATGTTAAGCTGCTGCAAAAAATATGTGACGTAAATTTAATGTATGCACTCATTTGTTTGGCTTAAAACACCACGATTCTCCAAATGAGATTAACCAAAGTGTCAGCAATGCAAGCACGAATAATTTTGGAAAAGCTCAAGGGAATAATAATAATAAATAAAATGTTCAATAATGCAACGATACAGGATTAAATTGACAAATTGGGCCGCACTTTTTTTCCTCGTAACCGCAGTGAATCTTCCCGCTACTATCTAAATAATCTGGTTAAATATATTTACTAAGTAGAAATAGTTACTTTTTTGGGATAAAAGTTAGTTAGCCATGAGGAAATTAGAAATCGTGCATGGATCAGTAAAAAAAACTTATGTACAAAAAAGCCTTTCAGGTCTTGTTGCTCATAACGGGTGATTTTTTTGAGGTTAGGATTTTCATGCATTAGTATTTGACAGATCACGTGGGATTTCAGACATGGTGTCAAAGAGAAAGATGCTCAGTATGCTTTGACATGTCATCATGATAGACCTTACTAACGAGCAACGCTTGCAAATCATTGAAATTTTATTACCAAAATCAGTGTTCGGTTCGAAATGTGAAAAATCCGCTTTTTATCGACAAATTTTGTTCAGCGATGAGGCTCATTTCTGGTGAATGGCTACGTAAATAAGCAAAATTGCCGCATTTGGGGTGAAGAGCAACCAGAAGCCGTTCAAGAACTGCCCATGCATCCCGAAAAATGCACTGTTTGGTGTGGTTTGTACGCTGGTGGAATCATTGGACCGTATTTTTTCAAAGATGCTGTTTGGACGCAACGTTACGGTGAATGGCGATCGCTATCGTTCGATGCTAACAAACTTTTTGTTGCCAAAAATGGAAGAACTGAACTTGGTTGACATGTGGTTTCAACAAGATGGCGCTACATGCCACACAGCTCGCGATTCTATGGCCATTTTGAGGGAAAACTTCGGACAACAATTCATCTCAAGAAATGGACCCGTAAGTTGGCCACCAAGATCATGCGATTTAAACGCCTTTAGACTATTTTTTGTGGGGCTACGTCAAGTCTAAAGTCTACAGAAATAAGCCAGCAACTATTCCAGCTTTGGAAGACAACATTTCCGAATAAACTCGGGCTATTCCGCCGAAATGCTCGAAAAAGTTGCCCAAAATTGGACTTTCCGAATGGACCACCTAAGACGCAGCCGCGGTCAACATTTAAATGAAATTATCAAAAAGTAAATGTCATGAACCAATCTAACGTTTCAAATAAAGAACCGATGAGATTTTGCAAATTTTATGCGTTTTTTTTTAAACAAAAGTTATCAAGCTCTTAAAAAATCACCCTTTACAAATTTAAAAAGTTCAACACAGAAAACATTTAGAGGGCATCATACTCGATTCAATTCAGTAATTTAAACGCGCCTACCTCGCAACGTTACAATCGAACACAACACGTGCTGAGTGGGATAGATATCGATAAGGAAGAAGGAAGCGAAACGCATTTGCAGACAAATACAGAGAGGAAAGTCAAAATGCGTGAGTACGAAGAGCGTGACAATTATTCGAAAAGATGCGGTGACTAACAGAAGGTTTGAAGAGCAGAACATACTCTAGTGGAACACCCAGAAGTGATTTAGTGACTGATGCCCAGAGCATACTGAAATAATGGAGGGATACTTCGCTAAATGACAGAGAAACCATAAAACCAGAAGATTATGAACCCGATTCCCCAGTCGATGACGATGGAGCAGACTTCCATTGCCCCACTACGAAGAAGTTCGAATAGCAATTACCCGTCTGAAGAACAACAAAGCGGCGAGGACCGATGGATTGCAGACCGAGCTATTCACATACGGCGGTGAAGAACGGATAAGGAGCATACATCAGGTTTTTTTAGAATATGATGGGTCGAAATCATGCCCAACGATTGGATTTTAAGTTTGTTCTGTCCAATTCACAAAAAGGGAGACAACACAATCTGATGCAACTACCGT
Source organism: Bactrocera dorsalis (assembly GCF_023373825.1). Classification (NCBI taxonomy): domain Eukaryota; kingdom Metazoa; phylum Arthropoda; class Insecta; order Diptera; family Tephritidae; genus Bactrocera; species Bactrocera dorsalis. Next base: position 93,229,044 of record NC_064303.1, read on the forward strand.
GGGATAAGCCTCCTCAACATCGCACATAAGGTTCTATCGAGCGTATTGTGTGAAAGATTACAGTCCACCGTCAACAAACTGATTGGACCTTATCAGTGTGGCTTCAGACCTGGTAAATCAACAACCGACCAGACATTCACCATGCGCCAAATCTTGGAAGAGACCCGTGAAAGGAGAATCGACACACACCACCTCTTCGTCGATTTCGAAGCTGCTTTTGACAGCACGAAAAGTAGCTGCCTTTATGCCGAGATGTCTTAATTTGGTATCCCCGCAAAACTAATACGACTGTGTAAACTGACGTTGAGCAACACAAAAAGCTCCGTCAGAATCGGGAAGGACCTCTCCGAGCCGTTCGATACCAAACGAGATTTCAGACAAGGCGACTCCCTATCGTGCGACTTCTTCAACCTTCTGCGGGAGAAAATAATTCGAGCAGCAGAACTTAATCTAGCAGGTACAATCTTTTATAAGAGTATACAGCTGCTGGCCGATTATATTGATATCATCGGCCTCAACACCCGCGCCGTTAGTTCTGCTTTCTCCAGACTGAATAAGGAAGCAACGCAAATGGGTCTGGCAGTGAACGAGGGCAAGACGAAATATCTCCCATCAAACAAACTGTCGTCGCACTCGCGACTTGGCTCTCATGTCACTGTATACAGTCATAACTTTGAAGTCGTAATTTCGTCTATCTTAGAACCAGCGTAAACACCAACACCAATGTCTGTCTGGAAATCCAACGCAGGATAACTCTTGCCAACAGATGCTACTTCGAAATGAGTAGGCAAATGAGCTATAAAGTCCTCTCGACGAACAAAAACCAAACTCTATAAGTCACTCATAATTCCCGTCCTGCTATATGGTGCAGAGGCTTGGACGATGACAACAACTGATGAGTCGACGTTGCGAGTTTTCGAGAGAAAAGTTCTGCGAAAGATTTATGGTCCTTTGCGCGTTGGCCACGGCGAATATCACATTCAATGGAACGATGATCTGTATGAGATATATGACGACCTTGACATAGTTCAGCGAATTAAGAGACAGCGGCTATCCTGGCTAGGTCATGTCGTCCGAATGAATTAAAATCTCCAGCTCTAAGAGTATTCGACACAGTACCCGAAGCAGGAGAAGCAGAGGAAGAAGAAAACATCCACTCCGTTGGAAAGACTATGTGGGGAAGGACCTGACTAAGGATCTCCAGTTGGCGCCACAGAGTGAAAAGAAAGATCGACTGGCGCGCTGTTGTAAACTCATCTATAACCTCTTAAGCGTTGTCTAGGTCGACTTAAATTTAACAAGTTCATCAGGAATATGTTCTTGAAATATGTTTATGATATATATATATTTCCTCAGAAATGAATCTGGGCATACAGTTGCTGTCAAGGGGGAACTCTACAGAGCCATGGTTACTCACTTTTCGTGCCTGAGTAAGAAGCTGTTGATTTGGACCACCTTTGGGCCCATCAAGGCGGTGATAAGTGTCAAACAGTCAACGAATGAGTCAATTTATTAGAGGAAAATTTTGGTTCGGACTTTATTTTTCGTCGGCTTGTGTCGCGGTGCGATTAACAGAGTTAGACCATTTTTTGTGTGATTATTTGTAGTCGCTTGCCTAGCCAGATAAGCATGAGACGATTGACGCTTTTGAAGAGAATATTGATTCGAACATACATCTGGTATAAATCCCAGATAAGCATGAGACGATTGACGCTTTTGAAGAGAATATTGATTCGAACATACATCTGGTATAAATCCCAGGTAAGCACGAGACAATTGGCGCTTTTGAAGAGAATATTGATTCGAACATATGTATATAAATCACGATACTGACATATTCTCATAAAGCAAGCGATTATAAGACTTTCACGTGGTATTGATCCAGCTTGATAATTGCTTTTGATTATATGAATTATAAATATAATACTTACATACATAGGTACATATATTTTCTGACAGTAGACATTTTATAGTCATTTAAAAACACCAATTGTTTACATTGAAAGAGTTAACTCCATATAACTGGTAGTGCTTGCGGTTTATGCTTTTTGTTATATAAGTTCTAACGGGTGATTTTTTTGAGGTTAGGATTTTCATGCATTAGTATTTGACAGATCACGTGGGATTTCAGACATGGTGTCAAAGAGAAAGATGCTCAGTATGCTTTGACATTTCATCATGAATAGACTTACTAACGAGCAACGCTTGCAAATCATTGAATTTTATTACCAAAATCAGTGTTCGGTTTTTTTTTTTTTCGGACAAATTTTGTTCAGCGATGAGGCTCATTTCTGGTTGAATGGCTACGTAAATAAGCAAAATTGCCGCATTTGGGGTGAAGAGCAACCAGAACTGCCCATGCATCCCGAAAAATGCACTGTTTGGTGTGGTTTGTACGCTGGTGGAATCATTGGACCGTATTTTTTCAAAGATGCTGTTGGACGCAACGTTACGGTGAATGGCGATCGCTATCGTTCGATGCTAACAAACTTTTTGTTGCCAAAAATGGAAGAACTGAACTTGGTTGACATGTGGTTTCAACAAGATGGCGCTACATGCCACACAGCTCGCGATTCTATGGCCATTTTGAGGGAAAACTTCGGACAACAATTCATCTCAAGAAATGGACCCGTAAGTTGGCCACCAAGATCATGCGATTTAACGCCTTTAGACTATTTTTGTGGGGCTACGTCAAGTCTAAAGTCTACAGAAATAAGCCAGCAACTATTCCAGCTTTGGAAGACAACATTTCCGAAGAAATTCGGGCTATTCCGGCCGAAATGCTCGAAAAAAGTTGCCCAAAATTGGACTTTCCGAATGGACCACCTAAGACGCAGCCGCGGTCAACATTTAAATGAAATTATCTTCAAAAAGTAAATGTCATGAACCAATCTAACGTTTACAAATAAAGAACCGATGAGATTTTGCAAATTTTATGCGTTTTTTTTAAAAAAAGTTATCAAGCTCTTAAAAAATCACCCTTTACATTACTTCGTTTCACTGTGGAGCAGAATTCCGGTCACACACATAGATTTCATACCATAATTTTTAGTGGAGAAATTTCTTCGTGACACGCACTGCCGCCCTTAGTTTCATTTTAGATGGTAGTTTTTGTTCTCCAGTTACACATACATAAAAATGTAGGCGACAGCTTCCTAACACCTACGACACCTGTCACTGACAGTTCCAGCTATGGGAGCAACACTACAAAACCACACAATGCAGAAGCTGTGAGACAATAAAAATGAAAATGTGCCGTATTCACTGATTTGGTATTCTGACTTTTTTTGCTTTGTCAACCAAAGGCCCTGAAGGTGCATTCTGTTGTTGTTTATTTGTCAATAGTTTTACCCGGAATCGTTGAGATATTGGAGTAGTTGTAGTTTAGGTCTTTGTGTGGAGTTTTTTTTTCTTTACGTACCCTGTACGAAATAACTTGACTGAAGCGAACTTAGATATACTGAGTACTAGTTAGCGTTTATGAACTCTTTGACATAAGCAACTAATGAAATGAGAGTTTAAGAGAGAGAGAGCGACAATCTGGTGAATATGAGCATAAGAGCTGGTACTAGAGAAAACGCGATTAATTAAATTGCCGTCTGGAAAGCCAAATGTTAGAGCTCTTACTTCTCATTATGAGGACTATTATTTATCATTATATATATCAATTTTATTAACTTTCCAAAAGCACTCTAATTTATATTATTTTTATATTTTCTACTTGCAGTCTTCATGTTCAGTTTGACTGGAATTCGCTAGTTTGGTAATACGAATTTACTGATTTTCCCGCCACAGAGAGTTGGTAAGTGTGCTATAGTATTATTGACAATGTTGAAAATTTCCTGAAATTACCCTGCATACTCTGTGTATTCTGCTGAGTACATCAAATATTCCTACACGGTCTGTACTTGAGCTGAGTCACATGTGTTGTGTTTGGAGGTAACTCGTCTGTTTGTCAGCATTCTTTGTAGCTCTTGGGAATGCTTAAAGGTAATGTCAAATCGCTTTGGCAGCTAAGCGGGCTATCTGGAAAAATATCGACTGCCAAATGCCTATTGGTTGAAGTGTTAGTAGCTTCATCTATTTACGTATATACATACAATATATACGAACATGCAAAGATATTTTAAAACTGCCCACCTGCCAGTTACTAGGCATATCTGGCTTTGGTTGAAACCCCATTGACTTTTTAAAATAAAGACTAAGTAAATATAAAGAAAACTGCTGCTTTTTTTCACAATCTAGCGGATAAGCATTATGATTTTATAAGAAAATCTAATTTTTATTCAATATAATAACTTTCCTAACCGACTTTCTAACCGATCATATATAATTGATAACTTTGTGGTATGACAGAACTCTCTGCTTGGAGTTGAAATCAACTGATCACTTTGCTTTTGCCCCGTTTTTGTTTGTTCGGCGCTCAACAACTAAGATTTGAATACCTTGACTATGACTTTTCCATCCATTCAAATTTAGTATTTTGATTGAAATTAACCTTCACAAAATGGCATCGACTTGAAAACCAATTTTTTTCTGTTACCTTTTTTGATATATTTTGAACAACGAAAATTTTTATCTAATTTTAAAACACTTGGTTACGAAGAACTTGAGATATCATATCAACCTCCTCAAAAAAATCTTTCGCTTAGCCAGTTCTGTTGTCACGGCAATGTAACTTGAAAATAATGTAACTTCAAAAAATTTGAAATTTGAAAATTTTTTAGGGAGATATTTCTGAATATCTAGACTTTGGATTATAAAAAAAACTTTCGATACCTTCAAATTTCTAGTCTATTCTCTGACCCACCTAATATTAACATTACGCCATCTCTTGTCAATCGAGGGCATGTAGTTGTAGGACCTATAAGACAATAACAAATTGTCCAAAGTGAGGACCGGCTGAACATTTCTCAGCAGCTAATAAATTAATATTTCCTCAGTAGTCGCATACACTAAATTGCTGAAAATCAATAACCCATTGAGACTTCATATTAATCTGTCACAGTATTTAATCGATTTTCCGTGTTTGTTTCGCGTTTTATGAAACAAAAAAAAGGAATCCAAGTATTTAAATTCTTAATACTTTGTTAACCTTGATTTCCAAAATAGAGGTATAGACGAACGTAGGTCGATTCTTCTTTCCTCAACGGAAACAATTATGAATTCTATAGTCCCAGAAAAAGTTCTACAAGATCGATTGACGATATTAGTGTGTTTTTATATGCTGAACAGGGTATATTGAAATTGAAATACTCACAATGAAAGGTCGGAGACCCTTCGCTAAACAATGCCAGTGTCGTATTTCTCGTACAGCTCACCGCAAGATAGAGGGTTGCCTTTTCTGAAACCTCATTTGGTATCAAACGGTGCGGAGAGGAGCTTACCCGGTCCTGACGGAGCTTTCAGTATTGCTTAGCGCCAGCTTACATAGCCGTTAGTTTTGCGTGTATAACACATTCAGACATAGCAGCATAAAAGGCAGCTCCTTTTCCTGCTGTTAAAAGCAGCTTTGAAAACGACAAAAAGGTGGTGTGTTGATTTTCCAGGTTTACAACCACATTGATAAGGTCCAATCAGTTTATTAACGAAGGGCTTAAATCCTTCACACGATATGCTCGATAAAATGAAATGTGTGAATGCTTATCCCACGGTAGTTGGCGGATATTGTGGGGTCTCCCTTTTTACAAATTGGGCAAAGACATTTAAATTCCAGGCGTAAGGCAAGCTTTGAACCTACCATATTCTACAAAGAAAGTATGCATGCTCCTTATCAGTCCTTCGCCGTTGGGTTTGAATAACTCCGCCGGCAATCCATCGGCTTCTGCCGCTTTTTGCTCTTCAGACTCTTAATTGCTATTCGAACTTGTTCATGGTCGGCCAATGGAACGTCCGTTCCATCGATATTGGTTGGGAAATCAGGTTCACCATCTCCTGCTCTTATGCTTTAACTGCCATTCAGCAGGACGGATAAGTGTTCCCTCCATTATTTCAGTATGCTTTGGTCATCAGTAAGCCAGCTCTTCATACTCATGTATTTCGACCTCTCTCTTTGTTTGCAGACAAACAATGCGTATTGCTATCTTCTTCAACTATCTGTATCTATCCCATCCCGCACGTGTTGTGGTCGACTGTAATGTTGCGAGATAGGCAGTCTGTTTTCTGTCCACTGCGAAGAATACCCTTTATCGTACCAGCTGGTTTTTTTTCCTTTTCCGAAAACCGATGGTTTCGGTTTTAACTGTACGTAAGAATTTCAAGTTTCTTCCGTCCTACAGTTCGCTTATACCGAGTTGCTTGCGAGTGCTCTCAGAGAGCAGGAAGGCCAGTCGAGTAGATAATCGTTCGACTGTCAGTGGTGATTGCAGCTTCTCGACGTTGAACCTTCCTTGTGTTTGTCTTCCAGTGTTTTTTGCTCCACATAGGCGGATATGTATCTTCGCTGTAACAAAACAGTGATCCGTGTCTATGTCTGGACCTTAAAGCGTATGCGTGTCTGAAACACTGGAAGCGTAGCTTTCGTTTATATGCGAACTAGTTCGTCAGATTTTGAGATACCGATCTGAAATTTTGCGCTCGCCCTATATACTCCAATAAGCTGCTCATTTAAACTTTACATTTGAGAAGATATTTTCACGAAATTTGGCATGGATTATCGCAATCGAAGTTAACGTTTTTTGCTGTTTTTGCTTAATTTAAGTCTATAGGCATTACCGAGCCCAAATTCTAAACTCATTATCAAGCCTTTTCATATATAGCTATCGTTCTGCTAAGCTGAAAGCTAAGATGGCTGGATAAGTTTCAGATTTAACTTTGCGAATAATACTGAAATTTTGTTGACTAGCCAAGTACTATTAAAGATTAAATCACAATCGCCGCAAAAAATTGTGAGCAGCGAATATTTTTATTCTTACTTTAAGAAGTTCCATTGTAGGATTGAATTTAAATTTTACTTAACTTTCCAGTCTAAGCTCAAAGAAGTTAAATTAAATAAAAGTGAATTGAATGAAATTAAAATATATTTCTACGAACGTAATTCGAAAAGTTGTTTTGCATTTTATTTCTTGTATATTTTCTCACCACTACCCACCGCTCGCCACACCGGCCTGTCCTAAGTTGATATTTCAAATCAAAGTTTGCGCTTATCAGTCTTTGCCAACAAAATGAATTTGATGCGTGTAAATTAATCTGCAGCGCAGCAACACAATAAAGCACTCAAAACAAATACAACACAAACACACAGCGACCACACATACATACATACATACATACACTCGTCGGTGTGCTCACATTTCAACGCAATCTCCTGCGTTAAGCTGCTCAGGCTTAGATTTTACAGAATTTGAAAATTCAACACACGCAGAATTTTCGTTTTCGTGTTTTCCTTTTCGAAGAAGCGAACAAAACGAAATTCGGCAATTGGAAGTGAGCTGTGCAAGCGTGCGTTTATGTGTGTGTGTATGTGATATGATGTCGGCATGGCATTGTAGGCCTACAAATAATTCATTAATTTCGTTGTATCTGCTGCTGCTGCTGGTCAAATATCCTGCAATGCAGCCGATAAACAACTGGGCAATTATTTTTCTTCAATTTAATTGAAGCCGACAGAAAAGAACAAAACTCAAAAAACGAACGCAATTTTATTAAAAAAAAATGAATTCAGGGGGAAGCGGTGTGGAAACTTAAGCAGCTATTGCGCCAATTGGTAACGCAAATAGATAACGGTTGCTAACAATAGATTGCAAAGCAACAACAGTAGCAACTGGTGTGACTGGAATTAAGTGTTTTCGGGTTTGCCGCTTTGAATCTATTACAGACACACACACATACTTTATATGTTTATTATTTGCAAAAAAAAGCACGTCTGTGTTGTCTGAGATAAATTTTATTATTCCCGACACAACTCAATGCTCATTTCAGACAAACGAAATTATATGAAATCAAGCATTACGAGCTGTATTACGTGTCAATCATCAGCGGATGAGCCAAATGAATGCACCAGCATGAAAAGAGGCAAGCAAAAAATCAAACATCAAGTAAGGAGGAGCTAAGTTCGTGTGGAAATATTGAACTAGAAAATTGAAAAATATTTTATTAGTAAAAAGCATTGTGTTTATGGTAGTAAAAACAGGAAAAACTGTTAGTTGCGGTTGATTTGATTTTTGAACTTGCTTTTTGGGCGCTTAGTTTGTATGACAGCTGTATGCTATAGTGGTTCAATATGAAAAAAATTCTCACATATTATAGCGTTGCTTTAGAAAATAGTGTGTACGAAATATCGGCAGTATATCTTGACAAATGAAAAAGTTTTCCCTACAAGGACTTCAGATAGATAGGCAAGTTTGTATGACAGCTATATGCTTTAGTTGTTCCATCTAAGAAAAGTTTTCGGATAATAAAGAGTTGGCTTAAAAAATCGTGTATACGAAATATCGTGAATATATCTCGTCAAATGATAAAGTTTTCCTTACAAAGACATGATTTTGATCGTTCAGTTTGTATGACAGCTATATGCTAAATTGATCCGATTTGAACAAAATTCTCATATTAAAGCTTTGCCTTAGAAAAATTTGTATGCGAAACATTGAAAATATACATATGTCGTCAAATAAAAAAGTCTTCCTTACAAAGACATGGTTTTAATCGTTCAGTTTGTATGGCAGCTATTTTATATAGTGGTCCGGTTTCAACCATTTCTCTGTAGAATGCATCTCTCTCTTAGGAAATAATTCATGCGAATTTTCGTGAAGATATCTTGTTAAATAAAAAAGTTTTCCTTACAAAGACATGATTTTGATCGTTCAGTTTGTATGACAGCTTTATGCTATAGTGCACAGTGGGCGATTGCGCCTCGCTAGCGGAATTTAATTCAAATTTTCAAATTTGAAAAAGCGTTAATTTTTTTTCACAAATCGATAGCAGATGCTATAATTAGATTTTTGGCGGTTTTTTATAAGCTCTACGATCAGCTGATCATCAGCTGTGAGCTGTCAAACACAAAATATGTTTTAGCAAGTGCTTTACAATATTTTTTCTTTGTTGTGCGCATTGATTTCGAGCTCCTTGGAAATTTACAATTTTTACTTGTTTTATTAAAAGTGTGGCTTTTTATTAACTTCAAGGTATGTATTACATAAAAAATCAATGTTTGTGACCGGCCTGTAAATGTGTTCATAAAACGTAGTGGTAAATAAGTGTATTAACAACTGTCGTTCGTGGAGTAGAAGTTACAACATTCGCACGGATTAGGTCTAACTCTTTTTTTAGCTGGAAGTATGAGTCATTGTGCGTTCAAAATGTGTAATATGAACTGCTATTACCTGCTAACCTTTAAATCATGGCACTTTTTAGGGATAATGTCGGTAGCAAAACGGGTACTTTTTTTAGAATGGCATGAAGAAGCGATCCCAACCAAGAAGTTTCTCACCATGGAAAACTTTGTATTTGGTACTGTTCTCAAAAACCTTAAATATACTCAGGAGGAGCAGTACGAGATTGGCAAAAAGCTGCGAAATTTTACTAGTAAGCTTGTAGAAAAGTGGAAAAACTGTAGAAGAAATAAGTTTTTTTTTGAAAACAAAAACCAGGAATGGTTAGATACGCCGTTAGTATTGATTGAAAGATCATCTTCCGAAATTATTGGACGTCCACAAAAAGATATTTCGGAGTGTTGCAAAAAAACGCAAGTTAAGAAATTGTCAGGCCTTACTGAAGATGTGCCATCAGAAGCATTATTGGTAGCTGCAAGCTGCAGCTTGTATAAAGGTGGAAAACGTAGTGCTTCACAGGTGGTGTCAATGCTAAACGTCGACGAAGAGTTTAGCGGCAAGATTTTGAAAACTATGAGTACCCCTCAGCGTCTACCGACAAAACTTTCTGATGAAAAAGCACTGGCGCTATTTGTAGATGTTGGACATACCAAGTACACATGGAATTTGTCAAAGAGAGCCACTAAAGGGCAAAACGCCGATATATATCCATGCTACGACAAACTATGTTGTGCGAAAAAAAATGCTATCCTAGTGTCATCACGGTCACTGATCATTTCGCTGAAGTACCATTAAAAAGCTTAGTAGACCATACGATTGCTAGGATTATTGAAGCACACCCAAAAAGTTTTCAAAACCATATTGAAAATAACAATAACACCCAATTAACTGCAACCTACAAATGGGGTTGTGATGACAGCAGCGGTCATTCTACTTACAGGCAAAAATTTAATGACTTCGATGGAGAGATGATAGATCAATATTTATTTTCAATTTGTATGGTACCATTGATAGTGCAGAAAGGATCGAACGTTTTATGGAAAACAATCGGCCTTCTTCTACCCAATATTGTCGACCAATTAAATTACTTTGCGAGAAAGAATCGGCAGACTTGTCTCGCAAAGAAATTCAAAACATTAAGAGCCAAATATTAAATATTTTTCCAACATTTGTGAGTACCTGAAGAATTGATCACCAATTTCATATGACCATGCTTGATGGCAAAACGTTCAGTGTCATATCGGAATCAGCTTCGCCAAACGTGCGGAATCTGCAGCGCGACTCCCAAAAATATGAACGATCTAAATTTGGTGAAAAGCTTTCCTATTAATGCAAACCTAATTGAATATGGCTTATCAAGTCTCCACGCATGTATTAGGTTTTTCGAGTGTGTTTTGCACATTGCATATAGAATACCAATACAAAGTGGCAAGCTCATGGTGCTGACAAGGATGTCGTTGAACAAAATAAGAGAAGTATTCAGCAGAAGCTAAGGGAAGAAATGCATTTGTTGGGGATATACCAATAGCTGGTACTGGCAGCACGTACAACGGAAACACTGCAAGGAGGTTTTTCCAACAACCAAATTTTGGCTGCTCGTATAACAGGAGTAAACTATGATTTAATATATATCGATATAGCGTAATCTTACGAGCATTGGCTTGTGGATATGACATAAATTCGGACGCATTCGGATCTTACGCATTGGAAACTGCCGAAAATTTTGTTAAAAGCGTACTCCTGTTTTACATGCCATCGTCTGTTCACAGAATTTTAATACATGGAGCAGATATAATAAACCATTTTTCCCTTCCGCCCAGGAACAAGGACTATCGAAACATACGCGAGAGCAATACAAGAAAAAATTTCAGGAAAAATACAATGGAAGATATCATAAATGCCTTATTAGTTTCGTCTGACCCTTTGATATCTTCATTGTCAAATGGGTCTTCAATTTCGACTGCAAAAAATATTATTATGGACGATGATGTTAAGAGCTTGCTTTTAATGAAGCATCTAGATATGCCTGATTCTGATTCCGAAGATAATTTTGATTTATAAAATTTGTTTATTGAAGGTAAAAAAAATTTTGAAATTAAAAAAAAAAATAAAAAAAATTTTAAAAATTAAAAAAAAAATAAATTTAAACAAAATTTTTTTTCTTAAAAAATTCTATGACTTTTTTCTGAGCTTTGAAAAAAAACCGTCTGAAGATATCTTTTTTCGTTTAGAAGTTATTAATTAAATGCCGCTAACGAAGCCCAATCGCCCACTGTGTAGTGGTCAATCGAAAAAAAATTCACAGATATTATAGCGTTGCCTTAGCAAATAGTGTGTACGAAATATTGTGAAGATAACGTTTCAAATGAAAAATTTTCCTATACAAGTACTTGAGTTGTAAAATCCAGTTTGTATTGGAGCTCTATATTTTTCATGCGTTATAAATAATTACTTTAGTATGTAACTTCTATTATTTTAACAGTCAAATTTTAATAAACTATTTATTGTAATTTAGTTAGTTATTAATATATGTTTATAAAAAAGTGACTCTGCACATCTTACTATTTTCCCTGCCAAAAAACCACTGAAATCAGTTGTGAGCACCAATTTATGCACTTGAGATTTTTTTTTATTAAATAAATTGTATCAGCTAACGTAGCGGATATTTAATATGAAATATCGCATGCGAGTAATTGTAAATTGCATCAAGGGAGCCTAACACACATCATAACCTCGTGATATGTCGCAAATGCAACTAAAACAATAACATAACTTAAATGTGTCATGAAACACCAGTGATGGCTGAGAACGAATGAGAAGAATAAGCACTCTCGAACAACACAAATGAGCATCGATGCCATCAATAACGGATAAACTCTTAAGATTATGAGCAAAGAAAAGTGCGAAAAGTTGGTGCGTAATATTTTGTAGTGAAAAAATTAAATTGTTTAAAGTGTTTATAAGTGTTTAGTGAATATTTTAGTGAAATTTTTCCGTCACGTTAAAACGTATTTAAATAATATGAAAATTAAATAATTTATGTAGTGCTTGTGAAAGTGTAGTATTGGAACGTCACCATAGCAAACGGTAAGTAGATATTAACTACATGTATGTAAGTGCATGCATGCATAAAAATGCTTATAATTGTTAAAATTAATTACTAAACCTTATTAATAATATTCTCTTAAATATGTTTACGATTTTTGCTTTTTAAATAGAAAATTTTCAATTTTAAATTTATATATATATGCATGTATGTACATACTATATATGTATATATGAATATGTAAGAATGCATATTGCTTTAAATAACGCTTTACAATGATCAATACATGCTGGTGTTAATATAAACTAGTTCTAAGCGGTATTTCAGTTTAATTTAAATAGCTTTATAGATTATTGCACTTTTCTATAATAACCATTTGTCGTTTGGATGAGTGGTATTTTACCCTCTTGTATTCAACCTGTTAATGTGGAATTTACTAACCGAAGTCTTGCTGACATTAGAGAAAGGGATATGTACGACGGTACAAAAATCCTGTGAAGTGGTGCTTAAATATTTGTTTTCAACGATTCGGCTAAGCTTTCTCAAGTAGTTTCTTAATGTGAGATACCGAGCACCAGGCTAATTTGCATCATTCTTGAAAGATAATTTTGCACCGCAGAAAAAATCGTTTACTTCGACAGGCAAAAAATCGTCAATTTGCAGATAGTTATATTTGAATATTTTTGTATAGTTATATTTGAATATATAGGTATTGAACTTAAATTTATACTACTGACAGGCCGTCACTTAGCTTATAAGTCTTTCATAAATTGCCATAAGATTAGATTTCTTTGCAACGCAGTTTGTAAAACCCAGAAGCAAACGTCGGAGATGCTATAAAATATGTATGGGAGATTGCATCAAAAATTGATATTCAAATTGTTTTTCATAAAAACCCTTTTTTTGACTTCTTTGTGGAAATTATTGAACAGTTTTTACTTTTGAAGAAAGTGTCTTCAAATATTTGCTTATACGAAAAAAAGTGTTTCATTTAGAAATAACTAGAAGACCTATTCTTTTCAATTTCTTCCCTGCTTTCAACGATACATAAATACATTTTTCGAGCTTTTTGTAATTTTGTTTTCAAATTTAGAAAAATTATATTTCACTTTTTATGTAAAATGCACAATATTTAAAATATCGACCTGAAATCTTGAACACCTTCTCTTCTACCTAAGAAACTTCTAATTTGTCGGAACCGCCGATATCGGACCACTATGACATATACTTGTACTAGTTTTCATACAAACTGAACGATCAATAACTAATTACGCCAGAAACATAAAATTTTACATATGATATGGTATGAGAGGGCTTTATAGGAACCTCTGTAAAGATTGGACTATGAGCGATTTACAGTCTAACGCCTAAACTTCAGCTATTTAATCGCGAGAATGACTATCTTCCAAAAACCACAAAGGCATTGGAACTTTATATTTTATCTTCATGGCCTGAGCAGCGATGGTCCGAAATGACTCCAGGATATCTTAACTTTAACCAAACTATGATTCTAAGAGATGAAAACACATACCTTGAGGTTCGATTCACGTTCTTATATCGAAGGGCGAAAGCGGGCGAAATCGGATTAAAACCACTCCTACATCTCATATGGCCCAAATTTAAATTCCATTGTATTCTTTCACCTTACAGTGTAAAAAACGTGTTACAGAATCGGAAATTTGCACAAAAACCTAAGTCCGTGTTATATAAGTTCTTTTTGAGTTTGCATGGGCCGGTGGGAAATACGATAAGTACCCTTTGTCCCTAAGGACGTTGATTATATTTTAATTCCTGCTAAGGTTGTAACCACTCATTAGCAACTTGGCATGGCACACGTCTTGGAGTTGTTGCCAATACCTCACCCTGACTACTCCTTCTTCCTTGCGGAGCAGCTTCTTTATAATATGAGAACTCACCGCGATGAAGGATTCAGATCCTACCATGTTGGTGGATGCTGCGAAGCGGGCGAGCTCATCAACCAATTCATTCCCGGCAATACCTTTGTAACTAGGCACCCAAATAAGGTGCACTTAGATACGTTCCGATAGACCACTCAGCCGTCCTCTACACTCCTGCACCAGTAGCGATTTCATCTCGCAGCAAAGATTGCTTTACGTGCCACTTGATTGTCGATAAGTATAATTATATGTTCGTTGCGATAGTTGCGTTGGTGGTGTATCTCTACGCACTGACTGATGACAAAGACCTCTGCTATACTCGGTAAACTGCCAATAGGTATGGAAAGTTTGGTGTGTGATCCTGTGACTCCTGCACCAATTGCCTCCGACGTTTTCGAGCTGCCGGTGCAGCGCATGCCACTATCCCTAATTAGTAGTTCGAGAGTGGTGTCATCCCATTGAGCCTTACTGCTAAAGGTAACCTGACTTATAGTGAATTACTCCTTTGTTAATGCTGTTTCTTGGGAAAGCCAATGGTATTAAAATTTGAGCAGTGTGTGCTAAACTTTCTGAATACCTCTCGAAGTACATATTTAAAAGTGCTGAGTACTTTAAATGATTGAATTGAATACATTTAATAATAGTTTTATTTTCTTAGTTTTTACAAGGGAAGATAGCTCTATACCGAAATATGTTTTCAAATTTCTTGCGAGGAAAACAATACATAATGTATTATTTTTCATATATTGTAAATTTGTGGGCTGTAACTCTATTAAAAAAAAAAATATTGAAATAAAGACAGAATACTTCCGAAAGAATAATCTCTTAAATATCTCATATTTTGCGCACTTTATCTAAACTTAAATTTTTTTGTGCCAAACTCAGACTATCTGTTCATATTTTACGTGTTGCCACTGAATTTCCCGCAGAAATAGTTTGAAAATAATAAATTTTACCCTCAAAAATGCATACTTGATGACATTTGAAAACGCCACTTCATAACAACGCACCGCAGCTTGAAGCTCAGCTAAGCATAGTTTTAGCGTCAAATGCAGCGCATGCCACGTGTGCCACATGCTCACATACACACTTACATATACGAACACAACGGGCATACGAGTACAATTGAGTTAGAGGTTACACCGAGTGAACACCTAAAATTATGTGGCATTGTGAATTATGTATGTAGTGTTGCAACATTGCAACAGGCGCATGCTGCACTTGACCTAAAACAGCTGCTCAACGCAGATTTAACAATTGCCACAATTTGTAATAGCCACAATAAGAGCTACAGCGTAAGGACAGCAACAACAACAATAACAACAACAACCACTAACGACATTAGCAACAAAAATATTAAATAGGTCTACTTGTAGCAGCAGGTTAGTGGCAACAATAGCATGGCAATGGCAAACCAGCTGCAACATAAATGACAAACAACAGCAACAACAACAATAACAACAGTAGCAGTGGCAGGTATGCTAGAGCGGCTGGTGGTACACACGGGCGTATGAGTGATATTAGAAAGCATGAAATTCGCTGCAAATAAATTGCATGCCACTTGACGCGCATACATACAAATGTATGTATATGCGTATGTGCACGTATGCGTGTTTTGGATGTTGCGCTGCCACACATATAATGCATTATAATAAGCGAATTTGTAGGTTACGCATACGCCATGGCGACCTCGCTTGAATTTTGCGCACAGTTGATATTTTAAGCATTGCATGCATGCATATACTATTATAAATGCACATACACATATGAATAGTCGCAACTGAATATATGTACATGTGCGTTAGTGCTGTTGTGTGCGTGCAGCTGCTAATTTGCGTTGTTAATCTGCGGTAGACCGTTAATGTTGCACTTGCACACTTTTGGCGGGCATCTCGGGCCAGTTTGGCAGCTGACATGCACATTCACGCTGTTTCGCAGTCAAAGTTCGCTTATTTTTCATACATTTCACAGCCCCAACGCCGCTTTGCGCCACGAGCACGTTGCGCGCATATTGTAATTAAATAAACATAACTTTTAATTGAATTATAATGTGAATTATTTTCCATGCATATGGTTGGCTACGTCAGCATGATGCAGCGCTCACTATTTGACGGTAGATACACTGGAGAGAAGTAATGCTGTAGTATTGTTTTATGAGTTTGGTGAAAAAGATCGAAAAGAGGTTTTCATATTAAACTTAAGTTTGTTCCGTCAGCTGTATGGCAGCTATATGCTATAGTAGTCGGATCTGAATGATTTAATCGGTTATTATAGTAATACATATTTTTTATAATATTCTGAGCCAAATTTCGTGAAGAAATCTCATCAAATATAAAAGTTTTCCATACAAGCACTTGATTTTGATCGTTCAGTTTGTATGACAGCTATATGATAAAGTGGTCCGATCTGAAAGATATCTACGTAAGTTACAGCGATATTTAGCATAATAATCCGTGCAAAATTTTATGCAGATATCTTGACAAATGTAAAAGTTCTCCATACAAAAACTTGATTTTGATCGTTCAGTTTGTATGGCAGCTATATGATATAGTCGTCCGATTTCAACCATTTCTCTAGAGAATGCATCTATCTCTTAGGGAATAATTCATGCGAAATTTCATGAAGATACCTCTTAAAATGGAAACGTTTTTCTTACGAAGACTTGACTTTGATCGTTCGGTTTGTATGACAGCTATTTGATATAGTTGTCCGATATGAAAGAAATTTTCGCAGATTACAGTAATGTCTTTAGCAATAGTCTGTGGAAAATTTCACGAAGAAATTTTGATAAATGAAAGAATTTCCGATATAAGGACTTGATTTTAAACGATGAACACAATTTTTTATTAAACCAAAGTAATGATGAAATAGTCAACTAACTAAGCTTGGCGGTCATATTTTAGGATTTGAATGGAATAATTTGTATCAGCTAACTTCAGAAATGTTTCTCTAAAACTCTACACTTTTTCACAAGACAATGATTCTAAGATTTCAGTCACAGTCTCGTAGAAGCGAAAGAATTTCGTAAAAAAATTTGTGTTCATACAATTACCGTAGAGGTTTGCGAATATTTGTCAACTTTTTAATATAAGAACCCTTACTTTTCAACGCACCTCTCTTCCTGAATTACATTGCTTTCTATTGAGCTACAGCCGCCTTTTTCTTTAAACGTGGTAATATTTTTCCTAGAGGCCTTAACTGTACACCAAATAAATATTTTTTTAAATCCTATTTCACTCTTATGTGCAGTCACAATAAAAATAAAAGAACTCGTAAACTGCATGCCAACTCTGCCGTCTGCGCTCCAACGACTCGAAATATTGCTATTTTAATGTGTCCAACTGTGCACGCAAAGCCCATTTCCAGTTTGTCAATCACACATGCGCACAGCCAGCCGCCGCTTTATAAACTTCATTCGCATAATGCATTTGTTTTCAGCACGGTGCGTGCGAATGAATATATATAGGCTTGTATAAATACCATTATGGTATTAATCCCAGCAGAGAAGCTAAAACTCATTTAAATATTGAGCATAACTTTAGCAAACATTTAAATATCTAACGGCACCTTCTCATTTCTTATTTTTCTCACTAAGTTTCGCCTAATGTACAAGGTGACAATAAATAGTGAATCTAATCTTCTTTCTTCTTTAATATTATATTCAATATTCTAATTTCCTACTCGGTATCTATAACCAAATATATATACTAAAATATATGTATAAGCCATATATACAATATGCGCACATACTTAAGCACACACACACATAAATTGCAATAAAATGTTTTGCCTTTTATTCCCGACACTTCAGTTTGCTTTACGCATTTTTGAGTTTTAATTTCTGCTATTCATTTGCAAATGAATTACACACGAGCAAAGTGCATTTACCGGCGTTATACTTATATATGTACATGATATAGACATCTATGTACATAACGTTGCGCTCTCAATTGCAATTAAAATAATAGCGCGCCCCGGCTTTTGGCGCCGCTTTAGTGCAGGAGTCAAATCTTCCACAGAGTGGTGGGGAAGCGTAAAAATATTATTGTGTTATTTTGTATTAGATAAATAAGCGCCTAATGACTTTATGAAATTGAATTGACAGTTATTTTCATAAGTCAACATTTGAAATGTATGTTAAATCCAGGTAAACGAGAAATAATTGAGTATCATATAATATATTTTTCCAAACTCACACCCAGTCACTTAGCGTACCACGAGCATTTTATGGACCTCTGATGTCAATTTTTCCACGCGTTAAATATTCTAAGTCCGCAAATCAAGAACAGCAAAATATTCCATAAAATGCATCTATGCCCATCATTCCGGGCTATGGCGGATGAATTCATTCGGTTCTTCTTCGGCTCTCAGCACAGCAGCAAAAGCATCTTCGATGCGCAGCCAAGATCATATGGGACTTGGCGGGTACTGCATTGAATACTCTTAGAGCTGGACTGATTTCATCCATAATGACGACATGGCCTAGCAAGCGTAGCCGCAGTCTCTTAGTTCGATGAACTAACTCAATGGCGTCGTATATCTCGTACAGCTCGCCGTTACCAATGCGTAAAGAACTAAAAATCTTCCGCAGAACCTTTTCTCGAAAACTCATAACGCTCACTCATCAGATGTTGTCATGTCCATATAACAGGTCGGGGATAATGAGTGACTTGTAGGATTTGGTCTGTGTTCGTCAATAGAAAATTTTACTTCTCAATTGCCCACTCAGTCCGATGTAGCACCTGTTAACAAGAGTTATTCTGCGTTGGATTTCGATTAGACATTGTTGTTGATGTTAATTCTGGTTCCAAGATAGACGAAATTATCTACAACATCGAATTATGACCGTCAACAGTGACGTGGTAGTCAAGTCATGAAAACGTCGACTCTTTGTCTGATAACAGGATATACTTTGTCTTGCCTTTGTTTACTACCAGACTCATTTTCTTCGGTTCTTTACCCAACCTGGAAAGAGAAGGACTAATAGCGCGGTTGTTATGGCCAATGATATTGATGTTATCGCCGCTAACAGTTGTGCGCTTTTTTAGAAGATTGTACCTTCTCTATTCAGCTCCTCATTTCGTATGATTGCATGCTGCAGTATATTGCGGAAGTCGCACGATAGAGAGTCGCCTAGTCTGAAACCTCGTTTGGTATCAAACGGTTCGAAGAAATCCCGGCGACGATTATGGTATTACTAAACGTCAGTTTACATAGCCGTTTTAGTTTTTCGGGGATGAATATATAGTACTGAGCATAAAAAACGGGTTGGGTAGTTGTTCCTACTTTAGTTTGAATAAGTCAGTGTTTCTTAATTGCATAGACATGCAGTTTTTTTTTCTTATATGTATATAGTGTTCTAACATGTCATAGCGACGACAAATGACTGGTGCTACTAAAGGGCAAATTATAGAATAATCGCAACAGAATCAGTGCTTCAATCAAATACACCGCATTGTTGGAATCAGCCATACCACTGTCGCAGATTTCACACAAAAAATTGGGAGACAGGTTCCTTTGGCCAGGAAAATGGTTTGGAAGAGCTCGAAAGACGAGAGTCGTACAAGACAGGCGTAACCACCTTAGAAGTGTTCGAGATCCATGTAAAACCTTTGTCTTACTTTGGGTCCGGCAACCAATCGCAATACAACTCCGAATCAAACTGAAAAAGTGTCAGTTCTTCCTGCAATCGGGTCTTAACCACAATCACCACGATACTCCCCGAAAGTTCAATCCGCATGAGCAGATTGGAGCGAATTCCAAGGGTTCCTTCTCCCCGTGGTACCAGATTAAGCTTCCGATCAGAACTCGGTAGGCGAAACTACTATCAGCTGAGATTCCATACTGTTCTGAACTGGTGACTAGTAGTTGGAACTCAAACGCACTTTATCTTCTCTTCTTCTTTACTGGCGTAGACACCGCTTACGCGATTATAGCCGAGTCAACAACAGCGCGCCAATCGTTTCTTCTCTTCGCTACGTGGCGCCAATTGGATATTCCAAGCGAGGCCAGGTCCTTCTCCACTTGGTCCTTCCACCGGAGTGGATAATTCGCTGAACTATGTCGATGTCATCTCGTACAGCTACCATCGGATGCGGTATTCGCCGTGGCCAACGCGCAAAGGACCATAAAATCTTCCGCAGAACTTTTCTCTCGAAAACTCGCAACGTCGACTCATCGGTTGTTGTCATCGTCCAAGCCTCTGCACCATATAGCAGGACAAGAATTATGAGCGACTTATAGAGTTTGGTTTTGTTCGTTCGAGAGAGGACTTTACTTTTCAATTGCCTACTCAGTCCGAAGTAGCACCTGTTGGCAGAGTAATCCTGCGTTGGATTTTTCTAGGCTGACATTGTGGTGGTGTTAATGCTGGTTCCTAAATAGACGAAATTATCTACAACTTCAAAGTTATGACTGTCCAACAGTGACGTGAGTGCCAAGTCGCGAGTGCGACGACTGTTTGTTTTGATGACAGGAGATATTTCGTCTTGCCCTCGTTCACTGCCAGACCCATTTGCGTTGCTTCCTTGTTCAGTCTGGAGAAAGCAGAACTAACGGCGCGGGTGTTGAGACCGATGATATCAATATCATCGGCATACGCCAGCAGCTGTACACTCTTATAAAAGATTGTACCTGCTCGATTCAGTTCTGCAGCTCTAATAATTTTCTCCAGCAGCAGATTAAAAAAGTCGCACGATAGGGAGTCGCCTTGTCTGAAACCTCGTTTGGTATCGAACGGCTCGGAGAGGTCCTTCCCGACCCTGACGAAGCTTGTCGTGTTGCTCAACGTCAGTTTACACAGCCGTATTCGTTTTGCGGGGATACCAATTTCAGACATCGCGGCATAGAGGCAGCTCCTTTTCGTGCTGTCGAAAGCAGCTTTGAAATCGACGAATAGGTGGTAAGTGTCGATTCTCCTTTCACGGGTCTTTTCCAAGATTTGGCGCATGGTGAATATCTGGTCGGTTGTTGATTTACCAGGTCTGAAGCCACACTGATAAGGTCCAATCAGTTTGTTGATGGTGGGCTTTAATCTTTCACACAATACGCTCGATAGAACCTTGTACGCGATGTTGAGGAGGCTAATCCCACGGTAGTTGGCGCAGATTGTGGGGTCTCCTTTTTTATGGATTGGGCATAGCACACTTAAATTCCAATCGTTGGCATTCTCTCATCCGACCATATTTTGCAAAGAAGCTGATGCATGCTCCTTATCAGTTTCTTCGCCGCCGTGTTTGAATAGCTCGGCCGGCAATCCGTCGGCCCCTGCCGCTTTGTTGTTCTTCAGGCGGGCAACTGCTATTCGAATTGGGTTCGCCTTCTCCTGGTGTTATGTGGTTCACTGCCATTCAGCAGGCTGGAGAAGTGTTCCCTCCATAATCTAGTATGCTCTGGCATCGGTGGCTAGATCACTTTTGGGTTCTACAGGAGTATGCTCCGGTCTTGAAAACCTTCTGTAAGCCGCCGCATTTTTTCGTAGAATTTTCGAACATTAACCCCTGTCGGCCAGCTTATCAAGCTGTTCGTACTCACGCATTTCGGCCTCTTTCTTCTTCTGTCTGCAAATGCGTCTCGCTTCCCTCTTCAACTCTCGGTATCTATCCCATCCCGCACGTGTTGTGGTCGATCGTAACGTTGCGAGGTAGGCAGCCTGTTTTCTCTCCGCTGCGACACGGCACTCCTCGTCGTACCAGCTGTTCTTTTGCACTTTCCGAAAACCAATGGTTTCGGTTGCAGCTGTACGTAAGGAGTTTGAAATGCCGTCCCACAGTTCCCTTATACCGAGTTGTTGACGAGTGCTCTCAGAGAGCAGGAGTGCAAGCCGAGTAGAAAATCTTTCGGCTGTTTGTTGTGATTGCAGCTTCTCGACGTCGAACCTTCCTTGTGTTTGTTGGCGTGCGTTTTTTGCTGCACAGAGGCGGGTGCGAAACTTGGCTGCAACAGGATAGTGGTCCGAGTCGATGTTAGGACCTCGATAAACGCACTTTATAATTCACCAAAATGGCACTCCAACTAGTGGAGATCACATCGCTAGCATCGAAACTTCCAGCAGTCCACCTACTCCCCATACCACTCACATCACTAATGTCCGAAAGCATCAGGCATTCAATTAATTACATGCACCCAGTCCTCTACAAGCGTCCCATAAAAACAAACCGATGCATCAAATAGGTGCCTCTGTTGCAAAAATACATACAGAGGCTCATGCCTCGTAAGCTGACAACCAGACTCAGACAGAATCTGTTGTCTGGCTTATGGGCTGTTCCCACCATACAGCGGCCCCATAAGTGGCACAGGTCACAAACTAACCACGATATATGTATGATGCGAACAGCACGATGCCCGAGACCTCAATCACTCTGCAAAATGCATCGTAATTTGCTCACGGTTGCCTGCAGTCGTCCTTTACATCCATCAAGTATAGAGTGAAACACATTCTTTCATGGTCTCATGGTCAGGTCCAGGTGGACGAACCGGCAACTATATGCCCTTAAGCAGCGTTGTCACCGTTTTCTCATAAATATGTCCAAACCCGTATTGAAGCCCCAAGTTTCATTCATAGCAAAAGAAGTAAATCCACAGAAGATCTTGAGGTCCCATAAAAAGAAATCACAACAAAATATTGTTTTAAAAATGAGCAAGCGGGAAGAATATCTAACTTTCAAAGGTACATTTTGAATCATCACTTTTGGTACCGCGTTTGTGAAGTCTATGATCTTTTCAAGGGTTTGTGAAGAGAGTAATCATTCCAAATGCACATATATAAACAACTGATTTCAAAAGTGGTGGTGGTTTCTGGGTTTTTATCCTATATTTAAGCCAGTAAAATTTGAGAAAACTTTTAGTTTGCTCCATGTTTGCAACAATTGAACTGATTATAATCCTGCTTGAACCTGTTATAATAATCAGAAGTCAAAAAGGATCGGAGAAAACTCTAGTAAAAGCAAAGTGGTCGCAAATCCATAAATCCTTTGTGAAATAATCTTTACAATTAAAATTAGCAGCAGCAGCAAATTGCGAACAAAATGCAACATCTGCAACTTGGTAGCAATATAGAGCCGTTATAAAATATATATGTATATACGTAGATTTATATATAAAAATATATACGTATATGCATGATATATACATAGGTACATTCATGTACAAATCGAGTGCAAAGTAATGACTGCGACAAGCATTGGCGCCTCTGAAGCAATGCAGAAAGGTGTTGATATTAGCTGCGTATGTAGGGTTTTGTATTAGGTTGGTTCTTAAATTTGATGTGGCGAACTTTGTTAAGACTTAAAACGACCATAGGAACTATGTTAGTTGAAAATATTAATTTTAAACATAGTTAAGGTGAATCAAATAGAGTATAGGATGCGCATTATATTTCAGGAAGTTATAAAATTTAATTTATCATCAAACTCTGAACAGGGTTCGTTCCTCAGTTTTTCAGATATGGCTCTGAAATTTTGTCCACGTGTCTTCCTTTACGAGAAGCTGCTCATATGTTAGAACCGCCGATATCGGACCACTATATCATATAACTGTCATACAAACCCAACGACCAAAAACAAGTGCTTGTATGGAAAACTTTTTTATTTGAGGAGTTATCTTCACGAAATTTGGCATGAATGATTTTCAAATACATAGACCCATTCTCCGTAGAAATGCTTCAGATCGGACCACTGTATCATATAGCTGTCATACGAACTCAACGATCAAAATAGAGTTTTTCTAAGAAAACCTTTTTATTTGAGAGGTTTCTTCACGAAATTTGGCATGAATTATTTGCAAAGGCATAGAGGCAGCATCCACAGAAATTTTTCAGCTCGGACCACTGTATCATATAGTTGTCTTACAAACTGATCGATCAAAATCTAGTTCTTGTATGGCAAATCTTTCATTTGTCAAGGTATCTCCACGGAATGTGGGAACGATTATAATGTACAAGGCCGCCCTATAACCTCCTAGTGAATCAGACTACGATTGAATATAGTTGTCTTATAAAATGATCGATCAAAATTTAGTTCTTGTTTGGAGTTTTTTTGTGTGTGAAGAATATTTTCAGTGAAACTGAAGTTAAACTTTTTTTTTCCTTTTTTAGCTTAACTAAATCAATATAAAGGATCTGAAAAAATTTTGATTCATAAACCGATTTTCGTGTTCATTTAATGACCACCCTAATGCGCATATACGTTCCAACATTTGTATATGTGTAAAGGAAGTGCACTGCATACAAATTAAACAGGACGATATAGTCGATTTTACTTTAATTAAAACATTTACAAAACAGAAGCAAACGCATGCGCGCACACACCGACACATAACATTGCGAAAACGTGAGCAAACACCACGGCGAGACGCAAAGACACTAGCCAAACACACATATGTATATACATATATTAGAGAACCAAGTCAATTTCCGAGCAAACATAACATGAAATATATATCTTTATGTATACATATTCTTACATATGTATGTATTTTTCTACATATTAATGCGTTAACATGTAACTATGTATTTCTGTGTGTGCGTGAGACGCCTATAAGGGCTAAGTATAATAACTACTTTTTGCTGCTGCAATGAAAGTTGAGTTTGCGGCGACGTCGATCACGACGATGCAGCCTGTTGATGGCATATACACAAGCTCGATGCGGACACGGAGATACAGCTTGTGACACACACACACACAAAGAACTGTGCATATGGTATATATTACATGATACGCCATTAATAAAAGTGTTTAAAGTTCACTTAAAAGCTGAGCCGGGCAGCGAGTTGTGCGGCAAAAGACCAGAGTCAGCTTCCAGGAGGCTGTGGCTTGTGGGGTGAGGAAGAAGAAATCAAGATTTATATGCGGTGAATGTAAGGCAAATATACAAGGCAGTGTGGCACACACGTAACCACACTTATACACATATATATATATATGTAACATAGAACTGCTACCGCTGTGCGTATTCGTGCAACAATACAGCAACGTGCCTTGGCTACTGCAACGACTGGTTGACCAGTGACTTGACCACTGCCTGGTAGTGCAAGTAATTTGCTGCAGGAACAGTTTGGTGGCGTTCTACGTATCCACATATATACGTATTCATATAAGTTTGCATGTGTCAAATTGGTTATGTCTTCGTTTTGTATGCGCATCGGCGAGTGTCCAAAGTTATTGTGTCACGTATGGAAATGTATACAGCGCCACTTGTGCTGCACCCATACATGCATACAAATACTCACACACCTATAACCGTTTATTTTTACATACATAACTATCAATTGCATACACTAATTTATAAATATGTCACTACATTTTTTGCTTCATACAAGCCCAGTAGGAAATCAACATAAGCTAAGTTCCAAGTTTTGAAATCTTAAGTTATCAAGTCTAATAAAAATATATTCTTTACTTCTTTCCGACTATCCAATAGATGGCTGTAGAAGTCCCAATTAGGAGTTTGATCATAAGGGATAGTTATATTGGATTTCTGGCCGTAAGTTCACGTTTATTACCGTTTATCCAGCTGGTCTTACGACCGCGATCCTTTTCCGTTATACTTATCCAATACTTACTTACTGACCGAGTTTCGTACTGCGAACTGAAACCTAAATCGATTCGAAATGTTCTTTGCACTGTGCTCTGTGGTCTGTTCTGTGCTCTCCTGTTGTCATATTACTTTGTTTAATGTATTCTCTCACTGGATTGATTTGCCCGAAAGCCTCACTTCTTCTTCCTGTGATTGCTGGTTAAGCCAGAAGCAGAAGCTGAGGTTTTTGCTAATACAGTCACAGAAACCACACAGATCCGTGGAGCAGAACCTCAATCTGTGCAGACAGCACCTTAGCCTACAATGACTTGTACAAAGTCCCACAAGGTAGCTTAATTCTATTCTGAGAAGAACGATTCGTATCTTGAATTGTTTTATAATGAAGCCCAGGCACTGGTTGCCAGTAACGTTTTCCACTTTTCTCATTCCGTACCTCCTCTCCTAAGTTGTGAACGTTCACAATGAAAAACAATTCCGTTTCTATCGGACTGGTTGCCCCAGTTTCTTTCCCCAAGCATCCATGATAGTTAGATGTTATTTGCAGTGGTAAGTTTGTTAAGCATTCTAATATACTCCAGTACCATTGTTGTTCACATTTCGACGGACGAAAATGTCTGAAGTGCCACTCGACAATCACTGATAATGACAATTCGTTCCCCGTTTTAGTTCTTCTCTAGAATAATACATATCTGCACATCTTCTAATGGCAAAGGTATCAGCTTGAAAAAATGTTTTGAAATCTACCCATGGGCACTGACAGTTTGGTACGTGGTCTCACTATACCAGCCCCAAATCAAACTGACGTTTACTAGCCTTACGTACAGCTTTGCATTGTGCTTCTACGACGATTCTGCTCAAGAATAAAGACCTTTCTCTTTTACTGCCAGTGAGATTTTGATTCCCGTTTCAAAGTAAATTCTTCTCATAGTGATGTCTCTTGGGAAGCATGATTCCTGTTTTTGACCGTATACCATGTCCAATAGGACTAAAATAAGACAACAGAAATAAGGTAGATGTCTTCGTTGTCATCTCCGCAACAATATGGAGCAGAGTGACATCTAGTGGGGTTGATCACGTACACTTGGCAACAGTCCAGCTGGAAGTTTAAGACTAGCTGAATAATCCCGCGCGGAGTTTGTAAAGAAGCACTCTTGCTCAGCTTGGTCCTGCAAAGTAATGCCCACGGGCGATCCCACAGACCCAAATACAAGCTAAAGCAGCCGGAATTAAGTGTTTAGTATGTAGGCGTACTGTACCGCAAGTTAAAAGTAAAGTTAGATAATATTATATTAACTTGGCGTGATCCCGCTAGAGCTGCATGCTGCCTTTCGGCATCATATTTGGAAGATTCTCCCTCCGTCACAAAACAAAAATTATACGTACGCATGCCAAACTCTACATTTTGGTCAGCTGTTTCACAACAGTTTTGAATGACAATGTTGATATCCATGATGCTGCTCCATATTGTCTGACAACCATGGTGGTCATTCAGATTCTTGAGCTCCCCAAATCAGCAGCAAAAATTCTAAGAAGGAATCGTTAAAAACATACGCTCTATGATTCAAGCTTTCAGTCACGAGATGATCCGAGATTCAGTTAATTACACCTTCATTCAAGCCCATCGGTTTACATTTGCATATGTTGTGGAGAAGTTCATAAATTCTAGCGCATTTTAGGAGGAATAAAAGAGAAGTTATGGGATTAGAACACACAGCTAAATAAAGAGATAGATAAAGCTGGCACCTTACTTCTGACTGCATTTTCCTGCAGCACACATGTGCCATCTGCATATATTGTATGTACATATATCTATATATCAGTATATATCCAAGCGTTGCTAATATTTGCACTTCTCTCGTCCGCATGTGTGCCAACGAATACGTATATCTCTCATGTTTTTTTTTTTTTGTTTGGTTGTCCATTCGCCTGTCTCCGGCACTTGTGTCAATATGAAAGATGTAGCAACGGTTCCCCTTAATGGGATTTGGTTAGTTCGAGGCACGATTCTGTGGGCAAGCATATTAACAACGCTCGGAAATGTAAATGGTTAAACGCGCACGCATACGTGAAAGCAAATATATAAACATACATATCTACATCTTACACTACAGAATCGGCTGTAGCTATGTCGTACTAAAAATTATCTTGACCTAACGCTTATAGTTGCCGAAGTCAACCTAAGTCCAATGAAAATTAAGCGATGAATTAGGTCGACGCCTGTCCGTTGGTCTACAACACTTTGCAGTGACTATTAATTCTTCCTAATCATTGAGAGACGAAAATGTTTAGCTCCAAATTTAGCGGGAAGAAGATGGAGATTAAGGTACGGAATTGAGGTAAACGTTCGAAGGTGACTGGTTAAATTTAAAGTTAAATTATTCTGGTTTTTGGATGCTTAGTTTTATCTACATTGTGTGACTTGTATGGAATTTTCAATCTACTAATTTCTACTTAAGAAGTAGAGAATGTATTAAATCAGAAGTAAAAATAAAATCAATCCTCATGTGACGATGGTTATTGTCATTGAAACTGTCACGATATTATAACGAGCAAAATCGGGTATATTATAGGTTTGGAGTATGACCTGTAAAGAAATTTACAAGACAGACTAGGAAACTAAAGGAACCGACAACTTAGGCTTTTTTCCCAGGTAGACTAAATTAAACCCCTATATGAATTCCTTTGCACATCCAAAAAATAAACATACCTCCTTTATTCGATCTCTTTCCGACGTTCCGTAAGTCAGCAAAGTGCCATGTGAACCATATAAGCCATCTTGTCCATCTTGGTGGGACAACTTTGATTTCGCAAACGCGGGCCAATCAAAAAGGAACTGTTGGGATGTTTTCACCTAGTCCTTCTCAAGCTGCCAGCTGCCGTCCGTTAAGATTCTCAACCCTAGAGCACGGACGCCGATAAGACAATGGTCTGTTAGAATTCCCACAACTAGGGAAGGACCAGCCTTACTGAGGGTAAAAAGCTCATTGAATATTTTATGATTGATCTTAGGCCAAAAAAAACTTGCGACAGCGCCAAGATCATTGGTAGCCCTTTGCTGGTAAAGCTCTCACCAAGTCCAGTTATCCCGTAGTACTTAAGATACACGAGGAGTTATCTGCAATTCCGCTGTGGCCTGCCATGCATATGAGTCTTATCACAAAGTAGCTTGATTACATTAATAATGAAATTAGTATTTCTTTAACTAGGTCCAAAGGCTAGTTTCGTCGCCCTCCCTTCTAAAAAATAGTAAATCTACCGCTACCTTAATGACAGCAACTTCAACTTGAAAACACTGCAGTAGTCAGGGAGTCTAAAGCTGAAATTCATAGAGAGTTCCTGATAATATATCTTTCTCCCTTTCCCCGAGCGTGGACCCGTATGTAAAGACGCTCATTGTCTCTCTATCTTCCAGAGGCGTCTATTTACATACAACTGTGAAGAAAGTAGTCAGAGTTTGATTTGACGGCTCCACGATCCAAAAGAACCAAAAAACCGCTTTAAAGTCAAAGTGTGGGAGGATTTCGCATGCTCAGACACGTGTTCATTTAGAATCCCAAATTCTTAGCCACATAGCAACTTTTGCGCAATATAGCACACCTTCCGCCGATATCTATAGGCTCTATATGCAGAATAGCAGTAAGAAGACTTCTCGTTAAACGCTCTCGACTTTCCTTTCATTAGTCGTCTTTTAGAGAGCCTTCGAATACACACAGAACCCATAGAACGTAATGAATTTGACTATGGTGTTGTAAAGCCTGAGGATGGGTATAGTATTCCAACTGTTTTAAATCTTTGATGAGCTATTGCTAACGGTGACTAAACCAGGATGGACGATCGATAGGTTTTGTTATGTGTTTGGTGGGATTGGCAAGGAATTATCTAGTATGAGTAGTAGAGTAGTAGGATCGACTAATGGAACTAATCGTACAGATGTCGCCATCTTTGAACAAAAGGAGAGGAATTATATTCCCTCCGCTCAACACCAGGTAATGAACATAGACAGGAACTCGCTCCAGGAGCTTGGTTGGAAGGTTTTATGTATCCATCTTATACTCGTTGTATGGATCTGGCACCAAGTGACTGCTAACTGTTCTTTCGCATGGCGAATGATTTTGATGAAGAAAAATTCACCTCAGGAGAGGCTTGCGAAAATACTGTCTCAGTTTTTTGTCAATAGAGAGGAAAGTTTCGATTTGGTGTGGGTTGGCAGAGAGTAGAAACGTTATTTGTTCGTACTAAGGTCTTCTGCGATATATCAGTGATGCTGAGTTTATCTATTGTACAGGTAAAGAACCTTAGTCTAAAAAGATATCGTGTGAGAATTAGACCTAATTGTACTCACACTTGGTTACTCACAAGTGGTCAGTACAACGAGCAGGATTTAAATTTTGCACTGGTCCAAGTAAAAGCTTTGCGTTTCAATCGTATTATTAAATTTAATTTTTGTAATGGAATTTGTTAAAATAATACTCTCTATTTAGTAGTTTCCAACGTAACTGTTATGTGGGAGATGGACGTGGTGAATAACCGATTTAACTTACATAAAAGTCAAATAACAATGAAAAAAAGAGCAATTCAACGAAGCCATGCCAAATTCATTAAAAAATGTATGTTTTCCCAGTAAAACTACCGTTATTAAAATAAATCCATTTTATACTCGCAATTACATCACCTGAACGAAATCGCTGAGTAGAATTTTAATGAAATAATTATTGCTGCAGCATAAATAAATTCATTTGCGGTTGCACTCGAGCGCAAACAATCACAGCAGCTGAGAGCAAACAGTGAAAGCAACAAATTGCAGCCACACAAGAGAGTATGTGTGTGCGAGAGAGTGTGTGTGTGTGTGTGATTTTATTTGCGATGGTGAGGTGTGCAAACGATGGCGATTAATTGCAATGGATAGCGGACAAATATGGTAAAAGGTATATTGGAATATCAATATTTGGAAAGCAGTTAAATGAGAAAATCAAAACAAAGAGAAAAAGAGAGAGAGAGAGGACAGCGAAAACGATATGTGAGAAATAAAACTAAAAAACTGATAACTGATTTTTCGAAGAAATTAAGATAAAGGATAGCAATGAAAATAAAAATGAAAAACAAAATAAACAAGCGAAAATATTGAGAAACAAGTAAAAAAGAGATAATAAAATAAAGAAGAAAAACATTAACTTCTGTTGCACCGAAGCTATAATACCTTACACAAATACAAAAGACCTAACCTTCAAATTTGACATTTGAGAAAAAATGGAAAGATGGAAAAAAGGATAAAAACTTGTCTTGCTGACGAGATTCCGGACACCGATCCACGAAAACCAACTATCAAGGCTTAGTTAAGACGAGATGAAATGTGCACCGAACACGTTGAAGGCAGTGGACTACTAAAACACTCTGTTACCGACGAAAACATCAAAAAAGTCAACAAAATAAGTTCTGTGCAAAAATGTGTACGGCGCAGGCTCATTTTTGACCAAAAATTAAGAGTTAATGATTCAGAGCAGTGTTTGGAGATCTTCATGCATAGTAAACCCGAGTTTTTGACTCAACATGGGACAACGGTTAAAACGTGGTTCCATCATTATATTCCGAAGTCCAATAGACAGTCATCCGAGTGGACTACACATTATGAACCCACTACAAAGCGTGGAGAAATTGAATAGGCAATTGGCAAGCTGATGACGTCCGTATTTTGGGATGCGCATGGAATAAGTAGTATTGGCCACCTTGAAAATGGAAGATCCATCAGCAAAAAGAACCGTTTGACCGTCACCGTATTCTCCAAAACTGGTCTCTGGCGACCATTTCTTGTTCTGAGATCTCAAAAAAAAGTTCGTTGGAAAGAAACTTTCGTCGAAGGAATAGATGATGGTCTAAATTGTGGCCTATTTTGAAGCAATGGACAAATCGCATTACAAACATGATATCAGAATCAGTGTATCAGCCTCGAAGGGGACTATGTTGAATTGAAACAAACATATTTTGGCAAACAAAATTGCTTTACTATGGTACACAGGGGCTTTTTCAACTTGCCTTCTACACAACAGTCTGATCTGAGCTAAATTTTTCCCTCAAAATTTCGTGTCGATATCTTGTGAAATTAAAATTTTTCCCATGCAAGGACTTGAGCTGGATCGGTCAATTTGTATAGCATCTATTCGCTTTAGTTGTTCAATACCGGCGGCTCCGACAAATGAGCAGCTTCTTCAAGAAAAAAGGATCCATACAAAATTTTAAATCAATATCTCGAAAACTGAGCGGCTAGTTTACTTATAAATTGACAGACGGTCATGGCATATATTTTATAAGGTCTCCGATGTTTCCTTCGGCTAAAAACTTCGCGCCGAATTCGAAAATAGCTTTAACTTGAACGGAAATTTGGTGATGAGGGTTCTGGATCAACGATATCTTGGCGAATATATGTTTTTTAACCCAAAAATAATTAACTGATTGTTTTATAAATTTACCAAAAGAACAATTTTTTGTAGAGTTATATACTCTTCATCAAATATAGGTCCAAATATGGCTTCCATCGAATATATATTTTAGGATCACCAACGTTTCCTTATGAGTGTTACAAACTTTGTGGTAAATTACACACCCTGTTTGGGGTATAAAGACTGAAATTCCTCTAAAGAACGGAAGTGAATTCTTTAAATACGAAAGTCAACACAATTGCATAGCAACAAGCAAACAACAACAATGACAACAACACTAATCTAAAGTGGTCATAAAAGGAACACCATTAAATGGAGAAAAATATAGTGCCATTTAAAGCAGAAACAACAATGAAAACAGCTGCAACGAATGCACTACAATGCAATGAATAAATGTAATAAAAATATATAAAAAAGAAAAGGGAGCAAGAGGAGCACGAGCAGCAGCAGCAACAGCGATGCAGTCAAGTGAAAAAGGGAAAATACGGGCATCGCTTAAAGCGACAAGAAAAACAACAATAACAACAAAGCGAAATGCAATATGTGCCACAGAGATAAACTAAAGGCAGTCCAATAGTCCAGTCAGCAAAGTGGAAAACTCGAAGGCAAACATGGCGAGCGAGCAAGCAATGATAAGCAGAGAAAGGGTAAAAAGAAGAGGAGAAAAAGCAACATACGCTGGAACACATGCAACTTCAAGATGGTGGGTAAATTTATATATTATATATACACAAACATACATACAAGATGTATACTGTAAAATATAAGTAAGAGAATGCGCTTTGATCTCCCGTGGATTAGCTGCGAATGGAAGAGCAATCGTGCGTAACTTGCTTGCGGAAGAATGCAAGATATTGCATTTAAATGTATACTTTGTCTATATAATATCAATATATATACGGCTGCAAGCAGTTGAAGAAATGTGAAACACATGGTTATCAAAGAGAAAGAGACGGAAGCTAATTTCCTGCATAGTAATATCCCTAAATTAACTACGTTTGTTGCTGACTATCAAAGCTGTCCGAAGGATGGCAATTTAAGATGTGTGTAGGTGACGTATGAACGTCCTTTTTTAAGCATTGTCATCATACCTTGGATATTCGAACTGTGTTGCAAGAGCTGAACATATTCCGAGATGTGAAGAGTACGCAAATGAAACCCAAACATAGCATGTTGTTTGCCACCTGGACCCATTTATGCAATATATTTTTCATATCGAAGGTATTTTATGATTGTGGCTGAGAGTTTATATCGACAGTATGTCTCTTTTCTTCTTCTTTATTGGCGTAGACAGTAGCGCGCCAGTCGTTCTTCCTTTTCGCTGTTTGTCGCCAATCGGAGATTCCAAGTGTTGCCGGGTCCTTCTCCGTCTGGTCTTCTCAACAGAGTGGAGGTCTAGCTCTTCCGCTGTTTCTGCCGGCGGGTACTGCGTCGGGTACTCTCAGAGCTGGAGAGTTTATTATCCATGTATCTTATTATTTATTATACTGTATCTTAACTCGCTGAACTTTGTCAATGCCGTCTCCATGCTTCCCCGCTTCCCCACCTTATAGCAGGACGGGAATCATGACTCACTTTAAGAATTTAGTCTATCCTTGTCTCTCTTGCACACATGAAAATCAATGGTCTTTCTAAGCTGCCACTGTATTTTCGTTGTGTTGGTTGGTTCCAGATATGCTCCAATTTCGGACAATTTAACAGATTATTCAAATAGTCGTAACATTGCGTACGGTACATCGAATAGTCGACGACTTACGACTAACTGAATACCAAAAATCGAATATTATTATTCGAATATTGCCCCATCGGGTTAATCCGATTGGTCGATTCGTCGAATACCAACAGCTCTAGTATGTATATCTACGAGAACGATCCGAGAACAGCTTACCCTCGCCCAGCCGTGAAGCAACAACCGAGGCAGTGGATTTATTCCACGAACCTGGTCTGAAGAAGAGTGTGAAAACTGTTCGGCGACCGTAAAGGGGAAGACCACCGTTTCCCGGATTACAAACTCACTTTTGTACATCGACCACCTGTAAAAGTAACAAAATGATCGCAGACTCTATTCTGCCGAATTATTTTGCTAATTTGACACCGAATGCAGAAGTGACCTAAGACCTAGCCAAAGCATTAATAAACCTGCATTGAAGTTTCTGTTGGTTCCAAACTAAAAAAGTCGGACGGGAATTTTAGATGACCGGGGAGCTTATCGCTACCATAAACGACTTCCAGAAAGTGTATTTTTCCGACAGTAAAAACAGATTATCGAATAGTTTAATAGTCAGATAAGAAAAGTTTTTTGGCACAGAACTTTCTCTTCAATAGACCTTTAAGTTATCTGACCAAAAAATGCCTGATTTTCATTTTGTACAACTTAAGAAGGTAGATTGAGTTGATTTCTGACGACGAATCTAGATCTCATTGTAAAACAACTGGGACTTAAATTCATTCTCTCTATTACATATGTCTTCTCTAAACCACCTGTTGTTTCTGATGAAGTTCACAGTACAAAAAGTTATATCTGTGCAACCTCTGAAACATCCCAAAGAAACTGGAGATTCTTTTCATCTAAAATATCTGGTTCAAACTACAGTTGGATCCATATATAACTGTAGAAAAGTCATCAATGACAAAGTTCTGAGATTAATTTCATCTTTCCTGCTTAAGATCAATAATGTTTAATTAAAAGTAAATCTGGGAATCAGAAATCTGTATGTTTCTCTTATTGAAGATTAAGGAAGCTATACCCGAGGTCATTATTTTTTATTAACGAATTAAACAGAAAGGAAAGCAAGTAAATCTACATTGACGAATCGAACAAACTAATAGTTTAATCACCTTTATTCCATCCTAATGTGATTAGACCAATAGTCATTCTTGTGTTGAATTGAAATTAATAACTTTGGTGCTGCTTTCTACACCAGGAAGAGAGCAGCTTTCAAATATGCAGTGCCGAAAAATATCGATTCGAAGACGGTTTACCGAATTATGGCGTCTCTGAAGATTTCAAGATGGTCACACAAATTTCAATTAAAAATAGTGGCATGATTCATAAGAGTTCACTACCGCTATTAACCAACTTCCATCCATATATACATACAATGTTGCACTAATTGGAAGTAGATTCTCTATGCAACAAATTATAAAAAGTCCAGAAAACACATACATTACAACAAAACATTAAATTGCTAAATAAACCGAAGCTTTTAACACGCCATAACACACAATGACAGAGTTGTTAAATTGTATCTTGAGCCATGTCTTCATAAAAAACACTGCGAGGTAAATTCTTCTCGTCCATTAATATTCATTTATGCACATTTGTAGTTGGTCTCATTCTTATAACTACAGAGATCACATTTTCATCGGCATGATTCGCTGTAAACAAAGTTGCTACAATGAGGCTTTTAGTGTCACAAAGTGCAACAGTGTTGTTGCACCGGAAGTGTCCTGTGTCAGGACATGCCTGCATAAGAGGCACAATTATTTTATGTTGCTTCATTTTTATGGCGCAGAACTCTGAGTACATAAACAATAACAACCACATTAAGAATGACAACAGCAACAATGTGCTGAAATGAAGTAAAGCGGAGAAAAATCGAATTAATGCAACAAATACGATATTAATGTGTGTGAGTGGGGTTGTGTGCATGTGGAAAAGGGCACAATCTGCGCCAGGTTTATCGTGTCACTAAAATTAATTTCTAGAAACGGCAAACAATGTAAAGCAGGTAACGTCACAGATATATTAGGTAGTCGAAAAAGTCGTTTCGTATTTTGTCAATAGATGTCGTTGCAGTCGTATATCACCAGTGATAGCAAACACATTTTGTCATATTAAATAGTGCTGGAAAGTTGAGATTTTAAGCTTCATTTATCAAAAAAAAAATGGGGAAGTACAACAATGGTTATCTCGCTTCCGTTCTGAAAATTTTGAAAGATGCACCACGTCTGGTCAAGCTATCCTTGAAAAAGTTGACGAAATTATGGAAAAGATTTACCAGGACCGCCACGTAAGCAGCCATTACAACGCTAAGGAACTAAGCATTCATCATCAAATGGTTTTGAACCATATAAAAAAAAGAGACTACAAAAGGAAGAGCGATGCTTGGGTACTACATAAATTGTCTGTCAAAAATTTTGTGGACTGAATTAACATCTACGATTCTTTGCTGAAACGAAATGAAATCGAATCTTTTCTGAAGCGAATGGTAATAGGAGACGAAAGGTGCATCCAATACGACAATAATGTGGGGAAAAGATCATAGTCCAAGTGTGGTGAAGCTTAAAAACTGATCGAAAATCCAAGATTGATGTCTCGAAAGATTATACTGAATGTTGGGTGGGATTGGAGAGGAATCATCCACTATGAGCTGCACCAGCCTGGTCGATCGATAGACTCTACATTTTACTATCAACAACTGATGAGATTGAAGCAAGCAATCGAAAAAACATGACCAGAACTGATCAACAGAAAGGGCCTCGTCTTGCATCAGGACAACGCTAGACCACACACATCTTTGATGGCACGACAAAAACTGGGAAAGCTTGACTGGGAAATTTTGATGAATCCACCATATAGCCCTGACCTTGCACCATCGGACTACCATTTGTTTCGATCAATGCAGAACTCCAACTCAATGAAATAGGTGAAAAATTTTCCTCCTAGTATAACTTACATATATTCTGACTTTCGCTTCACCGGCTATAATTTGATACAGCATTTATTATTCGAATTCACCCGCATTTAGCACGACCCACATTGTTTTTCTTTATTTGATTATTTCCTTTTATCGAAGGATTTTAAAATACATGTTTCCATATTTCTTGCGAAATCCATGAATTTCATACAATTTCCTTATAGCTTGTCTTTGTTTGTGTCCGTACATATGTTGTAAAGCACTTTTCCCTATTGCAAACCGGGAAAACGCTTAAGCCACAGAACACAATACACTTACAGTGGACTTTCTTATACAGTTACAAAGCGACGGACACATAGGGACACAAATGCGAGTATAATGCGTGTCAGCGCTGCCATAAGGAAGTGATTGCTGCTGTTTCCTCATGTGCTTGTAATTGTAAACTCTCACACACTCGCTTCTGTTCATCCACTTTAGTCCGTTGGTACAGCGGAAAAGATTGCAGTGACATTAAGAGCGCTGGATGATGCTACACCGTTGCAGATAGAAATTCACCGTTGGGTGTTGGCAGTTGAAGGTGCTAGTAAAATAAATGCATGCGATTTCGAATTGAACTCAGAAGATTTTTAGAAGAAAAATAAAAAAAAATGGGAAAAACATGTTTAAGATGTTTATTGAGGCATACCTACACAATAATAGGATTCTTCCCCATGTCTGCATTGTGCAGGAAATTACTTCCAAGCTTATGCTATGCTTCAAAAAGAGATTCTATACAGCATCCCTAATTTCTCTTCTAGACAGTTTTTTTACATCATGAATATCCACAATTCTCAACTAAGCGGCTTGATTATTGAACCAAAACTTCATAATCTGGATATCAGGCTTTATGATCATTTGATCTTCAAGAATTTAACGAGACTCCAGAGCACCGTAAATGTTTTCGAAACTCTCTTTAAATCACCGGCGATCGCTATGGAATGGCCGTACGGCAGAGCCTTTTTGACAAGTGAACTTCATAAATTCCATACTCGTGATGCCACTTTCGAACTCTCAACATTGAGCAGAGATTCGGCACTTGTTATAATGTTTATGCAATACCAATAGTATCGATATTTGATGATCAATTCATAGCTGGTTAAGCCCCTTGAAATAAAGATCGTGCATCGTTTGATACTGTGGCTGAAGTCACGATTGTCTCGTTACAATCTTTTGTGAAGCTTTCCATAATTGGATCTCGTATCTCAAATCTCCATGTTAACCAAGTTAGCTATTGACTTAACCAAGATGCAGCCATATCTATAACATGTTAATCGATTAAATTACATTAGCCAGAGATATATGTATATATTTCTTCTTTATTGGAGTCTGATTATAGTATGGTGCCAGCTCTGTCTTGTTCACCAGAAATATCACTATATCCTGGAACCCATTGCAAGTTAAACGTGAAATTGGATGTTTGATCCAATCATCAGGGTATTCTTCCACTTTCTTCGATCAAACCCTGAGAGACCTAAGTGATTTCAAAATTGCTTGCCGTCAGCACATCATTTGTCAGAACAAAGAGACTTTGTTTAATTGCTGTGATCTCCGCTTGGAAGATACTGAAGTGATCTGGTATGCCGAAGGGGACCCCGGTATATAATTTTGCTGAACAAAGGCATCATCACACAATCGATTATCTAGTATGGAGTCAGCCTGCAGATACTTACCACTTCGATATTGTCCACCTCATCTGTCCTACAGCCTAAGCAATGTTGGGGGACCAAATTTAAGTTTAATTCCAAAGGAAATCCATGATTCTGAATGGACTCCTTCAGCCTATGAATTGACTGCACTGCCAGTTGCTTATAAAACATGCCTGTGAGCAGTAAATACGTATAAAATATCGTCTGGGGCCTGATTCAACGATATACTAAGAGCTGCACTGCTGCATTACATTATTTTCCACCTTACTAATATACCATATATAATAATCGGTCTTATAACAGATATGTTATATGTGCCACGAGGCGTTAGTCTCTATTTTTCCATCATCATTCTGTTACAGGCATGAGGTGCTATATCTGCTTTCTTTATCGTAGCAGCTAAGTTAGATTTCTATGAACGCTTGATATCTAAGCACCGTGGGTTAAGGCCGTCCCCGGCAGCTACTCACCTAAACCCCCAACGACTGTTGACGGTAAAGATAATTCTATACGACTAAGTTTGACAATCAGAATGCGTGTTTTGAACGGAAATATCCAAGTTTTGTGTTATTTACCCTAGTATACCGACCATAAATGACCAACACTTGTTTTATTTTTACAGCCGGTTTGACAGCTATCCTTCAAGGTGACTTTTTAGCTCCAAAAAGACACCCTTTATTTAATAATATACGATTTGCATTACATCTATTCCTACTCAAGTGCCTTTATATCCACAAACATGAGTATATTTGTGCTTTATTGCAGAATGAATTTAATTATTTGAGTTAGTGCAACCTTAGCGGCTACCAAGCCAAATGCAAGCAAGCAAATTCACACAAGCAACTCAACACTTTGGACCAAGTGACGCTGCTACTATGAGTGGTGGAACGTGCGTGGGGCACCGCAACGCAATAAAGGTACATATATGGTTGTATGCATATATATGTATGTGTGTGTATGTGTGTACGGGACTAAGTACCCCTGCGCATGATGAGCAAATAATGGTTTGTCCTCTACGTTCCTGTGTATGTATGTATGTATGTGCTTGTGAGTATAAGTGAAATAAATAATTACTTGCTTAGTGCAAATGCTAAGTGCTTTGCCACTCCAAAACAACTCACAAGTAAACACACATACATATATACAAGTGCATGTGTGTGTGTGAATTCCTTATTTAAGCATGCATTTACATTTCACCGAATGCAACTATGCAAAGCTATTATTGTTTTAGTAGTTGGCACCGCAACTGTCTGCGCAACGATGTGACTGTGGCAACTACAGCGAAACAATGAGTGAGTGCCACAAAGTTGTTACCGCCGCCGCATGCGGCAACAACACGCTATATGAATAAATATGTGGGTGTGTGTGCCAACGTGCAACTACTAACCAACGATAAACAAGCAATAATAGTCACATGTAAGAACAACAACAACTACAAGTACAACAACAACAACCTCAAGTAAAACAACAACAACAAACAAGGTATTGGTGGAACGTATACAATAACAAAAGAAAAAAATTGACAACAACAACAACAACAACATCCAGAAACCGCAAACGCGACACAACAACAAAAGCAAATAGCAAAAGCGGAACTCCATGCCGTACACTGAAAAAACCAGCAACAAACACGACATAAGCGACCAGCGTAGTCCACACCTAAGTTGTGCGGTAAATGTTGGCTTTATGTTGATGTAACATTTGTCGTTCGTTGCAAGTAACCGTAAAAGCCAGTAAAAGCGAGCTTACGCCACATACAGCCACTCCTACACCCACGCATACTCATATAGGGACACCGACTCATACATATGCGCATAAAGACACTCACACATATGAAATTATACTTGCAACCATATGTGGTAGGCAGTTAAGTTGCACAAAACGTAGTAGCGGTAAATCCTCGGTTAAGCGGCAGCTCAACTAAAACTGACTTTGAGCGCTGAAGGTGGTGTGGGTGCGGGTGGTTGGGGTAGTTTGTAGGCGATTCGTGGCAGTCGCAACAAAGTGACTCTGAGCACTGGCAAATCTTCAAGCTTCTTTTCCGCTATAATCGCATTGTTATGACTATTGTTGTTGCTGCAGTGGTTGTTGTTGTTGCATTTATGACTCCTGCGTCGGCTTTGTGCTTACGTAGTTGCCACACATCTACGTCTGTATGTATGTGTGCATAGATTTGTGTAACGAAAGTTGTTATTTATGTTGCCAAGTAAAGTGGCGGCTGCGGCGCATATATTGCACGTCCACATATGTATATACCATATGTATATGTATGTGTGTATGTTGGGGTTTGCTGAGCAAGGCTCTGTCGTACTTTGATTTCCATTTGTTGCAATTGTTATTTACTCATACTTGTCGGCTGACGTTTGCAGGCTGCGGAATTTGTTTCAACAGCACTTTTAACTACAGTTATTTTATACCCAAGCACAGCACAATGTAACGGTGATTTTTTTGAGGTTTGGATTTGCATTAGTATTTGACAGATCACAAGCTATGTATATTCGTAAACTACAGTACTTCGTCATTAAAACTACACTGTAACGAGCATTGCAAATCATTGAATTTATTACCAAAATCAGTGTTCGGTTCGAAATGTGTTTATCGACAAATTTTGTTCAGCGATGAGGCTCATTTCTGGTTGAATGGCTACGTAAATAAGCAAAATTGCCGCATTTGGGGTGAAGAGCAACCAGGAGCCGTTCAAGAACTGCCCATGCATCCCGAAAAATGCACTGTTTGGTGTGGTTTGTACGCTGGTGGAATCATTGGACCGTATTTTTTCAAAGATGCTGTTGGACGCAACGTTACGGTGAATGGCGATCGCTATCGTTCGATGCTAACAAACTTTTTGTTGCCAAAAATGGAAGAACTGAACTTGGTTGACATGTGGTTTCAACAAGATGGCGCTACATGCCACACAGCTCGCGATTCTATGGCCATTTTGAGGGAAAACTTCGGACAACAATTCATCTCAAGAAATGGACCCGTAAGTTGGCCACCAAGATCATGCGATTTAACGCCTTTAGACTATTTTTTGTGGGGCTACGTCAAGTCTAAAGTCTACAGAAATAAGCCAGCAACTATTCCAGCTTTGGAAGACAACATTTCCGAAGAAATTCGGGCTATTCCGGCCGAAATGCTCGAAAAAGTTGCCCAAAATTGGACTTTCCGAATGGACCACCTAAGACGCAGCCGCGGTCAACATTTAAATGAAATTATCTTCAAAAAGTAAATGTCATGAACCAATCTAACGTTTCAAATAAAGAACCGATGAGATTTTGCAAATTTTATGCGTTTTTTTTTTTTAAAAGTTATCAAGCTCTTAAAAAATCACCCTTTATAAAGTATATTACCAATGTGATATTTGTTGAAAAATTAAACCTTAAACTGTACTTATGAACAAAATACTTTTTCTTCTTTACTGCCGCAGACACCGCTTACGAGCGGCTAATAGCCGAGTCGTTTATTCTTTTCTCTATTTCGCGACAATTCAAGATGCCAAATGCAGCCAGGTCCTTCTCAAACTGATCTCTTCAACGGAGTGGAGGTCTTTCTTTTCGCTTCTACCGGCGGGTACTGAACCGAAAACATTCAAAGCTGGAGTCTTCTCTGACATCTGGATAACATGACCTAGCCAGCCCAGCCCTTGTCTCTTAATTCTTTGAACTATGTCAATGTCGTCGTATATCTCATACAATTAATCGTCCGATCGACTGCGGTATTCGTCGTCGCCAATGCGCAAAGGACCTTAAATCTTCCGCAGAACCTTTATCTCGAAAACTTGTAACGCCAACTAATCAGACGTTGCCATCGTCCAAGCCTCTACACCATATAGCAGGACGGGAATTATGAGCGACTTATAGAGTTTGGCTTTTGTTCGTCGAGAGAAGACTTTAATTTTCAATTGCCTACTCAGTCCGAAGTAGCACCTGTTGGCAAGAGTAATCCTGCGTTGGATTTGCAGGCTGACATTGTTGGTGGTGTTTATGCAGGTTCCCAAATATACGAAACTATCCACGACTTTGAAGCTATGACTATCAACAGTGACGTGGAAATCAAGTTGCGAGTGCGACGACAGTTTGTTTGATGGTAGGAGGTATTTCGTCTTGTCCTCGTTCACTACCAGATCCATTTACTTTGCTTCCTTATCCATTCTTGAGAAGGAACTAAAGGCGCAGTTGTTGAGGCAAATGATATCAATATCACCAACTTACGCGAGCATCTGTACACTCTTATAGAAGATGATGCCTTCTCTAGTTAGTTCTGCAGCTCGAACTTTTTACCAAGACTAGATTGAAGAAGTCGCACGAAAAAGAGTCGCCTTGTCTAAAACCTTGTTTCGTACCGAATGCCACGGAAAGGTCCTTCCCGATCCTGGAGGAACTTTTGGTATTTTGACAGTTAGGCAGGATTTACTCTGAATTTGGTGGTAATGACTGAAAATCTTAATTCGGAGCTGTACTGAAAAAAACAATCGGTTAGAGCTGTCCAGGTTTGGCCAGTAGGGTAAAGATGGTGTTCCATCAGGACTAAGCCAAACCTATGCATCCACTTTATAGGTCGAACCTGACACAAATGTTCGTGTTTTTATTATATGATTTTTGCTAGAGTCGAGCATTTATTTTCGAAACACAGCTTTTGATAAAATAAGGATCATTTTCGATTTCAGTATACGCAGAGAGATGAAGACTAGATTATCCAAAGGATACCCCACTCGCTCTGTTTACTTTGGACCACTTGCGACGGTAAGAAAACCTGATCTAAACACAATTACAAAAATCTAAACTTGAAGCCTGTAGAGATTAAGAGATCTTATATTGGATGCTGTGGTCTTCCCTTAGCCAGATTAACTTCATTTCCACTTAGGCGGCAGAATAGTCAACATTCTCTAGTTTTTACCACTTTTAGTTAGGTAAAGTTATGTTAAAAAGTCGAAAACAACTCAAATATGATTGATCAAAAGGACCTCATAAATATAAAAAATCTTTTCAGCCAATCACAAAGTTGTTAGTTGCTTTTTGGAAGGTATGACTGTCGAGATGTCTCAAACTCAATCTTGTTAAAGCTGGAAAATGG
This sequence comes from Bactrocera dorsalis, assembly GCF_023373825.1. Classification (NCBI taxonomy): domain Eukaryota; kingdom Metazoa; phylum Arthropoda; class Insecta; order Diptera; family Tephritidae; genus Bactrocera; species Bactrocera dorsalis. The sequence continues at coordinate 93,272,624 of NC_064303.1, forward strand.
AGCAAAAAGTGCCTGAATGTTTCCACTTTACCTTTTTCCATGCAACTTTAACAATTTGCGTCCGACTGGATTTTTAGCCTTTTACCTTGAAGGCCTATTGGAACTTCACTGAGTCGAAGTAGTTCAGTATATCTCTTACGTTCTACACTAAGCTAGATTGATTTCGAAGTCACGTAGGGACTGGGAGGCAACCAACGCGTGCTAAAAGCACTTGAAGTCCGTTGGTCCAGTGGTAGGACGCAAGATGACAGCGGGGAACCAGCTCGTTCCCGTTTCTATGTATGTGGGGGATCCAGCTCATTACCTTTCCTATATGAGCGGAGTAGGGGTGCCTTTTCTTGTTAGGTCAACGGTTATGCAGTTTTCAGCGCTTCCGATTTAACCAGATATACAAACGACCCTGATAATGAAATAGTTTGATGCTACTTATATATATATAGTCAGGGTAGACACTACTTGACTTACTTGCAGATCACTGTTTATGAGCTCAACGTTAGTTTTGCCCCACAGCTGTCAAAGAGAAAATCTCCCTTTCTGAAAGAAGTTGTAGAACGGAGCAGTAAGTCTACTGCTACTTTAATAGCAGCCCCTGCTGATTGAAAGACGCTACAGTAGTTTAGTAGTCTAAAGATAAGATTACGGGAGTGTTTTTTTACAGAAGGCTTTTCCTTAAACCTTCCCTCATAGCGTTTTTATTGCCCTTCTTAAAATTATTTTCACTCTACAATCGATTTCCATTGCTCATCTGAGAACGTTTCTTAAACTTAAAATATATTGATCCCAAATAATGAAATTTAAAAAAAAAATATTGTAAAATTGTTATTAAAGTTTTTGACATATTGATGTCGAACCATTTCTTCTATATTGATTTGCCCTCAAAGAGTAATTATTCATTATAACTTAGAGTTCGAGTTCAGCACGAATTCGAGGCGTTCTTACTGATTTTGTTTGCTTTTTACTTTACTTGCTGTAGTTGTTGTTGTTGCTGCTGCTTTCAACCACTAAAGCCACTCTTGTTTTTCACATTCCCAAGCAATCTAATAGCCACTTTAGCAACTATTTACAAGCGTATAGGCTTTGCTTGCCTTATGCTAACGGTTGTTGGTAGTTAACCAACAATGCTGAGTTGTTGGCGCAGCGATAAGCCATATTTGTGAAGTAGTAAGAATCCGTTAAGTAAACATTAATTGCATAGCAATTGTAATTACTAGAGTTTCGAAAACTAATATCAATTAAAAGCGATGAGTTGTTTCGATTTGTGGGCGATTGGTTGAGGGTGATAGGCGCAGAGCCGGATAGGGTGTGATTCATGTAGTGGTCATGAGTCTTTTGCGTTGGAAATTATAACAGAACGTCATATTCATCTAACGCTGGCATTATATCAATCACGCAAGGCTTGAAGAGTGTTGGAGAAAAAAATTTCGAAACAAGAAGAGAAATCTGAGATTAATTAAGTCGCGAGGTAAAACTAGGGAAGCCAAATGAAGTGATCAGACATTTTTTTTCATCTACATCGTTCTCCATCTTTACATAATTAGACTATATGAAAGTATACATTTTTTCTTGTTGTTCAGAACTTCAAAAAATTATTCGAATTTTGCTTTTTTATACTCGAAGGCAATTATTTCGATTTTCGAAAAACTCGATCTCGCGAAAAAATTGATTGACATTTAATGCTGGGTCTGAAATAAGAATTCTTCCGTTTTTCGAAATTAGCCTCGAATTATTTCGATTTTCGAAAACTCAATCTCTCGAAAATATGGTTTCAGTTCCACATTTAATACTCTGTCAGAAATAAAAAACTAATATTTCTGTTTTTCGAAATTAGTATCAAATATCGGACCCAAGTCGGAACTTCGAGTAAGCAATTCCAACTTCACCATGCTCATTTTTGAAATACCAAAGAAATTATTTTAATTTTCGAAAAACTAAATTTCTCGAACAAATGAGTTTGGTGCCATACCCAGCCCCGGTTCAGAAATAAAAAAAAGAAATATTTTCCGGTTTTCGAAGTGACCCTCCAAAATTGAATGAAAGACGTATCTTCGAAAATAATAATTCGAATTTTAACAAGCTCTGTTTTAAAATTCAAAGGCATGGATTTCGATTTCCAAAAAACTGAGAAATTACGGTTTTCTTTCCAGTCGATGAAATTAAATAAATAAAAGTATACACTCCTTTCCTTAATAAAGTACATTGTAAGAGTTTTAACACACAATTCTCTTCGTTAAGCTCGTGACTGTAAAACTAAATTTTTTCCAAGTATTCAAATTAAATTTAAAATAATCGCTTAAATGCAAGTTCCACGTTTAAAAAACGCCACTTGGCTTCCTCTCTCGGCTTAATGGCCAATACCATTTACAAAAAAAAAAAACCTATCACCAAACAACCGCTAAATCAATTGGACAACTTTTTACAGTTACGCCATTTCAATTTAAATTTTCCACCCATTTTTGGTTCCAGTGAAGAATGAAAAAAATGGCGACTTCAAAACGCAAAAATAAAGAACTAAATAAATGACCAGCTCATTCAATCGTTTAAAGTCCTTTGACATTGCTGCGCCAGCAAATCACTAATGAATGAGAGCAACAAAAAGCGGAGCAATATTCGTATAAAGATACATACATACATGCGGAGGGAAATCATGCCAAAAAAGGGAAAAGCAGATTAACCTAAAAACTGTTTGGGTGATAAAAGTGCATTGCGGTACTGCAAACAACAAAAACAAAAATGAAACTCAAAATAAGAACGGAAAAATATGCAAATTGAAGAGAAAAGTTTTTGTCCAAAACCGTTATATGAGCGTTATTCGAATTTTTATTTTCATTCTACTCTGCGCGCGTACTATAAAATATCTAATGGAATTACGTAACCTCAAACATATTAAGGAAAAAAAATGCGCTCCGCTAAATAATAAATATAAATTGACTTTATTATGGAAAATATGACGTAAATTTTGAATGGCATTTTATTGGAATAACATTTAATTTGTAGACAAGGCTATCAATAGCCGGCAAAGTAAATATAATATATCGATGCCTTACTTTCTCAACCTCGTATCTTAAAAAATTGCGGTTTTGAGATTTTCATATCAAACGATTGCTATTTCTCTGTTCCATAACTGCAACAACTTCCTATCTCAATAAGTTGTGTCTATCGTAAAAAAATTAAGAATACAAAACTTGGTATCTCATGCAATACTGTTTTCGTAACTGCGTCAAACTCTTATCTCAATATACATGTATATTTAATTGAGTATTAATCGTCTTCTTATTCTCCAAAAAGATCTTTTTATTTTCTTTTGCTATAGCATGAATACGTGTAGTTATGTATATTTACAGCTTAACGTCTGGAGTCCCGTTATTCGTCGGCGACGCTAGAACGAAACTTCAAAAACAAAAATTTACCGTTTCCTTGTAGTACTTGTAGTGAAAAAAGTGTGAAGTGAATTTTAGTCATTGCATTGCAGTTATTTATGTTATCTTTTTGCTTGGTGAATATTTATTTCAGAAGAGTGTACTTTTCATTTTAGTGAGTGATAGTTTTAACTGAATTTAAATTCCACTTAAGCTGCACTTAATATGAATGAGGCATCAGTAAATTGCAGCACTGCGTGCACTCGAACTGAGTATGTGACTACCCGTCTTGGTACAAGTCCAAGAGATAGTTCACCTGTAGAAATTCTTGAAAAAACAATCGCCGTTCTTGATGCTGAAACCGGTAATTTTGTTATCAAGAATCAATGCCACGAACCAGAAACACAACAAACTGGAAACGTAATTTTGGATGAGAAAACAGGACATTTTCTCTCAGTAGGTTCTGATAACTCTGGCTTCTCCTCAGAATCTGACTTTTCCGCAAGTGAAAGCGAGTACTATCCCAGCACTGAATCAGATCTATCTGAGAATGGATCTTCTTCAGTATTGTTGAATGAATCCTCTGGTGTCATTAAAATAAAAAGAGCACGGAAAGGCCAGGGAGATAAGCAAAACATAAGCGAATGCGTGGTCGAGAATATTCATCGATTAAGAGGAGCAAAAAAGAGACTGGAGTAATGCAAATTAGAAAAGAAAGAACTGTGAAAGTTCGGTGCCGTTCGGAAATATGTGCCCAAAAATTTGGTAAGCAGTGCAACGAAATTACAGAAGAAGATAGGAAGGATATTTTTAAAGTATTTTGGTCACTGTCATGGGAAGAAAAAAAGGCGTTTGTCGTTGCTATGGTGTCTCAAAGACCGGTCACTTCAAGAACGACTGCTACTATTTCTCGGCGAGTAAACACATTAGTCTACACTTTAAAAACATCAGGAGAGGTCAAGATTGTTTGTAAAAAATTGTTTTTGGGTCCAAATGGGTTACTGGCAATCTACATACAAGCAACCTTGGCTTGGTAAAGAAAAGTAAAACAGTAAAACGAAAAAGCAAAACAAACGTTGCCAAAGTAAATCACGTGAACTATTTTCTACAGAATTTGCCTAAAATGCCTTCACATTATTGCCGACAAAGTACAAATAGAGAATATGTCGACGTAGAGTACAAAACTTGGGCAGAAGTTTACAAAGATTTTGAAAAATATTTGATAGATCGCAACATTGATGAGACTGAAAAAGCCACGTACAAATGCTTTTTAGACGCTGTACACAAAGCCAATATAAGTATATTCAAGCCAAAAAAAGACCAATGTGATATCTGCTTTGCTTACAAAAATGCAAATGTCCCAGAGTTTGAATATCAGATTCATATAAAAAATAAGGAGCGTGCTAGGAAAGAGAAATCCGAAGACAAGGAACTTTGTTTAAAACGCGATATTCAAATGTTCACGGTAGACTTGCAAGCAGTGCAAACAATTCCTCTACTTTCAACTGGAGCAAACTACTTCAAAACAAAACTCTGTGTGCACCAATTCACAATTTATAACGAATTTGATAAAAATGTTACTTGCTATGTCTGGCATGAAGCCGAAGGCGGCATGGACTCTAATGTCTTTACTTCTTGTTTGTTGGACTTTTTAGAGAAATTGGAAGATAAATCGAAACCGATAATAATTTACAGTGACGGGTGCTGTGCCCAAAATCGAAACGTGACACTTTCGAATGCCTTGCAACAGTATGCAATAACTCACCATTCAGAAATTCAACAAAAATATTTGGTAGTAGGCCACACTCAAATGGAGTGCGATTCTGTACATGCCTCCATAGAACGGAAGAAGAAAGGAAGAGAACTCTATGTGCCAGCTGATTTTAATATGGTTATAAACCAATCCAGATTGTCGCAACCTTATTGCGTTAATTATTTAAATCACAAGTTTTTCCGCGATTTCTCTCAAATAAATTACTTGAAGTCAATTCGACCAGGCACTAAGAAGGGCGATCCATGCGTTGTTGATTTGCGAGCTCTCAAATATACCTTAAATGACGGAGTTCAATATAAATTATGTTTTGATGGAGAGTGGAAACTATTACCTCATCGTAAATTGCGACCACAAGTGCAGCACAATGATGACTTAGTAATACCGGGCCTCTATAATCAGCAACTTCCGATTTCTAAAAGAAAATATGACGACTTGCAAGACTTGAAACGTATGATTCCAGCTGACTATCATTCATTTTATGACAACTTGCCATACCAATAATAGGATTAAATTAAAATAAATTAATATGAATTCTGTTTTTTATAATATTCTCTAAACAATAAAACTTTCATTTCAAACAAGATATTGTTTTCATTAAATTATTTTGAAATATCTTCGTGGTATACATACAGGGTAGGGCCATTTAAAGTTGACCCATTTGTTTCTAAAAAAAAGAAGAAAAAAAGAACATGTTTTTTGTTCATTTCAAAAATAATTTATTTTGGTCCAAGGGGATTTGTTTCAGCTAATATTTAAAAATTAGATCGCGTAAATGGGCACCTTTAGCTTTGACAGCTAAATGCACTCTTTTTTCGACATTTTCCATGACTTTGGCCAATGTTTCGGATGATATGGCGGCTGTTTCACGTCGAATGTTGGCTTTCAGTTGAGCTAAGGTCTTTGGCTTATTAGCGTATACCTTGGATTTCAAATAACCCCACAAATAAAAGTCTGGTGGCGTCAAATCTGGTGATCTCGGTGGCCAGTCAACATCACCATTTTTCGATTTGGCCCATTTGCCAAAATTAAGGCGTCGCGGATAATCAGCTGGGTTTAGTTTTTGTGCCATTTGAATTTTATATGGAAACATCTTCAAATCTTTATGAATTATGCGTCGGAGAGTGGTGCGAGAGATGTCTAATTCCTGAGAGCGGCGATAACTCGATGTCGATGGAGTCTCCTCAATACTGGCTCGTACAGCTTCGATATTTTCATCAGAACGTCTTGTGCGTTGTCTGGATGCATGACTGGCATTACTGAGATTACCGGTGTTCACAAATTTTGCGTATAAAGACTTAATTGTGTTCTTAACTGGAGCACTTTTCACTTTATTTTTTTTGCGAAACGCACGTTGAGTTAACACAATTGAAAAGTTATTTTGAATATAAAGCTGAACAATTTCAGCGCGTTCTTTTGGAGTGTACTGTTCCATGGTATAAATTGTCTTCGAATGACGCTTCTAACGCGGTATGACATTAGCCGATTTGTCAGCGCTGTTAAAAGTTACAGCGTTGCCAGATGGGTCAACTTTAAATGGCCTACCCTGTATAAGTGCAGCAAACGAGTATCTTTTTAATCAAATTTCAAAAATGAAAATGATTTTTAATGCAGTAAACTCGTATCTTAAAAAATTCGTTTTATGCGTAAACTAAAAAAGATAAGTATATTATTTTTACTTATGTACATCGCCTTAATTCATTCCTTAATAATTGCATTTCAATTTTTGCATAAACAGTGACGGTAAATAAATAAGCAGTTTTTTTTCTTTCCTGAAAAGTTACCTTTTTTAAGATGCGAGGTTGAGAAAGTAAGGCATCGATATATAAACCTTTTGAGAATTGGCGGAGCGATGTTAGAAGTAATGAAAGTTTGATTTTTTTTATATATTTATAATAAATTCATATGTTAGAACTTCGCTCTACTTCAACCAAAAATGTACCAATTCAGAAATGGAGCTAAAGCTTCTTATATTCTCGATTTGAAATATACCTCTGATAACGTCACTTAAAAAGTTCTAACTCATATTTCAAGTATCTGAAAACCAAAGATTATTGTACCGAAAATTTCACAAATAATAACGTTCGATAAATTTATGGCTAACTCAAGTCTTATGCTTCCAACATCACCACCATCATTTAGGTCTACATCTCTTATTAAGCTTTGGCCTTCTAAATAATGCACATCCATCTTACTCTGCCTTTCACCGTCTTTCTCCGGGTTTCCCCTTCGCAAAGATCGAAGGAACAACTGGTACGATGATGGCTACCGTGTCGTAGTGAAGAGAAAGAGACAGCGGGGTGGCATAGATACCGTGAGTTGAAAAGGTTGTGAGACGCATTTGCAGACGAAAAAAGAGAGCAGACGAAATGCGTGAGTACGATGAGTTTGAAAAGATATAAGGCAATACTCGCACAGTCTACGAAAAGAAGCGGCAACTAATAGAAAGTTTCAAGACCTGATCATACTCTTGTATGTCCCAAAAGTGATGACCTGGTGGCCGATGTTCGGAGCATACTAAAGTTATGGAGGGAAAACTTGGACTATCTTGGAGCCATCATTAACACCAACAACAATATCAGCCTTGAAATACAACGCAGAATCACTCTGGCTACTTTGGACTGAGTATGCAATTGAGAAGTATAGTAAAGTCCTCTCTCGACGAACAAAGCCCGACTCATCATTCCCGTCTTGCTATAAGGTGCGGAGGCTTAACCATCTTATTCGTTACACTTCAATTAATCGCACTTCATTTTCCTTTGACTTATTTGATCAGTTTAATCATTCCATATATCAGTTCGATTTTGCCTGCGCCGAAAAATTATTTTTCTGAAAGTCAGCAATTTTGTTTTTTTTTTTTTCATCATAGTCCAACTTTTAGCTCGTACCATGGTTCCATAAAGTGCCAGTTTGAAGCTGAACTGATATTTATAATACGTGGAATCTATGTATTTATTAGATTGCCAAAATGTCAACGTTGCCTGGGTTTAATTTTCAACAGTTCAAAAATACAACAAAATTATGTCATGGTTTCGATCTTTTCACTGTAGAATTGGAAGAAGTAGTAATACCATTGTTTTCTTACTGTTTATTATTGGATGGTGGAGTTCCATTAGCAACGCACTTCATCCCGAACAAAGTCAGTTGTAGAAGTTGCGTAGAACACTTAGAGATAGGATTACATCAACACTCATTTCTTGACTAATGCCAATCAATGTTAAAATACCTTGAATATCTCACCTTCACATATCCAAGTGAATTAGAAGGAAAGGAAACGTAACGCTCAAGCTTGTGATAGACTTGAAGCTGCTTGTAGAGATCAATCCTATTCTATCGTTCAATAACTTCATGGAAACACTCAAAGAAGAAACCCTCGTTTGTACGAAAAACCAGCTGGTACAGTCAATTTCTAGAAGAGTTTGGCCATAGAAGAGCAGCTCATACATGATGTTTTCCTACCGTAATCACAAATTGCAGGATCTTCTTTACCGTCAATTTTCGCTCGGCCACGGTTTGCCTCGTTCATCGCTATACGTCCGGGATCGATTTCGCTTTTCGTTGTCGGAAGTAATAGCCGCAGAAATTTTACATTTCATACAGGAGAAAAGATGCTTCCTTAAAATATTATAATCGCTGGCTATTCTGTATCTGTTTGATCATGCCAATCTATTTAGTTTATACCAATTGCATGTTCGGTTCGACAGATTTCATACACACTACTTCCTAAAATACACTTTTGCAGAAAAATCTAATTCACAAATATTGGAGACCACCGAACGTTCACCGGCGTTCAAATTTCTCTCGCTCTCACTGCTTTTCAGCTGATTTTATTACATTCTCCCCCATACCACCCCTACATCACCTCTAACACCGCTTTAGTTTTCCAGGAAATTGTATTTTTAGTTGCAATTTTTATTTCACTAACCATTTATTTGCAACGATATCCGCTCGTTTATGCCATGCTAAGTCACTGAGCCAACGAGCCGACGAGCCAGCTGGGGGAAGCTGGGAAGTCACTCATTCGGCAAGTGAATTGTTTGTGTGGTCAATGCAATGCCATTAACGGCGGTTAGAGTGACCAGATGAACATGTACGCTCTCCTAGGTTTTGGGATTGAGTGTGAGTCCTAGGTTTTGGCATGCAGTCGGAAACTGTGCAGGAGAGTGGGCGAGTGGGCGAGTGTGTGTATGTGGAAGTTTGTGCATGGTTGTATGCTTGTGCCTGCCAAATTTTTGTATATTACTTGCTTCCTTCCTCTACAAAATTGTACAATACGAAAAGGTAGAAGAAATGCAACGTTCATTTGTGTGTGAATTTTATGTCCGTTGTGACCACCCACACACCCACACATAAATACATACACATACTTCAAAAAACAAATGTTTGAAGTAAAAAACTATTCGAGTTGCAGCAGCAATGCGATTGTAAACGAGTTGCTGCAGAGACAAAAATATTTGCTAACAACAACAACAACATAAACAAGAGTAACAACAAACGTATCAACAATACGGACAACTTAAACAGAAATACGAACAAGAAAAACGACAACAACTCAACAACAAAGACCCACCAACTCATCCATTACGTCCAAATGCTGGTTGAGCTGCCAGCGCTGGTCGCAATGTACCATGCATTCCGGTCGTTCAACACCCTCAGCTCGCTTTGTTTACGAATACTTCGTCAGCTTTGTGCTTAACCTGAAGCTAAACTTTCCTATCGCGGCGAATTCATTAGTGTCCATTTGTGTGTGTGTGTGTACGCGTTGTGCAACATTTTAAGCTGCTGCAACTCACCTTTATGCTGTTGTTGGCGTGCAACTGATCTCCGTACCTCGTTTTGTGCTTTGTTCTCACTTTTGTGTTTATTTTAGCTCTAACCCCTTGTGTGACGATACATGAGATATGCGAGCATGTGAATTAGTGAGAATTTGAGTGCGCCAGTTTTGAAGTGTGGTATATGAATGTATATTAGGGCGATCCTTCATATTAGGGGATAATTTAACCTGTCTGGTTAGAATTACAATTTACTACGCAGTCTCTCGGTCCTCTAAAGGATTCCAAGGGAGCTAAAAGATATGGCTTTAGCTCCTTCCGCTGAGGCGGATGGCCATCAACCCTCTAGTGTGGCAGAAGAAAGGGAATTAGGATTTAGTTTCGGTCCTATTGGATCTCATTTAATTAAATTAAGGCAAAAAAAGAAGGAGAGGAATTTGGGACCATGGAGGTGGATCCAGTCCTATCGGATCTAGCCAGTAATTAAGATGGATCGTCAATAAAAGGCTGTACGAAGAAAAGCGGGATGCTAACGAACAGGTCGCTGAGGATCAGGTCGCTGAACAAGAGCTATTGGAGAACAGCCAGGGGAATGAAGTTTCCTCATGTTAACCTCTAAAATGCAAAGAAGGGTTGCGCAAACCTACTGCTCCATCTGGGACGGGACCTAGACGATATCTAGAAACCATGAATAAGCAACTATGGAATTTCTGGATTGAGGATTAAGAAGCATAAGCTGTTGGCTCCAGCGATGCATGTCGAATGGGATTTGTAAGAATTACTTGGAAGTACGGAACGAAATACAAGTTTTGTTCTTGCCTAATGTCAGCGATGGTGAAATCGTCAGTGCTAAAGTAGAGGCCGAGGAAGGTAGATTCTGGCTGATAGGTCTACATGCTGCATCAGAATGAGGTGGAATCACTTCCCACGCTGATAAGAAAAGCCCTGGAAGAAACCCTGTAAAGAGAAAGCACGTAATTGGATCCGACGCAAAACTCACCACTTACAATCTGGGGAAGCTCGAGTACAAATCAGAGAGGTGAGTCGCTTTTTGAATTTATTACAGACGAAAATCTCTTCATATGCAACAAACGCAAATCTCCTCATTGTCACAGCAATCAGGGAGGAGGTTCTCGACTTCACCCTAGCCTAACCGCGAAGGGACCTCGGATCTGAGACGGGCAGAGTTCTATGGGGCCACTCATTCTGTGACCATAGGTACATCGCATTCAGTTTAGACGCAGCGAGTTCATTTAAGAAATTCTACGCGGACTTCAGATCCACGAAATGGCGCCTATGGTGTAGGAAGGTCCGACGAGCCCTTCTAAATGCGCCAACAGAGATCATTGGTCTTTTTTGAGTGAGTCGAAGTCTTCAGTACGATTTGTAAAGAATCCCTTGAGAGCTCTTCTTCCATTACATCACTAAGTGGCAAAGGGAAATCATCCGCTGAAGATTTACACTCTCGGAAATCAGGGATTCTGACTGGAAGGCTGTTACTAATCTGCAATGTTAAGGCGAATCTTCGCAAAAAACCTCAGTACTTTGGCGTATTTAAGGAAGGAATAGTAGCTGGACACTGAGCAGTCCGGGCACCCTTAAGCTGCTTTAAGACGTTCACTTTCCGAGAAATCCTTCCTTTTGACTGATTCCGGAGACTACAATACTGAAATTAGTTGCCATGGTAACTATGATAGCTTGCCAGTGTTTGGCCGACTATTGGGCGGAAAGATAAGCCACACAACCGGGATCAGAATACATCCCCTACAATCTATAATGTGACAGATCTGTAAGTCAAGTCGGAAGCTTAATAATTAACTTTGGCAAACGCCACTTAAACCCCTATTTAGTCAAATCATTATACCTTATACATTTCCCCCAAAGATCACCCCTTGCATCCAATTCCTTATCTAAATTAAATGAGTTAGCGAATTTTTTGACTTCGCGCGTATTTATAGTACTTGACGCTACAAGACACTGTGCAACAGCTTGTAAAAGTTGCCGTCCCTCGACAAATTGTTTGAGAAGTGTCTAAATTGGTGTATCTGTTTGCCGAAAAGTTGCGCGCCGTCACGCCACTCCTCGCACGTTGTACGCTCGCGGCGCACGCCAACTCAAAGACACCTGCCGCACCGGCATCGCGCGCGCGCGTATTTAAGCAGCAAGTTTGCTGATTGTAAGCGCGAAGCGTCGAATGGGGTAACTCTGCGCTTACGGCAGACGCGGACTGTTAGTTAGTTCCCTTCGCTTTTTCGCTTTGCTTGCAACGCGCTTTTTCCTCTTCATTTCACCGACGCCTTGCCGCCTGGCGCGCGCTCCAGCTCCAGCTGTACAGGAATGCGCGTAACGAGTTGCCAAACGTTCATTTGATTTCATTTCGTTTCATGAGAATTCGCTTTTGGCAATCAGCAGCTGCAGACGCGCACAAAAAAGCAGACAAACAAAAATACACAAACAATCGCATAATACTTATACGAATTTATTGCTCGCTGCTGGTGGGGTGCCTTGCAATCGAAACACCAACAGCAGCAGCAACAAAGAGTGCGTAGTCGGAATGCGTTCAAAAGTTTCATCCGTTCAATTGTTTTGTTTGTTGTTTCGTGTAGCTTTTGCTGTTTTCGCGCTTTTCGCTTGCAAAAGTTCTTTGTTTTTTTGCAATTTACTTTTCGTTCGGTTGTAAAAGGACTCTGTCGTCCTTAAACGAATATCAATTCCATGTAGACAGGTGCGCAAATATTTCGCTTTATTGCTGCTCAACAATGTTAATAAAACGATTGGCCAAAACTGTCGGCAAAACGGAAGTTTACGAGCTGATTGTAAGTAAAATCTTATTTCGTGTACAACTTTCTGGTGGAAGTGCTTAGTAGATGTCTTTGATTACCCAAAACTAGTACAATTGCGAATCGAACAAACAACTAATATCAGAGAAAAGTTCTCTGAGTGCCATTTTGACGTGGCCAGAAACTATTCTTTTGCATATCGGTCAAGCAGCTCACGACTTTCGGTCTTAGAAGCCGGTAGCCAAAGAACATCCATTTAAAAGCAAGCTAAAATGAGGGGGCGAACTATCCCTTCCCAAGTATTGGGAGATTGGGACCCGCCATATAAAAAACCTAATAAAAAAAGAATGGGTTAGGTACCGAGATTGTAAGAGGGAGGGAGACGCATTTGCAGACAGGAGAATAGAGACAGTGCGTGAGTATGAAGAGCTTGACAAGCTGGCCAACAAGGGACAGACACGACAAAACAAAATCGTTTCAGGTCAGAATCAAAGTGCTTGGCTGGGAGCTGCTACACCTACCGATAACAATTTGTTTTCAACGCTGGGATACGCATTGGCTGAGCAGTACTTCGACTCCTTGTTTATTACCGCAGACTACATATCAAAAATAAATCAGGTACACTCATGAGCCAATAAGGAAGATACTCATAAGACTGGCTAAAATCCCTGAAACTTTTGGGTCTTAAATTGACTTTGATGTAGCTAAATTCCATCTACAATTGGATACCTTTTCCATAAGTCGGTACTAATTGCGTATATATTATGCGTTTTGTTAAAAAAATGGGGATAGAAAGGAAAGACCACCAAGTTTACACTTCGTTCATTCAAATGTGTGGAAGAAACTGGTATAAAAAAATGCGGATTCTTTCCACGAGAGACGATTTTATACGAAATTATGAATAGAAGAACAAAGTTCAAGGCTTGGAATTAACAATAAAAAGGAGAGAATAAGAAATGGAAATCGTAGAGCCATTAATTTAAAAAAATGTGTAGTTATTTGAAAAACTCTGAAACTCGGAGAAATTAACTCTTATACCTGTATAAAGTATAAAATGCGCATCAAGATTGTCCGCTCCTAAATGTATGCTACGAAAAATGTTTGTAGTCCATATACATACATACATAGAGTGTCCGCTCCTACATGTATGCTTCGAAAACTGTTTGCAAACAATGTAATTGACATAGGAATATTCCAGCACTGCCGCTTCTGGACAACACTGTCAGGTGTTGCATAAATCATGATTTCCTTTTCGCTGTCAAAGAGAAAGCTTTGCGAAACTGTTTTTGTACAAGAACTGCAGCAAAAACAATTTCACAAACTCATTTTCAGCTCAATCCATAATAAGTACTATAAACATATGTAGGTGTGCGTGTATGTGTGTGTGTGTGTTTGGAATGTTTGGGCTTTAGGCACATATGCCATAAAAGACATTTGTCTTGCAGTTATTTGTGTGAAAAGTTTTGGCCAAATGTGTTAACAGGTAGGAGAGTAAAGTAACTTAAGTAAAACAATTTTCGACATTGGCTATTGTTCTAAGGATTAGCGCGGCAGCAAATGACAGGCATGAGACAGGAGATAAAAACGGTATGACAGGCGAAATGCTTAAGGATATGAAAGGGCATATAAATGTAGAAAGGCTTTCTTATAAAGAAATTATTATAACGGGTGATTTTTTTGAGGTTAGGATTTTTATGCATTAGTATTTGACAGATCCACGTGGGATTTCAGACATGGTGTCAAAGAGAACGATGCTCAGTATGCTTTGACATTTCCACATGAATAGACTTACTAACGAGCAACGCTTGCAAATCATTGAATTTTATTACCAAAATCAGTGTTCGGTTCGAAATGTGTTTCGCGCGCGTGTTTTGTTCAGCGATGAGGCTCATTTCTAGTTTGAATGGCTACGTAAATAAGCAAAATTGCCGCATTTGGGGTGAAGAGCAACCAAGAAGCCGTTCAAGAACTGCCCATGCATCCCGAAAAATGCACTGTTTGATTGGTGTGGTTTGTACGCTGGTGGAATCATTGGACCGTATTTTTTCAAAGATGCTGTTGGACGCAACGTTACGGTGAATGGCGATCGCTATCGTTCGATGCTAACAAACTTTTTGTTGCCAGAAAATGGAAGAACTGAACTTGGTTGACATGTGGTTTCAACAAAGATTGGCGCTACATGCCACACAGCTCGCGATTCTATGGCCATTTGAGGGAAAAACTTCCGACAACAATTCATCTCAAGAAATGGACCCGTAAGTTGGCCACCAAGATCATGCGATTTAACGCCTTTAGACTATTTTTTGTGGGGCTCCGTCAAGTCTAAAGTCTACAGAAATAAGCCAGCAACTATTCCAGCTTTGGAAGACAACATTTCCGAAGAAATTCGGGCTATTCCGGCCGAAATGCTCGAAAAAGTTGCCCAAAATTGGGACTTTCCGAATGGACCACCTAAGACGCAGCCGCGGTCAACATTTTAAATGAAATTATCTTCAAAAAGTAAATGTCATGAACCAATCTAACGTTTCAAATAAAAGAACCGATGAGATTTTGCAAATTTTATGCGTTTTTTTTTAAAAAAAGTTATCAAGCTCTAAAAATCACCCTTTATATATATTTGGATGCAGCTGAAAACCCCAGCTGTGAAAATGGTGGGTAGGAGCTCTCGTAGACTTTGCGATAAATTCAGATTTTACTGGGAATGGTGAGGAATTAGGTATTATTAAAGAGAACGTCAGCTAAGATAGTCGACATATAAAAAAATCTGTTAGATTGTTTGCCAGAATTGAATGCTAAATTATTTGTCACAAGTCTGCTATTAAATGGTTGTCAAATGACTTTCCAAGAACTGTCGATTGGCTGTCATGTGAAAGCTGTCAATGGAATACTGTCAGTTTGCTCTCAGACAGCTATTGACATTCAGCTGCTGTCAATTGACTGTCTAGTGACTACCGTCATATATCAAATTTATCTATTAATAAAGAACATATCTTTTTTTTGAGACCTCATCCGTGTAGAGTGATGGAAATCGAGTCAAATAATAAGCATATAGTGGACATTGGATACTGACAGATGAAGGAAATATTCTAGATTGTTTTATTTATAAATAAAGATTTATAAATTAAATTCAGTATAAATAGTGTGACTGCGTTGGTTCAATAGAGTCATATATTTTTTGTAATAAATTCAAAACTAGTCCATAACTAGTTCGTAACCACTTCAATTTCCACCAAAACTATAACTCCCCCATTACATTTCTCATCACGTTTATTAATCCATTTAACTTGTTAAACTATTCTATTTTGCAACTAGTCTGTTTGTAACCACTTCATAACTAGTTCCAAAGTTTTAGCTCCGCTACTAAAGTTTATATCACATTTAATAAACCATTTAACTAACTAAAAAATTATATTTTTTAACTAGTTTTTACCTAACCAGTTCATAACTAGTTCAGTAATAACAAAAAGGGAATCCGAATGTCATTTTTATACCGAAGATAAACAGTCAGCTGTAAATCTAATAAGTTTTTCACCAACTCAATCTAGAAAGTTTGTTGCAAGTGGCGTAGCTACCACTACCAAATACCGTTAGCGACAGTATAAGATTTGGTTATACGGACATGAGTGGCAAACAGTTATTTCTGATGCTCCCATCAACCTTTCTCATCCAGCGTAGTGCGAAATAAGCGGGTAGGGGGTAGTTTACGAAACCATTTTAGCACTGCGGGGCAAGTAGCAGCTGTTCGGAGTGGTTAGCGCCGCACATCAACTCAACTACATGCTAACTGTTGTTACTAGCGCCGTGGTTGCATAAGCAAATTGTCATTGGTATTTACATAAATAATGCATGATTTATAATGTGTCAACATGCTTTTATTGTCTTTGGTGTAGGAAAATATTTGCTAAATACAGTTATGTTTATAAACACACACATGTATATACATATGTGGATATGTGGAACTCACTATGCGTCAAGTTCGCAAACGAGTGAGGCAACATGAAAAAGATGAACTGAGTAAAGCAATAAAACAATAATGCAAATAAATAAATCCATACAGCATATACATATATGTAAATATATTTATGTCTGTGTGCCTCAGCAATCGAATCGAAGTGAAATATTACTTAAAAGTTGGCACTCTCCAGCATTTGCAGCGAGCTCCAACAAATTCAACATGCCACAGTGAAGCTGTAGCACTCATTTCGATGAATTTAAGCCTTGCTACTGGTAGATCGTACAGCTCATCGTTCCAACGATTGCGGTATTCGCCGTTGCCAATGCGAAAAGAACCATAAATCTTCCGCAGAACCTTTCTCTTGAAAACTCGTAACGCCGACTCATCAGATAATGTCATTGAGTGACTTCTATATAACCTGAGTTTCTTCGGTATATTGAATGACTACTGTTTAGTTCCTTCAAGTTGGCGCCAGCCATATCTACTCTTTAACACAAAATATCCCAGCTACATACAAACATATAGATAAGTCCAGTGTTTTCCCTTTATTTTCAGATCCAATAAGCAGCTGTCTGCGCATATCCTGACACTTGGATGTGTCAAATTAATTGCGACAGCAATGCACCACTAAATGTCGCAAATTGAATTATTAGTTGTCATTAACCGTTGTGCGTCTACTGCATAAATAATTGCGTGTGTACAGGTATTTATGTTCATATATTTATACTTGTAAGCTAGTACGTAAGTATATTTATTTGAGTTCAGATGTCGTCAGTGTGTAGACATTCATGTTCCCTTATGTAAACAAACTTCTGCACCGATAATTAGCTTGTTATTTGACAACTTATTCGACCCTAATTGCGGTCACTGTGTTTTTACTGGATCTCCAGCTCTTCTTTTGTGCTACAATAACCTAACAAATTGTTTCGTGGAATCCCCAAGGAAATGTAAGCGTTAAGTGTGGGGAAATCAAAATGTTGCTTGGATTTTTTCGATCGGAAAATTTATTTTTTTCACCACTCATTGTAATGTGAGGGGTTAAAAACAGATTACTTGCTATTTTTTGGGATTTTATTTCGTTTGAAACGATGCAACAGTCAAAAGGAACCACTGTGTACGCTTTAAAAATATGTATATGATGATGGTGACAAGCTGAGGGTATTTTAGCCATATTCGTTTGTCCGCCCGTCATTGCAGTTATGGTGCATGGTGCTTCGCTGAACTCAAGGTAAATATATTCGTCCTACTGAGTCGTTCTATTCGCAACACCATCACCCATCTTGAGATGTAGCACTGATATTGAATAATATAAAATACAACCGAGATACCAAATCTCGCACATATTTGATGACTGAAATTGAAGCTCGTGATCCGGGGCGATATTGGGTTTCAACAAGTCGCGCCAGATCTCACACATCGCATCTATCATTTCCCCTCTTTTAGGCAGGTAGATGGCTACCAAGGTATCACATCGATAAACGTTTCCTGTGGGAATCTGTAAATTAATTAATAAAGTGTATGATGACCATCCCGCTTTGTATCAGCCTCGGAGCAAATTATGATATGTATCATTTGCTAGTTACCAGTTGAAATGTTTTGAGCAAGTAATCTAAAATTAGGACCTAACTGATGGACCATCTGAGGACGTAGCCGCGGCCAACATTTGAAAGAGATAATCTTCAAAACATAACAATGATAAACATTCCCTATTAAAATTGAGGTTTCTGAGGACTTCAAAATGGATTCCCCTTTATAACACGGTTTCGGCTATGAAGCTTTCCGCAGACAAATTTCACATGAATTTTAACAAATTTCGGAAAGCAATTTAAACGCTACCTGGAGAAGTAATTTAAACGCTACCTGGAGAATACTGTTTTCTGACCTTTTCGAAAACGATTAGTGTGGTGTCTTCAAGAGTCTACTATAATTAAATGCAACATTAATAATAAAAGCGCTTTTATCTCGCTATGTACATATATATGCATATGTTATATGTAATATGTCCCAAATGTTTAACTAACAGCAACTCAACATAACAAATGAACCACTCAATGCCATTAACAAACGACCCGCTAGACCGCAAAACGTTCGCCTAGTCTTAGGCTTGTCAAGCAGTTAAGCCCACTTTACCTAAGCGTAGGCTTTATATGCAAACACATAAGTATACGATATATAACTGTGCATATGTATATATGTAAATAGTCGTTATAGACAACGCTGTGAACCCACTGGCAACAACACAATTGAATTGCTTGAGTGTATTTCAACGCTTGATTTGCGCTTTGGGTTTGATTGTTTATATGTAACCATCATCGTTCGCCTAGTCACTGCAACATTTAATTTTCCACTTCATCTCGCTTTCAATTTATGTCATTTGCGTATGGCGTAAGTGTCCTTTGAAGTGGACCGAGGCGGACATTTCACACAA
Organism: Bactrocera dorsalis; assembly: GCF_023373825.1. NCBI lineage: Eukaryota > Metazoa > Arthropoda > Insecta > Diptera > Tephritidae > Bactrocera > Bactrocera dorsalis. The sequence goes on from NC_064303.1 coordinate 93,291,686, forward strand.
ATTGAGAACCCTTCCAATGTATAAGTATATGCATACTTATATGTAAATCTAAAAGTAAAGGGTGTGTTTTGTAGAGATCTAGAGTTATTATTTGAAATAGGTTTGGTTGAAAGGTTGATCCCCAACAGGGAACCCAAATTGGACCACTTATAGCTGTTCCGTTGTGATAACTAGAGCTCCTATAAAATGGAATATAAAGACCCCCATAAATCGACGAGGCACTTTGAGCTGTTCACAAATTTGCTGAGGCGGCTAATATCAGTAGCTGTGTTTCTTGAATCGCCGAAGGTATGATCGCCAAGATGTTCAATTTCAGTCTTGTAAAAGCTGGACAATGATGGAGAAAGCACTTGAATATTTCTTCTTCACCTCCATCAATACAATTTTGATAGTTTGCATCCGACTGGATTTTTAGACTTACCGATTGAATATCTATTGGACAATGTCCAGTAAGAATTCTTACGATTGCTGCAAGATGAGCTTTGCTATGGACAAGTAGATGAGTTGATCTTTTGCTCTTTTAACTCTAGGCTGGAACGTCGCACAGAGGCTGCTCATTAAGCATCGTCTGCTAAGCGCACGTGAGATCCATTGGTCCACTGCTAGAACCCGAGATGATAAATAATTCAATAAGTTTTCTTTTTAATTTCAACGTGGTAAGTGGATCACTACTTTTCTAATGAAGATCGTCATGTCGGTTTGCAAATTTTCTAGTTTTGGTAGCCTTTCTCCAACAGGTTTTGTATCACTCTGAATATTGGATTTCTAAGTGCTCGGTGCTTGGTCGCAGCTTGTTATTCACTGTGACAGAAACGTTTGATATGATCAAGCAGGCTTACCCAGACGTTATTTTAGTAAGAAGTGTTGTGTTTCGGTGGCATCACGCCTTTTTGGAGGGCCGGGAAGAGGTCGCTGGTGAAGACTGGAGTAAATCCAAAGTGAAAACGATGCTCATTGTTTTTTGACATCAAAGGCATCCTCCACCATGAATTTGTTCCTCCTGGTCGAACCGTCAACGCCAAGTCTTACCTGGAAGTCCTCAAGAGACTCAAACGAAAGGTCAAACGGGTCCGACAAGACATCGCAGCCGATTGGAAATTGCACCACGACAACGCCTCGGTTTACACTGCCTTTTTTGTGAACAGCTACCTAACCAAGGCTGGCATCCCAACGCTTCCGCAGCCGCCCTACAGCCCAGATGTGGCCCCGATAAAAGGCAAGAATTTTGAGACGACATAGGGGATCCAAGCAGCATGTACTTCGGTTCTCAAGGCTATTCTGGAGAATACCTTCCGTGACGCCTTCATCGATTGGAAATCGAGCTGGAAGCGCTGCATCGACGCAGAAAGAGCCTATTTTGAAAGTTTTTAAAGAATTGTAACGATTGGTGTAATAAATTTTTTTAAATCGACTCAGTCCTATTACTTTCCGGACTAGCTCTTTATATCCAATCTAATTGTCAAACGCCTGTATTTACACCTCTTATTAACACACCCTATATTGCCAAATGCCAATAGCTGCCGGAAGCAGCGAGTTACACTTTCTTTTCTAACTTAAAAAAAAAACTACCCGAAATTATAAAGTTTTGCCACTGTTGCGCTTGAGTTTCCTATCCTTTTTCACTTTGCAGATTCTGCAAATTCTTGCTAAATTCTAATCGTCCGTTGCCTCTAATACATTTTTCCTCTATACTGAACATTTTTCTACACCGTTTTGTTTTATGCTGATTATAGGTAAAAGAATTGCGGCCAAAGTTCGAGCGCATGCCGTAAAGTTGCTTAGCGAAATCTTTTTTGCCGCCCACCCGCTGCGCAGCGCAACGCCCTTACTTCAATTTAATTCCTTATACTTCATTAACTTTTACGAAATTTTTGTCGTTTTGCCTTAAATTCTCGTTTGTGCGCTGTGAAACCCGTTTCCACAGCAATAATTTATGGCAACTTTTTTTTCAGCGTTAACTCTTCTTCTTCTTGTGCACAAATTGTTCCGTTTGGTTATATGGATACATGTAGCTCACTCGTTTTTCGATTTCTTTTCTCTTTCGGTTTTCTTCCAGTTATTCGCCCTTTTTTCTGGTGAACACCACTTGTTTACACCAAATGAAATTTTTATCAAATACCAAAGGCAATGGAATGCCTTGATCAAAATAAAACCACCGTCAGGATAAAGTTTTTCGTACTCGTGTCATTTTTTATTGTTGTTATTATTGTTGTTGGTATTCTGTGCCTTTTATTATCTTTCGCATTGTTTTAGTAAAAATTTATTGTGTGTTTCTCATTTTTCCCGCATTTTTGTTTCGCTTCTTTTTTCATTATTTTAATGTGGTTTCCCATTCTGGCTGTGGCACTTCCTCGTTTCGAGAAATTCTCACTCATTTACGCTAATTTGCGTAATTATACGCTTCATAAAGCATTTTACCTTATTCCATCGTGCCTCTGCTGCATCTTCTTCTCGGTAATGCTTAATTGTAGCATGCAAAGCAAAGCAAGCCTGAAAATTGCTCACAACTTTTCCACAGCAACTGTTATTCGAAGGGAAGGTAGGGAAAGCCAAAAATTATTTATTAGGCGACAAAGTCTTGTAGAGGGGTTTTAAGAAAAATTTCGGTTATTTCAGGAAGAGCAAAGCTCTCAGATTAATAAAAAGGTGGAGCCAACACGTTTATATTATTGTAGTACACATAACCTCAAAGTCAAGAAAAAAGATGATCAATAAAGAGGAAGACTTCATAAATTATAATATATTTTGAGATGTTGAATAAAAAATCTGAATTTTCTTCACTTGAGTTTGAGCTAGAAACCATGAACAAAATCTATCCTCAGTTGCCTCGTCAGTTTCCATTATTGCAAATCTTCTATTCTCCAAACAAGATATGATTTGAAAAATATATAGTCTCCTTTCAACGACCTTTGGATCACCGAATTCTTTGTATTTTTATTGGTATGGCTAGATTTGATGGTTGAACCAGAGATCGCGTTTGGAATGCTATATGTAGTCTATTAGGAACCATAAAAATGGAGCTCATGTGACCAATACAAATTTGATCACACGTTTAATTTCAATTCCCACCTGTGATACCTGAAATTGTAAGCTCTCAAGTGTTTCTGTTTGGATTTCACAAACGCAAGGCGATCAAGAGAAGTTCGTTCCACCTAGTTTTCTGCCATACCTTCATTAGATATCTTACATTCGATCTTGGATCAAAAGGGTTTTGCGATAGCGCACGAATCGATGATAGCCTAACGCTGTCCAAAGGCTCTGCGAAGCCCTGCTATTCAGTAGTAGAAAACATGAGGAGAGGGCAGCATCGACCGCTTCTAGACTACAGATAGCGGAACTAGGGTGTGTTTCTTAACAGCTCCTCAGATTTACAGTTGCCTGAGATTTCACTGTAGTTAAAAACCCAAACTAGTCCAATCACAAACTGACTGAATGTCATTGATAACGAGGTTAACAGCCCTAAATTCACGATTAGTGAGCTCAAGCCAGGAATCGCCGCCCTGCTATCAGAGTTGGTAGTCACTTCTCTGAAAAAGGCTGCACTCCGGGTAGAAAATGGCTGCAGCTCGTCTTGAAAACACTGTAATAAAGCCTGAAGTGGAGGTTTATAGAGAGTTCCTGATAATATACTCTTCCATCAAGCTTTGACCCCAAGCTTTGACCCATCCGTAAGGAAGTGCCCCTTTCCTCCATCGACTTCTATTCACTCACAACTCGTTCGGAGCTATGTGGACAAAAAAAAGGAGCCGTCAGAGATTGGTTTGGTGACTCTATGATCCAAAGTACCCGGTATAAAGTCAAAGTATGTTCAGAAACGTGTTCATTAGGCAACAGTGTTCTCTGAGTCTGATAGCAACTTTCGCGGCCATACACTATCAGGCGATATCTATGGGTACTATATCCAGAATGTCATTAACTGCCATGGTTTGGAGTGGAGCTTAGTGCACCACACATATTGAAGAGCGTCGCCCACTGAACGCTCTCGAACTTAATTGCACATTTGGTCTTTTCTGGGCTCTTCACTGCACAAATACCCCAAAGAACTTTATAGGACAGAGAACTATATCGGTGAGACACCGAATGGTATGAGTTATAATATCCATTCCCACGACAATGGGATCTACTCAACTGCAACGAACCCGAATTTTTATGCGGCCAAGGATTGTCAAATAATGCGTTTTTTCCGAATAAAGTCGACATCAAGACGAGTAGAGGTATCAGTTCTATCAGTTTTCGAATATTGCGGTGTTTCGGTAATCAAATAAGTCTTAAGTACTTTTTTCAGCCAGTAAGGAATTGTTCGTTTATTGAAGTTACAATGCAAATACCATTGCAAACATAATGGGAATGTTCGGTATGAACTAAAAATTATATTTCTAACAGTAAGTTTCCAGGGTTGTCAAATAGTTGAAACTTCAGAAAAAAGTTCATCTCAATGGTTCAAGTTTTCTTCTGTTCGTCTTTTTTAGAAGAATTATTTTACGAGAACTATTTATTTTTTCTTTATCTATAATGGGTTTTCTCATTTTTGCTATATTTTATGTACGCTTACTTTGCAAATAAGAGTCCGAGTGCGGCAGGTTTGCGAACTTAAACTTGATCCGTAGTCATCAACTGAAGCTTGTTAAATTTCCACTGTTCTTGAAGTTGCTTTTATTCGAGAAAGTATCCACTATTTTATGAGTTTTTTTCATAATAAAAAAGAATTATATCATCTGCTCTCGAATTTCACTGTAGATACCTGATCTTTCTCGCAAAAATGTCCAGTTTTGTTCAGAGAGCTTAGAACTGAATACCAGGTTGGACGGAAATTATAGAGTTGGTACTCTTAATAGTCAGAAGGAACCAACTGTGAGTTTTCATTTTTTCTTTTTTAGCGTTTCTCCCATCTAAAAGACTATGGATTCTATTTTTAATTTTAAAAATTTAAAAAACGTGGTATTAAATTGCTATCAATCAAATTAAGAGCAAAATCGGAGAAAATGAAAGTGAAAGCAAGCAAATACATAACAAATGAGAGAAAATCAACAGAATGAAAATAAAATTTACAGTTGCAACGCCAACACGCCGGACACCCAGCAGCATTTTTACATGTAATGTACAACATAACAATAAAAGCAACAACAATAACAACAACAATAACTCGCAACAACTGACAATCGATGATAAACTGCAAAATACATTTCCGTTTCCGGAAGTTTGCTGCTGAACTGCGCTTAAGCTGTAAATGCAGCAGGATAATATTTGTACGATAATAACCGAAAAGTAAGAAGCAGAAATGAAATTGTGAAAGCACAATGAACCAACCAAAACAATAACAACAACAATGTAAGCAACACATAAACCCACGAAATAAATGGATTGGAGGACTTTGCCCGGAAAGACAGTGAAAAATATCCAATTTATAGATAAACATAAAAAAATCCATTAATCACAAATACCGACGAAATAAACAAGCAGCCGAAATAGCCGAGGCGCAACACGACGCGTCCAAGCAGCAACAGATGCAACACGCAGCAAACACGTACAGCAAACGGAGTAGCAACGGCGGTGGCACTGTTACTGGCAGTCGTAGCTTCTCCACGGTAAGCAACTGCTTGATCCGCTGACCATTCGCCATCGCTAAGTCCACACCAACACCGCATGACCTTCGCGCGGTCGCTTACATTCGCCGCGTTTCTGACTGCGTTGATAGATAGCTCGGCGCGCCGTACTTTATTTCATAATGGAGTATTTGGCGCTCTGAAACGCCGGCAACCAAAAAAAATATACGAATAGCTCGAAATGCGGCGATCTGCCTTGACTCGCACACATTCCGCACATTATTCTCCCCTTTTTATCATCCTTTATGCACTGTTTGCCCGCTCAACCGTTACTCACTTACCGAGCGCTCTCGTTGCTTTTGTTATTGTTTTATTATTGTTGTTTTATTATTGTTGCTTTGGTTTTATTTTCGCTTCACTGCTGGTATTTGGGCGCTGATATATGATGCGGGTTCTTGCCATTTTATGGCGTTTAAATTGAAGTTTTATGGTTTGCCCGATTTCCAACGGACGCTACTCAATTTTTAATGCATCCACAATGAAGTTGAATGCGTAGTGCTTTTATGGGTTTTACTACTTTACTTATTTGGCTTAAGGGGCGAAAATGGCTGCAGTAAAATCTTCACCGATTTACTGACTTTGCCGGGGTCTTTATGACACCAGTTTTGAGTTTGCGAGGCGTTCAGTTTAAAGTTTGGTTCCTCTTTTTGTTCGAAAATACATAAAAGAGCTAAACCTCATGAATAATTTTTTATGGAAAAGCAACAGTTTACTTGAAGTCAACTGATTAGATTTATACTAAGGAATCTTCAAAATATAATGTCGGTGGTAAATCGGCTCCAGACCGGAACCTACTCTCGTAGAACGCTCAGAGGTGATCTGGTGACTGACACCCAAAACATACCGAAATTATACTTGTAGATGGAACAATTCTCCAGCAGAATGACTGTGAAAGCATACCACCAGAAGATGGTGAATCCGATTCCCCAATCGATGACGAACGTTGTAGAATATGGTTGGACGAAAGCATGCCTAACGTTTGGAATTTAAATAGGCTCTGCCCAAGCCTATTCAATTTTGAGCGATCGATTTGAAAGCTGCTTTTAGAGCTGCCTTTATGACGCTATGTGCAATGTATGAATTTGATATCCCCGCTAAACTAATACGTAAACAAACGCTGGGCAATACCGAAAGCTCCGTCAGGATCGGGAAGGACCTCTCCGAGCCGTTCGATATAAAATGGGGTTTCAGACAAGTTGACTCTCTACCTTGCGTATTCTTCAATCTATTCATGGACAAAATAATTCGAGCTGCAAAACTGAATAGAGAAAGTACTATCTTCTATAAGAGTGTACAGAAGCTGGCCTTAAGAACTGCGCCGTTAGATCTTGTTTTTCCAGACTGGATAAGGAATCGAAGCAAACGGGCATCTGGTATCACACAAACAGTTGTCACACCCCCGACTTGGCTCCCACGGGTGCTACTTCGGACTAAGTACTAAGTAAATCGTGTCGCCCGAATGGTTGAAAACACTCCAGTTTTGAGGGTATTCGACGTAGTATCCACCGGAGGAAGCAGAGGAGGAAGAAAACCTCCAATATGTGGAAAAGACGAAATGGAGTAGGACCTAGCTTCACTTAACATCTCCAATATGCGAAAACAGCGGAAAGGGAGAACCAATGGCAGTTTCCAGTCAAAACATCTGCAATTGTGGTGAGATTGACTTTGCCAAGAACAAGTTGTTTGAAAGACTTCTTACGGTTCCATGTCGGCCCGAAGGTTTTCACAGTCACACAAGTTCTGGTTGTTGATCAGCGACTGTCAAGCTCACTTTCGATAGAGTGAAATAAAACATCGGACAACCGATCGGCTTCCAAATAGATGACATACTTAGAAGAAAGTGTGCCCTTCATAGCAAGCTAACTGACTTCTTCTCTACGATTCTATTGTGACTGTACCATACAAGTCTAATATATAAGATGCTTGAAGCTATCAATGATGAAGTCATGCTCTCCTTTACTAGTTTTAAGAGTGCAGTGATCGATCTCAAAGCCAGTAAAGCCAGTAAGGAAGCTGCACTGTGAAATTGTACGTCTACTGCTATCTTGATGGCTGCCACCTCCGACTGAAATACGCTACTGTGGTCTGGAAGCGTAAAGCTAGAGTTATTGGAGAGCTTCTGGCAGAAAACCAAACCTCCTACCCTCCATTTTATCTGCGATACATCAATAAAAAAGTTCATCAGACCTCTTCCACTTCTAACGCTTTTGCTTTGCTGCAGGTGTGTAAGCAAACAAGAAACCAGCAGGAGAAGGTTCCGCGAGGTACAGCCTGTAGAATGCCAATAATTTCCATCGTTGAAGGTGGCGTTAGTGTTCCACAGACGTTGATCCGAGCCATGCTTTAAACACGCTCCAGCTGCTCAGCTAGTGTGGTTTTACCGAGCGCTCTCCACCAGAAAACAATCCCATAATACATTATTAGCTTAACCAAGGTTTTATAGAATGTTAAAATAAATAGAAGAGGATTTCAACGCGACCTAAGGTCTATTGTGCCCTTTCAAATTGGAATTTTTTTTAACCAAAAGAGCTGCCAGCCTCGTTTCTCAAGCTCCTTCAAAAAGTCCTTCACCAATAGGATCTAGAGCAAAGAAGAAAAAAGGAAAACTTGGCTTTGTTCGCTAGCCCGAAACCGGTTTTAGACCCATAGTTCCGCAGATAAAGTTGTTCAGACATTCTTTCTCGTATTTTATATAAAAAATTTACCCACTCTAGTTCATTTACATATACATATACAATACAATACAATATTATATATCTAATATTTAGCAGGTATTTAGTTTTCTGCTTCATAATTTCTACAAAGGCGTATCATTAATCACAACAGCATCAATGCGCTCACCAATCACCAGCGCCACAACTGAGGCAACGGAAGCATGCTTATAAGTAGGAGGAGGGTGAAGGCAGCAGAAAGTTAAAAATAGAAGTAGTAAAGACCGGAAGAAACTCTGCGCAAGCAGTTGGAATTGCAGCTGGGCTTGCTACTTGCCACTTGCTGCTGCTGCTGCTGCTGCTGATGGTTGGCGAGTCCACATCATTACTTGCTAAAAACTTTTGCCTTTCGAATGCCATTAAAACTTAAATTTCATACAAATAACAACAATGAATATTCATAGCCATATCCATGCACTTCAAATAGCGTTTTTGCACTTCTTACTTCATGCCTGTAATTTGAGCATTTCGCACGCACACACACACACACACACACGCAGTTAAATGCACACCTATTCAGCGCAGTGCTGCCAACGGCAACAAAAGTAGTCGCTGGGCACAAAAGCACCGAAAAAAGCAACAAAACTTTATGATGCCATTAATTGGCCAACTTTTGTGGCCTTGAGCCTAAATTACTTGGCGCGTTGGTGAGCCACAAAATTTAAAGCAAGCAGGAAGTGTGTAAGTCTCAAGCTCAACAGCGCAGCTAACTAAGTGAACTCGGTTGAAGAAAACACTCACACAGATACAGTTACATAAATACATACATATGTTTATGCAGGCATATTGGTGAGATCGTTTATGGTTCAGCTCTTTATACCTACATTAGGTAGGTGCTAAGTGTTTATTGTTGTTTTGAATATTTATGGGATATTAGGGTGGCGCTTAAGTTTGGAAAATAATTATAGTACAAATTGAAGACAGTAGCATGGTTGAATTTCAGTTGAAAGTTGCAAGTGCAATAAAACTATATAAAATATTTTCAGACAGGCAAAAGAGTAACTCAAGGAAAAATTACCCTTGATAACTCCCCATTTTACCGGAATCGACCAAGTCCATAAGTTCATATAAAACTATATAAAATATTTTCCCATAGGGCATGTTCTCACATTATTGTAGAAAATTCACATAAATTTCCCAACACCAGTCATTACAGGGCGTGGGTACAATAATCTGAAATTTATTTGGTTATAATTGCTTTTATTCGCTCTGAAAAAAAGTTAATATATTTTCTCTTAATACTATCTGATAATCAAAGTTTTAAGAGAGAGAGAGAGAGAGCTATTGCTTGTACTCAAAAAAAAAAATAATTTTCTAATGATCTGGTATTCCATTCAATTTTAATTAACCTATTAACTTTATCTCTTGCGCTCTCTCATACAATGTTTTACTCTCTACATGTCTCAATTTCCCTTTAGAATCTCTTTCTACCTCTGTCCATCTCACATTCCCTTTAAGTATGTCTCGCATTATAAAAAGTTTTCTATCTCTTTGACGTTATTTCTCTCTCTCTCTCTCTCTCTCTCTGTCTCTTTCTGACTCTCTCCTTCTATATCTCTCAGCCTCTTCCTCACTCTACGGGTGTATAAAGGTTCATAAGGTATATCACCTTATCTTTAGACCCGTTTTCTATCGTTGTCTATCTCACATTTCCTTTAGGTGTGTCTCGCATTGCTTCAAATTTTAACCACCTCTCTCATTCTGCCTCTTTCACGCACTTTTTCTCTCTCTCTAACTCTCCCTTTCTGTATCTGTATGCCTCTTCCTTTCTCTGCAGGTGTATAAAGGTTCACATGGTATCTTACTTTTCCTTTAGACACTCATTCTATCTCTGCCTGTCTCATAATCCCTTTACTTATGTCTCACGTTAGATAAAATTTTAATTACTTCACTCACTTTGTCTCTTTCACTTTCGATCTGATCTTTCTCTCTCTCTTTAACTCTCCATTTTTATCTCTATTTGCCTCTTCTTCCCTTTGCGGGTATATAAAGATTCCGCTTCATTTATTGTACTAAACTGGATAAAATTCTTGATATTCTCAAAAAGTGGACCATAAACGACCAGTTAAAAGGGAGACAATAAAATATTGAATTTTTCAGAAAACTGTATACAGACTGTATATTCTTCTCTTCAACTATTTTTGGGAAAATACCATAGTATGCAGATTAAGAAAGTTGCCCAACGTTACCTCTAATATTGAACCTTAGGACCAAATAATACCAGATGAAAGATCAATTGGGTTTTAGCAAGGGAAAAGGTTAACTTCGGCTGCACAGAAGCTATAAGATTCTTCAGAGAAGTATTTTCTGTAGCATAAAGGTTATAAAAAATCTTTATCTTGATTTTGTATGGCAGCTATATGCTTTTGTTATCCGATCTCAACCATTTTTCGGAACTTGTAGCGATGCTCTTCTCAATAATATGATATAAATTTGGCGAAGATGTCTGGTTTACTTACAGGAACTCGAGTTTGGTCGGTCAGTTGTATGACAGCTATATGGTTGTCTGATATTGGCGGTCCGACAAATGAGCAACTTTTTGGTAATAAAAGAACGTGTGCAAGCTTTCAGATCTCCATATCAAAAACTCAGACGGACATGGCTATATCAACTCAGCTCGACCAACTGGGTATTCATATATATTGTGTGACGTCTACGACGTTTCCTTTTGGGTGCTACAAACATCGTAATGAACTGCCTGTTTAGAGTATAAAAATTGGTGTCAACAAAATGATCATTAGTTGCTTTGAGCGCTTATCGTAATTTTTCTATCAAAATTCTTTCCCTCCGACCCACCCTAATGCGTGTATGTAAATTAAGTCGCCCCTAAATAGTATACATGTGTGTGTCTAAATGAAATATATACAATAAATTACCCACACAAGTAAAGGATGTGCTGTTACCTATTAGCGGTGAGGGCATTGACGCCTTAAAATATGCAATGCAATGACATGCTAAAAAGGCAAACGTGCGAGTAACAAGATAAACGAGCAGTGAGTCGAAAAAAGGTAAACGGCAGATGGAGTCACAAATTTTCGGGAAATAAAATCAAGTAAAATGAAACTTAACAGAAAATTAAATTAAATGAAAAACTTTCGACTGACCGCACGCGGTGAATACAAACAAAAGACAGCACTTTTGAACCCTAAAAAGCAATGAATGGCAGCGCACGACATACAGACAGCGCCATTATAGCAACTCATGCTTAGGAAAGCTATAAATGTGCGATTGTATGTGTGTGTGTGTCTAATGCAAACTGCGAGCTACGAAAACCCGAAAATGCAGCGAGCTCTCAAATAGAGCCATGCAGCTTCCAAATGAAATTATTGTCTGTATTTCATGGAATACTTATCAGCTCACTGCGCTCCGCTTCCCACAACCAGCGCCGGCAGGTGAGCTACTGTTCGCCGTACGCTTTTGTGTGAGTTTCTGCATTTCACTTCAGCACATTCAATATTTCACCTTCGAAAGTTTTGGCAGTGCGCTGATAACTTTGTGTGTCTTATATAACAGTTATGCAGTTGTATTTAGTTGTAACTGCCTGTGTGTGTGTTTGTGTGCTGCGTGAAACTATGAATTCGTTTAACCAGCAAGCTCTTAGCTTCGTTATTCCTGACGCGCTGGTCATTTATCTTCACGGCAGTCTTTTTCTAACGCAGACTTCTTTTTTTATTTCCAAACAATCCTTTTTGTGCTTTCAGTTTTGGTGCAGGCTTTCAAGTAAGCGTTCGGATGTAGTTGTGGTGGTTTGGGGCATATCTTCAGAATCATTAGATATTGGTGACCACAATGACTGAAGGGATTTATTTGACAGGTTGGGTAGGAGTTGGATGTGAGCATAAAGAATGGAAGAAGAATTCTAAAATTCAGTTGGTAGGTGTGTGCTTGAATAGCGTAGAAAACAATGGGTCTATTGGAGCATTTTAAATTATATAATTTGAGTTGAATATATGGCGATTTTTAGGTGGATGGTCATCTTAACAACAGTAAATCTTTCGAGCAATGACAGTTAGTGAAATTTTAATGAATTTGGAGACTAAACAGTGGAAGATTTATCGTTAGGTCTTTACCACAGTTAAGTTAGGTTGTAGAGTTCATAAAAAAATCGATGGATCTCACTTAGACAGATATTTGTCCTTTATATTTTCAACAAACTCCGAAAAGTGGATCAGTTCCTCATATATCAGCGAAGCGTTTTGAGTTTACCACAAGTTTACTAAAATGGTTAGAATCCAAGCTCAGTGGTTTCACTAGGCTCACCTGAGGTGTGTTTACCGAGACATTTTAATCTGCCAAACGCAGCGAAATGAAGAAGAAAGTGACGGGCAATAAAGGGATAGTGATTCCATACAGCTTTGGCAAACGGCGTCCGACAAAATATGTATTTAGCCACACCGAATTAGACGTATTGTATAGTATCCAATCAGAACACCTACAAGTGCTGCGAGATTGGCTTTGCTTAGTGCCAGTGGTTCGAAAGATCTCTTACGGTATACTGTGAGCCAGAAGAATCTCGAAGTCGCGCAAGTTCTGGTTGTTGATCAACGCTTGCTGAGCTCACTTGCGGTTCAATGGTCCAATGCCCGAACGCAGTCAGACATCGGAGAACCAACTCGCTTCCGGCGGATGAAATTTGGGAATGGATACCACGAGCAGGGAAGAAACCTCGTTTGTTGTCCTCCGAAAACCTTGGAGACTTCATATAAGAGATTTAAGTTTCTTAGCTAATGTGCAAAATGACTCATCCGTTGATTTTTCTTTCTGTGCTGCATTATATCCGCGATAGGGCTCAACAACAGACCTATTAGCGCAAACAACTTAGAAGAAGAATCGAAAGAGTTCGATTTTGTGGCGAACGAAGGCAAAACAAAGTACCTGGAGATCACAAACAAAAACTCGTCACATCTTGGGTCACTGTAGGCAGCTATAAATTTAGGAAAGTGAAGGCTCTGTCTATTTCGGAATCAGTAAAAATTTAACCAATAATTTAAGCTTGGAGATCAGACATAAAAAAAACTAGTCTCAATATATTTTGACATCGGTAAGCATTTGAGAAGAAGATTCCCTTGATGGATGGGACGACCTTGGGGGATGACGAACAGAGATGAGAAAACACTTAGAGCATTCGAGAGAACTGTTCCCCGCTAGATATTTAGAGACGTATGCGTGAGCGATATGTACTGAAGAAGAAGGAACTCCATGAGTTCTATGGCGACATGCATCTACTCAGGAGCATACAAATCTAATAAATGCGCTAGTTAAGCGTTATCGTACGCAAGAAAGGCGATGATTTAGCGAAAAGCTCCTTCAATACGAGATCCATGAATGTACCATAAAAGCAATGGCTTCCAAATAACCAATGGAAGCAACTAGCGCTTAGAGACCGGTCTGTACTTGTAATGTGCAACTGGCGTGACCTCGTATGTAGGCAACAGGCGAAGTATCGCATTCTCGGTCCAGACCTACACAAGGTTGTTGTATCATGGAAGAAAGGAAGTTTCTGCTTCAGAGATTTTGAGCATACTATTTTAGTGACCACACGATATCAACCTACGCGAGATAAGAATTTGAAAAACATTCGCATAAAAAAGCCGAAGCCTTTCTTGTACTCGTATAAGCATCCTTGGGCTCTGCGGAATCCGTCGCTATCTGTGAAAAGTATTGAGCTCACTGTACATCATGATGATTGAGCTCGAGAGAAGGAGTAGAATATGATCACAAAGCAAAAAGCGAAAGCAAAAACTGGCAATCGAATAAATTATGAGACTAGGTATAAGGATAGAAGCTGTAACGACGATCGCTGATTGACAGACGATATCGTGTCTTTGGGGTCCAAAAATATTCTCAAAGCAGTTCTGGCTTAGTAAAAGCTTATTACGTCTGAGGCTCGATAGAAATGTGTTTCAAGGAAATGCCTAAGTGGCTGCAGCCCGAGATTATCGTTAATAATAGCAAAGATTTCTACTCTAATTTGCAGCATTCTTCTCTTTAAACTAACCTAACGGTTTTGCAGAACTCCAGTACATGTGAATTATGTCATGTAATTAGTTCCACTTATCTTGATATACATCAAAAACACAACACTATTTTAATTCTCTCGCACACTCATGAATTCCTAACCGGAATACGTCATTCTACACAATGTAAACAGCAATTTATTTGCAAACATTGTGTGCACCATAAAGTCTCCTCCAACCAGGAGCTCGTGCCGCCACAGTTGCATAGTTTCTTGCGCGCACTTCTTGTAGCATCGCTCAAATCACATCGCGTAGCTTCAAGTGTCGTGGAAATACATATCTCATGAGCACATCAAATGAGAAAAGTCAGCTGAGTGGCAAGTGCTTAATGTGGGATTTCCAGCTAAGTCCTCAAACAGTCATATAATATAAAATGGCAGTGGTGTACTAGGTATGATAGTGCTAGTGGTATGCCGTACGAGTACATTAAGGTGGTGCTTAAATGGAGGAAAAAAGTTATAGTTTAGATTTTCAAGACCTCAGTCTCAAATAGCTACAGCTGATAATGGCCAAAGATACTAATCGAGGCTTATATTATGGACCCAACTGATTATCAACTGTTAAAAGGTTCATCAGAGAGCATTTCGGATTTCGTTAAAGAGACTTTTATAACTTTATTAATTGTCCTTTGCAAAATAGAAGTTTTGGTCCAGATTGGAGCACGTTCAATGATCCAGAAATATAACAAACTTGAATTTTAAGGGTTAATCCTATTATATAAAGGAATCATATATGACCCGTCTGAAGACGCAACTGTTTAAATCTTCATCTGAGAAGGTTCCGGGCTTCTTTAAAGATACTTCTAAAACGTGTACGAAGTTCTGGTCCTGATTGGAGCCCATTCAATGAACCCGAAAAACTTAAATACATGTTTTTTTTGAAGGTTCACCCTAATATACTCCTATATATGACGTTGAGGTTATGTGTATTTAGTGGTGTACTCTCGTTGTAAGTCAACAATTGACATTGTATTAGTGTGTTTAGTAAACATTTTGATGGCAAAGTCGCGCATGAGCTTGCCTGGGTAACAGCTGGTTAGTTATGCGCCAGCATTGACGGTACTTAAACTTTACAGCTGTCATAAATAACTGACACTTGGCCCTCGTCAATCTGATAAGCAGCACAAAAGTTGACTTGACTTAACTTTACTTCTTTTGCAGTGTCGTGACATTTGCAACACTGTTGCAAATTAGTGAACTGAGAATAGATAGCGGAATTTGTGTGCGCCGCAGCGGTGTCAAGCTCGGGGGATAGCAAGAGCGAACTAAAAGGAAGTATCGCTAATGTGAAAAGGAGTTGCACTTAAGCAGTAAGCGGTAGCAAATTAGTAGCAGCGATGCCTAGTAACATGAAGTGGCAACTTTTTGCTGGGGTTGGCGGCAAATTTAATGTTTGGGAGTTCTTGAATAGTTGTTATTTTTTTTTTTGTTGAATTGCGTGTTTTTGATAGCATTTGTTGTATATTTATTATATCTTTAGCGGATAAGAGATTGGTCATGCTTATTTTATAACTGTGGTTGAATTGCTTTAGGCCTGTCTGAAGTCTCGAGACATTTGCCGTTGTGAAAGTATGTTCTTCACAAAAGTTCGGTAGTCATCAAAAGCAAATACGTCTCGTGAGCAAAATATCCAAGTTCATGCCGATATCATTTCAAAAATAGGTGGTTCGTGTCATTAGGATCTGCATCTGATCCATACTCATATTCTCATCTATCACAGTTGCTCTATGTGAGTGCTTCCAACACGATCACTGTATCACTTTTCAGTGATCATTGTGAATTTATTGATTTTAGACTGATGATGACTTTAAGCACATTTTGTATCCATTGGTTATAAACGCGACTAACTTTTGACAGTCTGCTATCCAAATTTTTTCCCAAACTCTTGAGAAAGAGCCGAAAAGCTGAACTAATATAGTTATTACTTTTGCTTATCTAAGCCAAAACCTGAAAGACAGAGGGCTTACAAGTGAAAATTCTGTTTATGGTCTTTCGTCAGGTCTAATACCCCCCAGAAACTGCATAATCGCTCCGTTGACTAACTGAGTGTGAGATATCAGACCTACCTGTTAGATCTTGATCAAATTGAAACGGCACAAATTTGTCTGATGTAACCTTAGATTGCGTAAGATTAGTCTGGTGGGATGATGAGTCAAGCAAAGTTTCGGTCTTCTGTGCTGCCACTAACGATACCTCTTCGTGTGGCTCATAGCGTGAGACCCTCAAATGCCTAAATAGATGCGAGACATGTTCATAAGATACGATCCATTGCTTCTCTGGTGTCTTACTCTTGAGATATTCTGCAGCCTTCTCGATCTGTGACGCCAATTGTGCAACGTTATCCCATTCTCGGGCAAAAGCCGCACACCATTCTTGGAAATCTCGTCCACTATCTCATTGCCTTCTAGTAATGGGGCTTGGTGCTCGGTAGAAGTGAAGTGTCGCTTGGTTCTGTCGACACTCTCCACTGCTGCCTTGCTTTTCAATACATTTCTAGCCGATATGCGGATCGAAGTTAAAGCTCCGCAGCATTTCCAATAGCTAAGACTTCTGCGAGAAATTTACTGGAGTGGTCCTTCCCCAAGGTTGTGCGCTGGGTTTGGTACCCGCCACGTAAAAAACGTTCCCAATGATAAGGAAACAACAGTCTTCGCCGTTGTAATCTCGGCTAGAACCGCGTAAGTGGTGGCTACGCAAATACAAAAGAATGTCCAGCTACCTTATAACTCTGGGCAGTATGTCTACACACAAAATCCGTCCTAAAGTTTTGAGACATAACTACTCTGAACCTTCTTTCCCAATTGCAAAGTCGGTTTATGTAATCGGTGTTGCCAAAACGCCAATAGTCACCAAGGCACTATGTCCGAAGGTTCTATGCATAATTCGAATGAAGCCAATAGTCGCTCCGCTTTAATCGAAGAGATCTATAGATGACAGGCAGTAGGCAGGCTCTGAATCCGTTCCTTTGGCTTCCGGCAGGTAGATTGCCATAAGTCTGTCCACCACATTACTACACCGTTAAGTAGAATTGGTCTTACAATCCCTATGTAACACCAGTGCATGAAAGTGGGAGAAAGACCATAGGCTTAAAACCGAGACCTTTACACCTTTAGCCATCTACTTAGGTGCACTTTAGTGATTTGATTTCTGGATGTAAAAGTAAATATGATCATTTTCTTTCAAGAACAACAATTGAAACACCTTTTATGTTGCCCGAACCTATAATATCTTCTTCTTCTTTACTGGCGTAGACACCGCTTACGCGATTATAGCCGAGTCAACAACAGCGCGCCAGTCGTTTCTTCTCTTCGCTACGTGGCGCCAATTGGATATTCCAAGCGAAGCCAGGTCCTTCTCCACTTGGTCCTTCCAACGGAGTGGAGGTCTTCCTCTTCCTCTGCTTCCCGCGGCGGGTACTGCGTCGAATACTTTCAGAGCCGGAGTGTTTTCATCCATCCGGACAACATGACCTAGCCAGCGTAGCCGCTGCCTCTTAATTCGCTGAACTATGTCAATGTCGGGGAATATCCCGTACAGCTCATCGTTCCATCGAATGCGATATTCGCCGTGGCCAACGCGCAAAGGACCATAAATCTTTCGCAGAACTTTTCTCTCGAAAACTCGCAACGTCGACTCATCGGTTGTTGTCATCGTCCAAGCCTCTGCACCATATAGCAGGACGGGCATTATGAGCGACTTATAGAGTTTGGCTTTTGTTCGTCGAGAGAGGACTTTACTTTTCAATTGCCTACTCAGTTCGAAGTAGCACCTGTTGGCAAGAGTTATCCTGCGTTGGATTTCTAGGCTGACATTGTTGGTGGTGTTAATACTGGTTCCTAAATAGACGAAATTATCTACAACTTCAAAGTTATGACTGTCAACAGTGACGTGGGAGCCAAGTCGCGAGTGCGACGACTGTTTGTTTGATGACAGGAGATATTTCGTCTTGCCCTCGTTCACTACCAGACCAATTTGCTTTGCTTCTTTATCTAGTCTGGAGAAAGCAGAACTAACGGATGTTAAAGCCCATGATATTAATATCATCAGCATATGCCAGCAGCTGTACACTCTTATAAAAGATTGTGGCTGCTCGATTAAGTTCTGCAGCTCGAATTATTTTCTCCAGCAGCAGATTGAAGAAGCCGCACGATAGGGAGTCGCCTTGTCTGAAATCTCGTTTAGTATCGAACGGCTCGGAGAGGTCTTTCCCGATCGTGACCGAACATTTGATGTTGCTCAGCTTACACAGCCGTATTACTTTTGCGCGGATACTAAATTCAGACATCGCGGCATGCGGCATAAAGGCAGCTCCTTTCGTACTGTCAAGAGCAGCTTTAAATCTACGAAGAGGTGGCGTGTGTCGATTCTCCTTTCACGGGTCTTTTGAACCTAAGATATACTCGTATATTAAAAGCTTGGCTGACTTTCATAATTGAATAAAGCCTTCGTTTTTCAGCAGACAATGTATCAGATATATCAGAATGAATATCCGACGAATATCAAAGTGAGATCTAGGGTTATGAAAAAGTTTAAAAATTGCGTTGCGTTGCGAATTTTTGGATATGTATTGTTTCACACCGGAGACCGTACATGCTTCTTCGATTCCACTTCTTATCATTAGCATCCTTAACTTAACAAATATCTAGTCATTAAAACTATTTTATAATATCCCACCTAAATTTCCGGTAATATTGTACAAGTACCAAAACCGTACAAATATTACAACTATAAAGTTAAGAACGGTTTATTCTATGTACAGTGTGCCACAAAAGGGTTATACTTAAATATTTCTATTTTAATATCATTTGGTTTATAGCATTAACCATTCTTGCAAATTGCTAGGCTGTAAATGAAGTTCACCTTTACCGGTATTTAATTAGTGCTTTTGTTCTACAAAAGCCATTTCTGCTGCTATCAACTCACCCGCCGAGTTTTTATGTCTATTGCATATACGGTAGTCAGTATCAAAGATTTCTCACAAAGCTAACAAGCCGGCTTTTATAATATCTCTCTGAGTCTACCTCATATGTGCCAGCCAAGTAGTAACAATAACGATGCTCAGCAATAAAATGCAATATAAAGTTCGAGGTAACATTGCGTTAACTGTTATTAATAAAAGCGCAATAAAGCGTAAACGTAAGTGAAGCGCCGAAGCGCAGGAGAAGGCAGCTGTAGACCAAAGTTCGCGCAAAAAGTTTATATTTCTTTTAATGCTTTACTCGGACTGGCTTCTCTTTGTCGTGGGTTTGGGCACTCTCATGCGGTTATTGCAATGACAATTGGCAATTATCCTGCGGGTAGTTCTTCGTGTGTCGTTTAATTTACTTACGTTATCTTTGCTTTTCCGTCAATAATTTTGGTATGCTTCTCAGATTTGTTCTAGTCATGGGCCGTAAATAGTTCTTTAAATATTTCGCATGTGGTTCTTTGATTAGGTTATACATACATTTGGATTTTACATAGACGAACTAAGCTTTTTCCCATTTGAAGAAAAGGAAAGTGCTGTTTTACTTAGACAGTGCACCAAGTCAGTGAAAACGATGTCAAAAATCCTAGCATTGGGCTTCAAATTGCTTCCTCATTCACCTTATTTTCCAGTTTTGGCCCCTAGTTCCTTTTTCCTGTTCCAAATCTCAAAAGATTGCTCGCAGGGAAGAAACTTTCATCGTATGAAGAGATGCTCGCCGAAACTTAAGCCTATTTTGAAGCAAGGGACAAATCGTTCTAACAGGTTTTTCAATAAGAGCGCTACAAAAGTTTGGGACGTCAATGAAATTCTATATTTGTGTATGGAACTCGATTTCTTTTGCATGGTCATTATGGGCACGTTTCCAGAAGCTCAGACGTTGAACCTAATTTTTGAAGGTTTTCAAGTATAAATCGGTCTTGGTTTTCAATCAATCAATTGTGACATTCGCTGCTAGCTTGTGGAACCACATATTGTCCAAGTCCACGTCATCCAATTTGGGCCAAAAACAATCGGTTATCATTGAGCGATTCCCATTCACATTAGCGTGCCGGTCTTGATCATCACGGAAGAAGTACGGTCGAATGACGCCGCCGGCTCATTAACCGCACCAAACCGTAATTTTTTCGGTATACAATGGTGACTCATGGAGTACATGTGGATTGCTGCCTGACCAATAACGTATATTTTGCTAAATGACGAAGCGATTCAGCCAGAATAAGCGAGGATTCTTGTAGTCGAGCGGTTTCATGTTCTTGCGTTAATATGATCTTAAAGAATGTAGGTCAAAATCCTTTCGCAAAATTCGCCACACCGACGTCGCAGCGATGCCCAACGCTTGAGAACGACGTATGAGAGACTGCTTTGGGTCTTCCTCAATTGATGCGCCAGCGGCAGCAATTGTCTTGACCCTACGGGCAGTTTTTTGTCTCACTGATACGGGTACATTTTATACTATGCCTGTGGATTAAAATTTTTCCACCAGACGCTCAATTGTTGATTTGAATGGACGATTATGACGACTATAACTTTACGTAGCGCTATTAAAATTGTGGCCACGGACTCCGAAATTCGGTCGCAAATTTTTATAATTTCGACTCGTTATTGGATCGCATATCTTTCCGTGATGAAATGCCAAACTTTACTGAAGAGAAATGTCAAAAGAGTGAAAGAAAATATGGCGAAGTTTGCTGTCCCTATCGATCCACTTTTGGAGCCTCCCTACTGAAAAAGCCGTTACGAGAATAGTGTCGAAAAATTACAGGGGCGCTATAATCAGTGTATCAACCTTGAATGGAACTTTGTTGAAGTAAAAAAATGTGAATTTTGCCAAAAAAAATTTGTTTAACTAAGTATAGTAGGCCGGAAACTTTTCAATTGTCCTCTTAAATCACGCGTTGGATCATAGCTTTTATTTGTGTTGTGAAACAAGGAATAGCTTTGAAACAGTGATCAACCCTCTGCTGTCATTCTGACATGAAAAATCTTTCAAAAAATACTCTTCAGTTTAGAAATGCGCCAAAATCTGTAGGAACTTTTTGTTATAAAGTAATTTCAAGAGAGATCTTACTCCGATTGGAATTGAACTTAAGTTCCCCTACATACTTTTTGCATATGACTTGGAAATCAAAGATTGTTTGATGATCTTGATTTTTCTCATATATAGGATAGTTATAGCTCTATGAAATATAATATACTAGACTACTGAGCCAACTCATTGTATTCTTACTTATTAGGAGTGATTTTCCTGAACATTCCATTTTTTATTTTCTTTATTCTCAGGTTGTGTTGTAGTGTTTTGAAGGCGTAATGTATTCTGACTTGTCCGAAGACTTACATAGGTGCGAGTCTCATGATCGCTT
Source organism: Bactrocera dorsalis (assembly GCF_023373825.1). Classification (NCBI taxonomy): domain Eukaryota; kingdom Metazoa; phylum Arthropoda; class Insecta; order Diptera; family Tephritidae; genus Bactrocera; species Bactrocera dorsalis. The sequence continues at coordinate 93,313,345 of NC_064303.1, forward strand.
TCATCTAGAATTGCTCTTCTGCAATACCCAGAAGAATTGGAAAATTCTCGACTCATACAGTCTTAATTTTTTTACAATTTAATAACCTTGATTGTGCGTACTTAAAATATATGTTCTCTTCGAGAAAGCAAATTACACTGCCAAGTGAGAAATTCGTGTGAAACGTACAAAAACTTACCCATCCCTTTTGCAACTTCTTCAGATCCAGTTATTATTTATTCTTTTATCATTTTTAGACCGCAGCGCCACTAGAATCAACTGTTGCATCAAAGTTGTAGCAGTAAAGATGCCGTAAAAAACATGGCAATGTAAACTGCATAAACTTTGTTGCAAGTTGCATGTTGCATGTGGCATGTTGCACGTGCCACGTTACTAGTTTTGTGTTTGCGTGTGTTTATGTAGTAAAAGCGAAAATTTTAACTAGAGGAGTAGTTAGCCAAGTGTGGTGAGTTAGTACAACAACTACAATGTCGAGCAATAAACAACATGTACGTGCGTAAGACAACAACAACAATGCTTATAAAAGTATTAAGTTTAAGAAGCTGGAAGAACTGTAGCATGAACGAGCATGCAGAAGGTTTAATATACTCGAGTGGGCTAGGCAAGCAGAAAAGCAAGAGAATGCTTAGGAATAGGTATCCCTTTATTTATATAGAATAATATTGCAGTCACAGTTTGGTTTCTATCTGTTCTTTACAATTCATTTTCTTAAATTATTTTTGTTTTTCAAATAAACAAATGTCTTTTTAGTGTTTGCTTCTGTTTGTTCGCTCTAAATGAGAGTTACTTGAAAAAATATTGAAAAAGAAAAGAAGAAAGAACGTGAACTAACCAAAATGGAAGTAGTGATATATTAGAGACCAGATTAGGTTAAGTTAAAATGATAATTCTAACAGATATTTCACTTGGACACTCACTCTCACTTATAGTCGATTGATTGGGGTACCTGAACTCCTTTAAAATGACCCTAAGGGACGAAGCGCTTCAAGCCGATCACAAATTTGTTGAGGCCACTAACGTCTCAATTTCGGCTATGTCTCTTGGTTCGCCGAAGAACTGCTTAAGAGTTTCAACTACAGTCTTTCAAAAGCCGGACAAGGGAAGTGAAGGAGCACTCTACTATAAAACTTTGACAGTTTGCAACCAATAAGAACTACGATAGCGGAAAGATGAACTTTGCTAAGGACAAGCAGTTCCATTGGATCCAACTCTTTCTTATTCCGAGGTAATAGTAGCATCTCTTGCTAGCTCATCGGCTATGACTATTCCAGCAATTGCGATATGACCAAGCACCGAAATGAGTCCGATAGTGAAGTAGCTTGCTGCTGTAGCTAATAAGGTCAGACTCACCTTGACTAACTTTGACTGCACAGTGTGTGAACTCAACCCTAGGAGCACCGGTATGATATCGTAGTGAAAGAAGCAGTACTTCGAAACAGAAAGTCTACTGCCACTTTAAACGGTCTGCCAAAGGAACTCTGCAGTAGTCCGATAGCCTAAAGCTAATCTTGATTTGAGAAATACTTCCCCTCCAACCTTCCCTTCTAGCTTCGACCCATTGTGAAAAAGCCTACATCGTCTCTCCTCTAGCAATTTCTGCCCGTCTTTATATCTTTCGTCGGTAAGTGAGTGGATAAAAAGCCACCAGAAATAGCCTCTTTGACGAAGTGTTTCATGTTTTTAGGAATACAATCATCGGAGACTTGAAAGGCTTAAATTATTTCAGCCCTCAAGGAAAGCGAAGTTCATCATAAAAATCCTAGATGGGTGTAGACTACTCTCGAACCTCCCTCAGTGTCACTTCTTGAGCGGAATTTTTCAATGAAAAGTAAGAATCCAGAAGTAGCTCACGGTCCAACTTACATGAGAAATTCACTAGATCCCGGTGGATCAGGGGTTTTTTCGGTAGAATCCGTCTAAACCATTAAGACTCATGAAAGCTCTGTCCACTTCCATGAAGCTTCTCTTGGGTTTCTTTAACTTGGACTGGTCTTGTCTTATACAAACGAGCAATCGTCACTAGAGCCACTTTTACGGAATTTGTTGAAGAGTCTTCTGCTCGAAAAACCCACCAAAGTGATTCTCTTTACCTTTCTAAGTTTTCAGAGGACAAGACTTTTCTATAGTGGTCTCATACACACAGAGCTGTAAATCTCAATCGCATTAACCCGGACTTGTATATAGCCAGTCTGGCATATACAGCGCTCAATTCGAATATCAGACCTCCGGTAGCTCCGATGTGCAAAATGGATTTACTTTTCAGAGTTTTCTGTTGACAAAAGCCTTCAGTAGTGATCCCATACACACAGAACTGCAAACTTCACTGAGCTCATCAATTGCATTTGCGGATTGCGTCGGTACTTTGTCGGGCGTTGATTAAAGAGCTGATCGAAGCTTTCTGAAATACCTAGCCTTCTCTACCACTAGAGAGTAGACAACACATATAACGATGTAGGACTTAAAAGAAAGTACTCTAGTGGATTAAAGGAGAAAGAAGAAAAGTTTGAGACCTTATAGTCATTGACGTCCAACTTATTCTGGATAAAAGACAAAGACCATATCAACTTCATAGAATCTGGTACCTGTGCATAAATATACTTTCTTAGTTGAAAAAATATATTTCCAATTAAAAAATAAAGTTTCTCTTTAATCCGAAATGATTGCCATAATTTTGAGGTTATTTTGCTTCTTTCTACTACTTTCATCCTTTCTACGTTCTTTAAGCAGTGTTTACCCTCCTTATTTACTTTCTTATTCGTGTTAGAAATCTTTTCTTATTTTATTTATAGCATATACCACTACATATGTGAGAAGTAAAGCCAATAGCTTCACCCTTCGCTATTCTACTCATTCATTGCCTTCGCCCTCATATACTCCAGCAGGCACGTGACCAGGCGTGAAGGATATGCACGCCAGTTGATCGTAGGTGGCAAAGCATGTGCAAATATAGTCACCCCACGAAGTGAAAGTTTTTCAAAGAGCGTCTGCTAGCTTCGTAAATTTCTTTACCCTTCACTTCGCTTCGCATCTACTAAGTTGCTCAAACAACAATGTTTGCTTTTTATGCAATTGCCTGTCGCACTATGTTATGTTGTTGTTTTTTGAGTCTTTGTTGTTTTTGTTGTTGTGCACTTTAATGCAAGTTAGTATTATGCTACTTGCAAAGCATTTTCTTCCTTTGTCGCTCTTGTTTTATAGCTTATTGGTATTTACGATGGAACTTCTGTTTCGGTGCGCTTTGATTTTTACTTCATTTTCCACATTGTGGGGGGATTTCGAATGCATATATGTGTGTAGTTGTGTATTTTTTGAACAATTGGGGGTATTTTTGAGATTTGTGTTCTCAATGTTCTGAGAAGGAGTTCTGGGTTTGTGACTTAAAAAAATTTAGCAAATCCCAAATCCCAAAATACGCGCAAGGTTTGTGAATAAACTTAAGTATTCACTTATTTATTTGTAGCTAATATTATCGATTATTTTTATGCCCGCAACAGGTTATACTAAGCTTCCACAAAGTTTGTTAAACCAAAAATAAATCGTCGGATATCCTATAAAGTATATACCAGTATATAACATGCATATAGTAAATTCGCTAAAGAGCTGCACGGATTTAGCTAAGCCCAACACCTATCTATGTATATGTGAATTAGTCCCTCATTCTTTGACGTATCGATCTAGATTTTTACACACTTCTTTATTTCGTGAGGAAGCTCTTTAGGTGTGAGAATGGACGATATCGGACAACTTTAACATATAGCTGCCATACAAACTGAACGATCAAAATTAAGTGCTTATATGAAAAACTTTTTCATTTTATGCTTTATCTGCACGAAATTTGGCAGAGATCGTAACCCATAACAGTGCTGTGATCTCCGAAGAAATCGTTCAGATCGGACTACTATATCATATAGCTGCCATGCAAACTGACCGATCAAAATTAAGTGCTTATATGAAAAACTTTTTCATTTGACAAGATATCTCAATGAAATTTGGCACAGATCGTAATCCACAATATTGCTATAATCTCCGAAGAAATCGTTCAGATCGGACTACTATATCTTATAGCTGCCATGCAAACTGACCGATCAAAATTAAGTGCTTATATGAAAAACATTTTGATTTTATGCTTTATCTGCACGAAATTTGGCAGAGATCGTAACCCATAACAGTGCTATGATCTCCGAAGAAATCATTGAGATCTGAGCACTATAGCATATAGCTGCCATACAACTGACCGATCAAACTCAAGTCTTTGTTTGTAAAATTCTCTTATTTGTCGAAATAAGCTCATGGAATTTGGCATAGATTATCACCATAGACATCGCTATAACCTCCGCACATATTGTGCAGATCGGAGCATTATATATTATAGCTGCCATACAAGCTGTCACAGCACAGTCAACTAAATATATTCTTAGATACGTATATGGCATAAAATTCACTTAAACAAGTTATTGTAGCTTTGGTGCAGCGAAAGTTAAAGCGTTTTTATTTTGTTTGTTTTGTTTTTTTAGTTTCTAGAATTTTCCAGAATCATCTAAAATTTAAAAAAAATTAACATTTATATAGCAAAATTAATTATTAACGCACTCTAAATATAATCCTAGTATACATACTTACTCTTCTACACTAACGTACATTAATAAATAAATTATTGCTGGCGTCATGCAGCATGCTTGCGAAATGCCAAATAAGTTTTACTCACACAAAGTTTCTTTGAAGCAATCAAATATTCCGCATATATAATTCACTCTACACTTTACCGTTATTTTTTTTTTATTTCCACATACAAACACGCATAACTCTATTAGCTGGCAGGCATATATGAATAGTAATAAATACAAGCCAGCATAACTACATAAATACAATTTAAACTTTGCAATTGAAATAAAGCATGTTGCGTATACGCCGTGTAGGGCTTCCCTCCGGCAATCATAACTAATTGCCTTGTGTTGAGTGTGGCTGAGTGTGAGTGTGGCAAAGTTACTTATTAGTTATATAGTATTATGTATGCACACATCACAGTCATGTGCATGCACACATACACTCATACTTTCACTAACATATGTATGTATGCGGTCGTGCTTTCTAAATTTTGCCGTAGAAATCTCCAGCTCATAGACCGAAAGCAAAATTTGTAAAGTGAATGAACTCCAAGTGTCAGTTTACTGCATAAATACAAGTATAACTGTCTTTCATCTGTCCAATTCTATGCGTTGCGTATTTATCGAATAATTTTGTAGAGATGTTATTATGGTCACAAAGGTTATTGCTTCGTGTTTTGAGCGGCATCGCTTAATTGAATTACCAGACTCAACTTCAGTTGCATTACTCGTATTTGGAAGTTTAAAAATGAAGTGATTGCTATTACGCTAACAGATTTGTATTAAGTGAGATGATAAAAGTAGTGCTAAACTGATATAAGTAAGTAACAACTAACGAAGAACGAAGTTCGGACAAGCATTGACATCTCTTGTTAGAGAAAGATCGGAGAGACTAATTACAGTGCGTTCAAAAAAAAATTTTGTTTATTTTTCGATAGAAAATACATAATTTTATCATAGTTGGCGTGTATTCAGAAATTGCTCCCATCTCCAGCATCTCCTACTCTAGGCTGTCATTTTTTATGGCAAGTTGCAACTAAATTTTCCGCTTATTCCACAGGAATATATACCTTCATGTATGTTGGAGTTGACTAATGTAATCCTTTGTAGACTTTCAATGTAAATCAACGTCCGGTGACCATGATGACTTCAGTAAGCTATTTTGATAGAATTTTATCATTCTCACGGCATTCGTGCTTCCTATGAAGCACTGCGAAGCCCCAAATCCGACCTCCTTTCGATTAAATCTCATATTTCGGGGCTTGCTCGGCCGATTTCAGCCCAATTCGGTATATGACATTTTTCTGACATTTATATCATTTATGTATTAAAGTGTGAAAACGAGCTAAATCGTACAGCAACCACGCCCACTTCTCACATTCTAGTATACAAATCAAGAATCAATTAATATAACGAGATAAAACTTTGCACGAATAGTGCCAATAAGCTTTATAATTCTATGAACTTAACTTTCGAGTATCTATTCCAATAAGTCATATGTCACCAACATCATCATTTACTTCTAAAGCTAGAAGAGACACTGGTTTATTGCTAAAGAACAATGACTTCAAATAACGACACAAAAAGTAGTCTAATGATGTTAAATCAAAGCTTTTTGGATGCATTCAATGCCATAATTTCTTGAAATAATTGAATCTCCAAACTTTTCTCGAAATAATTCGTTCGTTGGATGTGCTGTGTGACACGTAGCTCCGTCTTGTTGGAACCAGATCAACTCTTTCCAATTTGGACCATAAAAAGTTGGTTATCATCGGTCTATATCGCTCTCCATTGACAGTAATGGTGGTCCAATGGCCACAGTTCTTGTGTTAGAACATTTTTATATGGATGCAAGCCCAAATTCTTTCTGAAATCTGCCAGTTTGTGGTTTGAGACAGTCTCAGTCCTTGTGAACGTCTTGGAATCGACAAATTGCTGCTCTCAGTAACTCTTGCCTGAACGGCAGTAATATTTTTGTTAATTCGAGCGGTTCTTTTTCTTAATGGCACTTAAACATTATGTAAAAAAATGTACGCTCGAAATATTCAACAATTCGTCAAATTTCGACCATAAAATTGCAAAAGTGAGAAGTTACAATTGGAGAACGATTATTTTGATATAAATTCAGTAATTTGGTATATCTTGTGCGTATCTTTCCAAAATAAAATTGTAAGCATTACTGAATACAATAAAAAAATGACAGGATATGATACTTGTATATTAAAAATGGACGAAACGACACATAAAAGTCGTATCATCCATATTGGAAAACCTGGTATAATTTTCGATCATAACAGTAAGTTATTTTAGTACGTAACTTTTATTATTTTTATAGTCAAATTTTAATAAACAAATTATAATAATTTTTATACGTTATCAATATACCCCAAAAAGCGATTCTGCACAATTTGCTATTTCGCCTGCCGAAAAAAGACGAAAAAAAAATTGAAACCAGGTGATTCTGAGCACTTACCTATATACATATATAGGCACATAAGAGTTTTTACAAAAGAAATTGTATCAGTTGACGTAGCGGACATTTGGTATACAATATCGCATGCAAGTAAATTGCATTAAGAGAGCCTACACACATCATAGCCTCATGATTTGACGCAAATGCAACTAAAGCAATAACACAACTTAAATGTGTCATGATTCATGAAACACCAGTGATGACTGAGCACGAATGAGAAGAGTAATCACTCTCGAACAACACAAATGAGCATCAATGCCACCAATAACGGATAAACTCTTTAGTTTATGAGCAGCGAAATAAAGTGAATAAATATTTTGACGCGAAAGTTGGTGCGCAATATTTTATAAGGAAAAATTAAATTGTGTAAAGTTTTTATAAATGCTTAGTTATTATTTTTGTGAAATTTTATACGTCAAGTTAGTGCGCGTTCTAATAATATGAAAGTTAAATAATTTGTGTAGTGTTTGTGAATAAAGTGTTGTGAAAGTTTCAATTCATATTTGTGCGCGTTTCAATTGCTTTGTTGTAAGTCAGTATGAAGGCTGCTGAGACAGGAGCGATGCTGTATGACTGGAAAGGCAGCATAGCAAACGGTAAGTTCATATTACATGTAAATGCATGCATACATGATTATGCCTATAATTAATTATTACATTTCATAAATAATATAGGTACATAACGGGTGATTTTTTTGAGGTTAGGATTTTCATGCATTAGTATTTGACAGATCACGTGGGATTTCAGACATGGTGTCAAAGAGAAAGATGCTCAGTATGCTTTGACATTTCATCATGAATAGACTTACTAACGAGCAACGCTTGCAAATCATTGAATTTTATTACCAAAATCAGTGTTCGGTTCGAAATGTGTTTATCGACAAATTTTGTTCAGCGATGAGGCTCATTTCTGGTTGAATGGCTACGTAAATAAGCAAAATTGCCGCATTTGGGGTGAAGAGCAACCAGAAGCCGTTCAAGAACTGCCCATGCATCCCGAAAAATGCACTGTTTGGTGTGGTTTGTACGCTGGTGGAATCATTGGACCGTATTTTTTCAAAGATGCTGTTGGACGCAACGTTACGGTGAATGGCGATCGCTATCGTTCGATGCTAACAAACTTTTTGTTGCCAAAAATGGAAGAACTGAACTTGGTTGACATGTGGTTTCAACAAGATGGCGCTACATGCCACACAGCTCGCGATTCTATGGCCATTTTGAGGGAAAACTTCGGACAACAATTCATCTCAAGAAATGGACCCGTAAGTTGGCCACCAAGATCATGCGATTTAACGCCTTTAGACTATTTTTTGTGGCGCTACGTCAAGTCTAAAGTCTACAGAAATAAGCCAGCAACTATTCCAGCTTTGGAAGACAACATTTCCGAAGAAATTCGGGCTATTCCGGCCGAAATGCTCGAAAAAGTTGCCCAAAATTGGACTTTCCGAATGGACCACCTAAGACGCAGCCGCGGTCAACATTTAAATGAAATTATCTTCAAAAAGTAAATGTCATGAACCAATCTAACGTTTCAAATAAAGAACCGATGAGATTTTTTTTTATGCGTTTTTTTTTTAAAAAAAGTTATCAAGCTCTTAAAAAATCACCCTTTATATGTATTTTCAGATTTGAACAGAAATTTTCAGCAAATGTGTTTAAATTTTCGATATTATGTACATATGTACATTTTTAAATTATTCTTTATAATCATCAATGCACTTTTTGCTCATATAAACTAGTTCTAAACTGTTTGTTCAGTTTAATTTAAATAAGCTTGTAGATTACACCGGTCAACACGATTTTTGGGTCTGATATCTACATGTTAAATTTTAGTTTCTCCTATGACAAAAATAAAGAAAAAAATTTTTTCCCGTTTAAAGTTTGCTTTCGTAGAAATTAGAGCAATTTTTCGATTTTTTTTTCCTTACCTTCTAAAGTATTTTTACAATTAACGCAGGCGATGTGAGGTACCCAATTTTCATTTTGATTACTGACTTTTAGGTTAAAATAGGCTTCATAGGCTTCGCAAAGTTTCAAATTTGTTGATAAAGCAAATTTTTTACTTCTAACTTTAATAAATTCACCGCAAATAAAACAGAATAAATCAACATAATTTTTACATTGACTTGACGCCATTTTTTAACTGAGTAATGCACTAATTTTGTTGTTACAGCTATAATAAACAGGTTAACATTCACTACTGTGCCTCTTACAAATAATAATACTGTTTACTCTCGGGTTAATCAAAGTGCTGCCATCTTTGATTTATGAAATAAATTAAAATATACATATCGATGTAGATCAGCCCAAAGCAAACTTTAAGAACCAAAGATTAATATTTAAGTGGTTTTCAATGTATAGAATCAGAATTCAAGCATGAGAACAGAAACCCCCAAAAAAATATTTTTTTTGTTGACCGGTGTTATTGCACTTTCCTACTAATACCCTTTATCGCTTAGTTGAATGATATTTTCCTATACAGTGCTGTCCATGGAAACATTGAGTGTTAAAAAGAACAGACTCAACAATATAAACCCCACCAAACTCAATTTTATCTCCGAAACAAAAAAAATCTGAGAGTAAAAGTTTTTGTTACGAAATATAGTAGCTTTGAATATAACTTAATCGCTAAATCAGAGTTGTGCCTATTCATTAAAAATAAATGTATGAAAAATTAGAGTTGAAGTAATTGATTTTCAATTGTAGATCAAGACTCCTTCTCAAATTTTTCCACGATGTGAATCGTATATTTTCGAGCTGTTGGGACAACTAACTTTGTATAGTACAAACTCGTATGTTTGTTAAATGCAAAGGAAATGTCTATACTTTGTCTGCTGGTTTTTAAAACAATTCTTCAGGAAGTTAGGTAGTGTTAGGTCGTGAGGTTAAGCCGTTGAATCTCATTTGTATAGAAATTCGTCTTTTGTTTTACCTAAAAACTCCATAAAGCTTGATCATCTGATCCTTACCGATAGATGAATCTTTGTGTGCTTACAGTTTCTCTGAGTTCTTTGAAGCTGTGTCTATAGAGATATTTCAATTTCAGACTAGCGAATAGGCCAAATTGACGACATGATCCCACCTCGCATTCGACCATTAGCCTTGGCAAAGAGCCTCCGACAGAATACTCATCCACACCGCATGCAAACCTATGGACAGTGTCCAGTCAGAACACCAATAATTGTAGCGAGAAGTTTAATTGGTAGTGCAGTGTTCCTAAACACATTAATTTATACAGAGAGCGGGTTGGAGTGACGAACTCAAAAAGAGAATTACAGCCATCATCGATACGCCATTTCTCTACTCGCTATCTTTGGGTATATTTTTGTCGTCAGAGCGTAAATTGCAAACAAGCCTTCACAGATTTTCTACCAGTTTAATAATTGTGAATGACTCCAAGGCGAAAAAGTTTCAAAATTGGCTATAAAAAATGTTTTCTTCCACCACAAAAATATAAGAAAAAATCATTATTTACAACTTCAATTTCTTCATCAATTTCCTTATATTTCTCAAATATTAACTTTACAACAATATGATATATTATTTTGACCCTCTTATATTTTTTTTTCTGTTTCCCTACTATTTTTTCTATAAAATGAGTAAAGAAGAGCGTCCTCAAACCCATTCTGAAAATAATCTTAAAAATAAACCTTCTAGTTAAACAATTGTTATAGACTGTTAGAAAAGGAATTTAAGTTCCAGACAATTCGGGTACGGAGTGTCGTCGTTATGCCAGTTCATTATCGTTGTTAGTGTCCTTGCCACTCTTAAATTTATTCAATTGAAAACTAATGAAATCATCCGAATATTTTCATGCGAAACCCACAACAAAAAGAAAGGAGAAACCTCAAATTATTTTCGACAGCGAGGACTCAGCTGTCAAAGCGTGGCATTGTATCGAACATTAATTGCTAAAAATTTATGATTTTCGAAAGGGAACGCAATAAATGCATTTGCGCACAGTTACACACACACACATAGAGATTTATCACCACTCACTCACTCACTCACTCACACATAGAAATGAAATTCGGTGCAATGTTGCGTGAATAAATACGGGTAGTGCTTGTTTGGAAGAAATAATGCCAAATATAATAACGAATGTACGCACAAACACACTTACTATGGAGAAAGAGAGTGTGTTTGTGAAGGGAGTACATAAATGGGTGTGAATGTGTGTGTGTTTCCGAGTCTGCGAAAAATCAGTTTATTTTAGAATGTGATTTATCTCAATAAAATTGCAATTTGCCGAAAATTTACAGACGCAGGCAGGCACACACTTATCCACACACACACACACAAAGACATGAAAGCACACACACACACTTATACATGCTCTTTATTACGCATACACCCACACTCACACTTATACAAATAGTAAAATGTAAATGATAGTAAGTGAAGAGGAAATCAATTTAAGTGCTGCTGAAAGGCGCACGCTGCGTCGGGGAAGAGGAAGTAATTGCTTTCGAGAGGATGGAGTGCAAGGAGACACACGCAGTTTCACTGACAAGTACACGCACATACAAAATATATGCGGCACAGTGTAGCGATTAGGAATGAACTGCGAGCAAAATTAGTAAAAGTGCTCTGATTTCGACGCATTTTACGTCGAGATCTTAAATTGAAAGCGTATAAAATACAGCTTGTGCAAGAAATGAAGCCGCTCGACCATCTCAAGCGACATCACTTGGCTGTATGGGCTCTTGAAAAATTCTAAGAAGATCCGACGTTTTCAAGACAAATTTTGTTCAGCGATGAGACTAATTTTTGGCTCTATGGGTATGTAAATTGCTCCATTCGGAACGAAGAGAAGCCTGTAGTGATTCAAGAGCTGTCATTTTGTCCAGAAAAAAAAACGATTTAGTGCGGTTTGTTATATACATATATAATTCTTGAAAAATTATGCAGGTGAGAACGTACTCGTCAATGGCGGCCATTATCGGGTCATGATAACCTACTAATCAATGGCTGAAATTGAAGCTCGTGATTTCGGCCACATTTTGTTTCAACAAGACGATTCCCACACATCGCATCAGTCAATGGATTTATTGAGAAAACATTTCGGTGAGCACATAATTTCACGTTTTAGGCCAGTTTATTGGCCACCAAGATCGTGTGATATCACACCGCCAGATCTCTTCCTGTGAGGATATGTAAAATCTAAAGCTTAGGCGAACAACTCCGCTTCGATTCAGACCATGGAGCAAAACATCAGTCGTGTCATTCGCCAGTTATTAGTCGAAATCATCGTGAATTGCACTCAACGGATGGACCATCTTTGACGTAGCCTAAATGTTCACCTTGTTCTATAAATCCGTTCTCTGCCATTCTGGTTGTGAAAAATGTTATTCATGCAGCTTCAGTAATTTGGAGAATATGTACATTAAATTCATTTCTGAGACTAAACTACACCCGCTTTTACAAAAAAAAATATAACTTTAAAAAGCGGCTATGAAATGCCTTATCTCGGTTCATATTATCACAAGAAATCTAATTATGATGCCAGAAAATCTTTGAGTATTAAAATCATAAAACGAAAATATTTATTTTATAGTCTTTTCAACCTTTTCAGATCAACAATATTGTTTTTAAAGATTACTAACTGATAACCCTGTATGCTAGACATTAAAGCCAATAGTAGTTTATCCAATTTGTTGAAACCTTTTGCTGTGCTGGGCTATAACACCTTTTATAATTATTATTTTTTCATAAAATTTTAACTAAAATCGCACAAGACATTCGCCAACAAACCCTTTTACTCAGTTTTCGATTTTTAAATTTGTCTAATTTTTCTTCGCATTCGCCCCACTATGCGCACACACAAACTGAAAACGCAGTGTTGTCGGAAGTCAGCACGCAATGTTGAATACCAACTGCAACAACAAAAAAATAACGCACTTGTGACGAGCAACCCCAACTGCAAGGTTACATGCAACATGCAACTCTTATAAAATGTTGCCTTCGTTGTTGTTGCAGTAGCATTCGAATGTTATTTCAGCGCTGTGGCATAATAAAGCGAGCGTGTGCAAGCCAAAGCAGCATAATCGGTGGTAGAAAGTGCCGAGCATTGTGGAGTGGGTGTGGCAGAGCTCGGCATGGCATAGGAAGGGGCATGTCATGGCATATTCGGTCGACATAATGTAATCAAACAAAGTCGAAACGCAACGGAAATGTCTATGGCTGCTGCTGTTGCAATAAATCTCCCGAATGGTAGCTACGCAGCGACACTGGCAACTTGCAACATCACAGAGACCCTCAGCAGGCTGCGTTTGCCACAAAAGCACTGAGTCGTGAACACCAATAAAATATACAGTATTCACTAAAGCAATTTATCATGACGCAATATTTTACTAACAACTAGTATATGCTGACATATATATATTTATATGTAAGTGTAACACAATTAGAAGCTGCGTGATATATGTATGCATGTGTGTAGCTTGAAAAACTAATACAAATGCAAATTTTCTAAAAATATTGCTGACATTTGTTGTTGTATATGTCCAAGTAGAATGATGCGTTGAAAACTGGAATGTTGCTAGCGAGCAGTGTTGATTGAGCCGCTGTCATGTCAGCCACAAATCAATCAGCAAAGCGAACAAATCAAAATAAATTAAATATTTAATAGTTGACTGATATATATACATACATACATATGGACAGAATAGCTTGCAGTGCTTCTATTTTACTCACAACCTTGATAATTTCAGAGCTCAAGCGCTTTTAGTGATTTTATATCTTTTGGCTAAACGGTTTTTGGTAGGCAATATCAAAGCAGAGAGGTAATTACCGATACGATAAAAGTTTGGTTAGATTTTCAAATATCATTCAAAAAATCTAAGGATCCTCGGCGTTAATGAAAAGTCAGATTTAACTAGGTTCAGAAAGGACCTTCCTCTCTTTCTAGTCGTCTATCAGTCATAAAATAGTAAATTGTTTTCTTAAAGAGTAAAATGCACCTCAGACTTTATCGGCATGGCTAAAGATCGAGTCTACTCTGACTTTGATTTAAGTAATACATATATGCTCGTAACAAAAGTACGAACATTTTTTAGATAAATAACACCGATTATAAAGAAGTTTCTGGTGCAATGTTGGAAATGGCCTTCGGTGATAATTGTTTGTCCCAAGCAAGTGTTTTTGATTGCTATATAAAGGGTGATTTTTTAAGAGCTTGATAACTTTTTTTAAAAAAAAAACGCATAAAGTTTGCAAAATCTCATCGGTTCTTTACTTGAAACGTTAGATTGGTTCATGACATTTACTTTTTGAAGATAATTTCATTTAAATGTTGACCGCGGCTGCGTCTTAGGTGGTCCATTCGGAAAGTCCAATTTTGGGCAACTTTTTCGAGCATTTCGGCCGGAATAGCCCGAATTTCTTCGGAAATGTTGTCTTCCAAAGCTGGAATAGTTGCTGGCTTATTTCTGTAGACTTTAGACTTGACGTAGCCCCACAAAAAATAGTCTAAAGGCGTTAAATCGCATGATCTTGGTGGCCAACTTACGGGTCCATTTCTTGAGATGAATTGTTGTCCGAAGTTTTCCCTCAAAATGGCCATAGAATCGCGAGCTGTGTGGCATGTAGCGCCATCTTGTTGAAACCACATGTCAACCAAGTTCAGTTCTTCCATTTTTGGCAACAAAAAGTTTGTTAGCATCGAACGATAGCGATCGCCATTCACCGTAACGTTGCGTCCAACAGCATCTTTGAAAAAATACGGTCCAATGATTCCACCAGCGTACAAACCACACCAAACAGTGCATTTTTCGGGATGCATGGGCAGTTCTTGAACGGCTTCTGGTTGCTCTTCACCCCAAATGCGGCAATTTTGCTTATTTACGTAGCCATTCAACCAGAAATGAGCCTCATCGCTGAACAAAAAAAAGCGCGAAACACATTTCGAACCGAACACTGATTTTGGTAATAAAATTCAATGATTTGCAAGCGTTGCTCGTTAGTAAGTCTATTCATTTCCACGTCTAGGACGGCCATAAACATCAACTAATAATCAACACGTCAAAAAGGAATTTGTGTTTAAGAATCGACGATTAACAGTCACCGACATTACTTTCATCATTTGAATAACGGAAGGAACAGTGAAAACCGTTTTGAAAGATCATTTGGGTCAAAAACCAATTTTTTTCGAAAAATCATGAAACTTATTTTTAGGGGAGATGGGTATTGGGTCTATTCTTACGACCTGAAAAAAGCGATCAATCGGCCAAATATCGTGGTAAAGTTGAGCCGAAAAAACCACGTCAAAGCAGGTCAAAAATGTTAAAAATCAAGGTTATGTGAAAAGTTTTCTTCGATTATCGAGGTGTGATGCACTCCGAATTCCCTCTGACCGGCCAAACTTTCAACAAGAAATACTATTTGAGTGTTAAACGGCATTTGCGCGAAGGTAATCGTAAAAAGAGGCGGAAATTATAGCCCGACAACTCTTGGTTTTTGCATAACGATAATGCACTGTCGCCTACTGCATCGATTCTTCATAAGTTTTTCACAAAATTTTCAACGAAGATCATGCGTTGTCAATCACCGTATTCTAATTTAGCTCCGTGTGACTTGTATCTATTCAACAAACTCAAACATTTGCTTCAGGGAAAACGTTTTGAGTCAATTGAAGACTCCGTAAATTGAGTTTAGCAACTGTTTCTGAGGTTAGAAAAAACGCTGGCATAAGTGTATTGGCGCAAAGAGGATTACATTGAGAAGGACGGCATAGTTTTTGAAAAATAATTGAAGAATTTTAAAAGTATGAAGAAAGTCTTACCACTGTTTCCTTATATAATGTGTATACTACCTTCCTTATAAATACCTACACCTACACCTACTACCTAATTAAGATCAAATTACCATTTAAACTCCTCATGCAAACCTTAATCTTATTAGTCTTCTCAATAAATCACTTATTCGACATTCTTTGTCATATTAGATTTTATAACATATACATTTCTTAGAAGGGAAAATTATATCGTGGCAAGCACATGGTTTTCACTTATGCTATGTTCAGATTTGCGAAACTTTGGCTCCTTTTACGTTTATTGTCATCAACGAAGAAGCAAAGTAGAAGAACAAATTGAAAAAAAAAACTTTAGTTTTGATTTCGGTATAGTGAAAAGGTCTACTTTAGGCTAGATATTAGCAAGAAAAGCATTTTCAATTATGGCATATTTAAAGATAGGCATCTTTAAAGCTACTGATGATAGGAAAGGATTTCTATCTATTGTTTCGCCACCATTTACTCATATATATTTTTTCCAAATCCAATCAATACATAACACTACACGCGCAAGATCCTCTAAATGACGACGTTCAAGTAATCCGGATCTTACTAAGATTCTCATACAAACCAGTCAGCACTTCAGAGGGAATTTAAAACGCTATCGGTCAACCCAGCAAAGGTGATTATATCAGCTTACCTTACATCAAAACTTCACGTTTATACCCAGTATGTACGAGTATGTAATCCCATACTTTTTCCAACGCAAATAACATCAATCGCTGAACTCAACTTAACTTACCTTTCCTTACACAACTTTGACTTACCTGAAAATTAAAAAAAAAAAATTAATTAATTAATTTACAAATCTTGATGTGAAGAATGATTAAAAATTAATTAGAATTTTTTGATCAAATTAAATTATACTTGAGAGATGACAGATGACGTGTCTACATCATACATTTTGTTTTTGTTTTAATGACTGAAATATTTTGTGAGATTTCTTCATGACATCCATTTAGCAATCTTTTACAATACAAAGCACAAATCTGAAAAAAGTTACACCTATCAATAACAGGTCGCTGCTATCTTTCGTACAACGCTCTTTAATTTTCAGTGAAGCGAATAAATTACAATAAATATTTTCGATACTCCAAACGTCGTGTTTTTTCTGTAGTAGTTTTTCAGAATTTGAGATATATCGTATATTGATCTACATAAATAGAACCTCGACATCTGAAGGTCAGAAAATATTTAATATTTGGACAGTGTGTGGGAGTTAAGAGAAGGGATGGTCCGATTTGAGTATTCTTAGTTAGGAATATTACTTTTATTTGCTTCTGTTGTGACAATAAAATATTTCGAAGAAATCTACTAGAGACCAGACTAGGGATAAGCCACACTCAGGTCTAAAAGACACAAAACCGCCCCTTTTGTATGATCGCTTGTGAGAATGAAGTGTTTTATTAGAATTTTTATTGCTACAACATATACTAATACTAACAAAGAAATTCTGAAATTTTTTGAAAAATAATATTTTAAATTCGGTTTTTGCGACGCCATTTCCTCCCGAAAAAATGATGCGCTCGCGTTGGCAGGATAATTGCTTACATAACATCTAAAGTGAAAAAATACGTGACTTAGTTAAAACTTTAACCTATGACCTGGGCGATGGTAAAAAAACCGAAAATTGGATTTTTGGCAAACATTTTTACAAAAGAAACAATAAAATTTCAGGTCAAAGCTTGGGGGAAAGGTTGGTGAAGGGGTTTACTCTGTCAACTCCAGCATCAGAATTTTTGACTATTACAGTGCCTTCCTGGTGCGGATGCCAGACCACAGCGGAATCGCAGAAAACTGTAAAATTGACGTGTTAGCAAGAAAAGGAACCTAGAATCGCTCTCGGTAGAATGGGAGCGAGTCCGTTCTTCCGTATCTTCTTGTGTTCTACTACTAGAGCTTCGCGGAAATATGACCAGCGCCGGGCCACCATTGATACATGCGCTGCCGTTTAAGACTTTTGACCCAAGACCTGTTGACTCGTCTATCCCAAGGCCAGACTACACTTGGTATCTCTAATTGACGGCAAATATCGAAAAAGAGAAACGACTGGTGTTGTTAACTCGTATATTATGCCGTAAGCGGTGTCTATGCCAGTAAAGAAGAAGAAGAAATATTGTTGCTATGATCTCGCTGTAGCGCTTAGGTACAAGGTATAAATACCTATAATGCTAACTTCCTAAGCACTTTTAGTTCGATAAGTATTAATTTATTTTAAAGTCTTAAACATTTTTAGAAAATATAATCCCCAGATAAGGTCAATTATTTAAGAATAATTAGCGTTCTCCCTTTGTGCAGAAATCTTTACATATATTTCTATATACTACTTATATGTGTAGAAGAGTAAGCATGCAAAATCAATATCAAGCCGCGCATTCAGCTTATCATTACTGGTAATGGCATTATCATTTTCGTAATCACTTGCTACTCAAGCAATATTATATACATTATTTAGCATATGGCCGCCGGTTGGTAGGATGAGTGCAACTGTTACGCCAACTCATTATCATTTATTTCCACACACTCATTTCCTAGCTGATTTTCAGCTCAGCGCCCCACACACTCCCAGCACCGCACTCATCCACTTGCAAGCCACGCGCTATTTTATTTTGTATCAACATTTGCGACAATCATCATTGTCTCTCGGCAAAAGTTGTCAGCAAAATGGATGACAGATTGGCGGGGGTGGCAACGTTTGAGGGGGAAACTGTTGATGTTAATCTGCGCACACACACGCTCGAATATATGGGTGTGGGTGTGTGTGTGTGACACACACTTGCCGAGTATTTGCAATCAGGACGCATCCTCATCAGCTTGACTACGATTAACAAGCGGCAAAAAAACGCTCTCCCCACCCCTTCAAGCACGCGGCGTCACGCGCCATCGGTGGGGCATGGTATAAACAAGCAAGTTAAGCTCTAAAATTTACAAGAGTAACGGTAACGAGATGTGTGCAGCAGTGCCCTGTTGATACGTTTGCGTGGTCGGAGGGGTGGAGTGGATGTGTGTAGTGTTGGAGACAAGCGACGGCCTGTTGCTGACAAGCCTTATTGCAAATCAGAGCCTTCTGTTTCGATATTGACAATATTGCTGTGTTTGTTATTGTTGTTATTATTGTAGCTGGTGTGCTTGTTATCGCTTTTATTGTTGTCATTGTTGCTAATACAATCGACAATGTTTTGTTTTGCGATATAAATTTTTTTGCAGCTCGTCGTTTTTCCGCGATCTCATCACTTTTGTTATTTCAACTGATTGCTTTTGTTGTTGCATTGTTGTTGTTGTATTATATGTATGTTTTTCTTGTGTTTTTGTGCCAACCAATTGCTCTTGTGCATGCTGCTGCCGTGCAAGTGCCCCGCGACGATTATTGTTGCAATTGTTTATTGTTGTTGTTTTTGTTGTTGTCAGTTATTGTCGCGACTGTCATAAAAGCAAACGCATTCGCACAACAAATGGCACATTTGACAATTGCCATCAGCGACGGGCAGACTGTTAGTGCGCATCTGAGCGTCAATGTAAATGACATGTTTACCTTTCATTGGCGGCGGTAAAAAATCTACACATGGGGGTTGCCATATGGCCCTTAAAATTTTCGTATGAATTCATTTATAAATGCTCCAGATCATGCCAGTATGATTTTGTAACGATCTAAAGATAAGGCTGGAGAGAGATAGAAGAGATTTTCCATGAAAACCTACAGTGGCCCCTAAGCAACTTTGTTCTGAATATTTTGGAATTGACCCCGACATACCAAATCTTTGTCCAGCATGCAATGCGCTCCAGCTATAAACACGTCTTTTGCTTGTCCAAACAAAACCCATTCATTCAACACAATTCTCCCTATGGCCCGACCCCGTCGAATCAGCACGTTTTCTAGACCACTCACTCAGCGGGGACCACTGGTTACACTATAGCAACAGCAACAATCCTACGTTTCGACACCATCGACAATCTTAACAAAGTTCGTGGTGTCCCACATCGTCCATAACAAAGTTAACATTGAATCAGTTACCGCAGTCACGGATTAATACAAAGTTCTTTTAGCTTAAATTACCGCTTATCCAAAATTAAATCGAACATTTAACATACTAAAAGTTACTTGCTCCACATTCAACCTCAATAGATTCGACTATTAAACTCTAATAGAAACAGAGGGTTATCTCTCTGTTGTCCTCCAAACTGGTTTCTAGCTTAAAGCTTAATTCTTTTGAGACTGGATCTGTTTCAACTTATATATTGGAGGTACAAATTCCTTAATTTTATCAGGGAAATGGACCATCTTATGAACCTTAAGCCAGTCCCGAAAGAATATTGTGTGATTAATTATATCTTGCGCAGAGTACTTATATCTCATAGTTTGCAAGATCAAAAGAGAACGAAAGACCTTTGGAGCTGAGTCAATTTAGCCATGTCTTTTTCGTATGTACATATACGTTGTATAGGCATGACGGCTCCTCGACTTTTCCCTTTCTGTGTTGGTAGTTTTTGAAGTATCCGTGACCGTATAACAGCTGGATGTTGAAATCGACTTCTCCAAATGTATGGTTTGTTCATAAGTCTAGATCTTTTATTAGTCTGGCCGGGCATTTGTCGCGACTCTCATTTTTCCATCTTTGTTGACATGTTCTTATTGCATCTTTATTTATTTATTCTACTGCGCTATTGTTGTTATCGGATATTTTCTTTAGCTCCTACACCTTTTTTCTTTCATGTGCTAGAAGGTCAATTGGGGCATTATAACTAATATTCATCACTAATGAATCACTGTTCGATAAGCTAATGCAATTTTGAGGGCTACGGTGAGGTGCACTCTGAACACTACCTTAACCCGGTTTTCCATTTTGAGCACGCTGTCAGATGACAGCTCCGTATAATAGGATGCTGATTTTCGTCGACGTAAGGAACTTTCTCTTTTCTTGGCTGGAGCCTCCTGTTAGTCATTAGTCTGCTCAGCTGAGAAGTGATCTTCGCTGCCTTTTCTGCGGCGTGCTGAATTTGTACCGAAAGGTTACTCTGGGGTCAAGTCTTACCTCTAGGACCTTTTACTGCTTTTTGTGTCCTAAGAATATCCGTAGTCGTCTGCATACTTATTTCCAGGAATAAGTGCTTATTTGCTAGCAGTAGTAGCTCTGGCGAGCTGGAGGTTGTGTGAGCTGAGCCATGCTTGCTTAAACTTTTTCGCGCTTCTTCTGTGTCTCTTGCTGTAGTTACTGCTGCAATGTCGTCCGCGTAGCCAATTAAGTACGATTCGTCTGACATTTTGAGCATCGTAACTGATGTTTCACAAGCCTGGGCCTATAATGGAACCTTGTGCACTTTCTGCCGTGATCTGTCGTGATCCCTCTCTAGTTTGGTACGGCAGTTTCCTGTTGCTAAGGTAGCTCCGTACCACAGCTTTGAGGTAGTCGGGGATTTTTAAAGTTTTTTTCGAGAGCGTTGATCATTTCCACCTATCTAGCACTCTTGAAGACGTTTCGGACATCTAAAGTCGCCAGAAACACTCTTCTCCTGTATTTATGTTATCTAAGCTGCGCGGCTTCTATGTAAGTTTTCAATGACGCATTTTATAGCTCCTAGATATAGTTTCTTTCAGAAATGCACCTGTGATTGGTATTGTAGCTTTAGTGCAGCCGAAGCTAACGTTTTTTCTTGTTTCAAGATTCATCTGGTATAAAAAATGCAAAAACAATACCTAAAAACTATTTTTTTTTATTTTTTCAGTGACAAAATGTGTATCCACCGCCGAAAGGGTTTATATACACAGATTCATGAAAGTGCAGCTAAGATAATCTTCGAATTTAACAAGGTAAGTCATTAAACTGTTTCTTATATAATTTTAATAACCCTCGGTAAAATTTTCTCAGCACTACCCCTGTCCTTGTGACATTTTACATGCTTATATCAAATAGGCATTATTTACCTTCCCGCTCTCCGCACAGTGTCAGTACAATGACCAATTATCTGGCAGCGCCACTGTTTACCATTTGGTTGCACCGATTTCAATTTTCTCTCTTTTTGTCGTTGTTGTTGTTACTGCACTGCATAACTTCCGTTAAGATTTTTTCTAACTGTCTGCAACACAGTATTTGCCCCGCACGCACCCGGTATTGTAATTTTGTGATTATTATTATTATGATTATGAGCTTCATTGTTGTTGTTCTTGCTCTGCCACTCATTTGCGCAATTGACGCGATAAAAGTATAAATAAAATGTAGCTAGAAAAAAGTTTGCCTTCAAGTCGCCATGACTCAACAGCTGTTTTTTGATATATGTACATATATATGTGTGTGAGTGTTTGTTGCAATACGCGTTATTTGTTGTTGCCAATTTCGGCATGCGTCAGTTGTGCTTCGAACGTTTGCATTTTCTGCTTGGCTGCCTGTCGCCACCGATTTCATCATCGCTGACGTTTTGTTGTGGGATTCTCTCGCCGTCAGCGTGCCTCTCTGCAGCCCTTTGTGTGGCCACAACACACAAACCGAATATCGCAATTTGTGGTATTTCGCTTTGTTCATTGCAGATATATTATATACATATATATGTATATATGTATTTTATTGTACAACTTTTGATATTTTATGTAACGAAATATTCGTATGTGTGTGTCTGTTTTAAGATGAATATATGTACATATGAACATATGAACACTCACAGCTGCATTTTGTTAAAAGAAAACTTAAAGAGTATTTTAACCGCAACAAATTAATAACATTTTGGCTGAGTATGAAGCTCTTGTGTTAACCAAACTTCGTAGATTTAATTTATTTGTGAACCCGTATGATTCCTTTTCAAGCAATATTCCCTCAGTTGGGGCTTATAGTTTGATTTTCATGAACTTAGATCCACATAACATATCAATAACCTGAAAGGCATAATAGCTTAGAGTTTAATCAATTGTAAATAACAGGTACAACTCGAGTTTCCAGCTGTAGTCCTTTTGAAGTTACAATAAATCATATGAATCTCTTAAATATGACACTGTGAAGACCACCTCTGTAGTACAATGGGCACGGAAGAGCTCGAAGTTTTAAGTCAATGATCATAATTGCATAAAATGGTTTTTAAACGCTATTAGTCTTGTTGCTGTATTACTACGGAGATCATCTCTTTAATTTATCCACCGATAATTTCACCCAAGCCATTATGTTTTGCATAAAATTGGAGCTCTCGAAACGCTCCGGACTGCTCTTCGCCCCAAAAGGGAAAATTTTATTTATCTACATACCCATTGATGCAGAAATGGGTCTCATCCCTGAAAGAATGTTGACTTTCAAACACCGGATCTCCTTGGAACTTTTCAAAAGCCCATAAAGCGAAGCTATATCGTTTGGGAAGGTCGACCGGCGTCAGATCTTGCACAAGCTGTATTATGTTGACTTTCAATTTAAGATCTCGACGAATAAAGTGCCAAAGTGTTCCATCGTCGCCAACAATACTGAACAAAAATAACATCACAGCTTAACCCGACTTACACGTGGTCTTTCAAAACAAAGTCTATTGAAAAAAGTGCATCTACTTGGATCACCCGTTACAAACGACATAGATGTACGAGTACATAACTCGTTAATAATTTCCGCTATATAGTATAAACCCTATTAGAAGGCAGCTTTTATCCACCATATCTAAGGATCCATTATTTTGGCATTAGTTTTAAGATTCATAGCATGGTAAGAATGATCTGATTTTCATTAAAAATGTTTCATTTTGTTCGATAACTTGTTGGCACTGTGAAGTTAATTTCATAAGGCCCCTTGCATATACGGTAAACCCTACCTATTAGAAAAAATTGACAAAGGAAATTTTCACAAACTTCTCTCGATTTAAATTTTTATCAGCAAAATCTTTTATCAAAGTCAGGAACAGGTTGCAATCACTTGGTGTCAGGTCTGTACTAAGCTGGATGGCTCGAAATGTCACAACTAAACTCTCGTAGATTCTGGTCACTCTCGATGTGGGTGACCTGGCATTGTACTGATTCTCTCTTACTTGCCAGCTCTGGTCGATTGTTTCCTTCAGACGGTTCACTTGTTGACTATACAGACTCGAATTAACAGTTTGATATTAGAGAAACAGCTCGTAGTAAATTATTCCCTGCCAATCGCACCAAACACATACAAAACTTCTTCACTCTACCTTACAATTAAAATATGTAAAATCGTTGAGAAACCATGCCCATCTTCCACATGACAGTACTGTTCGAAACTAGTTGAAATTAGATAGCTTAGTGATGATTAGTGAAATGGGAATCAAAAATGCTATACATATGTATGTATATGGTATTACTTGTTAGTACGTTGAAAACTTAACCAGGGGTGTATCTCCGCTCACTTTCAGATATAAATTTACATATAACGAACTGTTTGATTGATGTTTCGCTTGCGGCTCTAAAAACAATCTAAAATTTTGAATAATCATAACAACACTACTTCTGCTTCCATGTAACGCCATTTCAATGGAACAATATCAAACGAAAGATAAAATTTGAAACAATTTTCTGTCAATACCTAAAAAATATTAAAAAATATAATAATACCTAAAAAAGTGTTTCTTCCACCTAAGACAAAAATAAATATGTGTTTCAACTCGAAAAACACTTACGCATTCAAATTATATTGAAATAACTTAAACGTTAAGTTGCTACATATAACTACTATAGACTATCTGATTACTTACGCACACTATTCAATAAACTCATGGCTATGGAGGAACCAGCCGGATTCAACGTGCAAGTTCAACACAGACATTAATTATAACATGTCATATTGAGCAGACACATGCTGTCATGACATTTCCACAGACGACGGCGAACATTGAAGGGAGAGAGCGCAGCACACGGGCATGACCTCTTGACAGAACAATAACACTATTACGTCATATGCAAATGGCATCATACGGTAATTACATTACAATGTCAATTATTAGGGAGGCGCGTGTGTGCGCAATTGATGAAGATCGAGATATAGTATATAAATGTACATATGTACATATGTTGCATACATATATTTAAAGCTTCGTACCTTTATTTCTTATAGCAGCGCTATGACATAGGTATATTATTCAAAGCGAGACCATAACTTTATGGAACTTAGATTTGATCCATTTGCTGAGTAACATTAAAAAATAGTTAATTCAAAGCAACGACTGCTCGGATACACAAATCTTGAAGAGTTTATTTAAAGTTAAAAAGCTTCTAGGTAGTAAGTCTAAGTAGCCTTCAGTAGTACGGTAAAAACTTGCAAGTTTTTCTAATTCAATTTTGTCTTAAAAAATTGTCCTTATCTTCTATAAGTCAAGATTTTTCTGTAAAAATATAAAGCAGTGATTTTTATATCAGCAACATATTTTTCACCCAAAGAGTAGGTTTCATGCCATAACAAGTACAATCGCCTAGAAAGCAAAATAATTGATTCGAAGTAACAGTAGCTACGGGATGCCTGAATAAAACATCGCAGATATTATCAAAACCAACCAACCAATGATTATTAGGATCTTTTCAAAGTATACGGCAATGATGGGGGATATTATCTAGAAGGACTAGTGCAAGATCCTGCTTTATGCACAACCTTAATATCCATTTCATGATAGCTGCTTCGTATAAGATAAGGCTAGATCATACCCCCCCAGAACCAATTTAAAAGACTAAAAAATAACTTTTGAAGTAAGAATTTTGTAGATCAATGAGGAATGGCTTCAGAACAGACAATCATCATACGTTAAATACTGAAGAAGACCGTTGGTAAACTCATTCGGTAATGCAAAATGACTTTGAGCACAAACAACTATCAAACTCAGGAAAGATCTCTCCAAGCCGCTCGATACTAGATGAGATTTTAGACAAAGTGATTCCCTATCTTGTGTCTTCTTCAATATACGGTTGGGAAAAGTGATACGTGCCGTTAACCTGAAACACAGTGGTACTCTCTACTCTACTGGGATATGCAGATATTATTGACATCGTATGTCTTGACAACAGAGCCGTCAGCTTAGTCTTTTCCAGCCTAGAAGAAGCGAAAAAGGTGTATCTATTGTGAACCGAGGAACTACGTCGCTGTTGGCAGCTATACATTTGAAAAAATTAAGAAATTTGTATACCTCGAAACCAATATAAATTATACTAATAATCTAAGTCTGGAGATTACGCGCAGCATAACTTTTACAAATAGGTGCTACTTTGGGATGGATGGACAAATGAGCAGGCTTTCATTATTCCCATCCTATTAACGAGGCATAAGCATTGACGATGACGAGCCGAGATGAGCAAGGACTTTGAAGCATTCGAAGGAAATGTTGTTCGCAAGATCTTTGGCGCCGTTCGCGTGAGCTCTGAATATCGAAAAAGTTAGAACCATAGCTGGGCACATAAAGATGCAACGAATGGGCTTGTTAGGTCAGATCAGGGATGTTCATGTGAAATTACACCTCAAAGGACAGAAGGTAATGATAAATTTAGTGTTCTCGGCTCAGACGAACCTAAGGTTGTATTGCCAAAGAAGAATAAAAAGAGAATGAAGAAAATAATATAGGCATTTTTGGACAAACACCGAGGTTAGACCAATGAACTTTGGAAATGATATTCTATATATGAAAAATTTTAACTAATAGATTTCAAGTAAGCTGAGACCACTTGTTAGATCGATTCGCTATTCTTTAGTATGTTTTGAAAATACTATATGGTTTTTCTCCATATATGCATATGGCCAGAACCTGTACGGTTAGGTTAGGTCCTGTAGCTTACTTCCGTTCAGATGATCAGACTTGAAGATTAACCATACACTGTCCTAAAAACACATATATCAATGATACTTCTAGAATTCTAAGGAGGAAACTTGAGACCTCGAAAGTACGGCCAGTTAAACAACGAAAACTATGAATAGTATGTTACAAGCGAATATGGGATGCATACCGAACTCATCGTCGAAATAATGAGATTGCTTCACATCTCAAATCATCACACAAGCTGCACCCGTAAATATATCTTACTAAAATAAGTAAATACTCCGGAAAGTGAGGTTAGGTAATTCTTATCTAGTCATCGAGGCGTGTTTGGTGAGCTTGGGACCAGTATTTATCGTACACCTTGAGGCAGCTGCAAAAATAGCTGGATTCCGAAAATACTAGTATTAGATATAATGCTTAATAAGGACTAGTTAGTCAGCTATCTTAGCTTAAAATGAGGATTCTCATCTTTACTCTGAGCATTGCCACCACGAAACTATTTTCCATTATTAAATTGAAGTGCTCGCTTCAGCGATCAGAGCGTGTTCAAGTTTAGTGTAGGCTTGCGTTATTTCTCTTTTGTAAAAATAACTAATAGTAAAACAATAATAATAACAATAACCATGGCGATAGCACACCGCAACAATATGCAGAGCATGAAACCAGCCTGTGACGCAGGGCAATAAAAGCATTATTTTTCCATATGAGAAATTGTTATTTGCGCAGCGAAATGAAAATATGTATAAGCACACACGAGCAAAGGCGGAGAGAGATGAACTCACAGCTGAGTGAGGGTGTGCGTGCGCTTGTATTGAGACCAAATTGAAAATAAACAAAACACACTACGAATATCAAAAGTAGTTAAATTCCACAAGGCTGCTGCAATAGCAATACCAACAACAACAACAATAAAAGCAATACTAACAATCGCGGCGGGGGAAACGAATAAAAATTCATATTACGTATACGCACCGTTGGACATCCGCATGCTTGCCGTTCATCTGAGTGCGCACTCAAACGCGCATATGCCACAATAATAATAACAACAACTAACTAACTACATGTAAAAAAGGCTGCTAGTGGCAGTTGTAGCGCCACTGTGGATATTGATGATGATGGCGATGACGATGACTCTGCTGTTGCTGTTGCTGCTGTTTTCTGATTGCCAACAGGCAGCATTCAATGCTTGTAAATTGATTGTCTGCGTGTAAAGCGTCTATGTGTGGCGTGGTCGAGTGGGATCCACCAGCAATGCTGATAAACACTGGCTATGGTCACACATATGAAGAGGAGTGTGTGCTTGCCACCGAATGCGTTTGTTTATTTTGTGCTTTGCGTGGGAGCTGTGGCGCCCGGCATTTGGAAATTGAAATATCTTGAACCGAAAAATACACTAATCTACAATAACGCGCAAAACAAATACACAAGCAGGCATTTGGCAATACTTGTGCCTAACAAAAACAATAGGTAGTAACTGTTTTTCTATCTCTCTTCAGTGAAATGCTTGCATTGTCGATTGAGGCTGTGAGTATTTCACTATGCTTCCTATGATGAATATCAATATTTCGAAACATTCATTTTCGTCACTGAGTGTTACAACAAGGATGAGCACTCAAATATTGGTTGAACTTGATGTTGTAGTTGTAAGCACAATTTGATATTATTTCAAATTTCCCTTTCTCTCTCTCTATTTCTGAAACTATAATAGTTAGACAAGCATTATGCTGGCAAGATAAAGGGTTTGTGTTTAAATTTTTCTTATGAGGTCTTTGATCAAACTTAATAAACTTCACGTTTCTATGCTTATAATTTTTGTAAGGAAGACATCCAAGGATCTTGATTATTGACAGCAGAATAAATTCCTGTATCGATTCTGATGTATAGAGATTCCTTGTCTCTATTGTCGCATAACATGTCTTTCAGAAATACTGATTCTAATAAAGTCAAGATGAGGATAGTAGAAAACACAAAGAACGATAGATGTTTACACTTAAAGATATGGAGCACATTTAACGACACTATTGCTTAAGCATATACAAATACTGATACTTTTTGACATAGAGAAATCGAGAAAACGAGAACTTGATGACATCGACCCTTTTCTAACCAACAAATAACCTATGCATAATTTTCAAAAAAGTCACAGCTCTCACCAAGCTTAATACACCGTATAATAGATAGCAAATACTATTACTGTTGACTCAGTGATGCTTATGAAGCAGATAAATTAGAGATTGGTATCGATATCTCACTGAGAGGAGGAGGAGAGAGAGAGTCTCTTCATATCGAGTCGTCGTCAGAATCCTCATTGCACGTGTAAACATATGATATGAAGCCTAAAAAGGATGATAAGGAGCTTATTTACACTCCCCCTGTTGTTGAGAAGGGGGAAAATGACAAATAAGGCAAAGTTTATGAAGATGGGATTAGGTGTTTGCGTCAACAGGAACCTGGTTAAGATTCAAGCGTTTCATACGGAAATCTCCCATGAAGAATTTGAGGGAGTATTACTTTGGCTCAGCCTTCAGATCTTCAACCCTTTGCTTCGAAGCAGTTTTATTCGATAAAAAGGAAATCAGGATAAAATACCAGTATGCTTCATCAGTTCTTAAAAGATAGTTGTGAGATTTTGAACGGTTTTGAAATTCAATATTCTTTTAATGTATACATATCTTATAGATGCATTTTTCTACTACATATAGCTAATTACAGCGTGTTATTATACCAAAGTTCCCAGAAGCACTACCTCCTCGCGGTGGGAGGGCTAACAGACGAAGATGCGCATTAGACCATAAATTATAAAACTCCTTAGACCGACTCATCAGATGTTATGATCGTCTATGCTTCTGGACCATATAGCAGGACGGGAATAATTAGAGACTTATAGAGTTTGGTTTTTGTTCGTCGAGAGAGAACTTCTCAATTGCCTACTCAGTCCGAAATAACACTTGTTATTGGCAAGAGTTATTTTGCATAGAATTTCGAGGCTGGGGTTGTTGTTGGTGCCAATTCTGAAATTATCTTGGACTTAGAAGTTTTGACTATCATCAGTGACGGTAGAGGGAAAAGCAGAATTAACGGCGCGGTTGTTGAGTTCGATGGTATCAATATCATCGGCTTACGCCAGCAGTTCTACACTATTGTATACTCGTAATATTGTACCTTCTCTGTTCAGATATGCATCTCGAATTATTTTCTCCAGCAGCAGGTTGAAGAAGTCGCACGATAGCAAATTGCATTGCCTGAAACCTCTTTCGGTATCGAACTGCTCGGAGAGGTCTTTTTCAAATTCAGCTTTAAAATCGACGAAGGGATGTATGCCGATCCTCTTTTCCCGATAGAACCTTAATCCGATGTTGGGAAGGATTGTTTTCTGAAACGGGAGGTAAAACAGTTTTACTATAGGTGTCGCTCCAGTCACGCTATTACTACAATTGGGATGCATCGATCCGATGGAATCTCTCATAGGTGCATTTCTAATGGCATACAGGCTATACCAAGCTTTATTTTGATTTCGATCGGTAAGTTTAGATGACAGCTATAAGCTGTAGAAATCCAATTTGAACAATATACCTGGAAATTGTAGCCATCACTCTAGACAATAATTTATGTAAAATTTTGTGAATATCTTTGGTCAAATCAGAAATTTTTCCAAACAAAGATTTGACTTTTACTGATTTTATGAAAGTTATATCGTATGGTCGGACGGTATTTTCGGTGCCGCCAAATGGCTAGCTCTTTCGGAAGAAAAGAACTTGTGTAAAATTTAAGATCGATGTCTCCAAACTGAAGGACTAGTTCACATACCATACAATACGGTATTTATGTAGTATATACCTTGTTTAGGATATCAAAAATCCAAAAAAAGTTTTTGAATATCGCATATACTTTTTAAACGAGCATGTCAACCAAGGACGCCGTCAATATACCGTTATAATCGACTTGTGCTGCCTTCAACTTGGTAATCTAACTTTTTTTGAATAATTTCCTCGGGTCTTTTGATTGATTTGTAGTTAATTATATTTCTTTGATTGCGTTGTGAGCATCTAAATATAACTGTAATTTAACTGGAGGCATGATTACGTAGAAACCATTAAATTTAAATACATTTCCGTTATAGTTACAGCACAATGTACCCCATAAACGGTACATTGCATAAATAATATTGCACAAGCAAAACCAATCAAACGAAACAAGGAAAAGAGTAAATCAATTTCACTTAATTCGTTCTCAAATTGAAAGCAAACCTACGAGTGCGCATAGAAATTGAGCGGTGGGTGTTAACCCAGAGCCCAGAGCAAACAATAAAGACATAACCAGATTGTGTATAATCGCGTGGCAGCACATCACAGCATCAATATATTTACGCTTTAACATATTAATAATGGAAATTTAACAATGAAAACAGCGCTAGGGTTGCCAACGAGGGTTGCTCCGTTGCGCGCATTGAATGAGTCATGCCAAGCGGAATGCCGAGAAAACACCGTGAATTGTGAAAGCAATCACAAAACCATACCGCCAACACAGTAACAACAACAATAGCAGCAATTTAACTGAAATAGTAACAAGAATGACAATATTTTATAGCAAACAACAACAGCAACAATGTACTTGTATGTATGACAAATTGCTACCACGCCGCTGATAATAAGAATAGATGATTTGAGAACGGTTACATTCATGTTTTGCATGACAACTGCCGCCCCACCAGACGCCGGCCCCAAACACAAAAAAAAACAAGTAAGGAAGGGCTAAATTCGGTTGCAAAGGAACATTTCATACTCTTGTAAAGGATCAAAGCCGGGAAAATACCTTAAGGTATAACACGTCTATCAGAGGATAGGAATCTAAGCAATTTTATATATGTTATATTAGAAGTAGGCGTGGTTGTAGTTCGATTTCACGCGGTAACATAGGAATATGAGAAGAATGCCACGCACTAAACTTAGTCGAAATCGATCGGTCGGGTCCCGGGATATGTGTTTTCCCCACAAAGTGAGCGTTGCTAAGCCTATCGTCCCATTTTCACACCGGTTCCCACAAAGCCTCATACCATCTTGGATATAAATTCAAGGTCTCTGGCGTAATTATATAATTATGTAATTATATATAATATTGCGCTTATAGTAATTTTCCACAGTATCGCTATATGGGGAGTTAGCGGGATTATCTGCCGATTTCTCCATTTCCTCACTGTCAGGTGGAAATCCCATATTATTTGAGGTAGTCAAATTTGGTTGTTGTAGCTTTAGTGGTTTAGGAGATATGTGCATTAAACAAATAGATAGCGGCGCCACGCCCACTTTTTCAGAATTGTTTCCCACAGGTGCTCCTCCTGCGATCCCCTGCGCGAAATTCCAGTTCTATATGTAAATTTAGTGCTTAGTTATGGCACTTTATAAGTCTTCGGCTAGAGACGTTTTGTGGACGTGGCAGTGGTCCGATTACGCCCATCCGCGAACTCGTAGTTTTTTGGTACTAAGGAACCCACATACCAAGTTTTATCGATGTATTATAATTTTTACTCAAGTTACAGCTTGCACGGATGGACGGACGGACGGACAAATTTCAACTTTTCTCGTCAGCCTGATCATTCATTTATAACGGGTGATTTTTTTGAGGTTAGGATTTTCATGCATTAGTATTTGACAGATCACGTGGGATTTCAGACATGGTGTCAAAGAGAAAGATGCTCAGTATGCTTTGACATTTCATCATGAATAGACTTACTAACGAGCAACGCTTGCAAATCATTGAATTTTATTACCAAAATCAGTGTTCGGTTCGAAATGTGTTTCGCGCTTTACGTCCGATTTATGGTCTACATAATCGACCAAGTGAGCAAACAATTAATGCGATTGTGACCAAGTTTCGCACTCAGTTTACTTTATTGGACATTAAACCAACCACACGAATGCGTACAGTGCGTACAGAAGAGAATATTGCGTCTGTTTCTGAGAGTGTGGCTGAAGACCGTGAAATGTCGATTCGTCGCCGTTCGCAGCAATTGGGTTTGTGTTATTCGACCACATGGAAGATTTTACGCAAAGATCTTGGTGTAAAACCGTATAAAATACAGCTCGTGCAAGAACTGAAGCCGAACGATCTGCCACAACGTCGAATTTTCAGTGAATGGGCCCTAGAAAAGTTGGCAGAAAATCCGCTTTTTTATCGACAAATTTTGTTCAGCGATGAGGCTCATTTCTGGTTGAATGGCTACGTAAATAAGCAAAATTGCCGCATTTGGGGTGAAGAGCAACCAGAAGCCGTTCAAGAACTGCCCATGCATCCCGAAAAATGCACTGTTTGGTGTGGTTTGTACGCTGGTGGAATCATTGGACCGTATTTTTTCAAAGATGCTGTTGGACGCAACGTTACGGTGAATGGCGATCGCTATCGTTCGATGCTAACAAACTTTTTGTTGCCAAAAATGGAAGAACTGAACTTGGTTGACATGTGGTTTCAACAAGATGGCGCTACATGCCACACAGCTCGCGATTCTATGGCCATTTTGAGGGAAAACTTCGGACAACAATTCATCTCAAGAAATGGACCCGTAAGTTGGCCACCAAGATCATGCGATTTAACGCCTTTAGACTATTTTTTGTGGGGCTACGTCAAGTTTAAAGTCTACAGAAATAAGCCAGCAACTATTCCAGCTTTGGAAGACAACATTTCCGAAGAAATTC
Source organism: Bactrocera dorsalis (assembly GCF_023373825.1). Classification (NCBI taxonomy): domain Eukaryota; kingdom Metazoa; phylum Arthropoda; class Insecta; order Diptera; family Tephritidae; genus Bactrocera; species Bactrocera dorsalis. Next base: position 93,346,617 of record NC_064303.1, read on the forward strand.
GGGCTATTCCGGCCGAAATGCTCGAAAAAGTTGCCCAAAATTGGACTTTCCGAATGGACCACCTAAGACGCAGCCGCGGTCAACATTTAAATGAAATTATCTTCAAAAAGTAAATGTCATGAACCAATCTAACGTTTCAAATAAAGAACCGATGAGATTTTGCAAATTTTATGCGTTTTTTTTTTTTTAAAAGTTATCAAGCTCTTAAAAAATCACCCTTTACATAACATCATATCTAGCTCGCTTAGTTTTAGGCGATTCGTACAACCGTTAGGTGAACAAACCATTTACACTCCGTGGCCACATGTTGCAAGGGTACAAAAATTTACGCCTCCATTAGCATTTAGCATTAAAAGCGTAAATATAGTAGACCAGCGCGGGCAATTCGCCTATCAACAAGCGTCGCCAACGTCGTCTAGACGAACCATAAAATGTGCTCAAAAACTTATGTTTTTTTTTTTATTGTTTTTGTTGTTGCCATACGCTTACACATTTGCAATTACTAAAAGCATTTGTTGATTGTATGCTCTTCCTTCCGTTGTGACAAATGTGCGCGTTATACGCAACCAATTTCACTCAGCGCAATGTAGCCAACGCAACCGTTACGTAGATGCATATGTAATTGTGTGTGTGTGGTTATGGAGATGGGCTAACAACAATGGTGGCAGTACGCACACAGCAGTTGCCGGCGGTAACACTGCGTAGCAACTACTTTAAATAGGATTTGGCAAACGAATGGTATTTCCTATTCAAATACATTCATACTTATTTGGATGGGAAAATAGACATAAAAATAGACAGTACGTGTGACACTTATACACTTACATACACATGTATCACTTACATATACATACTTGTATGATGAATATTTTTAGTAAGGCGTGGGCGGACACTTCCATTTTCTAGCCATCATATATAAATGTCTAGAAAGCCGATAATCAAAGTGGAGTTTGCTGCTTTGTTTTGAAGTGGATATGTAGTTTTCACATATGTTTGTAACACAAAAAATTGGTAAACATTTTTAAATTGCTATAAAAATGGTTCACCAATGAATTTCTAAGTTCGCAAGCCTCTCTTGAGTGAAAGTTTTTTACAGAAAATTTGTTCGCCTCAACAAAAAAGCAAGTTGTTGTCTTTTGATGCCTGGTCCTCTTTGTGGCCTAGGTTTGCCCTGATAGAATACAATTCCTCCTTTTGGCCAAATCTGGCTGCTTTTGGGCGATTACTTTCTTCAAACTGTCTTATTATCGATAGTATAGTTTCGAATCAAGAGAATTAGTAGATTGTTTCCTGTCAATACCAGAAAACTCATAGCAAACACTTCACAGACCTTCACTCTTGCTTTGGGCACGGTTTGCGGCGGCTCATCGCAATTAAACTATCACATCCATTGACGCTGTCTTAAGTGCCTTGCTTTTCATCACCAGGTACCATCCATTTAATAAATGTATCGATTTTGTTGCGATTCAGCAGCGATTACCGGATGAAAGTTTGTTCCATGAAGGTGTTGTTAGTTCGTGCGGTACCTATACACATCTCAAATTCAGCCTTTTTTAAATAATTCCAAAACAGTCATGTTTCAAATTATCTAAGAAGTTTTTTAGTATGAAATTTTTTTACGAACATTTGTAAAGTGTCACCTGATCGCTCTTTCACAACGCAAGTTACAGATTCTAGTACTATAGCCATCTATTGGAAAAACAAAGAATTTCTTTACTCTACCTTACATTATTCGCTAAATGAAAACGGTTTGTCCATTTATGTTATATCTATCGAAAAGTTGGATCTGAAGTCGAAATGCTAATATAAGCTATGTATATCCTTATACTCCAATTTATTTTCTTTTTATAACAAACATTCATCAGTTGAAACTATATTTTCATCTCAAAAGTATTTTCGAAGAACATCATCTATTCGAAATATTTCTAAAACCCACATATGTCTTCAGATTTAATTCATATGGTATTTGGATTTCATATCATTCAGAAAAGCTAGGGCCATACATGCGACTCATGAGTATGTCAGATGTATGAAACTGTAGTCGCGCACAACAAACGATCCCTGAGCAGTGAGTTATCAAAGCCGTGCTTTCTGGCGGGTTGTTTCGAACAAATAACGCAAAATTTGCTCTTTTTATTGCCCGTGGAAACCTTTGGCAAGAAGTCATGATGGACGACGCCTTTACAATCTGAAAAAAACTCTTACCAAACCCTTCACATTCGACCTAACGGCATGCGGAAACTTTCATTGGGATGATTGAGCCCGGTTTCTAAAACAAAATGGCTTCATTATTGTTTCGTCTTTTCTTGATATGCTCGAAAGTTCACCACGCTCTTCCTCATACATATTGACGCTCTGAGAAAACTTTGCACCACTAAGAACTGTTGTTTTTATCAAAGGTAACATAGCTCTACTCTAAGCGTGCATTTAGTTTTGTTTTTCACAGATTTTTTCAGCCATTTTTTTTTGGTTTTTATGAATAAGCAAAAATCAATGACGAACCAAAACGTGGCTATCCTTGTCAGCAGACAAAAGATAGGAATGTGTGGGCATCTTCCTCTTGCTCCGCTTCTCCCGGCCGGTCATCCACTCAAACGATATGACCTAGCCTTCGTAGTCGCTGTATCTTAATTCGCTGAACTATGTCAGTCATCATTCCATCGACTGCGATATTCGCCGTTGCCAACGCGTAAAGGACGAGTGACTTTCAGAATTTGATCTTTCGTGGAGAGAGGACTTTACTTCTCTAATGTTCGCAGTCGTACCTGTTAGCAAAAGCTATTCTGCGTTGGATATCGAGTCTGATGTTGTGTTGGTATTGTACTGGTTCCAAGAAAGACGAAATTATCTACGATTTCGAAGTTATGACTGCTAACAGATTGTTTGGTTTCAAATGGTTCGAAGAGGTTCTTCCCGATACTAACGGAGTTTTTGTATCACTCAACGTCCGATTATACGGTTTATGGTGCACTCTAAACTTTCACACAGTACGTTCGTTGGAACCTGAAATGCGTTATTGAGATAGCTTATCCCACGGTAGTTGGCTCAGATTGTGGGGTCCCCTTTTTGTACACGTAGGCGGAAAAAACTTCTTATACTTTCTGTAAAATCCTCGTACATTATTATTCTTTAAAAATAAGGCCTATTGAAAGTTCTGCCTCAATTCATATTCTCATCATTTCATTTCAGTTCATCATTTATCAATTAACATTACTAACATGCCATTACTGATCTTAAATAGAATGAGGATTAAAATTAGTATCAAGATGGTCTTATATAGTATACATATTATATAAAATATGGTACCAACTAGCAATCAAACTGCGAAAAAGAGGTTAAAGATAAAACTTTGTTGAAAACTACTATAAATCGAATTTATTTTATATTATTTTCCAATTTTTTTAGACAATGCCTTATGCTGTGAAATTCTCTCGATCTAGTCGGCGGCTGAATGTTTATCGAACATGAAAGAGATGATTTGACAAATCCTTTATATTCATATTCTATGACGTTGCTGCTTCAATGAGCTCTTTCTCTCAAGATATTAAAATAAATTTCCTAGAATTTATCTCCAAAATATTTGCACAAACACGCTTATTTGATATAAAACTCACTTAATGATTACCAAAGGAAATTGTTTGAATAGAAGTGAGCATTGAAGTAAATATTTCGAATTTAACTTAAATAGCCATAAGAGCCAACAGAGCTTCATTAAAATTTAATGCTTTGCAAGCAACGAAATTAAATTCTAAGCACTTTCTTATTATCGCTGTGCATTGCACCTTATCATATAATTTTAACATAGTGTGTTTTACGTTAAAGTCAATCTATAATTTAGAAATTATAATTAATTTCGAACAATTCACATGCAAATTATATGAATTTCTGTTTCTATCGCGTTGAAAATGTCTTTTGCTACGGATATTCAATTGCATGACTTTATCTCAGTTTGTATTTGTTGCCACAAATCTGCTGAAATAAATAACTGTAAATACCGCATTATAACTGATGTAAAAGCCCAGCAGTGGAGAAAAAAATTCGGTTTTCTAAAGCACTAGTACTGCTATGCATACTTCAAGTCTTACTCAGAACTAGTGCAAAACGGATGTGGAAGAGTTGTTATCGACTCGTAATGATATCTTGTCTAACTGTTTATGCTGCTAAACGATGCTTTCAAAAAATTCTTCAACAGTGTGTGATTAATACTTCCTAGCACATCATTAGGCTCCAAAGAGACACTAAAACACATTGCGCTGTGTTAACGCCTGGACCAGTTTGAAATTATAATGAACTAGTTCTGCACTGGTTTGGTATAACTCGACTTTCGCCTACTAACAAAATAGCTTTTGCCATAATTACTTATTTGCTAAATCTCCTCAATGCAAATGCCAGTACACTAAGTACATTTCATTTGACTTACAAGTGAAAATAAGTTAATATCTGCTTATGTATGTATTAAATCTTAATAACATATTATAATTATTGGTCTTGCTAACCACTTTGTTGCATCACTGCAGATTATACAGTTTAATGCACAATGTTCTTAAGTGTGCAACAAATGCTATTAGACTTAAAGCGATTGTGGAAGCAAACAATATACGGTGGCGTTCAAAGAAATATGGCTGATAGAAGTGAAATTCTTGTGATGTGTATTCATTACTATCTAAATAAAATATGGAATGGCATTAGTTTAATCACAAACTCTTAGAAAAATTTAATAATTTAAATTTTATAATTTTTTCCTTTTCTTGGCTTAACAACTGTGGGGTAGTTTTTGCCGAGAACACAAAAGTTCACCAGTTTTGCCTCTATTCTTTGCGAGGTCACGCCAGTTATACTCTCCCATTGCAGATAGGTTTCTATGCACTTTGTCCTTTCATTGGATGCGTGGGCGCCCATGGGACTCGAGTAGAAGACGTATTTCGTTGTATCATCCTGTTATATGCGAACGACATGGCCTAGACACAGTGGTGTTTCTTTCTGAGTTTTCTGTGGTCGTCAACTTTTGGTGAGGTTAATATCCGAGGCTTTCATTGGACTTACATTTTTCCGCGGCCCTTAAATCATTTACCTTAGTGTGGTCCCTTCAATGCTTCAATTCTCTTAGCCGTGACCCAAAGATCCACACAGGTTGGCTACCACATCTGACTCGAAGTTGTCACGTTGGCCAGGGTGTTCTACATGAACGCAAGAACACGGATTGCGTATGATAGTTCAACTGTGGCTGGATACCTAGAGTAACTATCGTACCCCATTTCCATCTCTATTTTTCTTTAAAAAATTATATTTTTTTTGCACTTTTAACATATGATAACACATAGATAATATCCAGCGTCTCATCATCCTCAGCACATGCTCTGCATTCCGTCGATTGTACTTTTCCAATTTCTGCACATGTTTTCATAATGGTAGAGGACCTGTGATGACACCTACAATAATACTAAGTTCCCTTTTGCATAGAAGTAAGAGGTTTTTGGTCCGTTTTCTTTTATCCACCAGCAACACTAACTAGAAGTTACTTTGTTGCATGACCTGCGTTCCTCTAGAGTCCACTGCTACAAACAGCTCTTGAGGGAGCTGAATGGTACCTTCTGTGTGTAGAATCTATACAATAGATTACTACAGAAGCAGCCCGCTTCTGTACCTTTTTCGCCCTTTAATCCGTTAATCCATATTAAATGTAGACTTTGTCATTGGAGCTCTCGATCACAGAACCATTGGTCCATTCATCTCTACTGGCGACTGACAAGTTTGCTTTTAATTCCTCATATACCTCCTTTTCTCGATCACATTGACAACTATCCCAAGCTCCTTGACAAGGCTCGATATGATACAATGTCCGTATTTTTTTTTTTTTTTTCATTCACAAAATCGAACTTTTTGCCTGACCTTACCTTAGTATGAAGAAACTCTCAGCCAAAAGTTGTTATATCTTGTTGGAGGTTTATGGTGAACATGCTCTGGCTGATCGAACGAGCCTAAAGTCACTTGCACGATTTCGAAGTGGTAATTTTGGATTGGAAAACGAAAAACATCCTGGGCGTTTTAACATGAGAAACTGGAGGCATTACTTAATGAAGATTGTTGTCAAATCAAGCACAAATTTTAGAACGTTTAAAACAACCAGATCCATTCAAAAGGAGGGAAATCGAGTGCCAGATGTTTGTTGCAAAATAGGCTAAAAACTACTTGGCAGCAGCAGCTTTTGCGTCAATCGCCTTGTAACATAGACCTTGCCTGCATTTGTTCCGGTCGATGCAAAACGTCCTCACATCAGAACCCGGGTAGCAAAATGTGTTTTACCTTCAGAAATGGTTAATAAAATTAAAAAGAAAATCAAAATTACAATCGTAATTGACAATGCCTAAAGACATTTTATATAAAAACCTCTATTCTACAAATGTGGACCTAATCTGTTTCTTATAGATAATACTACGCGGTAACCAACGTTAGATCGCTCCACCATAATCTGAAATTGGTTTGAAAGTTCACTGCTCTGTGATTGGTTTTAGTCTCGGCTTGCATACCATAACAAGTCGTTGAATCTATGCTTTTTAATCTTATTTGTAACTTTTGTTTGTTCTTTATGTAGATTAAATATTTTGGTCTGGCTCGGTATGCCCTATATAAAAGTATTAGGGATTAATATTCATTTCTCGTTGGGTCATTAATATCTGCTTACATTTTCATTCGATAGCATTTATATCGACCATTTTTGACATAAATATCTTATTTTAACTCAAGCACAGTTGGTTAATATCGGCACAGCAGTGTGCTGTAAATAAGCAGAAGAAGAAAGAACCTCTCCAAAGTTGGCGTTATAGATTTATAACCTAAAAGCAATGTTCATTGACATCAAAAAATCTAAACGTTTTCAAAATTCTTTGATAATTCATGGTCCTTCACTCAAGACTCAATGACGTAGCTAACCTTAAACTTTAACTTCTGCTGGTTTGAGGCCACATATTTGATTACCCCGTTTAAACCCACACTAAATGCACTCACTTTCCCATCACCCCTCGTTTTGCGGTTTATGTAACTATGCTTTTCTACTTATTGCGGTAATATTTCATTAAATTACATAAATTCACCCAAAATGTGTAGAAAATTCGTAATGCCATAAACCACACAAATGTCACTCAAAGCAAAGCAAAGTAATTACGGTTGATTAAGGAAAAACAAGTGGCACAACACACGAAAATAATTACTAATTGTATGTGCACATATAATTAATTAGTAGTTTAAATTACATTTAATCTAGAAACTATTTGCGGAAACCGGCATTCACACGCAAATATGCCGAAAATTCAATATTCAATAAATCTGCTAGCCAAGTTGGTACTCAGTTGATAATTCAAAGCCGCTTCCTAATATTTAATTCAATTAAGAAAAGCATTTATGTACTCAGCATTACATTCCATGCTTGGTTAGCGCACAGAGTAATTAAATATTTGTTGTAGATATTTAGCTTAGCGCATTACTTTTTAGTACTCAAGACTGACGACTCAACTTTTAAATTCAGCCAGTAAGGTTTTAGGCAGAAAAAATTGTCTTTGCCATTACTTTCATTGAAACGATTATATTTAACTGCACTTTTTGCAATAGATACTACTTTTATTTTTATTTTGCTTTTATTTTTATTACCACATTTAGCCAATCACAATCACTGCGCGCATAAAGGCAATCGCTTTGCTAAGCACTCGGGAGCCGACGTCTCAGGCTAAACTTCCGCCTGCAATTTATGATTACAGACAGACATAATAATGAAAAAAATAGTAACTAAGGACGGCTTAAGTTCAGGCGCAACCAAATGTTAGTTATACTAAACATGTGAGTAATATTATTTGGAATCTATTTCAAAAATATTAGAAAGGTAATCAGTCGTCTCTAAACTAAATTATGAACTGATTACGCTCAAATTTCCTACAATATTAACTAATATCATAGGTCCCGTATACCCTTAATTACAAGCGATTCTTAATATCCGAAATATTTACTACAAATCTACTAGCCTAAAAGAAGTTTGTAAAAGATCCATTGAATAGTTATATTGAATTGATCCGGTCAACCTTAGTAAAACACATTTTTTTGCTAAATTCGTTTTTTTTTTATTCAACATGGGAACAGAGGTAAAGCACTGAGTATAACGACCTTCCTTCTTTTGATACCATTTTTACTATTTCTGTAGTACGATTTGTCTTTTGCTTTGAAATAGGCTTCAGTTTCGGCGATCACCTCTTCATTTGACGAAAATTTCTTCTCACAGAGCATACTGTTGAGATCTGAGAACGGAGAATAGCCCTGGTGCCCAGATCTGGAGAATACGGTAGAAGCAATTCGAAGCCCAGTTCATGAATTTTTGCCATCTTCGTGAAACAGTATTCTCTTCTTTTTTCAAATGCGGTCGTTTTTCGACGATTTCGTCCTTATTACGGTTCAATAACGCTTATGCAATAGTATCTGTTGATAGTCTTTCCTTTTCAAGGTGGTCAATAAAATTTATTCCGTGCGCGTCCTAAACTACTGACGCCGTAACCTTGCTACCCGACTCTTGCGTTTTCCACGCTTTGCTGCGGCTTCAACGTGTGCGGTCCCCTCTGATGACTGCCAATTGGACCTCGGTGTCAAATGAGGGGGCCATGTTTCATCCATTACCAGATATCGGAGCAAAGTCTCGGGTTTCTTCCACTTAAATATCTCCAAACACTGCTTCAAATCATTAACTCGTCGTTTGTTTGGTCAAAAGTGAATTCTCGCGTCACCCAAAGTGAATTCTCATACCCATATATTCGTGAATGATATGATGTACACTTTTAGTTGATATCCTTGCCTGCCTGCTATTTCGAACAACTTCAATTTATAGTCATCCGAATTCACTTTGTGAACTTTTTTGAGGCTTTCGTCGGTAACAACCTCTTTTGGACGTCTATTGCGTTCACCATCTTTGGAGCTCATTTCCCCTCGTCTAAAGTTTAGCATGCCAAACTTTGTTGGTTGATTTTTTTAGAGAAGTGTTCGGAAACTCGTCATCAAACCGAGTTTTTTACTCTAATTTCATTTTGCCACTTCAAAAATTAATATTTGTTTTTCACAATAAATGAAGTTGCTTCACTCAAAATCACATAATTCCCAAACTAATGATCCGACAGCTGTCAAGTTTGTGCACTCCTCTTTTGAAGGTAAAGACTAGCTAGCACCGTCTACGTGATAGGAGGGGGGACTTTTAAATTATATAGTTATACGTAGTTGATAATATCCTCTTTTTTTTTTCTTTTTTACATGGTGTTATAAAGCACACTGTTCAATGATTCCACCAGGGTTTGCTGAGATCAATGTCAAAGATTAGATTATCAAACATAGGCATCAAAACTTTTGAGGAGCTTGGCCAGGCCCACCAAAAAATCAACTATGTTGTTAACTTCATAGACTACTTTTCTCAACTCTACTTAGCACCGTATTTGTTTGCTGGGAGATTATTTGAATAAAACCGTTTAGGGGCATGGTATTGGGCCAATTTTCGTCTATGTACGAATATAGGCCTACGAATTGCGCCTCAACTGTGTGCGACTAATCGACAGACCGACATATGTATATCCGAAAATTATTCGCCTCGTCATTGAGATAGTTTTTGTATACACTTCCGTATATCTATTATCCATTATGTCGTTTCATGTCCATGTAAATCAACAAAACGATTATACTCCTGCTCAGAACATTTTCCTAAAACGCAGTCGGAATTTTTCCTCTACTCAAAGCAATGTCAGCAGTTGATACGGATATGAAAACAACAAGAGAAGCTAAGTGTGCACATAAATTTTGCTTTTGTATTTGCGATTGCGTTTGGTAGTGCAAGTCTATAGTCGCATTTGCGTGAGTTTAATGGATGCTGTCGCCTGTCTGCAATACGCAGGCAAATTACTGCTGATGATGCAAAAACTATTTCGGTGAATCATACTTCAGTTGAGATGGGAAATAAAGTTGGGGTTAAAAATAAAGTTGCATTGAACAAGTAAGAGAGTTTTCAATAATTTTTGGGTGAGTCATTCAGTTTGTTTCTAGTAGTCCGGTAGTGTGACAAAGTTGCAAATATTTATTTAAGTGGTAATTTAAAGCTAGACCATTTTTGATATATTCGGTTATTCACATCTTCACCAAATACGGAATTTTCCAATAAAAGTGATATGATTTCCAAGTGTCCATTGCTTAATTCGATGTGTGGAAAATGGCGCTGTCTTGTTGAAGTCAAATGTCGCTGAGTTCGCGAGCTTCAATTTCAGGCAACAAATAGTCGGTTATCAGGGCACGATAACGGTCGCCATTGACGGTAACGTTTTCACCGGCACCATTTTTGAAGAAGTATGGACCGTTATTCCACCGGCTCACAAACCACACCAAACCGTTGTTTTTTATGGATCAAATGGTACCTCTTGAATCTCTTCAGGTTACTCTTCGTCCCAAATGTGGCAATTTTGCATGTTTACATAGTACTCATTGAGTCAGAAATGGTCCTCATTGCTGAACAAAATTTGGCCCGAAAACGTCGGATTTTCATGGAACTTCTCAAGATTCCTTTAAAGCGAAGTGATAACATTTTAGAAATTCGAGTGGCTTCAGTTCTTCCACAAGCAGGGTTTTACATGCTTTCAATTTAAGATCTGTACGTAAAATGCGCCAAGTCGTTCCATATGTCAGTCCGAGTTGCTATGAACGGCGCCTGAATGCTGGGTCTCAAGATGGATGATGTTGTTGCGAATAGTAGAACCGGTAGGCCGATTTTATTGCCCATAAGAAGAGCAAAGTGCACGAAACACATTCTTTAAAGAATCAGAACTAACTTTATGTTAAGGTCTAGAATCAACGATGAATTTGGTTGCTCGAAGCAACAATGAAAATTACGACCACTTCAAATTTAAGATGTGGTCTTTACAACTATCTGTTTGCGGCTTTTGGAATTTTCTGACTTTTTCTTGTAGCCCAAACAGGCCTTTCTCACGATCAATCATCCTCGTTTCTGTACCCGTTCTGCAGCAAATATGTTGATCCCTGGCTACTTTCAGCAAAACAATGGATCGTGCTTTGAACTATTTTGGTACAAAAGAGTTTTAAATCCATGTGAATTGAAGAAGGGGGCTACCAACGTCTTTTAGATGGCATGATAGTTTAAAATAACTATAAATGTTGGTGGAACCCATATAATACTTGGCATCTTAGAGAAGAAAAGTGTACCAAAAATCCTATATGGCACACCCTAAAATTTGCAATCAATAAACGAACTCCTAGTTAAGCATACCTGAGTTTGCAAAAAAAGAAAATAATAAAGAAAAAGTATCCCAACTGTTCTTAACAGCACCGGCTTCATTCTAGTACAAAAAGTCTGAATATTACAGAATAAAAATCGGAAAGCCTTAAATGAGATGTCAAAAATGCACAAAACCAAAGTGATTCTCAGATTAGCGCGACACACAACCCGAATATTCATATGTACTGAAAGAAATTTCAGCAAATACCGGTAAGTCTCAATGGCGACATTAAATTAAAGCATTAGAGAGCACGGTAAGGCAAGTGCTGCACCGCGGACGGTCAGGGTTGCATTGCTTGGCGCGCGTCTGACACTGTCTTACGCATATTAAGCAGTCCATTCTGCAAATGATAGAGCTGATGACACAAGATTGCACATATATATTTATACGAAGATATAATGAAAATGTGCATGCCACATTTCGCAGTTCGTGTGTAAGCGCGTCGGTTTGCGCCTGGTTACCTTTACTGCAGAGTTCGCCGGAAGGCCTGCAGTCACCAGCAGGAAGGCGACCACTAATTGCATGCGGTTTGCTAAGCGTACGCCGGTCTTGAAAGATGCAGTTGCCTGTGACTAACTGACTGGCCTCTGCGAGCCCCTATGTGCTGGCTTGGATTGACGTTTAAGGCTTGACTCGGCCACGCGCTGACATGCGGCAGACGTTGATGACATTATATGATAATGATGTTGTAGTGGTGGCGGCGCTGTAGCGTGTCTCCTAACCCGCACACCTTGCGGGTTAATATTGCATAGCTTTACTGCGAATTTCGTGGCAATGACTGTTTGATGATGCTTGGAATTTACTTATTATTGGACATTATGGTTGATTTGCATAAAATATATGGAATTTCAAGGTTCAGCGGAATTGCATTACGTTAGATTAGTCTGGTAAGATAATGAGCCACGTATAGACCAGTTTTGGTTCTTTGCAATACCAGTTGGAGTTCAGTTATTAGGTCCATAAGGAGAAGTCATCTTTTAGGATGCCTGCGCTTGATGCGAATTTCTGCAGATTATGTGGCCTTACTATCGATACCTTTTTCAGTGTATGGAACCCCAGCGAAAAAGAACATTTCGTTTAGTGCAAGTTCCAGCACAAAGTCAGGTTGGGTACGATATTGCGTATGAGCCTTGGGTTTTACATAGTCGTTTATAGACCTTTCAACCTCAGTAACAATACTCATGCAATACTATGCAAATATTCACATCACGCTGAGCTCAAGATGGACAGGAAAGCAACTACCTTCCAGCCAGCAATTACCGAGAGAGCGAATTCAGTACTCACATTACGATTGGGAGATATTGCTGGCATGGGCTTTTGAATGTTTCTCGTTTGGGGTCTTCAATACCAAAATAAGAAAAATTAGGATTCCAGGTGAATTTCATGATCTACACACATATCAGTATCAATCTCCATACGAGCGATTCTGGACAATACTGTCGACGAGAGTACAAAAATATTATTCTCATCTACATATTAATACTCTAACTACGAATACTCTCGACAGTGTTTGCAGAAGTTGAGAGAATCTCTCTGAGCTATTTTGAGAGAGAGCGAATTCAGTACTAAACAAAGTTTAGTATATGAGGTTGGGTTCATTAGCTGGTATATGCTCTTAATATTTCTGGTTTAGGGTCTTCAATTGCAAAATAAGAGAAATTTGGATCCCAAGATGGCTTTGGTTAACTACATTCATACCAACACGTTCCTTTTAATAAGAGCCAATAGACCGAAGAGATGTCGCTTGGTTAGGTTAAACGGCTTCGGTTCTTGCACAAGTACCTCTACTTGGATCGCTCGTTGTAACTTCGAAATAATATGGAACGACTGAAGTAATCAGAATAGAATGACCGAAAGGCCTCAGAATACGCTCTTCAGAATTTTGGAGGATATACCAGCCGGAAATAAGAGTGTTCTCATTTCTTCTGTGATGCACTGTCGGAATATCAAATTCTAATTAAACTTTGGTCAGATTGTTTGAGTTGTTGTATTTTAGATATAAATCTTACAAATCTTTTGGTTGCTCTACTAAGTGCTCTCTTCATTGCGGTACAGTTATGTGGCAGCTTTTGTGTAGGCACACACATATATATATACATTCATGTATAAATAAAATATCGTATGTATATATATATATGCTCTGCGTTAAATATGCAAGTCCATTTGTTTGCCCACTTCCTATTCTCGCACAGGATATAACCACTTTACCTCCGCTCGACCTACTTGCCGTCTGCGCTGTCTTTTTACCATACAAATGCATGCGCGTGTGTGTGTGGGTGTTTGTCTTTCTCTCCTGCAGAATGCAATACTTAGCTGTCTGCCAGTTGGCCTGTCTGCCGGACATGCTGTTATTCATGCATGCAGATTTCCAACTTCGCACACAGACGCTCACCCACACACACACACACACCCACACACGGACAGTCAAGTGCAATTATTTTATGTTTTTTATTTGTTTGCTTTTTTTATCGCTTTTGTTCGTTTTGTTGGAATCTTGATTGACGTATGACGCTTAAATGGCAAATTAAATTCCACACAATGTCCTTAGGGTACCTGTCTTTTACGCTGCTCCCTTCCATTTTGTCTTCTGACTTTTATGCGGTCTTCTGAATAGCAGCTAAAGAATGACCGCAATGAATGAAGCAGCAGCAAGGCATTTGGCAAAACAGAACAAAAAAAAAATCACCAAAATTGCTAAAACGTAGAAAAACATAGAAAGACATAGAAAACATAGAAAAAAAATCGAAAAGTGTAAAAAGCATAGAAAAGTGTAAAAAGCATAGCAAGTCACACATAGATAGCGCTTGGCAGTTTAAGGCTCATCAGTCAAATACTCCTGCCAGGATACCAAGTCATGCAAATAAATGCGTTCATATACTGAAAATGTATACATACACACATGTATGTATATATCATTGTATGTAACTCTGTGTCCGTCTGTGTATAAGTACAACCTTTAGCTGATAATTTACCGTAAATACATGTTCAGTGCGAGCCAATGTAAAGCAATGCCATTTAGTACGCCTTCATTTAGTATTGTATGTGTGTCCATTTCCTACTTTTTGCCATTTCGCCCTTGCTTGCTTCTCTCGGTAAAGCCAAATTACGCTTTGTTTTTGTTGTTGTGGCAATTTTTGATGTTTCGAATTGCAGAGATTTTCTGTTTTGAATGTTGTCGTTGTTTTACTCTTGTTTTCGCTTGCACATTTACCGTTATTGTTTTTGTTTTGCTGTTATTTTTTGGCCCACCATTAATTGGCAGTCGGAAAAAGCTTTAAAGCCTGCATGACGCATGCCTTGGTTTGCATCAAATTCGCTGTCAGTTGAGCTGTTAAGAATGCATGCCCACTTGTATCCTTAGCAAATCTCCAATGACTTGTGATTTTAAAATTCTCTCTTTTTTGCCTACTTCAATTGCTGCCTCAAAAACGATTTTGTATGAAGTCCTTACAGGTTCTTGTGTTCTTTTCTCCTGTGTATTTGCTTGTGCGAGATTTTCTTTGGTTTTATTTTACTCTTTCTTGCAATTGGACTAAATGAGTTTTAAACTTTTTTGTAATTCTATGAGATTTAGGGGATAATTTAGGTAAATGCTTGTAGAAAATTTTCTGAAAATGTCTTTATTAGGCTTGTAAGAGCATATCTCTTACGAAGAGTGGGTAAACTTTCCGCGTTATTTTTACATTGACATCACCACACCTTTTAGAAAGGATTTCGGTGAGTCAAAGGGTCCAAATTCTAGAACTAAATATTGTCAAAATGGCTATTTGAATCTATCACTAGGAGAAGCTGTGAGCTCATGGTTGCGAAGCCATGCTAAGAGCAGCTAAAAGTTCGAAAGAACTTTAGTTTCAACATACAAGAAACTAAACCCACTAGACCAAAAAAGCTCAGTAACAAACAAGATCATAGTTGATGGAAGAGATATTATGATGATTCAGAACCAACTGCCGTCCTGTCAAAATTTTGTTTTTTTTTTTTTTAATAAAAATTAATTAAAATAAGACGACTAATTTGGAACCAGACGGTTCCCTTGGAAGACTAAACTAAGATTCATGTTTTTTCAAGGATATTTTAACTTAAGTGGTTGTTGTTGCAGCGGCAGGATTCTGCCGAGTTCACAACCCTTGACCGGATAATAAAACTCCGGGTTTGTCCCGGTTACGTAGGCCCGACTGTCGTGGGAAGGTTTTAACTAAAGTGATATAGTCTTGTAGCATATCCTCAGTTCCAACTATCCATCGTCCATACAACTTCGTTGTTGCGAAACAAATAATTTTTTTAATCTTACTTTATGGACGAACATCGAACCATAACTGGTCAGAATTATGATGCCGAGCAGAATCCAAAAAGTATGTGATCAAAGTCCAAAAAGCTCTGAATAACCTATGGAACAGCAAAATTTTTTTGACATAGTGCATGCCTTACTGTATGTATAACCCCAAGGCCTACTCAAAATCCTTATGCAGTATGAGGATCAGAGTCGAAAAAGCTTCCGAAGACCTTTCATAACTCATCAGCTGGATCATGCAAATTAGTAAATACAAAGACTAGTTAGAACTCTTATACGATAAAATTGGTCGTACTATACCGAAGGTTATCCAGAACACGATGAGCTTACGTAAGCCACAACTAACCAGGAGTATAATCTCCGAAGTCAGACGAATTTTTTACCCATCCAGTCTGTTACTTATGGGACGAGTATACCGCATCAATGATTCCGATAGGGTTTAGCAGTCTTACCGAAAAAGTCGACGCAAACAAATCTGATATTTGAATTGAGATTAATTTTGAGTGTGCGTGAAGTGAGTTCAGAGTGATTCTGTGTGAGATCTGATGATACCTGTCTCGTCTTGTTTTAATATTGTGGTGATATGAAAGTCTAAAGCTGATAGAAGCTCACGACGGTCGACAACGGTACAAGCTTGAGCTGCGGTACAGCCATGGAAGGATCACAGTTTCCGATTTCAATCAGTCGGTCAGTATTTTTATCTTAACTTCATCGTCGGGCAATGGAATATCCACTCCATTCTCAATGATTGGAGAATCGGGTTCACCATTTCCTGGTGTTATGTCTTTGCTGTCATTCAGTAGGCTGGAAAAGTGTTCCCTCCATAACTTCAGTATGCTCTGAAGTTGAGTCACTAAATCGCATCCGGGGGCTCTACAAGAGTATGCGCCAGTCTTGAAGCCTTCTATTAGTCACCACAACCTTTCGTAGAATTTTCGAGCATTTTTCCTGTCAGCCAACTTGTCAAGCTCTTCGTACTTACACAAATCGGTCTCTCTTTTTGTTGTCTGCAAATGCGTATCGCTACGCTCATCATGTAACCACAGAAAAACATTAAGCATCTTCCCACAGCCAGTTAATATCTTAAGAGGCAACTTGTTGTGACTCTTGTTAAGGAAAAGCAGAGGCTTAAAAATTACGTTGAGGGCGGAGTAGCACGGCGCGTTGTAGTGATGAAGGATCCAGTTACGAGCGATGTCTGGGCGCACCCTGTTGACTCGTTTTCGCAATCTTTCGAGTACTTGGCAATAGTAGACTTGATTCACAATTTTCCCCAGTGGAACGAGTTCTTTTTGGACGATTCCACGGCTATCAAAAAATCAGAGGTTTACACAAGCGCGGCAATAAAATCAGTCTCATTACTTAATTGTCAAACCTTGTACTTTGATTTGGAGCACTTTTTATTTAAAGTAAAACTTACTCCGAAATTACTCCGTATTGACATCCAGACTTCTCAAGATTTTTTCTCACACATTTCTTTATTGTATCTTCTAAGCAAGTCTTCCTTTTTAAAGTACTCACTTTGACGTCACCTTTGACTTGAATCACGAAACACTGTCGCAATTCAAACAGAATACGCAAATATATTTCAATAATGTTTATCAAATTCCTTTCAAAACAGTGTGAATGACGCAGATAAACAAATACAAATACAACTAGCTTCTTGACTTGTTTTCTTTAGCAAATCACTGCCAAGAAGAAGAACTTGAAACGTAATCACAACACATACACGCACACATTTTTATACGCAATTAATTCCGTTGGATTAGACACAAAGCACAAACAGCCTTGAAATCGCTGCGGTTGCCAAATCCCCCACAGAGAGCTCAGCAAATTAAAGATATCCTTTTTGACAGCAGTCATCAATCTTATGCAACAGTAGTGGTGATCCAAATGGCACTAGCATAAACAAATATGTGCAAACACACATACATACTTAAGTATATATAGCTATGTAGATCTGTGTGTACACAATAATTTGTGGCGTTGATTGCGTGTTTGTTTGCGCAGAGCCAAAAGCGTGTTTACATTGAAATCTGTGTATGCGTGCTTAAGTGTGTGTGTAAGTGCTTGCTCTCTGCCGTGAAATCAACTAGTTAGAAACTACTTTAGAGTTGGTATGAACATTTCCCGCGAAGCCCAGCAATAAAGAGACTCACTGCTCCTCTTCTCCAACGGCTTCTTCCCACTCACAATACTATGGGCAGAGAAGGAGTCGGTTTTGCGACTTCATGATCCAAGTGATCCGATATGAAGTCAAAGTGTGTGATGATTTCCGAGTGTTTAGACACATGTTCTTTTAGGAACTCAGATTTTCTGAGTCTGACAACAACTTTCGCAAAAATAAGTCTTCCGATGATGTCTACGGGCTGTAAGACAGCGTTAAGTTCCATGTGGGACCTTAGTGCACCACACATGCCAATGAGCGCCATCCGTTTAACGCTGCCGAGTTTCTTTGCAAGTGTGGTATTTTCTAGAGTCGTCCACCACATAAAGAACATAATGGGTTTGACTATGGGATCGTAGAGGACCATTTTCGGTAAGAGAACCCACATTTTCTCAATGGCTCCTCTACAGCAGTATAAGGCATACGATGTCTTTTTACACTATCTTCGATATTTGGGTTCAATGACAGCTTCTTATCCAGTATGACCTTAGATATGTCACTGTATCCGCCGGTTGTAGACGAATGTCTCCCATTTCCGGCAGCAGTGCCACCGGGATCTTGTATCTTCTAGTAAGTAAAATCATTTCGGTTTAGTTGGGTTGATGGCGACAACGCTTTCAACTGCCCAATTTATGCTGAGATACGCCTGAGTCAACTTGTAGACGGTACTCAGGAACTTTCCTTTGACCATAAGGGCTATATCGTTTGTCTAGGCAATCACCCGGCAGTCACGATCGTCAAGTTTTTTAAGCAGATCATTAACGACCGGGATCCATAGAAGAAGAGAGAGTCGACTTTGTAGGATTCCCTTACTCACATTTCGTCGAGCACGTGCGTTACCCCATTCCGTTGCAGGCCTGTATGTATAGGCTATGACCTTTGTCAAATTTCTTGGAGATATCTCGTCAAATTAAGAGTTTTCCATACAAACACTTGATTCCGGTTATGCAGTTTGTATAACACCTATATGCTATAGTGGTTCGATAACGACGGTTCCGACAAATGAGCAGCTTCTTTGATAAAAAAATATCGTGTACATAAGGATATTTCAAAAACTAATTCAAGTAAATAGTGTTGGACATGCAGCTGAACATGGCTAAATCGACTAAGTACGTCTCGCTGGTCATTTATTCATAAACTTTATAAGGGCTCCGTGATTTCCTTCTAGATTTCACAAACATTGTGACAAATACACCTTGTTCAAGGTAAAATAATGTTTGCTTGTTTTTTCAACTGACATTACAATTTCGAAGAAGTGTCAAACTACTGAAAGAAATTGCGTTAGGTGTCGCCAGAGGCAGGTATAACTCAAAATAATGTATATTGTCATTGAAGCGACAGTAAATAATCCCGAGATATTTTTCATAAACGCTCTGGAGGCTTTAGCGCTTGCTCGGTAAAAATTCGGAACCTTTCCAGAAGAAGTAGTTATTAGCCTTGGGAGTCATAGTTGCTCATAACAAACGTTCTGTTCTTGGTCTCTGTAAAGTGGAGTTTTTCGTACTAATTCACCAGGGAGTTGTAATTTTTATAGGCTATTTTTAAGGGCTAGTTTGATGAGAAGTTTGATGGGGCCTTCAGCTTTCGCTTTTCTTCGACTTTTAAGAAATTGTGTTATAATAGTTAGAGCTTAAAAGAATTCCATATCTCTGAATAGTTAAATGTATTGCTCTACTGCTTATTCTCATTCCATTAACCTGACAGCTGCGGTCAGAAATGTGTCAAATGTGATAAGTGTCAGTTTTGAGCTTTTGACATATACTCGTATGAGTTTTTCAAATTAAAATAGCCGAAAACATATACGTTAAAGTTTCCTCTAAAAAAATCGACCACATTTGCCTACAAATTTTTCGCGAAAATTGCAATTGTTTTGTGACATTTCAAGGCTTTCATGAATTTCTGAGGAATATTGCTTTGCTGTCTCTTTTTGACATATGCTAATTTGCTTTGAAATCTATGTGGTATTGAATTCTCTTCTACCATCTAAAATATTGACAACCATTTTACCGTTCATATGACAGTAAATGCTGAGAGCAAAGAGTTGCTTCATGCTCACATACGTAATATTTCAATCAAGTCAAGTATGTCAAGGGTATCTCGTTTTTGACAATCACAATGACAACTAAAAATCAAAGTTGTCGGTTTAAGTGTGAGTGCTTCCGCGATTTTCGACGGCAACTGCTGTCAGTGCTGTTATGTATACAATTATATGCGCGCTTATTTGTTTGAGAACTCTGTGGACTCGCGAGTTAAACAATATGTACCGGTACAGTTATTGAAAGCGCATGCAAACAAATTAAAAGCTTTTTATGGTATTCCAAATGCATTAAGCTGCCGAACTTGTGGCTACAGCTGTCATTTTGTCACTTTGCCTCTGCGCCACGACGCGCTTGTCGCTCAGCGATTGTTTATCGTCGATAATGTTTGCGCAAACAAACAAATATAAACAAACACACACACCCATTACGGTCCATGCTGTGGTGTGTGGTCGTCGGCTTGATTTGCTAATTAGCAAGCTTTTGTTCAATACACCAAATACACACATATCAATAGATATATACATATATTCTATTCATATTCCTTTCCATTAGAAATTGTATGAACCGATTGATTTTATGAAAGCGAAAATCTTTATTTTGAAATTTGCATTGTGTGTCCAGTTTGGAAATTAATTATTTAAAGCAAATTTCGAAATAATTGTGATTGCGACAAATACTAATCCTGAAAATAATGAAAATCATCAGAACAATGAAATTGTTTGCAATCAATCATTTGTTTTGTGGATGCCTTTGCTTAAATATTTTAATTAAAATATGTACAAAGAAGCTCAATAGGGGAAAGTATTGTGATGATGCAATAGGAATGTCGCCAGTGTGGAAGCCATGTTGTGGCTTAAATAACTTACAAACCAGTTTTTCAGATGATAATATTGTCTGTTGTTCCATTTCGAAGTTCTCTATTTTTTTAAGAGAAGAAAAAACTTTGAATTTGACGCATCCTTCGAAAGGACATTATTTTGAATTTTTTTTGAAGATTATCTCTTTCAAATGTTCTCAGATGGTCCATCCGTTGAGTCCGACTTTCGAGACTTTTCGATCATTTCGACTGGTAACTAGCGAATGACACGAGTGGTGTTTTGCTCCAAGACCTGAATCAAAGTGGTATTGTCCGCATAGACTTCAGAATTTACATATCCCCACAGGAAAAAGTTGAACGGTGTGAAATCACATCTTGGTGGCCAATTATTTGCTCACCGAAGTGTTCTCTCAAAAAATCCTTTGATTGATGCGATATGTGGGAAATGGCACCGTCTTGTTGAAACTAAATTTCGCCATGATCTGCAATTTCAGACATCAAATAGTTGGTTAGCATGGCGCGTTAACGGTCGCCATTGACGGTTACGTTTACATCGGCATCTTTTTTGAAGAAATATGGACCATTAAAAATGAACGTCTAGCCACAATCCGCATCAAAGCGAGGTTCTTCAACATATCGCGGATTTGCGCCCACGCCCCGACGGAAGAGAAGGACGATGTGACCAAAGATGCCTTTTATGAGTGCTTGGAGCGCACTTATGTGAGATGCCCCCGTCACGATATAAAAATCGTACTTGGCGACTTCAACGCCAGGGTGGGCAAAGAAGGTATCTTTGGGACGGTAAATTCAGCCTCCACGAGGAAATATCCCCAAATGGGTTAAGGCTGATCGACTTCGCCGGGGCCCGAAATATGGTTATCTGTAGTACTAGATTCCAGCATAAGAAGATCCATCAAGCTACCTGGCTGTCTCCGGATCGAAAAACTACCAACCAGATCGATCATGTTATGATAGACGGAAGCCACGTCTCCAGTGTTTTAGATGTGCGTGCGCTCCGAGGTCCTAACATCGACTCGGACCACTATCTTGTTGCAGCTAAGATTCGCACCCGCCTCTGTGCAGCAAAAAACGCACGCCAACAAACACAAGGAAGGTTCGACGTCGAGAAGCTGCAATCACAACAGACAGCCGAACGATTCTCTACTCGGCTCGCACTCCTGCTCTCTGAGAGCACTCGTCAACAACTCGGCATAAGGGAACTGTGGGACGGCATTTCAAACTCCTTACGTACAGCTGCAACCGAAACCATTGGTTTTTGGAAAGTGCAAAAAAAAAGCTGGTACGACGAGGAGTGCCGTGTCGCAGCGGAGAGAAAACAGGCTGCCTACCTCGCAACGTTACGATCGACCACAACACGTGCGGGATGGGATAGATACCGAGAGTTGAAAAGGGAAGCGAGACGCATTTGCAGACAGAAGAAGAAAGAGGCCGAAATGCGTGAGTACGAACAGCTTGATAAGCTGGTAAGGTAATGCTCGAAAATTCTACGAAAAGATGTGGCGACTAATTGAAAGCTTCAAGACCGGCGCATACTCTTTTAGAATCCCCGAAGGCGATTTAGTGACTCATGTTCAGAGCATACTGAAGTTATGGAGGGAACACTTCTCCAGGCTGCTGAATGGCAGTGAACACATAACACCAGGAGAAGGCGAACCCGATTCCCCAATCGATGACGATGGAACAGACGTTCCATTACCCGGCCATGAAGAAGTTCGAATAGCAGTTGCCCGCCCGAAGAACAACAAAGCGGCAGGGGCCGACGGATTGCCGGCCGAGCTATTCAAACACGGCGGCGAAGAACTGATAAGGAGCATGCATCAGCTTCTTTGCAAAATATGGTCGGATGAAAGCATGCCCAACGATTGGAATTTAAGTGTGCTATGCCCAATCCATAAAAAAGGAGACCCCACAATCTGCGCCAACTACCGTGGGATAAGCCTCCTCAACATCGCGTACAAGGTTCTATCGAGCGTATTGTGTGAAAGATTAAAGCCCACCGCCAACAAACTGATTGGACCTTATCAGTGTGGCTTCAGACCTGGTAAATCAACAACCGACCAGATATTTACCATGCGCCAAATCTTGGAAAAGACCCATGAAAGGAGAATCGACACTCACCACCTATTCGTCGATTTCAAAGCTACTTTCGACAGCACGAAAAGGAGCTGCCTTTATGCCGCGATGTCTGAACTTGGTATCCCCGCAAAGCTAAACCGACTGGGTAAACTGACGTTGAGCAACAACAAAAGCTCCATCAGGATCGGAAAGGACTTCTTCGAGCCGTTCGATATCAAATGAGGTTTCAGACAAGGCGACTCCCTATCGTGCGACTTTTTCAATCTGCTGCTGGAGAAAATTATTAGAGCTGCAGAACTGAATCGAGCAGGTACAATCTTTTATAATAGTGTACAGCTGCTGGCGTATGCCGATGATATTGATATCATCGGCCTCAACACCCGCGCCGTTAGTTCTGCTTCCTCCAGACTGAACAAGGAAGCAACGCAAAAGGGTCTGGCAGTGAACGAGGGCAAGACGAAATATCTCCTGTCATCAAACAAACAGTCGTCGCACTCGGAGTGGAGAAGGACCTGGCCTCGCTTGGAATATCCAATTGGCGCCACGTAGCGAAGAGAAGAAACGATTGGCGCGCTGTTGTTGACTCGGCTATAATCGCGTAAGCGGTGTCTACGCCAGTAAAGAAGAAGAAGATGGACCATTGTTATTCCAAGGGTTCAACGGTGACCACACTGTTATTATGTGTTGGTGGGAAGTACCTGTAAAGGCTTTACATCCTTTCACTTTTCCAAAAAGGAAGTCAAAACTGGGGAGAAATTGTGTCAGCAGAATACTTTAAAAGGCGTAGTGAAACAGTTAACCAATACTCTCTTCAATCGAGAAGAGTATTGGATCTTCCAAAAATACTGCTCCAGCACACAAGTCAAAAACCACTCACCAGAATCTGAAAAGCAATATTCCTGGTTCCATAGCCGTATATGAGTTTTTTACCTTTTGGTAGCACTGATTTGATCTCATTTGACTACAGTTTGTGATGAGAGTTAAAGAGTTAATTTCGACATCACCTAAAAATCTTTTGTTCGACTAGCAAAGTTATTACCATCCACAATCCTCAAAAAGTGAGCATTTCGAAAGCCTTCATTTCAAAGCCTTCAAAGGCGGTCAAGACATGCCTCGTTCTGTACGACCTTTGACTTCTTCAACTGATGAAAACATTAAAAGAGTAAAAATATGGGGCCTGAAAATCGTCAGGTAAGTGTTAGGGAGATGGCAAGAGAGCTGGACATCTCACACGAGTTCGTTCTAAAGATTTTTGTGGATAGTTTGGGTATAAAACGTGTTCTTGCTCGACTCGTCCCGATAAAGTTAAATTTTTTTTTTCGCATCGAGCCACGTTTTAACCGAATTTAGAGCCAAAAACGCAATGCATACCATCGATCAACCACCGTATTCACCAGATTTTGTTCCGTGTGCTTCTTTATTAATAATAAACTATAAATAATACAACGAGCTTAACATGAACGACTCTCACGAAGTCCAATTAACTCATAAATTGCTACTTTTTAACTTCTCTCAGTTGTTACTAATGGTTTTGAACAAGTAATTTTTGTGATTATCATTTTCAATCCCCAACGACTTTAATGACTAATTGGCATCGCCCAGAATACAACAGTGCTGTGCGTCTTTGGGAGTTATTCTTTTCACTGCATTTCTCTCAAGTATTTTTCGCACAGCTTACGATATTCAATAAGCTACTTGAGCGTTATTAACTCAGTCAGTTGAGTATCAGCAGGAAGGTGGATGACACCAAGCGCCCGTAACCCACCCACTCTCGATATTATTAGTTGATACATAGCGAGTGCGAGGACTTGGCACAATACCATGATGAGGAGAAGAGATATTGAAGAGGTAATGAAAGATATGCTTCAAGGATTACGACACAGTATTGGTGTATTTACACTTATCGATGTTGATGGCAAAGTATGTGCCGTTGTACAAGGGAATCAACAGTGATAAGTGCAATAATAAATGCAACGGTATTAATACTCACTCCTCAGAGGCAGAGGCACTGCGCTTAAAAGCGAACATAATGGCAGAAAACCTTTTGAGGGGGGTGACTGAAGCACAAATTGAAGAAAAAAGAATCTGAAAAGAGGTGCTCAAAGAAACATTGTGTAAAGATTGAGTGACAGGAGGCTGTATGTAAGCCCTAGGTGTGCAAGAGGGACATGAAGAGCAGGGCGCGGGAGTTGAGGCGCTACCATTTATGTGAGGACCAGTCTGTAGGATCAAAGCAAAGGTAACGTGTAAATGTGGAATCAATACAAAGTGGCAATGAGCGGCCGATGGCAGAGTAAATGAGGCACGAAAGCAAAATATGAAGGATGATGCTTTTTTGTTTCGTTTTTGTTAAGGAAGAAGTAGTTAATAGTAGGAAGAGTCTTCGGTAATGTGAAACTGAGTAATCCACCAATATTATTTCAGTATACAAGGTACATCTGAAGATTTACTAGAGTACATTATGAAGTTGAGAAGTAAAATTTGCTCCTTTCTCTAACGAATAAGAAATGTGTTGCCAAAAGTTTAGTCGAGAGTTTGAAGGTCATGTTTTCCAAAGAAAAAACAAAGTATCGGCAATTTGACTGGTCTAAAGATCAGAAAAGTTTTGAAAAAAGCGAAAACTTCTTTATGAATAGACCTCAACCGAAAGGAAAAGGTGAATGCTAGGACTCGGCGACGGAGTCTCTTTAGCACCACGAACCCCACACCGAATTTGCGCTCCATTATGGTCACTGTGGTAAATGCCACAAGAACTCACTCGCCTCAGTCCTTGTCCCGTCGATCGCAGTTTTTGGATGACAGCGGCATCTTCCCAATTAAGAACCAGACATTCCAGGTGCACGCCACTAAATCGTAATCCTGAATATGTTTGCAGTGGTCGTCATCAAAAGGAGGGTCTCTCATCCGAGGCTATTGCCTCCTTTTCATTGGGATTGTTTTGTAACGTGGCGGGTCCCAAACCCAGCGCATAACCCTGTCGTCTTCTCACTTTAGCTTGCCTTTAAACGGATGTGCTTTGGCTACCCAAAGGATACTTGGTCAAAGACCGGAAGTCGTGAGCTGCTTAAGCCTTACGTTTTCCGGCCAACCCCAAGTGAATGACACTTACGGAACGTGGACTCCTACGCATGAAACCATCCTCCCGAGGTAAACTTCTTAAAATTAGAGACTCTTTCATAAATCGTAATTCCTTTCATACTTATTACACCCACCTACTTTTTGACATGCCCTCGTATGTAGCCATATCTCTCTCACGTTTATGCGCCTCACCAAGCAACAAGTAATTACGCAACATCACTCTGCCTCTCAGCGCCACACTGCACCTACAGAATGACAGACTGTCAGTCAGAGTTCAATTGTGAATCGAGCCAACGCACTTACGCACACACTGATATACTCGTATTCATACGAATGCTATGTGTAATATACACCAAGAAAATGAGTAAGCTTTTTTATGGCGAATCCTTGACAACGCTTGGGTAAAGCAAGCAGTGGAACCGGCCATCTTGTTGGCACAAAGTGCATAATGAAGAAAGATGTCAGTTCTGTTTCGAAATTAAGAAAAACACAATGTGATTGAAATGAGAAATTACAACAACAGCAAAAACAATGAGAAATTGGTTAATAACAAAATGAGCAACGGCGTTCAGGGTTGCAAATATTTGGACCTCACTCGGTAATTACTTTGTCCAACGCACGCATGCAGATTTCCGAAATGAAAGCCTCAATCACTAGTTGAAGTCGCTGAAGCAGCAGCAGCGAAGGCAGCGAAAGATGGTACCGTTATTTGCGCTCTCAAGTACGTGTGGCGCTTTGCGCTCATGTGGTCTTAAGGTAACGTGTCTTTTGTTGTAATTTCTTCTTATTTTTTGCGTGTCTTATATTCTTGTTCTTTCTTTTGATGTGCAGTGAGCTTTTTCATAGCTTGATCGAAGTAAAGAAGGGAGCATAAGAGGTACAGTGTTTTTCAGGAGCTCTTTATCAGCTCCAGTTTCAGGCTACCAGACCGCCGTAGCGTCTTTCAAGTGGAGTTGGCTCCTATAAAAGTTGGAGTATATATGCTGCATCGTAGTGCAGGTTCCTTCGGAAAACTATCACTCAAACCTAACGGCTATACTGTTTTTGATCGCGGACTGTGCGCTAAAAATTAGTCTAGGAGCACATGACCTCATTAGCATTAGTTTCCAGCCTCGTTTGTATTAGAATTCTATGGGTGCTCGGAAGCTGCAAAGCCGATGAGCTTGCTAGGGATCTCCTTTTACCTCAATTTCAGCCGACTAGAAACGATTCCGTTTTCCGATGGTCCACCATTCTGGCTTTGGACCTATGGATCTCAAGTGAATTCAGTCAACAACTTGACTTGTGGGACTATGGCATACTTTTGGCTCAGAGTGAACCGTAAAAGGACCACCAAACTAATTGCTCTTAGGCAAAGTTAATCTCGCCGCCATTTCAAATTAACTCAAACGCAGTGCCGTTAAATATTTTGTAGGCCTCTCTTCGTGATCTTTACATAGAAAAAGACGAAGTGTCGCTTCCTCTTCTATGGACACACTTTTGCTGGAGTGAAATAGAAATATCTCGATAGATACACCTTTGGAGAGCGCAAAGAATTGGCTGGGATTGAACTTAACGACCGTAATAAGTTTGTCTAAAGATCAAAATGCTTCGCCGAACAATGATCCATTTCTTGGAGGTCAAGGGACTATAAAGACGTTTCGGTCCTAGTGAGATCCATCGATTTTGGAACCACCGTATGAACGTAACCCACTTTTAAATCGAATTAATTACGTAAACTTTCCGAAAACTGTGTAAGAGACAGAAAATTTCAATAAGTATCTTCAGTGAGAGCGCCAATACTGTGGAGGTATGGCACTGAGACCTAACACTGAAAACGTAACGGTGCAGATCCGTCTACTCATTCGACAATCCTCTCGTTAGGATTCGCCAAAATTTTTTGTGTGAAATGTTTACTTCCACCGCTAAAAAAACAATAATAACTACGAATGCCGAAAGTAACGCAATATTGACTCATGATAAAGAAAGGGATAGTTAAGCCTACTCCTCTTTGAGCATTGCTGTCCACCTCTCACTATTCTTCTACACAGCATCCCGCTTCATGCTGACAAATGGGTTAAACAGCAAAGGGCTTCTTGCGCTTAAAGCCTTGAAGGCAACCAGGCTTAATCTGCAAGATGAGCGAGTCAACAGCCGCCTAACTTCCACACCTGCCTCAAAAGGTGTGCAAGAAAAAGACGTCGAAGAAGCAAACGCATCAAGATGACTGTGTGCGGGATGCACCAACGCACAAATCAAATTACACGAAAGTTCAACGACTCGGAATGAAAACGCAGCTGCAGGAGATGAGATGTAGGGTGAGCGCGGAAGCGGAAAGTGCAAAAGTGCGCAAGAAGTGCCTGAAAAAGTGCAAATGGTCTTGGCGAAAACAAAGAAAAAGAAAATTGCAAGTCAAAATACAACACCAGCAACAACAACAACAATTGCCGTGCTGCGACAACAATAACCAACAGTCAGACATAAAGGTCTAATATACGCGCACCAAGCTTCGGTGAAGCGACAAGAGCACGGCCAGGCAACAAGAAGCTGAAGACTCGTCGCATAAAACAATGAAACAGCAAAGGAACAAAGAACGACAAAGGCTGCGTAGCTAAGTCCACACGAAAACGGGTATAACGGGGCAGGTGTACCAAAAAGCGTGGCTCTAGGTGCTGCCGACGAAGTAACAACAACAACAACACCAACTAAAAACGTAGAGATGTTAACGCAGCACAAGTGGCTAGAGGAAGTAGTACCCAAGTGAAAGCTCGCACAACAAGTTGGCGCAACAGTGCAGCGTTGAAGTGCAAGCTTATGTCTCATAAGTAAAAAATAAAAAAGAAAACAAAGAAAAGAAAAGCAAACAAAAAATATATGAAAACAAAAGCCAGAAATTGTGGAAAAATACGGGTATTAACTGCAATACAAAACTGATGTGAATATCAACGCTGCCATAAAAGATGCACTCGAAAGCACGAACACAACTGATAGAAAATGCAAAGCGCTCACTTATACACTCATGCATAGAAAGCAGCAAAACTACAAGAAAACTCATAAAACTCAACAGCTTCGACATACGCATACACGTAAATATATAAACATATTATCTATATATACATATACTGAGGATCAGTGTTAGTTACTGCTGGAAGATAGCACAGAATAGATATGTATGTGTGTAAAAGCGCAAGTTTCTTGGACAAACAAAACACAGTTTTTCACATAAACAACACTATAATAATAACAAAAACATTGTAATAGAGCAGCAAGTGTTACAAGAAGGAAAGCAAAGAAATTCGTCTAACAATGGGAGACTAAATTGGCAATACACTGAGAGAAAAATTAGCAAGGTTGAGTAATTTTAACTAAAATTCTACCCAAGAGTACTTGTTTATGGGTTTACGGGTTTCAAAAAATCGAATTCTTTTTATTGTATTATTAAATTCCACAACACCTCTAGAATATTGTCGTAAATTTTCAAGTTTATCAAAGTAATAGTTTAGGAGATACAACCTTGAGAACTTGTGTGCTTGAGGCTAACTAAGCTAAGTGCGCCTTAGTCTGTAAATACTGTACATAGTCTTCCTGGACCTATGTTACTTATAAGTCTTTAGTTGTAGACTTATGACATTTGGACCATATCTGCTTCATTATCGTGAGTTAGTGTTTGATTTCCATCTGCTCTAAGCTATTTATTCAAAGTGAGTATAAATCTTTCTTTTTATTGTTCCCAGCGGCCATGGTGTTAACACTTTTACTGCTTTTTCGTTGCCGAAAATTTTGCTATGACCGGGAACCTAAATTATGGATAAGTAGAGTTGATTTGCCTGGGATCTTGAAGCCTGCCTGAAATTGCTAACAACGCAGGTATTAATAAGTGACAGCGACAAGGTCAGCAATGCTGCCTGGCTATCGTGTATATGATTGCTTTCCGTATCCACTCGTAACTAATCAATATAACACCAGATATCTTCTCTGTTTACTTTCGCTTGAAAGATTCTGGCTAAATTTGGTAATCGAATAAAGAGAGAGAGAGAGAGAGAGAGAGAGAGAAATTTCGAGACCGTTGGTATATACACTGGGCCTACGCCGCTGTCCATTTTGAACACGTCGGTATAGATAGAAATTGTTTCATCTTCCACTATTATACCTCTTCTATATTCACTTCTATAGGATTTCTTTAGCTGAAAGTGGTTATTGAAATATAAACTTTAGAGGATATAGTCTGACTACTGAATTCACATAAGTTTTTTAAATCGTTCAGTTTGTGACTCTTTATACAATTAGTGTTAAGAGTGAAGACATTTTTCGACTTTGCTATGATATTCTGCTTTGTCTTCGCCTAAGACCCTTATATGAACCTTTCTTATGATCTTCTTCTGGTTCTGATTTTGCGATTGTTCCAAATGTTCAATTAAATTTTATATCAATCTTGGTAATTTTACTACTGAAATGACGATGAAAGAATTTTCAAGAGCAGACAGATATGCAGCCCGTTTCCCGAGCTCTCTGTTCTCAATCCAAATTTAGTATTAATCGATCATCTGAACAAATTTAGAGTTTTCAGATCTAAAAACACACTGATAAGGTTCGACGAGTTAATGAATTGCTTTTATCGTTAAAACAAAAAGGTCGATGTAACTTTCTCTATGATATTTAATGTACTGGTTCAATGACTTCTGTCTCGATTTCCCGAATATTTTCTTGTTTTAGGTTAGATGAGGTTAGGAGGTCAATTCTAATAGCGATCTTTGCTGAACAGCTCAGATCACCTGCCCATGGTGGTATCTAAGCAAACAGCTATATACATGATCATGAGATCTTTATCGATAAAGTGATTGGAGCCTCTCTCAAATTTGTAGAGGCGGCTAATGTTTCGTCCACTGTGTCTTCTGGTTCATAAATCTGTCTAGATTTCTTAGTCTGAGGTCTTGCAAAGACTGGACAATGGAGAAGAAGGTGTCTGGATAATCCCACCACACGCTCCTCCACAGAGCACAGTATTCTTACTCTATTAAAAAGCTGCGAAGATCTCGTGCATTCCTCTTAAGGACAAAAGGATCTTGCAGGCGCATGGTATCGGGTCGTCGACCAGCGCCGCTAAGCGAAGGCAATATAGATTAATTCAGTGCTACAACGCAAGCTGCCACTGGAGTTCCAACTCGGTCTACAAAAATCCATTATAAAAAAATCCAAATCCAAATCTATTATTATCCTTCATAAAAAAATATCTTTCAAATTCAATACAAATACTTCATAACAATTTCTCCAAGCGCATAGTGCAATTGAGACCGACACTTACATTTACATTGTCTCAGCCGGACGTCGGGGCGTATACGTAACAAACGTCAAGTATAATTTGTGTTGATATTCAAAAGTTGTTTGCCTCTTTGTTTCGACTTCATTTATGCACTACACCGTTGCCAGCGTATTTGAATGGAAATATGAATGCAGTGAAAGTTGCAAGTGCAAGTGACAAAAGCGTCAACGAAAAGTGCAAACAATAATAACAACAAAGGAAAGTTAAGAACGAAATTGAAGAGAAATTAAAATGAAAGCCGACAATGTGCAAATAAAATAAAGAGGCCAACTGCCACTGCCGGCTATGGTACAAACACGCAAAAAAGGCAACAATAGTAAGAATAGCAACAACTACAACATATGATAGATAAAAACGGCATATTACGATTTGCGCCAAGCAAAACAAAAGAAGGCAACAAAGCGGAAAAAAACTAACAAAAAAGTGTCAAAACAAAGAATGCAAAAATGAGCAAGACAATCAACACAGGTACGCAGAAAAATATGCGACAACAAGTAGACACACGTGTATCGAAAAGTAACGCAATCATAGTGTGTTGTGTGCATCTCGATTGCAAGTCTTTGATTGAAATTTCATGCGGAAGGGGAAGGAGATAAGCCACAATGGGCGTGTTGAGCCTGGCGCTCTTTCATGCTTCTGCAGATGTGTGTTTGTGTTTGTTTCCCTTATATCAGTGTATAATTATTGCCGTGATGAGTTGTTGTTAACAACAAGTAGTGACTTCTGGCAACCACAGACAATGTGGTCACGGAGTAAAGGGGAAGAAATTGCAAGGTAAATGAGAAACTGGCGTAATTGTATGACAGTAAGGGGTTAAGAGTAGACATGATTTCATGGGGTTGTGATCGAATTAATTTTTATAGAGGCGGCGTTTGTTCCGGCAAGCAATTAAAAAAGCCATAAATTCCGTTTGGAAAATTATTTTTATTTATTTTAAAGTACAAAAAGTGTGGAAATAATCACAAATTCAGGACCAATTCACTTTTGCTCAATATGACCACCTTTTGCCTTAACTATGGCCTTGAGATGGTCAAAAAACGAATCGCAAGCTGCCCGAATGTGACTTGCCGTTATTTTGGCCCACTCACGAACCATGGCTTTCTTCAGCATCTCAAGACTGGTGTATTTTTTACTTCGGACCTTGCTCTCCAAAATGGTCCAGAGAGAATAATCCTTTGGATTCGCATCTGGTGAATTCGAGAGCCATTGTGTGGGCATAATGGAGTTCGGAACGTTGTTTTTCAACCATTCTTGGTTCACTCGCGCTTTGTGAGACGGTGCTGAGTCTTGTTGAAACGTCCATGGTTTGCGACCGAAATGTTTGTTTGACAACGGCTTCCAAGTAGCCTTCAGAACACTTTCCCGATAATATGTCGCATTTACTTTGACGCCAGGCTCGATGAAAACAATTGGAGAGCGCCTATCTGCGGTGACAGCGGCCCAAACCATTATTTGTGGCGGGTGCTGCCTTCTGGTGGCCAACCGATGAAATAGATTCTCGTATGAACCTAACCTAACATAACCTCCCGCAAAATACAATCTTCATTTTTTCTGATGAACCGTCGTTTGGCAGATGGCAGTAAAGCCTTTTTGTAAATCTTTATCATTTTCTTTGCATTTAGGTTGTCAGTAAAGAGGTACAAAGTGCCGAATCCCTGCTTTGAGAAGCAGCCCCAAAGATGCGCCTTTATTCCATGTTTAACGGTCCGCTGAACAAACCTACTGGTGGAAGTTGACCAGGCTCGCGTGAGGACATAACGTGCCCATATCCCTTTACCTGGCCATGTGACAGAAATGTTACAAACCCTATTTTTGACTGTAATTTTACCATTCTTATTTAATATAGTCATATTAGTTTATGTAACACAACTGGTACAAACTGTGAATAGTATAAAAGTAATAAGATAGAGCGAGACATCCCTATTGTAACGTATTTTTGTGCCAAAAGTGTAGTGCATTAAGTTTGGTGATTTCACAACAAGTGCTGAAATTGGTGACGAAAAGCGGGTTTTGTGAATGTGAAAAACGCGTTTTCTTGTTTAAATCACATGGGTGAGCATGTAATTTAGTGATTTTACTAAGTGTAATCGAAAAAAAATTTCATTCGTCTTTTCTATATTGTATTTATTGTTTGTTACATATATGTCACATTGCCTTACAGCGCGAATATATTTTTAGCAGAATGTCTAAAACTTTGAGCAAGGGTGATATTCGAGAAATTCTTGACGAGAGTGAAGATGGACTCGATTTTGATGATGATGATGATGTGGATGATCCTAATTATAATGAAGAGTTAGTATATGCTGATTTTGATGAAGTGGTTGAGAATATATTAGAAGATATTGAAAATGAGAATATGGAATTGTGTGCAGATCCGTCGAACGATGTTCCGCCCATTGGCACGTATGATTCCACGAAACCAAAATTTTAAACTCTATTTCGACAATTATTTTACTTCAATTCCACTGCTCGTATACTTGGCAAATGAAGGTATATTCAGTGTGGGAACAATTCGGAGGAATAGAATTCCTAATTGTAAGCTAACAAGCGAAAAAGAAATGATGAAAAAAGAGAGAGGATCTTGCATAGAGTACGTGTGCCAGGCTGAAGGAATCGACATTTCAACAGTTTCGTGGAAAGATAGTAAGATTTTAAATCTCGCATCGACTTTCCTTGGTGAAATACCAAAACGTAAAGTAAAAAGGTACGATAAAATTCAAAAGAAGTACGTTGAAATTGATCGTCCGTCTATTGTTGGTGAATACAACGCGCATATGGGTGGTGTAGACCTTATTGATTCCATCATGGGAAGATATAAAATAAAACTTCGAAGTACAAGATGGCAAGTTCGAGTATTTTACCACCTATTAGATTTAGTGATGGCAAACGCTTGGCTTCTATATAAAAAAAATAGGTCCAATAACACAGAAAAGTTGTTGCCTGCGGCAGAGTTTCGCCTACAGATCGCGGAAACACTTTTAAAATACGGACAAAAAATCAACGTCAAGAACACTAGATCCCTCGAGCCACAAATACAAGCGAAAAAACGCAAAGGACCAACGCAGCACGCCCCTCCACAAGCTTTACGACTTGATCAAGTCGGTCATTGGCCAATATGGACGGAAAAGAGGAGAAGATGCAAGATGCCTAATTGCCAAGGAGTTACCCAAACAATGTGTGAAAAATGCGGAATTGCATTGTGCTACTACAAGCATAATAACTGTTACCGTGCATACCATTTGACATAAATTTAATTTTCCCTTGCCAGGCAATGTAACATATCTGTGACAAAGGATATTTTCTTAAATAAATAGTAAAAAAAAAATTAAAAAATTAAATCTAAGAAAGTTGTATTTTTATTTTGACTGACGCTACCGAAAAACAAAAAAATATTCAAAATTAGTGGCCTTGCCCGATTAAGGGATATAGAACATTCATCAGTAAAAATGACATTTTCACAATCTCTATCAATATTCTCATGCGCCCAAGCGAGTTGCTTTGTCATAAGTTTTTCATTTAACAGAGGCTTCTTCATTGTGTTGCGCCATTTCAGATCATGAGTATGAAGAAGAGTTCGGATAGTTTCGTAGGGTATATGTAAACCTTTTGCCATTAATTTTGCTTGTCCTTGCCGCAGTGTTAAAGCGGATTCACTATTCTTTTTTCATCTTTTTTGTTCACTTTTCCTATCGAACCACGTTCTGGTAAATCGTCGACATTTTTAGCCACTATATATCGTTGTATCCACTTCTGTACAAATGCCTTCGACTTTCTCATATATTTAGCAGTCGCTGATTGGGACCTTTCGGGTGGATGCAAAGGAAGACAGCTTCGTAGCGCGACGCGTACTTAGCACTCATGGCGTTTAACGTGATTCTCTTTCAAAAGATCAACGACAACTGAACCTTTGTTGACAATGCATCAAGGACAAAGCTTCCCTTTATCGGCTCGCGAATGAATTAGAGCGAAATCTCTCACTAACTGTCGGTAAAGTCGACCACGCTGTTACTTGACAGACTGACATCTTTTCTTCTTTATTGACGTAGACACCGGTTATAGTCGAATTTACATTCATTCCGATTTAATCTATACAAAAACTGGTAGATCAGTAAAGATTTTGTGCGAAATAGTTTTCTTGTTCGAGTTGATCTGTCATCTGAATAAGAAAACTAATATTATTCAAGTCTACAATTTTAAATTTTTGTTTTCCCTTCACAACTTCATTTTCTCACGCTCTCTTTCGCTTGCTTTTTCGTTGCGTTGCTTGATCGCTCCAGGTGAAATTCGAGCAAAATCCGACTAGCACAAACTATAATTGCTTGATTTTAGTGAAAATTTACTTGCTTTCGCTTGAAACCACTTAACGGTAATGCCTTTTCAACATAACCTATAATATGCACGTTAATTGACTTTAAGCAGCGCTTTAATATGTAATCACGGCGCACCACTAATGCAGTTTTTATTCCGTGCCAGCTGCTTTTTAACGCACAAACGCCCTCATATTACGAATGCATGGGCGCATCGCTGGCGGAGTTGGCGAGGGGGCGGGCGGGCAGCAGGCGCGGCCGCCAATTACACGTATTTCTCCACAACAACAAAGAAAATACTGCTTTAAAAACATAGCAAGTAACGGTAAACACACCGACCTCGCGACCTAATTTCGACGCAGTTAGTGCAACATTGCGTGGCAGGCAACAGCAAAATAAAAAGTTAAAACACACACACAGAAAGTAAAAAATGGGCATTTTTCCGCTCGAACATAACACTGCGCACATACACGCAAATCTCGGCGGGTGCATGTGAGTGTGTGTGTGAGCGTGTGTAGTGCTTTACTTTTTCCTGTTATTTGTTTGCTCACTGCCTGCTGCTGCACAACCAGCAGGCGAGCAATGCAACTTGCAACATTGCTGAAGTGTCGTCATTGTGCGCCACGACGACGACAACGACGACGAGGACGACGAATGCTGGGCGGCGGAGGTATGCAAATGAAAAATTCATAACGCATAATGACTGACAGCCACCAAAGCGGAAGCACTACGCACGTGTATGTGTGCGTGTATGCGTTTGCTGGAGCAGCTATTGTAACGGCGACGGGCGCAAACAGCATTAGTGGCCTGCTGCCGGCTGCCTGACTGCCGTTAGCCTGGCGTTGGCACACCATTGGGCCGCTAGCTGCCACACAGCATCACATTGCCACGCAGCACATAGCAAAATACCGGAAAAGCTGCTGTTTTGTGTTCTCGCATGCAACAGCGCGCGTGTGGCAAGCTGAGCTGTGTAGCTGTAGCACTGTATGCAGCATGCAACAATATGCAAAATTCAAAAGTGGCAGCCACCTGATGCAGCCTGTCATATTTCCATGCATATATGCACACATATACAAATACAATACACTGGCGATAACACACACACACACTCGCAGGCACTTGTTCATATACACGACCGAGTGACTGTTGACGTTGGCGGCTACGCAGGGCACGTGTTGCATGCCACATGTGCAGCGCATACGAAATTCGCCTGGCAGTCAACCAGCTACCCAGCGACGCAACCAACGAGCTGGCAACCAGCAACCCGTCAGCCAGCCAGCCAGCGCGGAAAGAAAGAAAGGCCAGCAAATGGCTAATTGAAATGTAATGAATGTCGACGTCTGCCTGCCGCGCGCCTGCCGCCGCCACCTGCAAAGCGCGTCTCCTGCCAAGTGACGCTGTGGCGTACAATTAGCGCACACCAACGACAACAGCAACAACAACAAGCGGCAACCCCGTTATATGCATAAAAATGCTTTAAACTTTTCTCTTTTACATAATTTTCATGCATATTACATTTTCGCTGCCGCTGCTGCCGCTGCTCTTGTTGTTGTTGTTGTCTTGTGTATTTTGTATTTTTTTTTTAACCGTTTTTAATTTTTTGTGGCAATGTTAAGAGTTTTATGAAATTGAAGTGGTGGAAGTTTGTGAAGCGTTTGAGTGGCGCTAACTGCCTGTTACCTACTCACTTAGGTCGAGTTTAAATGGGTCATGAATTTGTTAAGTAACTTTTCGTAATTGCTGTGTCTATGTATATGTGTGTGTTGGTTTGTTGGTGAATAGGTGCGCGAAAGGCTAAAGGAGCTGGCTTGTGGACTTAACCTGTGGTGAGACTGGAATGTGTGCTTTTGGTGGTTGGATATATGTATGCTTTGCATATTTAAGAAATGGTTTATGGAGATATAATAATTCGCAAGCGATTTCTTTACGAAATAAAAAGTATTTGACTTAAAAATAGTACAAATCAAAAATATTTACCCAAATTTCGTACAACTTGGCCTTGGCTTCAGCAGGCCACCTTGTTTAATATTAAATCAATCTTCGGATTTTTACCATTTCGACTACATCCTTTGCCTCAAAGAGACAAAAACACGTTCTTAAAAGATGTCAGCTTTATCACACAATAGAACGGCTTTTTGTTTTCTACTCATTTTATATTATGACAAAAAAGAATCCGGAAATTGTAATTTAAATTTTCCGTGTAAATGATATTTCAACGCAAAGTATTTTCCTAGGTAAGTAGGATTAGGAATATCGAACAAAGAATTTGTCTCAAATTTTGTATTTCTACCGAAATTTCGCGTGTGCAATCATTGCGAATGTTGGAAAGAGCTTACGATGATTCAGTGGAACAAAGTATTCAAAGACGATCGAGATATCGTTAAAAACATGCCTTTGGACGCCCTCGACCTCTTAAACTGATGAAAATATTAACACAAAGGAAAGGATATGGTGCGTGAAAATCGTCAGACAAGTGTAAGAAAGATGGCAAGCGAGCTCGACAACTCTCACTCGAATCGTCTAGATAAGATAGAATTCTTTTAAAAAAGAGTACCATAAGCAGGTCTCTTTGGACATACTTTATCGTGCAAATTCCAATCCCACATTCATGGAGAGCATTATAACTGCCCATGAGATATGGCTATGTGAGTTTGGCATGCAAACAAGTCAACAGTCATTGGAATGGAGAGAAAAAACCAAGCCAAAATCAAAAAAAAAACACACCGAAGCCGCACAAATATTGTTTTTTCAATATTCGTGGTTTGATCTATCTTGAATTTTAACCAGAGGGACAGGCGGTCACTAAGAAGTACCATTAAAGTGTTTGCGTGAGCACATTAGTCGAAAACGGCTACTTGTATTCACTATGTGGATGTAGTCCAAATGGTTCGACGTCGCAGTGCCTAACCAGTATGTCGTATTTGGGTTGCAGGGCTACTATGAAAGGGGAAGTAACTGAGTCTATCAATGTTACAAAACTTACTATGGTCAGCGAGACACTCTGAATTAATTTCGTTACTTGCTTTCGTAGCGTTATAAGCTTATACCAAGATATGAGATTTGCTTTTATATTTCGGAAATAGAGATGAAAAGCAAATATTCTTATTACCGAAAATCGCTTTTTTATTTTTGTTATTATTTTGTTTTTTGTTTTTAATATTCTCCAGTAAGGTCTATACACTTTTGCATGCGTTTGAACCGATACTCGAGGCACTTTTGCCACTCAAATTGAGATATCCCCAAACCTCCGTTTGGAGCGGCAGTTGATATCCTTTTCAGATGTCGAAAAATGTTGACCTCTTAGTTTATTTTTTACGTACGACAAGAAAAGGAAGTCCCTAGAAGACTCATCACCTGACGTTTTTCTAAACACCGCTATTGCATTTTTTTAGCATCTCTCTCAGCCAATCGACATGAGCCTTTGTTTGAACGATCGTCAACACGTGAAAAGTTGTAGAAAATAATCGCGCTAAAATGTTCGCTAAATTCCAATTTTTGACCGAGATGAATGTTTTAAGTTACTGTAAAGAACACAATTAGCACTCTTAGGTCATAACACCAAAAATATCAAACATTGCAGTAAAGTTGTGAGGTGTCAGATTGCAAAGCTAAGGCTTGCTGTCATTAGAAGCCCATAAGAATTACTAGATATTCGGCGCAAATATGATTTTATATAGAATCGACTATTACTTCTAAATATACATTATGTTCACTAAATATACTAATGACATCAAAGTGAACAACCAAGGTTAAATCAGATTTTCCTATTTTGATTTTAAATATGAGTTTCGAGCGAAAGTCAACAGCGATATACTCGTAAATGCTAAAAAATTCACCAAAAAACAGAAATCGTAGCTTTTAAATGTGTAATAATGGTATGGGCTAAGGCTTAGGCTCACGTCGATCTTCAATTTAACAGAACCCTAAGTTATAAAGGAAAATAATGATTTATCCCTGACTAAAGGACAATTGGAAAGTATTCAAGTCATACTCGTATTATACTCTCAGAAGAGTTTTTCTTTTATCATCTTCACATAGTTTTCTTGCTTTAAAGATTTTTTTCAAGTAGAAATCTATACGTAAAGATATCACAAGGTAACTCCTTGGCCCAAATATAATGTACTATACATGGCTCCGGGCGATTCATCCAGTTTTATCAAGTGCAAATATCTATTCACATGATTTGATTTTATATATTGTAAAGTATAATAATAAAAAATTTTCAATTTTGCCATACCAATTCTTCACAGTATACTAGTTATCGTTCGTTGTTGAAAACAATGAAGTCCCTCTCTGATACAAATGATGACTTACCTAAAAATAAAGAAAAAGAAAGAATTAGAAATGAGCATAAAATATTGACATAAAAGTCTGCCTAACCATGAACTGCTTTCATGAAACCTCTTAACGTAAACGATACAAGATGAGAATGCCACAAACTTATTAAGAACACTTCTAGGAATTTTCTGAGCTAAGAAGTATCGACCTTCGATGTGCCCCGGACGAAAAGTCTAGAAGATTATTTTATTTCACCATCTTTTTGTCATAAGTCAATCCGCATCTGTCCTTACAGCAGCTTAGACCGCCTACAATATGGTATATCTTTTGCCGGACATACGGAAATAATGAAACTCCCAATAGCTCCTCGAAATATACCGAGGATGGCGTCTTCTCTTTTAGCATTATTAGCATCGATGTCAATGAAGCTGAGGTTACAAAACTCCTAACCAATATTGTAATTCAAACACTGAACTTAAGATAGATGTCGGAGTTCTATTATCGCTATAAAGGTATCGATTTTTTTTCCTAAACTGAAACTGAAACTGTAATTGCAACTAAAAAAACAGTCGAGCTGTCATATGAGAAATATGTATTGAGGAATCACTGGCTAATTCATCCAGTTAGTTAAATATAGATCTCTAAATAGGTGTGAATGTTTTATATATAAAATAGGAGTATGATTATCATTCGGTGAGTCGAGACTTGAATTTCATCAAAATCGATGTCAAAAACCAATACATTTGGCTAAATTAACAACGCGATCGAGAAAAAGAGATCAATGGGAAATTAAATACAATATTTTCATTCCTCGATAAAGAAGAATGAATCAGTAGTTCTGTAATCGACAGTTTCAAAGGAAAAATGTACATATGCACCGACGAAACTAGGAACGAAATAGAAACAGAAGCGGGCTTCTTCTATAGTAA
This sequence comes from Bactrocera dorsalis, assembly GCF_023373825.1. NCBI lineage: Eukaryota > Metazoa > Arthropoda > Insecta > Diptera > Tephritidae > Bactrocera > Bactrocera dorsalis. Next base: position 93,387,219 of record NC_064303.1, read on the forward strand.
TATATTCAAAGTCTTTCAGGGCAAAATTGTGGGCATAACAGAAACTCCAACAAGAGGGCTCCTGTTCTAACCAGCAAATCCATAATGCTTCTAGTGGATAGCCGCATGGGCCATAGCATGCAAGCAGGCAATAACAAGACACCGGTAGGTATCTCGATTAATAACATCTGGGTACCCGATCTTATAGGAATTCAAGAAAATGAAAAGGCACGAGAGCATCTGGAAACACAATTTCTTTAAGATCACTTCCTAGCTGACCTAGATCATTCAGCTACTTCAAGAGTTTTTTAGTCTCTAGACCAACACTTCAGGTCTTGGAACACTAGCAATAAAGGGAGGTTATAAAGTTACTTTGGGGTAAAGTTAATGGTAGACAGAGCAAAGAGTTTCTCCTTCTAGGCAAAAAAATACAGTAATATTTCAGGAACCATCATAAACCTATCTTAAAGATCCTAGCTGGGGTGGGAAAAATCATTTTTCTTTTACCAAATCGAATGAGTTGCTGATTGAGGATTAAACTGTTTCTACCCCGGGAGCACAATGAGCCTAATGATGACCTGCAGTCTGGCACTCATTTGGCTCCCTTTTCAACCAATCAACCAATGTTAAAGAAACTTCTCACAGAAGTTGATAACAGGCAATAAATAGAAATATTTCGAAGAGTTTTTAAAATTTGGAAAAATGTAACATTTTGGTACCAAAAGGTTCCATTCTGCCGTTTAAATATCTTAAACTTGTATGATTATTTGTTTTACAAAAACGTTTACACAGTACACATCTTATCGTATAATGTTTGGTATTTTTTTGCTGAGTACACGGCTCCTAAATGTAGGCAACGCATTGGAAATAAACGGCAGATTTTTGTACTAGAAAAAGAAACTACTTGACATGGCCACTCCCAAACACATATACACATTGCTAGGAATGTAAAATGAAGACAATATTTAATTTAAAATTAGGAAAACGAGAATTTAACAAAAATTGCTAAATTAATATATATTTTTTTAATTTTTCTCTCAAACTGATGGCTGAATAAATGTACTGCTTGAAAAGTGGAGCATATTCATTACGAAAAATTGCAAGTGCATTAAAATGCATAAATAAAAATTGCGAAATTAAATGAAGAGCGCCCCATGGTTCCGAAATTCAGCCAAGATATACGAGTATGGAGATGTGGCGCAAAAATCCTCAGCTGTTAATGCGTTTGTTCGCCTTGCCGCAGCAAAATGGGTCAAGGTGTATGGGTGCAGTGGCTGCAAAGTGTGCCTCAACCTATGTGTGTATGTATATATGTGTGTGTTTGTATGTGTGCGACTGGAGCAATCGCATCGCATTGCAAATGAGGCTAATTTAGTGCAAATTTGTGTTGCATTTCTCTCATTCGTTATCAGTTTACTTTCCTGTTTGCTCCGATTAAAACCGAGTGATAACTGCAGCTGCAGAAAAGTACAGCTTTTCCTTTTGCAAATGTCGAGCGCATTTTCCAGCAATTAACTATGCGAAAATGTTAATTTCTCACCAAAAGGATTTATGCATGCAACGGAGCTTTCAAGGCAGCACGACGCAGCTTTCGATGCTCCACGACGCAGCAGGAAGTTTGAGAATTGTGCGCTGGCTAGAGTGGGCGGGCTTAACTTTTATTAAGTATACCACTGGCCTAACTATCTGCATGTGAGTTTGCATTAAATTTCATAATCTACTCTTAGATCTGCAGATAAGTGGGGCTTCAGCGATTTTGTGCTTTGCTTGATATGTAATTGTTGCCAGATGTGAAGGTTCTTTAAGACTGTGGAAAAATACAAATAAGAGTTTTGTCTTCTTAATTTTTGCGAAAAATTTCGACATATGTACATATATGTATATCTGACCTTTATACCAGTTTAACAATATCGGTTTGAATATTACGTCTGAATGCCGCCTTAGATACTAAATGCTAGCAAATTGCGATTTCTGAGGCAGGGGTAAATGCTATCTTCCTTCCACGTCATCTTCCACATAACTTATCGTACAAAATGTCCTCGGCTGACTTGTTTATTTGGAGTATGTAGTTCTAGCTACCGTCCTCCTTGTCGGAGTTGGCGACTTTCAAAACCTTCCAATTTTCCGTTGGTACATATGGGTTTTGTCTTTGCGGCAGTCGTAGTGCATACTCCAGTTTTACCGTGTCAGCTATAAATGTCTTCGTTTTCGAAATGGTTGGTATTCAGTTTCGGTCCACTATTTCGAGAACCATCATAAGTCTTGAAGCTTAACTACCATTTTCTTTACCCAAAGACACTCTTTGCTCCTTACATTTTAGAATTTGGACTCTATCCTGACAGCCCGCAAAGTTAGCATAGGCGTTCCCGGGTCTCCATCCATTTCGGAAAGGCATCTAGCAGCTTCAGCTGTACTGTCTTCCACTGCTCCTTTGTTATTTGCTTCAAGAGATTATTCAGGTAAATGGACGCAGGAGTGTCCTGAGTTTTGTAGGCTTCTCCTAGTCTAACCTGACGCATAGCGTTAAAGAGTCGTCTGTTCATTTTGGCCGTTTATCCTAGCTGTTTCGCTTTAAGTTTCAGTGCTAAGTTTTGGCCGCAAATAACCTCTTCGATCGATATCGCGAAATTAGGATCCTTGGAAAAGATTTCCGGACCCAATGCATAGGAAGCTCGGACTTCTTCCATTTTTTTCCTTATCCCAAGCCGACTTCTTCTCTTCGCCCTACGTTCAGTTGCACCTGACTTGGACTTTGAATGCGTCTGTGTATATAGCTTCGCTTTCAACCCCTCCTGGTTAGGTTTTGATCTGGGCTTTGTTTTTATTGCCGAACCATCACCCTTGGTATTCCCCGGAAAGCGATCGATCGTGTAGCATCGACTCAGCATTACAAAGCGCGTTCGACCGCTGTGAACTGCTAACTTCACAACAGTATGTCTGTTGGCGGCAAGTAGCCTCACTCTGGCCGCCATTGGTGGCTGTCACTTCCCCGTCTGACGTTTAGGATGATACCTCTGCCAACTTTTTCCTCCATATTGAGTTTTGGTATTAGGAAGCCTTTACTTTTAGCGTTTTCTACCTTTCTCGAAGGCCCCTTATTAGCAATTGCAGATGTAACTGTAGACGTGTCGTAAAGCGCTTGTATTTCACCAAAGATCTCACTTAGAATCTATCTTTCGATGATATGCAGTTGGGCTTTGTCCTTCTCGAATAGCGCCCATGATTTTGGTCCGTAGCAAAATGATGTTCGAATGATGACTTTGCATAGAGCCAGTTTACATTGTCTCTTGCGTAGTTTTGCCCCAAAAAATCTCTATCTAAATTATACTTTTAATTTATCCAGTTCTTGAGCCCATATTTTCTAAATTTACCTCGATTCCATAGTTCAGTCTGCAGGATTGAATCGACTCAAGTTCAACTTCGAAACTAGCTTCTCTCATTGGAGAAGACACTCAAGGTAACAGTTTTCATCAGAATTATTTTGTAGACTTCGACTGAGCTGGTTGGTAACCCTAATTATTTTTTATTATTTTTGAGGTTGGTAACCCTTTTCACTCTCAACCTCGTTTAATTATTTTTTGTTTGCAAGCCATTATGTATTTCTGATGTGGGTCGGATACATTATTAAGTTATATTTTTTAATATGGGTGGCAACTCTGTTCAGAATATTTTCTAAGTGAATAAGTGTTGCTAAATGTATGCTTCAGATCATGGGATATATTCTGTATTAACATATTGAATTCAATTTTATCTCTCAGAAAGGTGGCAACTCTTCAAAAAACACTAAAACTTCTCCATAATCTCTTCAAATGTACATACATATTTATAATTATACAAATGCATATTGCTGTTAATTTATTGAATGGGGTAACACTTAAACCCCGCTGCATTACAAGAAATCCTATATTTCATAAGGATATTGTATTTTGAAAAAAGAAAATCCACTATATAAAATTAAATATATCGCGTTCGCTCTTCTCATGCATGCATATTATATACATGTACATATATATGTGTTATGTAAGTACACCGCTATGAAGAAATGCATACACATACTTAAACATACACATATGTATGTACACCTACTCTCCACATAATCAGCAAGCTACTCACACATATATGTACATATATTACATACCAGGCATGGCTATAAAACAACAACGCGGAACTTAACTCATTTGACTACTTTCTCATTTCCTTGAACATATTTTCCTCGTGCTTTCTCCTTTGCTTGGCAAATATATCATTAAAAATTCAAACATGTAAATAGCATATCATGCTCAAGTGATGCCGTACTTGCTGTTGTTGTTGCTTTTGTGCGTTGAAAAACATAATATTTTACTTAAAGGCAAATTGAGGGTGCAGAAGACGCGCTGGCAAATCCAATGGAAAAGGGAAAACGCACCATTTTTAAGCATTTTCGCTCATACAAATATGTGTGCATGCAGCGTTACACACACTGACACTCAAGTCAGCTCACATGTCGGAAAACTCTTTGATGTAAAGCACATTTCAAGGCTGCCATTTCCATGTGAAACGCATATTTTTACCCTCAATTAGATTACCGTTAAAACTGATTTGCAAAGCGTTTGCTGAAATTTTTACTAAAATTTTGATATGACGAGACTTTGATTCGGTGTGCTAACGCTTGTGGCATTCAAGTTGAACTCACTATCTCAATGACTATGGTGGTTTTAACAGAGAAAGAACTTGAAGGGGGGTTATAAAATTACATGACTATGTAAAACTACAAAAGCTTGAAAAAGGCACGTCAAAGAGAAAAAATTTATGTAAATTTATAGACTCACATTCGACTCTATGTGAAACCTGCATCCAGATAAACTTGCTGTGGTACTAACCATCACTGGTCTCTAACAAGCCGTCACTCAATTTCATTCTTTCTTAAAATAAAGATCAATCGCAGCCCAATTTTTCCTCTATAAATATATGTAATAACCCTTATACAACGGTTTGGGTACTGAAACATGTTAAAGACCGACTTCTACTGGCTGGATACCGACACAGCAAATTCACATATATCTACTTGTAGACACACGAATCACATCTTTGACAGTAAACTCGGTTTAGGTAGATATCTAGTGCAGCCAGGTCCTCCTCCACCTGATCTCTCCAACGCAGTGGAGGTCTTCCTTTTCCTCTGATTCCACCGGCAGGTAGTCATTCAAAAACCTTGAAAACTGGAGTGTTCTCATCCATCCATATAGAAGGACTGCAGTCCAAAGTGCAATGGGATATAGTCATGCTTCTGAGTAAGCAGTAGCAGTCGTAGAGCTATGTATATCCAATTCCTACCAAGGCAAAGGCAGCAAATTCACGACGTAAATGGTGATTCAACGGCTTCAGTTCTTGAGTGAGAAAAATTTTATGCGGATGCAAGCCCAATTCCTTTCTTAAAATCTGCCAGGTTATGGTTTGAGAGAGTCCCAATTCTTTAGAACGTTTTGAAATCAATAAATTCCTGTCTATAGCAACACTTGCCTGAACGGCAGCAATATTTTCATTGCTTCGAGCGGTTCTTTGTCATATAGGCACTTGAACATTATGTAAAGAAAATGTACGCTCGAACTTTACAACAATTCGGCGAATAGCGAGCACAGGTGAACGGTTATTACAACCATACAATAGCAAGAGCGCACAAAAATTTGCACTTGGAGAACGACTATTTTGATATGAAATTCAGTAATTTGGTATATCTTGCATCTATCTTTCCATAATGAAATTGTAAACTTTATTGAATACAATGGAAAAAATGACAGACCGCGACATACTAAAAATGTTTGAAACGACACATAAAAATCAGACTATCCCTATTGGAAATCCAGTACAACTTTCATGCCTTAATAATAAATTACTTTAGTTTGTAACTTCTATTATTTTAACAGTCACAATTTAATAAACAAATTCATATAAATTTTCTAGGTTCTCAATATACATATACAAGAAAAGGAATACTGCACTACTTACGGGTTTCACCTGCTCAAAAGATACTTACATACAATATATCAGGTAATTCTGAGCACTTGTGCATGCACATGAGAGTTTTACAAAAAAGTTTCATAAGTTGACGTAGCGAACATTTGATATGAAATATCGCATGCGAGTAAATTGCATCAAGAGAGCCTACACACATCATAACCTCATGATTTGTCGCAAATGCAAGTAAAGCAATAACACAACTTAAATATCTCATGAAACACCAGTGATGACTGAGAACGAATGAGAAGAATAAGCACTCTCGAACAACACAAATGAGCATCATGCCATCAATAACGGATCAACTCTTTACTTTATGAGCAAAAAAAAAGTGAACAAATATTTTGATGCGAAAAGTTGGTGCGGAATATTTTATAGTGAAAAATTAAATTGTGTAAAGTGTTTATAAGTGTTTAGTTAATATTTTTGTGAAATTTAATCCTTCAAATTAATGCGCGTTTAAATAGTGTCAAAATTAAATAATTTGTGTAGTGCTTGTGAATAAAGTGTTGTGGAATTTTAATTCATATTTGTGCGCATTTCAATTCTTTTGTTGTAAGTCAATATAAAGGCTGCTGAGACAAGCACGTTGCTGCATGATTGTAAAGTCAGCATAACAAACGGTAAGTCCATATTATGTAATATGTAAATGGATGCATTCATAAACTTACTTATAATTGCTTAAATTAATTATTACATTTTACTTTTACACATGTGTAAAATTCTCATTTGCTGAGTAGAAACTTTTCTATTCACCAACTATTTTTAGAGCTCTTCAAATAAATTTGTAGTTATTTATCATTCATATTTTTAGCGCTTATCGGCCATATTCACCTCGTCATTTTCCTTCTCGCACCACTTCAGAAAACTTCCAAAAAGTAATAGTTTAAGCTATTGAAGCAATTATTTCGAAATTATATGAAATTGCCAACTTATTTTAATTTCCATTCATAAACCAATTTTCAAATTAGCAACACAAAACAGGCAAATAAAACAAAACAAAAGCGTCACTTCCCATTTCCATTTAGAATTCCAAGCAACTAATTGGGTCAAAAGCACCATAACAATTTTCACCATTTTCTACATTTTTCTCTACACAATTCTCCTAATCACTTCTTCCTACTCCTCTTTTCATATTATTTTGCCCTTTTATTTAGTTACCATACAAATTGGCCTTTGTGGCTGCTGATGGAATAAATGGAATGAAGTCTATGTAATGGAAAATATGAGATCAAGATATTAATTGAAATATGAATACCAGCGGGAGTTTCAGAGAAAGTCGTTGTAAAGAGAAGGATGCAAATATTAGCAAAATAAAAATTAACCCACACACACACCCACAAGGGTTCTATGTATCTAGGAGCATTCATAGCACACATTCAATTTAAATTAGTCGTCTGTAAAAACAAGTCGCTCCTCCGCATGTGCCATGCTCAATTTGATTTTATTTTGTTGTTCGATATAATCAAAGCAACAGAAATTGCACACCGAGCAATGCTTTGACAGCACGCAATAAGTGGAGATGGCTGTGGTGGGACAAGTAAACGACATAGCGGCATTTAAAACACACACACAATATCTATTTATAAGTATGAGAATGACCCTGCAGGAATTAACGGAGCTCAAAAGAAGAATGCAATTATTTATTATAATTTAATACATTCAACATACAGCATGTCATTTATATCCAGTCATGCTCTAGACAGTTGCATCCTACTTTATGCAGGCTTGTTATAGTAACATAAACCTTGAAGTATTGTTACCTGTCATTCTTTTTACAGGATTTTGATAATGAATCAATTAGATCATTGCAAAATTATTATCTAATATTTTCACGATGTGGTGCCCAGTGAAGATTCCAAGCGAAGCCAGGTCCTTCTCCACCTGGTCCAACGAAGTAAACCTCTTCCTTTTCCTCTGCTTCCCCTAGCAGGTACTGCGTCGAATACTTTCAGAGCTGGAATGTTTCCATCCAGTCGAACGACAAGACCTAGCCAGCGTAGCGCTATATTTTAATTCGCCGAACAATGTCAATGTCGTCGTATATCTCGTGCAACTCTTCGTTCCATCGAATGCGGTATTTGCCGTGACCAACCCGCAAAGAATCTCTCGAAAACTCGTAACGTCGACTCATCAAATGATGTCATCGTTCGTACCCTTTCTTTACCCTTTAGCAGGACGGGAATGATGAGTGACTTTTAAAGTTTTTTTTTTTTTGCTCGTTGAGAGAGGATTTTACTTCTCAATTGCTCTTCCGAGGCTATGTTTAGTTTTCATTGGGGTTGTTTTTTACGTGGCGAGTCCCAAACCCAGCAGACAGCCCTGGTTTAGCTCGCTTTAGGACGGATATCCTTTGGCTACCCCGAGGATCTGGTCTAAGACCGGAAGTCGTCAGCTTCTTGTGTCATATGTAAAAGAATCGTTTCTGGCCACTCCCTAGTGGATGGCAATCAGAGAACTTTCCTGACCTGTGTGGCTCCATCCTCCTAATAATATTTGTACCTAATTAATAATTTGTTTGAAGTGTTTAAAGAACTGGTAAATCCACCACAGACCAGATCATAGAGAAGACCCTTGGGAAACAGATCGAAACCCAACAAACTTTTATCGATTTCAAAGCCATATTTAACAGCACTGACCGGAGCTGCCTATTCAATGCCATGCCTAATTTTGTATCTTCGTCAGTCTTAACAACAGAGCTATCATCGCAGCCTTTTCAAACCTAGAAAAGGAAGCGATAAAGGTTGGTATTGCCGTGAATGAGGGCAGAACAAAGGATACATAAAGATTTCTCCCGTCCTAAGGACTACGTCGCTGTTGGCAACTTTAAATAATCTAAGCCTGGAGATCGAGCGTAGAATAACTCTTGCTCACAGTTGCTACTTTGGGATCGAGAAAAATTTTACAAGAAAATTCCTCTCTCGACGAACAATTACATTCTTTAAGTGTCTTATCATTCACGTCCTAGTTATTTATCAGGCGACACAAAAATGACGATGACGAAAGCATTTAAACCATCCGAATGAACTTTTTTCACTATGAACTTCGTTCCGTCTGCGTGTGAGATGAGTACTTAATGAAAGAGAACCGCGAACTAAATGAGCGGTACGACGACATGAAAAATCCAACGAACGCATGTTTTCTATTTTGTCATTCGCATGGAAGACTGTGCTTCGACGAAATGTTCCTGCAATTAGAAACTCATGTGTGGACGATGGAAGCACCAAGTGAATAGCGATCTGTCTGCACTTGGGACCTACAATTGACGAGACTTCGCAAAGCATAGAGACAACGGGTAAAGCCTTATGTTCTTGGTCTGGACCGACCCAAGGTTGTAGGGCCAGAGAAAAATAAGAATCAACCTAAGAAACTTTGTTCTACATTCTTATAGTAGAATCCAGTTTTTCCCGTTAAAAACTTTGGATTAATTTAGCGTTCTCAGTTGATTAAAGTAAATTATATCCACCTCCACTTTACCTTAATTTTTATTTGCGCATAGAGCTGTATATACTGATAATTACTGAACGGTAGCTGGTTATAGTATGGAGTATCGGAATCACTTAATCGGAATTGATTTATCTTGTTCTCGATTACGTTCTCGCGGATCATGGTCGAAAATTCGACCTTTAATTTTCCAAATTGACATTCAAACATAGCTGCGGCATCCTATATCCATCTAGTAAGCCTTTTAGTTAAATATATCAAGAATTCAGCTAAATTATTTTTTGTTTGAATTTACCTCCCTTGCGCGCTTCATTCTACTCTAGTCGAATTGGAATTCACTGATTTCCTACAGGGACAACCAATATTGGTATGTGTGTGTAATAAATATTAACACAAAATTGACGCTTATAGCAGAGTGTGAATATTTTGAAATTATCTGTGTGAGGATGTCGATGCGCTGGTGTTTCTTTCTGGCGACTTGTGGGTGTTAACACGTGAAACTGATCTAGTCAATCGTGATGTGAATAAATATCGAGTAGCTAGCTTAAAGTTAAAAGTGGAATATGTTTCATGTAAATATAATTATTTGCCCATTTAGGAAGACAATATACTTCAAAGCCGCTAGAAATCAATAGCTAACAGATAAACAAGAGCAAAGGTACACAAACATGTTGGGCGATGAGAATAGACGACGGATTTGAATGTGGCAGCCTATAGCAGAATTTGAGGATATATTGGCTAAAAATCCCAATGATCCAAATTGTTATTATTGATTTTTTTATTTGTTGAACATATTATTTTTTTATATTTTTCTCCGAAATTATTGTTTTGCTACTAAAAGTCAGCGGTTTAACACAAAAACGCATTAAAAATCTAAATTGAATTTCTCTTAAGCGGCTCTGAGTAAAACATTTGCAATGAAATTACATTATCACACATAATTTCGCGCAGGACAACGGCTGCAGGGTCAGCTAGTACACAACTAAAATATTGAGCTGTTTTCCCTTCACTTTTAATGCGACAAAAATCGTTATCATTCAACGGCTTGTCAATCAGCTCGCGATGCCGGCTGCAGGAGGCAGACAACAACGCAGTAAGCAGACAGACACTTACATATATATTACATACATATCTATATAATGATAAAGGGTGACCAAGTTAGAGCGAGTGGAAAGGAAAGTCTAATCAATCAAATTGATTGATTAAACGAGCTGATTATCATCGCGACTTTATATGTAGGTCACAAATTTTTCAATGACATGTTCAAAAATCAAAAATCGAAGCATTGTTTGCTGTCAAAAGATATTATCGAGATATTTTTAGAAATATTGACGAATCGGCAATTCTTGACCTAATTTTTACTCTCCATACTCTATCACCGAACTCACGACCTTTCTCTAAACAATACATTAGGTAAGGTGCGGCCACTTTCCTTTAAAAACTTCAACATCATCACATTTCTATTACTGAGCCTTATCCATCTCTATTGGACCTAATCGAAAGTTCCAAAAAAACTACTAAATTAGAATCTTCTACATATCTAAAATGAGAATCCGACAAGTTCGCGCCTTAATAATGACAGAAAAGTGGAACGTCTATAATACAACAACACATCATACAATTATTGTCATTTGGTCACCCTCTTTCAAGCGGCAATCAGACATTTTGTCATGTGAAGCACAATTCAAAGCAAAGCGCCAATTTACCAAATCACATATGTATAGCACAGACACACTTAAACAACGTGTTTGTTACGCAAAGAATTCGAAAAAAATCAATAAAACAACAACAATCAAAGGCCCTGCAGCTGACATTGTATGACGAGCGTACAGGAGAATTCTTCGAATCAGCATCAACACCAGCAAACCGCAATCAAACAAAATGTCCTTTGGGTGTAAATCGATTAAAGCATCACAAACGGAAGTCAATCAACTGGAGCGGTGTGTTGAGGAAGTGTGGGTACCCATACATATATATATACAATATGTACAGTACTGTGTGCACACCGCATAAGCAAACGTAGACAGCGTGTGACAACACGAAAAAGCCAGCCAGCTATGGTGTGCGGTGCTTGGAAAGTAAGTTGGAAATCCTGAAGCCCAATCTGTGGTGTTGTTCGAGGAGCAAAATTTTGTAAACTCCAGTATTGGTTTTTATATGAACTTAGTAAAGAATTAGTCTACTTTAATGGAAAGTTGGAGTCGACCAAGGCCTTATAAGTGCACAGAGACCTGTTTCGTTGGATGCCCTGTCTTGATATTTTTTCGGCTTTGTAGTTTCCAGAAATTCCACCATGACCAGGCACCCAAATGAGTCTGATGATGAAGGAAGTTCATGCTCTTTCTAGTGAGGACAGACAACCCTCGACGACCTCAATAAAGCTCTTTGTCTTTGTCTTATACATTAAGAACTCCACCAGCTCGATTTTCTATAAATTTGTCTAGATACTATTCACTTCCTTAATATTCTTCCTCCTTATTCGTATTCGTATGCGGTATATTATGGGGTCGTCTCAGTGTGAAATTTTCGAAAAATCGATTTTATTGTTGCATTAACAAAAAAAAAATTGCGAAAATCAGTGATTATTTGGAGGGTCACACTGAGACGATCCCTTAAGGCAGGTGCTTAGATCGTGAGCTTCTCAATTCATTTTTTGTAGCATACATTTAGGAGAGTAATGCATAACACTAAGGTCCGAAAATATACTAATCGAATTCCATCATAAAAATGTCCTCAAAACAATGCCAGACTCATAAAGCCAGCGTGTTAGAAATTTACAAAAAGTAGACTCTGAAGTCTCTTTGTCTCCTACACCGACGTGCCGTTTTAAAAACTACATGCTCGCCTTAGATATCTAGTTAGTAATATGGTGTAACAAGTCAATTGAAAAGTATGGTATGACGGCCATTGTAAAACACATTTTTTTTTTCAAAATGCGATAATTTGTTCCACATAAGCTCGAATGGATAACTAAATATATAAAGAATAAGATTTTGAATCAATATAAATTGCCTAGCTAATTTATTTCCTCTTTCCCTATTGCTCTATCAAAAATTAAGTCCCGCTCTCTGAAAAGTTGTGAAAAGTATGTTGTGAACAGCAATGAGCTTCATATTTATCCAAATACATAATCTTGGATAGGCTGTAGAGTCCTATTAGAATCCACTGGAGTATCATAGGCTTACTGCATTTCATCATGGTTTCTTTATAGATGGACAATGATGCTCAAAAACTGACTGATATGTAATCTAATAAGGGTGACTTTGGTTCTTCTAAATATATATGTATATATTTCAAAATGTGGAATCGGCTTTTGTAAACCCTGAGCAGACTAGCCACCAGATTCCTCATTCATTTGACTTTAAGAGCTAGAGTAACCAGGGCAGATCCATTTTCTCTTTCTGAGGAAATTGTTTTAATTCAGTTTGCTTTGCCGAGTTTCACTAGCCAAGTATAATCGCGAAAAAATCATAAAGTAACATCAGTGAAGTGCTTTCGGCAAAACATTGACTTTTCTTCTGATTATGGCCATCCATTTCTATTACGAACAGCACTCATTATATCGATTTTGGATGGTAATTATTAGTAACTACCCTACGAACTCATACTCATGTTCAGTTCCAACTTTGACTAGATAACAAAAATTTGAATTCCTCATTGGAGATGTAGCTAAATGTGGGCCGATGGGGTTGCCGGGATCTTCTGAAGTTCATTCAATTGGCTGATAACTCTAATTCTTTCGCTGCTCCACTGTCGATGTATGTCCCAAGTTTGATCAAATTGTCCATAGGCATTATCTTTGAATGTCTAGATATGTTACCTGTGTTTTCTAATGGGAGCAAGAACCTGACAGACCACTGTATCCAACTTCCTAACTAGATCTTTGAACATTGCAAACACAAATCTTGACTGAGATCATCTGAATTTCTAATAAATGCAGATGGATTACCAAAACTAAGGCTTGAGCTTTAAACTACATTCTGAGCCCAGAGAGCCTTAAATGTCAATTCTCAGATATCTATCACTTTCTTACAACCTTAGCGCATCTAATACTAATTTTTGTGTTGGCTCCCTGAAAGCTATTCATTTATACGAGAAATAGTGTATCATTGTAACCTATACCTCAGCATACCAGCTCCAGCATTCCTAGTCGGAACTGACTATTAAATAAAAGGAGCTGCCTGTTATATGAAACCATGCGCTTATTTGTTTCAAAGGAGTATGGAAATGTGCTTATTACAGTGTAACACAAAAATTCCATATGACACCGTGTGTTATCTTCATTTGTGTTTCGCAATTCCTTCAGACTTCCTGCCGCATTGCTTTATCAAAGCCACCAAACTCTGCTTCACACTTCTATCAAAGCACATACACTCCAAAATATATATTGTCTGCATTAGTGGAAAATACAATATATATATGTAGCTACGGCTATGTGTAAATATAACCACAAACTCCAGCAAGCTGACTGGCATTTCGGCATCAACATGTGTTTTGCCAGGCTTCCGCTCCATTCCACACACGCACACACGCCGCTCGAGGCGACATACTCCGTTTATTTTCGATATTCTGTGCGATGTGTTTACTTCTATTTTTGTTTGCCTTGAGCACACAATGTAGGTTTGTTCGAATATAAATATATATTTAGATGTGTGTGTGTTTATCCTGGCCCCTGCAAGACTGTAGCTTTAACACTTTGTGGCTTCTCGTGTCTAATCCATCTGCTTTGATTTCATTTATTGCTAAATTGTCAAAATTAAGAACGTGCCTGCAGTGGCAGACAAAGAGGTGTGAGCAAAATTTGTAGAAACGGTTTTGTGTGCGAAAGTGTAGGCGAAGCAACAATGAGTACCATATATGTATATGTATGTATGTGCCTTTGGCTGCAGGGTTTAAAGCATTTAACTGATTTTTGCCGATGTTGCAGATAAATAAATCTTGTTCTCACTGCAGCAGTTGGTTGCAGACTAATTGATTTTTTATTGTTTTGCCGTTTCGATTTGTTTGGAAGCGATTCAAAAATTTTCTGTATGAAACATTGATTTGTATCATCAATAGTTATGGACAGACACATTAAAAATTAATGCTGAAATATATATAAATATTTCATTTTGAACTATATACAGGGTGCGCCAAATTTATTTCGTTCTTGATCGATGACTTTGGTGAAGTGCTTGCCTTGAGCTCGTCAGAAGTTCATGGAAACTTTTCTTTGCCAATAACGCGACAAAAATAATTCAAGGGGAGACCAATCTGGGTACTTAGCTGTCTAGTTAAAGTTATCTTGCTTCTTTAGTTGACTTTTCTGATCTTATACTAAGCGATATGAATGGTCGGTCTTTAATACTTTTGATTTTAGCTGCGATTTATCTGTACACAGATTCAAACTCATACCTGAAGTGGCTTAAGTGACGTTAAAATACTGTCACGGCTACCAGACAACTGTAGTTAAGTTAGGTTAGGTTAAATTGTCAGTACTAATGGGAATCTCAGCCAGATAGTTTAAGATGCCGGTCCGTTGAGGTACCTATAACTCTTATAAAACTGTTTGTAAAGACCCTCATATAACGAGGAAGAGCTTTGAAACGATCACAAACTTGTTGAGGCGGCTAATGGGAGTTTCAGCCAAGTCTCCTAGTTCACCGAGGGTGGGAGTGCCGAGATATTTTAACTCCAGGATGAATGTTTCCACCTCAACGTCTTCCATGTCACTTTGACAATTTGCGGCCGCAAGGGGCTTTAAGCTTAAGTTTACTTTGTGAATGCTTATTGGACAATTTCCAGTAAGAACTCCTATAATACCTGCAATAAGAACTTTCCTAAAGGCAAGTAGTTCCACAGATCTCTTACGTGCTACTCTACACCAGAAAGATATAGTAATCGCAGAGGAGGTGGTCGTCAACCAAGGTATGCTAAGCGCGCACAGGGTTCATAGGCTTAGTGCTAGATAACAACGGAGATCTGACACCTTCCTACACCGAAACTATCATTCATAAAAAAACTGACTGAGTATCTTCTGAAGCGACTTTTCCCCGTCCTTGTAACCATCTTTGGTACATAAGCAAAGAAACAACAGCCAGGAGCAGCCCCAGTAACGTAGCGCTCCAAGTTTTCAGCTATACAATTGAAGAAGGAGAGAACGAGCAGAGCTATCCTGTTAGAGTCAGTTAATCTGACTAAACAGATCTTTGATGAACTGCACCTTCACTATCTCCCATTTTTCCGAGCTCAAACAAATTTTACCCCAAGGGACAACTAGTCTCGACAGCTGGTGGCTGTTCTATTCAACGAGCCCCAAGAGAAAGTGAATTGGTAAATTACTGTGGCATGAAACGATTTTTGGTTAGAATTGATGTTTCTAATGTACTTAGGTTCCTAAATGTCTAATCAACTATACTGACATGAAGAATGGCCCACCCTATATCTACAGATACATAAAAACACACAGTTCCACCATTACCCTATCAATAATACAAACCGCAAAATCTTTGAACGGCAAATTACGTATTTATACCCATACATACATACATACAGACATCCAAAATGTGTGCATTTATCTGACCCCCATCTCTTGAGCGTATTTGTGTCTTTGCTACGTGTAGAAAGCCTTAACCCAGACAATGGCCACACAATAGCATTAGCAGCCATCAAACGCCTATTCGAAAACAAACACAATCAAAGGATAAATGTGCTCATACATAATGCACATTAAGGTGGCTCTTTTGTAACATTTTTAATGTTTTTCAAAACTTTTGAGCTCTCGAAGAACAAATTGGTTTTTTAACAAAGAAGCGTCTGGAGTCTGAAATTGGAAGAAGACCATGTAGCATTAGAAATATACCAATCGCATGTGGTCTGTACCAAACCCAGAGACGGAAAGAGATAAAACCGCCAAAATTGTGATAAGTCCGTCAGGAATTAAGTAAAAAGGAACTGCAAATTTCAAACTCGTCTGATTCGAAATTTAATTTTTTCACATTTTTCATTAAACGAGCTTTGTTATATCATTGACTAAATCAGATATGAGGTTTCTTTACTCTCGTATAACGATGCTTAAAGCTCTAAATATACGATATCTCAGAGAGAGAGAGAGAGAGTATTCTTGACTATACCCGGTTCTACGTAATTGCCATGATCTGTTAATCCAATAGGATTCCTCCAAACTACTCAACGAATGTTTTCTGTTGTTGCAACAATACAAAAAGCGTAACTTCCATCTACTTTGTATAATTTTTGGATACGATATTGTATACTCACTTGTAAAGTTTTACATCCGAAACATTTTTTACTCAGTTAATTTAAATAATTTGTACAACAAAACCTTGAGACACCACCTATACTATTTCAAGTACTGCAATTGATATTCTTTCACCTCTCGTAATTTATATATACAGCAAAAGTTTTATAAATTTCGAAAATTGAAACTGTTCGAAAAATGTGTGCCACCCTAATATGCATATTCGTGCTGTTAAGGCAGAGTGACGAGGCAATGGATAAGCTATAGAGAGATAGTTTACTCAGCATTTACCAATTCAATCGAATGTCTGATTGATGGCTAGCTATCTCTACCTGTCACACAATGGCCAATGTGTGTCCCAATGTGTGTCACACGCAAGACCACGCACATACAAACTATATGTATAGAAACAAAGACAATTTTCGTTGCACAAACGTGTGTGTGTCTCGAATTAAATTAAGTAATTTATACCGTTCCATGTTTACTGCTTCAGGTGATATAATATTTAAATGATACTGTCTGATTGTTGAGTATTGAGTACAAGCCATTGGCGATGATTAAAGGAAATAATATATGTGCAGGTTGTTTGTAAATATATATTGTGTGCATATACTATGTGTTAGTAAAATATTTTTAAAACATAAAAAGGAGGTTTGTACGTAATCTTTAATACCTTTCACAAAATGCTGTTGTTTTGATTTTTATCGGTAGGTTTATATGGCAGAAATACGAGTATATTGCAGTGGTCAATCTTAACAATTTGTTCGGAGATTGTAGCTTTACACAATAATCTATATGAAATTTATATCTTGTTATAGTATCTTACTTCTGATTTTGTTGCTTTTTATAATATTAAGTGGATAGTAATGTCGCCTGCTTACTTCAAGCTTTAATATGCTTAATGACTCTAGTGCCCATAGCACGATTTTCATTGGCCAAAAGGGATAAAAAAAGGGATAAAAAAATCCTTAATGCGCTTCATTTGTTTTTATACTCTCGCAACAAAGTTGCTAAAGAGAGTATTATAGTTTTGTTCACATAACGGTTCCAATATAACGCTATTTTGAATTCCATCTGATGCCTTCTCTGTATAATATATACATTAGAAACCAATGATCATAGCGGAATAAAACTATAAAATGCTTATCCCTTCCTTACTTGTTAATCTTATCATACTACTTTATCATACCTCCAATATTGTCTTTAATTTCATGTATTTTCAAATTGAAAAAGTAATTTTTTTACACATCTTTGCTTTTGTCGTTATTTCTAACAGCACGTTCCTCGTGCTTCTGATGGGAAGTACAGCCATTTCCCCTTCATGCCACGCTTGCCTGCTTGTTGAGTAAGTCAGGGATTGACTCCACCGATACTCAGCTATATTTATAACATATTTGATGAATAAAAATGTGCAAGTAGTCAGAAGCATAAAAATTCTCTCTTCTCCGTCGTCTAGTTATAGCGTGGTGGCTGTTCTGGCTAGTTCATCTGCTTCACAGAGTCCTGGGATACCACTATGTTCTGGAACCTATCGCCGGCTTATCGTGAAATATGACTTTTCTCTAACATCCTTTTTAACGTTTTTAAAAGAAATGAGGAAAGACTGTATACATATGTCTAACCTTAACATATGTCTAACCTTAACTTTCCTCCAAAACGATGGAAGACATAGAGTTGAATGTAATCCCGCGTTAAGCATGGTTCTTAAACAGGTTACTATGTAGCTCTGGGATTGTTGGAACAAATCGGGTTACTGCGATTTGAAGGGTTTAAAACTGTCGATCATTGCTATCTAAAAGGGCAAAAATGGACTCTGTCTCTACTTCATTGCCTAGTGTATACTTCAGTGTGTTGCTTTCAGAGCTGCCAGGCTTCAAAAGGCGAGCGTACAAACTTGACAGCTGTCGGATCATGAGTTTTTGAACTATATCATTTTGAGTGAAGTAGCTGTTGTTATTGTGGAAAAATTTGCTTTGTTGAAGAATTGATCAACATTATTTGGACCCAGACGTTGAAAAATGGTTTGCTAAATTTGAACGAGGCGAAGTGACCACCGAGTACGATGACGAAAGTCAACGCTCTAAAGAGGCTGTAAACGTCAAAACCATCAAAAAAGTCAACCGAATAAGTTCGAGTGACTGTAAGGTCAAGTTGTTAGAAATAAAAAGCACTCTAGAAATATAAACAGAACATGTAAATCATATCATTCACGAATATTTGGGTATGAGAAAGCTCTGTGCAAAGTGGAGGGCGCGCGAGTTCACTTTTGAGCAAAAATAACGACGAGTTGATGACTCAGAGCAGTGTTTGGAGATATTTAAGCGAATTAAACCCGAGTTTTTGTTTCGATATGTTGCAATGGACGAAGCATGGCTCCATCATTTCACAATCGAGAGTCATCCAAGTGAACTGCACACGATAAGCCTGCTCCAAAACGTCGAAAAACACAACAGCCGACAGTTGAAGGAGATGCCGTCTGCATTTTGGGATGCGCATGAAATAATTTATATAATGATTACCTTGAAAAAAGAAGTACTATCAACAACCACTATCACATAGCATTATTGGACCGTTTCAAGAACGAATTTATGGAAAAATGGCCGGATATAAAGATATTCACCAAGGCAATGCACCGGTCACAAGTCAGTGAAAACTGTGGCAAAAAGTCATGAATTCGGCTTTTAATGGCTTCCATATCCACTGTATTCTCTAGTTCAGGAGAAGAATGCTCACTGTGAAGAAATTTTCATTGAATGAAGAGATGGTCACCGACTTCGAGGTCTATTTTTAAACAAAAAGAAACAAATAATACTACAAGAATGGTATGGAATAGTATGAATGATCTGATATCAGGAGAGTGTCATTGTAGCTTTAATCAGTGTATTACTCTTGAATAGAGCTATGCTAAATAATAAAAAAACAAATTTTGCCAAAAAAATTTGTATTACAATGTTAGGTCGGGTACTTTTCAATTGATATGTTACGTCTGAAGCAACTAAATCCACAACACGCTATGGTTGTTAGGGTAAGTGAAGCGAAAATCGCAATTATGGCCACTAAAGGATTGGGTTTTAGACCAATACTAACTCAGTAAACTACTCAGTTCCGCCGACTATTCTTAAGCTACCTCATTCACTCATAAGCTTTCACACTCACACAATCGCAGAGTGTGAACCTCTACTAATATTTTCGACTACCAGCGCTGACGCCTACGGCTCGGTTCCAGCATAGATTTTCGCATGAGTTTCTGCTCGCAGACTTGCGTGTTTAAAATTGTAAATCCGCAACTTATTCGAATGCCAGCAACAGAAACAGAAACAGTTAAGCTGTGATATACATGTGCGCACACGCTATCCCCCTCTCCCTTTCCTAGCTAGCAAACGTAATTTATAGGTGGCACCATGTTTGCATATTAGAAATGAACATTAAGAGGTGAAGACAACGTTGTTAGAGATTTGGCGGAATAAAAGGCACAAAGAAAGGAGGAAAAAAAGCAAAAGCCTGCTGTGCACACCTGGGTAATTTGAGCACTCAGAAATGAATAGGAAATGTGTATATGAATGTGTGCAAATGGCATGTGATATCGCGGCGGTGGTGGTGGCGGCCGGTGAATGTGAAACCGCAAAAAGTCGCGGTTGAAATTCTCATTTGTCGCATTAAATTACAAATTCCATTAAAGTGATTACCTGAGTTCTCTATAATCATTTATGTATACATATAACTATGTGGATAGGTGTGTAACTATATATATATATGGTATTTATGTATGTGTATGTAGTATGTATCGCTGTATGTTTGTCGATGTGCATGTTTGTTTTTTATTGCTTCTCGCTGTGTGTGTTGTTGGCAGCACACATAGTTGTAGTATACATATATGTAGTTGATAATTAATTTGCAACGCCTACAGGCCATTAATAAATCCAAGCCCCCGTTAAACGGCACACACACATACGCAAGTATTCATGCGCATATAAATAATAAACCAAATTATGCCGTGTTCCAGCGCATAAACAATAATAAAAGCGAATGCAAATTTATATATATTCATACGTGTGTGTGTGCTCGCGATTACACCTGTTTACATAAAGCTGACAAATTAATTATGCGCATTTGGAAGTGTGCTTAAGAATCATTTCTCAAGCCCATATTCGATTAAGTACTTTAAGCGCTTTGCGGTTGTAATCGTAAGTTCTATTGAGAGGCGCGATTTCGCAGCTGAAAAGAAGCTCTTTTATGGTATCATGGTTATAAATTAAGCAACTGTGCTTGGGTGGCTTATAGGCACAAATGTGTGTCGAAAAAGCATCCAAACGTTCAAATTTATTCTTTTCCAAAATACTTCGGCAAAATAGAGATCGAAGCTATTGTTGAAACGCCCATAATTCTAAATTTCCGAAATTTGGAGGAACTTTCAAATCTTCGGGCAGAAAACTGTTCAATAAGGCCGTAAATGTGGGCTGAGATTAGGAAGGCCAAGAGGTCTTCTTGAAAAGATTTATGTGATAGCGAAGAGGGCTGTCATGAATCATTTAGATTTAGGAGTATTCTTGCAAACTCCGTTACGGTGTCTGAGAGATGGGACCTGGGCTGTGAGTAGTGAGCAGTTGCTTTGGCTACTTGCGGACGTTCACTTTCCAATAAACCTATTTACCTCTCTAACAGTAACCCTTTGAAAGTTTAAAAAAGCCTATACAACCTTCTCAGACATTTATTGGACGAGCGTCGTCTCACGTGGGCTATGAACTATTTTGAGCCCTTGAAGCCTCGAAGAGCCGATGGTGTATGTAATATACAAGTATGTGATTGATCGCGATGGAGTCATGTGTAGAAGTTCACGCAAGTGAGGAAAGTTCTCTGATCGTCGCCATTCAGCTGGGAGTGACCAGAAACGATTCTTTTACATATGACTCAAGCAGCTCACGACTTTCAGTCTTTAACCAAGGATCCTCTGGGTAGCCTAAGAACATCCGTTTGAAGGCGAGCTAAAGTGAGTAGGCGAAACATCCCCTGCAGGGACCCGGCACGTAAAAAAAACGCTCCCAATAAAAACCAACAACAGCCTCGGATGAGAGACCCCCCTTTTGATGACGACCATGGCAAACAAATTAAGAAGAAGATTGATCGCTAGTAGGCAGATTTCAGTGGCGTTCTTTCCAAAGTCCAGTAAAAGCTCTCATGTCACTGCTAATGACTATAATTTCTATTGAAATCGCTAGAGAGACTCATGAAACTGTAGATTAAGGTTATTCCAGCTGGCAGGTGGTCGAATATGGCCGCGGTGTGGTAAGCCTGTCGTAAGACGCGACTAAAAAGTTATACCCTATGTCTGTTTTATGGCTTGCCTCGAAATTTCAGCATATTTTTGTCAATGTAATGCTGTAATAGTTAGCTTAAACTGATATTACAGAGTTTGAATAAGATTTCTTGCAACGACATTTAAAGTTCAAGCGACAAATATCACCAGTCATTGAGTTAGATAGGTGTTCAACTGGTAGAAGCAAAAGCTACAAGGTATGATTGGAGACTTAACTTACACCGGGGAGCAGTTAGCACTTGAAGTTCGCTCCAATCGGCTAATTGGACTTGGCCTTTTGAGGAGATTCCTGGTGGCTGTGGTTCAAACCGAAAGTGTGATAGAATTGGAAATTCAGTTCGGTGTGGAGTCATACTGCGGCCGGGTGCTGGATCCACAGCATAGCAAAGGTTATAGGTCGGCCTCGAACCTGACCAAGTTGGAAAAGGTGTCCCTTGCCCCTGAGCAATTGGAACCAAATAATACTTGTAAAACGTATGCTTTGGTTACCTTTCCGAAATCGAGGTAGCGAAGACGATTATTTGAGCTCTTAATATGTTTGAGTTCTAAGCTAATCTTAACATGATATAGCGTTTGTAGAGGAATAGAGAAAGCCAGAATCAAATCGGAAAGTAAATTGGGACACCGCACAAGGGGACCTTCTTGACCATTTGTTCTTGGTCCTTGTGGTGAACGACCTATTGAAAGAACTTGAACAACGAGGCCGCCAGTAGCTTGCCCACGGTGACGATATAGCTCGTTTGGTAAAAGGAAAAGAACCACGTATACGATCTAACGCTCGGTTATCCCTGATATTACTCTTTCTTCATTGGGAGACTCTATTCTTCAACCGGTGGGCAAGTTGAAGTACTTGTGACTTATACTTGATATGAAGCTCTCTTTCAAGCCAAACATCGAGCAGAAAGTGAGAAATGCGTCGACGGCCTTACACCTTTTTTTGCAATAGAGAAGAATTGGGGCCTCTAACCAAGAGTGCAAAAAGCCGTTCTAGTTTAGCAGCTGGAACATGTTCAAAGAGTGACCCTCATCGACAGCTGTGGTAGGAGCTTGGCGGCGAAGGCTACTATTTGATTTATAGAAGATTGGCTTATGAAGTTCCTCCACATTTCGAATAATCTTTATCAATACAACGATCCTTCTCCAAGCTATTCCTTGAATTTTTACGCTTGAGAAATCGAAAATATTATAAAAGTCATATCTTTCTATCATATTCCTACAAATATATCTAAGAAAGTCCTATGAAAACTTCAAGTCGATCGGTCCAGCTCTTTCAGAGAAGCTTTCTTTACCAACTCTGGAAACAGCGTTTCGAGAAAAACACGTTTTAAGGTAGGAGGCCTATTACATTAAATCAAAAATGCCTGCCGCATCAACCTCAAATTTTTGGAGAATATTTTCTAGCATATTTGTAAGCAATCTATGTATAAGCAAAACCATTAAATTCAAAAGTCGATATAATCACTTAAACTAATTTTTGAAGTTTAATTTTTAACTCTGGCAACTCTGTGCAAAGATATCTGTATTAAATTATATCCAAATATTTCTAATTCTCAAAATTTTATTATTATTATTTATTTCCAGCTGCATTTTTCTACCTTCTGTGATCATCTATCACGTGACATAAACATATTTCATCTTCGTCTCTTAATTCGGGTGAGTTTAAAAAAAAATGTTAAATTATTCATAGCGAGAAATTCAAAAATATTTTAATGAACATACTGAGCAAAAGGATTGACATTGCTTGGCTCAAAAAAAGT
The DNA here is from genome assembly GCF_023373825.1 of Bactrocera dorsalis. NCBI lineage: Eukaryota > Metazoa > Arthropoda > Insecta > Diptera > Tephritidae > Bactrocera > Bactrocera dorsalis. Next base: position 93,410,944 of record NC_064303.1, read on the forward strand.
AGCATACTCGTAAATATAGACGAAATAAATATACAAACATACATATACTTTTCTGATATAATACATGAACCTAAAGCACATGTCTATAAATGTACGCTGGTGTTAATATTTCCATTTATGTACATATGCAGATACATATTTGCATGTATTTCTATGCTTCTAATACGTAATAACATATCTATGCGAGCTATAATTGAGAGCCAATGACACTCATACGCCATGGCAACCCTTTATGTGTATACACCACAGCATTTGCAAATGTACGAATGGATAGAATGGATTATGTTTCAAATATAGCATAATTTCATCCATTTCGATGTCAGGGTTAAAAAAAGAAAAGGTTCGCCTTATGCAAGCAGCAAAGAAAATCTAAATTAAGCAAAAACTGGTTATAAATGGTATAAAAACGCAGAATCCGACAAGAGCTGTCGCAGAAAATGTGACATTTTTAATGAGCCAAGCACGTGGAATTTCGCCAGCCACTAGTAAATGCTGTCACCCCCTCTCATTCATCATTCTGCCGCACACCACAAGCAAACACCTGCAAGCTGAGCGGCCGCATATTGCTCTCGCACTGACCGCGTTGCAAGTGTCAACTAAACTTAGCTAGCGGCAAGTTCCCGGTGGTTGCGGTCCTTTTGAGCGCTTGGTAATCTCCCGCTCATGCATATGTGTTTGCGGGTGTGTGCTTGTGTGTGCTCTAAGCATATATAACTTTGTCGCGCTGTGTCCTGTGTGCTTAACGCTCTGCCAAATGACGCAACTCGTGGCAGCGCGTTTCGCGATTTAATGAAATATTAAATTTTATTGCCTGCGTGCCTGTCAACAACTTCGCATTTCACTGCGGGTTGTTTGTGTTTATTTGTTGGTGTACCGGTGTGTTTATGGCTGACTTGGTCACACCTGCGCTGCGCTTCCAGTGAACACACTCCTTCTCTTTGTATATATGTACTTATAGTCACATCTACGCTAGTTCATCGCCAGTTGAGAATTTCTCGTTTATCTTCGATAGTTTTGTACTTTAGTTTGATTATTTGAAGAAACCGCATGATTTGACGCAAAAAACCCTTCTAGACCGAATCAACGCCTGCGATATGCTGCTGAAGCGGAACGAACTTGACCCATTTTTTGGAGCGTATGGTGACTGGCGACGAAAAATTGATCACATACGACAATATCAAGCGAAAGCGGTGGTGGTCGAAAGCCGGTGAATCGTCCCAACAGTGGCCAAGCCGGGATTGACGGCCATGAAGGTTTTGCTGTGTGTTTGGTGGCATTGGAAGGGAATCATCCACTATGAGCTGCTCCCATATGGCCAGATGCTTAATATACCATCTACTGCGAACAACTGGACCGTTTGAAGCAGACGATCGACCAGAAACGTTCAGAAACAGGAAGGGAGTAGTGTTCCACCAAGACAACGCCAGACCACTCACTTCGTTGATGACTCGGCAGAAGCTACAGGAGCTCGGATGGAAGGTTTTGTCACATCTGCCATATAGCCCGGACATAGCGCCAAGTGATTACCACCTGTTCCTGTCCATGCCGAACGCCCTTGTTGGTGTAAAGTTAAACTCAAAAGAGGCTTGTGAAAAGTGGCTGTCTGAGTTCTTCGCAAATAAAGCGGGGGCTACTACGAGAGGTGTATTATGAAGCTGTAGTCTAGATGGAAACAGATTATCGGATGAAGCGGCGTATATTTGAACTAAATTCCATCACTGTAACATTTTTTAAAAGGCATTGAATGAAGAGCTAAAAAGCGGAAGGGAGATATCTCAACATGCTGGTTGAAGGTATAAACCATTATTGCTCATTTTGGTACCGAATCCCATTCAATATCAAAAGACCACTTATCTGCAGCTTAACAACAAAGCTCAGTGTTGAAATATCTCTCTCAAGAATCTGTGTCGATACCGCTGAGGTATACTCGTAAAGTATATCTCAGAGGAAAAAATCATTATATTCACTAATGTATATGGTAACGATGGGAGCTATATGTATAGTACAAAATCTACCCCATAGCCAGGGAAGTTCTTTGGAAAAGCAAAATATTTTTATAGTTTGCTTTTAGATTCGTACTTGGTTTAAAACAAGACTCCTCCGTCTTGCACTGTGGTCACAGTGAGACCACAAAACTAAGTACATATGTACTGGCACACAAAAACCTATGAACGACTTTATCACTGGGCACTGATCACAATGACGCTATCGCTGTGACAGAAATTCAAAGGGCACAAACTCGCCAAATGCTGGGCGTCACAACTCAATCGAGAGCATTCGCAAATGAATGTATAAATGTGGGTCATACTCATACATGTGCACATCTACCCTCATATACTTGTATGTATATAATGATGCACATTATAGTGAATCAACTGAGTCCAGGCACCTCTGCCGAATGTCCCGCTATGCGTGACTGTGTTCAGCCTAGCGTCGGAATGCCACAGCAAACTCACACATGAAGCTCAACTCGGTATGGGTGAGTGTGTCAGTGTGCGTACATTTGGCGACGGGGTCACGCATTTGCGTTTTATTGTGTCGCCAATGGCAAGCTGATGGCGAAAGGTGTGATAGTGGACGAGCACAAATAGCCGAAATGAAAGGCGAAGCCGACGAATAAACCTAGTATCGAGGCAACTAACGCACAGCGCAGGCTAAGAAAAACAGAAAGAACGCAGCTTAAATGGAGGTCCTTTAATACGAAACCGGCCGGTCCCTACCGTTATGTGTAACGCAAAAGCACGCATGCGAGCGTTTTTGTAAAAGTACAGTGAAGCTTCGTTATAGAGGGCACAAAGTAATTGTGATATTAAGGTATTTTGTAAAAACTGCAATTTGAAGATTATTTTTATATAATGTCAGGCTATTTAATATTCTACTTGTTGAAACTCAAAAAGATGGTGTGTTAAGAAGATGTTACACAAAAACAGTTTTAGTAGAGTTGGCAAATATCACAAAAATTTAAATAAAAGAAAAAAATAGCTTTTTTTGGTGGTTTTAGTAGATTTGCCAGAAAAAATATTTATTTTTTTTTGATAATAGTTTTAGTATAGCTGCCAGATGTCACAAAATTTTAAATGATAGAAATAATTACTTTTTTTGATAATAGTTTTTTTTCCCGTTAAATAAGATGTATTAATAAATTATTTTAAATATTAACTAAAATTTATTTCAATATTTTTGGAAAGTATTTATATAGTGCAATTTCAATGTAGGGTTGCCAAGCTTCAACATATTTAATATAACTGAATGTTTGTTTTTGTAGAAATTCTTCTTAAATTTGAAAAGTTGGTATTGGACCACTACGCAAACAGCTGCCTTACTGAGGACCAAAATTGAGTTTTTACAGAAGAAACCTTTTAATTGAAAATACAAAAACACCAAATTTTGGCGCTAGTTATTATCCAAGGATGTGTTATAATATACGAAAAACTGATTGAATCGGATCGCTCTTGCATACGGCTGGCATATAAACTGAGAAGTCGAAAACAAGTCCTTGTATGGAAAACTTTTTCAGTTGACGAAATATTTTGCCAAAAGTTGGTACACGTTATTTTATAAAGCAGTAATGTAATCTTTGAATAAATTATTCAGATCGGTTAACTATAACATATAGCTGCCATACAAACTGAATGATCGAAATCAAGTGCCTGTTTGGAAAACTTTTTCAGTTGTCAAGATATCTTTCCGAAATTTTGCACAAATTATCATTAAAGACATCGCTATAATCTGCAAAGAATTTTTTTAGATTGTAAATTTTAGCATATAGCTGCCATACAATTTTACTGATCGAACACAAGTTCTCGTCACTAAATTTGACATACATTTTTACTCATGGCATCGCAATAATCTCCGATTACATTATTTATTTTGTACCCCTTCAGAATATACTCTCCATGTAAACTCAACGATCAAAACAAAAAAATGCACCTCTGAAGGATACTATAGACTCGGTGAATCCGAAGTCACCCTTTTTCTGGTTTTATTGTATATTTGATAAATGTAATTTGAAATCTATGAAAAATGCTTTCTTAATACCATTTATTTCGAGTACCCACTGTACCAATGCTTTAAACCAGCATGGTCAAGCGTACAACACACCTTTGTGTCTGTCGTATCAGCGCGTTTATCACTAACAGAGCACTCATACGACCTGGTGTACCCATACTACTAATTACTATGCCATGACCGTGGCTTGCATGTATATGAAGGTATAAGGTATGTGTCATCATACGCATAAATATACACATGTGTGTGTGTGTGAATGTATTGTGAATTTAAGCGGATCATAAAAACTTTAATTGTCTCAGTTAAACTCACCGATAATGAGCAGTTTTATGGCTGCCCTGTTGAGGGCACTTCCGCTACACCGCCACGACGACATTTTGGCACCTCTCCTCTATGCTTTTAGATTTCCCCGGTGACGCGCGATGTTGACAATACACTCGCCTGTGTGTGCGTGTGTGTTGCAATTATATATGTGTCCTTATTTGCCGAAAATTATTGCCACCACTGGCGTTTTGTTTAACGCTGCCGGTTACTGCTTTTCATGTAATCGAGCACCGCAATTTTTTTATTTTTTTATTTTTTTTATTTTTTTTTTAATACGTTTTGGGCAGGTCGTCGTTTTCGCTTTTTTGTTCTTTATATGTTTTCGTTTATTTTATGGGCCTTTGTTTCTGGTGGCAAGTTGTTTATTGCTCAGGTCTTAGTTAATGCCTTTTCTTTTGTGATTATCGTTTCCGTTTATAATCAACATGCGACAGCACTTGACCAGCTGCTGACGAGATCCAGGTCATTGATATGTTGACCGTTGCGGTTTTAGCGAATTTCTCACTTTATATTTGGAAGGCAGGTTTTGAGTAAAGATTGTATTGAAGTTTTTTTTAGTCGTTTATTTTTAATCAACCGGCTTTCGCATGATGTTGTTACAAGATTTCTGCTTGAAATTTTTTAATCTGAACACTTTTTCCACATAAAATATGTTTTTTAATGGACAGATATTGTTTTGAGTTAAGTCATTTTTATGAAGATGTTATCTTGTTTATTTTTTGCAATATTTTTTATTGGTACTCAAGTTAGTCACAAGACGATTTACTTGATATTAGTGAGTTTAAACAAAAAAGCAAATTTATTTTTTGGAATTTTTTTTTTCATAACACTTTTCAAAAATTTCGTTTTCTAAAATATTTTGTTTTTATTTTTTTTTATAAATAATTTTTTCACCATTTATTTATACTATTTTTTTCAAAAAATTTTTCAAAAATTTCGTTTTTCAAAATATAAATTTTTTTGGAATTTTGTTTCACAAAAAATGTTTTCACCATTTATTTATTTTATTTTTATTATTTTTATTATTTTTTTTAAGAACTGCTTTCAGCATTTGTATGTTTTTAATTTTTAATTTGTTTTTTTTTTTTTATTCAAATTAACAATTTTTTTTAATTCTTATTACAGCATTATTTTTTCAATATTTATTTAAAACATTTATACTTCTCATCTTAAATTTTTGTTGTCTTTTATTGCCGCCAGATTCATAGATTTCATAAATTTCTTATATATCAATATAGATATTTTGTTAAAATTCCCTTTTTTTAAATGTTTTTGTATTTTAAATCCGTATTATTTTCTGGCAGTAATTTGTTTAATTATGTATGTTTGTATTTAAAATTTCTTTACAATTACGATTCCGCGATTTAAAATTTTCTCCATTAAATTATGCCACGTAAATATTTACCTTGACACTTACACTTTCTATTCTCAGATATTTTTTCTGTCATTTATCGCCAGTTCGCATACGTTTTTTCAAAGGCATTTTGATATTCATCTGAAAAATACAAAACAAATAGTTAAATATAAATAAATATCGGAAAAGTAAATATGAAAGCATTAATACTATGCTATGTAGAATCTATATAACTGTATAAAATAAAAAATCAATTTTACATACTAATTTTATCGAAAATCTCTGTATTACTACATACATATGTATGCATTGGGTAGTCGAAAAAGTATTTTCGTATTTTGTAGTTGTCGTAGAAGTCGTATATTTCCAGTGCTACCAATCATATTGTGACATACCATATAGTGTTGGAAAAGTATTATTTTATTATTTAACCAAAAATAATTCGGGGAAGTTGAAAAATTGGATTGGAAAGGAATCATCTACTATGAGTTGCTCCAGCCTGGTCGAATGATTAATTCCACATTTTACTGTCAGCAACTGATGAGAGTGAAGCAAGCAATCGAACCGATCAATAGAACGAGCTTCGTTTTCTATCAGGACAACGCTAGACCACACACATCTTTGTTGAAATTTGATTAGAAATACGAAAAGACTTTCTCGACTACCCATTATTTAACAATTTGACATAGTTTTTTTAAGCAAAAAAAATATGAAATATTTTTATGATATAAAATCAATGTAAAGACATCATTCCAGTTGTATAAGAGCTTGGCAAAACGAATGTAGGAATAAGCTGGGTTTCGGATAAGCCAAACTGTATTTGATTTATATACTCCGTTAGTGAGTACTACCAAAAATTCTTCTTTAGCTTTACGAAATCGTAGTTAAGTCAATATGATGGTGTGTTTTTATGGTAAAGAGCACTCGGAAAAGCCACACCCGCTAAACAGCTGGAACATGTTCAACGAGCCCACTCATTGGCTTCAGTGAAGAACTATGTAACTACAACGCCAACGATGGCACTTAATACATATAACACTTGCCGACAACTGCATTGCCGCAAACGTTGCTATCAGACCAAGAAACCGGACACATTAAGGGTATCAGTAATAAACATTCCGAAATCCACTCTCACTTTGATAACATTTCTGATAGCTTAAACCACTTTGCCGTGGAGCATACAACTAAAGGGATCTTCTGCGGATCGGCGATGAAGAGGGGGCTAATATGTTATTCTTCTATCGGAAGCTCTCAATCAACTATTGTTTAAGATTGCCAGTCCACGGTGGTGACTTTTAAGCATCCACTTCGATAGTAGAGCTGCCATACAGGCCCTGAGCTCGCCGATAGTGAGCTCAAAACTAGTCATGGAGTACAAGACCTCATCAGCTGTTGCAATCAAGCTACTTCCACATTAAACTTGTATGGATGCCTGAAAATCATCCAAAACTGTAAAGCCGTTGAACTCGCCAGAAAGGGCACCGTTACTGAACTCCCAAAATTGTGGCAGTAAATTTTGGTCAGCAACCGGCACTTGTGGAGTCGGAAATCCTTCTGGCCTAAAGTGAAACGTAAGAAATCTATGGCACTACTAGCTCTTGCCAAGGTTCACATGGCTGCAATGATACATTATCCCATTAACGCAGTGATATATAACCAATTTCGCATAAAATTTACTCCTTGTTGATGAGTTTAAACAAACATAATTTGAAAAATGAGATTTTTAAATATTAAAAAAAAAAAATTAAGCTTATAATGTATTAAAAGCCTAAAAAAAATTAAAGTTCATTTTGCTTATGAATTGCAGATAAAGCGGTTCATTTGCTAGTAAATAAGTAAATGCTTAAACAATCAATCTATTTTTTACGAATTTTATATGAACCCTTGAAATTTAAATAACCTCTATTTTTATTTTATTTTCCTTTTTTCATAAAGACTGATAAATACAGTTTAATTACTGTCTAAAAGCACGATTAATACTTAACGGCATATTATTACCTAATACTTTTGCGATTTATTTTCCGTTAATTAAGTTTAATCCCGACGGTTTTATTTATAACCTGAAGTACGCTTAAGTTTTATTCACACTGAATTTAAGTTAATAACTGTAGTGTTCAAGTGTTCAGATTATGTTTTGTTTTGTTAATTATCAAACAACTGTTTTTTCAGCTTATTTTAATTCGACGCATATGGCAACATTTTGTGCGCAATAAATATTTGCATATTTTTTACTTAAGTACATATGATTATAACTGTATATGCAGTGAAAAGCAAATCATTTTTTTGCACTTACTTTTTTAGGGTTTTGTAATTTTTTATTTTTTTTTTTATATTTTATTTTTTTTTATTTTATTATTTTTATAATTTTTTTTGTGGCAATTGAAAACAAAGGTAATTTATAACATCACACCATTGCCGCAAAGCAAATAAATTTCAACTGTGTTTTTTATAAATTTAATATATCTCTTTGTTTGTTTGCTTAGCATTTTGCCTTGCATATCGCTTGACTTTCTCGCCTGTTTTAATACAAAAATTGCATACCAATTGTACTAACTAGTGAAGCAATTATAAATTACATTCATCAACTTTTTACACGACGGCAATTTGGCTCTCATATTGATATATGCCTTTTTTATACGAGTATATATGGTATACATTAGGGTGTGCGTTATTTCTCAAGTTGATATTATAAAATATTTTTTTCTCTGAAATTTCAATTTTTATCCAAAAAGCGTTTATACAAAGTAAACAAGCTTTATATTTTCATTTTAAACGTTGCCTAAAGCATATTACTTTTTATATTTTTTAATGCGATATTTTGCTTTAAACAAGTAATTTTACAATTTTGAAGAAGTGCTCTTCTAATACAAAATTGTGAGCTCTAGAAAAAAGATCTTAATAATTTTTTTCATAAAAAGTATTTCCTTCAAAGTTATACGCAATTAAAGCAATACATTAAATAAACTGAGCTTCCATACAAGTGATTTATATTGCATACTATGTTGCTCATACGGCATGGTGTCCTATAAGCATACAGTACATTTGAAACATAAATTTAACTGCGTATAACCTTTAAAGGAAGTCATTTCTGGAAAAAATGTTTAAGACCTTTTTGGTAGAGCGGAGAGAGAGTATTAGAGTATCACTTTCAAAGTTGTAGAGTTATTTGCTTTCGACATAAAAATTTATTGCAAAAGAAAAAAATACTTATCATATATGGGAAAAAAAGTGATTAAGGTACGGTTTTAATTAAAAATAGAGAACTGTTTACGTCGGATCTTTGTTTTAGGGATTAACTAAATCTTCAGGGGAAGTTTGTAAAATAAGATAATTTTGGGAAATATCTACCACCTTAATATACATACTTACAAATAAATATATGTATATACAGTTTTTTATTTATATTTTTTTTACTTATTTGGTTTTAATAATTTAGCTTATCACATTTGAAAAGTTTTCTTTCGAATCTCTCCTAGCTAAGTGTAGATATAAAGGGTGTTTTTTCAGAGCTACACTTTTTTGCAAAAAGATGCCGAAACATAAAAGTAAAGTTCAATATTTTCCTTATTTCTACAGTATTTTCTAATTCTATGCAAATATAAAGGGTGTGTTTTTTGAGCTATGCTTTTTTGTAAATAAGAAACGGAAACAAAAAGGATGCGTTCAATAATTTGGTTATCCCTCGATTATTTTTTGGTTAAATGCACAAATAAAGGGTGCTTTTTAGAGCTATACTTTTCTTCAAATAAGATACCGAAACTTAAAAGTAAAGTCCAATATATTGGCTACCTCTTCAACATTTCCTAGTTTAACGCATATATAAAGGATGTTTTTTAGAGCTGTATTTTTTTTGCAAATAAGAGACCGAAACATAAAGTAAGGTCAAATAATTTGGTTATCGCTCGAGTATTGTCTAGCTAAATTCACACATAAAGGGTGCTTTTTTAGAGCTATACTTTTTGAAAAAATATATTCCGAAACATAGGTTCCAATATTTTGCTTAACCTTCGAGTATTTCCTAGTTATATGCACATATTTATATAGGGTGTTTTTTAGAGCCATGCCTTTTTTTCAAAAAAAAAAGTTCCCGAAACATAAAAGAAAGATTCACTATTTGGCTTACAGCAGTCAACAAATTGTATGAAATTGCTCATCTCAATAAATATTTCTAATAAAGATCATCTTTTCGGATTTTGTTTCTTCAATAACGCGTCGAATGATGTCTTTCAGATATTCAGTCGTAGCTCCCTTATAACTTCTTTTAAAGGCTATACTCTCGGTCTTACTCTAAAGAGAATTTCCAGACTAAGCTCTTCTAATATTCAGTCATATCTTGTTGATAGGTATAGATCATAGACTTCACGTACGCTGCTAAATGTAGTTTAGCGGCGTCAGATCACACTATCTAAGATTGTTCTATATTTTAGTAGAATTTGGCGACTAAATACTCTTCCCAATGGATTGATTCTATCACGAGCTTTATGATTTATTGAATCAACCAGCTAGGACTTAGACACTTGCTTTTAATTCTGGGAAGCAATGAGTTTTCAATAGGCCCCAACTTGAAAACTATGCATCAATAATTCTTCACCACGTAGAATATGTAGTCTAGACAGCATTTTCTTGTTGGTTGTAGGGAGTTTCGACAGATTTTCTTCAAACATTTTGTTTTTCACTATGCATTGACCCAGAAATGTCTATGTTTTCAGTAGACAGCTTAGTGCTAAAGGTGTACACACGATGACGTTAAAAACTCAAGTTTTAAAAAGCATTTTCTACGACTTTTCAACTCTCTCCCGATTTAATTCCGAGCGTTGTAAATTGCTAAAGCCTACTCAGCAAAAAAGTGAAAAACAAATGTCTGCTTTGGCAGCTCGTTTGACAGCTATCAGCTATCCCTTCAGGAAACTTCTTCACGCCTTCGAAAACGCAACATGTATATGTAAAAGGTTTGACAGCTATACCTCTAGGAAAATTTTAAATTTTAGATAGCACAGCTTGTAAATGCAAAAAAATCTGTATTTATCTAAAAACAACACCCTTCATATGCACCCGTTAGCTTTTTTGTCAAATTATACTAAGCATAATTGTCACAGCCATGTGATTTTTGACAGCTCGTTTCACAACTACCCCTCTAGAATATAAATCTGCAAAAACTTCTACATATGTGATACATGCCACGCGTCTACACTTTAGGAGCTAATATGAGCACAAGTGTTTACTTTGACAGCTCGTTTGAGAGCTATCCCTCTAGGAAATTTGACACCTCCAAATAAACACCCGCTTTATATGTAAATTTAACGATATAAATGCACGTCTGCAGCTCATACATTTATGTGAGTAATTATAGAACTCTTTTATTATAATTATTTTTTGCTTTAAGTGCTTTCATTTATAATTCATTTGCGGTACTCAATCAGAGCCCTTCAGCCACATGCGCTCAGCACAATGTATTACGCACATGTTCACATATATACATATATGTAGTTATGTATATACTTATGTGTGTGTGCTTATGTGCACCGTTAATATTATTGTGTTAACGGTAGTCTTTTTTTAACGAAATAAAAGAAATGCAATTTTATGCATGAGTCTTTTTGTATGCAATCTATTTGATTATAATTTTTTACATTGTCCGCCCATTTACGCTCATTCATTGATTCATTCAATTTGTCACTTGCCACGGTCATTATGTTCAATTATTATGCTGATTTCCACTGAAAAGTTAATGCGCTCGCTTTGCATTGCTTGAAGTGCCTCAATGTTGTACTAATTTACGCAAACGCACACCCACACACACACTCAAATACATACTTGTATGGCTCAGTGCGCATTGATTCAATTATATACTTGCATGTGTGTGTATGTGTGCGAGTTTTTTGTTAAGTGCCTGTATTTTTATTAAAATCGTAATGACCACACGCAATTGAGCAGAGCTTTGATTCCAGCAAATAAATGCAATATGCTGTGGCATCCCGTTATAACTAACAAACACACTCATTCATCGAAGCATAACATTATATTTATAAAAAGCATATGTATGCAGTGCTTTAGGTAATTGTGTTTGTTGCATTTTTTTGCAAAATTAATTCCGCGATTAACCCCAGATGAGCATTGAATTAATTCTCTACGCATTACTCAACATATTGTATTGTAAGTTTTTTACGTATGAGCCCATATACATAGAGCATAGAAAAGTTTTTTTCAAAAAAATTTTGCGTTAACTTTATTGCATAACTCGCTTTTTTGGTTGTTCGTCATTATTTTCTAGTTTTCCAATTTTTAAGCCTACTTTTAGGCGCACAATTGTAATATTATAAGCTATAAAAAATACAAGTGCCCATGATTTCATTCGTTCAATTGTTCTAGCATAAGCAATTCTCAAACGCGTTATGTAAATGAGTTTTTATAACTTTAGTCTGCAAAACCCAATGGAAGGAGCTAGCTGGGTGCAAAACTGCAAAAGTCATCTGGAAAACAGTAGATCGGAAGCACCAAAAATTCCGATTGGCCCTTGGTAGAAGAGGCTGTAGGAACATGATAGAAATACTAAGTGGTCATTGTCTGGTGGCGAAATGCCCAGAGCAGGGCACCAGGGAAACATTGGAACATCTCTTGTGCACTTATCCCACATTGTCAAAGACTACGCCTGGGGTTCCCAGGCTATGATGAAATGGAGGAGGTATCGATAATGAGCCGCTGAGTCTGTTAAAAATGTCTTGGACCTAGGAACTGAACTCCAACTGGTATCGCAAAGAATCAAAATTGGTAATATGGTCTATCATATTAACCTAACCTAAACTAACACTATGTTGGAAATCAAAATATCGCAGCATCGCACAACTTTAAGGGCAACCTTAACTGAATGTTCTATTTTAAATAGCTCTAGACCAATATAAAATACACTGAGATCAAATGAGTATCTGGCCAAAGCTGTATTGCAGAAAAAATGGAAGGCTGATGAGGAAATGTGCTTCAGCCTCAAAAACTACCTACTGAGTTGTTGGGCCTCAGATCAGCTCAGCAAGCGTATGTCAACTACCAGCAGGTGGGCAGTCGCAAGATACTTCTGGCTCAAGATAAATCCAGTCCACCTTTCAATGATTATAGGAGCTCTAACTAGACACTGTCCAATCGGAACTTATGCAGTAAAATTAAACAATTTACCGAATGCCAGATCCATCAGCTATTTGGAAGACTATGACATAGAATCATTTTAACACTCTTCCTTGAACGTCCCGGTTTTGCCAGATCAAATCTAAAACTTAGGTCTAATATTTTTCAACATCCAGATAATTTGTCGGGTCTCAGACATTCCCTTCTATTATATCGTATCATAGAAATTAAGATTCAACCTCTATGGGCAACTATGAACAACTACGAGTGTCAATGCCACATCTTAAGTCATTCCAGAAAAAAAACTTCAGAATTACAGAATTATAGTATATGTATTATTAATCCATTTTTTGTTGTAGGAAGTTACGTCGACGGAATTTCTTCAAAGAATTTATTTTTCATCATTCATTGAACCAGAAATATATATTTTTTCAGAGGGTAACTTAACGCCAAAAATTTAGTTATGTATTTGACGTTAAAAACTCGAATTTTGAAAAGAATTTTTCAACGCCTTCTCAACTCTTTCTCGATATAAGTCAATCCTTAATCAACAACTTCATTCAATTTCAATGACGATTTCTATATTTTTAAACTTTTTTGTATCACATAAGTGAACATTGAGCTATCTACTTCTTACACTACACCGCTACACGCGTTCGTGACGTCATGACTATAAAATTTTCTGTCAAACACTCTACCAAAAAAGGTTTAGACAAAACTGTCGTACTCGCCTTTTCTGTCATTATTTATTCCACGTGATAACTAGTCTTGAATACTGGAAAATTCAGCAAGGGGTCCTAAAAATTTTAGAGCATAGCAGCTACTATATAGATCATTTTGGAAGTTCGCCTTCTAACATGCCTGTCCTAAAGATTGATATGCTAAGCTATTTTAAATTTGACAGACAGGCCTGGTTAGGTTAGTTTCGTAAGCTGATCTAGAGAGATCGCTATATATAGTCTTTTGTGAAGCCATAGAAAAGAAGAACTCCTGTGTTTGAATTTGAAATTAGCAAAACGCTTAGTAACCAAGAGTTTAATTTACATTCTTACTAGTTTAGTGGGATGACTGTAGGTATGACCTCCCCAGTGTTTAAGCCTTGATGTTCCAAAAGCGGGACAGTCAAGAGTGAAGTGTTAAGTTGTTTCTACCTCATCTTCATCCATACAGCTTCTGTGAATGGCGACTCTGTGAAGGCTGTGGCGATCATTTATCTAAGCCGAGAAATTAAATCAAATATAAGTGGTAAGGATTATAATGGCGATTTTTAGGAAGAATTGGCTAGGTATTGTTCTGAGTGTGAAGAAACATCAGAAGTTATTTCTGTGAGGATGTATTTTGACACGGTTTGCTTGCTTGAATTTTTTTGGTAATATTGAGTACTTTGACTTTTTCATAAAAATATTGAAAACGCCGACTTGGCTGTTGATGACATTGTATGAAGACTTCCAAAAACAGTACTAAAAGTCTCTCAGAACTTTGGCTGCTCTAATTTCAGTGTCTCAGAATGTTATAGGTATTCAGAATTAGGAATTATAATGTTGAATGTCATACGGAATATGGTCTATAGCTGAAACCAAGCTTTCTGTAGATATAATGATCATAGAATATAGAGGTAAGCAGGATCCAACATAATTTCATCTAAAGGCAAAAATGTATTAGCTAAAAAAAGTGTAAGAAACTCAACTCAGACAATCACATATAGATGATAGGCTTATATGAGAGAGCATGTGAGAGAACAGATACGTTTTTTTTGTATAAACATAAGTTTTTCATTAACATATGTGTGGACTCATCTTCATTGATATAATACCTGAACATTTAAATAAATATGTATGTTTTCCCATTAATTATTATTATTTTTTCTGCAGTGGCAGTCAGCCACGTTTTTAATTAAATTTTACATCAAAGTATCTCCACTTAATATAAGCACTCGTAAATCATTGAATTAATTGTAGAAATTTTATGTTGGCGCGCTCAATCAATAGCAACTTATTTTACAAAAGTACGGTTAACCGTGGGCGGATGAATATATTGCACACACTCCCACACATATACAAACACATATACATTCATGCGATTTAAGTGCATTTGCAAGCGGTTAATTTAAATTAAATGCGTCTGTCATAGCGACTGACCGCAGTTGCCGAGCTCAAGCCACACCTTCAGCTCTGCGCTGCCTTGCTCATGAATGGATTATGGCAAATTAGCCTAAGAACAATTTAAAGAGATTTACAATTAATTGCATGATATTTAATTATAAATTTAATTAAGAGTTTTTGAAAGGTGCAATTGTGTGATATTTATGGTACTTGAGCATTGCATAATGACGAAAACAAAAAAAAAAGAAACCACGCAAACCACGGATTTCTAGGAAATATTACGTTGCAAATGCTATTGTTAAGTTATTGTTTGAATGAATTGAAAAAGGCAAAAGCTTTCAGTTCTGTACTGTTAACATCATTGTCATTCCAATTATAAAGCTTAAAATGTTTTATTATCTACATAATTTTAAGATAGCTCTAATCATATACAAATAACGAGAAAACCTTAAATTCGGATGTGTTGAAGGTATATCAATATACTCGTATATATCAATTCGAAAAGCTTACCAAACGATAACCTAATTTCATTCATTCAGTTTGAAAAGGAGATTTATGCTACAGTGCTCCGATATAGGCCATTTCGACAAATGAGCAGCTTCTTGTTAATAAATTATTTCTTTTTTATTGGCGTAAACACCTCTTTTTCTACTTTTCATTGAGGGCGTTTTTTACGTAGCGGGAAGAACTGACTTTCAAATGTGGAGTGCATTGCAACCTGAACCCTACCAACGTGGTTAGTGTGTCCACGCCACACTGCCAATTGGTACTGAAAATGTTTAGTTTCGATAGTAAGATCCTGGTAAAACACACTTCATTGTTGTTACTGGTACCCAATACATGATAACCCAGTTCTTTTCCTTTTTGCCAAAATTGGATGATATTGTTGTGCTCAATATATGGTTTCAACAAGACAGTGCCGCATATCATACAACCCGTTAAAAACTTCAATTACTGCAAGAGACAATTCCAAGTCATTTGTTCTCTCGTTTTGGTTATCAAAAGTAGCCACCTAGATCGTATGATTTAGCACCATGAGATTTTTGTTTATGGGGTTACTTCAAATCACAGGTCTATTGAAACAAAACCACAACACGTGTGCCTTAAAGGAGGAGGTTGAACGTTGTTTCAATGAAATTTAGCTACATTTATGCTGCGTAGTCATGGAAAATTTCACCAAACGAGAGCGTATAGTATACGTATGAAAGGCATTGTTTGATGTACTCATCTCGTTATTCTGATCATTTATATATAATACATATAAACCTTATAGGGTATCTGGCAATTCCTTTTGGGTATAATAAACATCGTGGCAAAGTTCATATACCCTTTTCATGGTAGAAAAATACTATTACCATAGCGAAATCTCGAAGATAAAAATTCTATATTGTGAAATCAGTTAACAAACTCGTTAATATTTCGTCAGTCGTAGTTAGTTAGAAAATTGTGTGCCAATTTGAGTGAGATCAGCAAACTAAAAGCTGAAGAACATTAGAGGACTGCCTCAACCACAAGATAACTCTGTTGGAGAGTGGCAAACGAATGTATTTATGACTGGAAGTATATTGGAAAAATCTCAACACCTTCTTCGATATAGTCGTACCCTGCAGTGGCTTAAGAGTTAGACCACTTTAGGGGGATAATAAAGGACATTTTAACGAAAATACTGAGAAAACATTAAAATTATGCTTAGGGAACTGTTTTCTATATAATATATTTAAAATTTGTGATTTTTTATAAGAGTTTGAAAATAAAATAATGCCTGTGTATATGGTTGATTTTTGACTTCCTGTCATTGCAAAGCCAATGAAAATTTTTAATTAAAATATTCCAAAATATTTGCTATTATACTCGCATGTTTATGTAAAACGTGCAAGAAAGACTTCCTGATTTTTACATAACTTTTTAATGAACATTGAAGAAAAACTGGCTATTTTGGACCAACATATACGCTGAAAGCATTTCTAAAATATTATGTCAATATTGGAATTCTTACATTGAAAATCACATTTCTGAGCGCACAATGGACCTAAAGTCGCGATGCAATCCTCATTTACTTATCTTTCACTTTTTTTCCCAATAAGTGGTGTCGCTTCGTTTCTTACCATTCACTGCAGTCTAAGCGTCAAATTAATTTATTATTTATTTTTCTTGAGTGATATGACATTAGCTTTAGTACTGTACTGAATACATTTTTGCGATCCCAAACTTCACAACCGAAAAAGTGAAGAGCAGAGATATAATCAAACGGCGTCTTAAAATATTTGTAACGTAGCAAAGCAATTTTTTACGCTTGTGCTCCTAAATGGGATGAGCTCATTAAAACAAAAATATCTCCTACCACGATAACCCCAAAATATAATATTAATTACGTATTCTACTTTATCAACAAATGAGTACGAATATAGACATTCTGAATTCATACAAATTTTTTATTAATTTTTGTCATTTCAGTAATGCCTTGAACACTTTGAAATAAACTTTCGAACAATCAAAGACAAATTGTGTTGAACTTTGAACTTTCAGATTATTTATTGGCCAATCTACGGGCAATTTCGGTTAATGGTCTGTCAGGAACACAAGGCCGCATTTAGCATTAAAAGCGTTTGACAAATTCTATTTATAGTTATATATTCAAATTTATACCTAAGGGTGTTAGTTAGTATGTTTTTGGGTTAGTTTATTTATAACATTCTAATAGTTAATACTATTTTCCAACAGCATAGATATGTCTATGTAAGACATGTAATCAATCTCTCTAAGCCAGTATAAAGAGCTAATGGAAATAAAAGGCTGATATACATAAATATCACTTAACACTGAATCCTAGATTAATAAAATAGTAATCGAATCATCACTTAACCATAGGTCCTAAATTATTAAAATGGTAATCCAATCATGATATGGATTTTTATGTACGTTTCCAACAGAGCGATTACATGAAATTTAAAAATTAAAAAGAAAATTTGCACTGCATGTCATTATAAGTACAGCTTTTGCCAATTAAATGGAATCAGTTTGCATACTTTTCGCTTATTAAAAAGTTTGGTTACGGAAAACTAGCTTAACTGAAGTCGGTAGAGGAAATGGTCATAACTTGTTTAAAAGTACTGTGCAAAAGCCGAAATCAGTCAAATAATTTTTGAATTACAACTTGAAATATTTTCCAGACAATACTTTCTTCTTTGTTTCAACGCCTAAAGCGCACTTCCTAAGTAAAAGTCTGAACAAAAATGATTTTTTCCCGTATTTATTAATTTTTTCGATTTTCGAAATTTTTCGAACATATTATTTTTTAAGATTTTTAAGTAATAACACAATTTTTAACTAAATTAAAACGCAGACCTTAAGTAAAAGTCTCATGCTACATTAATTTATTAACTTTTTTATTTTCGAAAATTTTCGAACTCATGATTTCTTAGGCCTTTTAGTTAATAACGGAGTTTTCAGCTAAATTATAACACACACTCTAAGTAAAAGTCTGAACAATAATGATTTTTTCCCGTATTCTTAATATTTTGATTTTCGAAATTTTTCGAACATATTATTTCTTAAGATCTTTAACAATAATTATTATTTTTATTCGAATTTCTTAGTTAAACATTTTTTTCGAAAAAGTTCTAACACATTATTTTTTAAGGCGTTTAGTAAGTGAAAGTTCCATATCTTAGCGCCAATTATTTTTACGCACTTATTAATGTTCTCAATTTTTTTATATTCGAAAATTTTCGCACAGATTATTTTTTAAGGCTTTTAGTTAATAATGCATTTTTAACCTAATTTAGATTTAAATTTCATTAAATAATTATACACTATTCCAGTTTAAGCACATACAAATTTCACTGCCTCCAATTCTCCAACAGTATACTGTACGTCTAAGACATTTTGCCGCGCTTTGTCATTACTTTGTAGCGTTGCTCAAGTCACTATGTAAACACAATCAACAAATGCCATAATCAGCCATAACAACAACAACAACAATTACAATAACCACTGCAATGAGATTAGTTGCACGACTGGCTTTGAAGCATAAACCTCAAACTTGCTGACGCAAGCACGTTTTTATTTCTCTTACCACTGGCTCTGTTGCTTTTGTTATTGTTTTCGCTTATCCAAACAATGAACTTGACAGTTTTACAAAACAAAACAAAGTTGTTTGTGTATTTGCATGTGTGCATAGCAGTATATTTCCTTACATGTACGCAGCGGTTGAGCACACCGGAACAGCGCTTGGCTAACTTTTATTTGATATGCTGGCCCATGTGACTGGTGAATTTCACAGTTATACTGCACGCGGCCACCATGACGACTTTAAGCGCACTATAAAGCAGAAAAACCACGAAACACGCGCTAGTTAATATTTTGCCAGCTTTGTAGTGTGTTTTCAAGCGCATGCCACGGCGTATAAGTAACTTTTGAACGATTTGCTGGAAATGTGACTATTTTCGCGTGTGGCTGGTGGAACGCGGCACAGCTTTACAATATTTCACTTGAAATGCGCACATTTGTGTACGCCAACAACAAAAACAAATACTACTCTCAATTCACTTTCTACACTTTCGGCTTCGTCAATACCGCTTATCAATTCACATTCGATATATGTGTGTGTGTTTATTTGTACATAACTGTATTTCACACATACACACTCACTTGCTATACGTTCTATTTTTCGCGCCGCTTATTTGTTTTTGTGTGATTTTTTTCACTTATTCTGCTTCTTCTTTCACTATTTGCCACATTTGCTTCTTGCCTTTGTGGCTTTGTCGGAGCTCGCGTCTTCTTCCTTCGGATTTGCACCGCCCGTAGCCGCAGGATTCTTCTTACCAACTAAGCGACAACTAAGTTTTGTAACTGTTTATGAATTGTGCTAGTCACGAGACAGCGTGCGAGTTGACCTGTGCGTTCGTCACTTGTCGCACGCTCGGCTATTGCTTCGTACACGCGTTCGTTGAATTTCGGACTCACAAACAGGCTGTTTGGCCAAAGCATGTTGTGCGCTTGATTTGTAAAAGTTTCAGTTATACATTAAAAAGCTCCTTTTGCTCAGCTTCCATTCATCGGCGGTGGCATTCGTTGGCCTGCCTTCGTGTTTACTCCTAATTCGCGGTGTGTGCTAAAGCACGGCAGATATTGCACAACATGTTGCAAAGCGGTGCACAGCTGATTGTCCATTAGGATTGTAAGTGAGCGCCTGGAAGTTAAGCTCTGCGGCTTGTTCTCTTTTGTAAACACTCTTCTTACTTTTAGCTTATGACAGCTCCTTTAAGCGTTTTCTTATGCTCTCACTCATCTGCTCTCTTATTAGCTGTTCATCTTCACTAACGCATTCATTCTTTTGTGCTCTTTTCGCTCGCCATGCTGGTTGTACGCTCTGCGTAGCTCAATCTCTATTGCTTATGCAAATTGTAGCATACTTTTCGGCGCAATGCGAAATTGATGTAGGTTAGTTTCGCTTCGGTTAGGCTGTTTGTAGTTTTTTTTTAATTTCTTGTTTTTTTTTGCATTTAAAGATATTTTCTATCGTAACTAATGGTATGTGCCATAAAAGCGAGCGGTTGAAAAAATGCATGCTTCTAATTAAGCTTCTTCGAAATTTTAAGAGCTGTTTATTTTATTAATGGAGATTCATATACATAAAAAGGTATTTCACGAGTACCTTGTATACTTATATTATATCGTTTTTTCTTTAAGTATTAAAGGGAACTTGCAGATTATTGGAAACTAAAATTTACATTTTTTTTAATTTAAAAATTTTTCCATTTCATTTTAGGGAATTACACTCTTTTTTCTCGCTTTTACATAAAAAAATAAATAACTGTTTTATTTTACCCCCTCAAATTTTTGGAAGTCAGACACAGGCACCTTTTTTCTTACTAGCTTTTTTATTCAGTTTAGCTTCCAACCAACTTTTTCATTTTATTTATTGAACTAGTTTTTAAGATTTGCATAAGAATCTCTTTAGGGTTACTCCTAAATGTAGGCAACTTTTTTTTAATCTCCTTTAGTTCTTTTATTGTAGCTTAAAGCAGATAAGACTGGTCTACAGTTAGGATTAGATTAACTTCCAAGCATATTACTTACTTATTAAGAACTAGAGTTTAAGATTTGAATAAGAAGCTCTTCGGTGATACTCCTAAATGTAGGCAACATTTTTTGTTAATCTACTTCAGGTCTTTTAATGTAGCTTAAAGCACATAAAGCTTGCCTACATTTAGGAACAGACCATATTAAAAGCAAGAAGAACTTAAAAATACCAAATAGTTTAAAAAAGATTAAATTTTTATGGAATTTTTTCATTAAAATTTACTGCAATTTTTAGTTTGATTGCACAAAAAAAGTTTATTTCACAAAAAAATTATTGAGTTTTGTTTTTCGCACCTAATCTTACTCTTATTTCTTGCTTTTTCAGTTATTAAAAAAATCATGAGTTCCATCAATCAAGGTCATGCAAACAGCAAAAGGATTTGGTAAGTTCTAGCTTTTTCAAACATATTCTCTACACTACAATAATATTCATTAATTAAGACGTTTTGATTCGGCTATGACAAATAACTTAACACTTAACACTTTCAAAATTTTTGTGAATTTGTTATGAATATATACGCTCGTAATAGTCTCACACAGCTATATTTAAGACTCCTTGCCAATATTTCTTCAACTTTTCAAAGATTCAAGTTTTGACCATTTTCTTTGCCCTATAGACCTTGTTTTCTTGAGTGAAGCTGCACTTTGATCTCCTATTCATGAAAGAGCTTCACTTCTTCTTGAGTTTCCTTGGTTTTGACAACAGGATAAAGGACCCATATAGCTTCATCTTGAATATATGGTAGCTTAGACGGTATTTTGCCGAAAAATTTGGCAACAAATTCAAGAAAAACAATCAGAAAAGCTTAATTTAGGGTATATAGTAGCTAAGGCGTTATTTTTGTGCAAAATTTGGTAAAAAAAGCTGAAAAAAGCAAGCAGATGAATCATATTTGCTATCTTGATATAAAACTCATAACTCATTTCTTCGAAATTCCGAACGTTTTAAGCAATACTTCCATCAAACAGCGTCAAACATCAATTTTAGACAGCTTATGGGTTCTAAGATTCTTATACGAGTAGTGTTAATCTTTAGACAAAACGCTATCGTGGTCCTACAATACTCTGAGCAAAACGCTGACATTTCATCAAACATGAAATTCGTACGCACTCTTCTATTTGTAGCACCCGTCTTCGAACTCCATGCCATTAACATAAAAGCTGTTATCAGTCATCAATATAACACTCCAAGCAAATTTTCAGCTATCTTCTTAGCAATATGATTTGTTTAAAATATATGTAAAATTCACTTTACAATTTCATTCCAAAACCCGCCGTTCCCAAACATCCTTTTCGCCTAACATATTTTAATATATATTTTACTAAATAGCATATATGTATGTAAAAATATGTATTATTTACAACACATCCTTTTCCTTTCCACATAACAACTCATTAAACAGCTTCTTGCAGCAACACAAAAATATCAGCAACAACAACAATAACAACGCGAAAGCAGCAAACCCAACTGCATACCATTTTTATGTAGGTCAATTTTTCAAGCACAGCACACTTTTATCAAATGTCATTTGTCTCCAGCTGCCACTTGATGTCGTATGTGCTTTTGCCTTCATTTCATTTTTTGCCATATTCACTTTAGCTACCTTCTTCTTTGTAATGTTTTTCGTCTTGAGCACCACTCTGCAGGCCTCTATGCCACACACATGTCCACTGACACACACACAGCCAGACACGAGGTAGTTGTACAGTTTAGAAAACGCACTCACTCGACGCTCAACAACTGCGCTTCGGCTGGGCAAATCTCCTTAAGGAAAAACAAATTAAATAAATTTCACTTTTATTTTAATTCGAGAGAGCGCAAATACTCGGCTTTCGCTGTTCGTCCCTCAGCTGTTTGTTGTTTGCCGTGTGTGCTGCTGCTGCATTGTTTGTCGTGTTGTTGTTTGTGTGCCAAGTCAAGTCTATTTCCATTCGCCTTTTAACCTGATTTCATTTTGCGTGTCCGAACGCAATATCTCTTTTGTTGTGACATTTAAAAGCGTGAGCACTACGTTACATGTTGCTGCGCGTGAATTGTGGTGAAATAATGTTGCTGCAACATGATTTTGTTTTTTGTTTTGTAAGTCACAACTTGCAGCAATTTTGGTTTGTGCAAACGGCAATGTGGTGTGTAATGTGGGAACAGTCGGTGTTAGATAGGATTTTAATGGTGATAACGTTCTCAGCGACATCATTTTGTAGAAATATGGACTGATGATTTCACTGGCCTACAAACTACCACAAACCGTTGTTTGTTCTGTTCTGGATGATCTCTTCAGGTTGCTCTTCGTTCCAATTTTTAGTTTGCCTACCCATTGAGCCTAAAACAGGCCTCATCGCTGAACAAAATTTGGCTCGCAAACGTCGTATCTTCTTTGAACTTCTTAAAATCCCATAGACCGAAGCGAAGTCGCTTAGGAAGCTTGAGGTGCTTCAGTTTTTGCAAAAGCTGTTTGTACATTTTCAATTTACGATCTCGACGCAAAAAGTGCTACGTTGTTCCATAGGTTCCATATAATTGATTATTAACGGTCTTCGTATACACCCTTAGCTACGACTGCTGTATTTGAGTGTTGGATGTGGTCTTTTCGGTCGAATCATTTCCAATAATGAATGTTGGATCTCAAGATGAGTGATGGTGTTGCGAACTGTGCGCCCAGTTGGCCGATTATGTTGAACATAAATTGAGCGAAGCGCGCAAAACACATTCTTTACAAAACGTGAATATTCGTGATAAAATTGAACGATTTGTAAACGTTGTTCAGGTGTAAGTCTTTCCATGGTGAAATGCCAAACAATACTGAACAAAAATGACTTGGTAGCTTCACATGACTTACGCGTGATCTGTCAGAAACACAAAAAAAGGCGATGGGAAAAAGCGTATATATTTGGATCACCCGTTATAATCCTTTATTAATTACTTTATTTTCCTAAGTGATCAAATCTAAGAATCTAAGGGAAGTTATTAAAGTGATTCAATGATACTTGTCGCTGATTCCTTTTAAAGCGGCGACCGACATACTTTTTTATGCTTTAGTCTTGAGTCTTGAGTCCAATCATTGATCTTACCTGTGGATTATTCGTGTAGTTTTAAGTTTTGTCTTTGTTCTTAAAAAGCGAGGACAAAAAAAAACATGCTCAGAGTGCCATATTGTTAAGTTTTCAACTCCCTCTTCTCTTTTGGCTCCTATAAACGTCTCTGATAACATGTATCATACTGGCTATTACATCAGCAGCATCGCTCTGATAGCTCTTCGTGCCGGCCTAGGCTGGAACGCACGCAGCTTTAATTTGCATTTAAGGTTTTATTCCCTTAACCTGCCGTGTTTTTCTGGTAATACCTAAATTTGAGCCTTGAGTCTATAATTACTACCAGATACTTGAGTTGTGGCTGTGAATGAGTCTCACTTAGAAATATACTTTACTTCACTCTTCTAGTATGTTATGAGCAAGGCTTCTCTTTTTTGCTCAGCCAGATCTAAACTCATAGAGGAGAACCATTGACGCAGATCATTCACGCACTCATTGCATTTGCACCGGAGGTCATCTAGGTACTTAGGCACTCCACAATAAGTTCGTCTGAGTATGCAATTAGTTTAACGGCGTTTGATTGATGTCTCCTTAGCACCCCATTATGCTTGTATATTAGGTTCCATAGAAAGAGGCCTAGAACCGAGCCTTACAGTACTCCACTCAAAAGTGTTGTGTGCTAAGCTGTTTATGTCTTCCAAGCTTTTTTTTTAATTTATGTGTAATTTTAGCTCTCAAAATGTATAAACATTAGAGTGAGTAAATAAAAACGGTTTTCACTTGGTACTCTGAGGTTCTTAGACCCATCCAAGAAAATATTTCTAAATAGTTGCTCTTCATTGCAACGGGAAGGTCCTCCGTCTTACAGTTTTCTCTATTTTTTCTTAATGTCCGATAAAAAAAATTCAAATCTCGCTTCAAACTTCTTGAAAAAGTATCTCTTTTCATAGATTTTGTAGGATATTAAATGCTCTTCAAAAAGGGCTCGCAAAATTTTTTCGTAAACCTAATCGTTTAAACGATATTAACTCTTAAAATTTAATTATTTTTAATTTTTTTTTTTCCAAAGAAAAAAGGATTCGGAAACATACATTTTTCTGCTTGTAAGTACCTATCATTTTTGTGAAGCAGACAATTTTTACAAAACTTCTTCTTAGATTAGTTTCACTAATAACTTGGAGGTTTGGACTAGAATGGCAAGCTTTCGCTGTTGATACAATATATACCGGAATATTACACATCGTCTATTAGAGAACTAGATCTGTGAATTGCCTTGACAAATGAAAGCACACATATGTATATTATTTTCATTTTTTTAAATTACCGCTTTTGTGCATATTTTTCATCAAATGTTATCAAAATTATTAATTAACAATTATTAGCAAAAAAATTTAATTACGGGACTTTATAATGACTGTAGCAATATATTTTGTTGAAGTGGAAATAATGTCATTACAAATTAAGGCAATAAACACACAGTTCCACAAATACAATGTTTAAAAGAAAATTCCAATTTCTATAAAACATTGGTACAACAGTGCGTATACGCAACATACATTCGCCGCAGTAGAATAGCCCAATTAATGCGTATACTATAAGCCCGTGCACATTCACACAGGCATACACCAAAACACAAACACATTTACAAATACACACACACACACATACCGCCACGCAATCATACCCCTGAAGACAGCCATTGCAATTACAAATATCGATTTTTTGATAAAATCTACAATTTCGACAAAATACATTTAAAATGTAATAATCATTTTGTAAACTTCTTACAAAAACAATACACCATAACACAGAAACAACAATTATACTCATTTGCATAGCTATTATGAGAACAGCAAATATTTGTTGGACTACTTAGGCAGCAGAGACCCGAAATGTGGGCCACTACGGCACAAAACCCAGGCGACGCAATATAAATTTCAAATGCCAACAACAATAAAGTATCTACGTGCTTATGGCTGTGTATATGTGTGTGCATTTGCGTTTTGGTGAAAGAGTTTGCATAAAATTACGCTTACGAAGACATAAGGAATGCATAAAATTAATTGACGTCGCATTTTGCATACTAAAATGTTGGCCGAAACGAAATACAAAATGTGTAGTTGTATATGTTTGTAATGAAGCAACTCTTTAGCAACAAAATTGAATGAGTAAATGAAGTACATGAATATTAATTTTAATTTGTGCGAACAGCAGGCAAACAGCGTTCAATGCTTGTGGGAATAGTTCAAGAGCGCATAGAGAGCCGAAAAAAGGTACGCCGGGAGAAGAATCGAAAAAAAAAAATGCTAATTCTATCTTCTAGTAAGGAGCAAGTACATTTTCAAGGTTGAATAGGAAAATATTGGAAATAGAAATAGACGAAAGAGTATTCGCTGACCACCTGTCACATGAAAAAGTTGACGTAACTATATGTAATAAAAGTTCACAAATTTCGTCAACTTTTTTGTACTAAAAGTGGAAAATGAAGTAAACTTATATAAGTAGTGAATAATAAACGAAATTGTAATAATAGTTTTCAATTATGACTAATTTTCTTCTCAAATTTTTAACTCATTTGTATTAAACTCCACTTTATTTGAGTTTATACGGTGTAGTTCTTGACTTTAAAGCAGCAAGCGCCTTTTTGTAGGCAATGTTTTTTGTAAATTCTATTAAAGCATATATCAAACTACATTGCCTACATTTGGGGGTCAACGAGTAATACAAAATATTATCATCGCTCCCTTAAAATACAACATCAAGGCATAAAATCGATCGACTTTTCAAAAACGTCTCGAGAGGAGGAAATAATCCCATCCACGAAACTTTCTCGAGGCTTCAATGCAGCAGACACCAAATTATAGACAATAATTTTTATAAATTCTATTAAGGAATAAAACAAAATACATTTCCTACATTTAGGGGGCCAACGAATAGTGTTAAATATTATCTTCGTCCCCTAAATATACACTTAATTATATTCTAAAAAAAAAAATCTCTCGAATATCTTTGTATGTTGTAAATTGTTTTAAAGGTCTTGGCTTTGGACAAACTTTTAAATAAATAATTTTTTTCTGAAAAGATGGCAACCCTCTATTAAAATATTACTAAATAAAAGATATATGAGACACTTGTGGGAATATCTTTTAACTAATTATGTAAACTTGGAAACATTTTGTGATCTATGTATATTGTATTTTTAATAGGTGGCACCTCTTTCGAAACTTTTCTCAATGAAAAATACCGTAAATATGCACGTGATGAATGCTGTTTTCATCGACTTAATTGGAGAATTTTTGAAATAAGTTTTTTTGGATAGATGGCAACACATAGATGACAAAATTGTTTGGGAAATTTCTTAAATAAATATTTTTTTTCTCATATGGCAACCTTTGTTTAAAATATGACAAAATTAAAGATTTGTGGAATACTTGCAGGAATATTTTATTAAGTATTTATATTTGCAAGCATATTGCGACATAGTCAGTATTTTGCATAGGTGGCAACTCTTTTACAAAATAATTCTAAATAAAAAATCTATCAAACATGTACGTGTTAAAATTTACCCTTAATTGTCTTGTGTTTGGACAAATTTTTATATAAATAATTCTTTTACGACAGATGGCAACTCTTTATTAAAATATTTCTAATTCAAATATTTATAGACGACTTGTCGATTTATATTTTTTAAGTATTTATATGTAAAAGCAATTTGTGATATATTCAGTTTTTTTAATAGGTGGTAACTCTTTAAAAAAATATTCTTGAATGAATAATCTCTTAATTATATACATAGTAAATGTCGAGATAATTATATAGTGTTTGGTAAAATTCAGTAATAAATATTTTTTTGACAGTTAGCAACCCTTTATTAAAATATGGCAAAATTAAAGATTTCTGGAACTATTGCCGGAATATTTTTTCAAGTAGGTACTTTTAACTATTTGGAATAAGTTTATGATACACTCAGTTTTTTTCAAAGGTGGCAACTCTGTTCTCTATCTAACACTGCCTAGGTTAATAACCTAAAATTTTCTTTTCTTCGCTAACATTTTTATATTACAACTATGGTTCAACAATAAGGTAGCCAGGACTTACTTGTGTATTCAGGGAACCCATAAAAAACAAAAAAAAAACAATTATTAAAATAAATAGATTTGGGTGTTTTAGGTTAGAATTTACAGTTATTATAAACTATATAGTTATTATAAAAATCAGCTGCCAGTTTAAATAGATATTAAATAAAGCTTTGATGACTGCAAAATAATTCAGACCCGCTTCTAAAAACACATTCCATTCGCCCTTCTTAATTACCAATAATTAAACCACTTAAAAGTGGCTCTAAAAATACGCAACATCGCCAGCAACGTTATGGATTCCTATCACAACTAACAAAACAACACTCATTTTCTGATGACTCAACTGTCTCGGAGACGGCTAATTTCGAAGGTGTTAAAATAACAAGGCTTGCACGCGTAATAACCATTTCGCTGAATAATCAAGGCGGAAGAGTAAGCGCCTACAGCGTGGAATTCTCGCCGCCAACGCCGCAACCGAATTGTGGGCTGACCAGCGTGTAAAGGTGAGAGTGAGGGTGCAGTGGCAGCTAGGAGCTATTTGTTATTTTGATTATTGTTCCGTTTTGCTTGTGCTCATTCAGCGCGCATTGTTGTATTTGCCCATTGATGGTCATAACTGCCGACAGCCGACGGCAATTGAGGGTTATAAATATTTAATTTGTATATTATGCGCGAATTGGGCGTGTCCCGTAATGCAAAGCAAGTAGGCGCTAAACATTTAATATATAATTAGACGCGTGCGGCTGTTTAACTCACCACCTTCAGCGACTTGTTATTACAATTACGAGAGTGCTTTGAGCCGTAGACGAACTACACCTTCTTTGTAGAAATAGTTGTAGTAGAAAAGAATACAACAAAGCCTTGTTTCCATTAGAATGCTAATATTACAATAAGTTAGGCAATACTAATTGTCTTCTTTAATATTCATATTTCGTTAGACGATTGTAGTACTTTGGGCTGGATGTCTGTAGGCTAATGATAGACTTCTCGATTACAAAGTAATTGTCTTTATAATGACTTAACTAAAGCGCTAGGAAAGACCGATCAGTCATCATGTAAATGTTTATACATATATTCCAAAGTCTATAGTTAGTACATGTATGTAATTCAAATAGGTGAATGTTGACTTAAATTTCCCCAAAATATCTCTCCCAAGCAATACACTATAAATCGAAAAAATGATTTTTCGCTTTCTTCGTCTTCTTTACAGACGTAGACAAAGTTTACGCGGTTCTAGCTGAGTTAACAGCGGCGCGCCAGTCCTTTCTTCTTTTCGCTATTTCGCGCCAATTCGATATAACAAGTGCAGCTGGGTTCTTTTACACCTGATCTCTCCAACGGAGCATTCATGCCTCCACACCATAAAGCAGGACGGGATGATGAGGTATTTGTAGAGTTTGGTCTTTGTTCGTCGAGAGAGGGCTTTACTGTTCAATTGCTGATTCAGTCCAAAGTAGCACCTGTAGACAAGAGTTATTCTGCGTTGGATTTCGAGGTTGACGTTATTGTTGGTGTTATTACTGATTCCCAGATCGACGAAATTATCTACGACTTCGAAGTTATGACTGTCAACAGTGACGTGGAAGCCAAATTCCAAATGCGATGATTGTTTGCTTGATGATAAGAGATTTTTCGTCTTGGTGTCGTCCACTACCAGATATCGGCGCACACCAACTGTTGTAGACTCTTATAGAAGATGCTACCTTGTCCATTCAGATATGCAGCTTGTATTATTCTCTCCAGCAATAGTCGATCAGTCCCTCGATAGGGAGTCTTCTTGTCTGAAGCCGTGTTTGGTGTAGAACAGCTCGAACAAACCTTCCCGATACTGACGGAGATTTTGATGTTGCTTAACGTTAGCTTACACTGGCGTATTAGCTTTGCGGGGATACCAAGTTCAGACATCGCAGCATAGAGGCTGTTTCTTTTCACGTCTTTCTCTTACGGATCTTTTGCAAGATTCCTTCCTTTCACGGGTCGTTTCCAAGATTTGGCGTGAAAATCTGGTCGACTGTAGATTTTCCATTTTCATCATAGTCGGGCAATGGAACAACCTATTTCATCGTCATCGAATGGTGAATCGGGTTCGCCATCTCCAGATGTTACACTTTCACTGCCGTTCAGCAGGCTTGAGAAATGTACCCTCCATAACTTCAGTATACTCCTAAGATCAGTCACTAGGTCACCACTTTCGGTTCTATACACACACGGTTTGCTATACAAATTTCATATGTTAATTGTTTTATTCATGAACTTTTAAATTTTTCTCTTTAAGTGGCAACTCTGTTATAAAATACGTTTCTATCAAAGCTGCATCAAAAATAAGCTCTCTTTCTCAGTTTAAAGTCGTACTTGGCACTGGTTTACTTTTTTCAACAGGTGGCAACCCTGCTCAAGACCGAAATTCCTATCCTAAGAGCACTATGTCAGACAATTATTTTTTCATATTTTAAACATTTTTAATAAGTGAATGGCAACTCTGTTCTTAAATTAATTTAAATCAAAGGTGTTACAAATTCACTTTATTAACTCCTTTAGTGGTCAAATCTGACATTTGATTCAGTTTTACTTTTGAGCAGGTGGCACCTCTAATCAAAATTTGGTATATTGGAGACAAATCCACTGGTTCTTTAGAAAAAATTTAAACTTTCTGTTACTAAATTTCTTATATTGTGAGTTTTACTTTTTCCATTAGGTGGCAACCCTTTTTCATTATCTCCTTTTAAGTTTTACGTAATATTTTCCATTCAGTAGCTGTGGAGTACTTTAGTTTCAGCAAATATTCTGTTCGAAAATGGTCGTTTCAGTTGGATTTTAATGAAATGGTTCGCTCTGTTAGGCTCTACGTCGGTAACAAGAGGGAACTTTTCTTCGAATGCTAGTCTCTATAGCTTATGGAAAAGCTGTCAACTGAAGAACTGCAGAAGAGAAATTATAGACATTTTTTCTTTTAAATAAAGCACTTACTTTGCTATATAATTTTCTATGAAGAGGTCGTAGGTGGTCCATTCAATATAGGTTGGGTGGGGCTTCGGGAGTATTTAGAAGGTCAGTCGTAAATTGTATGGTACTCATAGCATAATAATTAAACCTGGTACCTGGCGTCTCCTCCGCAAAAGGCATTGATGTATCAAATATCCAATAAAACTTTTTTTCCACTGACGAAAGCTAAAACATCTAAAAGTATAAACCAAAGGAGCCTTTAAGTAACTGCTAAAAGGTAACGATGTTCATGTGTTCCATTTGGAAAAATAAGTGAGTGCACTCAATATGCTTTCAAAGTGAGAAAAAGTAAGTAAAAGTTGTCTTGTTTAAAATAAAGCAACAAAACAACACTTCAGGAAAGTTAAAACTCTATATTATTTACAGCTGACAGATACAAATAGGAATTTACAACCAAAGTATGTGACGAATGGCACTAGTGCTTGCGCGTTCGGTTGACAGCAAAGTGGAGGAAACTCTAAAAGTCTCGTCTTAAGAAAAATAAAAAGTAACATATACATGTATGTGTGTGTGTTTCTGTTTATGAACTGTTTAAAATATTCGCTGCCTCAGCGTAGCGAAAGTGGTCATCAACATATTTTATGGCCCACATTTTTTTGGTGAAAATGTTTTTCTTTTTCTCCTCTTTTATATTATTTTTATTCACCTTATAAAGCACTGTGGTTGTAAATAAATATTTGACAAAACTTTTATTTCATGTGTATCTGTGCATGTGCTTGAGTCTGTTGCTGAAAGTGTGAAAATTCGTAATAGGTATATACGAGGTTGGTTGGTTGGTTAATAAACAAACAGTTAACTACACAAACGATATTCTTATACAATTATTCCAGATAGACTGCTTCTTATAAAATGTCTACTAAGAATCAATGTATGACTTCATGTTGGCAACCGAAATATCGCGAATCATTTGGATGTCCCTTTTTTTAAGGTGGCCCAATACGAGTATATTGTACATCGGGAGCAAATGAGAACCCGGCCAAAGCTGTATTGCTGGAAAATGCAAGGCTGATGAGCTTGCTAGGAAAGATACTTCGGTCTCCATAACTGCGGACTGAGTAGTTGGGCCTCAGACCATCTCTATAGCATTGACTAACTACTGGCAGCTGTGCAATCGTAAGTTCCTTTAGCCCCAGGGTAAATCGTAAGAGGTATAGAGAACTCCTTTTAACAAAGTGCAAGTAATGGTTAAAGGACCTGTAACTAGACATTGTTCTATCGGCACTCATGCGATAAGACTGCACATTTTACCGAATGCCATCTCCTGTCTCGAATGCCACGGCTTTGACTTTCGGATCTCATACCTTTAAACTTCCATGTGAAATATCCGACATAAAAACCAAGTACCTAAGTAGGTTTTTGATAGGTCGTTCCCGATAGCTTATATCCAACTACGTGCAAGGGATCCAAATCAGTAAAGTCCTAATATATCTCGATGTCAGAGATAGGGAGTCTAGACATCATTAGACTAGTCTTTAGCGCACACTTAGGGACTGCAAGGCTCTTATCGCTTTCTTATCATCGGAATGGGTAGTAACCACTCTGAAGGAGGCTGCGTTCCAGAGTAGTAGATCTTCTGCTACATTTATGGTAGCCACCGTCGCTTGGAAGACGCCACGGTCAGAAAGCCTAAAACAAGAACTAGTGGACTCCTCTAACAACCCTCTCTGTAAGGGTTCCAAACCTAAAACGATCAACGCCTCTCTCCTTCAGCGATTCCTTACCGCCCATCCCTCCCTCGTAGATTTATGTGCATAGAACCGAAAGCCTGGAATAGGCTCGACGAGCTGGTAATCCAAGTATTTCAAAATGAAATCTAAGTATTCGGAGTAGCAGAAGTTCTCATTTACCCTTTCCAAAGTTTAGGAGACTACCTCAATTATATACAAGTCTATATGAAAAAATAGTTCAATTGAAGTTTTATTTTGTATTTAGTAAAATTTTCTAGAGTCACACCCATTTTGTCGAACTGTCCTCGTAATAAAATAAATGTCTTTCAGTGAAAACAAATTTATTTTGGTATATTTCTGCTTTCAAATGCGCTAAAACATATGCAACTTCAAGTGCTTTGCAAATAAATTTTCCAACAAATGGTGGCACTTTGGTGGTTTTTGTAGTTTTGTTGAAATATAGTGAATGTAGTATTCAATTTTTAACAGATTACTCGATTCAAAAACTATTTGTTCTGTATTTTTTTATTTTTTTGTTTTAAATATTTATTGGAAGCTACTTAAGAAAATTCCACATATACATATGTATAAGAATATCTTTTGTTACATTTAGGCAACTCCGTGTGAGTTCATTAACGTGAAAACTTGTGTGCCAGAGAGACTGTAGTAAACTTGACTTTGACTATCGGACACTGATGTATTGGCATTCATCCGCTTCTCTCTCGTGAACAAATCGTGACAAATTAAGGTTATAGTAAGCCAATATTTCTCTGAAATATCCATTGTTAGTACTCTAACGTTGTGACTATGACGATTATTAGTCTGATTTCAGGAAACACCACCCCACTTTACATTTAAAGAGTCCAAACACCGTACTATCCTTTCATTTACGGTGGTTACTTATACATTTGAGTAGAGATGATGGAACTATGATGAACATTGGTAAGAGTTAGCATTTTGCGTTATTCAGAGAGCACTACTGTGCTGCATTTCTTGGGTTCTAAGTCCTATTGGACTACTATATACAGTCCCTTGTGGAGCCATAAAAATAGAACACCTGCATTCGATCTTATAAGTATAATTCAACAAAGCGTCTTATGGACTCCACAAATTTGCTCAGGCGTTTAATTTTTATTCCCACCATCTCGGATCTGGCAAGCGTGGAACAATCAAAATGGAAATCTTTAGATGTTTCCACCTTGTCTTCCTCCATACAGTTTCTGCCGCTTGCGTCCGGTGCTCCATGCTCAATCTTACAGCGTGGACGTTGTTAAGACAATAACTCCCACAACTAGAGACAGGCTAGTCTTACTGAGAGCAAAGAGCTCATTGCATCTCTTACGATCGATCTTGCGACAGCGCATGAATTGATGACATTGGGAAAGTTCCCAGCTATACATTAAGATAATACATGTTTCCATTATACCTACAGCAGGCTAAGGTGTCTTTTCTTGCCAGCTCGTCAGTTTTGGCGCTTTTCTGCTATGATCTGGCTCCCGTATAGCGTGGTGGTGATAACATGGTTAGGCATTCACCAACTTAAATGAACGTAAGTGAGCTCAACGCTGGTATCGCCGCCCTGCTATTAGGATAGATATTCTTCTTTGAAGCCGGTTCATCGCATGGGCGCCGGACCGCAGGCGTTCCAACTTAAATCATTATTAGGTTCATCGTGCTCCCGGGTGGTACCCATTTCAAGCCCTTTCCAGCAACTCAGGGGATTTGGCAAAAAAAAACTTATTATTTTCCACTCCATCTGTCCAGTGTCTCTTAAGTTGGAGTTATGGGAGCCGCAGCCTTTCTCAACACGTTGAAGGCTGGGCATTCGAATAGATAATGTTCCAGCGTGCTTTTATCATCCATTTCTATGTATTCCACTGAAGTTACCCTAATGGCGGCAAACTTGGCTTGAAAGGACCTGACCTTAATAGTCAGGAAGTCTGAAACTGTCGTTAAAAGAGAGCTCCAAACAATATACCACTTCACCAACTTGACACATTTTGGAAGAAGCTCACTGCCCCTTTCCACCACCGGGCTCTAACGCACCCACATATTCTTCGCAAGTATTTGGGCAAAAAAAAGGGCGAGAGTTCTGTTTGGCGACTTTATGATTCCAGAGATGCGAAGTAAAGTCCAAACGTTCTAGGTTGCTAAATGTTCAGACGCGTATTCACTTAGAAACTCAGATGCTCCAAGAGGGAAATGTTTTTTCAACACTTCTTGTTATATAATCTACGTACACTGCTTCTACTAAGAATAACAGCTCGGCAAATGAGTAAAATAGTGTGTTAGAGCTGTTCTCTTTGGCCATAGATCCTTTTTAGATGCAGTACTAAGAAGCATTAGTAATTAAATATCGATCCAACTATATACTAAAAGGCTTACAAAAATAAACAAAAGGGCTATTGCGCACACTACCTGACATGTTGCGAGAGCTAACAGGTGGAGGCTATGCCCCGAATCGTTCAAAATCTCAAGGTTATACGCCATTAATTAGCTCATTTCCTATATGTGCCCCAAAGAGTGGGAAGGAAAAATACAATTACAGTTAACTTAATTACAGAAATTAATTGCATATATGTAAGTACCGTTAAGCAAACGCGTACTCCAGTGGCTGCAATAACTTAAAATACGCAGGAAAATTCGGTTTAATAAAAATTCGGAGAAAAAAACGAAATAAACACATACACACACGCCTACTGGAGCTGCGCGAAAATTGAAAGTGATCGGAAAGCGAGAAGGAAAGAATGTACAAAAGCAGGTGAAGGAAGAAACAAAAGTCCTATCTACAAGATCTCACCAGCGCTGTCTTCGCTGCCGGTTGCACCTGACTCGCACGACTCGCGCTTAAAAAGTAGCAGAACGCCAGCAGCCAATGCGAAAGGATGTAGTAACGGTATTCGCAGCAAGGACACGACAGCGCACAATTACGTTGCAAGCAAATGTTGCACACAAAAAGATGTGGCAAATAACGAGGCGATACATAAATATAAGCCAGCGAAAGGACTGCGCAGCAACAACAGCAACAACATTTTCTTAAAAACATGCTGAAAATATACGAAATTTAATTAAAAATTCTTGACGAAAAAGTTCACCGCTTCTGTCGAATCGCTGGTGCTTGAGCTGTGCGCCAGCTCGCTCCAGTTGTTTTTGTAAAATGTAAAATGCTTTCATTTGCTTTCAGCTGTTGCTTTCATTACACGAATGACTATGCGAATGAGTGGGTGGAAATTATGCGTTGCACGTTTTGTGGTTTGCAGCCGCGCAAGAAATTACCTTTAGCTCTCCTTAATGAAAATCGTTCGCCGAAAGGATACACAGGACTTACAGTGGATTGGGAAAAGGTTGCCGCTACACTTGCTGCAAGTTTTTTTTTTTTCTCGGTGTCCAGTTATTTTTACAGGCGAGCGAGTGTAAATGCAAATGTAATTATGCCACATCAAAGTGATTCGATAAGGATTAAGCGTTAATGATAAATAATTGAATCGTATTGGGAAATACGTTGAGGGGTTTTGGGCCACTGCGCGTTTGGCACGTAAGCAAAAAATTGAAATTACTGACGAACGCGGTAGAGATATAAGAGATAAGTTTGCTGCTTTCAGTAGCACAGAACGAGTTATAATGCTGATCAAGGTGTTGAGCTTGGTTGGCAATTCCTGGGATGTCTTAGCCGTGACAGGCTCTGCCCTTAGCTGTACGCCGCAAATCCCTAACGCTCAGTAAAAAAAACCTTTTCTCAGTTCGAACAGAATATATATGACAATACTCACAAGCAGTCGCCGATTTAGCGCTCGTCATTAGAAAACCGGCCGAACTAATTCATTGAACCATGCGAACGATATCATTCAGTTGTCCTACAAAACCGTAAAACTTCAAGTAGGCAACGATTTCGCTACCAAAAGAGGACTTAAACCCATTACAACTGAGACGACAGTCTTGCAGCTTGCCGACACGCCCTCCGACTGTCTTCAAAAATTATTCTGATCAAGCATTGCCAGTATTAGCAAGGCTAATCTATGGACCTCTTCAAATCGAAGCGCAACGACATAAATAAAAATGAATCGGCCAACTTTGCAAACAATACACGACGGTATTACTAGAATATAGGTAGATTGAAACTCGAACTTGAGTGAGTCCAGCAAACACATGGAAAAAAAAAACGGGAAATCAAAGTCGAAGCAGTCAAGAAGGAATTGTTGAGTTTTTTCCAGCTCATCTTATCCCATATAGCTTCTGCAGATGGCGTCTGGGAGGACTCCCAGCCTTACTGCGTGGACGCCACTATGGCAATGGCCCGTTAAAAGCCCTAAAACTAGGGAGAGGATAACCTTTCTGAGGGCAAACAGATCAGTAGAGCTCTTGCGATCAATCTTGGAACAAAAGCTTTTGCGACAGCGCATCTAGCGATAGTGGCTCAGCGCTGGCCAAGCTTCCGCGAAGCCCCGTTATCTAGTAGTAGAACACAAGTGGATACGCGAGCACAGACCCGCCCCATTCTACCGATAGCGGCCTCTAGGGTACCTTGGTTGCAACCACGGCCTGGAAAACACTACAATAGTCAGGAAGTCTGAAGCTGGAGTTGATATCGGAAGATCCACTTTGTCCACAGCCTTCAGCCTGGCTCTCTTTAATACCTCCCCCATCCGAGTGACTGACTCCTTATATAGGACATAATACTGTGATGAAAGGTGAATTTTTAATTTATACTTCGCGTGTTTTTCGAAGTGGTAAATAAGTGTTTTTTCTGTAAGTTGCTATACTGATAGTGTCTAATCTATGCTAAATTTCGCGCCAAAATATTCATTGGTATTTGACATACGGTTCGTTTTGTGAGGCTCTAGAAGTGAATTTTTTCGATTTTTAGGCACCATCTCATGCTGCATCGGTTATTCGTGTCACCACATTTGTCTGATTTACCTTCGTATATCTTCTGGCTATTCAGCAAATTCACATGACCACTCCGATGTCACCGTTTTGACTCAATTGAGGTTATAAATCACGACGGAGGAGCTTTACTGATTTGTAAGTTAGATTAAGTTAGGTTGGCTGACCTTTCAGCATGTCGAGGAATCACACTTAAATTGTTATGAACAAGGCTTTGTGAAGCCAGAATAAAAACCCCAGAAATTCGATGTCAGCTGTTGGCAAAAATGCCCTGAACCAATCACAAATCTAAATGGGTGTTTTATATATATTTCCGCCTTATCCGCTGGGTGTCTAAAGGTATGATTTTCAAGATGTTTTTGGCTTGGGACGTTCGAAAAGGAGATTGAGATGATTCTATCTGGTCTTCTTTCAAATAGCAGTTTTACTACTTGAACCACGATCGGAGAGTGTCCAGTTAAATCTCCGACAACAACTGAAAGGTAGACCTTGTTGAGAACGAAGAGTTCTTACGATTATTTTCAGCTAGAAGCACTTTCCGACTACACATCTGCTGCTGGTTGACGAACGGTTAGCTTAGCTTAACTGGTCCCAGGCCTAACAATCTAGTAGTGAACCACAAGTAGCCAATGGGTCTTTTCTCCGTTCCAACTTCGCAGATATTGAGACTGAGGTACCTCTCATAGCAAGCACATCTGCCTTACAGTTTCCTGCAATACCACCGTGGTCGGCATCCAAAACACTCTAATCATAAAAAATAACGCGATGCTAGAGATAAGTAGACAACCCGACCGAGCTAGTGCGTAAATCGCTGTCTTACTATAGGATTGAACGAGGAGCAACCTGAAGAGTTTCCAGAGCTGCCATTTCATTCATAAATGGTTTAGTTTGGTTTGTGAACCGGTCCGTATTTCTTCAAAAATTATGCCACTGAGAACGTAATCGTCAATGGCAACTATGATGATGCCTGCTTTTTGATGCCTGAAATTGAAGCTCGAGATCTCGGTTTCAACAAGACGGTGCGATTGTCGCCAGGATCATGTGAAGTCACACCGTTAGACTGTTTCCTGTGGAGATATGTAAAGGCGGTCTATGCGGTCAATCTCGTTTCTATCGAGACCTTAAAGCAAAACAACATAAATACCAAAGATTGGTCTTTCGATAAATAAAAAACATTCCCCATTAAATTTGAAGTTTCTGTGTTTTTTTCTTTATGAAAGTAGATCATTATTTATATAAAATTGTATAGACGATTTTAAAGCTTTAAAAACAACCGTTAGGTGCAAAAGACTGCAATACTCGACACAACATGCTGCCTGGATATAAAACGTTTTCTAAAACTGCAGAGCCGTTCAATTAGTACCGGGATTTCTAGAAAATTTTAGCACCATTTCCACCGAACCTTCAGCCATATTTAAACGTCAATAAAATGCCATTACACTTTCAGGTATCGATGTGTATGTGTGTGTGAGCGCCCATCAAATGGCCGGTGATTTTATGATTTTAATCGCGTGTGCGTGTCTTTACTGCATTCCCTTCAAACGCGCCGTTAACACACACGTCGATATGAGTGTATATGTATGTCGTAATGTCGGGCAATCGTTATGAGTTATTAAAAACTTTATTGGCACATTGATGACAAAAGCTTTTGCCGTCAGCCGGTAAATGCGCTCTAACACCGCAACACCGAAACTATTAAAGCGGATTAAAAGCCAAGTTAGGTCGAGCGCGTGCACGTCCTCGAACGCCAAACGCCGACGGCAACTCGGCAACTGTGTGTACTCACCGGGAGCTGTCACACAGCGATAGTTCGAATTGAGTTGCTCGGAATAATGATTGGCTGGCTGGTTGGCCTCACCGGTTGCGTGGTCGTTGGGTCGGGTGGACGGTCGGTCGGTTTGCATGGTTCACCTGCGCTGGGTGACTGGCGCTTTTGTGGCAGCTGTCACTTTGCATGTGGAAAACAATTACTCCAGCGGCGCTTCGTGGCATTTTATGTCAGTGAGTGCCACAGTGCCACCGTTAGTTGCCCGTCGCTGCTGTGGTTTCAATCTGCGCCAGCGGCAACTTTTCCGTTTCTTCACAACGCCAAAATGACATGGCATATTTATTATTTTCCATATTGCATGTGTGTGTGCGTGTATGTGTGGGCGTATGTGTGGCAAAGTTCAGCTAAGCATTATTCCTGTTGCAAGTTGCAAGTGAACTTTTATTAGAAGTTGCACTTAGTCGCTGGCGCTGTTGCATATCCTTTCAGCTAGGTGTGCGAGTATACCCTCAATTTGTTACGATTTTCTATTTCTTTTTTGTTGTTGCATGACTTTCTTTTTTTATACCCTGTTCAGGGTAAATAAAGTTTGCACTGATGTCATTCAGTTTTTGAGATATCGAGCTGAAATTTCGCACACGTCCTTTCCTCAGAAAGAGGCTGCTCATTTGTCAAAATCGCCGATATCAAGTTACTATAGCATATAGCTGCCATACAAACTGAATGATCGGAATCAAATGCTTGTATGAAAAACTTTTTAAGTTGATGAGATATCGTCACGAAATTTGGTATGGGTTATTACTCAAAGCAACGCTACATTATCTGAAGAAATTTTTCAGATCGGATCACTATAGCGTATAGCTGCCGTACAAATTGATGGACCAAAACCCTGCCCTTGTATGAAAAACTTTTTTAGTTGACGAGATATCATCACGAAATTTGGTATGGATTATTACTCAAAGCCACGCTATATCATCTGAAGAAATTGTTCAGATCGGATCACTATAGCGTATAGCTGTCATACAACTTGATAGACCAAAACCCTGTACTTGTATGAACAACTTTTTCATTTTACGAGATATCGTCGCGAAATTTTGCATGAAATATTATCCAAGCCAACGATGCAATCTCTGAAAAAAATGTTGAGTTCCAGTCAATAAAACATACACCTGCCATACAAACGGACCGATCAAAATCAAGTTCCTTTAAAGCATACTTTTGAGAAGGGTATAAAAGCTTCGCTACAAACGAGTTAATTCTTTTTCTTTTTTTTTTTAATATTGTTTTTTTTTTTTTTGCTCTTCGCTTGCATGCCACTTGCAATTTGGCACATTTGCCGATATGTAAATTAAGTCGTTGTGTTAAACGGCATGCAAGTTTCGCCTGCGTCTGATCATCGCTTTTCCGTGAATGCTTGTGTGTGTGGGCGCGTGTGTGTTTGTTGTTGTGCAATTTCATACTTCACCGTGTACCGTTAAGTGTATGAATACATAATAGCCTATATGCGCAGCGATATTCATATTTGTACAGCTTTGACATTCCTGTCCACAAAGGCTTGAGTTGTTCGACGTGGCGCAGGCGGTTGCCACTTCGGTTGGGTGCCACTTCCTTTCACGCGTTTACACTTAACTTCGCATGTATTCAATCACACTTCTCCATATGTATTCATATAGTACGTGTGTGCATGTAGTTCTCGAAAGTTTTGCACGCTTTTGTTGCATGTTTTGCGAAATGTGCAATATGTCAGCGTTGCACATGTGGCACAAACACAGCGACACGAGAATAGTAAAACACTTTCAATTGACGTTGCATAATTTGTTGCCTGTCTTTCTCCCTGTATTGTTTATGCCACACTCGATGAATTGCAGTGAATTCTAATACGCCTCGAATCACAGCAACAGCAACTGCAGAAGAAATAGCAAATGTAGAAAGAAACTTTAAAAGTTTTTCAACTAAGTCAAAATGCAGTTTCTGGCAACATTTTATGTTTTATGTAATATTATGTGCTCTCCTACCCCTGTCACCGTTTTGTGTCTTACATAATAATGATATATTTCTTGATACTGCGTCAAGGCGTACTTTCTTCAGCAGAAAACAATAAAATTTGCTCTAGGCTAACCATGATTTTTGCAAATAATCTCAAGCTGTCCATAAGACAGAATGAATAAGTCGAAAACATAATAATTGTCAAGATTTTAATATCTCTAGGAATGCCTTTAAAGGTATAGCTCACATAAAAAGAAAACATTGAAAAGAAGGTGCAATAGGTTAGGTTAGGCTAAAAGTTGGCTGTGGTACCTAGAGTTCCCATAAAATTAATGATGAAGACCTTCATAATTCGCCTGCTTTGGACGATGTCAGTTTTGGCTCCGTCTCCTAGTTCGGTGAAGGTGTGCCTGCCAAGAGGTTGCAGTCCTTTAAAAGCTGAACAATAGAGGAGAAAGTGCCTGAGTGTTTCAACCTGACCTTCTGCCATGCAACTCTGCCAATTTACATCCACCTGAACCTACTGAGCAATATCCAAAACAATACTCATACCATAACGGCAAGATGAGCTTTGCTAAAATCCGGCCAGAAATTATACTCGTCAATCAACGCCTGGTGCAGCGCTAGAACAATGACAGGTACACATTTCGATGTGAGCCAGGTAATTGTGCCTCATTTAGCTATTTCACCGCCAATGCAGTTATCAGCGATTTCGCACCAGGACTCTAACCAGCTCGACAATGAAGTAGCTTGATGTTATATCTGGTCAGGTTAAACTCAACTTGTTTAACTTTGAGCGCACAATTTGCAAGCTCAACGCTACTAACACTCTGCCGAATGCTCACCTCTCTGAAAGAAGCTGCTCTTCGGAAATGTACTACTACTTTAATCGTAGTCCCTTCTGCCTGAAAGATACTCGTCTGGTAGTCCAAAACTAAGCTTGACGGAGAGCTCCTTATAGAAGACTCCCCTCCAACATTTTCCCCTAGCAGCAAACCATCGACAAAGTAGCTTATTACGTCGCTTTTCCAGCGACTTCTCGTGTGTATACATATCACTGATCGAAATGTGAGCGGAGAAACCTCAACCAGTAATGGCATCTACGATGCATGGGTCCAAGTTTTCTCCAATGCACTTGAAGGAGAAAATAATGCTTAATAACCCAATGCCAATTTTATTTTTATTTCAAATTCCATAATTTTTATCGTATGTAAGGACGTAAAAGCCTACGATTCAAAGATGATGATCGAAATCCTGCAGTTCGAGATGACAGATTACTTCAAAAGCATGAATAAATTTCTATTTCCATTTCATATCGACCGTTCTACTTTTTCACTACAGTACAGGCAGACTGTTGCCATAGGCTCTCATTTCATTTCGTGGCTCTAGGTAGGAAGATATGTACATTGGATACCTGACGACGCACCTAAGACTTTACCTATAACATGTTTTTTGGTTAAATATCTACGAAAATCCAGGAGCATATGAATTCCCTCTTTTTCGGAGTCTAATTATAAGCTGGTGCTTGCGCTGGCTAGTTCATCTTCTTTACAGTTAACACTATGTTTTGGAACCCATTGCAGGTTTATGGCGAGATAGGATGTTCCACCAAGAGATCAAGGTATCATTTCACTATCTTTGATGAAACCCCAAGGAATTGTTGTGATTTCAAAGCCGCATGGCCATCCGCATATATAAATATTGTCTCTGTCGGACCAATATAGGCCTCCTTGAATCCCTTTTCATGTCACCCCTTTCACCTCTTCCCCGGCTTTTCAACGGAAGGCAGTATTGGGTATTTAAATTTAATTCAATAGGATTTAGAAAATCCGTTGTATTAGGTAGAAATATGAATATACAAACTATCTTAGAATGTCGTTATTATAAAGGACTAATAGGAACAATTTCATCAGTCTGGCTGGCTGCGTTGCCAGTTGCTTATAGAACAAGGTGTGGGCAGTAAATGTAAAGCAATGATTAAATCTTTCTTAGGAGGTCTTTCTCTTCCTCTGCTTCACCCGGCGGAATTTTGCTTGTCGGATCTTCTTGGAACTTTTCAAAAGCCATAAAGCAAAGCGATGTCGCTTGATAATGTCGAGCGGCTTAAGTAAGTTTTTTGACAAGACTTTCTGTTCGAAGTAGTCTAGTCCATTATTATTAATGTTCTATGCGTTATTTCAAGATTAGTAAGGCTCATTATAAAACATAAAACAATTTTGTCTCGAAACAACTGTCAAAATCTTTCAGCAATACTCAGTCCGTCCGTGATTTTTTATATTTAGTTCTGCCATTTTTAATCTCAAGAAATTCATTCTACAATCTTAGTCGTGATATTTAACTAGCTATGAAATCTGTTACAAGAAATAATTCGTATGCGATAATCATGGATCATCATGAAGTCCGCCGAACCGTTGAAGCGATAAATTTCCAAATCGAATTGTAGTGTAATTTCTCTAAGGTCTCTTCCTGATGCTCATAAAACAAACTAAATTAAGTTTGTACATTCACGAAGCACCTTGTCAACTAGCAAGCACTCCAGTCTTTAACAATTTCTCTTAAAGAAGCATACTTTCGGTGGTGAAAATTTAATACAACGGTCATTAAAGTAAATTGGAGCTTGTACGCCCCCACCATATTTTTCTGAAAAAAAAAATTCAAATAGCATGAGAAAGAAACTCTCTATAATTGCTGTCTTCGACAAACTGGCAGCGCAATAAATTGATTGTCGTCAAATTATTTGAGTAGGGTCAAGTGGGCAAGACAGAAAGCATCGGACTCTCAGCTAAATAAATATTGACAGTGTGTAGAATTGTAGGCAAACATGGCACTGAATGAACACAACGTCGAAAGACAGTGAAAACACTCTGCGAGTAGGTATTTATGCATCTGCTCACTTCCGGCAATAAACGAGCAGAACAAACGGTTCACTCGTGTGTATAAATTGTTGTCTTAGCTGCTCAATTAAGTGCAAATAAGTGGTTTTTGCGCGCCTGCAAATATGCAAGGACCATAAAAATTTCTAACAAAATTCCGTCCTCTACTAATTTGGCCTCTTGCTGCGTTATAATGTATATTTTCGTTGGTGACCAAAGAAATACGAAAAAATAAGCGTACGCACACATACATACACACCAACAAACAATAATTTGTGATTTATTTCCTTGAATATGAAATTACGATTTCACCGCACGGCTAGTGGACTTGGAGGCCGTGGTAGGAGTATCAAAAGCAAGCATTTCATGTGCCAGGTGTTTGAGTGCGGAAATGTATTATGTATCCCAAGCGTATAAGTAACTAAGAAACCACCACGTCACTTCAGTGCAGTTGCCAAAGCGAATACACGCCCAGATTAGTGACCAAACCAATACTGTCACAGTCGCCCTGTCCATATTTGCTTAATGAACGTCTCGTAAGCTGCCATGGTAGGCATA
Organism: Bactrocera dorsalis; assembly: GCF_023373825.1. NCBI lineage: Eukaryota > Metazoa > Arthropoda > Insecta > Diptera > Tephritidae > Bactrocera > Bactrocera dorsalis. The sequence continues at coordinate 93,455,780 of NC_064303.1, forward strand.
TTCGAGGAAATTGAGTGGAGGCCCTCTTGAGTGGCAACGGAAATTATTGTGCAAAGGCTATAGTTACACCCTTGTTGTTGCTATTTATGAGCTTGTATTTGTCCGAAAAGGTATCAAGCGTAATGAAAAGCAGCCGAAATTACAGCAACAACTGCTGCGACAAGCATTGAATTTTAAATGTAATAAAAATGGCCTACAGCTGAATTGAATTCACACCTTGTCACTGGAATTTGTCGTTGATTTACGAAGCAGCACATTTTTTTCTTTATTATGTAAATGTTGCCCTGCATGCCCTGTAGGAAATCTGTACATTATGTTTCAATTATCAGACAATAGAAATTTAATGTCTAGTAAAAGCTGAGTTATCAATAACTAAGCATCACCAGGCAAAAATAGTCCTCAACTAAGATTAGGTTAAGGTAGGTAAGGCCGTCCATACAGCTTTGGCAAAGAGCGATCGACAAAATATTTAGCCGAACGTCTTTGCATAGGGCCAGCTCTGGTTGTTGACCAGCGTTTGCTTAGCGTACTTAGAAGATATCGTAAAACGGACAACGTTCATCAACGATGAAGTTGGCGCGCCCTACCTATCAAGATCATCAGCTTTTTAGTTTCCGGCGATTCCGCTGTAACCGAGCTCTCGTATATGTACGATCCAAAAATAAAAGACTACAAGAAACCGTCAACAAGTACACGGAACGTAACCCTTTATTTACGAGTCGACACAACTTCCTCTTCGGTTTTCCATACACTTTGTGAAGAAGATATGATAGCTTTAAACCGTAAAATGATTATAGAAAAAGAAGAAGTTCTCCTCCAGATTCCAGAACCTAAAATATCGATAGTTTAGAAAAAATGCCATATTTTTCTTTGCGATAAGTAATTCTGAAAACAACTTCAATTTATTTCGAAATACCTCCTTGGTAGGGTTCTAAAACTCTGCCTTACTTTGGGTCCGATAGCCGTTTACAAAGCAGCTCCACTTTCAGTTCTCCTCGTATTCGGGTTTTATCCACAACCACCACGATTCTCCCCAATGGGCCAGTCCGCATGAGCAGGTTTGAGCGAATTCCAAGAGCTCCTGCTCCTCGTGGTCCCAAAATTAAGTCACTGGTCAGACTTCGTAGGCGAAATTACTATCAATGAGCCTCCATACCGCTCTGGACTGGTGTCCAGTGATTGGACCCCATACACAAATCACATATACACACCACTCACACAAAAACTAACCCTAATTCCGAGTTAAACACCTTCGCTGCCTAAATAATTTACCCGCAAACGACCTTAACTGTTCGGCATTTCGACTAGGGGAGATCACATCGGTAACAGCTAAACTTCTTCAATCCAGCTAATCCCCATACCACTCAGATTCCTAATGTTCGGTACATCGGGCAATCTGCAATTACATGTACTTAATCCTGCCTTCAGAGGCATATGCCCCGTAAATGAAGAATGAAGTCTGGGTTACCCTCAACAAAACTAACGTTTCTAATGTACTCGTAAGTCTCTCGACCGTTAGGACTATTGTCTCACCTACATCTGACCCTATCATCTAGAAACCTACTGACCTCATTCATCGGTTAACGAACCGGTAACAATCTGCCCTTAAACAGCATTGTCACCGTTTCTTTCATCGTTATGCCTACCTCTACAGTTAAACCACAGGTATGTACAATTTGTAATCCTGTACACTCTGACTCAGACTACGCACAACACTTACAGAGTGGCTCGAACTGTCCAAGCAGAGAGTCCATGATGAAATTTCAAATATATGGATTACAGATGGAATCTTCGCGCAGCCACAAAGCACTCCAATCTTCACACTCCTATTCATACAGACTAGAAAGGCCATTCTGTCCGAAAAGAAGCTCCGACAAAGACTAATTTCCGGATAGCCAAGCTTCTCCATTCGTTGCACCACTCGATCCCCGCTTAGGTAGTCAAAGGCCCGCTTGACATTCTCACTAACAACATTCTGAACAAAAAACCAGGCATCCTCTACACTGCTTCGTTTCTTGAACCCATACTGCCTATCCGACCATATACCCCGCGTTAGCTCCTGAAACCGTTCCATATTAAATCTTTCCAGCACCTCCAAGTACTGGAAGGAGACTGATGCTCTGAAGAACAAGAATCTTATCATGGGTCTTCAGGACAGCAGCTAGAACAATAACTTTTCCACTCGTGTGGAATGTATCCCTCCCAGGCGAACTTATTATAAATAGCCTCCAGGTATTCCGGAATGGACTTCCACAAGCTGTTGCACACATCTCCGCTCAAAGTATCCAGACCTGGCGACCGTTTAGATTTAATTAGGCCAACATTTAAAGACAACTCAGAACTCCGTCTGTGTCTTTCTTCCATAAATCCACACTTCTCACATTTCCTACAGGGCATAATCGCATACAAATCTGTGCGCCGTAAGCTAACTGCTGAAAGGTAGCATAAATTACGGTTATGCTGCGTGTAATTTTGTGTCTGCATCGGTTCAACGTTGCTTCTGTGGTGTTTTTTTATTTTATTTTCGCTTCCTTTAAGTTGTTGGTCAGCATCTTGTGCAATCGGTGGTAGAATATAAAAATAGCTTTGATTTATTCTCTGCTACTTCCTGTGTGTGCTGCTCTCGAGTCAATTTCGGCTTTGGCTTAGCAAAATATTTTAATTAGAGTTTTATTTTCATTTTTGCGGGCATGAATAGAAATTTAATTTCGCAGCAGGTTTATGAATACAGATCTTTATAGATATTGTTTGCTTATGAAAGAGAGATCAAAGTGCGAGTCGATGGTGAGATTAAATTAAAATTCAAAACAAATCGCTTAGGAGCTGCTGCGGTGGAAAATATTGCTTCAAAAACTCAGTGGTTGATATTTTGGAAATTTAAATTTACTAAATGCGAATGCTAAAGATATTGAAACAACCAGACATTTCTATAGATGTATGTATTCAAAGATTTCATATATCTAAGATTTATTTCATCTCTCAAAATAATTCCATATAAACCGCTGTGGCAGCCTCAACTTCATATCAATTATGCTTTGTCCTAAATCAAGTACCTAGCACTAATTACATATTTAGTAATTGAGGCCAATGTAATGTGTGCTTATGCATAGTAGACTTGCCTAATCTGCACAAGTTTAAATTTTAATGACAACACAATTGTAACACACATTTACCACATGTAATTCAATCTGCAACACCAATAATGTAGACTTACAAACATATTGCACTAACTCAGCATTCATCTTTAAGTTGAATTATATAAACAGTGTGTGTATTTATAACATTTTTAGGAAGTATTTAAAGCTTCATAAGCGAAAGTCTATGTAATTTTGTTGTCTGAAGGCTTTTTCTTCCGTGCGGCTTGGATCTCTAAAGGAGCCTAGAGGCCAAAATCTCCCCAAAATTCTTATCCACGTCTCGTTCCTACAGCATATTTGCATTGTTGTCAGCGGGGTTCCGCTTCTTGAGGCTAACTTACATGCTACCTACGCCCCAAGCAACCTCTCCGAACTTTCCTATAATATATCTTCAGCCGACTATATATATCTGGAGAATATGGTTATCGGTGGCATTCTCATTTCCTGGATAGTGACCTTTATCATCACCCAGTCTTCCGTCGGCGCATAGAATTTTAGCATCTGAGGAGCCTAAGTGCATCTTCCAGTTTTAGCAAACGAGCTATGAATACCTTAGGTTTCCAAATGAACGGCATGTAACGGCGATCCACTATTTCCAGAACAGCGCCTCCTTATAGACCTTTAAACTTTGGAACCACTTACTTAACCCATAACACTGAGGGGACGTCGTTATATTTTATGATCTTGACCCCAGTAAGCCAGTCTGCGTCATCGAAAGTTGGCACGGGCGTGTCCGTATCCGCAACAGAATGAAACTACGGTCCATTTTTTCCAAAACGACGCAAGTCCAAGACCTTGGAACTTCCCAAACATTTCCTTTACTCATAGCAGTGGAGTGTCTTCCTTACATTTTAGTATTTCGACACCATTAAGCCAGCCTGCACCATCCCAAGTTAGAACAGGCGTAGCCGAATCTACAACCAATATTGCAAAGAGCGCATTCAGCAGTTTCAGATTGAACGCTTTTCATTGTGCCGAGTAATTTGTCCAAAGCGTCTAGCTGGCCTGTTAGCTGGCCGTCACTGCTGCCCAGGACGTTGCAGATTTCTCCCGATCGCGGTTTTACTTCCAGCTGACAGTTTCTTTTTTGGCTGCAAATTCCTTCTCGTTCCAATTTGAGAATTTCGGATTCATGGATGTGAACTACGACTGCGAAACATAGTATGTTCGGCTTTCCTCTATTTTTGTCGCAGCCGAGGCCAACCTTACTCCTTCATCTGGTTAGACTTGCAGATAAGTCTTTCGTGGACTTTTAGCGCCGGTTTATGAGTTTCTTTCGTTTTCTGCCTCTCCTTACTGGGTTTTGGCCTAGTCCTAGTCTTTTTCGCCGACAAAGCACCATTGACATCCTCCGAGTAGCATAGCAAAGCTCAATATTTCGTAGTGTTGGATCTTTTCACCCTTTCGAAGTTTGAGTTTTCATAGTCGTGTTACGTTGCAAAGCGAGTCTGGCAGTAGCCCTATAATCGCTGTGAACTGATCCCTTCATAACAGAGGTTGAACTACTGAAGACAAAGTAAGCAGTTACTTCTTCAAGCCACGTTTGGGCTAATATGCCAGACTGCTTTTCTTCTTTACTGACCTTCATGCTGAGTTTTGTTTTCAAGGGATCTCTACCCTTAGTATTTTATCACTTATTGCTTTAGATAATTATATTTGCCATATTTTGGGAAGAGTTTGCGACATGGCTAAGTCGACTTAGCTCGTCCTACTAATCAATTATATATGTTCCTTATGGGATCTCTGACTTATTCTTTTGGGTGTTACAAACATCGGAAGGCTAAGTTCGCGCGAGGTTCAGGTTTCAGCACCTTGCCTGCCACTTCTACTTGAAGGATACTACAGGGGTTTGGCAAGAGTTAATTGAGAGCTCCCGACAGAAGACTCACCTCTCCAGTCTTGAACTCTAGCTTCGATTCATCAGTGGAAAAGCTCACTGTGCCTCTTCTCTAGTGCATCCGCCCGTTATATACAGACAGTACATAGTACATATTTCACGAAGGTAAATGGGCGGAGAAGATACCAGCAGAAGTAGGCTTTGCGTCGCAGTGGTCCAGGTTATCTGGAATGTAGTCAAGGATTCGGAATATACGTCGCGAGGACCCTTAATGTGCGCAATGTACACATACGCCTCAATATGTTAAAGAAATGTTCTTATTAAAAGATGTTAAGGATGCTCTTTCCAGTCCAAAAATTTCAGTTTTAGAACACGCGCTTTTTATAACTCAATATTTTTGCATAAAATTATTAAAAAGCTTTTAAAATCGAGCTTCAATTCATAGCTACTTTATATTAATTAAATCCACTGAGACTTCTGCTATTACAACAACAAGCATGTTCCACAAATTTCAAAAATTCCGGGAATTCCGCTAAATATATCAAACCAGAGCATCTACTTATTTATAAATATCTGCCATTTCACTTATGACCAGCAGAAATTAACTGGAATTACATATTTCAACTCAAAATAGAATTCTACATTAGCGCCACTGATAAGCATGGTAAATGGCACACTGATAATTATCGGTAATGTTTTATAGACTTACTTACATAAGCCAAAGCACACATACACACTTCCATATGTTGTCTGCTTCATTAGCAACATTTCCGTTACTGACTTTTCGCTTAATTGCCATATTCCGCATTCCCGTGAAAATCAATCAACCCTTCCACTTCCTTCCTTCCACATGCCACAGCAGGTGGCATGCACCCGCCCCCACAACACACGCACACACACACACCACATTACAAACTCTGCTCTGCATTTATGAAAATGGGCATAACTAAGTGCGACTGCACTCGCATTGATAACTATTTATACGCGAAAGCATTTAATCGGAACAAAGCGACGTAGATTATCCCTTACACTGCGCCCTTCATACTAATTGAATCGGTTGGTAAGCTTCACTAATTAGTTAACTAATAATGCTATATACATATGAACGTAGGCAGATGAACACATACAGCTCATTTACAAGAACAACTCTGCAGATAAGGGATATAATTCGCCGTTATTGTTGCAACAGTCAATGATGTTTGTTGTGACATCTGTTGTGCCATTGTTGCCATGATAAACTTGATTGTTATGATTAAGTGTCAAATTACTTTCACACACATACACTAAGTGTACATATACTCGTACCTATATAATCTCATACAGAATACATGAATATAAACTTGGGGTCATTTATTGTGCCACCCTGAGACTGCATTAACCGCACAAGTCGCACGCATAGCAATATTTAGGCTTAAGAGCAGCTCCAAACTAATGAAGACATTTCCGACATCTATCCTAATCGTAAGGTAAATCTAATCTGATCTCGATTTTGATATTGATTCTATGAGCCGATATAGAATCATTTACAAATGTTGTAACTGTTTCAAACAGTATATTTACCAAATTCACTCTTTTCACCTTCAAAACTGATTTTAATTGCACTAAGTATTCTAAGTACTTCCAATGGACCCGTCACCGGAAGAATGTTATATGTTTTCATCATGTGTATATCCTAAAATTACCATATTATAACGTTTCGTATCCTCTGGATTATATAATAGAGCGCTGCAAATTTAGTAGCAAATGAGATAATGGTCTGAAGTGATGATATAAAAGAGATCCATTTCGAGATTTCCTACTTTTTTTAAGAAGAAACACAGAAACTTCAAATTTAATTCGAAAGAACATTCTTTGGTATTTATTTTTGGAAGAATATCTCTTTCAAATCTTAACCGCATTTACATCTCAGATGGTCCATGCATTATGTTCAGTTTTCGATGACTCGAACTCGAACTGACTTCGACTGGTAACTGGCGAATGACCCACCCAAAACGGGAAATTATCTGCTCACTGAAGTTTTCTGGCAATAAATCCATTGATTGATGCGATGTGTGCGAAGTGACGCCGTCTTGTAAAAACCAAATGTCATCTCAGCGACACGAGCTTCAATTTATGGCATCAAACAGTCGGTTATCTTGGCGCGATAACAATCGCCTTTGACGGTTATGTTCTCACCGGCATTATTTTTGAAGAAATATGGACCCATGATGCCACCAACCCACAGACCACTCAAAACCGTTGTTTTTTCTAGTTCAAATGGAAGCTCTTCGTCCCAAAACGTCGCTTGGGAAGATCGAGCGGATTTAGTTTGTACAAGCTATTCAATTTAAGATCTAACTTAAAATGCGACAAGTCGTTCCATACGAAAGTCTGAGTTGCTTCAAAGAGCGGATGGTCAGAATTATTAGTTTAAATTACTTTTACATTTATAAATTCGAACAAATTCAAAAAAGTTTATTAAACATCTTAAGAAAAATGTTAGTTCTTCTCTCAAGGGACTGTCCTACATTGACCATGTAGTTAAAACCGCTAATTTGGACCTTCTGAGTACAATTTCCAGGGTTCCAGTTAAGTTACTACAAGACAAATATCATGGACATCTGAAAACTGAAATAGATGCCATTGACTATCTGTTCTGATCTCCAGATTTACTTCCCCTGACGGCTTTTGAAATATTTGAAGTCCAAATATGAATCGACTATCATCGTGCCGAATTCATTTCAATACTGCTGAAGATGCTCGAAAAAGTAAACAACACTCAGCGAAGAAAACTCGTTTAACTGTGACCAAATTTCATCCAAATATCATCCCTAATTTCATCCAATTGAAAGGGGACTGGTTTCCCAATATCCCCTTGCATTCAAGCGCTGGATCTATGTACCTCCAGTGAGCTTGCCAGCAACCAGAACTTGTATGACTGCGAGATCTTTCTGACCTAAAGTGAGCCGTAAGAGGTCCTCCGAGCCATTGACACTTAGAAAAGTCAATCTCGCCGCAATTGGGAGTATTCTAATTCTACATTTTTCAACAGGTACACACCAGAGAGCTGCATTGGGTATGTTCGAACCTGTTCGATCACCCTCATTAAAAATCGAGCACGAGCGAGCACCACACTCGGCAGCAATGGGTTCGATCGAGTGGCACACCCGACAGCTGCTTTCTGAGTGTTCGAGTCTGTTTGATCATACTCTCTTCAAAACGATCACAAGCGAGTGTCCACACTCGACACCCGCAGCTAACCCGAAATGTGTTCAACTATTGCCACGGATACTCGGACAGAACACGGGTGTAGAAGAAATGTATCAAATTTTTCTGAGCAAAAATATGAGAAATTATTAATGTTGTATACACTTTAACAGTCAATATTATTGAAATACAGCATTTAAACTATATGTATGCATGTATCAAAGGAATGACGCATTTTAAAATTAAAAATATATTTGCATAACCATAACATAAGACCAGACAAGCTGTAACTGCCATTCGCAATTTTGCAACCAATAAAATCTTCTTTTTTCGGCCATTATTTTCAATAAATATCATGTAATACGTATCATATAACATTCTTAACACTCACAAAGCAAATTAATCAACTGTACTGACGATTACACATAAACAAAAAATGCTTTGCACACTCGAGCCTAAACTCGGACACTCGAATATATTGATCCGCAAAACACCCGAACCCAAATAAACACGTATGAACGACACTCGAGTGTTGTGATCAACACGTTCGTCTGCGCACAGTCGCTAACAAGCAATCCTTCTGCTCGTTCAAAGAAAGCAATACAAGCCGGTTTCGGGTAAGTGTTCGAGTGTGCACGGAAATTGTGTATCCGTTGCAGATCTCTGGTACACACACGGTTCGATAAAATGATGACGAGGTGGAATCATCTTCTTACTTTCAATTAGATTCAAATATCTCAGTAGACATACCTTTGGCAAAAATAGCGAAATGGGTGGGATTGATATTAACCGCCTTAAAAATTCGTGATGAGCCAAAAACGCTTCGACGATCTATGAAGTCTATGAGGGTGCACTTTATGGAGTTTCTAGATAACACAAGAGACAAACATGTGTCCAAGGGAAGTCCGTAATTTTTGGATCAACGCTACGATCTAACCTTATCTAGCATTTTATTACAACACAAAACATTAGTCAACTATTTTTCAAATATTGACTCTTTACCAAATACACTAGCGTAGCGGGCTTGATATTCGTGCACCTAACCTTAAATTATTTTATCACCAACCGGAAAATTCATAATTACAATGGTTGTAACCTTGTCGTCTCCCCTTTGAAATAGTTCAATTGCGCTCGAATTTCACACCTTTGACTTCTCCCTAAACCTCAACATGTTTACTAAGTTCTTTGCCTACAAGAATACCTTAACTTCACTGTATCGCATAGTACACAGAGCAAGAGGCTTTTATTACTCTCCCCGCAATCTAACATTGTCACTTCGCGAGCCTTGAATTTAGTTATTTCACGCCGTCATTAATGCAATCCGTATACTCGTATTTGCGCTGCCTAAACTGCTTAAGTTTCCAAAACTCGTTAGTTATCTAAAGAATATGTTTATGTAAATTCTAATGTAAATAGTGATTTGTATGTGTGTGTATAGTTGCCACCAGTTAGCAGTTAAAATAAACGGGAACACAAACTTCAACGCTTCACATAATTAACCAGTTGGAATTGCTTTAACGAATTACATAACTAGCTTACCGCGAATGAAAACTTTCGGCTTCCAAGCAATAAACCATTAATTCATATGAAAATTGCATAAAATTATGCATGTTTGGTGGGTGTGGGTGTGTGTACTAGTAAATAAATTAATTAGTTAAGACATCAGAAGCGAAAAGCGGCATGTAAATGTGGAAAGTGTTACAGCAGGAGAGAAAGTGTTGTAAATGGATAACCCTGCAGAAAAATCCAGTGGTGCCAAGATAGGGTTTAGCTCGGAAAATTATTTGGTATTCAACCTATTATCCGTGAAAGTTGTAAAAACTACACACAGTTAACTACTTAAGAAGATATAGCGGTACGGTATCGATAACTTTCGATACTTTTTCAGTTCAAGAATGAGTTCCGTGGATGGCAATTAAAATGGCAAGAACTGCGTGTCATTGATTGTTTGGCGCTATTAGCATTAAATTCATATGATTTTTTGATTGTCGTTTCTTTAGATTTTGTAAGCAACTCAAACACGAAAATATGAAAAATTAAACAATTTTACATAAATTTCGTAAATATTATGAAACAAAGTCAACATATATTTTTATTTTTATTGATAATAATGTTTTTTGACTATGCTATAGGAAATTTAATATTTGTTATCGACATATTTATTTTCATTCAAGTGTAAAAACATTTCTGAATAATGAAATGTAATAGATTTTGAGACTGTCACTTACAGAATAGCAAAATCATCTCAAGTCTCAAAAATTGTCTCTAACTCAAAATCTCAATTTTAGAGACTTGAGACTGTCTCACGTTACAGAATCGCACGGTTAGTTAGTCTTTACCTTCCAAAGGCGCGTGTATAAATTTAAGAGCCGTCGCATCATTAGTTTGTAAAGTCGAACTCGAAGCAAAAACTTGGCTTGATGATAAGTTTCCGGTCATAGCACCAGGAAACCCAACCATTGGGGAAATTAGCACCGAAGACAGCGAACGCAGTGGACGCCCAAAAGAGGCTGTTACCACCGATGAAAACATCAGAAAAGTCCACAAAATAAATTTGGATGACCATAAAGTGAAGTCGTACGAGATAGCAGACACTCTACAGATATCAACTGAATGTATACATCATATCATTCACGAATACTTGGGTATGAGCAATCTCTGTACAAAGTGGGTGCCGCGCGAACTCTCTTTTACCAAAAACAACGACGATTTGATGATTCGGAACAGTGTTTGGAGATGTTCAATCATAATAAACACGAGTTTCATCGATAAGTGACAATGGCTCCATCATTTCAGTCCGAAGTCCAATCGACAGTCATCCGAGTAGACTTCACCCGGTGAATCCGCTCCAAAGCGTGGAAAAACGCAACAGTCGACTGGCTAGATTATTGCGTCTCTATTTTGGGACAACCCTGATTACTGCTTTCAGCCAAACAGTCAAGGTAGCGATTGAAATTGCAACCTTCACGCCGAGCAGCTATACTGGCTTTAAGTTCACTGTCTGCAAACTTAAAACTTGTCAAGTGGTGCTTGAACTCAATAGCAACAGCTTCAAGATTTTTTCATATCAGACCTATATGGGTGCCTAGTCACAGACGAATTGGAAACGTGGTAGATGTCCGATGTCTTCTTACATTCTATCGTTGGACCCATATTAGTACCTTAAGTGAGCTTGACAAGCGTTGGTCAACGACCAGTACATGTGCGACCGCGAGATCCTTCTGGTAGGCTGGAACTTTTCAACTGACCTGTTAAACTTTTACTCACAAATATGTATATACCTTTTATATGCATTTCTACAAAGTAACCTTGTGCTTAACTTTCGTTCACGGTAGGCTTACCAGCAAAAAATCGTCTTCATGTAGCACGCAGCACGTTTACAGTATTTCTAGTTGGAGACCTTGTAATATACTAATATTCTACGACTTTTTTTTGGGTATCCTAACAACTCCCTAAAGTTATACGAAGAAAATAATATCAAGAAGTTTCAAATCTAATGAAAAGAATAACTTTTCCAAAATGTGATCCAATATAAGTTGAAAAAGGTTTGTATTCTGCATTACAACTCAGATTGCTTCTGCTGTTTTATCACTTGCGCCATCTGGAGGAACTGATTTATCGAAATTCCCAAGCCACTAAAGGGTTTCTGAGGAGAATTGCTATCGCCTTCCGACGGAGGACGGCCTTATTGTAAACATTTTTTGATCTTAGGCAATAACTGCACTAGAACCCTTATCCAAAGCAAAATCTAATAATTTCTAACTCCCATATTCTGACGACAGCTTACTATTCTATTGTATGGAATGGTACTTTACGGTAGACTAAAATCTTATTTAATTTTCATTAAATCGAATTTTAAGTTTCTTGAACGCTTTCCGGGGAGAGTACATTAGAGACTTCTAGTCGGAGAAAAAGTCCTACAATACCGCCAATGTTAATCGTGAATCGTTAGACAATGCTAACAATTGAAGTCCTTCAAAGGCGGCTTAAAATTTGTTCGGTTCGCAGTTTTCCCCACAGTATAAGTGGAAACGCAGCAAAATACCAAACCCACAACCCACCACAATCACTGAGTAGCACTAGTTCGACTCTTACCCACATTGCATTAATTATAAGACTTGTCGTGTGATAACAAGGTGGAAACTTTATGTTTAACAGGTTCTGATGTAGTTAACTCAAGAGCTCACATGCACACCTTTTCCTACCCACTTCGTGTCAGCCCACACACGTACTCAACCTAAACCGGCGACTTTGTATTTTAGTGCTCATAATGCGCTTGTAATGCGTCCAACTGGGATTTATCACGGCCTAGTTTAAGGAGAGAGGACGGGCTCATATGAAGGTAGACGCTTTTCACAGGCCTCTTTCACTTTCTTCGCTTTCGCTTGTTTAGCAAAGCTTACCGTATGTGTTTACCTGCCTTTCATTATTCGCCTCAGTCATTTAACACTAACGGTATCAGGAGTAAGGCTGGCGGGGCATTTCATCTCATTTTAAATGCGCGCAACAATTTCACCGCTGAGAATACTTCGCGCGCACGCAACAAAGCACCCACCCACCGCTCACACCATAAACACACTAGTCAAAGCTTAAATGCCTGCGTGTGAATTGTAGGCGTGCCCAAGTGGTGGGCCGTTGAAGTAGCAGCGCCGACAACGCCAAAGCGGCAACAAAGTTTTAACCTCTTAGCACAAAAGTTAAACTACAGCCGAACTTCTAAATCGACGCTCGGGCTGCGTGTGCGGCGGGGGCAAGCCCGGCATTAACCCCTTTTAATGGCTAACAATGCCAAACAAAATGCTACTCAAGATTATGCGCGGCCGGTGCGGTGGCTGTGGCATGAGCTATGAAGACGTGGAGTGGTTAGCGTGGCATAGCAGACGCTGATGAACGTTGCCGCGTAGTCGTTGTTTTTGTTGCTTTTCTATTATTACTGTTTCTATTTAACGGTTATTTTTATTGCACGCACACACAGTGCAATTTGCGGGGCACGGCTCGTTGTTATCACAGTTGTTGGAGTTGTTGCTAGTGCCACTTTTTTCCTGCTGTTAATGCTGCTCGTTTTACGGCTAGTAAATGCCATTTCCCCGAATATTATACAGGGTGGTGTGAGTAAAAATTAAGTAAATTTTGGGCTATGATGGCACCTGGACCTATATTGAAGAGATTGAATTCCAATTAAAACGTCCATCCAAAACTCTTAGTAAGGAAACAAGAAAAGAAACCGAGACTGGAAACTATACCGGAAACTCATGTGAAATATCCCTCAGCTACCATAAAAACGTTTGCCTCGAAGGAATTTATTACTCGTCTAATAATGAGATCGATGAAATCGTTTCCTGTTATAGTCTTTGACCAATCCAATTCAGAATCTTTTAGAATTTTCCTGGTCTTCCCGTCCCAACTTCCTTACTCTTATAGATTTGCTTGGTTCTAGGATAGTTAATTGACATTTTGCTCCTCGGACGGCATTTCAAGCACCGCACTGCTGCGCTATCTCCATTTTATACTATATGCTAACCCTGTAACTTTCCTGACATTCTTATATCACCCTTGAATGCTTACTAAAAAATATTGCTCGATTTTAACCTTGCAACGACACAGTGTCATAGTTCCGAGAGAGAGAGTGTTTCTGAAGTAGTATATCAGTTTCAAAGCAGATTTTGTCGAGCGCCTCTTTCTGCTTGAATATAACAGCCTACCCTCGAATTCAGTATTCCCGAATCGATCTACAGCGCGTCTACATTTGAAAGATTAGCTTAGTACCTGGGGATCAAGCTTGGAAGGAGGGCTGATGGAGGGGTTTACTGTCATGAGCTCTCTATCAACTCTAGCTTCAGACTTCCTGACTTCAGCGAAGTGACCATACACTCAGGTAACAGAGCGCCAATACTAGCCCTGAACTCATTAACAGTACGTTCAAGGTTGATTAAGGAGTACCTAACCTCGCTATCTATAGCATCGAGTGACTTTGTGATAAGACTAGTACGAGTATGGGTGCCAGGCCACAGCGGAAGTGCAGAAAATTGTAAAGCTGATGAGCTAGCAACAAAAGGCAGTCTAGAACCGCTATCGGTAGAATGGTCCGTGATACCGTTTCCTCTTGTGTTTTAGTACTAGATAGCTGGGCTTCGCGGAGGCTTAGCCACCGCTTGGCCATAATCGATACATGCGCTATCACAAAAGCCTTTTGGCCCAAGATCAATCGCAAGAGATCTAGGCTAGTGTCACCCTAATTGTGGGGCTTTTAACAGACCATTGCCCTATTGGTGTCCACTCAATAAAGCTGGGAATCCTACCAGACACCATCTGCAGAAGCTGTATGGAAGAAGATGATGTGAAAACAACTCAACACTTCCTTCTTGACTGTTCCGCATTAGGGAGGTCAAGACTTAAAGACTTGAGAGCGCATACCTTCAGACATCCCATCGAACTTTGCCCCAATTTATATTAAATAGTCTTCATTACCCGTTCTGTAGATCTTTCTTAGAAAACATTGTACTAAAACTTCTTTTTCGCAACATTCTAAAAACTCTTTCCTTTCTTAAGTTCAATTCTCATGCCACACCCTGTTAGACGACATATGTTACAGTGTACTTATGCGTCGTTTGCTTGAGGCGACCACTTCTCAGTCACTCACTTCGTAATGAGATCATAATATTTTGCAACGCCAGCGACAACAAAACCAATGGGGCTTCTAAGTGGCAACATTACATACAAACATTGTCGGAATAGCTTGATGCTTTACTAACACCAAGGAAACTGTAGAGATAATAATAATATTATTTAGTTGAAAGTGTTTGCGAACTTACAAAAGGAAACATTGAATAGATTTGAATAGTTGGAAATGTTCTCGGGTTTTTACTCACAACATTCGTATTTAAAGTTTTTTTTCTATATTCAACAAGCGAAATGTGAGTAATAAAATTTTTTTCTGCTTCATTGGTTCTTGGTGCTCCGGAAGTGGTTTCTTCGTTTGGCAAGTTAACGCCAGTGTGAAACTCGACGAGAAGTTGGTTTCGATTCGTTAATAGTTCCAGTAGTGTACTGGTTTGTACCTTTCGATATTCTATTGCAACACTTGGCTAAAGCATCTGTCGAACTCTTGACGGCTTCTTTAAAGTTAAAGGCTTAAAACTATTTCATAACCTGTGACCGCACACTCAATCCACAGTCTACGAGTAACATCAAGTAATCATTACAATCATTAAGGAGCTTAGGACCTGCAAGGAAACCTTTTTTTCTTAAAAGTAGTAAGGAATATTTTGTATTTTTGAAAGGGTATTATAGTTCAAGTGCAAACGAAGTTAACGTTTTCTCTTGTTTAGTACGAAGTTTTGCCAAAACCTGAACATATTTACCCACCTTTGATCTTCCCGAATTACACTCCAACGGAGTGGAGGTCTATCTCTTCCTTAGCTTCTACCGGCGAGTACCGAATCGAAAGCTTAGAAAACTGGAGTGTTTTCTTCCCTCCGGACAACATGACATAGCCAGCGCACACGCTGTCTCCTGATTCGCTGAACTACGTCAAAGTTGCCGCATTTGCATATAGAGAAGACTTTATTTTTGAGTTTACTCAGTCTAAAGTAGCACCTGTTGGCAAGTGTGATTCTGATTTGGATTTAAAGGTTGATATTCTTGTTGGTGTTGATGTTGGTTCCAAGATAGATGATTTTATTTACTACTTCAAAGTTACGACTCTGAACAGTGACGTACGAGCCAAGTCACGAATGAGATGACTGTTTGTTTGATGACAGGAGATATTTCGACTTGTCCTCGTTTACAACCAGACCCATACGCTTCCCCTCCTCATCCACCGAACGCAGAACACCGAACTAACGAACCGGTTTTTAAGCTGTACACTCCTATAGAAGATTATAGCCTCTCTACTAAGATCTACAGCCCGTATTAATTTCTCCAGCAATAAATTCAAGGAATCAGACGTAAGGAACCTCCTTGTCTGAAACCTCGTTTGGTATTGAACGGCTCGGATAGATCCTTCGCGATCCTGATGGAGCTTTTGATGTTGCTTAACGTCAGCTTACACAGTCGTATTAGCTTTGGCAAGTTCAGACATAGCGAGAGTTCCTTCTTGTGTCGAAAACGGCTTTAAAATCGACGAAGTTTGGGTGTTTTGATCTTCCTTTCACGGGTCTTTTTCAAGACTTGGCGCATGGTGAAAATCTAATGGATTGTAGATTTTCCAAGTCTAAGGCCATACTGGCAAGGTCCAATCTGTTTGTTTAGTCTTTGACACACTACGCTCGATATGGCTTTATATGCGACACGTATATTAAGGAGGCTTATCGCACGGTAATTGGCGCGGATTGTAGGGTCACCTTTTTTTATGGATTTGGCTGAACATACTTAGGTTGCTATCATCGGGCATGCTTTTATCCGACCATATCTTGCAAAGAAGTTGAAGTATGCATCTTGTCAGTTCTTCGCCACCGTATTTGAATAGCTCGCCCGGAATTCCATCGGCCCCTGCCGCTGTGTTGTTCTTCATATGAGTAATTGCTATTCGAACTGAATCATCTACGGTAAATGGAACATCTATTCTATCGTTATCGATTGGGGTCTCGGGTTCGCCATCTCCAGATGTTACACTTTCACTGCCGTTCAGCAGGATAGAGAAGAGGTCCCTCCATAACTTCAGTATGCTCTGTCCATCAGCATCTAGATCATCACTTAGGGTCCTACAAGAGTATACTCCGGTCTCGAAACCTTCCAGTAGTCACCGCATCTTCTCGGTGAATTTTCGAGCATTACCTCTGTCGGCCAGCTTCTCAAGCTCTTCATACTCACGCATTTTGGCTTTTTAGTTTTTTTAACTTTCGTCGAAAACAACAAATAAAGCTTTGAATGACACATTTCGCTTTTCTAAAATCAACCTCTTTTTTAGGAAGTATCAAACTTCATCTTCGAAGTCTTCTTCCACATATTAAGGATTATCAGGCAAATAGATTTATAGAGACGTAATCAAAAGTCATTACATCCTGCCATTCAGCTAGGTTTGGACAAGTATATGCATACAACCCCATAACCTCATCGATTATTCTGAAAAGTTACAAGCAACCGTTAGGTGAAGAACTCTCTTTATTACACTCTTTTGCAACAAGCTATGTTGGTGCAAAACAAAAAAGAAGAAAACAAAATTCAACCGCAAATCAAAAATTTCTGTCAAACCGCAGAAACACTAAAGTTTAATTTCCACTCAAAGCAAAAGCGACAAAAACAAAAGCAAACGACGAGCAGAGAAGAAAAAGAAGAAGAGGAAAATTTAAATTGCTGCAGCAGCAAGTTTGCACAGTCAGCAGTCAGTCAGTTAGCAACGCTTCGGTAGCGCTGAACACCTAAAATTTTTATAAAATGCATTTCTTAAATTGAAATGTCGTCGTCGTTTTCGTGTTGTTGTTTTTGTTGTTATCGCTGTTGCTGCCGTAGTTATCGTAGTTCTTGTTGTTGCAGCCGTCCTAGACGCTGCATTTGGCCACAAAATCACAAGCAACTGTATGCAAGTGTGCGAATGTTGGCACTAATACACATGCACGTGCACATATACATATGTGTGCGTGTGCAACTGTGCATTTACTTTTTGGTGGCGCTGCTGTCGATGCTGCCGCTGCGGTTGCAAGCTCTCAACGCAATTCCTTCGCCTTGTAGTAAAATTCCATTTAATGGCTGTGTGAAGTGACTTGTCTTGTGTTGCCACTGACAGACTGCATAGATGAAGGCGGGTGCACAGGCACACGCATACATATTCATACATGTATGTGAACATATATATGTACATATATGACGATATGTATATGTCGTTTGCTGCGGCAAGATAATAATATTCACTTGCACATAAAATAAATATGTTACCGTATGCGTGTGTGTATGTGTGTGTGCATGCTGCAGCTGCTCTCACCAGAGCCCGGGTCCCAAGACACCGTGGCAGCACTTCACTGTGTAATTCACTTCGTACTCTTTAGCTGCGATTGTTGGCGGCGACGGAGCCTTTCTGACTGCGCTGCAGCACTTCTTCTCGGTCTTAACTTCATAGCTGAGCCTTTGAGTGTTGTTGCCAATCCATGTATGGTCTGTGTGTGTGCGCGCAAATATGCGTCGTGGCTATGGAGGCGTCTTTCAACTGCTTTTTCATTTCATATTCAACTCTTTTTTGCTTTGCCATCACTTGCACACAAACCCAAGCACACATATATATACATATGTGTTTGAGTGTGTGTGTTTGTATCAATTTTGGTATTCGATAAATATTTAAATTCCCTACATTTGACAGTTATCGATTTACGAGTAACTGCGTGCAGTTCTTTTATTATTTGCCTTTTTTTCTTCGTTTTTCTTCGTACTTTTGCATCGTCTAATTTAAACCTCGCTTCGTGAAAATAAAATCAGCCAAAGAAATAAATAATAAAGTTTTTGCGAGTCTCTGCATATATGGAAATGTTGAGGTTGAAAGGAGGAGAAAATTTGACAGTCGCTGTCAAGCGATTTCGTTTTGACAGTACAGCATAAATTTTGCAAGGCGCATTGATGCTGCAGCAGACACAGGCACAAACGCATGCATGTGTATAAAAACCTACACAAGCACACATATTTCAATTTCATGATGTAAGAAATGAGGCGGTAATTTATTTTCTTGAAATGATTTTTACTCGAAATTTTTTACATACTATATATGTACATACATGTATGTATATAGATAAATTTGTACCTAGAACTGGAGTTAATAAGTCGGTTCATTTTTGACAGCTTAAATGTATATATGTATAGACTTTTCTCAAAACTACATCTCTATTGACTTCAGTTCTTCAACCGCACTATGTCCGTCAAGTCTACCAACAATTGCTTATCTGTCATAGATATTTAGTATGTGAAGTAGTGGTAAACAAAGTAAACTCAAATTGCCTACAAATAGGCGCATGCTTTGAGATTACACAGTGATTCGATTTTTCCCCTATAAAATCGCGTTTACGACAAATATTCTGCGGATCATTTTTAATAACTGTGTCTAAGAGACTATGTGTCTAAACCTGTTTCAAACCAGCGCAGGCACATAAAACGGAAAAATCGGCTACCTGTAAATCAACCTCAATTAAGGACCTCTCCGAGTCGATACCAAAGGAGGTTTCAGGCAAGGCGACTCCCTTACTTACGAGTTCTTCAATCTACTCCTGAAAAAAATTCAAGCTTCAGATCCGAATAGAGAAGGTACAATCTTCTAAAAGACATCGATATCTTTGACCATGACAACCGCGCCTTTAATTCTACTTCATTCCCTTTGGAAGGAGTGCAGGACCAAGTATTTCCTTTCATCAAAAAACGGATCATTCACTCACGACTGAACTCCTCATATATGTAAGTAGTTATGTTGAAACAAGTTATGTTCAATTTCATTCAAGGGGGACTTATAGGAAAAGTATACATAAATTACATTTTTTACATTTGGTTTTTATTCATTTCTTCTGAAATTAATATGGCTGATACGATTTTCTAAATCTTCATTGTTGTTTAGTAGCTAATTTGTGATTTTAAAATATTGGGTTGTCAAAAAAGTCTTGCGGTTTTTTTATTGATTTTTTTATTTTATTGAAATTGAAATGAATTTTTGATGACTCGTGCCCAGCTCTTGACCGATGCTACGGCTGCTACTATGCCGATCACTTTCGACCAATTCAGCAATTTTATCGCAATTTTCGACGACAGGCCTTCCGGAGCGTGGCGCATCTTCGACCATCTCTACACCAGAACGAAAACGTTGAAACCATCGTTGTGCGGGGGAAATGGAGACTGTATCGGGTCCATAAACTGCACAAATTTTATTGGCGGCTTGAGATGCATTTTTGCCTGTATCGTGGTAGTACTGTAAAATATGCCGTATTTTCTCTTTATTTTGCTCCATGTTTGCGTCGCTATAACTCACGAGCGACTTAAGAGAAACGACAATCAATCAAACACGTGTTAGCGCGTGAAATGAGCTTTCCAAAAAGGTATAGCATGACCCGATGCGACGAATAAAACTAGAACTACGCGCTTTCAGCGCCAACTAGCAAAAATACCGCAAGACTTTTTTGACAACCCAATACTTTCTGCGCCCTAGTTAAATGAAAGCAATAATTTTTTTTACCTAATTTTTTATTTAGTTTCTAAAAAAAATTTATCATAAATGCTATATGTATGTATATTAAGGGATGCAAAAATATCTCAATTTGTACAAAAAGAAAACTATAAGAAAGCAGTCCCTAGAACCATATATTTTCTTCGAAATTCGGTATAATAATTGGCTTTAATATGTCAAGCGAGCTGACAACTTCAGAAAACGCTATTCTCATATTTAATTTCACTTAATTCAACAGAATGTTGACATTTTTTTTTACTACTTTGCCCTTCATCTCTTTAATTATATATTTTCTTTTTTTATACAAAATTGTGTAAAGGTGAAATTTCGTTTCAATGTAGATAGGTAAACTTCAAGTTCTATCTTAGACATTCACTCGTGGCCACGCAAACCTTACCACTCAAAATTTTCAAGTATTGTGCACATTTGATTACATTTTTTAGCGGTACAGAATTTTTTTATTTAGAAATAAGTTAATGACATGTTATTAATAAAAAATATTAAAGATAAATCAAATGAAAGATAGTGAACTTTACAAAATGAACTCGAAATATAAGAGACTGACATGCGTGAAAAAATTATATTTTTTATTTTTTAATTTAATTTCATTTAACCTTTAACTGGTGACAAGCGGTCTCACAGGCCGAACGGAGTCAGTGAAACATCATTTCACCCCCTTCCTTGCGCCTCCTTGGTTTCAACGTCCCAGTAGCTTCTAGTTTAGTTGCGTCCACACCGTACAGCGGGACAGTTGCGTCGTATTGTCTCATATCGACAAGTTACATCGACATAAACTTCGGCATGGGCCTCTCAGACCTTACGTCACCACTTGTGTAACTTTTTAATATAATTTTTCTTTATTGTTTTTTCGTATTTTCACGGTTATTACTAGCAATGAGTGATTCCAAACCTCCTAAAAAGAAGCGTAAGGAGTTAGGAGTTAAAAATGTAGTGTCGAACAGTGTGATTGAAGTTTATTTGGCTCAGGAAGATTTAAGTGGATCAGAAGCTGAAAATGTTCCCAAAATCTAGACCAAAGTGATCACGACTCGCAGCGAACAAAGTGCTTCTGAAGATGAAAAACTAATTCAAGGGAATCAGCAGTCAGAAAGTGACAGTAATGATGAACCGTTATCAAGATTTGTTAGATGTTTCTTTGGTAAGAATCGTTTTAAGTGGGCAAAAAATTCGCCAAACAGAGTTGCACGAACAAGCCAGCATAACATTATAGCTTGTGTGCCGGAATCGAGGTTGAATGTACACGACGAAAGAGACCCCTTTTCACTGTGGAAGAAAATAATGAGTCCGGATATCTTAAAAGAAATATTGAAGTGGACAAATGAGAAAATTCGTGAACTCACACAGAGTTAGTTACTTAGCGCGTATTTTGGGTTCTGATTTGCTACCAGAACCCCAAAACTCCGAGGATATACCAAAATCATGGAAAACCTGTACCAGATGTCCTCCTAAGTTAAATCGCAAGTCTAATTACCAATGCCATTCATGTAGAAAACATGTATGCTTGCAGTGCGCTAAACAATTATGCCCTGACTGCCAATAAAAATTACCAAAGATTGACCATTGCCAGTTTTTAAAATTATATTTGTGATTACATATTTTATTTTATTTTTGTTAATAAATATACCTTAACTATAATGATAAATAGTATTTTTGTTATAATATGGTGATTTAATTTTTTTTTGAGCGTGATTATTGATCTTATCTCTGGATTTTTGATTTTAGTTCCTACATAGATTGTATTGAGTAGTTTTATTTTATTATTTTATGTATTCATTTAATGATTTGAAAGACTGCAGTAAGCTATCGTATATAGTTTCGATGCTATAGACAATGTAAAGCAGCGGCCTCTTAGGCCGCTCGTCACCAGTTAAGTTACACAAAAACCATGTCACCAGGCAAAGGTTAAACTATTTTTGAAATTAATATTTTATTTTCTTTCTAATTGAAACACGAAGCAGGTTTATCACTTTAAAAACAATAAAATCGTCAGCTTTTGTATAAGCACAGAAAGCCTAATTTGTGTTTTACTCATTAAACGTGATAAATTAAAAACTATAATTATAATTATGCTTACTAAAAACATAGAAAAAACAAATTTGATTAAAATTCCGAACGAACAAAAAAGTCCAAAAAAAATAAGAAAGTATAATGGTAAGGTTTGTGTGACACCGAGTGTATCTGCGAAGTATTACACCCTAGATGATTATTTCTATTTATTTATCAAATAAGTTTCAAACCCTGTTATTATTTTCATAAAATAAATAGCTTTTAATTTTAGTTCTCCGACTAAAATCACAAATATCACTAACTTATTACTTATATACTTATTTATACATATGGCTATAACTAAATACATAAATACATATGTGTTTCTTTACTTATTACCTTTTAGGTCATTCAACAGAGGCTCAGAGATGTTGAGTATTGCATACTTTCAGGCGTCTTCATTAGGCGAATTTCATCAGTGGCTTTATATTTTTGGCTTACTATAAATGTGTATATGCGTCATCAATACGTGACATAAGCTTGCTTTCGCTCCACCGCCACTAGAGCTGAATCAATTGCACACATTACAAGCGGTAGGTAAAAACCGACCCAACTGTAAAATCATAAATTTTATAATATGTATTCGAACACTCATATTGTGTATGACTACTATAGTGACCGTGGCCAGATTAGATTATGCCTAGCTAACGACGTCTAATCATAGACAACTGAGTAGCCAGTCTCTAGTTTAGGTTTATTATTAGGTTACCAATCCTTATTATATATAGTATTCAGAAATGGACTGCCAAGAACAAGAAAATAGGAATTCCTTAATTTTCCTTTACTAAATTTACCAAATTTCTTCTTCATAAACTCATTATTTTTTCGATACTTTCTGAAAATGATTTTTTTAAATAATTATTCCCTGCGCTTGAGACCGGAGATCCTATAAATTTTATATAAAATTATCAACTTGACTGTCATTTCCATCCATCTTACCGTTTGTACATACGCGAACTAGTTCCTTCAATTTTTGAGATATTGACCTAAAATACAGACACAAGTTCTTTTCTCGCCAAACATACTGACCACTTCAACTCAAGTTCTTGTAAGGAAAACTTTTTTATTTGACAAGGTATCGTCACGAAATTCGGGATAGGATATTGTCTCAGACATCGCTTCAATCTCGAAATATGGTGTTCAGATCGGATCATTATAGTTTATAGCTGCCATTCAAACTAGCCGATCAAATTCAAGAAAAGGATATTTTTATATCATTTTAATTTTGGAATCGGTAGTACCGTTAGTGACATCTATGCTAAATTTCACGTCAAAATATTCAATAGTATTTGAGATTTCGATTTTTACTATGTCCAAAATTTATTGAACAAAGAAGTGCAATAATGCACAATTTCATACTGTTTTGGTTATTCGTGATCATTTCATCACATTTTCAACTAATATCGTGCCGCAAGCACCGCAATCTCCCGATTTACCTTCGGGTTACTTCCGTCTATTCAGCAAATTCACATGACCACTCCGAGGACACCATTTTGACTCAATTGAGGGCATAAAAGCTTAATCGAAGTCTCTGATGGCCATCATGACGGAGAATTTGTTATGTTGACTGGAAAATTCGTTGTCATAATGTATTGCAGCGGGAGGGGATTACTTTGAATGAGATGAAATGGACAAAATTAACCTTTCAATTTGATCACAGTAGTACAATTATTAAATCATGTGAAATATCACAACTTCGAATTTTTGGCTACCAATAATGAAATATGGTAATTAATACTAGTATGATAGGTTGGCAGATATTTGCAAAAAACAAAAAAATTTAAGAAAAATCTACACATTTTTATGTAACTTTTGTAAATGTTAAAATCAGTAAGGCAGCATTCGTACTATTTTTTATATTTTATTTATATTATATTAAAAAATCTTAGTAATCTTTGTACAAAAGTTCTTTTGGCAAGTATTCCGACCGATAAAATAAAATACTTACGCAGATAGAGTAGAATCAGAAATACTTGTACAAATAAATCGCTATCTTCAGAATACCAAATAAATATGCTTAAATTTTTTTTTTTTTTTAATATTGAAATATAAAATTATATTTTTCATAAAAGTCTGTTGCTTATCTAAACTTATACTAAAGCTGTGGGTATGCCATTATATTTTTTCATTTCATATTTCCAATTACATATGCTTCTGAAACTGTGCAGAATGTCGACAGTGGGAGAGATCGAATGTGAACGGGTGGATAAGTAACATCTGTCAATTAACAGCACACTGTCGCTGAACATCAGGTGAACATAAGTCAACTGCATGCAAATATGCAGCAACAAACACTGTAAATAAAAAGTGAGTTCCTCTCATTTTCTTTGCGAATTCCAATTGCTTTTTCTTTACCATACCAAATGATGTTGCGAGCACAATTCGCAACAACACAGAGAAAATAACTGCTTACTGAACTCTATTCTTATTCTCATTTTGCTTAGGGACAAATGGAAATGAAAGGAATGCGTACGGGATTTTATTGGAAAGGATAAATATGTGTATACATATGTATATGAATGCACATAAGTATTGCTCAAAAATAATGTGCACTGCTGCTTGGATGGCTGCGCTAAAACTTCTTTTTGACCGATCGCCTAACATTATGACAATTTATTTATTATGGGCGATTAGTACTAATGAGTGGAAGGACGCAAATGTGAATGTAAGTAAAGCAAGATTGCATATTGCATTGTATTTGTTATGCTTTTAAGTATTCTAGTAATATTAAATCATAGTATTATATATTTCCACAGATTTACCAGCGCACTACAGTCGTATATGAAATACCCATAAAAATGAAAGGGAGCTGATTTCAGAAACTCCAAAAATGCAAGGAAGCTGTAAACTTCTGCTCGATTTTGGTATTTTCAATAATGAATGGAAGTTGTAAATCTTGGACAGATTTCTGTTGGTATGATCGGTCTATATTGTTTAAGATTTATACATAAAACAATATAGGGAACTTAAAAAGTCACATAATCATAAGGACGAGATGAAATAAAATTAGCATTGTGGTGCTTTAAGCTCCCAAGCTGACACCGTCGAACCGCTTTATGCTCGATCACCTGCTCCAAAATACGAAACAAGCTGACAATTGGGAGCGCATATGGAATGAATTATTTATTGATCTAATGATAATATGATACGTGTACATACATAGATGATAGTACTTAAGAGGCAATAAAATCATTTTAAGTGGCAATATATCTAATAAAAATCTATAAAGTCTGGATTAATTCCATTTTTCTTCTATGATTAATGAAAATCTAATAAATTGGTAAGTTGCAAGATAAGGTCTAGATTCTAAATTAAACATTTAGATTAGTTTAGGCCGAATTTTTATTTTTTCATCTACGGGGTCCCCCATATTTTCTAAATAATCTGGCGCCAGCCTTGCACCAGGAAAACAGAAAATATAGCAAGGAGTCTATTACACTGGCAACTCAAAGTGATTGTTGTTGTTATTTTAGTAAATATGGGCGAACTGAGTGCTCATTCCAAACTAACGGAGCATAAATACTACACATTTGAGAGACGTAGAAATTTGAAACACATAATTTGTTGTTGTCATTATGGAAATGCGTTTGCATTAGAATTACACAAGAATTAGCTATAAAATAGAACACCTGCTGATCGTTATGGGCGACTGGTTGTTTGCTGAGAAATTTATGTTTGATGGATGGCGTTTTTTACTTTTTTAATCATTTTTTTTTTTTAATATTTTTTTATTTAAATTTCGTAGAATTTTCAACCAATCGATCGCGCAGGTCAACAGGTGCCCATAATAAAAACAAGCTAATCTATTTGAGTGCAGATGCTAATGGTTTTGTTGTTGGCAGTTCTGGCTTCCAATGTTTGAGTGCAAAATGTTTGCTTTTGCTACAACAACTGAGAAAGGTACATATGTATACGGCCTATCCAAAGTGAGAGAAAATTTTGGAACTTATATTTGTTGCTACTTTTTTGGAAATTCAACCCAATTTAAGGGACAGCAAAAATATATGAAACATCTATTTGTTGTTACATTTTTGGAAGTGCATTTGAATTAAAGGGCACGGATCAGTGCTACACCTTATCCTTGTTAATTTTTTTGATCGCCTGGTGAGGTGTTGCTAAGCTGGTAGTCGTTTCTACTACTTACTTGCACTTTTTTCTATCTTGTTCTTCTTTTTGACCAGATTTATTTTATAATTTCTGCTGTACAACGAAAAACCACAAGGCGCTCATAATGCTATGCGTTCATCAGGACATTTACTTTTCTTTGTTTTTGCGGCATTAGTTCAGTCCTTGGTTTCCTTATATCTGGTGTGAAACGCATTAAGAATCGAAACATATGCTTATTGTTGGCTTGCTGGAATGGTTAAGGTAACCAGAAAAAAATATATGCCAATTGCATTTGCTAACTGCATAAGTCTGGTCGCCTAGTATTTTGAAATTTTTTCTTTCTTCATTTTGATTTAATGACGATGAATGTCATTCAAAGGCGGACTTTGAAAAAAAAATCCTTATGCAAAGGAGCAACAAAGTTGTAAAATAAAAAGTTAGGGGTGAAAAAATTCTCGTTAGTACCGACGAGAACTACATATGAGTGTGTAGAACAGCCTGTTAAAATTTGAAAGCAATCAGTTAATTATTGTTAGCCTAAATCTACAACAACCGTTAGATGAAAAAAACTACTTTGGCAATATATTGCAAGAATAGAGAAACGATGTAACCGAAGTTAGAATACCCTTCAGAAATAAAAAAGTTTGCATTAAAGAGTCGGTTTCCAATATGAAAAATTTCTTCAGATTTTCCAGCATCTCCTTAGACATTTGGACGTAACAAAGCAACTCTTAATTTTGCATCGAATCTTACTCAATCTCTTTACTTTCTTGACACCAACAACAACAAATATTTAAAACCAGAGTACCATTATGTAACAACGATTTTATTTGTAAAACTGGTACTTCCACCTGACTAATTTCGACCGTTTGTATGTTGCATGTTGCATGTTGCGTGTTATCTTTCCATAAATTTTTTCAAATCCCACATGTCACAAGTCTTCTTCGATTGCCGCACCTCACAGATGGTATGAAAATAACTCATACAATTTTTAACAGTCATATAGAATATTTTATCAAAAGCCTGAAGATGTACACAATTCTCATTTTGACCAGCGTCATTTGGTTGACCCTTTACCCATTTAGCATAGAGCACTGGACGTCCGTCTTTAAGTGACATAAATTTACGTTTTTCGGCCAAATCGGTGACACCAAGCCAGAAATAAAGGCTAACGTAACCTTCATTCGTGGTTAGATAGGAACTCAGTGCATTCATCTCAGCTGCCGATTCAATTACGGCCAAATCCATATCATAGTTGCGACAATAAAGCGCCGCATTGAACCAATTCATCTATAATTAAGAGACTTGAATTACATAATTTCAATTGTGAAACTTCTAAGTAAATTACCGCAGTAGCAGAATTTATTAGATAATATTTACTACCGATCTCTATTAAGGGTTGTGTCTCACTCTCACCTGTAATTTAGAAATAATAATAATTGCTGAAGAAAAAGTTCATATACTTCCAGCAGAATTACTCACCACAACTTGAAATATTAATAGACTTCGAAAAGACGCTCGCAAAGCACAAAATTATAATACAACATTGTGTCAAACCCATTTCGTCGTTGATTAAATACTTCATTAACACTGTATTTGTATGCAAACGACACTGAACACTGTTTATCGAACAATGTGATTATGGAATGGAATAGCATCTTTATATATATAGATTTTTGTAATGACTAAATTTCCCAATTCCCGCAAATCAAAATTCTATAGAAATTGAGTGCGTGTGCTGATCTAAATTCGACGGAATTGTAGTTTGATCGATCGCTCGCTTCGCCGTTATAAATTTCAACAATTCAATGTCGCAACAAGTTAGAGTTTTAATTTATACAATACGAGTATCAGATGTGTTCCAAAGTAAACAGATTTGAATCTAGCGCCGCCTGGTGGCGTCATCTATATGTCGACTGACTTTATCGATTGCACAGCGAGAATTTCATGACATTTTATTGATTTGAAGTTATGTTATTGCGTTTTAAGTGTCAGTATGTTTCGTGTTATTGGTTACATTAAATTTCGTTTTAAAATTGGTAAAACTTTTACCGAAACGTTTCAATTGATGAAACAAGTTTACGACGATGATTGCCTATTCCGTAGCAAAGTGCACGAGTGGTTTCAAGGTTTTCAAAGTGGTCGTGAGGACATAAATGACGATCAACATGTGGGCCAATCAAAAACCATGATCACCGGAAGTTCCATCGAAACTGTGCGAGAATTCATCAAAAATCATAAAAAAAATCGTGGAAATGGAATTGAAGATCTCCAAAACATCGATTTATCGCACTTTGACCGAATATTTGGGCATACGAAAGGTGTGTGCACGGTTTGTTCCACACGAATTGACTGACGATCAAAAATTGCTCAGAATCCAACATTCGAAGGACAATTATTTAAACAAAAATCACATTTTAACCATTAACCACTCCCCGTATTCACCTGATATGGCAACGTGCGACCTCTTCCTTTTCCGAAAAATACATTTGCCTATCAAAGGAAAGCGTTATGCAGACGTAGAAGCCATTCAAAAGGCTTGCACCGGCATACTGGCGGCCATACCGGCCAACGAGCTAAAACACTCTTTCGATGTGCTTTTTGACCGTACAAGAAGCTGTATTGAAGCAGAAGGAGATTATTTTGAATAAAATAAATTGATTTTTTTTAAGTCCTGTTTACTTTGGAACGCACCTTGTACATACATATATCTAAGAAGGTGGTGTAAGAATTCCAAATCGTTCGCTCCAGCCGTTAGGGAGAAATTTTGCTCACCGGCTGTGAAGACAACGTTTCGAGAAAACGCCTTAAAGTTTCTGAAGCCGATTACACAAAGTTAAAAAATTCTTGAATATGCGAATACTATGCGAATATTTTCAAACTATTTACCGAATCAACTTCAAATTTGTGGAGAATATTTTCATTCACATATTTATATGTACATTCGATAAATATGTGCAAGATAAAATCGATTATTTTAAATTCACAACTGGAGATAACCCCTTAGACCACGCGGAAGAACTATTTCCTTTTGTAGTGTGCAGATGAGGGTGCTTACCGACATTTTACAACACTATTTCAACCCATTGTACGATTCTGTATTTCACCGTAAACAAAACATTGCAAAAAGTACCGGTGTGGAAATTGCAATTCATAGTTCAACAACAAGTTTTTGAAATTGAATCATCAATAAAAGTGCTTTCCATAAAAGCCTAATCCACATATGCGTACATGAACAAATCCACCCCACTACATTATCCACAACAACAACAACAACAACACACAAATGTAACAGTACAGGCACACCATTTTATCACCGCCACAGCGCTTATCTTTACAACACCTCTGCGCAGCGCAACGCTCACCGCACTGCGATAAGTAATCTCTGAATTTACGATTATTGATTTCACATATAGCCTATACACAGGTGTCACAACGATAACTAACTGCGAACACAGCGTACGCACTGCGACCAACTCTAATGAGTAGACGCTACTTCATTTATCATTACGCTGACACACACAGTAAGTCACCGGACAGCGGCAAATTAAGACGTAGCATTAGACCTGGTCGAGCAATTCAATTAAGGTGAAACAGCACTCCAACATTTATAAGAGAGATTGATTAGCGTAATGGCACCACCACCACCACCACATGGCGGACCACCCGGACCGCCACCGGGACCGCCACGGCGACCATTAGTTAAAGTGGAAATTATACCACCGTGGCGACGACGACATCATCACCATCACCACCACCACTCACCGCCGCCGCCGCCACCACCCAGTCAGCCGGTCGTTGTGGTGGTACCAGGGCAACCACAGCCGCCACCGCCACCATACGGCAGCGGCTACTATCCACCGCCACCACCAGGGCCTGATTCACACTACCACAATCCGCCGCGTTATTAAGGAAATCGTTTGAAGTCAATTGGAACAATTTAGTGTTTTAAGCGCTTTTCTAAAGCAACTAGTTAGTAAGACACCTGGTGTGGTGAAATATGAATTTTTATAGTATATATATATATGTATTAGTTATGATTGCTTAAAATTGTTTAATAAAATTGATTTTTTTTACCATATCAAATACAAGGAACGTTAGTTTTTGCTAAAATATAACAGTTTGTTTGTGTCTACAGTGCTATCAGCCTGCAGTTATCAATTGTCATAAAACATTTATCAGCGTATGGTCTGTTATTCGAGGTTTAATAAAAAGCTTATAAGCAATTTTTGTTTACTTCCATACAAATGTATAGGTAATTACTGAATTCTGATTGGTAGTAATTCTTCAGAATTAAGCAGTTATTTAGTTATGGCCAGCGTAATCCCATTGATTATATCGTAGCCCCTAAGTTCATATTGAGACCAGACAAATTTGATAGAGATATATTATATACGAGATATGTATGATTAAGATGTTTATTTGTTTATTTTAAGAACTCTCTAGACTAACGGACTCGTTTGAAGATGAACATTACATTATCCATCTTATAGTCTTAGTTTTTATTTGATCATTTGTTCCTTCTGTGGCTTTTCTATACAGTTTACACCTCTGTTAGATGCACGTTGGAGCATCTCAGTTGAAAAATGACGGCAGCAGCAGTTATTATAAACCCAACCCAGAGCTGTTGAATTCTATGAAAATATTTTTTTATAACAGATATACGCATAAAACCTTCACATTTTCTTCCAAGAGTTGTTAAATAGTCCAAGCTAAGAAGATAGTACTTACTTTTATCCGCAATACCACGCTATACTACTTAGTAACTGAGTAACTTAAACCGCATGCTTTGTGAATACCTTTATTAAATTCTTCTACAAACGCCACCTCTTCTCTTCCCCACCTTTTCATGCAAAACCTATGTCCAAGTATGCCACATCGTAAAGTAAACATCGTAAAGTAAACAACAAAGCTTTTTCCCACAAGTAGATAAGGAAATAAATAATTTTTTTTCTGGTCACTTCACTCAACAGAATGCGTATCAAAAGCTTTTTCCACAAAAGCGACGAAAGAGTGGATTGCAAAAAAAATATTTGATAAGTTTTTTTGATACAAAGGGTTCTCCACTTCAAGGTTCTCTACTTTTTTAAAGAAAAAAAATACCGAAACTACAAATTAATGGCGAATAATTATTATATTTCATAAGAAAATACCAAGGTAATTATTTTTTGAAGAATATCTCTTTTGCGTCCAATTTTTGATTTTTTTCTGGATGAAATGACAGCTCTTGAATCTCTTCAAGTTGCTCTTTCTCCCAAATGTGGCAATTTTGATAATTTACATACTCGTACCCTTTGAGGCAAAAGTGGGCCTCATTGATGAACAAAATTTGACTCGAAGACGTCGGATTTTCTTGGAACTTGTCAAAACCCCATAGAGCTTGTGAAGGTCGAGCGGTTTCTGTTTTTTCCCAAGCTGTATTTTGTATACTTTCGTTCCATACGCCAGTCCGAGTTGCTGTGATTGGTGCCAAATAGACTCTCCATGGTCTTCGTATACACTCTTAGCTACGGCTGCTATATTTTCTTCAGTGCCTGCTAGGCGTGTTCTATTCGGTCGAATGTTATCCAGTAGTAAATGCTTAGTCTTAAGATGGGTAATGATGTTGCGAATAGTACGGACAGTAGTCCGATTATATTGACCTTAAGTTAAGTAAAGTGCGCGAAATACATTCTTTACAGAACGTGCATTTTTGTAATAAAGTTGAACGGTTTGTAAAGGTTGTTCGCGCGTAAGTCTTTGCAAGATAAAGTATCAAATAATACTGAACAAAATAACATGACAGCTCGACACGACTGACGGTTGAAAAAAGTACCTCTACTTGGATTACCCGTTATATATCAAGATAGTGCTGGGGACACTTTATATCTGTGATTTTTGTTAGTTTTTAAGATTTGTGCCGAGCAGCCTAATGAGGTTGGTACCTATGGACAACAATCGCCTTGAAAATATACTCGTTTTGATCCAATTTAAGCCTTTCCACGCTCAGTCCAACTTTCCATATACTTGTCCTAAGTCGTAATATTGGTTTTTCCATTTCGGCTCATTTTTGGAGCGCCAGTCGCTACATTGTTTGTCGTATTCATAAGCTCACGACTGGTCACGAATATTGATGTGTTTTATGAATGTAAGGTGTTCAGCTAGTTTGTTAAGCAACCCTTTTCCGACCTATGTACTTGTATATTCGAAGATGTTTATGCAAAAGATTCATATCTTCTGTTGTTTAAGGGTTCCTTGTGGAAATATGTGCTCTAATTTTATAAAACGATTATTAAGTAACAATTTTTTTAAACTTTTAATTATTATAAAATTTTTCAGAAGTTACATTTTTATTTTCATACAAATATGTACTTTATTTTTCCATTCGCTTAATACCTTTGGTAAATTTTTATTTTAATATGTAGATTTTTACATTAATCTGAATATTTAAAAGAATTAAAAGAAAATGTCAATGCCTAAGTGCATATCCAGTTTCATTTTAAGTTCTCTGAGAGCTCTTTTATTGCATGCAAAAAGTAGTCAAAAGAAGTATGCACACACTTACCTTACAAATAATTTATTTTAGTCAATAACAACTACTGAATTAAAATTAAAAGTTTAATGCAAATAATTTATAATCCTTTTAGGTTCCAAATATTCGGCTGCAGAAAAAGGCAGCTTGAAATTTTTGTCTGCAATTAAACTGTAAAATCAGATGAGACTGCGCGCTTATGCACATGCGAGTTTGGTGAAATAAGTTGCATCAAATGAGCTAGCGTGCATTGGAAATGAAATATCGCATGCGAGTAAATTGTATCATGAGAGCCTATCCGCTCATCACTTATCACAAAGGCAACGAAAACAATAGCAAAACAATTATCACATGAAATGGCAGTTATGATTGAGCGCTGGTGAGAAGGATAATCGCTCTCGAACAACACAAAATAGCATCAATCTCATCTAGTATAACGGATAAGCTCTTTAGTTTATGTGCAACGAAATGAAGTGAAGAAATATTTCCACATGAAAATTATTGCGCGTTATTTTGATGGTGAAAAATAAGTGTTTTTAAGTGTTTAGTGAATACTTTTGTGAAATCTAAAGTCATTAGTTAGTGCGCGTTGTGTTAAAATTAGTTAAATTTGTTTAGTGTTTGTGAATAAAGTGTTGTGAAAGTTTCAATTCCAGTTTGTGCGCGTTTGAATATCATATATGTATGTACTTACATACATACATATCTGTTGGAGTACAATGTGAATGGCGAATGTCGAGACTCCTTTATGATCGGAAAATCAACAAGGTAAGGTAAGTCAGTATTACAAATATGTATGTACACATATACATATGTATGTACATGCATGCATAAACATGTCTATAATTCCTGAAATTAATTACAAAACCTTACAAACAATACATTTTGAAATCGATTTAAGATGTTTGCTTGTTGCACAAAAAATGTTCAAGGCTTTCATTTAAGAATGAAAAAAATTAATATTATTCATATTATTGCATAATGTTCACAACATTTTTATGTACATACTTACATTCCGTTGTTTCCGAACTGCCTTGTCTAGTCCTATGAAGTTATATTAAAATATGCGTATGGCTACGAATCATATCTTCTGGTGTTCTGAATTGTGGAAAAAGGGGTCAATCGGTATTAAATCAGGGCTAGAAGTTAGATTAAAACTCATGGATGCCATCAAACGTGGTCTTATGTGGTTTTCCATAGGTCCAGGGATTTTCTCCCATAATTATTACTCCCAATATGGCTGTAATAATAATAAAATAACTAAAAATTATATGCGTAGAACTAAAAAACTAGAAATTCGGAGAATGCAGTCATGAATAAATGTTTTAAGAAAAAAATATTCACAGTTCTTCCAAAATCAGACCTCTTAATCTTTACTTATAGATTTTATCACACAAATTTTATCAATATTGCAATAGTTCTAAGAATTTATCATCAAAACTGAAAATAAAAAAAACGTTAACGTTCTATAATATACGTATAATACTCTTCCACTACAAGAATATAATTTCGATCTTCTGAGATTGCAGTTTTGCTATAGATAATGATCCATGGCTGATTTCGTGAAAATATCCCATCAAATTAAAAGGTTTTCCTTGCACGCTTGTTCTGTTTGTACTATAGTGGTCTACTACCGATGGTTCCGATAAATGAGATGCTTCTTGGGTAGAAAAACACGTACAGAGGAACAGACGGACGGACAGACAGACGGACATGGCTAAATCGACTCAGTTTTCAATTCAAATACATGATTACGCTGGTTCTGTTTATATTATGGTGGTCCACTACCGGCGATTCCTGCAACTGAGAAGCTTCTAGATCGGAAAAGAAGGAACAGACGGGCAGACAAGCAGACATACCTAAATTGACTCTGCTCGTCAACCTAATCATTTATATATTTGTATATTTAATAATATTTCCGACGTTTCCTTTTTGGTGTTAAAAACTTCGTGGCAAACCCTGCTGGGTATACCAATAATATTTTAACAGGTTTTAATCTTTCACCAAACTTTTTCAATTATAAATCTCCTTCAGTCTTCTTAGGTTAGGTTAGGTTTATCTGGTATGCCAATAAGCCACGCATGGGCCAGTTTTGATCTTTTGCGATAGCAGATGGAGTTCAGTTGCTAAGTCCAAGAGGAGTAGTCATCCTTTAGCGCTTGACACGAATTTCAACAGACTCTGTGGCCTCACGTACTCACTCCAAAGTAACATACCGTGGGACGCCAGATGGATACAGCTTAGTTTTGCCAATGCGGGACAAGTGCATAAGAGATGTTCCATTGTTTTCCTGTTGCCTTGCTCTTGACTTTCCCTGCAGTCTTCTCGATTTGTCATCCTCATCCTGCGAGCAATGTGTCACCACCAAACAGTGACCAGTTAGTATTCCCATCAATGTCCGACAGTCTCTTCTGTCGAATGCAAATAGGAATTCGCGTACTTCGGATCTACCGTTTTGCAAATAATTTTTGTAGTTTTGCACCCAGGTAGCTCGTTCCAACGGGTTTTGATTTTCTTTACTATGCTTCTGTCAAGATCGTCCTATAGGCAATGCATGGGTTTCCTGATGTTGATCACGTTTTCAGATGTTAACCGTACACTCGTCCACTATTTCATTGCCCTCGATGCCTTAGTGGCCCGGGCCAGTAATAGTGAGGTTGCTTACGTCTTTTAAACCTTTTAACTGCTGCCCTGTGTCCCAAGACACTTTTGCTCTATAAGCGATACGAGGTTACTGCCTTGTTTTCTGCTTGGCTGTCTTTGTAGACGTTGACTCTGGAATTGCCTTAGAGGCCAGCTCCGTGTCTTTCGCAATAGCAAAGACCTCACTTTGAAATATACTGCAGTGGTCTGGCAACTTGAAATTTTGTCTTGTGCCTTACTATAAATAGTATGCATATTTCCGCTTTAATCTTATTAGCTTTATATACACATTGCAGAAATTAGTTGAACAGGTGGCAACTTCATTTTGTCGACAGAATTTTTATTGCAGCTTTGATACCCCATTATTTCGTTTATTTGTTTAATTAAATAATCAAATCAAGTTATTTAAAATTGAACAAGTGGCAACACTGTTCGAAAATACTTATAATAAATATTATTTTAATGAGAAACGAGAGAATTTCGTTAAGTTATGTACGTAACTGTGTTTCTCTTTCCATTCTTTTATCTTTCTGAAAATATCCATTAACATTTTTTTAAGCCTCAGTGCAAAATTTCGCACTATCACCTTCGCTCGCATTGATAAAAATAATCACGCATAATTTGCCTAAACTTATCAAACTTATTTGGTTCGCACAAGCCCACATACATGTTCACATAACTTATCAGCCAAACTGACTCACAATTAATGCCGCCAAGAATCCCCGATTTTCATTTGTGCGTATTTCGGTTTGCACCTGAGTAATCCACCTCAAATCAGTGGTTTAACACTTTTGGTTATATGTAAACAATTACGCCATTGCGCTGGCAGTTTCAACGCAACGCTTTCAGCAAATAGACGTCCCACAGCAATCGACAGCTGCTGACATTCAAACCGCGTACGCTGCAGTGCGCCTCTAAAAGACAGAGTTTTTGAATTGCTTATTGTTTAATTGAATTCAATTGCGTGTCATGCCGCCACCGATAGTGTACTATGAAGATCCATATTGCGATCGCCCTTATTATAACAATCGTCGTCCAGGTTTTGAGATTGATATTTTTCCCGGAGGGATTGTCGATGCGTTCTTTAATCGCCCTCCTCCACCGCCGCCGCCACCTCGAACTGAGATCGTAGTTATGACTCAAGGTAATGCTGCCGGCTATCCGCCACCACCTCCACCGCCTCCGCCATATATGCCGCCACAAGCACCATACTACAGCAACAATAATGGCGGTTATAATAACGGCCCTGGCGCCTACGGCTATCCGCGACACTACAATAATCCGCCCAATCCGCGTTGGTAGCGCTGAAGTGACTGAGGGAGTTCACGTGAAAATCAGTGACAGTGAAAAACTGATTGAAGACAATTCTACATACATACTTCATTTGAAATTCTACTGAGTGATGTTTGTTATGGTTGCTCAATAAAAATGTTTAATAATTTTAGGTTATTTATTTTATTTAATAAAGAGATGTTTGTTGTTTTAAGAAATGTGCAGCTTTTCAAAAGTGTTTGAAACCCGTATTTTTATACAGCCATTTTCAAGAAGGAATGCTGAAGATATTTTCCTCGGTCGATTATTTGTATGTTAAGGTTTAAGTGTTGAAAAGCTTGTTTCTTCATTAACTTCATAGGACAAGAATCTACATACAATAATTTTAAATTAGTTCTCCGTTTGAATAATTGAAAACCATATATGATCTAAACAATATTCATATAAGACTGACAGTTCCAATTGATTTTATGATGAAATCGGTAAAATCTAAAGACTAGTGTTCTGAATATACATAATATCCACAAGGTGGGCTGAAAGGTTCGTAGGTTAAGATGGAAATGTTTTTCTTTTTTGTAAATTTTAATTCCAATACAATTATCTTTGGGGGCGATACAATGATTATAGCGGTCAAAAAATGTTCAATACGATTTATTTAATACCTACATTTGCATTAAAGCTCTGTTTTTGCAATTATCTCTTCATTATTGCTAAACTTCTCTCCAGCGTGCATTCTCTTAAAGTCTGAGCACAGAAAATAGTCTCTGAGAGCCAAATCTGGAGAATACGGTTAATGCGGAAGCAATTCGAATTCCAATTCTTGAAATTTTTACATCGAATTCATTGATTTGAGACACAGTGCTTTGTCTCGGTTAAGCAGTACTTTTTTCTTCTTCAGACGGGACCGTCTTTTTCCGATATTTTTTCGTTCAAATGCACTAATAACGCAATATCAAAGTCGTTGTTAATGGTTTTCTTCTTTTGAAGATAGTCGATGAGTATTAATTTTATATCGTGTGTACCAAAACACAACGTCCGGTGTGCTTATCGTGACTAACTGTTGACGACAGCCTTACCCCACGACTCTCAAGAGCATGGCATATCAAATCAATGCGTTGGTCAACGCACTTAATATGCCTGGGATTTTCAGATTTCCAATTGGCAGTGTGAAATGGGCTCTCTATCCTGCTTGGAAGGGTGTGAGCCCCTCCAAAACCTCTGCCGTACTTTGCGTTCGGAACCCGGTTGCAATGCATCTTCATATTTAAGTGATAAAGTGTCCGTTCTTATCGAATTTGGGTTTTAACTACAATTACCACGATACTCCCCGAGGGGTAAGTCCGCTCCCCGTGGTACCAGAATTAAGTCTCTGGTCAGATCTCGTGACCGAAACTACTACCAGTTGAGCTTCCATACGACTCTTGACTGGTGACCAGATGTGTGGACTCTATACGCACATTACACTCACACACTATTCACACAAAAATCTGACTCTAATATTCAGTTAAACGCCTTTGCCGCCTAAACAATTCACGCGCAAACGATCCTAACTATTCGGTATTCCGACTAGTGGAGATCACACCGCTAAAATTTTAACTTATCAGTCCAGCTAATCCCCGTACCACCTAATGTTCTAGTACATCGGGCATTCTGCAATTACATGCGCTCAGTCCTCAGTCGACTTATAAGATAGGTGCCTCTGATGCAAAAATTCGTTAGGCCTTTGCTCCGTAAACAAAAAACCCAGTCTCAGACAAAGTCTGAAGGTAGGTTTTTCCACCTACATACATCTGGCGCTATCAACTAGAAATATCTTGCACTCTAGATATATCTCTCTCTCTCCACATCATCATCGGAAATCATATCATTCCGCAGCAGTGACACACTCAAGCCGCTTCTTAACCAGAATGCTACAGCGCGCTATATGGTAATCACGTCAAGAGGAGGTGCACCTAACAAAACCTGCATAGCATCTGTTTAGAAGATGCAACATACAGCCATACAAGCCAGCATCATACAACGCTTTATTGGAAGAAATTTTTTCCATTCCAAGACTGTCGTGGCTGCTTCCCACCCTACAGCGGCTTCAGAAGTGGCATAGGCCACAAACAAGCCAAAATCACTCCGAAAAATGCGCTGTACTTTGTCTACGGTTGCCTGCAGTCTCTCCTGCACATTCGCCAAGTGTGGAATGAAACATATTCTTTCATGGTCAGGCCCACGTATTTGACGCGGACAATCGGTGGACGAACCGGCAACAACATGCCCTTAAGCAGCATTGTCCTCCCGCCCGCTCTAATTTGGACCGCGAGCGAACTTCGACCAGAAGAAGAAGGTCGTCTGCATTCGCACAACACTTACATAGTGGCTCGAGCTGCCCAAGCAGACAGCCGTTCATAGGGTTCAGCCTCTTTAGGGCGTCTACTGCCTTTATCGTCCACGGTGCACATGTCGCCTCGTTCAAACATAGTAAAACACTTTTCAATGCTTGATTTCCCTGGTGCATGGTCCATACAATGTTGACCAATCCAAACTAGAGCTGGTTGAAAATGTATTTTTCGATTTCGCTAAACTCCGATACATTATTCTGAAGGTCTGCAATAAATGTGTTTGTTCTTTAATTACTGGAACCAGAAGTATGCTCAGGATCAAAAGAGTGTGTGAGGGACCAGTTCGCGTATATACCGATAGACGGACAGTCGCCGGATAGACATGCCTAAAGCAACCCAGCTAATCACGCTTATCATTTACCATATTTACATTTTTCAATGTCATTGAGGTTTCCGTCTAGGTATTGCAAACTTCGTGGTAATATTAATGTCTTTGTTCAAGGTTTAAATATATTTATGCACGTCTTCGTACATAGTTAGTTTAAAATCTTTACAAAGTATAAAGTAAACAACAGTTAGTCACATCTTTTATATAGAATAAATACTAATTTCACATTGGGAAGCACCTTCAATGGTCATGTAGACTGTACTTTGTAATTAAAATATTTTTCTTTGTTACAAAAAAGCTTTTCGCGTAAATAACACATATGACTTCGTGATGGGTGAGACCACGCATTAGCACCTGAATGTTTACGCCAGCGGTATTTATAGTTATGCCTTTGGTAAATATTTTGTTTTTGTCGGCAAAAAAACAAAAGATGCTCCGCGTGGCTTAATTTCAAATCAAAGCGATAAATACATTCGTAAACATTGC
The DNA here is from genome assembly GCF_023373825.1 of Bactrocera dorsalis. Taxonomy (NCBI): domain Eukaryota; kingdom Metazoa; phylum Arthropoda; class Insecta; order Diptera; family Tephritidae; genus Bactrocera; species Bactrocera dorsalis. The sequence goes on from NC_064303.1 coordinate 93,495,874, forward strand.
ATTGAAATAGTTATGTTGACTCACGCAGCGCTACATGAATACCTAATATTCTTATCAAAGCATTAATCCGGTAGGGGCTTAATTCTTCACACATTCAGTTATATCGTTATTCCAAGAAGCTCCCAATAACATAGCCATGATAAAATTTTTGATCGATCGCTCCAATTAGTAATATCTGCTTTTCGACAGCACAATAGATAGACGAATAACATCGGTATTTTGTTTTTAGAATATTTATAAATTAACATTTCGTTTGTTATCGCTCAGTTGTAAACGGTCAGTCTAACGGTCGCTAGCAAGTGGAGCACACGTCCTTTTCAGTAACAGAAAGAAAAGAAACGTCGTAAACGCAAAATGTCTTTCTTCCATCATCATCACGATCGCCCCAACGTTGATGTTAACATCACAGAGAATATAAACGAACCGGGCTACCAACAACCCTACCAGCAACCTTATCAACAGCCTTACCAACAGCCTTACCAACAGCCCTATCAACAACCATATGGCCAGGTGACGGAGCGCGTTGAAGTGATTAAGGAAGGTCCTTACGGTAATGTTGAGGTGGATACAATTACAGAACGTGTGCGACCGGATGGTACCGTGATTGTGGAGGAGGTCAGACGTGAGGGTTACAACTCGGGCTGGTAGTGACAAACTGCGATTGCAGTTATAATTTTATAAAAAAAATTGTGTATTTTCTGTTTTGGTTTAGAGGATTATATATATTATTTAATGGTGAACAATTTTTGGTGTATTTTAAAAGTATTTATATTTGCTTGAGGTGTATGTGCATGTTTCATAGAAAAATAAACTCATTGCTCGAAATTTTGCTTTGAATATTTTTTGTGCAGTTTGTTCAAATTATTTTTTTCAACTCTCTCTTCACTTTGTCCATCGAAATAGGCAATCGTATCACATCGTATATCTTTACTTGTTGGCGTAGAGACAGCTGTATTACGCGGCTACTAATGCGAGTTACAACAGCCCGCCAATAATCTTCCAGTCCCTTTCTTTCTCAAAAACTAATAAATTGCCGACTCATCAGATGTTGTCATCGTCCATGCCTGTGCACCATATACATACATAGCAAGACGGGATGATGAGTGACTTCTTAAAATTTGATCTTCGGCAAGTTATCGTCGATAGAGGACTCGCGTAAATACCATCTCCAGTATTGCCTACTTTAGCAAAAGGAGTCAACCTTTTGGCCTTAGCGGCCATAGAAAGCGATTTCTGAAGGCACAAAAAATTTCGTCTTGTTTAATACCAAACCTATTTGCTTCGCTTCCTTGTCCAACCTGGACAAAGCGAGATACAAGCGGCAGCAAAAGTTTCCTTCATTAATGATTGTATCATTGTGCTAATATGCTAGGTAGCGCCGTCTTGTTATAAAAATAAGGGTTTATCAAATATTCTCCAATTCAGGCATGAAAAAGACATTCTCGGCTCTATAGAGCTGGTTCCCAATCCAAATTGCAAAAATCCTTTTTCACGTGAAATTTGGACCAGCTTCATGCAATGACCCGCTGAAAATTTTCTCTTTGAAAAAGTCAATCGTTACGGACTTATACTTGTATGTGTGGACAAACGATTCACTGAAAGTAACAAAGAATTATGGTCGTTGGCTTCACGATCTTGCTCGAGTTGAGCACGCTACGGTGCGAGATAGTGCGCTTGTCAAAGGTTTCCTTCAATAAATTGATGTTTTCGTTGGCTATATGGTATGCAGCCCCGTCTGGTTGGAACCAAAGGTCGCCCATATCACGACTCTCGTTGAGTCTGCAGCGTCACAGAGTAAATGTGTGTGAAACCCAGTATTCCAAATTCCGACTCTGCTGGGCAATTTTCACCGAATATTATACAGGTCCTCTTTCTCTCTCTCTCCTCTTTATAAAATTTTCTTGTGAAAATCGCAACATCGGTGGCAATCTTGGAAAAACGCCTATTCGCGTAAATGAACTAGCTTTTTGTTGACTAAAGTGAAAAAAGGAAGCTCGAGTTGACCGTTTCTTAGCCGAAACCTGAAAATCGGCTTCCGTAAAATCTTCCTTTATGTGGATCTATGCCAAAGGCTTCCGCATAGATCACATTCGGGTCTTATTCTGTACTCGGCTCGACTTACGCATTCATATTCTCAGCAGCAAAAACATCTTCTAGAAATTTTCATCAATGTATCAGGAGACCGCCGATAACGCATTATTTCAGTAGTACAAACGTGGTGTCAAAATTGTACAAAAAAAAAATCAACCGGGAACTATGCTGAATCGCTAAAATATTTGGTTTCCGACACTGCTGGGCAATTATGTGGACCGAATATTGAAGTAGTGAGCGGTGCGGCGCACAAACTGAACTCTTTAATGAAGCAACAACGAGCTCCATTGGTGGATGCCGCACAAGTTACCGCAAGAACCAGTCAACGTTGAAAAGTTATATATTTTAAATCCACCTTATGGTTCAAATGTGTTCCAGTCTATGGCAAATGATTTTGCTGGGGAAAAATTCTCCCCAAGAAAGGCTTGTTGAATCGGATGGTCGGATAATAATTTTTATTGACTATCTTGAAAAAGGAGGAATCGTTAACAGCGACTATTATATAGCATTATTGGAAGGTTTAAGGACGAAATCGCCGAAAAACGGCCGCATTTGAAGAAAAAGAATGTATTGTTCACCACATTCACCACAATCCCCAAATCTAGTCCTTACCGAGCATCAGATTATCCTTAGATACTAAAAGAATGCTCGCTAGTGAGAACTTTTGTCGAATGTACAGGTGATCGCCAAAACTGAGGCCTCTTTCGAAGCAAAAGGCAAATCGTATTGCAAAATAATATCGAGGTGTCACCCTTGAAGGGAACTATGTTGAACAAAAAAAATGAACCTTGCCGAAAAATATCTTTTACTATGATATGCCGGGAATTTTAAGTCATTTGGTAGCTTTGAAACTGTTCTCTGAAAGGTATTCAATGTTATCGCCTATTTGTCGATGGTATTACCCGGCGTTAGGTGACAGCAAGGTGTTCTTGGAATATTACGTAAATAATTTAAAAGATTTTTAATCTATAGCTGAGTGATTGAGCATAAACTCTCTCTGACTCACTTTCAAAAAATAGATATAATACAATTTTGAAAGTTTGTACTACTTACATTTTTAGTCTTAGATTCTTCCTCTAATCTTGCTGTTTTCAGATTCAGTGCATACAAACTGTTCTTATACTACACTTTTCGATAGTATTAGAAATGTGAGCCGATTTTGTCTTGTAGTTTCTGTCATACCTGCTTAAACTGCTTAAACGATTATTGCTGAATATCTAACAATGACTAAATTCAACTGTAAAGTGAAGTTTGCTGGGCGTAAGTCGAGCAAAAACGTTTGATATCCGTAGGAAGAAGTTGAAATTTCCAAACTCAACGAAAATGTTGACAGAAGTTGTTGCTTCATTCAAATGTTATTGGGAAATACACACTTACACTTATACGTCGACTTGCAAATACCTGAAGTATTTAATAAGCTTTAGGTACATAAGTGGTAGTAAACTGACATATGAACGACATAAAATTTCAAGAATTCCCAGTGCTGTATTTTACAAATTTTGCTTATTTATCAAATTTTTTTCTCTCCCGGAAATTACATTTCCTACACGGCACAAAAATAGCAAGATATATTTTCCGGATGCTTATTTATTTAATTATGCGTAAATATAGCATATCAGCGCTTTACTTAAAAATTATCCACTTTTCAGGTATTAAACTCTTTACTTAAACAGGAGATATTTCCTCTTGACCTCGTTCACTAACAGTATTTTTCCTTCTACTCTAAAAAAAAATTAGTGGATTTTTAAAAATTTCCTATACCATCTGATCGAAGCTAACCCGGGCTCCCCTAAACAACATTTTCAAGTATTTTAAAACAAATATTTTTTATCGCCTTAAAAATAGCTTTTTCAGAGCCAACATTGGCATGGTAATGGTTATTTCAATTTTTTATAGACTTTTGTACTATAAGCATAGGCTAGAATGGCTTTCAGTGCCTTCAGCGAATGACTTTACATGGCTTTAGTGGACTTACAGTGCATTCGCTAGGTTTTACAGCTTCCAAAACAGAAAAAAGTCAGAGGGAGCCAAATCTGGAGAATATGATGGCTGAGAGATAAAACTTGTTTGTTCACAAGTTCTGTCCCAATCATGATAGAATGAAGCGACGTATTATCGTGGTGAGAAAATCAGTATATTTCTGTCCAGAAATCTTAGAAGTCATTTTGATTTACGGTCAACATTGATATGGTTTTATCGGTTTAAACTCATTTTAGAGGGTCATTCTCTAGTTTATGGAACAGTTTCAATATCACATTTATAAAACCATGCTTAGTCAACAGTAATGATGTATTTGATGATGATAATGAATGTAGGGTCCTCAGGTACTTTCTGAAATTTCTCTTTTTCGACCTTTACTCAACGTCAGTTTTGCAAATGATTCAGGTCTTTTGGTAAGAGTTTACCCCATTAAAAAATTATTCCCAGCTTGGTACAGACCTTGTCTCAAAGTCAAATGGTGTATACCGAACACTATGTACAAACTCAACGCCATTTATGTCAAGCATCCCCAAAACACTACCCGAATTTGTAGAAGAACAATTCATGGCTTTTCACCGCGATAGTTCACCTGTTCACACTTCGTTGCTTGTTCGTGATTTCATGGAGAAATGAATACTGTTTGCCCCAGTCCCCATGTTCACCAGACATGGATCTATGTGACTTTTTTCTGCTTCCAGAAACAAAAATAACTTTAAAGTACCTTCACTTCTTAAAAGCGCATCGCTAAGAGATCAAAAATTGAGTTTGAGAAGTGTTTCTACGATTGGAAGAACCGCTGGCATTTTGACTATTTGAAAAGTAACAACAAAAAAGGAAAAAGAAAAGAGAAAAAGAAAATTCAGGTTATACATATTTTGAGCAGATCTCGCATGTGTAGACCAGAAATACCTTCAGCATTCAAGTATTCTTGTTGCAGCTGCAGGTAACGTTAATAAATTAATTTCGAAAAAATGGTGCGGAATTGACAGTCCTTGTCCGTATAAAATACTGCGTCCATTACGGTTACTTACATCCGATTGTTGTGGGAATGGATTTGAATGGCATTCAAATCACAACAAAAGGTGACTTTTGCATCTTACAAAGAACAGCCATCAGCTTTCCTTATAATCTAAAATTTAATATGACTTCTCGCCGATCACCACTGAAAGGATTCCCGCGAATTCAATAAAAATTCCAACAAATTAAGGTCAGTCCGCACTCTACACCAGTCAATACCATTAAAGTATTAGCAGATATTCAAAGAAGTACGAAGGCTTAGTGCTTAGTAGTGTGAAGCAAATAGAAAAGCTGCTAATGCATTGGCGCTCGACATGCAAAACAGCTTTATTCTCATAAACTACAACAACTACCACTACAAAGCCACCCACCAAGCTGTTAAGCAGTGTTACTGGTTTAATACCCCACACGCGATTCAAATGTAATTAAAATGGACGAAGCGGAGAAATTGCGGTCGGAAATGCTTCGCTTTCGCCAGCTCAGTCGCTTCTAATATTACCGCTACCCATACACTCAATGCCTTTGCCGCTCCAAAGTAACTTTATACTATTGTGCTATTGTTTTTGTAACATATTATTTATTACAACATGTTGTTGTTGTTACAATGAGGGTTGCATGAAATGATAGACGCCGACGCCGTCTCGCACGCCACAACTAACTACATAAACTGACCTGGTCAACATGTAGCGCCGTAACAAACCGACGAAGCATGCAATCGCGACCCTGCAACCATTCAACCAAGTCGCCCAGCCATGTAGGGGATCAGACATGTGTATTAGTTTAAACATGGACTACCGCATAGCATGGTGCGCTTGAGTATTTGAACTGTGTTAACATGCTGCGGGTGGGGTTAGATATGATTTATGAAGTGGCAAAAGTCGTGTTTTTTAAAGGCTACGCTGATTTTGTTGCAAAGCGAAAGAGATTAGCAGTTGTTGTTGACGAGCGAAAGGCACGAGTATCAGGTGGATTACAACTCTGTAGGTATGTACTCGTACGTTTTGTAGGAGACAATTTGTTTTCATTATGAAATACGAATAAATAAAAACATAGAGTTTTTTTTTTGTTTTGTATATGTATACTAGGCAGTGTAGATTACATGGCGTTGTTGTTGTAGCAGCAGAAATCTGCCGAGTTAACAGTGCTGGGCCGAATAAAAATCCGGATCCATTCCGATTACGTAGACCTGACTGTCGTGTTTATGATCCCTATGGTCGATTTTTACGTCCTACAGAGCTCTAGGTACTCATATTGTTCTGTTTTTCCATGATTAAACTAGAGGAGATGACAAGCCACCACTTTTATTTAAACTTGTAACATCTGTCCTGTCCCTGTCTACATCTTTATCCTTGCGGGGCAGCTCTTTTATGTTCAGGTTCTATCATGTTGGTGGATGCTACGGTGCGGGTGAGCTCATCAGCAAGTTCATTCCCGGCTACACCTTTGATAAAGTGCTCTTAGTTACGATCTGACAGATAGTTCAGCCGTTCTATACACTCCTGCACCAATAGCGACTTGATCCCATACGCAGAGATCGCTTTAAGTGTCGCTTGACTGCCGCTAAGTATAACTATACATTCGTTGCTTTAACTCTACGCACCGACTTATAGCAAAGACTTGGAATATGCTCGTCGAACTCGTAAAGGTATGAAGAGTTTGGTGCGTAGTCCTTCGACACCTGCACAAATTCTGTCCAACGCTTTCGATCCGTCCGTGTACCTCTGGATTGTACTATTACCCTAAGCAGTAATTCGAGAGCGGAAGCATTCCATTCAACCTAAGAGTAACCTTGAACTTATTAATGAAGTTTACACTTCAGTTAATAACTGCAGTATGTCATATGGGAAGCGGTCCAAATTTGTCTGTAAAATGTGAACGTAATAACTGTTTTTAGATGTGTCGTTTTCAAGATAAAATCAAAAGTATATAGCTTCATGCTATGGATAAGAATTTGGGTTAGTTATAAAGATACGGGCTTACAATTATTTTTCAAAAATTATTTCCTGCAAGTGATCGTGGCGACTGGCTTTAATAAATTCTTGCCTAAAGGTTTAATGTTCGACCACCTTTTGTAGAAATTGAGATCATTTTTTAGCAGTAATGTGTCAAATATTCTCTTCCAAGCAGTATTCAATCATATTGAGATCATGCGCGCACATAACCTCATAAAAATAGTCGAGCGGTGTTACATAAATCAGACGATCTTGGGAGCCACGCCACAGCCACACGACACGAGATAATGCTTTCATCAAAAGTTTCCCTCAAAGACTTAATTGTTTCACTGCCAGTATGTCATGTAATGCCAACTTGTTGGAACCAAAAGTCATCCATATCAACGTCCTTCAATTCAAGAAAAAGTTATTAATCATGTCATTATAACGTTCCCCATGGACTATAATGTTGATTTCTTCTGCCTATAGACAAACAAAGTAATAACTTCTTAAGGATGTGCCAGCTTCAGCACGGCTTGTGGATTATCATCATCCCAAATGCGACAATTTTGCTTTTTTACTATACCCATTCAATCAAAAGTAAGTGTCATCGCTGAAAAAATTTGCTTATGAAAATCGGGGTCGGTCTTCTCGTGTTGGGCCCATTCAGTGAGCATACGACTGACTCTTGCAATTCTTGCACAAGTTTTATACGATCGCAAATATCTACTGTTACAGCCGTCTTCTCATTGAGGGTGTTTTTTAGGCGGGGTCCCCAAGCCCAACTCACAACCTTGAGGAGAGATGTTTCGTCTTCTCACTTTAGCTCGCCTTCGGATATTTTTTGGCTACACAGAGGGTACTTGGCCTCAAACAGGAAATCACAAGCTGCTTGAGCCATATCTAAAAGAATCGTTTCTGGCCACTTCCGAGTGAATGGCGCTCAGAGAACTTTCCTCACTTGTGTGAACTTCTACATATGCCTGCATCCTTCACCAATATCCTTCCACAATGTTTTTTTCTTTTAAGAGGATAACCACAGCTTCAACTGTTCCAAGCGATGACGATTGAACTCATGAAATAAGTATTGAATTTCGCTTTGCTATTTGTTCGTGTTGGTATTATTGGAAATAGTAAGATTTCGAAATTTTTGTTCTTCTCATTCCTTGAGCTTTTGCATATCACCGAGTCCCTAAGTGGTAACACCAACGCCTTGTCCCTTCCAAAAATCATTGTAGTTGCTAATTAACATTTTTGTTTTTGGGGCATAACACATTCAGAACAAGAGTAGTCATTCAATTCTTGCGAAATTCAAGCAGTCTATATTTCGTATCGATAAAATAGCAACAAAAGTGCTAAGCTCAAATCATGCTTGCCAGTGTGGTTTCTATCGCAAATGCATAGAAGAAAATTGTATCAATATTTGGTGTTAATGCGAGTGCGCTTTTGTGGCTCTGTGTGTGTATGCGCACTTATCTTCACTTGATTTGATAAACTTGAAAATACACAGAGTTGTTGAAAGACAGCCAAAATGAGTTTCTACGAAATGTTCACACACTAACTCCTTTACTAAGTATTCATGCGGGTTCGCATAACATACAAAACAACATCATCGTTATGCTTTCATTTTCCACAAATCCACAAATCTTTCATTCGTCCAACACCAAATACTAGAATCGATCTGGAATTGACGTAGGTCTGTGCGAGTAGTTTTTGATATTTCAAACTGTATAAATTACATTGCCGCTCGACAGCACATTTACTCAATGGCTGTGTGTGGAAAGCATTGTAAGCGCATGAATATGCAATTATTCCAACAGACAATTCAACATACACTCTACCGAATTGCTAAACACAAAGTATGTACTAGCTTAAAAATATGAGCAGGCAACAAAACAAAATAAGGAAATTTCCAAAATGGACTAGTTATGGAATGGCTGCTTTTTTACTCATCTGAGGATAGTTGAAAGTGGATGTGACCTGCTAGTAGTTTAGTATATATCTATAGTACTCCTTAACTCAGAGGATCTAAAAATTCATCTGGTACAGCAGAATTTGGAAACTCAAATCATATTGCCTTTTTTGTAGTGCATTCGCTGTCCTTAAAGCCAGTGTTTTTTTATAGACGAAGAGCTTTTCTTGCTAAACCAAAAAATTATGAAATGGTTTTTTTTTTTCTGGTGCTTTCTGAGCATTCGTTTTCTTTTTTGACAGAGCTGATCTTTTCTCTTGAATAATCATCTGAAAGTTGTAAGTGTTGGTTTATCGATATAGATCACTGACTTGAAAGCTTTTTTTTGAATTGTTATAGTTATCCGATTAATTTCAAATATACACTGTTTTGTTCAAAAGCTTCTTAACATTTTTATGATAATTTTAAATGTCACTCTCATAGAAACCCTCGCCCCTATTGGCAAAAAACTGAAATAGTCGATTGGAGTTTGATAACCATTCCGGAACACGGCGTACTTCAGACGGACCAATTATTGACAGTACAGATTCGAATTAAGAACTTAGCCGTCGGGGAAATCTACTGTAAATGATTCCCTGCCAGTCCCACCAAATACTCATAAACCACTCAACTTTCTCTGGCGGTTGATCCTGTCTTGGGAGCCGTTTGGTCTGCCCACTGTTATTTTTTTATGTCATCGTAAGTTATCCACTTTTCAACTCCAGTAACCATCCGTTTCAAGAATGGATCGAATTAGTTACGATTTAACAGCGCTTCGTAGATTGAAATTTTATCCAATTGTGTTGCATCCGAACATCGAGGTTATATGTATATCCTGGATTATTTTAGTGGTTTTAATCCAATTTTGGTGTCCTGTTTAGCTCCTGGGCAATGCTTACATGGTGATCGGACTCCCAATTTCCATTACTTTGGTAATTTTTTGAATATTGAACTTCCAAAGCGTAGTGCAACTTTGAGATCAAAGTTAAGTTACCGGAACTGAATTGTCAAAACCAAAATTGCCATATTTGACTCCTATAGTATCAGAACCATGCACACTATTCACATACTCAACCACTTGGTTTCCATAGTTTGGCAAAAGTAGAAACTAAATAAAGTATGAGGATGATCTTAACAGGAAACTCACTTGGGGAGCTTAAGACGCCGGTCCATTGATTTACCTAAAAAAAAATCAAACATAATAAGATCCTTACAAATCGAGAAATCGCTTTCAGTCTATCACAAATTTGTTGAGATGGCTAATATCAGTTTCGGGGATTTCCCTAGGACAAAAAATCTTGTAATCGTTCGTCGACCAGCGCCAAGAGGTCCATTGGTTCAGTAAGATGTCAGTGGAAATCCAGCCCTGTCATCGGTTTTACGGAGAAGCCGATGTGAGCCGCTGTTTGGAGATGATCAAGCTTCTTAGCAAATGTAGCCTTTTTGAGAACCTCCTCAAGAAAGCATTTCATCAAGCATAAGGCCTAGGTATTTTATCTTAATAACAGGTTGAAAACGTGGGCTTCCGAAAGGGAAGCTCCACGGCTGGGATCTTATATATCCTGCTAAATTAAAGCATTTCAGTTTTACTTGCGTTGACGGTTAAGCCGCTTCTATTCGCTTAGTCGGATACCACGTTGAATTACCCCTTAAGTTAACTCGTAGACGGTTATAGTCATATATGTCTTCAACAATAAGAACAACGTCGTCAGCGTAGGCTGTCAGCCGACAGAATATCTCATGTGTACCCTTATTCTTTACAGGCGTATACACCGCATACGTGGTTATAGCCGTGTTAACAACAGCGCGTCAGTGGTTTCTTCTTGTTGCTAGGTCTTTCCAATGGAAGGGAGGCCTTCCTCTTCCTCTGCTTCCTCGAATACTTTCAGAGCTGGAGTGTTATCGTCCATTCAGACAGTATGAACAAGCCAGCGTAGCCACTGTCTTTTAATTCGCTGAACTACTTGTATGTCAATGTCGTCGTATATTTCGTACTCCTGAACGTTCTATCGAATGCGGTATTCGTCGTTGTCCATGCGCAAAGAACCATAAATCTTCCGCAGAACCTTTCTCTCGAAAACTCGTAACGTCCACTCATCAGATGTTGTCTTCGTCCATACCTCTTTTTAAGACCACTGCAAATAAACTTGATAGTTATACAACAGGTGCAAGTTTCGAAAATAGGTTTTCATGATTTCCAAATTCTCCGATAATTCGAACCCATGTTTTTAGATTCAGGCATTCATATTCGACTCAAAACCTGTAGAATCCATTTTGACCCCTATCTTGTTCACACACAAATAGAAGCTCGGCCAAATTTCCGAAAACACAACTACCACTTTCTGTCATATAGCTTAAAATAATATCTTTTTAGTCACACGAAATTCTATAATATTGGTCGAGGTCTAGTAGATATCTACAAACTGACTATTGAGATTTTAGTTTTTAGAAACTATTATAAAATTGATACCTAACCTATAAGTCTCAAGAATACTCCAGTTTAGCACTCTCTCAGCAGCCAATACCTTTTACCACAAGGTAAAAACGAACTTAATTACATACATAAAACAAGTATATATGTACATATTATATATGTACATGAAAGCGAGCTTCACAAAATCATCGATCCTGCATCATTCACATCTTCTCGTGCGATTTTGTTCTTGTTTGTAGTTCATGAATATCCACATGCAAGATGAATCCTTGCGCATAAACTTAATTGTTACACAGAACCACACAAGCACACCAACACATATACATTCATGTGCATATGCAACTACAATTCTGTATGCTCGTGTATATGCATTTTCGAATTAATTAAGCATAGAATTGCGCAATCTTTAACCTCCATTTTGTTTTTGCTCAAGACGCAAACATTTGCAATGCAAATGCGTATTTTTCAATTCTTGCTTGAAATCGGATTTGTGTTGCACTTCAAAAATGGTTGTGTTGAGTGGTTTAGCTACGAAAATAAAATCATGCTTGTTTGTGAAACAATTTAAGTGTTAAATCTAGTTTAGATAAAGTTCGGTTGATAAAAAATAAATATAAAAATAAAAAATGTAAATGAAAAACGAAAATCAAGTTAAAATTTGCAAATGAAGTAAAGTTTTAATCTAATAAGCAAATGGCATTGACAATATGAGAAATTTATTTGCTCGACTTTCCACAGTACAGCCGTAGACTTAGAAAAGGAAATCAACATGTCGCACGGCTAATAGAAATTAATTGTCAAATGAAGCACATCTTCTTGATATAATTAAGATCCTGACTGGTTTTTAATATTCAATTTGGGTTTATTGAAAAAACCTTAATAGGAGGTAAACAGAGAGCATACCTGACCTTGAATAGTTGCTTGAGAGACTTCTAACATTACCCCTCTAAACATTTAGATCTTAAATGGCTAGCTTTTAGAAGCTCAGACATAAAAAAACGTCGTAGACTTTCCAACGAAGCATAAAGTTTCCAAATGGCTCTTTAAAAAAAACTAAAAAACTGCAAGGTATTTAAATACGAGATGTATGTTTGTAGAGAGGTGGTCAAGTCATTATGGAGAAACTGGAAACGTAGATGATAAGTAGCGCCCGTCCATATAGGCCAGTTAGGCAATTTCCCAGAGCCCAATAATTTTAAGGCCGCTCTTTGGCCAATTTTTTAACATTTTTAAACCGTGAACACCTTGCTAAAATTAGACCTTTGCCTAGGGCAGTACATAGCTTGGGACCGTCTTGATGACAAGCCAGGAAGAGGAAGGAATCACGTGACATCCAAAAGTTTGGACAAAACTATTGTTCGCCTTTTTTTAGAAACAACTGTTCAGTCTAAGGGTAGCTTTTTGGCTAAGAAAAGGCTAAGCTTTTATTCGAAGGGATGATAAGCACTTTCACAAGTTTGTGTATACTTCTCTGCTCACGTATTTGGGGGTTTGAGGTGTTTCACAGAAAACCTGAACGCAATTAGAATGATAAAATTTTTATAAAAAAGGTACTTCCCTAAAAAGTAATCATGATTGGTTACTGCAAGAGGACAAGGATTCAAAACATAGAACCAGACTCTGTGAACAAAGGAAACAAGAAAACCGTATTGTAACTTTAGATTGGCCATCAAAGTAACCAGACGCCAATCCAAAAGAGCATGTTTGAACTTTAGTGATTGTCAAAATATTCAAAAAATATTTAACTTCAACAAAAGACTTCATTACGTTACCCTAACATACAAACAGGTTGCTTCCTGTGCAGTACTTATGCGGAAAAGAGGGCCTGTTATCTCGAACAACTTACGGTCGTCCATCTTATCTGATTTTTATGACAAGGGCATGATTATGACTGTTAGGTGATTTTTCTGAAACACGAAGTAAATTCGTATATCAAAGTTTCACTGAGACACTCCGCTTCACCGCTTTAGGGATAACACTATTCCAAATTCATAATATTTATTCCAAAAGCAACATTTGGATCAGACAATGTGTCTGTCATAGCCAAAGCAATTTAAAAAGAGTTTATTTTTCGGATCACTCCATACTTACAGCATAAGATATTTGTGTGTGCGCGGCATGAGGGGCGCGCATGAAATACCACAAACATGCTTTTAGCACATATTCGCTTTAGCAGTTCATTCGAGTGAAAGCTTTTAAAAACTCTTTCAGTATTTGATATATTTGAATTTTACGATTTTTACACACAAACCGTTGGCGGGAACGTGCTTGTGTTCGCCATTCGCCACATAGTACTTGCGTGTGTGTGTGTGTATTACAATTTGCTCATGCGTGCGCGCTGGTGCGTGTTTGTGTTAGTGTGCGTCCCTTTGTATTACCATTTTGGCCTGCGAATTTGAATGCAAGCAATAAAATTTATCATTTTTATGACAGAACGCAAAGTTTAAACGCGTTGAAAAAGCGCCAGAAATTTATAGAGACAAACCAGGGCAAGTTAACATGTGAAATACAAACATGCCGACACACGCACACACACACCCAACCGCATGCAGAGCATATGCAAATATATGTATTACATGCTGGCGCATACAAACAGTTAAATAAAAAGCCAAAAACTTCAAGCGCCTGAAAATGGTCAAAGGGCACAACAATAACAAACACAAATGTACGTATATGGAGGTCCGTTATGTGGTTCTTTTTGAAAATCAAAACAAAACAATGTTAACATCGTCTGCATTGAAGTTATAATGTCCTTCACAAATACAAAATATTCCTTACATAGTTTCTATGACGCCTATAGGGTATAATGATCCGATCTGAATAATTTGTTCGGATATTTTAGAATGTCCGGGGAGGCAGAGTTTTTTACGCGAATTCGCTTGATTGTAGAGGACTCATGACAGCCCTTTACTTTGTCGCAGAAGCTTTTCCATGAAGTTCTCTTAGCCTTCTTTAACTCGAACTTGTATATTGCAAGTACCGTTTTATATAACGCAGAGTCGTCAGTTGACCCACTCCTACAGGCCCAATTGAATACACGACTGCTTGAAGCTCTATTTTCTGAGTGTTCTATAGTCCACCGAAAAAGTTTCTCTCTGCCTTTTCAGTGGACACGAACTCCCCAGTGCAGTTTTAGATACCGAGCTGAAGATTCGACCGTCCACCGTGTCGGTGATGACCACTGAGTCTACTCCCAGCGCGCGTGGGAGTGTTTGTCGAAGCCTCTTTCGGCACATTACACAATTTGTATTCCTAGAACTTCTTAAAGAATTTCTAGGTGGGCATTCTCCTACTAGATTGAACCTAATATACATATAATCAGAGAAGGAGTGATCGTTAAGGACCCTCCAGCTTGAGATCAATGGGCACTTCCGTATAAAATCAGGGTGAGGTCGGAATTAATAATGACGCCGGTTCCTCTCCGTGACGCTTCAGCTAAGGTCCTCCTCGACAATAAAGATGGTAGTTCCACCATAACGTCGTGCGGCATGTCTGCAGAAAATAACAAGGAATCTCCGTTGTCCAACTCTGCCATATCAGCGTTACTGAAACTAGGTAAAAGAAATACCAATAAAAAGTATCATTAATTCATTTCCGACCAGCATACAGGCTCTACAACTTATGATTATTCGTCCTCAATCCAGAAATGCCGTTACTCGTCAGCCCCGGTTCCAGGATCAGGACGACATCGGCTTCGTCTTGTTTTAGACGAAGCAATAAATTAACGGAGGTCAGCTTCACATGTTGGAGGCTAATCTGGAGTACCCTCCTTCAGAAACCTTACTTCATCGCCTACTTCGTGCTTGACCCGCACCTCCTCAAACAGCTGTTCGAGACTGAGTCTCCAATTGACGAACCGTTCCCAGAACTCGCTATGTTCGAAACACTCAGCTCGTCCTTCATGGTCGTTTGGTCATCTCCACCTGTCATATCCGCCGCATCTGAAGCCTGAGCGCTATCAGCTTTCCCATCCATCGGCAGTATCCTAAGGACCACCCCTTCGAACCCACAGCTTATGACTCCCTTGGTTTTACTGAGAGGACCGACGGACTACGTACATCTTCGCTCTCGCTTAGCACCCTCTTCACCCAATCGAGTGTATTAGCCTGCTGCTCAAACGCCTGACCAGAATCACCGCAGAACTCTACTTATCACCGTAGAACTCTTCGATTTTGGACGGCAAGCGATGGTCT
This sequence comes from Bactrocera dorsalis, assembly GCF_023373825.1. Taxonomy (NCBI): domain Eukaryota; kingdom Metazoa; phylum Arthropoda; class Insecta; order Diptera; family Tephritidae; genus Bactrocera; species Bactrocera dorsalis. The sequence continues at coordinate 93,511,471 of NC_064303.1, forward strand.
GAATTCAGCTTCCTTGCTATCGATGTCTTGCGTAATCTTTTGTAAGATCGTCTTTGAAGTAACAGATTCCCATAATGTTTTTAATCAACAACGCATCTAAAATACAAAACTAAAATAACCTTAATTGACAATGTTTAATGCAAAGAGAGGATCGATAATGCTTCGATAGGGCATTGATGGGTTAAAGGTCTAACTATCAACCAATCCAGGTAATTCTCTTTTGTCCAAAAATACTTTACAGTAAACACTTTCTTGGTTATGGTTGGTTTGGTTGAAAAAGGAGGCGAATGAGTGCCAGAGGGCAGGCGTTCGCACTTAAGCCATCATTAGCCATTCGATGAATTTGTAAAAAACTAATGTTTTTTCACTCAAGTTGTCATCACCCCAAAGTAACTTTAGCTCTGGGTTGTTAGTGTTCTGAGAGCTGAGGTGTTCCTCTAGAATCCTATTACTTCAAACAACTCTTGAAGTAAGTGAAGAGCCTGAGATGGCTGGAAATGAAATTTCCCAAAGCTGAGAAGACATTTCTCCTAAGTGATCCAACGCATCTGCCTTTAACTTTCCTTTTATTTATTAACTTTTGACGGCGCACCAAGATGGTATTAACCGATTTACCTACTGAGAATCTTGTTACTGTCTGCTGGCATAGCGCAGGAAGGCTTATGTTAGTATTGGCTCTACGGATAGCCATAATTGTCGATTGGCTATCCACGAGAAGGTTTATGGACTTGCTTGTTACAACAGAAACCCGCTTGGTGCCTTCTCTCATATTCTTAGTTTCGGCTGGAAAGACTGAATTATAGTCATTTATTTTGACACCATCTTCTGTGCATAGATTACTACAGAAGAAGTCCACTTCTATACTTATTTCACCCTACGATCCGTCGGTGAATATGTAGACATAGCCATTGGAACTGTTGATCAAAGTCTACTAGCCCATTCTTCTAATGAAAATGTTAGGTTTAAGAGATTTTCATGGATATTTTTTTCTTGGTCGCATTTTCTTCGTAATAGTTTAGTTTAAAGTGATTTATATGTTTCTGACTTTCTCTAAAATTTTTCCATATTAATATGGTTTTTGATTATAAAAAATGTGGACCACCCTGTACATGCATATCTAGCACTACCACTACATAGAATGACTTTTAAACACATTTACATACCAACACTTTCACTGTCCTTTATATACATATATATTTTAGCAAGGCAAGCGATTCTTTTGAACTTTTCCACACAAATACCTACACCCACGAACACATACTAGTACGCACTTAGTATACCAACATAAAATAGGATTTAGCAACGTGTTCCAGTTGATTTTCAATGTGTTTTTCGTTTTTTTTTTTTTGCCTCTTGCAAAGAAATTAAATGTTTCTCCATGAGAAAGGCGTTAAGCGGAATCAGCAACATAAAGAATTGGCAGTGGCCTATCGCGCCTCGACAAAGGCCATCGAGGGCCGCACACTTTCAGCGACCTAAACGCGATTACGATTGTGTGTTTGCCGAGTAATAAATGTGAAATTATAATTTAAGTTGCAAACGTTGTGCGCCACACAATGCACACGTGGCCATATGTATGTGTGTTTGTGTGCCTTGGCAAAATCACCTTTGCTTTGTCGCTAGAAATGTCACAGCCACAAGATGAAAGCGCCACAACAAATCAAGTGTCAAGTGGCTTGGCGTGCGTGACAGCCCAAAAATGGCGCTGGCAATGAAATTTATGAAGTACACGCCCACCCTCCGCCTTTACAACTGCTACACAGACATTCGTAGACCAGCGAGCTTGTACTCTAGAGAAGTTGTAAAAATTGGCATAATATTTCTGATACTTTTTTTATACGCTTCGTTTTTCCCATGCCTCACATTTGTGTACTCTAATCTTTTGACATTTACTTTTGTAAAGATCAAAGCTAAATACGGCTTGTACATAAGCATGTCCGCTTTTATTACCATGCGAACGCATACGTGGAGGCAATCGTTTAAAAAACCCCATCTTAATAGGTTTCGAAATTTATTACTCGACGCATGTGTAATTTTATTTACATAACTGTAAAGGCGTATGTGAATGCATAATGTTAATGGGAGTGGAAACCCCCGAGGACCTTGCTATCGCTATGCTTATTTTTGTTAGCTGTAAATGATCTGCTACTGTGATATTTGTGAGCTTTAAGCTTTTAAGCTCTTTTAATATATGTAAGACACAGATTTTATCATTTATTATAACAAAAGGATATCATATTCAAACCTTGTTCCAACCTACCGCATTGTTGATTATAGGCTGACATGCCACCTTACAACTAAATTTTCCACATATTCCACAGGATGCAAACTCCTTAGTGGGAGTAGCCGAATAAAATATTTTGTTGGCGTTAAATGTTTTCATGACATTTTGGCTTTCAATAAAGCCCAAACATTCTCTGTTGGATTGGCGTCTGGTGATAGTGATGGCCAATCTAAGGTAACAATGTGGGTCTTGTCTTCTTTATGAACAGAGTCTGCTCCTATGTTTTGGATCATTTAGCTGACTTCAGAATACCAGTAGCACCTCAATAGAAATCATCGAACTATCGTTTTATACAAAGTGCATATTTTACTGATGTTTGACACAGTGCCATATTATAGCCTAGATATAATACTAATGTACACACACTATGTGTATAAGTACCCGGAAATTGTAAATAAAAAGCAAAATACTTAATTATTCATCAATATTTATTTTCTCACCTCCATAATTATCTCTACTGCCTCGGAACACTTTTCGGACGGCCTTCAGCTTTTTCAGAAAATTTTGTTTTACATATACCTTCGATCGACTGAAAACGGGTTCCACGGAGCGGCAATTTCGAATTCGGGAGCAAGAAAAAATCACGCGGACTCAAATCTGGTGAATGGTTGATCGATAGTAATAATTTTGGCTTAATTCGATCACTATCATGGGTGGCTCGATCGTGTCATCGTGTAAAATCTAAATTTTTCTTCCACAATTCAGGTCGTTTCCGTGGGATATTCCCACGCAAACGCCTCAATATGACCAATCAGAACTCCTTATTGACCGTCTGTTTCTCCGGAACAAATTCATGATGCCCCAAACCACGTATTATACATAATGATTTTTGAGCAGCTTTGGCGTGTTTTTTCTGGTTTGGGCTCGTTCTTTTTCCTCCATTCCGATTATTGATGACTTATATGCATGACAAACTCATAAACCCTTATCTCACCGACAATTATGAGATCGGAATTCACACGATCAAGCATGTCCAAAGAAATCTGTTTACGGTACTCTGTTTGAAAAAAATCAGATTTATGGGGACGAATTGAGCAAGAACGCATTTCATGCCCAAAATATCCACCAAAATCATCCAAACGGACTTACGAAAATTGTCGAACTCTCTTGGCATCTCTCTAACCTTAATATTTTCATCAGTTAAAATGGCCAAAGGTAGTCCTGAATGAGGCATGTCTTCAACGAATTCCGCAAACGAAATTTGTTTGGAAATACAAAATTTGAGACAAATCCTTTGTTCATTGTAAAAATTACAACGCACCACTGAGGTGTCCCGACTTAAACAACTGCTGCAAGGAATCTTATTTGACAGATTACGCTCATATTTGGGATAGTAATTAAGAAAAGTCCCACCCACTTAGCAAAATAGATATTGAAGAACGCTTAGTTGGTAATAAAATTGAATAATTTGAAAACGTTGTTCTTGCGTATGTACATATACGAGTATCTTTCAATGTTGAAATTGTAAACATTACTGAATACAATGAAGAAAAAAATCGCAGACTATGACATAATAAAAATAGACGAATCGACTATAAAATTTTCATGCCTTTACAATAAATTACTTTAGTATGTACCTTTTATTTTAAAAGTCAAATTTTAATAAATGTTATAATGCTCACACGTTATCATTCTATTTCGCCTACCGAAAAAAGCACCCAAATCGGGTGATTCTGAGCACTTATGTACATGAGAGTTTTTACAAGTTGTATCACTTGACGTAGCGGACATTTGATATGAAATATCGCATGTTAGTAAATTGCGTCAAGAGCGCCTACACACATCATAACCTCATGATTTATCGGAAATGCAACTAAAGCAATAACACAACGTAAATATCTCATGACACACCAGTGATGACTGAGAACGAATGAGAAGAATAAAAGCTCTCGGGCAACACTAATGAGCATCAATGCCATCAATAACGGATCAACTCTTTAGTTTATGGGCAACGAAATAAAGTGAAGGAATTTTATGACGCGAAAAGTGGTGCCGAATATTTTACAGTGAAAAATTAAACTGTGTAAAGTGTTTTTACGTGTGTAGTGAATATTTTTATGAAATTTAATCTGTCAAGTTAGTGCGTGTTTTAATAATAAGAAAATTAAATAATTTGTGAAGTGCTAGAGAATAAAGTGTTGTGAAAGTTTCAATTCAAGAAGTTTGTGCGCGTTTAAATCTGAATCTGTGTATGTGAATATGGGGGTTGCTGAGACAAGGACGATGCTGTATGAATGGAATGTCGGTAAGTCCATATCATATTTAAAAGTATGCATGTATGAACATGTCTATAATTGACCAAATTTATTATTACATTTTACTAATAATATATTTTTAAATACGAGTATATGTAAGATTTGCATTTATTAAACAGAAAGTTTTCTGAAAATATTTTCAATTTTTTATATTATGTACATATGTATATACATACATACGTATTAATTTAATAATGAAAAAACGCGTAAACCACGATCCTTCCTCAAGATTTTCCACGATGTGAATGGGTTATTATCGCTCTATTGGGACAGCCGACACAGTAGAGTTCGCTGCTAAACCCTGTTCTACAATAGGGGTTATTTCCTTTGTATTTGAGTTCTAATTGGATGAGCATTATATAAAGTAGACTGAACGTAAATGTCAAGCCCATGTTTGTTTCAGCGTTTTTCTAAAAAACTTTGTTCGGGAAGTCCTACACCTGTAAAAAATATATGTTATACTTATTAATGACTAGAGAATGTAAGGTATTGAAGATATCCTTCAAGACCTCACTTACCAAAAAATATACTTGTATACCAAAGGATTTAGATTCGTTACTATACACTAAGCATATAAAGGCTGATAAAGGGTTCATATCGATTATAACCTCCTTTAGTACAGAACTGATAAGGAAAAGGACCTCCCAACCAATTTCTGGTCTATTGCCTTGTGGCAGATTTAGTTGTTTGGAATGGCGTCAATTGGATTGGAACAGTGGTCGGTAGCCAATTTCGTCCATTTTAAACTTCTAGGAAGCGAATATAAAGAAATAGTTTCTTTTTACTTGATGTCTAAAATATTAGAACAGGATCACACGGAAACTTTTTTCGCAATAATTCGGCTGTCACACAGCACACACGTAGTCCCGTTTAATTGAAACCAAATTGTTTTCATGTTGTTCCGAGGCAAATCAGCAAATTCACGATGTTTACGGTGATCCAATGGCTATCATCCGCATCGGAAAACCATTGAGCGTTTTGTAAAATCTCGTATTACTCGCCCAACGGAATGGACTTAAACTCTCATTTGCAGTATTTCCCTCTCACCATGCATGGCTGAAATTTCCATCACTGTTTGCTTTGATATGAAGTTGTTTGGGTTAATGAAAGGCTTCTCAGTAAAGAATTTGAAAGGCAGTATATTAAGCATACATATTTATGATTTCATTAGTTTCGTGTTCGAAAGGAAAGATTCCTAAAAATAATGAAATTATAAGTTTCACAAATTCAAATTAATGACTACTTCATTATCCAAAATTTTGTGTAAGTTCAATTCATACGAAATTGTTAGGTTTTCAATTTAGTGAAGCAAATTTGTAAAATTGGTTACGTAAAAGGTAGCTAGGTGGTAGTATATGTAGATATGTTTTCAGCTTTATGAAAATTGCGAGAAAAAATGTTTTCAAATTTTTGGCTTCATTTTCTCTTTTAGGCTGAGGTTGAGCTTCTAAATAACATTCGATATATGTAGGTTTAATATACCCTGAACAGAGAAAAAATTTTTTACACTCTGAAGTAACCGTCGGAGACCCTTGATGTATATATCGCTCATTTGCTGCAAGACCAGCATAAGTCAAAAAAATCGATTCTCCAGAAAACGCGTTTAAAGTTTTCAACTGACTCCAACCTTACACCTCTTCTCAAGCGGAGCATATAAGAGGTATTCATATGATTATTTCACTCAACATGAAGTATGATATAACGAACAATTCTGCAGCATTAACTCAAAAATCACGGTTTTTGATTTATGCCGGTCTTGCAGCAAATGAGCGATATGTAAATGGTCAGCGTGATGAGTTCAGTCAATTTAGTCATGTCCGTCTGTCTCCATATACGCAAACCAGTCCCTCAATATTTGAAATATCGATCTGCAATATTGCACATTTTATTTCCTCTCCAAGAAATTGTTCATTTGTTGAAACTATGGAATCGTGGAACCGCTGATATCGAACCACCATAGGATATAGCAGTCATACAAACTGACCGTTCAAACTCAGCTCTTTCTACGGAAAATTTTTTTATTTGGCAAGATATCGGGAATAATGAGTGACTTATAGTGTTTGATCATTGTACGTAGAGAGAGGACTTAACTTCTCAATTGCCTACTCAGTCCGGTGTAGCACCTGTTGGCAAGAGTTATTCTGCATTGGATTTCGATGAGACATTATTTTTGATGTTAGCGCTGGTTCCAAGAAAGACAAAATTGTCTACGACGTCGAAGTTATGACTGCCAACAGTGACGTGGGAGCCAAGTCGCGAGTTCAAAGAATGTTTGTTTGATGACAGGAGATATTTCGTCTTGATCTCGTTCATTACCAGACCCATTTGTTTCTTTTCCTTATCCGTTCTGGAGAAAGCGGAACTAATGGCATGGATGTTGAGGCCAATGATGTCAATATCATCATTCTTATAAAAGATTGTACTTGTTCGATTCAGCTCTGCAGCTCGAAATATTTTCTCCAGCATTAGATTGAAAAAGTCACATGATAGGGTGTCGCCTTGTCTGAAACCTCATTTGGTATCGGACGGTTCTACGAGGTCCTTCCCTATTTTGACAGAGCCTTCGGTATTGCTCAAGATCACTGTTGTCACGAGTAGCTTTGCAGCAGCGGTATATGTCGATCCTCTTCTCACAAGTCTTTTGCGAAGTTTGTCACATGGTGCATATCTGGTCAGTTGTTGATTTTCCAGGCTTAACGCCTTACTGATAAGGTCCAATTAGTTTGTTGACGGTGGGCTTTAGTCTTTTACACAGTACACACTATAGAACCTTATATGCGATGTTGAGGAGGCTTATCCCATGGTAGTTGGCGCAGATTGTGCGGTCTCCATTTTGGTGTTTTGCACAGAGCTCACTTAAATTCCAACCGTCGGGCAAGCTTTCGTCTGACCACATTCTACAAATACGAATTGCCACTCAAAATCAAGTTTTGTATGAAAAATTTCTCATTCGTCAAGGGTATTTTAGCTTCGGTGCAGCCAAAGTTAACATTTTTACTTGATTTTATAATATTTTTGCTAAATTTTTCTCTCTAATTCCGAAAATATTGGTACCCTTTGCATACATGCACTGGTTTCAAAATTGTTTATGAATACGTAATATGTGTAAATTTGTATTACAAACTGCATCCGAAAGCCATAATTCTGTTATAACTAATCTCATGTGCAATTCCACTCCTGCTCACACATACATAGACACATGTCTATTACAAACTATGAAACTTGCCAGGCAAACGCTTTTAAAATCTACAACTTTTAATACACCAAACAAAAGTTGACCAAGAGCCACCGCAGAGTGCTGTAAACACTGAGTGAACTCCGAGCTCCTCAGAGCTGAGCGGCGGCGATTGATGGAGTTTTCGAACGAGAGGTTTCGAAGATTATGAAATTGGACTGCATACATTGCCGATGAAATTCAAAAGCTATTTAATGTGCAATTTCCAAACGGAGAAAATGTGAAAATTATGCCAAATAACAGAGCAACGACCAGATACAAGCCAATTAATGTGAGCCAATGTGCCTGTGCGCGTGTACATGAGCGATGGTGCCTGTGCGTACGTGTGTGTGTGTGTGCGAAGTTAAGGAGTTGCCAAAACGAGGCTAACTACAATTACCAATGGCAGTCATAAGCCCAAAGGACATAACATTTAATGGACTTTGCAATGGCAAACGATGCGAAATCATCATCATCTTCTGTGTATGACTGCAAATGTTCGCCGAGAGGCAGCCGCCGAGCAAACGAGGGCTGTATGTAGTGTGGTAAAGTGGCAAAAGTGAGTACAATGAGCAGTGAAATTGTGTGTGTGGAAAAGTAGCTGGAGCAGCACGTATCGATTGGCAGCGTTTGGTTGGCGAATTGTTTGTGCTGAGAGGCGCTTGCATTGCTACGAACTCGATTGCTATTTGTTGGCGATTTAAACGAGTTAGATTACTTGTAGTGGATTGAAGGTCCTTTCATGCTATTTTTGCCATTTTTGTTTGTGTTGCTGCTTGCAGAATATCCCATTAGTTTGTGTTGTGTTCCTTTGGAGAATTTCGGTGCAAACAACACGCGCAAACACACACACACAAACGTATGAAACACAGAGTCTCGGTCTGGGCGGCACGCAAACACAAACAAATCGCTTAATAAAGCAACAATAACAACAAACGACAACATAAGGTTCGTACATAATCAACAACAATGAGCAACGTGCTGTATTATGACCATGGCTGGGCCAGGCACCAGCTGGACAACTGAGCAGTCGTAGCGGCCGCACCAGCAACAGCAACAATGACACCGTCGTCGAAATGGACAAGGCGAGCAGCAGCTCGGCAAATATCAACAACTTGATGCCGCAAACGGAGTGGCAATAAATGAGCCAAATGAAGGGGTTTCTAAGGAGTTGTGACTCTGTAGGAAAGCATGCTGTAGATAGGTGGTGTTATTGAGAGTAGCTTTAGGTCTCATGCTTAAAAAATCATTCTAAGATTTACTAAGAAGTAGCGTTCCAAAATCTTGGCTGCTAACTGACGATGGGACTTCAACTTTCCAACTGCCGTCTCATGCTTCTTAACAAAGTCCTTAACATTCGCTGGAGACCCTGTGCACCCAAGAAATTAGGAGATGTTTCTCTTTTAGTACTAACGATTCCGCCTCGCATTTCAGCTCTACATTTATTTTATGGCGGCAGATTCCTTACGACTTTTACCCTCTAGTGACGGTAAATCATGTTATACCGGTTTTGCTATTACCCTTTTCCAGGGACGGTTTCCTCACCCTATGTGATTGCATGCCACTGGAAAGACTATCCATTGAAATCGGTTTCGACCTTCCCTTCCCCTCATATTTTTCAAATTTTATTTTGTCATTACTATTCATGTTGTAAGGAAGAAAGTTTTGCGCCTCATATGATTACAAGGTTATCTCAGTTAAGAAGTCAAGATCACGGTTGACTCACGCAGCGGGTTCAAAGCCGACCAACGGAAATAAAGAGTCATCTCAACTTACGCCCACTAACTAAGTGGTGTCAGGGTGGTGTTTCGTGGTGTACGTGGAAGGGTTGTAACGGGAAGGAGGTCTCCTTGGTATTATCCCACCAGCCATTTCTGCAATTAATTCGTCTAATGGTCCACAACACTATCCCTGAGAAGCAAAGATCAAAAATACGTAAGAGTCTTAAAGCCGTGAATGCCTTGGATCAAGGAAAGCTCGTATATTTTCCAGCATGTAACTTCAAAGGTCGAGCTATCACCTACGAAGCATCCTTCTTCTTCTTAATTGGCGTAGACACCGCCTACGCAGTTTTAGCCGAGTTTATAATTGGAGATTCTGAGTGTAGCCAGGTCCTTCTTCAAATAGTCTTTCCAACAGAGGTGAGGTCTTCCTCTGCTTTCACCGGTGGATACTGCGTCGAATACGTCGTCGAAGTGATATCATCCATTCGGACGACAAGACCAATTTAGCTTAGCTGCTGTCTAATAATATGGACTATGTCAAAGTCTTTCTCTCGAAAACTAGGAACGCCGTCTCATCAGATGTTGTCATCGTCCATGCCAATGCAACATATAGCAGTATGGGGATGATGAGTGACATGTAGAATTTGGCCTTTGAAATTTGGGTTGTACAATGGCACCTGTTTGCATGGATTATTCTCCGCCGAATTTCAGGGATGACGTTGGCTGCAAGAAATTCATGAACCCTTGAACATTAGATTAGTTTTCATGACTGATCCTCAAGATGGGGATCGCAGTTGGACTACTAAATACTGTCCATTCTGAAACCAGAAATAGGAATCCTGTTCCCGGATCATATGAGACGACAAAGCATACTGAGACCTATACAAATGCGTTTATTTCGAGTCCCACTAGCTAAGCGGGCGTCTAAAAGCATGAATTTCCGGGTCTTTCACCCTTGATCTTACAAAGGCAAGACAATCAAGAGGAAGAATTGAAATCTACTTCTACAACTAGCAAGCAGTATGATTCTTAGCTTTTCCTTTGGACATTGGTCCTGCTTTGGAATGCGGAGGAACGAAAAACTATGAACCTTTCAGGGGAATTTATAAAGTTCAGAGAAATATGATTCACTGACTGACCAGACTGCGTTGGATAGTTCTCCCTTTAGTCTATTTTAGTCTATGGTTCGTTTGGGTTTGAAGTAGAAATTGAAAACTCAGTACATATCGGACTCAATCAGAATAATTTGATGAATTATATCTCGTTGATAGCAAAAATTCACTTCCGATTAGAAAGTTTCAAAAAAACTTCTTGAACGCCCAAATAAACAGGATGACTATTTTTCCTACAGGGAACTCGCCAAGTCCATATCGGAATTGAGCAATGTCACAAAGGCTGCTTTGAATGGACACTTGCCTTATGTACGTATGTGTGTTCATGCCTTTGCGTGCACTCCACGCTCATAAAAGTCATTTTGTTTACCAATCTTTGCAACAACAACAACAATAAACTCCACACCACAATGAAAAAATAGTTTACTCATGTTCTGTAATTCAATTGGAAATCGATGCTCGCCGTAGCGGGCAACTGCGACTGCGACAAGTCTGCGACTTTGACTATTAAAAGTCTATCTAAAGTTGCAAGAGCCATCGCCGGCACAAGTCTTGTGTGTAATGATGCGCAAAACCCGAAATTGGCGGTGCAGCCGGAGGTTAAGTGTGTAAAGTCGCACCAGAAGCAAAGCGAAAGCAATTCGAATGTGTTTTGCGGGCCAAGCAAGGACATACGCTGCCAATGCATGTATGTATGTACATATGTATATACCGTATGTTTTAATGCAGTCGCTGAAGGTCTCCGGATAAGGCGTAGATAAGCAAGCGATTTGGGGATTTTGTTGGACGGAGCGTGGATATCAGAATAGTTGTTGACTGGGTCAATTGGCAATTAGTAATTGCCAAACGCAGAAGTACACACAATCACGCATCAATACATACATACACACACACCCTTATGCGAAAGTATTTGCGAATCGAACACACACGCACGCGAAGTGTGGCCAAGCATCACTTGCTCACTCGACCGCTATGACTGACCAATTTTCTTGTTGTGTTTTGTGTGTTTCTTTTTCCTGTTGATTTGCTCTTGCTTTCATTATAATGGCAACAATGTGGCACAAAGCTCATTGAAACAATGCAACAACGTTCAATTAGCGTTTCCATTTGGCTATTTGACTGCTCGCTTATTTGCTATTTGCACTGCGACCAAACAAATGTGCCACATTGTCGCTTTGGACACTCTCGCGCTGAGGCGCACGCAGCGCCAGTCAGCATCGCAAGCTCACTCTAAATTGCATCTCGCTTTCGATGCTCATTTCGCATGCTCTCATTTATTTTTCATTTTGGAAAATTGTTCTTTTTCCGTTGGATTCTAAAATGCTTTGCGTAATTTGGTTTTAATTAAATAAAGAAAACATGGAAATTAGCGTTGATTTTCGTTTAGGCATTTGTCCACATAACCTCAATGTTAAAAGCTTACTGATTTATTAAGTATCTCTCTTGTGCATAGCAGAGAAAGTGAAGGACAACAGTGAATGCAAAGTGATCAAATGTTTGATACTTGCATTTTGGATAAAAAAGTGAAGAGTTTGCTTTGGAACTTTACAAATTATTAGTCACTTCAATGAGATCGGTTTACTTATATTCTGAATAGTCAGAAATCACACGGAGCTAAATCCGGCAAATACGGTGGTTGCGGCACGATATCGGTTATAAATGTGGAAAAAAACCGACCTCTTTTTGCGAATAGTTTCATGCAAACAACGCTAACACTCATAGTAGGGATTCGGAGTCCAACACACCACATTAATGTGCCACGATATCCGGTCGACTTATCGTCTGTATATGGGTCGTAAGCATGGACACAAGACTCATCCCTAGTAATAATACGCTTCATGACATCCTGATAGTGTGCAAACATTGTTTCACAGACGTTAACGCGACACTCTTTTTCGAAAAAGGTTAGTGATTCTGAAACCAATCGTGCCTTCACTTTTTTAGGCCCAAATGTTCTTTCAAAACGGTTTTCAGTAATCCTTTCTATATTCCAACGATGCCCGTAAGACCTCTGACTGTTAAATCTCAAGCACCAGTTCCTTTATTTTATTGACATGTTGATCATCAGTTAATGTTGATGGCCGTTTTGGACGTAGTCCATCGTCAACGCGTTCTCGACTCCCTTTGAATAATTTGTAGCAATCAGAAGCATTTCCTCTTCTTCTTTACTGGCGTAGACACTGCTTACGCGATTATAGCCAAGTCAGAATCAGAAGCATTTGCTCGCGACAAAAAATTATCTCCGATGGCATTGTGAACTTTTCGACACCAGAAATTTCATTTCAATTGAGCAGAGCACACTTAGATTCCAATCATCGAACATGCGTTCATCCGACCATATTATACAAAGAAACTGATGCATGCTTCTTATCAGTTCTTTGCCGCCGTATTTAAATAGCTCGACCGGCAATCCATCGGTCACACACTTTGTTATTCTTCAGGCAGGTGATTCCTCTTCGAATCTCATCATAGTCTAGCAATAGAACATCCATTCCATAGTCATCGATTGGGGAATCGGGTTCGCCATCTACACTTGTTACATTTTCACTGCCGTTCCATAACTTCAGTACACTCTAGGTATCAGTCACTAGATCACCTGTGGGCGTTCTACAAGAGTATGTTCCGGTCTTGAAACCTTCCGCTAGTCGCTGCATCTTTTCGCGTCACCCCTGTCAGCCAGTTTCTTATATGTCTGCATATGCGCCTTGTTTCCCTATTCAACTCTCAGTATCTATCCCATCACGCTCGTGTTGTTGTCAGTCGCAACATTGCGAGGTATGCTGTCCTCTTTCTCTCCACTGCAACATGACAGTCCTCATCGTACCAGATGTTCTCTTGACCTTTATGAAAGCCAATGTTTTCACTTGCAGCTGTACGTAAGGAGTTAGAAATGCCGTCCCATTGTTCCTTTACACGGAGTTGCTGCTGAGCGCTCTCCAGGTGCATGTCCTTATTACGTTTGTTGTGATCATCATCAAAAGGGTGTCTTTCATCGAAGGCTTTTGTTTCTTTTTCATTGAGAGTGGTTTATACGTGATGGGTCCATAACCCAGTGCACAATCTCGCTAGGCGAGGCTAGTAAAAGTTTTAAACACATTTATGTAGCGAGCCGCTTGTTGTTTACGTTCGCAGTCGCACTTCTGGTGAACAGACGTTGGCGAACCCTTAAACCATCGGAATAGCTCGACTGAAGCTATCTTTTAGCGAGACTGTAGGCTCCACACAAAGGTTGCTCACGTTTCCAGAGTGCGTGGCGAGTACGTCAGGGGAATTGGGTATAGCCCTACGACTACAACTGCCTTACCAGAAGCATGACTATACCCCATTACATCTGAATTAACATCAGCAAATAATTTAACTGTCGGATTGAATTCTCTAAGTACAAAAAAAACTCAAAATAAATGATAAAAATATTTATAGCTCCATAAACTTTAAAAGTAAAATAAAGTCATGTTTAAATTCAAATATTGATTTTCTATAACCCTTTCCCCATGACTAGCAAGTATATTAAATTTTTCTCTCTCAATCAATTTTAAAAAACTCCATCCTCCCAAGGCTAAATAGCGTCTGTCAATCACCTGTTTGAAACGAGCGCTTTCATCCGCATACACGTGTAACGGTTTCTACAATACTTATTTGAAACGATTTAAGTACTTGTATTTACATGGGGCTCATAAAAGCAAAGTATTTCAATTTCGATAGACCGGCGCGCGTGCAAATGCACAATATCCTTTAATTTATAATACGTATATACATATGTATATCTATACTATTTGTATATGTATATTATAATCAAAATTCGAAACATTTACACACGCAAAAATTCACAATGCAGAAGACCGAGAAAATGCAAAATTTACCATATTTTGGAGCTTGACAACATTTAATGAAAGCTTTAACCATATAGATACATATCTACGTATACGTACTTTGTACATTTAAAATTTAAGTTTGAAAAATATAAATACAAATAAATGTCATTAGAAAGAGATTGCATATTTCTGAATTTCGTTGAGATTTCTTACATACTGGTGGATACATACAGTATTGTATTATCGCCATATTTGACACTAGGGCCTGCTGTCATCGCCAAATTATTTTCTCCAAATTTCAATACTACTCAATTGACCGATATGTTTGGTAAAAAGCAGTCATATGCAGCGTGGTCCATATATTTGGTGTCTGGCTACTTGAAAAGTTATAGTCTGACTTCGACAATTCTTGACCGCAATATGAAATACCTCAAGAACACAATTTATGCAAAGTTTTTTTCTGATGACTTCTTTGATTTTTGATACACCATACATTGAAAAAAATCATATGGAATCTAAACATTGCTATACTGCAAGTAGGCGTGGCTGTCCTCCGCACACATTTTCACGATGTATGATGGGAATATTTAAGTAACCGATGCACCATATTTTGGTTCGGTAGTTTCTGAACTGTAGCAACTGTCATCTCCATTGTCCTGTTTTTATACCTGCTTCCATCAAACTTCACCATACCATCTTGGTTGAGAAACTTAATGCTTATCGCGCATATATTCTTTGGGATATCGTGCTTTTAGTAGTTTTCAACAAAGACGTTATATGGGGAGTGGACGTGGTTATTGTCTGATTTTATTTATTTTCACAGTGTATTAAGAAGTGCTATCAAACTTCTTCTCGGCAAATTTGGTTGACTTTAGCGGTTAGAAAGATATATATGTACATTGAACTATTTACAGGGCGAGGTCAGATCCAAAAAATGTTTAGCCCACAGATGTCCCTTGCCACTGCAATTATCTTTACCAAACTAAAGTTTTATAGCTTACTTTAGGGCTTAGTTTCGTTTAATGACGTTTTGTTTTCATGACAGGAGACCGATTTCGCCCATTTGAAATACCAAACCCATTGAACACATGTGCGAAGTTTTATTTAGAGATCTTAATCTTTTCTCAAGTTGCCGCTTGAATGTCTTGTTATTCTAATAATTTATACATACTCCATATCTATCTCGATTTGTTTTAAGATCGACGGTTATTTGTTTCATGACAGTATACATTTCGTTTTGTCTTCGTCCACTACCAGACCCATTTGCTTCACTTCTTTATCAAGTCTGGAGAATTTCGAAATAACGGCAAGGTTGTCGTGGTCAATAATATTAATGTCATCAGCATACGCCAGCAGTTGCATACTCTTATAGAAGAATGTACCTTCTGTATTTAGCTCTGTAGGTTGAAAAAGTCGCACTTATTGAGTATCGAACGGGTCGGAAAGGTCCTTCCCGATCCTGGCGAAGCGTTTGGTATTGCCCAACATCAATTTATACAGCCGTACTTGTTTTGCGGGGTTACTAAATTCAGGCCTAGCGGTATAAAGGCAGCTCCTTTTCGTGCTGGCAAAAGCAACTTTGAAATCGACTAAGAGGTGGTATGTGTCGATCTTCTTTTCACGTGTCTTTTCCAAAACTTAGTGCATGATGTATATCTGGCCAGTTGTTGATTTTTCAGGCTTAAAGCCACACTGATAAGGTACAATCAGTTTGTTGATGGTGAGATTTAACACCATACGCTCGATAGAACCTTATATGCGATGGCGAGGGGGCCTATCCCACGGTAGTTGAGACAGATTGCGGGGTCTCCCATTTTATGAAATGGGTCTGACCATATTCTATAAATCAGCTGATGCATACTCCTTGTCTTTTTCCCCCGCTATTTTAAAAGCTCATCCGGCATTCCATCGCCCTCCGCCGCCTTGTTGTTCCTCAGACCGTTAATTGTTATTGGAACTTATCTCCATTGTCATCGAATAGGATGCCGGGTTCACCATCTCCCGATGTTATGCTTTCGCTGCCATGTCAGTGTGGTTTCATCTTAGAAATTCACGAAATTCGTCATTATCGAAAAAATCATTTAAATTTCATCTTTTCGGACGATTTTGTATCGAATACCTTATAACAAACAGGCTCCATCAAAATATAATTGAATTAAAAGAAACTCGAGAGAATTTTAAAAGGAAAATTGTGAATGAAGTTCAAAACTTATTAGAACACACTAATTACATTTCTTTGAACTCTTATAATTTTATCCAAATTCTAATAATTTCTACTTATGTAATTGCTTGTATAAAATCGGATTAAAAGTTGATTTCATTAATTGATTTAGAGCAAAGAGTTGCAAGAAATTGTTTGCTTTTCTTTGAACAGAAAATAATCAGATCGTATAAAAGGCATTATATGTAAGATAGTACTTATACATAATACTTGGAAAATTATAATATTCCTTGTCAGTTCAACATTTCATGCTTCACTCACTTCATACATATAAACCCCTCAAACCCATTTACACATGTGTCCCACACCTAAGCACATTTACACACTTGGTTGTTTCATATCGCCGGTAAAGGCTATTGCAAGTATTTATTGAGATTGAAAATCATATCGAGCGCAGCAATTTCAATATTGGCTAATGTCACCAGAAGGCGAAAATTGACTGCTAACACGCCAACCATCAGCAAAGTGGCCAGTAGGAAATATTTGCTTTAATAATGTAGGAAGCGATGAGTTACAGTGCTGTATTTTTAAAGCAGGTCGCCGAGCCTAGCCCTGGTTGTCATTCCTCTGCTCACATATCTTCGAGAAAGGCTAGGAGGGTAGGAACAACGGGAGGGGAGGGACGATGAGCTTTTTTACGGTTGGATCAAACCGTTTCATTAGTTCAAATTTTACACTTTATGGCCACTGCAGCGTATTCCAAGAGGAAGTGGCTGCCATAAAGGTAGCAGTAGATCTAATGATCCGGAGCTCAACCGTATTCAGAGAGTTGACTATCCTCTTCTATAGAAGGGCAGTAATATTAGGCTTGAGATCGCTCACTGTGCGCTCAAGATGGGTGAAATGATGTCTAGAATTCTTTTCTCTAGCCCGAATTACTTTATGATTAGACTGGTTTCGGTGTCTGGCCACAGTGGCATTGCAGGAAACTGGAGGACTAAAGGGCTTACCAAGACAGGTACTTCAGTCTTAGTAACAGCGGAATGGGAACGGTTCCTACCCGTCCGTTGGCTTCTTATAATTCACTATGGACCTATTGAGACGATCTCAGACCAGCTCAGCAAGTATTGGTCGACTATCGAAAGTTCTTTCTACCCCAAGGTAAATATTAAAAAGTCTATGGAACTCTTCACTCTCAGCAAGATGCCCCTTTCAATGATTGTGGGAGTTTTAACTTGACTGCTCGATCAAAATTCATGCTAGATGCTTTAGCTATTGGAAGGAAATGAGGTAGAAACATTTAAACACCTCCTCCTCGAATGTTACAATTTTGGCATATCAGGCCAAAAACATCTCCTTGCTCATATTTTCACACATCCAGGTGAGTAGATGTATAATAGGTTCAGTGAGGTTTGCTTATAGCTGAGATCGACAAATGTTCAGGTCTTCAATCCAAAGTAACTTATTATGTACACGTTGTAATAATTGCTCTTTATGAACGTCGTGGTTGTCTATTCATGCAGGAAGGCCGTGCGAGGATTGGCACAAGTCCTTATGGGAGCTTATATTCAGAGCCAGGTTCGGAGATCAGAACAGCATAAGCCAGCCAGTCCCGCCATTTCGGAAAGATGTCCCTCGGAGGTGAAAAGAATACTGCCCTTTGTCAAACTGATTTGTTCCAGGTTTCCAGTACATTATATTCAAAATCTTACTGGCCTTCGTTCTGATGTTCGCTTGCCCAGGATTTTCGTCGACGTCTGTGCACGTTTGGTGACGGTCGCTCTATTGTTCCCTCGTCTCCCTGTCGAATCCCTTTCATAAGCATGTTCTCCATCCTCACCGAAGATTCACTGAGCGCATGAGTCGTTTCTCCTACAGTTCTTCGTCGAGGCCTGCGTATTACTATTCGCAGCTAACCTACTTAGCATAGGTCGTCCACTATCCGCCATATGTGACCCCGGTAGTAACCTGAGCTCAGGCTTACTTGAGGTTTAAGGTATAAGCTTCGAAAGTATTACACATACTTGTATACTTCAAATAAACTATTCTACTTTTGGTGAATGGAATGTTAGTTATATAGACGACATCTTGATATCGAAAATCAACTATTTCAACGTTAGAGGATAGAGTAGCTCACGATAGTTAATGTCCAAATCATAAAATAAATGTTTCCTTATAAGACTCCCTCGAACTTTCGAAGAAGAAATGTTAAAAAATATTGTTTCGGTGCTTTAATTTCCTTTAGGGTAAACACTATCAGCCATTTGGCACCAATCTTGAAAATAATCACGTATGGGTACACCCGTTCACTCAACGGCAAGCCCTCAGCTCATTTCATTCGACAGCTATGATAGGTTTATATACCTACAAAGCCACCTAAGCAAAAGCGTAGAAGCATAACGGTACATATATGCAAAAACGTATCTATAATATATACACACTAGCCAACCAGTTAGTTAGCAAGGATAAGTATACGGACGCTATGCCAGCTACGGACAGCACATATGTATGTTCCTAGAGATTTTGGCAGTAATAAACAGCATTTACATATATATACGTGTTTGTGCATGTGTGCACGTGGCAATATTATGAAATGAGTCGTCAATGCGATTTCATTCATTTGCTGTTGGGCTTCAAAAGAACAGGCAAACGGAAATGGCCAAAGCTATTGAAGCAAAATGAAGTAACGCCATCAAATTACATACACACATGCACACAACTACTTGTTATATGTGTATACTTGTATATAAATAAGTGTGTATGTGTGAACTCGCTCGTCTATTGCCTTATTATGCACACCTTATTTACATATGATTTTTATACAGTTAGTACTCAGCAACACACACACTTTTACTTATTCCTACAAATATTTATGTGTTTACTCACAATCATAGACACACACACACACACACATTTATAGCCAAATTCTACAGAGCTACTCTGCTGGAAGGCGTTATTAGACAAATGTTGGTAAACACATTCTAGGCATATGTGAAGCTTTTATTCAGAAGCTTGATTAGTAGCATTGAAATTGCTCGACATGAGCAAACACACAGTTCACAATTCAAGTAGCTCAATACTCATACTTAGTAGTTCCTTAAAGGCAAACTTACATATACATGTCCATATATGTATTTATGTAAATATTGACAACAGTTTTCACGCATTGAAGGCAAACAATTTGATTATTTATTTAAGATGTCCGATTCATTCATAGTTAGCCCTTTTGATTGACAATTCATTATTTATATACATACATACATGTAAAATTGATATATATTCATATATATATGTATATATGCAACTAAACTAAACGATTTTCTGTTTGCAAATGAAATTAGATGTTGAAATTATTTATGGCATTGAATGTGCTTGAATCAATATGCTTACGGGTGAGTGCTTTAAACTAAATAAATACATTATGGTGGTTCTTAAAAGGTTAGGTATGGGCGTTGGAAAAGTTTAAATAGAAGAGAACATTTCCATTTCATTTCATTAAGATACACTCTCTATTGACGAAGTTAAGTTTAGGTTAGGTTATTCTGGTAGGTCAATAAGCCACGCATAGATCAGTTATGGTCCTTTGCGATACCAGATGGAGTTCAGTTACTAGGTCCATAAGAAGTAGTCATATTTTAGGTTGCTTGTGCTTGATGCTAATCTCAACAGTCTCTGCGACCTCACTATCGATACCTCTTCCAGTTATCATAACATGGGGACGCCAGACGCTTCCAGCGTAGTTTTGACAATGCGGACAAGTGCACAAGTGATGCTCCATTGTTTCTCTAGTGCCTTGCTCTAAACTTGACTTTTGCAGTTTTGCATAGAGGTAGCTCGTTCCATACTTCTGTCAGGATCGTCGTATAGACATACATATATATTTGTAGATGGATTTCCCAATGTTGATTATGTTTTCAGGTCTTAGCCATACACCATTCTTGGTAATCTCGTCTACTATTTCATTGGGCTCAATGCTTATGACCTGGAACCCAGCAGAAGTGAAGTTGCTTGCTTTTGGCAACACTTTCCATTGCTGCCCTGCTTCCGTCGATAGGTGGCAGGTTTAGTACCAGCTCAAGAGCCGCCGTTGAACCTCTGAACCCTTTCCAGTGGCTTCTGATAGGTGGATTTCAGCTATGTAGCACCAATGCATGAGAGAGATTTTACCAAGCATATGGATTTTGGTCTGTATTGAGAGTGGTGGTCATAATATTGCTGAGTCTGTAGACCCTACCCGTTGTTAAGATGGCAATGTCGTCCACATATGTCACTATCTTAGGGGCTTTGCCGTCCAAGTTCCTTAGCAGTTTATTCACCTCTTATTCCACATTGCGAAGTACCTCTATAGACTTCCTATTCCTATTGACTGTATACTATTCAGAATAGATTAGGTGGAGAGTTTGTTGAACGTTCCAGAAATCTCAAAAAATGCTCCAAGAGCGTATTCCTTTGCCTTTTGGATAATAGTTTTCTAAGTCTTGGCACCTCATTAGTCTTTTCAAAGGCACTACAAAAGTTCTTCAAGGATTCTCACTTTGTCCTACGCACTAACTTCTTGTAGACCCTTAGAAGATCTTTATATATGTTCCAACAATCCTCGCTTTCTGCTATCTTGATCCAGTTGAAGCATTGATGGACTTAAAAGTTACAATGATTCATTCGTAGTCAGAAGATTATCTGGCATAGCAGTTTTCATCATCAAAATTATTAAAAATTGTCTTCTGAAAATGTTCCTCGTACATTTTGGGATACCCCTATTTGCATAAATTCATTGATTTGTGTCTTTACTTAAGTTAATGATGTTATTATTGAGTCAAAGACTTGAGTTTTCAATGACTTTCTAGTCAGCTTATTTTGTCATATGCCAGTACATATGTCAAGTATCTTAACAATATTCTGTAAGTGGAGATAATGGCATTCAACAATTGGTTACACATATTCTATTGAAAGCAGCATTTCTGCAAACAGAAATCGAATATAACAGAGAAAGTCAAGTAATGTGCTTAGAAATTACTCAGTTAGTAGTAATACGAGTATTTAGTTTTAAATCTTTAGGATTTGAGCTATTTATATTTATGCTTAACTAAGCAACTTGTATGAACTTAAAGTGTGCCAGTAGGTCTTTGTTTACTATCTTGCTTACATATAACAATAGCACGAATTATTGGGAATTTAAAATTTATCTTTTCTTCTACTACTAGTACTATTTTATTGGGGACTTTGGAGTTATTAATGAAAATTTTTCCTAAAAAGTGCCATAACTAAACACTAAATTAAGATATAAAACTTTTAACTTGGCACAGAGGATCGCAGTAGCAGGAAGCATCTGTGGGCAAAATATTTTGAAAAAGAGAGCATGGCCCGCCTTCTAATAAGTTAAATGTACATATCTCTTAAACTACTTAAGCTACAGCAACCAAACCACCACAACTTAAAGCGTGATAAATCGATAACCAAATACTCTATAAACATTAAATTTCATTCTCGAGGTGGTATGAGAGGACCTTATACGAGTCGTCGAAATCGAACGATGTCGCATTGCACCGCCCACTTTTAGGTAAAATCACATAACTCAAGACCTGCGCTACCGATTTCTACCAAATTTGGTCTGTGGCAGTTACTCTGACACTTTTATGTTACAGTGTAAAAATGGGCGAAGTCGGGCTGCGGCCACGCGTACTTTCCACATAAATCATTCGAATGTTAAAATCAAGAATCTTGCACGAATAATGCTTTTGTAATATGCAATGTGTCTAATTTGTAATTAAAATTCCGAGAGAATCCTTTCCTGATAATAATATGTCCGTGTGCTACCAATGTGTTGGGTCGGGTAAGCCTCCATATACCAAATATAGAGATTTTCGAACTTCGGATTGTCCCTGTAAACAAGCAAATTTGTCGGGATTAACAGTAGGCCGTGACCCACCGCCTAGTTATTAGAGATATCAAAGGCTCTTTCTATGAACCAGGTTAGGCGATGAAGATTCGTACCTGAACAAAGGACAGCGGGTAGAAGTATTAATTCATTGATCAAGGTAACCCATAGTAAAGCGGATAAGACGTCTACTTGCAGGGTGTCACAAGTGATCTGCTGAGCAATTTTTATGGTGTCCCCATCAAACATGGCTTGTCTATGGCTATACTTCGCACTTCGATATTAACGATTTACTAAATAGGATAATTTGCTTTGACTATAATAGCGTACACAATATAAATATCTGTTTCATATACTCGAGTATAGAGAAGAACCCCTATAAACTAAATATTTCATGTACAATTAAATAATTACTGAAGAATAATTCATGCAAAACTCTACTTTTATTAATTTAAATCGTACAACTTTACCCTTCATACACTCACCAATACTTGTAAATTAAATAAGTTTCAGTTTTACGATATTCCTGAGGTAATTTCCCCATAGACAGTTGCGCAAACTATTCTAATCTTCAGCGAGTAATAAAATAATAAATTTGTCAAAACTTCTGCTTCAACTTCTTAGCTACGCACGATTTCACCGTTATAACTTAAAGCGTATTATTCTGCTTCTCCTACTGCTTCCACAAGTCAAGAGTACGCATAAAGGACCCGCCATAAAACGGAACTTGTACGAGTGAGTACATTTGCATTTTTGCCAAGTTCTTAATTGATATTCCATACTTCTAGCGAAGTATAATTTACGAGCGCATAATAAACAAATCTATATAATTTCTACCATAACCATCTATACAGAGTGACTACATTCCCAGCAGAAAATTTAGATGCGAAAAGTAGGTGATGAAACCGCGAATAGTTGCGAATAGTCGCAAAACAAACATGTCACCAGTAGTATTTTAGATACTTTGCTTTGAAATGAATTTTTGTTGGAGGATTTCCTAGATAGAAACTGTGAAATAAGTCTTCACACTTGTACTCGAAAAGCTTCGAAAATGAAGAAATTTTTAAGGTTTTATGAACTAGCCACCTTTACTAATTCAACCGACATGGGATTAGACTTCATTTTACGACCTGATTCTATTCGTATGAAACTAATGAATACCTCTATGTGGTGGTGTGTTGGATACTAATTCATTCTTAGTCAAACAGAGAGTTCCGGTGTAGTCATTTTAAAAATAGTTTTACAGATAATACCTAACTTTCTTACTGCATTATCAGTCAAACCCAATAGAAAGTAATCCGGGTGTAGTCTGTTTAATGATTACCCGCACAATTTTTGACAGGGCTATAACAGCTGTGTGAGTGTAGTAGCAAATCAATAAAGGATTAAGGCTACGCTTAGAAGTAGGCAAACAAAGTGTAACTAATTCAACTCACTGAAGTCATTAAGTAATAAAAGTTTATTTATTGATAAATAAAATAGGAAAATAAACGAAGAAATAAAGTGGCGAAAATATTCATAAAAACATACAAGCGCACAAGCACTTTAGATATATAAGTACGAGGGTGGTTCAATGAATACGTTTTTATACTACAATCTCGCATACAGCGATTATTAAAAGTTCTTCCGAATCGGGCTAGTGTTTTGTTTTGACTGCGAGTCGAAGCAGGCGTGTCTGTGAGCCTTAAAAAAATGGTGAAGTGCAAATGGCAGTCGATGACATTCCAGGGCAAGCAAAGAGCTCGTGAATACTGTGGACGATGGCTCTTCTCCTTTGATGGCTGTCAATATTGAATTAGACTCTGCGGCATCACTATCGATACCTCCTCCAGTGTAGCACACCGTGAGGACACCAAATATTTACAGCGTGCTCTCGCCAATTCGGGACAAGTGCACTAGAGATGCTCCATTGTTTCCCTGGTGTCCTGCTCTAGACATTTCCTGGAATCTTCTCGATGGACAGTCCCATTTTCCGAACGTGTGTTGCTACCAGACAGTGACCACTTAGTATTCTCATCATGTTCCTAAAGTCTCTTCTATCGAGTGCCAATATGTATGTCCGATAGCTCATTCCAATGGGTTTTGATTTTCATTACCATGCTTCTGTCGAGATCGTCGTATAGACAATGCATGGGTTTCTGAATGACAAAAAGTCAGTCGAAAAAGCGAAGAATATTAGCGAAGAATATTAGAAATCTCAAAAACTTTTCCGGATCATATTCGGTACCGTGTTTGCTCACTTCAAGCAACGAGTGTAACCGTAAAACTCCTTCACAGCAATATTTGACACTGATTCAGCGTAATCCGAAAAAATCTGAATTATGTGAAACATGAATCAATTGATACATACCAAAATCCAAGGTGCAGTCGAAACAATGAACTGTACCTACGAACCTTCTCCGTAGAAAGTATAACCTATTCCATCCGCCGGAAAGACGAAGTCGACTGTTTTCTCTGATACAAGGTTTCACCTATAGAGGGTCATGTTTATACCGAATTATCCGGTAAAGTCAATCGTAAATTAAAGGAAAAGCGTTCCCTCTCCTTCGAAATTCTTGGGCCGGTTGGTTAATTTCTCTCTAAACTTAAAAAATTTCACTCATAAAACCGAATTTCGGCCCGAAGTCCCACTTTGCAGACCTCCAGCAAAGATATTTTTCAGATAGGAAAATCGCTGGTTCAACTCGAGCTAAGTGGATATGTTAAGAAATAAATTCTCTCTTTCCAAAATCTTCATTTCCCTTCTGCACGCTATGTATTTATCGGTTCGCCCTCGTCTATATTATGCGCAACAATTGCTTCACGCCGAAATGAATTCCGAGTAATTCAAGTGATAAACAAAAATTGATAGTCCTTTAGTGTGAATGACCACCGCAGCTAATTGAAGAGCATATTATTTGTTGGCCAGTCAGCAATGCGTGACATTTTCCGAATGTGACGACGGCAACAGCAACAGTAGTAGCAACAGCAATCAAAGTGACTCAGTGAAGCGCGGACTGTGGCGTGTGCAATGCTGGCGTTTCAAATTGGTTAGGAAGTCAGAAGTATACGCTGAAATATGCCCACTACCATAAATGCCTACATAAATAGCAATAATAATGGCATGGCCTTCGTTCGCAAAAGCACCCCACTCTCATATACTCACCACCCATCCCCACCCCTCAAAAGATATGCATTCATTAGCACCCACTCACTGGCTTATTACTGCTGCGTCTCGGATTGCTGCGGCGCCGAAATGTGCGATTCCAATGAGTACTAATGAAACGACTCAAGCGTAACAAATACATAAATGCGTAAAGGAATAAAAAGAAAACTTTCGCCCGCTTTGCTCTTTAAGTACAAGGCAGCCGTCAGTGAGAACGGAGTAGCAGTCGCAAGGCAGGATACTCAAGCACTTTGAAAGTCAGAATTATGTTGCGACAATTGTGCGTCTTTAGTGTTGTGGGGATAAGGGGACCTTGCACACTTTTCCCAGACCGAATAGACGTTTGCATGTGAGACGACGCATACTTATGTAAGTGCCCATTTGAAGTCGGCGCAATTTCAAATAAGAAGTGGACAAGAATGGCAGTACGGAATTTAATTAGGCTTGCGAAAGAAAGCGTAAAGACGTGCGAAATTTTGGTTTCGTCCAAAGAAGACGTCTTAAATAAAAATTCGAGCTCAAAGCCGTAGCAAATATAGAGTCTCTAGTTGAAATTAGAGTCAGTTATACTCAGTTTTCGAAAACTCGTTGGGCTAGATTTTCTAGCCTTCTAAGCCTATTTATGCTAGTAGTTTTTCGGTGATATCGAAATAGCTATTGATTATAGTAGATAGAGATATTCTTAACGACTAACTATCCTATGATTCAGCTTCAGAACTCTATAACATACAATTACCTGGAAGCATTGTTTCGATGAACGTAAATGAGGATTGTCTCTTAACCTCTTTTAATTGCATGATTTCTTAGATTTTAAGTCATTGTGACGTTAATTGTTTTAAGAAGAGTGAGATTGGATTTGCGCTGAGCAAAGTCGGTCCTACAGAAACACTTCCATATGAGAATATGATGAAAACGCTAGTAATATATTGATCTCGTCATTCATTCAGCATCTGATTCCACAATAAACACTCAAGGAATAGAGAATCGGGGTTTCTTTAGAAATACTCGTGATTAAATTGAAAACCGTAGTGAGTTCTTTTTTACCCCTTTCCTGGAGGCGAATTTGAACACATACTCACCTAATATATTAGGGGTAATAAATTTAAAATGTTTCATGTATGATCATTGATCTCGTCGATTAACTCTCTGTTGTGGGTCAAACAAGGACACCATGTCGAAGTCTCTGGTCTCCTTTTGTTATTTTAGTATGCTCTGGTCATTACCCCTTTTGGGGGTTCTACAAGAGTACGCTCCGGTCATGAAATCTTCTTTTAGTCGCCGCACTTTTCGTGGAATTTTCTAGCATTATCCCTGTCGACCAACTTGTCAAGCTCTTCATACTCACCAATTTCGGCCTCCCTTTTTTTTGTCTGCTACTGCGTCTCGCTTTCCGCTTCAACTCTCGGTATCTATCCCATCCCTCATGAATTGTGGTGAATTGTATCGTCCCAGCTGTTCTTTTGCCTTTTCCGAAAACGAATGGTTGTACGTAGGGAGCTTGAAATGTTTTCCCACAGTTCCCTTATACTGAGTTGTTAATGAGTGCTCTCAGAGAGCAGGAGTGAAAGATGAGAAGAAAATTGTTCGGCTGTCTGTTGTGATTGCAAATTCTCGTCGTCGAACCTTCCTTGTATTTGTTGGCGTACGTCTTTTGCTGCACAGAGGCGAGAGCGTATCTTGGCTCGGAAGGTGTGCACGTCTAAAACACTAGAGATTTGTCTTTCACCCATCACAACACGATAGATGTAGTTGGTGGCTTTTCGATCCAGAGACAGCCAGGTAACTTGGTGAATTTTCTTATGCTGGAATCTAGCACTACAGATATCCATTTCTCGAGCCCCACCCTGGCCATCTTTTCTGTCGGGACGTGAGCGCTACTCAACGATATGCTCAAGAACTTCGTTCTGCAGCGGGGTGAATCCGGCTCGGCGACGAAGTCCTCTTCCACCACGAATTTCACACCGCATTTGTGCTCCTTTATATGTAGTAAATGCCACAAGGACCTTATCGTCTCAGTTCTTGTCCCGTCTTTTACACTTTCTGGACGGCGGTGACGTCAGCCTTTACTTTTACGAGGATATCAACTAGTTGGGCAGCTGCACCTGTCGATCAATTAAGGGACCAGATATTTTAGGTGAGAAAGATGACCATGTCAAACGCATTAAGGATAACATTTCTCGTCCGAGGTGTTGTTTATTTTTTTAAGTGGCGGGTCCGTAACCCACGTACAATTTTTGAAAGGATGGTTCGCCTTCTCACTTTTGTTCGCCTTCAAATGGACGTTCTTTGGCTACTCAGTCGAAACTTGGTCTAAGACCGGAAGTACTAAGCTGCTTCAGCAAAAGAAAAAGAATCGTTCCTAGCCAACCCGAAGTGAATGGCGATTAGTGAACTTTCCCTAGTTCTATGAACTTCTACACATGACTCCATTCTCTATCCTTCAATAGCTCACATACGTTATAAATTTCGATTACTATTACTACTTACTTGATAAGCGACTAAGCCTAACAAAAAAATTTTGAGCTGATACCTGAGCCTATGGTTGATATAAGTACTACAACTACTTCGCTACAAGTAGACGATTAAAAATCTTTTTCTTCAACATTATATACTTAAATTTTTCTCCCTCTCTCCTTTCAATGAACGAACCGTTGCTACTGTTCATAAAATCTATATCAAAGTTACAATCCTCACACTCGGTTCTAACCCAATTCACGTGCGTTCCCTAAGTCTTTTCCGCTGTTCCAAGTAATCTGACAAAATTTACGACAAACGGAAACTGGCGAAAGTAGCAGTAATAGACGACAATGACTGCACCACAAGGCATAAGCAACAGGAATAAATACTAGAAAGATGGTATAAATGACAGGCACGCGACGCACGAAGGAGCGAAACGGATGGACTTGTGGACGACGCACGTTGAAACAAAGGACACATATCAAGGAGAGGCAAAGTGCACTAAAACGAAGAAAAAATCACACATGTAGTGTAGAAATGAAACAAAGAATTTCAACATGCTTGCAAATATGTTTTTCGCAATGCTGTCGAAATGATAAGACGTCACTTTGGCAGTGCTGGAATACATTAAAGGCGGGTGGCAGCACGAACAGTAGGGAGAGTTTGATATGGAAAGGAAATGAGCATATGTGGCGTGTGTGGAGGAGATTGCATACATTGTTGTGTACACAGAAGACAAGACAATTGAATGACCAATACAGACCTTGGAAATAATCAACGTTGCTTTCATTCTGCGAAGCTTTACGAATCGTTCGCATGCGAACAACAAACTATTGTATCAAAGACGGAACACGACAGGCGAAATAAACAATAAACACAACGCAAATGCAACATATATGTATATATACATACATATTTATATGTATATATACATGTGTTTACTGGTATATTCATATATATATTTGAGGAATATATCTCAGCTGCCACAAACAGGCGTGGTTACAACTTTGTCCAACACGCAAGCTTGAATCTCGCAAGACATGAAAATCCATTGATGACCACTTCAATCATGAGTGCTGCACAAAAATCACACACATACATACATATGTATGTATATGCATATTGTTGTAAATAACACATCACATCAGCGCTTGAGCAGATCCCTTCTGCTGCATGCTGTGGTGCATGGCAGCTAAGACCACTTGCTTTCGAGTGGCGCACACCCAGTGCATGCAACTGAAAGTCAGCAAAGGGTTCCGTGCGGATTTTTTTCCTACTCAGCATGCTGCATATTTATACAGTTTGCAACACTCCTGCTGCTGCGAATTCTCCAGCTGCTGATGAGTAAGCGAATAGTTTTTCGAAAAGTGAAAATAGTCCTTGCCACACACTTTATTGTATTCGCGCTGCTGAGTTCATAAATTTTTATGGTCGCTAACAAGGAATTAATGATGGTGGCTGTCTTTTGTGTTTGCAGGTGACAAATGTTGCTGTAGTGATACACTAAAATATTTCTTTTGCTAACAAGCTATCTACTTAAGAATACTAAAAAGGACTTTGTTCCTTTAAGTAGTTATTTGTAAAAAATTTGATTAAATTAATCATTATGGTACGCAGTGCTAACATTTGTAAGCCGCGTAGTTTTTATATATTATATATATAATTGTTGTTGCAAATACCGAAATTTTTTTCGGAATTTTTCGGGATTGTGTTAAATCTTAAAAAAAAACTATCTGAGACATATTATTTCTATATTTTCGAGGTATTTCAAATAAATTATTCGAGATCCCGAAAACTGTATATTTAAAAAAAACCATCGGGATTCAAGACATGTAGGAAATTTTCAAAAAAAAATCATAATGTTTTAAAAAAATTCGCTATTAGTAAAATATGTGGGATTTTCTTTTTTTTTTTAAATCTGGATCCCGAAAAATGTGTAATAACGGGTGATTTTTTTGAGGTTAGGATTTTCATCCATTAGTATTTGACAGATCACGTGGGATTTCAGACATGGTGTCAAAGAGAAAGATGCTCAGTATGCTTTGACATTTCATCATGAATAGACTTACTAACGAGCAACACTTGCAAATCATTGAATTTTATTACCAAAATCAGTGTTCGGTTCGAAATGTGTTTCGCGCGCGTGTTTTGTTCAGCGATGAGGCTCATTTCTGGTTGAATGGCTACGTAAATAAGCAAAATTGCCGCATTAGGGGTGAAGAGCAACCAGAAGCCGTTCAAGAACTGCCCATGCATCCCGAAAAATGCACTGTTTGGTGTGGTTTGTACGCTGGTGGAATCATTGGACCGTATTTTTCAAAGATGCTGTTGGACGCAACGTTACGGTGAATGGCGATCGCTATCGTTCGATGCTAACAAACTTTTTGTTGCCAAAAATGGAAGAACTGAACTTGGTTGACATGTGGTTTCAACAAGATGGTGCTACATGCCACACAGCTCGCGATTCTATGGCCATTTTGAGGGAAAACTTCGGACAACAATTCATCTCAAGAAATGGACCCGTAAGTTGGCCACCAAGATCATGCGATTTAACGCTTTTAGACTATTTTTTGTGGGGCTACGTCAAGTCTAAAGTCTACAGAAATAAGCCAGCAACTATTCCAGCTTTGGAAGACAACATTTCCGAAGAAATTCGGGCTATTCCGGCCGAAATGCTCGAAAAAGTTGCCCAAAATTGGACTTTCCGAATGGACCACCTAAGACGCAGCCGCGGTCAACATTTAAATGAAATTATCTTCAAAAAGTAAATGTCATGAACCAATCTCAGTTATCAAGCTCTTAAAAAATCACCCTATATGTGTAATCATGAATAAAACATGTAAAAGTTTTTCAAAAAACCATCGGGATCTCGAAAATACAATATAAGTACCATGAAATCAAAATATGTAGGAAACTCTCGAAATTTCGCTAAATAAAAAAGTCGGAGTCTCGAAAAATTTTCATACATACATATTTATATAAGTACTAGCTGGCCCCGCAGCCGTTGTCCTGCGTGAAATTATGTGTTTTGAAATGAAAAGAAAGTTGAATTTATCATTTCATTTTTTTTTTTTTCAATGTAACGCAGCTTGATAAACAAAATTTTTTGGTTTCTGTTCCGATGTACAGAAAAGATTGCTTTCCAACTCGTGTGCACGCCACGTATATCTGGCCGTGTGAAAAACATAGAATTTCCAAACTTATTGCCCACACTATGCGACTATCCTTGTGTCCTGTTGAGTGTCATCTCAAATGCAATTTTCGCTGGAAACTGAAATGGCAAATCGTTGGAACTCAAAGAAATTCGTTGAATCAAGCATTCAGCCCTTTGTATTCGATAGCTGCGTCACAATCAAACTATGTAATGGAACCCGGTTTCGGCGCTTGCAGATTGCAAAACATAATAACGACAGATCAAACTTTGAGACGCAAATGATGCGGTGGCATACCAAGCCTCTCCAAAGAATTTAGAAACTCCACTGGATAATTCACGGCGACGTCTTCAATGGCAAGACGATCGGTCGATTTGTATGAGCGCAAGTCTTTCGGAATTTGACTTTGAATCTTCCAGTTTAAGTCAAGAACATCTGTATTTTTTGGCAGTTAATATTGCGCGTGCATTTAAGGAATCATAGTTAAGATAATTTGGCCAATGTCCGAAGATTGGTGATGAGTTCATCTTTCGTTAATTGATAAACCGCAGATGGAATTGATATCAAACCACCGGAAGCATCAACCGGAATTGACCCATTTCCAATTTTTAGCGAATACGATGTAAAATGTCTTCGACAATGTCATTTTTGTTCGTATCTCATAATTGACGCGGATTTAAAGGCTGATATGGTGAAATGATTATCGCGAAAAGTGTGGGAACTTCAGTGGCATTCGAAGTAGCTATCGCATCGTCCAACATTTGTTTCCACTGATTATCGTGTTCCAGCAATTGTAATTGCACACACCATACCATTCACAGTACGCAATACGCCGCGTACATTAATCAGTAGCAACCGAAGGTAGAAGCAATCATCGTTTTTTGGGTGGGTTGTGTAAATTCATCCTAATGCATTAGTTGAGAACACACCTGAATGTCCATCTACTGTTCGGTCTTGCTTTCAGCGTAACTATTTCTTCGACGATACATTCCATGAATGCAAGGTATTTTCAAATAGAGCAATGTTCTCGTAAGCGGATCACTGACGAAAGTTGAGAAAAAAACTCGTCAATGTTAATTTTGTTGTTGGCGGTGTTACCACCGGCTGTAATGTATTCTCTGGGCTGAAATAAACTCTTTGGCCAATCTCCATATTAACTGCGAGACACACAACAATCGGAAACCGTTCATGAATTGCAAAAGTAAATATCCTACAAAGCGCTTTATTGCAGTTCACGTATGGACGTTTCGTTTAAGACCATTAAGCGCCATGTTGCTTCCCTTGGTGACGTACTTACAAACGTATTTTATAGATTACACCAAACTGCAATACTAAACATTGATATGAGTTTAGAATGTGAATTAGACAACAGTGGAGAATATAGTACGATCCATATGTTGTCAACTTCGATATTCACTACTCTAAGTTGTATGGTCGTCTGATGAGCTACGACGATGGAGTGGATATCCATCATTTCCAGTTTGCGATTCCGAAAGAAAAGCAAGCGGATAGTGTTTCGTGCATTTATTGTTAGACATATAAACCGAAAAGGGATTGTAGTGTCCGCAAGGTCCATGAACCATATTGCTTTCCACCACTTCATATAATACTGGATCTTTCACACGTAAAGTTTTCACTGAATAATTTTCAATTGTTCAATTCACAACCTGTCGTAAAGCATCGTAAATCGTAATAGTAATAATTTTTCTCTTGAATAGCCGGAATAAAAAAGCAAGCGATCGAGACTGAACTATTCAAATAATTTCCAAATCAAAATATTGAAAAACAAAACAGAAATTGAAAAAAAATATTTTTGGAAAAAAGTTACTTTTTGGAATTATCCAATTTGCCGACTTTTCATGAAAAGTATAAGATGTTTTTATTTCTAAACCTTCCTTAATCCACAACGAACAACCTCTTAAAATTTCATCAATATTGGTTCAGCCGTTCTCTTAGCGTTACTAACGAACAAACATTCATTCGTTTGTATGAGAAAAAGAAAAGGACTGTTTTTAGGGGTTTTCCGGCAATTATTCGAATAATCCCTGAACCTAAACGAATATTTTAAAAAAAGAATTATCAAATTTCGTTCAGTCGTATTAAAGTTATGAGCGTACATACATTTTGGCGATTCATTTTTACATACATACATATTTATATAGACGAAGATGTAAGGTTGTTTTTATTGTTTTTTTTTTTTTTTTGAAGAAATGAAATATTGAAATGATTCCTACAAACATGAATTTTGAACAAATGCTTATGATTTGAAATATAATTTTTGTATTTATGAGTTGTATTAAATTTTGACATAAAGAGATAAAAAGTATCCTATGTCCTTACCCTGGTTCTAAGCTACCTCCCCACCAATTTTCAGCCAAATCTGTTCTGCCGTTCTTGAGTTATAAGTGATGTAACTAACACGACTTTCTTTTATATATATAGATAATTACCAATAAAATCTGTAGGAATGTGTTTAAAAAAAATCAGTAAACAGTGTAATATAATCAACAAGGTCAGATTGTATTCGGTTTGATGGCTGACTCAAAGATCACACTTGCGACTACAGAGACCTTTGTGATGCCATAAAAATAGAACTCCCGGAATGCGAAATTATAAGTCAACGTAGCGCTGTGTGCCCAATAAAAATTTGCTCACCTCGTTTTCTTCCATACAGCTTCTGCGGCTGGCATCCGGCAGGACGGGCACCGTGAACGTCGATAGAGCAATCGCCTGTTAGAACTCTCCCAACTAAGGTGATTTACTGAGGACAAAGAGTTCACTGCATCGCTTAAGATCGACCTTGAGCCAAAAACGTCTTGCGAAAACACTTGAACCGATGTTAGCCCAGCGCTGGCCAAGTTCCCGCAAAGCCCAGTTATCCAGTAGTTGGACACACTAGAAAAGGAGAGCACCGACCCGTTCCTATTATAGTGGTAGCGCGGTCCTGCGATTCCGCTGTGGCCAAGCACCCAGACTAGCCTTATCACAATGTAACTTGATGCCAATGACAACGAAGTTAGATATTCCTTAAACGTTTGCTTATTGACCTCAAGGATATTATCACCGCTTCGCTTTCAGAGTGGATAGTCGCTTCTCTAGTCTCTGAGGGCGGCTGCACTGCGGACTAGTAAATCTACCACTACCTTTGAGGAGACTTAAATGACTTTTTCTTTTAAATTTCTTGTTCAGTGGTCTCGTAGGAGAGACATTAGATGGGAGTAGGTTAGGTTTAGCAGATTAAAATCCTGCACTACGGCTTTCGGTACTTCCTCTTAGTATAAAAAAAAACACTGCCTTAAGACAGAAAGTCTGAAACTGAATCTGATAGCCAACTGCTGATAATATATCGCTCCATCAAGCATTGACCCATGCATAAAGAAACTCACTGCCCCTCTCATCCAATATTTCTACGCACCCACAGCTCCTTTGCAGTTAGGAAAAAAAAAACAGAAGCAAAGCCAGAGTTTATTTTGGCAACTCCATAATCCACAAGATCGAGTATAAAATTAAAGCGTGTTAGGATTTCCGAATGTTATGTTTCAAGCCTGGACGAACATCGTTATTTTACCGCTGTCGAATCGACTAACACAGGGTTAAAAAATTACGTTTTTCTTGCTTCTAAAATAAATTATTAAAATTATACCGTTTCAAATATTGTAGACTTGAATCAACTTGTCTGACCAAATTTTATTAAACTTAATTATTATAGATTCACTTAGTACAAGTGGTGGACATAAAGATTCACTAGAGGTTTTCTTAACTTGGTCCGAATCATTGGCAAAGCTAAAGTCCAACTTCTTCCATACAAACTGTCCGATAATCCGATTTAAAAAAACTTAAAAAACAAAATTTCGAAAATTAATTTCTTTTTAACTTAAAAAGTAAAACTACGCAGCAATTATCTTCACTTGGAGATCCAACCTTAGTATATAGCTGTGTGTGTATTTGCAGTAAAGTAAAAAATACCAAAACTCGGTTTTAGAAGATTATCCCTGCTCCACTTTGCTAAGCTGCATGTGGCACAATTCATTTTTTATTGCAAAGCGCTGAAGCATAGTGTAACACCTTTCAGCAGCGCCGCTTCAAAGGATGAAGAAATTTACCAGTTGAAGCAGTTTTATTATGCTGCCACTTTTTGCTGCTTGCCACGCTTTGTTCCTCAAGTTACTGCAATACACAGCACTTAAGTGGCCATTGTCGGGTTGCCACATTTATGCATTGTTGATGATCACGATTATGATTTATGACGCGTTGGCCTATGAGCAGCAGCAGCTTGAAAAAAAAACAGTGCAAAAGAAGCGTAATGGAATAACTGTACATGCATTGAAGTGTATACTTATGGTACTTTAACACCTTTGCGGTTGAGCTACCCAGTAGGCACCTGCAAGCAAAGTGAAACGGAAAAAATATTTTAATTTTTTTTCTTTCATTTTAGCATAAATTTGCTAACTAGAATAGAGGCGTAAAATAAAAATTATAATTTTGCATAAAAATTAATTGATAACTACCTAAAAAAGCAATACATATTTAGTTAGTTTTTTAGTTATATTTAGCTAAAATGTTTCCTACTGGCAATGTATCGAAGAGTTTTCATATATTACATACATATAAATACATATGTATGTGTGTTCAGTGCATGTGCTTTCCTGCACTTCATTGTTTTGCATACTACCAGTTTTCTAACTTATACACTTATACACTTACATACTCATACATGCACATATGTCCAACTATTTGCTGCTTTTTGTTTAACTATTTCTACACCATTTTAGTTACTTTTTATTTAACTACAAAACCCCTTTTTGCATGTCTAAATTTTTCATGTTGTTGCTTATGTTTTGCTTTTTTGCAGTTTGAAATCCCAGCAATTTGTATACACGAAATTGTCGGCTTAAAGCTGCGAGCGAATATTTTATCGGCCCGCCAAGGAAAGCTATAAAATTCGAGTTGTCAGGCAATTCACGCAATATGCCGCCACATATACATACATATTTATGCAGCTATAAAGATATATGTATATAAATGCCGTTATACACATCATTTGGCCAGCGAAATAAAGGTAAGTGCTTAACTTCTTGCTAGTTTGGCTACACTTTTCAACTGCTGCATATATGTGCGCCTAAATGTATGCTTTATTTAGTATTTTTTATACAAATTTTTAGCCAGTATTACCCATTGTGTTTCATACATCTACATTATTGAACCAAAACCAACGATCTTGGTTATGAAGAGCGATTAGGAGCTTCCCTACTTTAAAGAAAAAACACAGCAACTTTGCTCTGCATTTGCCATTTTTTTTGAAGATTACCTCTTTCAAATGTTGGTCGCTGCACCGTCTCGGATCTTCCATCCGTTGAGTCTAATTTTCGATGACTCATTCGAGCATTTCGACTGGTAACTGGTACGCGTGAGGTTACCTCCAAGAACTGAACCGAACCGATATTGTCTGCATAGACTTTAAACTCTACATATCTCCACAAGAGAAAGTTCAATCCTTTCAAGTTGTTCTTCGTCTCAATTGCGGTAAGGTTGCTCATTTACAAACCCATTGAAAACATCGAATCTTCTTTTCCCATAGAGCGAAGCGATGTCCCTTGCGAAGCTCGAGCGCTTTCAATTTAAAATCTCGACGTAGAATGCGCCAAGTCGGTTATGTCAGGTTCTCCACGGTCTTCGTGTACAGCTAAGATTGGTATATTTTCTTCGCTGCGTGTTGCACGTAGTCTATTCGTCTATTATCCAATAATAAATGCTGGGTCCCAAGATGGGTGAAGGTATTGCGAATAGTATGCTCAGTAGGCCGATTATGTTGACCATAAGTTAAGCGAAGCACATTCTTTACAGAAGTCGAATTTTGGTAATAAAGTTGAACGTTTTGTAAACGTTGTCCAGGCGTAAGTCTTTCCATGTTGAAATGTCAAACAATACGCTAAAAAGCTATGTCTCTACCCGGAAAGCAATTACTCCACTTTTCGGTCAGAAAAATAATAATAAAACCTTGTCAACAATAAAGCGCGATCGATTATTTTTAGTTTGGGTCTTCAATAAAAACTTCTCGTTATAAATTTGGTCAAACATAAGTAAATACTTTAATATGGGAATTAAAGGAATATTATTCCTGAATGCACTCATATCGGTCTGTACTTTAAATTTTCTTTCTAAATGATCAAAACTAAAAACTTCTTGATTAAGTCTAAACATGTTTTTTTATCTACAATATTTGAATAATGTTACATGTTTCGGGGAAGTCAATAATCGACTAACAAATATAATTAATTTTCTTTCATCACTGAACCGTTCTTTTTTACCGACACAGTAATATTACCTAAACATTAATTCAGGACTACCTTTACTTTCCTGACAACTTTCCAAACTAAAGTCTCTCAAGCTTGTTTTGAACCTTCATCTTAAGCAGTACCTTTCAGGTATACATATGTATATACTCTAAAACTTTAATATAAAACCCAGCGCCACAATAAAGCATTTCCATTTGCTCCTGTTTTCGCTAGCATCTTTAGTTCGTTCCACGATTTTCCGCATTAAACAATTTATTTTAGTAAGAATCTTCTACACGTTCAGAATATGCACGAGATTCCATGGCTTTTTATTTTCTTACATTTTTGGTCTTGATTTGCCAGACATTGTATTAGTAAATGTATAAAGCCTAAATAATCTCCAATGCTTCACTTCTGATCACTTTTGTTTACAAAATATTTCAGCTGGCAACATTATTTAAATAAAACGATTATATATAATATAAAAGCATATCTTTAGGCGCTCGAAAATTCACCTTTTGCACATATTGCATAGAGACCTCTAGTGTGTAATTTTGAGAGGATGATTTGATGATCACGGAAGTAAATGACATGATCACAGTATCATGATGCGACTACACAAGCAAGTGATATAATCACGATATCACACGATCATGATCGCGATCAC
Organism: Bactrocera dorsalis; assembly: GCF_023373825.1. Classification (NCBI taxonomy): domain Eukaryota; kingdom Metazoa; phylum Arthropoda; class Insecta; order Diptera; family Tephritidae; genus Bactrocera; species Bactrocera dorsalis. The sequence continues at coordinate 93,549,604 of NC_064303.1, forward strand.
ATTAATAGGGTTTGAAAGACGAATAAGCTTTTATATAAAGACCAGCAAATATTACATTTAAAATTCAACCCACATAGAGAAGTTGTAAAAATAACAAAAACAAAAAATATATCTACATATATTATTTTATACAAATACCCCCCTTGCATAATAGTAATAGAATATATGCATGTATATGTGTGTCTGTGCATGTATCTATACATTTGACATATACCACTGTTGCGCTAATACAAAGTTATATATCTGAAGTTGTAGTTACAACAACTAAGAACAACACTATATGCTTACTTTTTGTATTCCATATGGCTGGGTGTGCTCCAACGATAAAGGGCAGCAAAACCGCAACAAACGAATAGCGAAAAATACATACATTTGTATGTGTGAGCTTGTTATTTGCCATTGTTTTCATTTTTCCATTGGCCTTTGCTTTTGCTCATTTGACATTATCGACAACAAGTTGCAAAATGGAAAAAGCCAACCAACAATAGCAACCGAAAAGCTATGACTTTAAGCGGCAAAACGATAGTGGCAACAGCAAAGGTTACATATGTATGTACCTCTACTGAGTAAATAGGCACAGTAGTGTCGAGAAGTGCATTATTTCTGTTGTGCTTGTGGGCAATTTAATATTGGAATATGTGTTCAAACCCATGTCCAGGGTCGTCGTAGTTTAACTCTAGATCAGTAAACGATCATATTTGCTATAAAAAACTTATTTCTTAGACTTTCAAGAACTTTTCGCTGGTGAGTTGCAGTACAGTTAGACGAGTATTTGGTTCGTTTTCTCCATGATTTCTTTCTCTAATGACAAAACTATAATAATTTGCGATGTCTGTTGGAAGTATTGCTAATTTCAGAAGACTCGCTTTACCTTTTTGTTATCGATTTATGTTGTATCGATTAGAAGTTATCGATATGTATATATATATATTATCGATTATTCAATGTTAAAAAAAATATAAAATTTGATACTTTTGCGGAAAAAATTTAAATTAAATAAATATCTTATAAAAATTATCAAAATTAATTAATCGATTAATCGGATGATGAGAAAAATTTAATTTAAAACTACCGAATAATATTTTGTGGTATGAATAAAAATTATATAGATTAAAAGTTACCAATACAAACACAAAATTTCATAATTTTGTGGAACGAGTTGAAATAAAAGTAATATCGATTAAAATTTATCGAAATTATAGATTAATCGTATTATGAGAAAAATCAATTTGGTGAAATGGGTTGAAATTAAATAATATCGATTAAAATATATCGAAATTGCACAATCGAAATTATATAATCGATTAATCATATTATGAGAAACATCAATTGTGGAATGAGTTAAAATTAAAGTAATATCGATTAAAATTTATCGAAATTATATAATCGATTAATCGTATGGCGAAAAACATCGATTTTGTAATTTTGTGGAATGAATTGAAATTAAATTAATATCGATTAAAATTGATCGAATTTATATAATCGATTAATCGTATGGTGAAAAACATCAGTTTTTGTTATTTTGTGGATTGTGTTGAAATTAAAAAAATATCGATAAAATTTTATCGAAATTACATCGATATCGATTTAAATTTATCGAAATTATGTAATCGATTAACCGTATTATGAAAAAGTTTGTAATGATGTGAAATGTGTTGAGGTTAAATAACATCGATTAAAATTTATCGAAATTATATGATCGATTAATCGTATAGCGAGAAAAATCAATTTCAAATTAACCGGGAATGTTCCAATTATAAAGAATTCATTATATTAATATCCTCAAATTAAAGTCCTTCTGCTCAAAAATTTTCGTATTATCGTTAGTGAGGTGGTAAGGTTGGTTAAGCCGACCTTTTGGATACTGTTTCAAGCGTCAATAGGGTTCTAACTTAGGCAGCTTAAAACGCTGATACCTTTTGATAGCTAAAATGCCTACATATTGATCATAAAGACCCACATAAATCGATCGCTTTGAGCCTATCACAATAGAGGAGTAAGTGCAAATTTGAAAATATTTTAGACATCGACTAAAGCTTGCTAAACTCACGTGATATCCAAACATCTAACGCTAGAACACTCCGATATAATTGAGGTTTGAAACTCGTAATTTCAAAAGCAAGATTTTTTTTCATAAAGTACTTTAAGAAGTACTTGTCAACTTCAGTCAAAAATTTCCCTTTGATGTCTCAGACTTGGTTTTTGCGATTTTTTCTCATACTGCAACTCAAATATTCGATATGAGAGAAGTCATCCCGACTGATAAGCTGGTTTAACTAATGAATATGCTTAAAAAGAACTAATTTTCAAGGCGATAAAAAACTGTTCTATTTTTAAATTTTTTCTCCAGCACTTATACACTGTATGGCAAATCTAAACTCGTTTCTAACCAGAAGGACAAAGGCAATGCAAGAAAAATCATAAATATTTAGCGTGTGTTAGCTGCCCGCTGGCACAAGGGGTTAATAGCTTTTACCCTGTCACATGTGCGCAGCGACACATGAACATATATTTGGAAAGGGACATAAAATCGAAAAACCTTAGCTGATCCACAGGTCGTAAAGCATGGCGAACAGATCAGCTGCATAGAATTCAAAAGAGTAGTTCAATTTTGTTTCACTGAATAAAGGTAGGCGTAACACATGTAAGCGCTTGTTACCGAGTTGTTACCACTCAGAGAGCTTAGATTTTACTTCGTTTAATTCCAGTAAACTTAACGCTTATGGCAACAAAATAGAAAATAAGAAATCGCGTTTAATCTCGTTAATGTATAGTTAAAGAAAAATTATCTTCACATTCTCTCATTTTTCACTACATTCAATTACTACTCCACTCCTTCTCTACTTTTCTCAGTCATCCACCTTCTCTTCCACTCTTTCAGCTACACATTTGTATGTATTTATTTACTGCTTTTCTTGCAAATTCTTCGATTTCAATTTCCTATTGCATTCTTCATATTTTCCCCCCTGACTAAGGAAGTAGAGAGCTTGTACTCTAACTGAAGGATTTGTTTTTTTTTTTTCAACTTTTATCACAGCACCGTGCTTGTTGGCGCTCACGGTAGGGAGCAAATGGGTATTCTGCGCTACGCTTTGTACCACACCAAAAATGGCTAATGGATTCTATTTAACTTTACTGACTGTTAATGGATTTTTCTTGACCCCAAATGTGAAATGCGCTTAGAAAATATATAATGTGCATATAAAAAATGGTAATAAAAATGAAATTGAAAATAGAAATAAGAATGAAAAAATAAAATAAAAAAGTGCCCCCTCTGGCTGGTAAGCTTTTTATGTTACTTACATACTACTTTGCGTTCCAAGTATTCCCCGTTTGCGCGCTCCGCTCTACCCCCTAGAGACATTGGCAAGAGACGCACCTTGTTTATGGCCACACGCAGTGCGCCAATGCCGTAATACAGGATATTCACGAACCCACACTCACTCAATCAGTCACTCACACATACTCAATTCAGCACTGCAGCCTCTTCTCTTTCGCTGTAAATCAATGTCGGTGCTTAAACTTGATTTTAAATTTTACTACTCGAAAAAAAGGTATATCGTCCAATAAACTCGTCTGAAGGACAACATTAAATATTTCAACTGGAATTTTCACTTAAACGTCGTTTGGCGTTTAATGCTCGTATTAAATGGATATCAAATGGCAAGAAAAATATTGCCGCAATTCGCAACTGTGCATCTTAAATGTGTTCAAATGGCGAGTGTAATAAGCAAGTTGCTACGGGTCTTTAAATTTGTGGGTCTATAAAAATTCCATTTGCTGTAATTCGAGTAATTAGAAAGGTAGTCAATTGTACAGGCGTCTTGAGTCATTAATGACGTATAACTTCATTATAATGTTGGTGTTTAATTTTGGTGAATTTTAACAACTTGATTGAGTTTTCATGAATAATTAACGATTGTGAAGATAGTACGATGGTGGGAGAGGGTTAATACGATATTTTGGGTATTCAAAGACTGGATTTACTAATGAATAAAAAAACTTAAAGTAAGATAATTAATAGCAAGAACTAGTATTGAACGTTTCTTTTTCTTCTTTTTAATTGCCGGGCTTACAAAAGGGCGCCAGACATTCTTCCTTTTCGCTGTTATGCGCCAAGTGTAGCCTGGTTCTCCTCCTCTTTGTCTTTCCACCAAAGGGAAGGTCTTTCTTTCTTCCCCGGCGGGTAGTGCGTCGAATACTTTCAGAGCTGGAATGTTTTCATCCATACGGACAACTTAACCTAGCCAGAATAGCCGCTGTCTCTTCATTCGCTAAACTGTGTCAATGTCGTCATATACCTCGTACAGATTCTTCGTTCAATTGACTGCGGTATTCACCGTTGCCAATGAGCAAAGGACCATATATTTTCTGCAAAACCTTTTTCCCGAAAACTCTTAACTCCGACTCATCAGATGTTGTTCATGTCTCTGCACCATATAGCAGGTGTCCAAGATAAACGAAATTATCCAAGAATTCAAAGTTATAAATGTCAACAGTGTCACGGGAGCCAAAAAACAGCTTTGAAATCGTCGAAGAGGTGGTGTATGTCGATTATCATGGTGAAAACCACACGGATAAGGTCCAATGAGTTTGTTGAGGATGGCTTACGCTTGATAGAATCTTATATGCGATGTTGAGGAAGCTTATCCCACGGTAGGGTTTTGGGTCTCCCTTTTTGTGGATTGACCAGACCACACTTGAATTCCATTTGCCGAGTATGCATTCGTTCGAGACCATATTTTACACATAAGCTCCTAATCAGTTCTTCGCCGCCATATTTGAATAGCTTAGCCAGCAATCCAACGCCATCCGCCGCTTTGTTGTACTTTAGACGGATAAGTCCTATTCGAACTTTTTTATGGTCGATCAATGGAAAGTCTGCCCTATCGTCATCGAATGGGAAATCGTGTTCACCATCTCCTGGTGTTATGATTTCACTGGCATTCAACAGGGTGAAGAAGTGTTCCCTCCATAATTTCTATCACTAGATTAACTCTGGGGATTCTCGAGAGTATGCTCCGGCCTTGAAACCTTGTGTCACTGCATCTTTTCGTAGAATTTTCTAGCTTTCCTTTATCGGCCAGCTTGTCAAGCTTTTCGTACTCATGCATTTCGGTCTCTCTCTTTTTTTGTCTGCAAATGCGTCTTGCTTCCCTCTCCAACTCTCGGTATTTATTCCACGATTTACTGATAATTAAAAGTTAAAGGATAATTAATAGTAAGAGTTAACTATTTAGCGTGTAGAAAAAATAAATAAATTTTTGCATTAAATTGAAGGTTTCTTTTAGCGTAGTTAGCATGTTTGGTAATCTCATTTTGAATTTAATTTCATATTGGCACTCTCATAAAAACCCAGTCCCTACTGGCAAAGAATCTAAGCAATCGTTGTTCACAAGCCGCTCTTGAGGCGAATTTACCACCAGCAAAATCACTCACTATAGATAATAATAGATTATAGTCACATGGTACCAGGTCCGATTCGAATAGTGGCTGAAAGAAAACCTCACAACAAATCTTCAGTCGCGCCACTATCGATGTGTGTGACCAGGCTTTGTCTGGATGAAGACAATTCCTCAAAGTTGGCCGCTTCTGGTCATTACCTCCTTTAGACGGTCCTGTTACGCCATGCATTTTCAATACCAATTGGTAGTGTAGACTGGGCACAATAACCATCTCGGCAAGGTTTGAGACCCAGGGTTTGAGACGGTTGCAATGCAACAAAGTATCAGTTCTTCCTGTATTCGGGTTTTCACCACAACCCCCATGATACTCCCCGAGAAGCCAGTCCGCATGAGCAAGGTGAAGCACGTTCCAAGGGCTCCTGCTCCCTGTGGTATCAGAATTAAGTCTTCGGTCCGACTTCGTAGTCGAAACTATTACCATTTGAGCCACCATCATTTCTAGACTGTTGATCAGGGGTTGGAGCTCATACACATATCACACACACCACTCACACAAATACTTCCCCAATTCCCAGTCAAACGTCTTCGCCGTCTAAATAATTCATGCGACCCTAATCTTCGGCATTCCGACTAGTGGAGATCACACCGCTAACATATAAATGTCCATCAATCCATCTAATTTCCATAACACCTAGTTCCCAAATATTGGGACGTAGGTACCAGTAATGATTGCCTGCCAATTTCACCAAACACATAATAACGACGACAAGCGTTTTCACTTGACGATGTCGTAGGCCCAGTTTTCATTACCTATATCCATCCCCTGCAAAAATTATTCGTTTGTGTTGCGATCCAAATGCTATTCGCAGACGGAAATGCGGTTTTCTTGAGTTGTGTGTACTTACTCGTAGAACTCCTATAAAAAATGTATCATAAACATTATTTACGTGGCCAATGTCAGTTTCGGCTAAGTCTCCTAGTTCGCCGAAAATATGAATGCCGACATGTTTCAGCCTCAGTCTTGCAAGGACTAAACAACAGTGGTGAAAATGCCTGGTCGTTTCCATCTCACATTCTTATAAAGAACTTTTATAATTTGCGTTCGACTGAATTTTTAGCCTTTATCATGAATGGTTATTGGACAATGTCCAGTAAGAACGCCTACGTTCTACTCATAAGTCAAAAGGATCAAGTAGTCGCACAAGAGCTGGTTATCAATCAACGACTGCTAAGCGCACGTGAGATTCGTAATACTAGTGCTAAGGCGCAAGATTACTGCGGAGATCCGACTCGTTCCTACTTTGCTGTTCATCTAGTAACTTTTACAATTTTATGGTATTCCAACTAATACGATATCTTAATATTATTAAACACGTCTAACCTAAATATGAAATGCAACGTATGAGCTACCTAAGACAAGAAAAGACACAATCGAACTCAAATCTACCTACTGCATTGAAAATATTTTAATTTAAGTTAAAGGTCTCAATATAACACCTTCTGAACCCCACAGTGAACATTAAAATAAGCCTTATGACAACTAGCTTTCAAATACCTTTCTCTCATTTTTAAGTATCGTTCTTTTAAGGCTTTGAACTCCCACAATGTATCATCCTACCATCCCATCCTATCCAACCATCCGTTCAATCATCACAAACACACTTCCTTTACATTCTTTTTGCCACCGACAGGAATCTATTTCACAGAGCTTTCGCTTTTCTTCCGAATAAACTTAGGCCCTCTAGCAATTCTATTCGAGGATGGAACCATTAAAAATTGGTAAGTCATCCTCTTGCTCGTTACTTTCATTAAAAACATGAAAGCTGCTTTCAACGCCTTTTATTGGGATTCGTTAAGAATCGCTTTGCATGGCTATCTTCGACGAAAAATATTTTAATATTAGTATCATAGATATCGGTTTGGATATTAAGATTAATAACGAGGTAGAACTAAAATCATATCAACCTAGCCATATCAATGTATATCTTGTAGACTTCTCCGGAGAAGATGGGATCTGAACCAGTTATAAGATCCCTCTAGTTACGAATGGTCAAAGGATGGGTATAGTTCTGGAGTGAACGAAACCATAAAAGTAGAAATGAGTCCTCATAGAGTTCTTAATTTGGGGGAATTGAAGTTCAAACAGCCTGAATCAGCAGAATTTACTCACTTCACAAAAACTATAATAGACATGTCCTTAATATCATATTAAAAAACCAAACAGCTTCCTAATTTCCAAGTGTTAAATAGACGCTATATTTGACCAGTTAATTGTGCTAAGTAGTGAAGTCAAATCCAAGATAAAACCCAATTGAGCTCCTACTCGTCTGTTGAACACAATACAAAAGGAAAACCATGCGATTCCCAACGATTAGCTCAATCACTGAATGCAATTCAAATCATATGAAAATCAAATCGTTCGCTATGCACCAAATTCCGCACAACTACCACACCTCATATCCGGCCATCCAGCCGCAACGAGCGGAAGCCGCAGTGATTCAATAATTTAGTAAGTGCAATGCTGCGCACGATGAGCCAACAATTGAACGCGCACTGTGTGAGCTTTAAAGTGAAACTAGAAAAATTCACAAAATTATAGGTATTACAAAAGACACCTAGGGAGCCCGGGAGGTATTGTGGAAAATTCTCTCACCATAACAATAGCTGAGGAAATAGAGAAAAGAAACGACGACAGAAGACGGTTAAATAAATCAACTTCCGCTTGACTACGCAAATGTCTTCAACTTCAAAAGTCTTTCAACTCACGTGGGCGGTGAAATGAGGGGACGAAGAAACCAAAATGGATGATGGTTGCTCGAGGAATACCCACGAGAAGGGCGCTGTTATGTCGAACTTCACCGAGCGCATCGATGAGCAGAGATGTCTGAACAGGTGCGGGTAAAACCAAAGCGCATTAAGCTGAACGGCAGCCACCAACTCGGAAGAACCTACCACCGAAATGCACAAAACAACGAAAAGCGGCGAATTCCTCATACCCAACTGAAATCGAAAATGACCACATGTCTGGCGAAAAGTTGATTTGAATGCCTAACTATTAAAAAGGTATAAGAGAAGATAGCAAAAGCGGAGAAGCAAAATAACTTTACAGCCACAACAAACGATTTGTGGGTTCGGACGCCAGTCAAAGGCCAATCGAAAATTTGCTTTTTACCAATTTAATAAATTTTACACAAACGCCGCTGCGGTAATAAGACGTGGTTAAAAACGGCTACAACAACATTTGCAATTACAATAAAAACATAAGACCATTACGGCGAGAAAATAGTCCGAAAAGGCGCGACAATCAACCAACCACGCAGCCAGACCGTAAGCCGGCCAGACAAGACGCTCAAGACGTAACCACCACTGACCACCACACATTACTGCAAAGTCTGACTACATTGACCGCTGCAAGACAGTGAATACGACGGCGGTGGTGTTGGTGGTGGTGGTTACGCTGTTGGCCTGTTGCTACGTACGCACCCTTGCCCGGCCCGAACATTTGAGTGCACCGAAAAAGTCATTGAAACGTAAAAGTTCAAAGTCAAGTGAAGTGTACGCGAGTCAAGTCATCCGTCACGCTTGCGTGAATATAACTGAAAATAAAACGAAATGAAAAATTCAATAAAAGAAAAACGTAAGAAATTCAAGCAAACTCGGTAACTTCTCATCATTTCCAGCGTACGCAAGTATTTGTGGGCAGTTCATAGCTTCCACCTACAGCGGCTGGTGTGCCACTCCTTCCGGTGTCGCGGAGGCGAACAAGTGTTCATAGTAAACAATGAGCTATGTCGTCGTGCATTTGCCTTTAGCACTTCGTTTCCCCATTCCAGCCGCTGTGCATGTGGAAATACCCAAGAAGCTGTTATAAATAATAATGATGGGAATTTGCTGCTCGTAAGATTATTCCTTTGTAATAAGTACCCTTATTATGTCTTATCGTTATCGGATGTATTTGATTCCCGGTCTTTACTTAGTGCCCTGCAGGGAAAAATTAGTGTAGATGGAGTAGTTCATAAGCTTACTTACTTATATATATGTATGACTGAATTTGCTTGTCGGACTTTTTCAATGTATAAACTTGTTCAAAGGTTCCCATAATCACAGTTATACTTAAGTTTGCCGAAGAGCCAAGTTAACTCTACCCTGACTTTATTTTTCCATTACCTCAGGTAAACATTTAAGTACTAGCGAATGATACGCGTAATGTTTTGCTCCAAAGTCTGAATCGAAGCCGGATTGTCCGCTTAGACTTTAGACTTTACATATCTCCACAGAAAAATGTCTAACGGTGTGATATCTCAGGATCTTGGGGGCCAAACGGCCGTCTCAAAACATAAAATTATCTGCTCACCGAAGTGTTCTCTCAATAAATCCATTGATTGATGTGATGTGTGGGATAGGGCACCGTTTTGTTGAAATCAAATGTCGCTCAGATCACAAGCTTCAATTTCAAACATCAAGTAGCCGGTTGTCATGGCGCGATAATGGTCGCCATTGATGGTTACGTTCTCACCAGCTTCATTTTTAAAAAAATATGGACCGATGATTCCACCGGACAACAAACCACACCAAACCATTGTTTTTTCTGGATAAAATGGGATCTCTTGAATCTCTTTAGCTTGCTCATCGTCCAAAATGCGGAAATTTGCTTGTTTACATATCTATTAAGCCAGAAATGAGCCTCTTCGCTGAACAAAATTTGGCTCGAAAACGTCGGATCTTCTTTGACCTTTTCGAGAGCCCATAGAGTGAAGCAGTGTCGCGTGGGAAGGTCGAGCGGCTTCAGGTTTTGCACACGCTGTATTTTGTATGCTTTCAATTTAAGATCTCTACTTAAAATTCGCCAAGTCGTTCCATACGTCAGTCCAAATTGGTGTGAACGGCACCGGATCGACTCTCCACGGTCTTACACTCTAAGCTACGGCTGCTATTCGTTTCGAGTCTCTCTTACTATAAAGTCTCATTTGGCTCAAGAAAACATCATTCTAGAAATATCTTCTGAAACTATTGACTAGCAACTTTGATACAAACATCATATTTCTACTAGCACTTATAGTTATTTTCCCGACTGGGTTAATGCATTTTGTAGTATAAATACATATGTATATGTGTTTGTGTATATTTATAGTTGACTCCGAGCACTTGTACTCAGTTCACTGGTACTTTGAAGTTAATTTGAAAATTATACAATTATTATTTATTTTTATGAAGTTGTTGTAATATACTCGGATTTTCAGAAAAGATAGCGCATTAAATAAAATTCTATAAGAATAATAATAATTGGTTGTACGGATGTATTAGCTACACTGCTAAAAATAACTAGTACGTAAAAAATATGTTTTTTTTTATTAAAAACTTTATTTTCGAAAACAGCGTTGACATTAGACGCTAAGACCTCGAAACAATAATGCTCTTTCATCTTAGTTTAATCATAATAAATGTGGGTCTTAATTTTGCTAGCCAAACTAGGGGAGCTGTTAGTTACAAGAAAGCTACTGGCTACCTCTTAAGCCTCTGTAGCTACTGACAATCTTCGACAACCGACTTTATTGGAATAAATTGCATTCATCTGCTAAGCCAGACTAAATAGTGGCACAATCTATATACTGTATCAGACTTAACCCTCTATCACTCAAAACTCTCAGCGTGGAAGAAGGCGAGTGGGAATTTTTTATAGAATAATTAGAGTGTAAAGTAATTCAAAAAAACCATCCTCAAGTGATTTGCGTGTTTTTTCGAATGACAGGTAAGGAAAAGGTAAAGAGTGCCTCAGGGCACTCATGACAGTTTATGCCAAATATATGATGTGGTATACACGACAGAGTAGTAGATTGGAAAAGAAAGATAAAGCAAAGATGCAAAGATAAGCAAACACGGAATATAATCAAAAGAATTAATTTTTATTGTGATAATTGAAAAAACAGTTTTTTGCGTTGGTGCAGCACAAATGAAGATTGCATTTGGAGCAAACACACTGTGTTTGCGACTTCTTACAGAGTTTACACCATTTTTTTCCGCCTTCTTTGCCAAGCCAAATTGGAAAATGGTCTTGACCATCGTAGCGCACTTCATGTACGGGATGTTTTGACTTTTGGCCAACGCCCGAATTGCTTGGCTCTATATTTCCTACTGTTGACGTTACTGTTTTTTGACGACCAAAGGGTCGTCTTTCTTGATATGTTATCAGTGAAGCAGCTACAGCTTCACGAAATCGCGGTAACTGCAAAACCCGTTCGTGTTCGGCTGATTCATGACTTGAGTCAGTTACCTTTTCTGCATAAATCCGTTTATGTAGTAAATACGCATTCGTGATCGCCATGTCAATGAAATGGTAAAACAACCGAGTTATTGCATCCTTTGACTTCGCTCGTATGTGGTACCGACCCATCAGAGCGTCCATCAAGTCAACACCGCCCATGTGATTATTGTACTCTTTGATTATTTGAGGACAATCAATTTCCAAATATTTCTTCGCCTTTCTGTCGTTGCGAGCTGCTTTCGATGGCTTTTTGTTTGCATCTGTATTGGATCTTTGAAATGGTTGAACGCCGACGTATGTTGATGCCAATCGTACTAATTTATTGTCTTTCCATAAGACTGTGGTTATGTCAACACCATATGCTGTACCCATATACTCACATGAATAGCCTCGTAGTTCGTCTCTTATGTCTTTTTCATTTGGAAGCTTACAGTTGGGAATTCGAGGAATTCGTAAGGTGCCTAAACTAAATATGCCTCGAGCTCGCAATAATACCAACAACGGCAACGATGTAATAAAATTATCAAAATACAGAATGTGATTCCTGAAGTTTGGTATAGTTTGCGATAAACGAACAACAACGTTCGACGTGGCTCCAAGATCTGGTTGTCCTGGTAAGATCACATTGTCGCCAGCACCATTATAAACCTCGAAGCGATAAGCGAATCCGCTTGTATCGCATAACACGAATAATTTGATGCCCCACTTGTGTGGTTTGTTTGGCATGTATTGGCGTAGATGATGTTATATTTTGGTGCCACACATTTGTTCATCGACGCACAATCGGGCTGTTTTGGGTACGGAATCGAACCGTGTGTTTAAAAAATTAGACAACGTTCTAATACGGAACAACGCATCATAACCAGGCTCTCCTTTTTTGGCTCTAGTGTTTTCATCACGAAAGGACAAATATTGTTTTATCGCCATAAACCTTGCTTTAGGCATCGTTTTTGCTATTGGTTGAAACGCATTTGGGCCCCAATAGCTTTCCAAATTGGGATAGCGGTAAATGCTCATGTAAACATGAATGCCAATGTATTTGTAAATTTCTTCGCCGGATGTTATGAACTTGGAGTTGATATCGACATTGCGAGCTGTCCGGTTCGATTCTAAAACAATCTTGTCAACCATTTTCTTAGTGAAGAAATAACGAAATATCTCCATCGGAGTTTCAAGCTCTTTGATCGAAGATGGTAGGCTTGAGTCACCACGGAAGGCCACCTCATTTACATGCAAACACATCGATCGTTTTCGCCATATAATTTTGGAAAACTCAGCCGAATCTTTGGTTATTGCTTCAATACGTAGAGTAAATGGAATTTTAGATTCACAAATAAAATGAATACAGCATCTGGACATATTACCTGTTCCGCTGAAACCTCCAGAGGAAGGCACAATAAACGGACCACTACAATCAAATTCAGGCAAAGGGGAACGGGCACGTTTTGGTGGCTTCAAACGTGGTGTTGAAGTTGATGGCTCTTCTTCTCCTGAAGCTTCTTCAACTTCTTCATTTGGCGAAGTTGAGGGAAGATCTTCCTTGATTGCACTCAAGTTCAACGAAAAATTGTCCGCTTTATTCAAAAAAGCAGATTCGTCTTCATCAATTTGGTGAACTACCTCCGATATGTACCGTTCATCTTCGGGGCTTATTTCATTAGGTTCGAAATCCGGATCATTCATATCGTCATCGCTACTAAAATCAGCTTCTTCGCCTGTTTCAACCGATTCCATAAATTCACAAGTTTGCTCATCGGTCATTTCGCTCAGTTTGATCTTTTTACGGTTTCGAAAATCCATTTTCAGGTACAAAACAATGGCAGGCACTGCAAAAAAAACATAACAAAAACAATAAAAAGAAAACACAAATTTTCATGTAAACTGTTATAAGTGCCCTGAGGCACTCTTCCGTTTTGTTTTCTCACCCGACACTTTATTTCATTTTTCACTTTCACTTGTATGTAAAAGGTAAAAAGAACTACTTACCTTTGCAACAATAAAATTCTGAATAGAATCCGATAACAATAAATATATATATTTTTGTTTTGAATTTTTTTTTTTTGTGAAATTAATTTTAGCTTTGCACGCTAGTAAAGCTCATACGAAACATAACGGTAAATTTAAACGCAGCGTGACAACCTGTCAAAAATAAACTACACTCACAATTGAAGTGTTGCCAACAAGCTTGTTTTTAAGTTTTATGCAATTTTTTATTTATTTATTATTTGTTTTGAATTTCGTGATGCATGCCTGAGGGCACTCTTAACCGACAGAGGGTTAACTTCTTCTTCGTAAGTTGCAAACATCTAAGTGATTCCGTCCGATTTGACTAACTCTCCAGACTTTTCTATACTCCTGAGACCACACTTATCGACCGCAAGTTCTGCTTTTTTATATGGTCGCTATGGTAGATGTCAAAAAGCTTTGATATTTGGCTTGATTGACCGATTTTTCTCAATAAAAGGGTTCTCAATCGAGGATCTGTTTGTTTTAGTCGCTGTTAATTAAAGTAGTGAGTTTCTAGTTCACGGATCTTGCAATGCTAGAATTAATTCTGAATTAGTTATATGTATACCGTATATCAACCCACTCCACTGGACTCTTACTCTAAATATGGGCGCATTTCTCTGATGTTTGCAGAGATGATCTTTCACGAGGTTTAGTTGGGGCCACAGAATATGATCCCACAAACCATATTTGTTGGGTTTAGGCCTTTTGTTATCTATGTATTTCTTTCGAATTTCGTCTGTTTGTCTGTCCGTATTTCTGTTCCTCTGTATATGCGAACTTGCCAGAGTTCAGTCTAAGTTTTTGAGATACCGATCTGAAATTTCGCATACATCGTTTTCTTTCGAAGAGGCTGCTAATTGGTCGGAGCTATAACATATAACCATCCCTAAAGCCATTTTTCAAATCGGATCATAAACTGACGACTAAAATCAAGGTCTATGAAATCTTTGTTTTTTTGAAGGGTGATATAGCTGCTGTGCAATCAAGGTTAATGGGTTTTTCTTGTTCATAATTATGTATATTTTAAGCTCTGACTTTGTTGAAGAACAATTTGTGAACAATTCCCTCTGGAGAAACTGATTCTCTCAGTGTACTTATCACTAAGTAAAAGTTGCAATCGTTCAATTAGTTGTTCACGTCATTATCAAACTACTTAACACATCAACGACACACAAACACCGGCACGCACGCCAACATATGTTCGAAAGCGTAATGTGGCACCTTTTACCATGCAATTCTCTCCGACATTCACTGCCCTTATCGTCGCACCCACACACCGATGCACCACTTCAAACGACGCTAGCGACTCTACTACTCGCTCACCAATAATAATAATCTCCCCTCATAGAAGCAGCGACGACGAATGCCCTTGGCAAACACCATGCGCTCACACACAATCTAATAATACTGTAATAAGTTTGGTTGCAGCAAATTGTGGCAAGTGCAACCTGAGGTATAATGACAGACGACAGCGCGCTGGACGCAAAGAGGGATCAGCACTGACGCTCTACATTGACGTGCCGTTCAGCGGCAGGCAGTGGAAGATGAGTAGCGCAAACTATAGATATCATCGAGCTCAAACGATTGTTGTTGCAGTTGTTGTTGTAGCGCCAGTGGCAATTATGATTACATATTAACAGAGAATATTTTGAATTTCCCACAGTTTTCGCTGTTGCACCCCTATTCTCCCGCCGGTGCTAATATACGGTGTGGAAATGGTGCGGTGTGGGAAGTGCAACACAAGTGCGGATAGCGTGTCGGATGCGCCTTTAAGTTACACTATTTGTCTCTACAATAAACATATTCATGTGTACACAAGCAAACATATACGATTTTACTACTTACTTACATTGTTGCTTTTGTTGCCTTTGGTGAAACACTCCGGTGGCCGTAATTGTTGCTGCGCTTCGTTGATTTTCTGGCCAAACTCATTTCTTGTTCCCCCGCCAGCTTACTCATTTCCTTATATCTAGGATATGATTGTCAGCCACTTGTTTGAGTTCTCCCTTTTTGGACAATTAATACTCGTTGATGGTGGGGCAGGATAAGCGCAGCATGTAGCATGGGAAGAATGCTTCTAAGACGTTATGTTATTATTTGTTTCCCGTTTTTTTACCTGTGAGTTGTTTCAAGGTGCATAATTATGTAACTTAAATTAAGGATTGATTAATTTAGTTGTTGATGGTGTGGCTTATACTTAAGACCAATATTCCAATAAAGAAACTACTACAGATAGGCTTTGGAAGTTGAAGAATCAAAAATCATTTTCAGGAAAATGGATAACCGACCCACTGAATACTGCAGCAAAGAAACTTATTCTTATAAAGATGAAAATGGTAAATATATTTCTCCGATTCGTTGTACGGTGGTAGGACTGAGTTTTGCGAAGGAAAAAACGAGCCCTAAACGTCGTATGTAAAAGATTACAAGGAGAGTATAAAAGCAGTCTGAACCCAATACATAATATAGCCAAAAGGATAAGAGCGAGTAACAATAAAACCTGCAGATCGATGGACGAATTTCAATTTGATCTAAATGTGCAGTGTGCATTTCTTAATACTTCCAATATATTACCTAGGTTTTCCAAATTTATCAAATAATTTTGAAAATTTTCGTTTGAAATTATCTCTTTCATCACTTTGAGACCAAAACGTGTCATTATTTAGTCGTCTCAGAAGTGATGTACCTCTTGGATGTCACTAAAAACTCTCTTCTGGGAACCGTCGCCCACCCTGAGAACGCTATGACACTACTTCATGGTGGTTTTCCTCCTTTTGAAGCATGACAGTTATGATATTGTCGTATTAAAAGAGCCGAACAAAGTGTTCATGATGTCAAATATAGCAAAATAGTAGCACCTGAAAATCGTGTGTTCTGCGTCATCATATATACAAAGCGTTTCTTCCACTTTTCCTATTTATATAGATGTTTCCTAAAATATCCATGCTCAGATAACATTGTTCCAAGGTATCGTTCCTTATTCTCTCTTTTGTTATGATGACATTTACCAGCATTCGCCAAGTTCATATGGAGGCTCGACATCCAATAGTAAGCCAACATCCAAGAATAATTGGCAGTTTCTAGTGATATACCTGTTAATAGCCTTCTCTTAAAGCCAACTTTACTCCGTTAAGGGAGTTCTGCATTGACCGAAACAAATAGTAGGCCAATGGTGCAAGGTCAGGGCTATATGATGGATGCATCAAAACTTCCCAGCCAAGCTATCCCAGTTTTTTTCCGAGTCTTCAAAGATGTGTGTGGTCTAGCGTTTTTCTGATGATAGACGAAGCCCTGTCTGTTGATCAATTTTGACCGTTTTTCCGATTGCTTGTTTTCATCTCATCAATTGTTGACAGTAACGTGTAGAATCAATCGTTCGACCAGGCTGGAGCTGCCTTGGGATGATTCTTTTCCAATCCCACCAAACACTCAGCATAACCTTTCAAGGCATCAATCCTGACTTTGCGACCATTTCTTGAGCTTCACCACGCTGTTACCATTCGCTTCAGAAATGGTTCGATTTCATTTCGTTTCAGCAAAGAATCGCCGATGTTAATTCCGTCCATTAAATTTTTCCCAGACAATTCATGTGGTACCCAAATATCGATCTTCTTTTTGTAGGCAGCCTTTCTTACATGATTCAAAACCATTTGATGATGAATGTTAAGTTCCTTAGCGATGTCATGGCTGCTTATGTGACGGTCCTGGTCAATCTTTCGCATAATTTCATCGACTTTTTCAACGATAGATCGACCAAAGCGAAGTGGATCTTTCACATCGAAATTTCCAGAACAGAAGCGTGCGAACCATTCTTGTGGTACACGAACTTTTACAGCATTGTTTACGTAAACTTCACAAATTTCATTGTTGTCTTGCGTAGCATTCTTCCAAGAATGGCTGAAAAACAACGTTCCGCACTTCATTACGACCACACATGGCTCTCGAATTCACCAGATGCGAATCCAATGGATTATTCTCTCTGGGCTATTTTGGAGGGCAAGGTCCGAAGTAAAAAATACACCAGTCTCGAGATGCTGAAGAAACAATTGTCCGTGAGTGGGACAAAATACCGGCAAATCACATTAGGACAGCTTGCGATTCGTTTTTTGACCGTCTCAAGGCCGGTCCCTGTATACAAAAATTTCAAAATATTGCGAATTTTTTCATAATTTTCACTCATTTTTGAACAGCTGTAACTTTTTCTCAACTTCCGCGAATTTTATTTTTTTTTGTTAAATGAAGCCTTTTCAATATCATTTAGTATGACAAAATGTGATTGGTAGCACTGGAGATATACGACTACAACGGCATCTATTGACAAAGTACGACTACCCAATATATAGTTTCTCTGAATCTGGTGGAAATTTTCTTCTAACGGCTACTTTGTTCAAAATGGCATTGAGAATGATTATTGATGTGGTTCGTAGCGTACCACAAATTTCCAAAAAAAAAACGGTGTAATTTGCGAGAATTAAGAAAATGGTAAAAGAGAGGACGCACGAATATCAAGAGCAAGAAATACGAATTCTTTACAAAGAGCCAATTTATTTATTCCACGAATTAGAAATGTCAATAAAATTGCAAGCTAAAATATTAAATGAAAGGACTAAATTTGACGACAGCAACAAACAAATTAAAAATCAAATACATACATATAGTATATTCACCTGTCGCTGGCAAGCAAATCAGGTCCGTTGACGCTATTAAGTACATGAAAAACTAATTTCCGCTACCCTTGTGGCGGTGGCACAGAGCTGCGGGGCATATGAGTACACTGTTGCCGCATTGGCACTCTGCAGTGGTTGGGATACACGCCAAACATGTACATATTACGGACTCGTTGAAAGGTATGCGAGCTGTCGCTGGTCACGTGTGTGTAAGTGCAAAAGTATTTGTTTGTGGCAGTTTTTCAAATCAATTAAAAACAATTGATGAGCTGATGTGCGATTCTCTTTCGTTTTGTGGCCAATGTGGCAACCACTGACGCAACAACAAGAATAACAGCAATAAATACTCAAGTTGCACGCTGCGAAAGCGTTGGTTGCCGACGCTGCTGACAGGGAAGTGGACACCAACATACTGAAAATTTGCTACTTACCTTGTTGTTGCACTATGCACACATATATAACTTGCAACTTGCATTGGACTGCAGTAAGTTCGGCTACGCGCTGCAATGTATTTGCCACCATTGCTTTCGACGGATTATGTTACGTTAATTGCTTTTGGCTACAAAACACATCTACAAAACAACAACAAAAGCAAAAACAAAACAGTAAACGAGAACATAAAACTCACTAAAAGCTCCGTATGAGAGAGTTGGAGCTGGCGGTACGGGGTTTTCGGGTTTTGTTGAGTTACTAAAATAAATGCACTTGCTGCAAATTCAATCAAATTGCTTTCATTTGTAAGTTGCAACAAATTTTCAATGGTCATTCAGAATTTTTGAAAAACACTACTCGCTTATACAAATAACAAAGAGTTTTAAATTGAAAACGTAATGGGAAAAGGTGAAAATTAAAACTCCGTGCCTTTGGTTGAATGTCTGTTTTATTCAATTTAAATCATAGTAAAAGAAGCTGGCACAAGTCTTGGAATAAATTCAATGAAATATATAATATTTTAGCTACTTGAGCATCTTATCCAGAATGCAGCTAACACATCAAAATCATGAGCCTTAGATACTTCGTATTTCGATCACCTCCTCATTGTCGTTTAATTTCATCACAAGCACTCTCTTAAGGTCTGCGAACATAAATTATGGTTGTAGAAGCATTTCGTAGATCTATCCATATAAGTTTGATGCCGTTTTCACTGATTTGTCTGATATTGATAAAACAACACTCTCTTTGTTCTACAAATGGAGTAATTTTACCGCCATTTTGGTGTACAAACTATCCAATAACATTAGAATATACTATCATAGTATTACGATCGCTGTAAATGGGATTTTCTTTTCAATATGGTCGGTCAAAATTATTCCCTGAGGATCCCAAATATGAATACCAAATCTTTTCCAACTGATTGTTGGTTTTTTCAATGCTTTATATTCTGTTGATTGGCCCCCAGTTCGTTCAGCAATGAGCTCCATAGTGAAATCATTTAAGTTTTTTTCATTAGTTTTCGCAAAAAATTTCGCTCAAATTTGCTTTAAAACCTTCTTATATCTAAATATTTGAGAAGGATATCCTCAACAGGTTCTTCTGATTATACAGGGTATCTATAGGCTTATGTTGGATGTATCTTTATCGTCTTCAAAGCTCAAATATTTATGTAGTACGGCCATAGTTGTTACTACTTCTTGAAGTTAATATACAAATACCAAGTAAATTAAAAATCCTATTACATAGATGGCGCTACAAAAATTAGATCCATATGATTTTTAGTTATCCCTAACCTTAAAAGGCAAATGTATAAATTTAACGCTGTCGGATCATTAGTATGTGACATACATACAGGGTTTTTCTATAAGGGCGCTACAAAGGTGCTTACCTACTTACCTACCTACCTGGGAAAGCACATTCGATGCCATTATGTATGGAACTCGATTTCTTTTGCATGGCCAATACGATAACGTTTCCACACTGAACCCAATTCTCAACGACTCAACGGTTTTCAAGCATAAATCGGTCGATACTGCTGCAATTTCACGTCCGATATTCGTACGAAGTTCATCAATCCTCGCTGGTTTGCTGGCATAGACCATAGGCTTTACGAGGCCTCACAGGAAATAGTTTAACAGCATCAAATCGCACGGCCGAGACGGCCTATTGGCTGGACCATTTCGTGATATAACCCGTTTATGAAACTTGGATTTCAATAAATTGATTGTGACATTCGCTGTGTGGCTTGTAGGGCCGTCCTGATAGGAACCACATATTGTCCAAGCCGATATCATCAAATTCGGGCCAAAAATACTCGGTTATCATTGAGCGGTAGCGATTCCCGGTCACAGTAACGTACCGGTCTTGATCATCACGGAAGAAATACGGTCCAATGAAACCGTAATTTTTTCGGGAAGCAATGGTAACTCATGGAGTACGTGTGGATTGCTGCCTGACCAATAACGCATTTTTTGGATATTGACGAAGCCATTTAGCCAGAAGTGAGCCTCATCGCTGAAGATGATTATTTGATGATCATTTCATATTGTTGCTCAGCCTAATTCACGAACATACGACGATTCCGGTGATCAAGTGGCTTCAGTTCTGCGTCCTTGCATCAATTTGATCTTGTAAAGATGTAGGCCAAGATCTTTTCGCAAAATTCGCCACAACGACGTCACAGAAATACCCAACGCTTGAGAACGACGTGTGAAAGACTGATTTGTGTCCTACTTAATTGATGCGCCAGCGGCAGTATTATTCTCAACACTATGGGTACTTGTCTCACTGGTACGGCAACATTTTGTACTGTATACGTGGATTCAAATTTTTCCACCAAGCGCTCAATTGCTAATCTGACAGGATGATTATGACGACCATAAATTGGACGTAGTGCTCTTAAAGTTGAGACTACTGACTTCGAATTTCGGTAGGAAATTTTAAACATTTTGACTCGTTGTTGGATCGTATATCTTTCCATGACGAAATTGCAAACCTTACTGAGGAGAAATGTCAAAAGAGCGGGGAAAGTATGGCGTCGTTTGATGTCCTTATCGGTCTATCAATCTCTGCTGAAAAAAATACTTTCTCATTTGTATTTATTGTACGTTAATAGAGATATAATAACTAGTCTGAACTGGTTAGACCAAAGACCTTCGGAAATGTGCCTTATAGAATAATGCATATAACTGTTACTATGACTCTATGTTGTTTTCTGGAACTCGGTTAAATGAATGTTGTAAGACTTCCCTGAGATTCGTCGATAACTTCAGTTATTGGCACATTCTTTTCGCAATTCACTTAGCCTATTGAAGCTTCTTAGCCTCAAGGCTATTGCCGCTAACTCTAACGATAAATTTATGAATTCTTACAAATTGTGTCGTAATACATTAAATCAAAATCTTTACATCTCTAAAAAGCGGTGATAATTCTTACGCATCATACTTAACTTGATTACTTCACTACTTTTTGCCAGCATTAGCCAATATTTTAGCACTTTTATCGCATTAACCCAGTTTAAAAGTAAAAAGTTTTCATCTGCCTTTGCCTCACGTTTTCTTGCATAACCGGTATAATTGGCTTATAAGAATTGAAGAAGGCAAGAAGCTTTTTAATTACTTCAGCATTTGCTGTAATATTTACACACTGTGGTTATTATACAAATTAAAAAGTCAGCATATTCATTTTATGGCTTTTTATTCCAAAAATACGTAAGAAGTGACTGTAAGTGCGTAACTGTAAGTCTGTCACAACATGAGATTGATATCTTGATAAAGATGGCATATTGTTGGTACTGAAGTATGGGTTATACAAGTATGTGTATTCATATATAAGGAAAACGTGAATTATTAACTTAAATTTTTTTGCATGTTACATTTATTAATGTAACTTCAAATAATTCAAACAAAAAGAAACGGACTTTTGATAAATATTTCATCATTACTACGGTGCACAGTGTCATCGTCATTATATTTACTATACACTGAAATCGTCTTGATTTCATGAATTGCTTCGTAAACTGTAATGTATCAATCATTCAGCTCTTAAAATCTTCCTTCTTTTGTAAAGTATTATTTGTAGGTCAGTTCTCTCGTCTTCTCTCTGATAATGGTACCAAAATCAAAATTGATCAAAATTGACAAGTACTGAGCCAAATTACCATATATTGGAACATTCTCTAGATGGTTATAAATCCGAAACCGTTCCATAACGTAAACACTCAAAGATAGTGGTTCTATCCATTTCGGTTTAAATGCACGAGTACTTCAGATACTCGTAGTATGCGTATATGCCTTAAAAAAATTTTCAAAACTACAGAACTGTGAACTCTGAAAAGAGAGGAGAGATTACTCAAGAACCCCACCAAATTTTTACCAGGAGTCGGTTCTCTAGAAATTTCACCTGATTTGGTGACATATAGTATACATAAGTACTCAAACATCTTTAGTCCAACTTAATACATGAGCACTACTGTAGTACTCAATTCATCTCTGCCTCTAATTAGTTAGCTTTCGGCCTTTAGAGCAAACATGCTTATTACCGAAGTAAATTATTTTATTCCAGCTAATCGTATTGTATTTAATTATTGTTGATGTAGGTGCAATTACAAAAGTTCTACGAAATGCAAAATACTATGCAAACACTTGTAATGAAATTGTTGCCGAATATGAAAGTGTGTGCTGAAATATGGCGACCACTGGAGGTGCCACATAAATGTGCCAAACAATTAGTTTGGCAACAGTTGGAGCTCATCAATTGCAATTATGTACTGTTATATAATACACCTGTATAAGAGAAATATTTATGTACATATGCCTGTTAGTATGTACTTCGAAATTAGATGCCAAGTGAAGACATTTGTAGAGCTGACCTGTAGGAACAGCTGGATGTTGTGAGCTGCTGTGCTCAAAGAGAATTACTTTGCCATTACAGCCACCTCATGAAGAGTTTGGCCAAGATTTGAGGTACCATATGGTTAACCATATAATACTCCAAGTTCTTCTATACTTCTTTTTAAAATACAGAACTTTTCTTGAGATCAGATGTGTTTACTTGCCTATGTAAGTTAGATCTAAACATAGAACAATTTATATAGCATTTAGTACCACGTTCTAACAAGGAGACAATGAAAATTCAATTAGAAAAAGACAACTTGATATCTAAGTTGGCTATTCTTATAGTTCTGACCTCAGACTGAGAAATCCCCAATACCACAGATTTAGAGTTTAAAAATGATTTCCAACATGACCTAGCCAGCGTTGCCGATGTCTCCTAATTCGTTGAACTAAGAAAGATTTTAAGTCTTTCGTAGAACTTTTCTCCCGAAAACTCGCAACGCCGACTCATCAGATTTTGTCATCGTCCATGTCTCTGCACCTTTAGCAGGATGGGGATGATGATGGACTTGCAGAATTTGGCCTTTGTTCGTCGTGAGAGTACTTTACTTCCCAATTGTCTACTCAGTCTGAAGTAGCACCTGTTGGTAAGAGTTATACTGCTTTGGATTTGGAGGCTGACGTCCTATTTGTGTTAATATTGGTTACAAGATAGACGAAATTATCTACAATTCGAAGTTATCAATGTCAACAGTAACGTTGGAGCCAAGTAGCGAGTCAGCAACTGTCCGCTCTTATAGAAGATTGTACCTTCTCTATTCAAATCTGTAGCTCTATTTATTTTCTCCAGGAGTAGATTGAAGAAATTTCACAATATGGAGACGCCTTGTCTGGATAATCCAAGATAATTTTCGACGCCTAAAGTCACACTGATATGGTCCAATCAGTTTGTTGGCAGTGGGCTTTAATCTACATACTTTCAGTCTTCGATCATCAGCAATCCACAAAATGTCTATTGGTTACAAACATAAGAAGCATCTAAACCTAAGTGTGTGGAAATCTTATTAAGTTCAGGCTCAACTACTTAGGGTTTTTTTTTTAATTCCAGCCGACTACAAGACTTCGACATTGGTGCTATTAGCTTGTATACTGACCTACATATACGTATACTTCTACCTGACTCTTAAATTAAAACATGTCGGGAGCTAAAATACTTATTACGCAAAAGATTTTAATCCAATCAGATGAATCTTTGTCGATATATATTCTCTTCAAATTCGATTGGAATTCATGGGACTTCACCCAGCATCAGCTCGAGCCCTCGAAGCAGCTTAAAAATGATAAAGGTAATCCCGTCAACCTCTTTCTAACTACAAAGACAACAATTTAACAGATTTTCCGATAGCAAAAACGGTTTACGAGTGGCAACATTTCGTTTGCCCTTTCCTACCGATCATAAGCATTACCTTACGAACTCAAATGTAGCCAGTAGTTAAAATTACTTATTGATTACAACACAAATTTAGTGGGGAACACAAATACAATCACAGCGGAAACAAATTGTTTATGATTTCGTGTGTGTGTGTGCGTTGCGTATGTGTCTGGAGTGGAGTGCTACTGTGAACTGATCGGTTAGGAATTAATAATTGTGCGGTTTAATTCCATTGCAAGCGTGCGAGGGCAGCTGTTGGCCAAAATGAATTAACTACACACAAGACCACTCTCACTCTCAAACATACACAGATATATACTGCAGTTCCTATGTATATATGTAAGTCCACATTATTGTTGGTGTTCAGCAATATTTGCTGTTGCAAGTAAATGCTTCCTCCCTTTGTATTGGCAAAACTGCCATTATGAATCGGATATATGTACGTATGTGAGTCTTATAATTATTGTGCACCCACACACATACGAGTATATGTTTCTATTAACATCTTGCACACTTGCATGCGTATTTACTTATTTGCAATGTACCGTTATACATTTAGGTGCTGCTATTCCTGTGTGCCTGCTTCAATCGTGCTCTAATTGCATGTGTGCTAGTGTTTGAGTGTGCACCTTAACCTCCATGCGGTTTCAGAGAGTTGGCACCTATGTATGTGTGTAACAAGATTCGTCTGAATGCCTATACAAATTGCTAAATGCTGCAGTAACCGTTGCAACCGATTATATTGTTGATCAACACGAACGGCTAGCCAGTGTGCACCCTGCAGTGAGTTGCACTAATTTCAAATTACTGAGCGTACAAGCAGTTCAAACTTATTATATGGCGGTATCGAAGTTTTGGACACAAATATGCTAATCTCTCACTAGTTCAAAATTGACTTAAATAATTTTAACAAAATATATAAAAAAAAATTAAAAATATGCTTTCGCCAATAATAATGTAATGTAACGATTGGTTTAAAATAATTTTCCAAAGATGTGGCAACGTGTCCAAAATTTTTTTTCCAAACTTTATTCTCGAAACTTTTTACTTGAATAACCAAATATGATTATATGTCAAAATTGAATAAAAAATAAACCAGTGGCAACCCTCCTCAAAAGTAGTATACTCTATTAAATATGGAGCACTTTCAGTTTAATGTCCTTCTTAAACAATTTATTGCAAAGTTTACTTAAAAAAAATTAAATAGGTGGCAACCTTGGTCATATAGTATATTTTAAGATGTACAAATTTTAAGGTCTTCTTAAATATCTTTAAGCTGTTAGTCTTATTGCAATAATTCGTTAAATTAACCATTTAGGAATACGTTTTTTAATAAAAAATAAACCAATGGCAACCCTTTTTAAAAATATTATCCTCTACTAACTGTAGAGCACTTTCAGTTCAATGCCCGTCTTTTACAATTTATTGCAAAATTTAATCAAAATAAAAAATTAAACAGGTGGCAACCTTGTTAATAAAGGGTGATTTTTTAAGAGCTTGATAACTTTTTTTTAAAAAAAAACGCATAAAATTTGCAAAATCTCATCGGTTCTTTATTTGAAACGTTAGATTGGTTCATGACATTTACTTTTTGAAAATAATTTCATTTAAATGTTGACCGCGGCTGCGTCTTAGGTGGTCCATTCGGAAAGTCCAATTTTGGGCAACTTTTTCGAGCATTTCGGCCGGAATAGCCCGAATTTCTTCGGAAATGTTGTCTTCCAAAGCTGGAATAGTTGCTGGCTTATTTCTGTAGACTTTAGACTTGACGTAGCCCCACAAAAAATAGTCTAAAGGCGTTAAATCGCATGATCTTGGTGGCCAACTTACGGGTCCATTTCTTGAGATGAATTGTTGTCCGAAGTTTTCCCTCAAAATGGCCATAGAATCGCGAGCTGTGTGGCATGTAGCGCCATCTTGTTGAAACCACATGTCAACCAAGTTCAGTTCTTCCATTTTTGGCAACAAAAAGTTTGTTAGCATCGAACGATAGCGATCGCCATTCACCGTAACGTTGCGTCCAACAGCATCTTTGAAAAAATACGGTCCAATGATTCCACCAGCGTACAAAACCACACCAAACAGTGCATTTTTCGGGATGCATGGGCAGTTCTTGAACGGCTTCTGGTTGCTCTTCACCCCAAATGCGGCAATTTTGCTTATTTACGTAGCCATTCAACCAGAAATGAGCCTCATCGCTGAACAAAATTTGTCGATAAAAAAGCGGATTTTCACATTTCGAACCGAACACTGATTTTGGTAATAAAATTCAATGATTTGCAAGCGTTGCTCGTTAGTAAGTCTATTCATGATGAAATGTCAAAGCATACTGAGCATCTTTCTCTTTGACACCATGTCTGAAATCCCACGTGATCTGTCAAATACTAATGCATGAAAATCCTAACCTCAAAAAAATCACCCGTTACATATATATTTTGAGATGTACAAATTGTAAGATCTTCTTAAATATCTTTAAGCTAATAGCCTTTTTATAATAATTCGTTAAATTAACCTTTTTGATAGAATACTTTGTTTGAAAAATGTGGCAACCCTCTCAAAAAGTGTTCTCAGGTATAAGCTTTCTTTTATGTTTCTAATTTTATAGCTATATTCTGATTGAAAGTCGACTTATACTCTGTCTTATCCAATGTATTTGAACAGGTGGCAACCTAATAACTTTATAATTCTTAATGATACCGGCACTATATAGAAACATATCTCAATAAATACTAATTTTGCATTTATCTGTTCTTTTTCGGTCTAGTTCGTTTACAATCTGAAAGCACCTTCATTTTTCTATTACCTCGTATATATGTATGTAGGCGCCGGTCCAAATACAATACATACATGGCATGTAAATACATATATGTATGTATGTAGTGTTGGGCAACCATTAGTCCAGAATTTGGAGTAAATTTGATTTGTAAGTAGAAAAGCATAAGCTTTACTTCTCCGTAATTGCTGAGGCACATTTTCTGGCATCTATATTATACAATTATAATACATTGTCCGACAGGAAGGAGTGTAAATATACATACATACTTGTATATGAATTTTAATTAGTTAGCATTTTCTTGCTAAAGCGCTTTTCCAAAGCAACAACAGTTCCAAGCATTAGTGTAATTTTCTTCGTTTCCTTTTTTCCTTCAGAAGTCTTTATAACCCAACTATCATCATATCGTCAGTGACATGTAAACCGAGACAATACCAATTCTAACTAGTTTCAATATCAGACATTCGTTAGTGCGGTTGATAGGTTATTTCCAAATATGGATCAGTTTAACAGTTGTCCTAATTTTTAGGTAATAAACGGCTCGACTAATTTTAAGTTGGTTTGAAGCTAAAGCTTCACTTAATGCCGTTGTCCTGACATGGGTGAAATCCTTTCATACTTACCCATATACCTGTAGAGTATTTACATATAAGGTATGAGAATCTATTAGGTTACGTTAATCAGTTAGGCCAATGAGCCACGCATAGTTTTGGTTCTTTGGATATCAGATGGAGTTCAGTTACAAGATCCATGAGGAGTCCATTAGGATGCCTGCGCTTGACCCGAATTTTAACAGACTCTGCGGTTACACTATCGATATCTCTTCGAGTGTATCACACCATTGGACCCCAGATGCTTACTGCGTAGCCTTTCCAAATCGGGAGAAGTGCACAAGAGATTCTCCTCTGTTTCCCTGTGCCTTGCTCCAGATATTTTCTGCAGTTTTCTCGATTTTTTAACCCCATTCTGCGGGAGTATGTCGCCAACAGACAGTGACCAGTTAGTATTCCCATCATGTTGCTACAGTCTCTTCTATCGAGTGTCTCCGATCTACCATTTTGCACATGATTCTTGCAGGTAGGTTGTTCCACCTGGATTTGATTTTCTTTAACATTATTATGTCCAGATCGTCGTATAGACAATGAAAGGGTTTCCCAATGTTGATCACCTTTCTGAGTGTTAGCCGTACACTATTCTTGACAATCTCCTCCACAATTTCATTGTACTCGATGTCTTTGAGACCTGGCACCCAGTAGACTTGGAATAGCTTGCTTTGGTCCACAATTTCTACTGCCTGCCCTGGTTTTCAAAACACTTCTGACCGATATACGAAACGAGTTTGCTTCCTTGATTGCTGAGAACCTGAGAGAACCTGTTAGCTTTGTATCTTATATATTTCAGTTGGCTTTATTATAAACATTTTACCTAAGGTTCATTATAATAAAGCTCAATTAAACAATATATTATTGGACAAAGATTTTTTGGAAATTATCTCGAGCAAAAAAACTGTTCCACGCTTTACTTTAGGTAACCGAAAAAGACTAAGTGGAACAGATGACCAAGTTTATTTATGTACCAACAAATTTTATAATAAATTGCGGCAACCCAAATCCAGCATAAATATGTTTATTGCAAGTGGTCAGCTTCATTTTAGAATATTTTTGATATAAAAGAAAATCGTATAAATACATCTGAATATATGTATAGTTTATGTACGGAAATACCTAATAATGTTCATCTATTGGAATATTACAGCAATATAATAGGATGTACCAATCCTTGTCGATGCAGAAGCTGATGGAAAAAGTGTTGAAAATGTTTGTTTAAAAAATACATAGAGATATACTTATAATTTCTACATATACATATGTACATATATAAAATATATGTGTAGAACAAGAACACTCAATGCCAATATTAATTAAGCCACCTTAGCTGTACTACACTCAAATTCTACTGACGTTTACATATGTACGTGCCAACACGAAAACTACTGATGCTCTTTATGTGAGTACACATACACGCCCTGCAACAAAACAAAAGCTAAAAGGAGAATTTTAATAACAACAACAACAACAAACACTTTGTATAATGAGGAAGTTTGCTGAAATTTCTTTTTGGACTTATGTGAAACTCAAAAGGATAAGGATGAAAATGCAAAAGTTGTCCAGAAGCTGCTTGCAAGTCAGTGGTTCCCAAACTTTTTTCTAAAGCTTTTGAGTTAGATTTTTAACGCTGTTAGAGATTGTTGTGATATTGAAGTATCTAAACAAGTACCACGAAATGTGTTTTCAGCTTCTTCAGGACAATGGTCTTAATATCAAATAACTCTAAGGTAATTTCGTGTCTGAGTTGGCGGAAGGACAGTTTTTTCATCAGTATTGTTATTTTTAAAATGTTTAATCTGTGAAAAGCTTGGCGATATCAACTTCCAATGAGGATAACTTCTAAAGTTTTGATAGAAAAAGACAAGTACTTTTCAATATGGTGCTGTTTGTACGTTAGTACTATAAATTATCATATTGGCAAAAGTATTTCCATACTGGGAAAAGACTATAGAGAATAGCAACAACTCTGATGAATTGAGTTTTGTGCGATTTTTTCACTCAATTTTGAACTTTCTCGATTCATAACTGAATTATAACCGATTACGGACAGACTAAAAAATTTCGGTTATCTCGCTTGATCAGCAGGTTTTCTCAATTCTATAGTATACTTATAATCTTAAAATAGCCTCGTAAAATTCATTCGAAGCATTTTCACTTCCTTTGTGATCCTAAACGATCAAGATCAAAATAAGTTCAACACAGAACCCACGAAAAGCGAAGTTCTTCTTCTGAATTCTGAATGAATTAAAAAGTTTCGGTTGATCAGAAGGTTTCCTTAATGCAATATAATCTTAAAAGAGACTCACTAAATTCATTGTAAGCATTTGGTGGAACCAACACATCGTTTTACTGCGGGAGACTTCCGCTGTGAACCCGAACGATCCAGATCCGAATTAGTACAATATAGAACCCACGAAAAACTAAGAAAGTAGGTTCAGACAGCCATTAATTCTTTTTAAACGCAATCGTAATTATTTTATGGACTCATAAGACCATAAAAATTTTTTATTTACGCCAATATTTGGGAGCCGCTGCTGCAAAGCACTCGTAGAAAACGAACTATGTGAATGTAACAGAAAAGCCGAGAAAAAGAAATTCTGTAATTTTCGTTAGTTGACAGTTTGTACTTTTAAGTTGTAGTGAAGTGTTGTTGCCCACATGGTTTACCTGTCAATTGCTGTTTTTAATTGCCTGTGGGGTTGGCAGGATTCAAACCGTAGCCGGACAGTTGTGTGTATGGTATAGATTACGAATAAGCAACAACAGTTTATGCGATAGGAGGAGTGCACCAAAGTGTTGAGCTCACCGTTGATTGCTTACCTGCTCATCTGGTGTAATCCATCAGTAGTGGTCCGAGCCAAACGCATTTTTGTGCTGCACTTCGGACTATCAAATATTTATAAGAATTGTGTGTTGCATTGTTTTTGCTGTTTTCGTTATTTAATGTAAATTCGTTTGATGAAATATTCAAACGTTTTGTGCATGTTCTCAGGCACCAGAGTATAGTTGCGCTTATTTACCCACTAAAACCAAGGCAATCCATTAGTTTAGCAAAACATGAAATTGTACAATTTTATAGAGACAAACAACATAAAATAAAACAAAATAAGCAACTAAAACGAATGCAAATAAATAAGGAGGAAAACAGCATCAAGAGTAAATGCAAAATAAAATACCAACGTCTGCGGTCGAAAACTATTGACTAAACTGATGTTTTATTCAATCAATGGTGTGCTTCAAAACTGTTACATGTACAGGGTGCTTCAGGTGTTTATTTTCTAGAAACTTTAACTAGCCCATATTTGAATTTATAAGTTCCTACATATTATAAAATATTATGTTTCCATTATTTAGGGTTTGTATGAACTTTGTGACAACTGTCTTCGTTTTATGAAGTCAAACTGACTGACAAACTGACCTATAATAGTATATTATTCTGCTGGAACATGAAGCCTATTATATTGAAATGAAGTTCCAAAAATCGTATATTATTTGGCCGTAGCGCTCTACAATGAAAGAAGCAATACTTTAGTCTTCGGTCTTAAGGTTCGAAAACTAAATGCACCAATAATGTTTTCGTTATGGAAGCCCATCAAGTCTGGAAGCAACCGAATCTATAGAGTCTCATCAGTATCCTTCCCAATTCAAATATGACAAGTTTACTTAGTTAGGTAACCATAAAGCCCTAGAGCTATGCCTCGTGGCTTAAGATGATTTGACAAAAAGGAAGTTTGGATATGAAATTTCAATATTTTTAAACATTTTCGGGTCCAAAAACATCTAGAGCTGGTGTCATTAACAATCGTCCAGAAGAATCGCTGTATTTAACGATATTTGTGTATCATATATACCAATTCTGGTGAAAACTTAGCTCAATCGACATATTATAAATCAAACACCTCCCCCTCTCTCTCTTTCTCTTCTTTGCATCCTCTCGCTTTCTATCTCCCTCTCCTTTCGCTAACTCTCACTTTATATTATTGTTCCCTCTTTATCTATCCCTCTCCCCCTCGTTTGGGAAGCGAATAAAAATTAATTGAATTCATTGGGTTGTTTGTGGAACCAGGTTAAAGAGAGAGATCTTTATGAGAGAGTAATAAATAATCCTAACACAGACTTGGATATACTACAGGAATGGAAGAAAAATTATATGCAATTTCTCAGAAATACCTCGGAAACTTCCAAACCATTTCAGAACCGAGAAAAGCTAATAAACAAGCACTCAAGCTACCATTTCACTTTCACACCCTATATTTTGAGTTTATTAGAGCTTTCGCAATGTGAAAATACATTTTTGCCTATTTGCGTTTTAACAAATTTACACAAAATTTTTGTGCATTCATCCATGCAGCAGTTTTTCTATGAAACACGCACACTTTACACTCTACATTTTTGAACTTACAAATATCCTTTTTCCGATTTTGGTGTTTTGGTTAAATTTTTGCTCAGTCTCATTGATTGTTTTGCATGTTTGTGTGTTTGGCTTTTGCAATGTTTTGTTGTAAGCCAGTTCAAATGTCAAAAGTTGATTAGATTGTTTTTCGGTTTACAACATAACACTGACATCGAGCTGATCCTGCTTCCCTTCAGCGTAACCGTCGACTGCCACAGCCTCTGTCGCTCTTTTGGTTGCGGTTTTTTGCAATATTTATGGTATACGGCATTAATTGTTATTGTATGTATTTAAAATAGAATAAATTTGTCACAAGCGATTTGGCATCGATTATCGAGTGGCTTTTGTACATTAAATATTTACGAGCATATTTCAAATTAAATAATTGAGTGTAGAATTTTAGGTTAGGTAGCATAAAAAATGTGACAAGCGTGCTGGGAATACATACCTGAGATGAAAGCTTTTAATAGCTTTATTTCACTTCTATGTAAAATAAAATTATTTGGCGGTTGGACAATTCAGAAGTGATTTTAATTAAATGTAATTTTAATGCAGATTTTAGAGATTTATTTCTGTGTTTTTGTAAAGCTAAAAGAGCATAGACCGCAGAACCTTTCTGTCGAAAACGCCGACTGATCTGATATTGGCATCGTCCATGTCTCTGTAGCAAGCCGGGGATGATGAGGGACTTGTAGAATTTGGTCTTTGTTCGTCAAGTGATGACTTCACTTCTCAATTGCCTACTCATTCCGAAGTAGCACCTGACAGGAGATTTTTCATCTTGTTCACTACTCGACCTATTTGCTTCGCATTCTTATCCAGTTTGGAGAAAGCTGAACTAACAGCGCGGTTGTTAAGGCCAATGATATTGATGTCATCGACAGCCAAGAGTACCATAAATTAAAGAAGTCTCACGATAGGGAGTCGCCTTGTCTGAAATCTCGTTTGGTATTGAACAGCTCGAAGAAGTCCTTCCCGATCCTGACAGAGCATTTGATATTCCTCAACATTGGTTTTGCGGTAGCGTGTGACGATTCTCTTTTCATGGTGGTTGTTGTTGATTTTGCATTGTTGTTGATTTTGCAAACCTAAAGCCACACTGAGAAAGTCCAATCAGTTGAGTTTTGAGTTTTCGAACATTTTTTTTTCATATACGTTATTGTAAATATACTTTCTGAGCGCAGCACTAATCCAGAAGAACCTTCTAGACTTCAAAAGTTGTAAGTAGATGAAGAAGTTAGATTACGTTAGGTTATCACGCCATCCATAGACCCACTAGTCCTTAGTAATCCCAAATGGAGTTTAAATTGAATTTGAGCTGAAGTATTCGTCATACAATATCGTTTTTCGTTACTTATACCCATCAGGCTTGGATGTCATACGAATATGTTGGGACCTGTCATTAAATCAACAGTCCTTCCGAACCTTTGTAGGTAAAAATCACGGAAGTTTTTTCTATCACATGATCTTGGAGATCTAGCATGTTCTTAAGACATTCCATCTTGGCCTGATCCATCTGCCATTCCTTTCGTTTAGGTTAACCTGGTAGGCAACACATAGACCAGTTTTGGTTCTTTGCAATACAAAATGAAATCAGTTGCTAGGTCGAAGAGGAGTAGATATCCTTTTGGGATGCCTGATCTTGACGTGAATTTTTACAAACTCTACGGCCTCACTATCGATACAGCGTACTGTGGGGCAAAAGAGATACACCATTGTATCCCTGGTATTCTGCCTTGTATCGACACAGTGACCAGTTAGTATTCCGATCATGTTCCTACAGTACCTTCCATCGAGTGCCAATAGAAATTTTCATTTCTGCAGTGTTGAACCCAGGTGGCCCTGCTTCCCAAACCCTTCTGGCCGATGTGCGATATGAGGTTACTGCCTTGATTGCTGCTTGGCTATCTACATAGATGTTGACCTCAACTTGAGATATACTACAGTGGTCCGGCAACTTAAAGAGCCTTATGCCTAACTCTATACAGTATATTCCCGCACCAACTCTATCGTCTATTTTCGAGCCATCCGTATACAATAGGGTGGGTCGACTCCGGAATTTTTTCGATTCGGTATTTCTAATAGTGCGGAAAAGTTGCCTTAGTACTTCCTGATTCCAATGCAACTTTTTGTTTTGAGATCGGATTGCATCTTCAACCCGAACCTCGGCCTTGAAATTTCGGAAATTCGCCTAAAATCGTGAAATTGTCTACCTAGCACCTGAAATACGCATCTCATGGCAAAATGTATAGAACAAAAGTTATTTGTCACGTCATTTGCTACCGAAATGGTATATGTGATCATGGCCGTAGGACGAACCGTTCCCGAGATACGAGCGAAAAGGCGGCGCGCCACAGCGCAAGGTGAAAATCTGCTTGCGGCCACACTTCTTGACGTTGATTTCGCCGAGTGCTATCACTCACATTCATTCACCTACGCCAAAGGACACGTTCGGATAGGTCTCCACACAAATATTTTTTCATCGAGTTCCTTCACTCTTGTCGTTGATTTCGCCAGGTGCTATCACTTATATTCTCTCAACAAAACACAGAACTCAAAATGTCTGTATCTAAATTTAAATTTAGACAGAAATGTCCTGTGTTTGGCATATATCCGTACAATCTCTCTGAGTCCCAGTTACCTACTTACCAGGATGTTCTTTTGTGTTATCAGTTTGAAAGATTTGGTATAGGGCGACAACTATGAACCTAGGAGTAAAGAGGTTACAGAAATAGTTGCAAAAAAGGTTGAAAATACTTTCAAAAAGTCATCTATTCCGATAGTTTCACACACCAGAGTTGTACAAATGCTCACCACATACCATAAGAAATTTCTGACTCTTAAAAAAATGTTTTTAAGGAACCCAATAGGTTTGAGCTCTAAAAGAGACGACTTTGTCTCTTCTGCCGGAAAATTATTTGACATCGCTGCTTGTAAATGCATTTATTTTTCTTCTTGCACTTGTCCAAAGGAAAGGAAAGTTCCTATCAATGAACAACCATTTCTCTTGGACCAGAGAACCACAAGAATTGGTCGCATTTGAAGTGTTGATCTACCTGAAACAAAAAAGATTACAAAGAAAAATGAACGTAAAGAAAAGCTTTCAAAACGTCATTCAACATCAACACTTACCAGAAAAGTATCAGCTAGAACACGTGACCATTCAGATCAGCCACTCTCATACAGACGACAACAATGTAGGCGCGTCGCACATTGATTCTTCGAAAAACGATGGTGATGATGAATTTTCTCTTCCATCCTCTAAAACCAAACAAAACACACTAGTATTACAACACACTGCTTTAGCTGCCCAAAGATTTGGAGTAAGTGATAGAGCAGAGGCCTTGATTGTTTCATCGGCTTTTCTGGATGCCAAAAAAGCAGGTTTGATAACAGAGGATCAGGCTAGCTTTGTCACTGACAAATGCAAGATTAGTCGGGCAAAAAAAGTGTTGGTGTTAAGCTCCAGAACACCGAAAGTATTGACTCCGTATATGGGCTGTATTTTGACGGCCGCAAAGATAATACACTTACACAAGTCAGCGAAGGTGAAAAGTACTACCGCCACACTGTCAAAGAGGAACATATTACTCTTATAACGAAACCTGGTTGTCATTACTTTGGCCACGTCACTTCTCCTTCCGGGTCAGCTGAGGATGAGACGCAAGCTATATGGCAACATTTACAAGACAATTCAGTTGATGTGGAACAGCTAGAAGGTGGAATCTTTCGGAAACTAGAAGAAAGAATAGGTAGGCTATTACAGTGGGTTGTTTGTCTTCTACATTTCAACGAACTTCCATTCCGTGCTCTTTTCGAACACATAGATGGTGTCTCAAAGAGTCCAAATACATTCTCTGGCGACATAGGTAAACTGCTCCCTTATTGTGAGAAGTTGCCTGTTGTCAAATTTGAAAGTTTTCCATCTTGCCAATTACCTTCTGAGGTTATTAATCCGACCCAACTTAGCACAGACCAAGCTTATCTCTATAAAATATCAGAAGCTGTTATTTCCGGTCAATGTTCCTCAGATTTAGCGTCGATGCATCCAGGTAACATGTGCAAATCTCGCTGGCTCACCTGTGCAAATAGAATTCTGAGATTATACATTTCTACTGACAAACCAACAAAGGAAATAAAGATTTTGGTCAAGTACATACTTACAGTTTACTCACCTTTGTGGTTCTCAATAAGATTCAACAGTTCAATCAAAGATGGCTCGCGCCATCTCTATGCTGCAATTCAAAGGTCGAGATACTTACCCGCTAAACTGCGCAAGGTTGTCGATTCATCCATTCAACAGAATGCTTTCTTTGCTCTTCCAGAAAACATTCTCCTTAGTATGATGACTGACGAACGGATAGAAGTCAGAAAGTTGGCCCTTGACCGTCTTCTGGCAGCCAGAGAAGCAGAGTCTGACACCATAAATGGAAGAGTTAGATGTAATAAAGTGCCAAAGCTGAATTTCAAAGCTAATACTTATTACGATATGATTAACTGGAAGACTATTACCTTGACTGTTCCACCAGTTCTTTGTTCAGTTTCTAACGAAGAACTCATAAAAGGGCTGTCGGGAGACACTGCAGAGGTATGGAAATTTAGTGAATTCCCCTCTCACACCGTGGCAGTCGAGAGAATCGTCAAACTGGTGACAGAGGCATCTTCTAAAGTTATTGGCCCCCAATCTCGTGATCTTTTTATACGCTCTACACTGAAATCTAGGCAACAAGTGCCAAAGTTTAGTACAAAATCTGATTTTATCAATAAATTTGACACAGATTCATACTAAAACAAGCCTGACATATGGTTGGTTGGTTGGGTTGGGCTTGGGAGGAACCCGAAGAGCAGCTACCTCCACGCGGTGGGTTCTGGGTGACCAATACAGGTTAGCTGAGAGCTGCAACAATTTTGACCTTGCGCTGTGGCGCGCCGCCTTTTCGCTCGTATCTCGGGAACGGTTCGTCCTACGGCCATGAACACATATACCATTTCGGTAGCAAATGACGTGACAAATAACTTTTGTTCTATACATTTTGCCATGAGATGCGTATTTCAGGTGCTAGGTAGACAATTTCACGATTTTAGGCGAATTTCCGAAATTTCAAGGCCGAGGTTCGGGTTGAAGATGCAATCCGATCTCAAAACAAAAAGTTGCATTGGAATCAGGAAGTACTAAGGCAACTTTTCCGCACTATTAGAAATACCGAATCGAAAAAAGTCCGGAATCGACCCACCCTAGTATACAAGTAGATGCTTAGTGTATTGCGCGAAGCTAAAATAGCCTTACGCCAGACATCTTTTTCTATGTTTACTTTGAATCTTCTTTTTAAGGTTGAAAGGTTTTTAGCTGTCTGGATTTTCCATCACACATTAGATTGGTTCTGGAAATTGTTCTAATAACTTATTACAGCCAAAAATTATGGTGAAATTCTCTGGATGGTTAGGAGTGAAGCAGAAGGATTAGTATTAGTTCTAAATAACCTACCTGTGGGTAATATTCCTATCACGAATTGATGATCTAAAAAAATGAACCAGACGCTGTTTTGTAAGGCGAGTAATTGCGAAAGCTCTTATCCTTAATAGTAAAGCAATGAGACATTGCCTGATAGAATCTCCAGCAATGTTTTTTTGTTGAAATATTCTCGGAGCTGAGGTATGATGTGAGACCTGAGTTATGAATCAAGATATGTCAACCAGTGGTCTAAATCCATAAAAACTATAAACTATATCACCAATAGTTATTGGCCCACTGATTGACAAAAATTTCGATACTGTAGCTGAAAGAAGACTTTTCGTCGATGTCTGCCAACTGTCAGCTGTCAATAATTGACAATGTTCACCACTTCGATTAACATTTCTTCAATCATTCGCAATTTGACCGTCCTCTTTTCTGTCAGTCATTTCACCTCACAAACATCAGACTAAGACTCCTTACTGATGCATATTTCTCATGTTCCTTACAAGTTCCTGCAATTAGGATCAGACAGATGTTGCCTTGATGAAGTCCGCCTTTCAAGAAAATACATACATATTATATATGTAAACTAAAGTGTGTATATATAAAATTGCATTTACTGCAACCGTGTCTTATTTCGGACAGCTCTTTCGTGCAAAAACTTTCACCGTGTTGAGCGATTAATTAAGCGAAAGCTTTGTGGTTGTCGACTGCCACGAAAGGGGCGTGTAGAGCAGTAGCTAGCAACTGCAGCCCATGCCAACTTTGGTAGCTGCAAATAACAGCAGCAACAACAACAACAAGACCACCATCTCAACCGCATGGAGAATAACTGTAATGTGGGTCAAAACGCCAATATAGCAAGTCGTACAGCAAAATGAACAGGCCAAGCGTGTGTTTACTGCACTCAAAATTGCAGCTGCTTGAATGCAAGCGAATAAAAAATTAAAATAAAAAAACAAAAACAAATCGACGAAGAGGAAGCAACAGGCAAACGCGAGTGGACAAACCAAAAAATGAAATTGGAAAAGGTTAACGGAAGAAGAACTTCAAAATGAAATGAAACTGACAATAACAGAAGCTGGCGGAAAATTATGCATGCCAGGGTTGCCATTGCAGCAAAATAGTGAAATATTAATTCCACCACCACAGCGTTGTCTAAACAACAAAAATGAATTAGCATAAATAGGTGTAAAAGTTTCGCAGCTGTCATTCCAGGCTAAGAGTTCAAATCGATGCTGCCAAAGCGCCCGATGAGCTGAGTTATTGACTATCTTTTCAGGAGTAATCACAAGTAACTCTGAAGTACTTTTTAATAGTTTAGCGTTAGTCCCCCAATAATATAAATCAAAGATCTTTTCGTCAAACAGGATAATGATCTTTATCAGACGATATACGTCTATTCTTTCATCTTATTTTGACTCAACAAAAAATAACAAAAAGCTTATGTTCTTTGACATGGAATATTACAACAAATTCAAGGAGATCCCTTGAACATTTTACACACCTGAGGTTCGTAAATTCGCAAAGTGGTCGAATGATCGAGAGGTACTCTGGAAGACTTATTACTTTACTCAGAGATGGGAACGCTTATAGAATATTAGTCGTAAATTGTATAGAATTCAGGGGACCTGAAAGATGACAAACTTTCTCATGAAATAGTTCGTAGCATCTAAACAACTGGTACTCACTTTGGCTTACCGAAGCCTGGTCTTACATAAAAAAAATCTCACGAGGCGAGATAATCCATGTTCTTGCCATTGAATAGTACTTGAAGCATGATCTCGCAATTATTTCGGTTTCGGTTTCTTTACTTCTCAATTCTCTCTTATATCCGAGGCTATTTTGCAGGTATTTTTTACGTGGCCGATCCCAAATCCAGCGCATAACCATAAGACCGGAAGTCGTGGGCTACTTCAGCCACATGTAAAACAATAGTTTCTGCCCACTCTCAAGTAAATGGTGCTCCGAGAACTTTCCTCACTTTCGTGAAATTCTACACATGTTTCCATCCTCCAACTTATTAAAGATATTTTAACCCTTGGTATCACAGGGTATTTTTAATCCCTCCCGCAGTAAACAGCCTTCAGGAAGGTAATCCTTAGTTTAAGCCTCACATATCAGACGCTGCTCGAAGATTATATATTCCATTTGTTGAATAAACTCCAAAACCACCCTACAAAAACTCGGCCTAAAGGTTGAAATATCATGTGGCAACACTACTCTAAATGTGTTGTACGACAAAAAACAAGTAAAAAAGAAAACCAGAAGAAATTTTTACAACCACCAGGACCAGATTGCCTGCATTTTCGACTCCATGCACCGTTATGTGACCTCATATATGCGCCAACATACAGACCGCCATCGAATAACTCGCAAATATTTGCGTACCGCTGTCGCTGTGGCTGTGCGTGTGCATTTGCCGGCGGCGTACGCGACTGGCGCGCAGTTTATTGCCGCCTATTGAGAGTGTCCAAAGCACCATTGGCCAACACGTAGCACACATGGCACTCGCAACACAAACGATCGAACGAAAAACAAGTTCAAGTCATTGCCTACACCTTGACATGGAGGTGGAGGAGAAGGTCGCATGAAATTGCTTGCTGCACCAAGCTACATTCTGCTAAAAAAAAGTTCAAGCGGGAGCAGAAAAAAACCTGAAATGCAATAAAGAGTTGATGCCACAAGTTGGCGACCATTCGCCAACAACTTGCATCAAGCGAAAAACAACGCATTGCCCGAGCCAGGCCATGTCGTCTCGTTGCTGTCGCCGTGGTTGGTGATGGCACGAACAAATGCGGCAAGTTGTCAATACAAACGACCGCGTATGTTTGCAGTTACTGCTCCAACGGTAATCTCAATAACAACACCAACTGGCATTGCCAACTTTGGTTATGTACAAAACAGGCCTGCGCGAGAACAGGCCCCTCGGTTTAACATTGAATTGCTTTTCGTTATAATTGCATATATGGCTTTGTAGTTGTATGTGTATTTAAAAGTCTGGAACTCAGACTATTCAGGCGTAAAAGCTCGTTAATCAGATTCCGCAATGTTGCTTCTAATGCTGGTAGACTACAGGTCTGTGGCAAGTCTGTATTAATAATTCCTGTGATTAAAAATCAGTTTTTTGCTTTGAATTGACAAGCTGTTGTCATGATCGTAAAATTTCTAGCTGACAAGATGTCGGATCGATTTCTTAACTTTGTGGTATGATTTTGGAATTGCAATATTATACCAAATCTCAGATGATACAGCATAGCGTCTTATTTTCTATTTAGCTAGATATGACTAAGTTTACATATGGCGACTTTTGTCGCTCATTTCTCATTCTCCGTCTTTCTCTGTTGGTGCCCATTGCGACACGAATTCGACATGAGGCTTCTTCATACTATCCTATCCATATTTCCATGTGTTCCAAATAAAACCTCTCCTTTGTTTCGAGATCTGAAGCTTCTTGTATACTGAACTTTTCCCAGATTGACTGCTTTTCGATCAAAAAAAAGATCTTTTCCAGGCTTTTGGAACCTAACCCTTGATCTCAGGGAGTTAGAGATGTCTAAGGAAGTCAAATACATAGGGCTCACACTTCATTCCATTAGGTATGTGGAACTAACACTGTCTAAAGCTAAAAAGGCACTCATGGTATGCAGACGCCAGGAACCGGACACTCTTGAGCATCTGATTGATGAGATTACACAACAATCTGCGGCCTTAAAGTTCTTGGATCCATATGCATACAAGTTTCTGGAATTTATCAGAGTGCTGGGCTTATTGAATATGTGGATGGCCTTCATATGAAGACCATATGATAGAGGAGATGAAAATAGTAAAAAAAAAGAGTTGAATGTAATCTTTAATAAACCTGCAACAACAAACAACAATTGTGGAATTAAGGAGGCATAACCTACCACTGCCTCGAAGTCCT
Source organism: Bactrocera dorsalis (assembly GCF_023373825.1). Taxonomy (NCBI): domain Eukaryota; kingdom Metazoa; phylum Arthropoda; class Insecta; order Diptera; family Tephritidae; genus Bactrocera; species Bactrocera dorsalis. Next base: position 93,591,303 of record NC_064303.1, read on the forward strand.
ACTCTTGTCAACAGGTGCTACTTCGGACTGAGTAGGCAATTGAGAAGTAAAGTCCTCTATCGGCGAACTTAAACTAAATTCTACAAGTCACTCATCATCCCCGTCCTGCTTTACGTGCAGAGAAATGGACGATGACAACGTCTGAAGAGTCGGCGTTACGAGTTTTCGAAAGAAACGTACGACGGAAGATTTTTGGTCCTTTTTGCGTTGGCAACGGTGAATATCGCATTCGATGGAACGATGTGCTGTACGAGACATACGACGACATTGATATAGTTCAACGAGTTAAGAGACAGCGGCTACGCTGGCTAGATCATGTTGTCCGAAGGTCCGTGGGAAGCAGAGGAAGACCAAAACCTCCACTCCGCTGGAAAGACCAGATGGATTAGGACCTGACTATAATTTGAATCTCCAATTGGCGCTAAACAACGAAAAGAAGAAACGACTGGCGCGCTGTTCTAAACTCGGCTATAACCGCGTAAGCGATGTCTACGCCAATGAAGAAGAAGAAGCATCGCTCTTTTGTTGAAAGCGGTTTACAAATGTAGTTTTTGAATAAACAAATGTCTATGTTACGTACCGCAAGAAAGTTAGTGTAGCAGACACAAGACACTTAACTAACATGTGACACGTCCTAAAGGAGAAAAATCGTAGCACATCAGGGCTTCGCAATCTAATTAAAGCATAGACTAAACCCTTGAGAGACACTATTACTAGCCAAATAAAAAACCAAGTTGTTTGTTATTGCTTGACCTATTAAGGTGATCCACTTTAATGGAGACATAGGACCATTAGAGTTTGAGTTTCTTCCTGCCTCATCATCGCACGTATGCTGATCTTATAAATTGCGGTACTGGTACTTGCTTGCCCATTACCTGTGTGTGGTTGTTGTAGCTCATGCATTAATTTGCAGCCACTTTGTGGCATGTGGCATGTGGCAATGTGATGAGACCGATGAAGATGATGATTACGATGTTATGCGTTGCTTTTTAGCGTACCAATGAGTAGGCACTTTTCATGGCAACCACACGTGTATGTATCTATATGTGTGTTTGTGTGCCAAGAATCAACCGGACAGCGAACGCTTTCGATGGAGATGAGGAAAATCAATTCAGCGGCATGTCAAGTCAAGCGATGGACCAGTTCAACCAGCCAAGGTTGGCCAGTGCCGCCCATTTCCAACGCAGGGCAACGCGCATCTCTGCGCAAAAACAACAAAATCGTCTGCAGTGAAGCCAATAAAAATGCAAAGCGAATGACTTTTCATGCGTTGCTTGCTGCAAGTTGTCATCTCGAGTGTTGGAGTGCTTTTGTCTGTGTGCTGTTTAGTGTGTGCGTGTAGGGCTGTTCATATGCTTGGCTACTGTGTCCTAAGTCATGTTGCTGGCCTCGAGTGCTGCTGCATTGTTGCATTTAGAAACGTTGCTTCGTGTTGTTGTTATTTTTTGTGTGTTTTTTTGCAGCTTCACCTCGACCATGTTTGTTGCCAATGCTGATCTCGGCTTTTGCTTGCAACAGCGCTCAACAGCTGCTTATGGTGCGCTAGCTCGGCTGATGTGGCACGAACGGCTCATTGTCGTTGCTATTGCCGTTATGAGCCGTTTGCGATAATCCTGCCACTTTTGCAGCGACATCATGTTTACACACACACACGCACACATAACTATTGTTGCTAATGCCATGCGCTGGTTGTTGTTGTTCGAAATGCATGCGTTACTGCAGCTTTTGCCTGAATTTGATTAATGCGCACATTTGCCAGCGCAAAACGCAAATTATTCATTGCAGCGCTGCTCTAATGATGTTGTTATTTGCTGGCGTTGCAAATGGAAGTTGTTGTTGTTGTTGGTGCTGTTGCTGTTGCTTATTTGCCGATTCATTGCATTACAGTTAGGTGCATGCACACATACATTTGCACACATGTTCATTTTGATGGTGTTGTTTTTGCTGTTGTTGTTTTTGTTGTTTTGCCTGTTTATTTGTTGGCATCAGGTTTCAGTTGCGGCTTTTGCGCGGTCACCGCTTGTTGACGGCGTTCTTTTTCGGTCGCCAACTCTTCGTTTAACCAAAGTTGTGCCAGCAGCTGTGGCAGCACGAATTTATTTAATGTTGCGACCTAATGGTCGTCGGGTGGTCGGTCGTTTTGTCGGGCGATCGGTCCTCTGTTATCATGTGGCTACTATCCACGTGCTTGTTGTTGTTTTTATTGTCGCATTGATGATGTTGGTAATTGAGTTAAATTATTGCTGCTCTTGTTGTTGTTTTTGTTTCATGTCAAATTAGTTCGCTTTTGATTTTGCAGCGCATTAACTTGCATGTTGCATGTTTACCTCCAAATAAGTATACTGTATGTTCATATTGTACATATGTATGTTTGTATATAAATATTTTGATTTTATTTTACTATGGTGTTGTTACTTCAGGTATAAAAGCTACTTATTGGCATGTTTGCAGCAAATGTGCTGTTTGTGTACTCAACTAAATGATTATCTGCTCAGTTTGCAGTGAACGATGGGAGCTGATATCGAAACACAAGCATGGTTACATATATTTACTTTAAATATGTTTCTATATAAATATTAGTACCAAAATCATAAGTTACTAAACATTAGGGTATTACTTATCTTTTGGCTATCTGATCAAAACTGAACCGGATTGAGATAATTCTAAATTTACATAACCATGTTTTGTCATAAGTCTCGGCTGGATTGGTCTTCAGTGCCTTCAGCGATTTTGGTTTTTCGGTTTCAGCTCATTTTTGTAGCGCCATTCGTTAGTATGTCTCGTCACTAGTCGCTTCATGAAATTTACATCTCAGCTAGGTTTCTACGTATTTCTTTTTTTACCTCTAATTGACGTCAGTGACGGCAGTTTTTTTTTGGTACAACTCTAGCAACACGTTTCATACTAAAAACGCTAACCAAACGAAAAATTTACCAGTCTGTATACAATTGTATGATCAAAGTTGACCCAGACTGATCGTACAGTCTGATCAAAGTTGACTCAGACTGGTTAATTATTAATTTGAAGTAAGAAATGGAGAGAGTGAGCTTATAACAAGTCGTGAGCTCAAGTTCAATTAAAATAATATGTAGAAACGGTTTTTCTTTTTTTAAGATATATTCTCTCAAGCTATTTAATATGTTTCGGAACAAAATTTCTTATATAACCAATCAGGTATTGGCTAAGTATTGTATCTTCTCTAAGAGGGATATTACGATATTTAAAAAATCAAATCTTTTCTCAAAGAATACTCACTTTTTATATAACAGGCCAATTGAAATGTTCCTGACCTACCATAGTACACATTTTTGGCAAAATAGTTTTTTTTTTTTTTTGATTCAACATAGTTCCTTTCAAGGGTGATACACTGATTATAGCGATCCCTCAACTTATCGTCACCATTTTTGATGTACAATTTGTCCTTAGCTTCAAAATAAGCCTCAGTTTCGGCAATCACCTCTTCAGTCTAAGAAAACTTCCTCCCAGCAAGCATTGTTTTGAGATCTAAGAAAAGAAAATAGTCGCTCCGGGCCATATCTAGAGAATACGGGGGATGCGGAAACAATTCGAAGCTAAATTCTTAGTCTTGTTGAAACAACGTTTATTCTTTATCTAATACAGCCATTTTTCGGTGATTTCGTCCTTCAGTAAGCTATGTAATAGTTGCTGTTGATAGTTCCTTCCTTTTTCAATTAATTTTATTAAAATTAATCTGTGCAAGTCACAAAATACAAAAGAAATAACCTTGCCAGCCGACTGTTGCATTTTTCTAAGCATTGGACGGGGTTCATCGTGCGCAGTTCACTCGGATGACTGTCGATTAGACTTTGGAAAGAAATGATGGAGCTATGTGTCATCCATTGTCACATATCGATGCAAAAATTCGAGTTCATTACGCTTTAACATCTCCAATGGTCTAGCTCATTAGCTCGTCGTTGTTTTTGGTCAAAAGTGAACTCGCACGGCACTTACTTTGCACATATCATTCTCATACCCAAATATTCATGAATGATATGATCTACAAGATCAGTTGATATCATTAGGGTACCTGCTATCTCGAAAGCCTTCACTTTACAGTCATCCAAAATAATTTTGTGAATTTGTTTGATGCTCTCGTTGGTAACAACCTCGTTTGGGCGTTCTTTGGCCTTGGTGCTCTTCTCACCACGTCTACACTTAGCTTACCAATTCTTTTTGATTGATTTTTCTGAATCAAGTTTAGCTTCAACTGTATTTTTTCCTTTCAAAAAGCAATATTTTCAACACGCGAAATTCCTTTCTGTTCATTATTTTCATGGTAGCAAAACTTGCTTCCCTCAAAATATTATAATTCACAAACTAATGATTCTTGTGAAGGTTAGGGCTAACAAAAAATTATATGTACTTAATTCTAGTAGCGCCTTGCATTTCTCAGGCCGGAGACTTCTGAATTTACTCTTGACATATCGCTGGTGCCGTATGGCTTTTGATTCGTTCACTGCAAGTATTTTATTTATAATCGTACTCTAGGAGCAGATTTTAGGATTTGAGAAGAAACATCATAGCCATATGACAATAAAAGCAGCGGTGGAAAGAGTGGATCCGCAAGCGATATTGAGAGCCTTCACTCCTTCCTTTTACTAACACTGTGACTTGCTAACATAATTGCTTTACATTTTCACTGTAACCATCTAGAAAAAAGTTTTGAATGATTACATACCCGCTTTGAAGATATTTGATCCCAAGAATATGCTTTGAAATTCATTATTTTCATAAAGAACTTTCCAAACTACAGATAGCATGTTGATTATATTTTCTTGTGCAAATATGTATGAGCTTCGAACAAAAACAACTGTGGCCAATATTATTTCAATATAAAGAAGCTTATATGGTATAAAATAAATCGTGTAAACACCCTAGTATTTATATTATGATGCGAAAATACCATCAAGATTTATATTTTGTTGAATTTAACTCAATTTACTTTTGCTTCAGATTTTAATTAAATAAATGATGATCAGCTTGAACGAAAATATGCTTAATTTAATTATTATTAAATAAATTCTCCTCAGTAATCGTAAACATGTTTTCAAGTAATTGGAAAGTAATTTAATGATTGCAACGAAGCTTCTGCGAGGATAACTGCATCGTTAAGTTGTTTTGCAGATTGGAAAAAGCGAATATGATTTTAACACGTTATCATCCTAATAACCAATAAAGGTCGGGTATGTGTAGATATTTGGTTTGAAGTTAAAGTTTAGAGAAAGTTATTTTCTTGAAAGCTAATAACACCGAGACGTACGCAGAAACAAATTTCAGAGGGGTTTTCTGGGGGTCATTTGGGATGGGAAAGTAAAAAAAAGTTAGTGCTGCCAACTTGTATTTTTTTATTGTTTAATAGAATGAACTACATCAATTATTCATTAAATTATATTTACTTTTCAATTTTCAAAAATGTTTCACAAATGCAAAAAGTGCTTATAAAACGGCCTGTGCAGTCATGATGTTCAAAATTTCTGCGCACGAAGCGTCAATGTGTTTATGGATATTGAGGAGAGCATGATAACCGACTATTTGTTGCCTGAAATTGAAGCTCATGATCTCGGTGACATTTGGTTTCAACAAGACGGCGCTACTTACCACACATCGCATCAGTCAATGGATTTTTTGAGAGAACACTTCAGTGAGCAGATAATTTCACGTTATGGACCGAGCGACTAGTCACCAAGATCGTCTGATATCACACCGTTAGACTTTTTCCTGTCGGGCTATGTAAAGTCCAAAGTCTATGCGGACAATCTCGCTTCGATTCAGACATTGGAGCAAAACATCACGCGTGTCATTCGGCAGTTACCAGTCAAAATGTTCGAACCAGTCATCAAAAATTGGACTCAACGGATGGACCATCTGAAACGTAACCGCGGCCAACATTTGAAAGAGAAAATAAACGCATTCCAATAGTATATTTAGATTACCTTTTATGTAACAGTATGCACCTAAGTATGAACAATTCACTCAAAAACTATCTTTTGTTATCATAACTGAACACACTTCATTACGAAAAAGGATTTTCTACATTTAAAAATACAAAATAAGTCAATGAACCTTAAATCAGAACAAAAAATAATAATGAATGCATTAAAAGGCCTAAGAAAATGAAATCAAAGCTAATGTCCGAAATTAAACGATTTTGTAAAATGACATTAAAAAGGGAATAACCGATAATTTTTCTAAATTGAGAGTTGATGGGAAAATCACAACAAATCAAGCGACAATCACGGACGAAAGCAACAAAGGCAAGTTGAATCGATGAAATGAAAGCGGAAGAATCAAAGATTGCATAATGGAGGGGACATATTTTCTGTTTGAGTTCAGGTGTCGAAGTGAATTGACGACGATTGGGAAATGAACAAGAAAATGTAAAGAGTTTTTCATAGAATATATAGATGTGCACGTAAGATATGTAGCAAAAAGGGCAATGAAGACATAAGTGTCTTAAGCCAAGTTGTAACTTATGAGAAAAATTGAGATTTCGAAGCACAACAAAAAAAATGAAGATTACAGTTTATACTTTCAAGTGTTTAATGACAAATAACACAACACTTTTTAGATACCGCTTTAATTTAAAAAGGTCTTCACTATTGTTGTAATTGTGGCACGATCAAGTGCAGGGCAATCGAAGCTGAGAAAATGTATTTAATAAATAAAAAAGGCAACAAAACGAAGTAAGCGCACAAGAAACGGAAAATGTAAGTGGAAAAAATCGCAGAAGAAAGTGAAAAACTGCTGATTGTCATAGCGATTAGAAGGCCTTTAAGTGATGGTAAGACATTTTTTCAACTTTTTTTCGAACCAAATAACCCGCAGCAGCTTCCACAAAGGTAGGAGCGCAGCGCACTACAGCATTACGCTGAGCCCAAGCCGATACATATACATTCAAACACATCTACGCCAACTACTTTTGTACATTTCCTTAACCACAAAGCGCATTTTCCGTATTTTTTTTTTTGTGTTCGTTTGTCGATTCGACCAAAGCCATTCCTGACCAGGCTCACTGAGTCTCTCTGCTGCTTACCATTTTTCCATTCTCATTCTCATTTGTATTTGTTGTTTTTGTCTACTTCTAATTGCCACTTTACATTCACTTTGTGTAGGCAGATGATAGCCAGCCAGCCAGCCAAGCCGTTTGTTGTTATAAAGTTATTGTTGTTGGTCAGGCCAAATTGGAAATGTGGCAACAACGCTCACCACTTGTGGTCAGTGGGCATTCACTCAAACGCTCTGCTACTTACTTACATACATAGTTACTTTACTCAGTCATACATATGTACTTTCACATAGCCTTACAGCGTCGCCGCTTGCCACATGTGGGCGCTTGTGCAACATGCAAGCCAGCGCATTTGTATGTGTGCATCGACACATGTGCATATATTTCAGTGCATTTTATGTGGGCTTACATGCTTAGCCCGCCACATACACACACACACACGCGCGCTTCTTCTCTGTTAACTTCTTTTGCTGCCCACTTCTCTTTTGCTTTAGCTTCTCAACAATATTTTTTTTGTTGTTTTTGCGTGTTTTTTTTCTTTACCCTTCCTTCTATGTCTTCTTCTGTTGCACCTAAGCTTGTTTTGTCGTTGTTGCTGGACAATGCATTTTAGGCCGCCGCAAGCGTAGAGTTCGTAAACCTCAACCTGTAATTAACGTGCAAATTATAATGCGACCACAAGACGTGGTGGCGGGGCAAAGCGGCAAGGCGCGAGTGGTAAATGAGGCAATTTGAAAGAAGGTCGCTGTGTTCTTACTTCTTCTGTTTGTTGGCACGTATATGCGTGTGTATGTTTGTATGTATGAGCACGTCTTGCGTGCAGCAATTGTGCAAATGGCTTTTGTTGCCACTTAGCAGTGAGAATTACAATGCTGGCGGGGTCAATTTTAAGAGAATTGGCTCTCCGCTTTAAATTTTATATAGTCACTTATGTAACCGTATATATAGAGGGTCATCCATTTTTTTAAGAAAAAACATAAAAACTTCAAATTTAATCGGGAATCGGGTTTATTATCGTCTGAAAGAACATTCTTTGGCATTTATTTTTTGAAGATTATCTCTTTCAAATGCTGGTCGCAGTTACGTTTCAGTTGGTCCATCCGTTGAGTCCAATTTTCGATTACTCGTTCGAGCATTTCGACTGATAACTGGCGAATGACACGCGTGATAGTTTGCTCCATGGCTTGAATCGAAGCAAGACTGTCCGCATAGACTTTGTACTTAACATATCCTAAAGTCTAACGGTGAGATATCACACGATCTTAGTGGCCAATCGACCGTCCCAAAACGTGAAATTATTCGCTCGCCATTAACGGTTACGTTCTCAAGAGCATCATATTTAAAGAAATATAGACCGATGATTTCACCGGCCTACAAACACACCAAACCCTTGCTTTTTCTGGATGAAATGGCACTTTTGGAATCTCTTGAGGTTACTCTTCGTTCCAAATGCGGCAGTTTTGCTTGTTTACATACATATTGAGCCAGAAATGGGCCTCATCGCTGAGCAAAATTTGGCTCGAAAACGTCGGATATTCTTGGAACATTTCAAGAGGCCACAGAGCGAAGCAATGTCACCTAGGAACGTCGAGCTGTATTTTGAACGCTTTGAAGTGAACTATGGTCTAGATCTCTGAAAGTGAAAAAAATTGTACGTCCATGACCAAGTGGTGAAACCCAAAATCGTCTGGGATGCCAGTTGTAAAAGTTATTCGGAAGACAACTACGTAGAATCTTCTCCACACCTCCTTCTGCATTGTCCCCTGGACTATTCCGCTTTTAAATAAGTTAAAAAAGGGTAAACAGCCTGTATCGGATTTTTGATGAAAACAAAGAGCTTGGTCCATACATGAAAGCTTAGTACCTTCTCCACCGTTTCAGTGATCGACTTTCAATTGGGTTTAATCTGAATTTTTATACTTTCTTGACTACTCTCACTGTAAGTTTTGGTACCTGGACGTTAGTAGTGTAACTAGTCCTCAACATCAGCTCAAGAACATCTCAGACCGACAAGTTTATAGGAAAGAAACTCTGTGTGTGGCTGTTTCGTTACTTTCAGAAATTTCAACGAGCTTTGGTTCACCATTAAACCACTTAAATATACAATACCCAAGGTCTACCGCCCGAACACGCTTTTCTATGAATTCAGGAATGCAGTGAAGAGTTTCAAAGTACCAAGTCTCCCTGGTTGATTTAGTCTCAAATATGTCGCACTGCTAAGCTCTCGAGTAATTATGTTTCCACGCCATAAATTATTATAACATATTTCGAGAAAGTTTAAAGCCAAAGCCAAAGCCAGACTTCAGTAAACAAACCATTAATGAATGCTAAGCTCATTTCTTACGATCATTTTCACCAAATTATTTCAAGTTCTCGTTTATATAGAGTTTGAAGAATATTTCAGAGTTCCCACTGCTACAAAATGTTAAATCACATATGAGATCCGATTGAACGAAGTCTAAGTCGGAATCTTCAAAGTGGAATCCTCAGAAAGCTTAAAAAATATACCAAAATTACTAATTCTTTTATAAAACCACTTTTTCCAAGGTGCTATTGTTTTTTTTCTAAAATACCTCTTACTTTAACCTCTGACAAGCGACACTGAATGTCGTGCTCGTAGTAGGAACCATTACTCTAACTTCGACCGCACGATACCAACTTTAAACTCATAAGTAAGCTTAATTGTCTACAGAGAGAGGTAGAAATTGTTAGCCCACCATCGCGCGGCAAAGTCGTGAAACCTTGAAGCTAGTTGAAAAGTGGACTTCTAAGTGGCTGATATCACGACCTACAGAACATTATAATGCCATCATTCTTATGTGTATGAACATGTAGCGTATGTATTTACAGACACATGGACATTTAATTCCACACATAAGCAGCGCCACTTATGTCGTTACCTTCGGGCAACAGAGCGCGCTCAGCAGTGCTTAGCTAGTACTCAGCCACGCTCAATCTGCTTGAGTTTAGCTTACGAGTGAACCTACTCCAGTCGACATAAATGACGTTAGCTGACATTGACGTGTGTATTTTATTTGGTTTTTTTGCCACAAAACGCTGGTTCCTCTCTCAACACTCACCGCTCGATCATTCCTTTCTATGCCGTTACAGGTTTGTTGAGCTTTCTTAAGTCCTGTACTTCTTCTTCGTCATCAGCTATACGTCAGCTTATGCCACAATGGTTTTTGTTGCGCTTGTCTTTGAATTTGGTCATGTTCTTCCGCCGACGCAGCTCTGCTAGGGTCAATCTACCGCCGACTTGCCTAACTCTGCAACTACCCGCCAATGAGCAAAAACACAGTCTCTATTACCACTGCACTGCCCTCATCTATGCTTTTATCTTCGCGTATATGTTACCAAGCTCAGTTGCTCCGCCGCTGTCCTCGAGTCTTTGGCGCAATAAAACAATAGACAAGTATTGTCTATCACGAATCTATACTTTTCGTACAACGTTTACTGCTGCCATAGCGTCCACATTGCAGTTTTTTTATTGGTATACCCTACACAAGGTGTTTTAAGTTTGCTTCGAAGTTTGAGATTTGCGATCAGAGTGAGAAGCTGAGTCGCTTTAGCCAGTCCTGATCCATCTGTCAGTGTGCCTGTCAGTATTTGAGATATAGATCTGAAATTTTGTACACGTTCTTTTCTCTCTAAGGAGCTACTTATTTATTGGACCTGCGGATATCGGACCACAATAGCATATAGCTGCCATACAAACTGAACGATCAAAATCAAACTCTTGTATGGGAAACTTTTTTATTTGACATAATATCTTCCCGAAATTTGGCATGGATTATTGTCTGAGGCAAAGGTATAATCTCCAAACTTATTGTTTCGATCGGTTGACTATAGCATATAGCTGTCATACAAACTGAACGGTCAAACTCAAATCCTTGTACGAAAAACTTTTTTATTTGTGAATATATCTTCACGAAAATTGGCACGCATTGTTTCCCATGATAACGCTATAATCTACAAAAAAATTATTCAGATCGGACCACTATAGCCTATAGCTGCCATACAAACTGAACGACCCAAATCAAGTTTTTGTATGGAATCTTCTTTATTTATGAAGGGTATTACTGCTTCCGTGCCACTGAAGTTAACGTTTTTCTTGTTTTTTGTTTTTTGTGTATCTTTTTTTGTTGTTTTTCAACCTTCCATACCTGTTGTACAATTTGTAACCTAATATGTTTTTGATGAAGTTCTGCGTGTTGCTCTTCCTGCGCTACTTCCCTGCTACTCCCTTTACGGTTGTTGTTCTTCTTTTTTTTTTGTTTCGCCGTTGTGTTTTCTGCTATTTTCTTTCCTTTGGCTAACGGCTGAGCAAAAAACTCAAAAACAACAACAAGAATTCACCTCGCATTTAGCATTCGTACTCCTCCAGCTCGCACAGCGAATGCTTTTGTAAAGTCCTAAGTGTTTTTTATTGTTCTTACCTTGTCGTTGTTGTTGTTGCTCTTGTTTTCAATATACTCCTTTCGTTTGCTTGAGTGCACACTTTCTGCCTGTTTCCATTTCAGCCTTAACTACATTCATTTGTGTCTTCAATTCACCTCTTCGCTCCACTCGAGCGCTACTCCGGACCATCCGTTCGCCTTTCAAGTGCTTCAGGTTGCATTCGTTGTTGTTTTTTGTTTTTTGTCTGTGTGTACGTTTGCATGCATTTTATTTTATTTGTTCATTGGTATGTTTGTTGTTCGCCTGTTGTAATATAAAGTGGCTCGGGGTCATTCGATTGGTTTAATTCCCTTGCAAACACACACACACTCATGCACCCATACGTTGTGGTTTTCACACACACAGCCATCGCTCATCCTGCGCCTATGGTCATTTGTGTTAAATCTAGACTTGATGACCATTGTTTTTCATTTGATATATTCTCAGTAGACTTGAGGCCTCAAATCGTTACTCAAATGTATTTATACCCTATAAATATTTATGCCCTTGTATTTGCATTCTATTTGAAATGGTTGTGTTGTTGCATGTGTGCCTGTGTCTTTGTGAAATTTTAATGTTACACATGCCTAGAATTCTGACTGATTTGTACTTTTTTAAGTACTCGAAAGGAAATCAAGGCAGAAGTGAGCCTTAATCGCTGCATTTACGCGGAAGCGTGTGTAGGCGGCTGGTCTTACAGTAAAGGGACACGTGACAAAAAATTAAAATTTTTGGGAATTAAAAAAAAAATACGGCATCAATTATTTTACAATTTAAAGATTTTAGTGATATTTTTAAAGATTGTGTCTATCGAAATTTCAAATGAATATCCAAGGAGCTACTGTACACTGTACACTGTACGCATACATAAAGGTATATGTATTTAAAAATTACTTAGAATTCCTCAAAATAGCAAAATACAAGTCCTGTGGAGGTAGAATCTTTGTATTTCTTTAAGTCTTCTGAGTTTTTCCTTCTTCTTTATTGGCGTAGACAACGCTTACGCGGTTATAGCCAAGTTTACAACAACGCACCAGTCGTTTGGCGCCAATTGGAGATTCCAAGTGTAGTCAAGTCCTTCTACATCTGGTCATGACCAGGCCAGCCAAGCTCTCTCTTAAATCGCTGAACCATTTCAATATCGTCGTATATCTCGTACAGCCAATGCGCAAAGGACCAGAAATCTTCCACAGAATGTTTCACTCAAAACTCGTAAAGCCGATTCATCAGATATTGTCATCGTCCGCCTCTGCACCACATAACAGGACGGGGATAGTGAGCATTTTGTAGAATTTGGTCTTTATTCGTCGGGAGAGGACTTTACTTCTCAATTTCCTACTCAGTCCGAAGTAGCAACTGTCGATCACGGCAAGACTTTTTCAAGTTTTGGCGCATGGTGAATATCTGGTTGTTAATTTTGCAGGCCTGAAGCCACGGTATGCTCCAGCATTTCACACACTACGCTCAATGGAACCTTATATGCGATGTTGAGGAGGTTTATCCCAAGGTTATTGGCACAGATTGTGTGGTAACCTTTTTTTTAAATGGATAGAGCATTCATAAATTCCAATCTTCGGGTATGCTTTCGTTCCACCATATTCTACGAACACACTGATGCATGCTCCTTTTCAGTTTTGTTATTTAAACAGCTCGGCCGGCAATCCATTAGCCTCCGCAGCTTTGTTGTTCTTCAGACAGGTAATTGCTATTCGAACCTTTCCATGTTCGGGAAATGGTACGTCTGCCCCATCATCATCGATTGGGGAATCGGGTTCACAATCTCCTTGTGTTATGCTTTCACTGCCATTCAGCAGACTGGAGAAGTGTTCCTTCCATAATTTCAGTATGCTCTGGTCATCAGTCACCACATCACATTCCCACTGAATGCCAGCTTGTCCAGCTGTTCTTACTTACGCATTTCATTCTCTCTCTCTTTTTGTCTGCAAATGCGTATCGCTTCCGTCTTCTTTGTAGATCGATAGAAACCATATTAAACCACTGTGCTCTTTCGTTGACTAGGTTATACAGACATTCATATACCATATGGAGGAGTAAATGCCCACTCTTCCATTTATTTCGATCTAGTGCTAGCCTCTTTCCATTTTATTCTCCAGGTTAAAGCGGGTCGGCCGTTCCGACACCACCGGCATGGCTGTCTTGTGGAGTCCAGTCGATAGAGTTCGGGGTAATTTTTTATTGACCTCGTCTCATAACATGCCTGAACCAGAGTTCAAGACCACATTGTATACTGTCCAAGTAACAAAAGGATTTCACGTTTTTGAGGTCTGCGTATAGATAGTGTTGATTCCTTTTGTATTGTCGGGTTACAGTTTCTAATATCATATGACATACGTAAAAAGATTCGAACATTTTATACATGGATAAAGTAATCAAGGGCGCCCACGCAGCCAAAGGAAAGACCAAGTGCAGACCCACGGTTGTAGTAGAAGAAGAATGAAAGCATCTTAACGAATATATCTATTATTCATCCAACTTTTTTTTCCGCTACTAAGTGAGCTCATATGATTGGCTAGAGTCGCCGGGTTTCAATTCTTGAGTAGGTTAAATCGTGTATTGATTTTCACATATAATTAAACAAATTGGGTAAATGAGCTCCAAATTGACATATCAGACTATTTTCTAATACTGGCGGAGGTCCAAATATAGCTGAACATTGCCAAATCTTGATTGATTGGTCTCTTTTGTTACTGACAGGTGCACAATTGAGGTGATCGACATGAAAAACAACATATATGGATCGTCTTTGAGGTTAACTGCTGTCTAATCGAGGTCAACGGCGTGAAACCCACTTTTCTGGCACCTATTCGCTGCGGGGAGTTTTTAATAAAATTCACAATTCAACCGGTTGAAGACGAATCGTATCTTAAGATCCCCCAGCGGACAGGGGGTAGAATTTGCTCGCGGTAAGGTATGCCTGTCGTAAGAGGCGACTAATATCCAACATGCACTATGTCTATTATTTGCTTGCCTCAAATTTTCACTATAGTCTTTTTAGAGATAGGGCTTGAACTGATGTTATAGACTTTGAATGAGATCTAATGAAAAGACATCTGAAGTTCAGTGTCACCAGTCATTGAGATTGAAGGGTGCCTAGCTGGCAGTAGCGAAAGCTATAAGGTCTGACCATAAACTTAAATTTGGTATCACGGAGAGCAGTTCACTTCAATCTGCTCAATAGGTTTAGACCTTTGAGGAGCTATGGTTTGACCCTAAAGGCAGGTAGAATTGAAAATTCAGTTTAGTGTGGAGTCGCAAGCGACCGGGTGCCGGTCCCACAGCACGACAAAGGTTTTATATCGGCCTCGAACCCGACCAAGGGAGAATAGGTGTTTCTTCCACCCGACCGATTTGAACCAAAAAATACTTGCTTCGGGGCGCTGACCAACACATTGCTGTGATCTATAGGCACCGCGGGGTTACACAACGACTGTAGTTTCTTCTTAAGAATTTGAAGCTAAGCTAGTTACTAGAGTCTTATCTTTTTGAAAAATACAAGCGCGGTATTTCTTAAAGATTTCACTTTATTGAGGTAATAATTTTTACCTAAAAAATCAAGTTTACAAATGTTGGCCGCTTTCGTTTTATATTTACAGATTTCTTTCCAAACCCATTTCAGTTTGACAGCTTTTGAGCTTCCACAGTCTCTTTCTTTGGGCATTTCTTAAGGCGTGTAATAAAACTTCGTCGCTTGCTTCACATAAATATTCCGAGAATTTACATTTTACAGGAAGTTCTTACATAATTTAAAATTTTATATCGTCACACGCATACACACATACATGTGCATACATGTGTGTTATACATCGCTGTATGTATGTGCTGTGGAAAAAATTAGCATAATTTAATATTAAGTGGCTAATAAAGCGTGTATTCACCACTTTTGTCTTCTCTACACAACAACAATAATAACTAACTAGATATTCTCAAAGATAGTACCAACCCGTATGCAGACTTATAGATATGCCCATAATTAGTATGCGCACATATATGACAAAACGTGGAAAGGCTACTAAATCAGTCAAGAATGCTCAGAATAACTTTAAAACAACAACAACTATGTGGTGGAAGAGAAAGCGGCAAACGGTTGACAGGCAATGCATATTTCCAATGGCACGCCTTTAAGAAGTTGTTGTAATTAGAAGAAGCAGAACAACAACAAGGAGCAGCAGCAGTCAATTGCAGCGGCAGCTTTACGAACCCTGAAATCGTGGGCGTAGGCGCTATGTTTTATGCGCGTCAACGAAGAATGGCTACTGCGAATATGGCAGTCATAAATGTGAAGAATTGATTTGTGAGAGATTGTGCAGTTTGATTGTCAGAAGGATTGCTTACTACATACATATGTATACATATACTAATGGTATAAGCATTTATGTATTTATATATGTATATATTTGTGCACTGAACAGGGTATAAAGGTTTGCCTCGAAGTTTATATTACCCATACGGAGGCTTTGGAGACAGGTGACGAGCTGAGATCTGTCTAAGCATACTCTAACAAGTCCCTTGATTTTCGAAATACCGTTCTGAAATTTTGCACCGGATCTTTTCTCTCTAAGAAGCTACTTATTTGTCGGAACCGTCGATATCGGATCACTATAGCATATAGCTGTCATACAAGCTGATCGATCAAAATTAGGTTCTTGTATGTAAAACTTTTATATATTTGACGATATATTTCCACAAAATTTGGACATGGATTATTGGTTAAGACAAAGTACAATCTCCGAAGAAATTGTTCAAATCAGACGTCTATAGCATATATCTGCCATACAAAGTGTTTGACCAAAATCCAATACTTGTATGAAAAACTTTTTTATTTATCAAGATATCTCAACAAAAACTGGCTTGAATTATTGACCCAGCTAACGGTACAATCTCCGTAGAAATCGTTGAGATCGGATCACCATAGCCTATAGCTGCCTTACAAACTGAACTGCCAAAATCAAGTCGCTGTATGGAACCTCCTTTTATTTGACGAAATATTTTTACAAAATTTGTCAGGGATAATTGACTAAGCCAGCATTATAATTTCTGAATAAATTGTTGAGATCGGACAACAATATCATATAGCTGCCATACATACTTATCGATCAAAATTAAGTCCTTGTAGTTAAAATATCTTAATCTGAAGGCTAATGTTTAACTTCGGTTACCGAAGCAATAACATATTTGTTTGTTTTTTTTTTTCTGATTTCTCCTTTTCTCTTCATTAGCACCCGCATATCATACTGCAACTCTCAGCTACAGCACAATGCTCATATTTACAGCTGCCTTGGCAAATCCAGCTGCTGCCTTTAGCGGGTGCCAAGTATTGCAGCGCCAAACAGCAGAGCTTCTCCAACACTTTGAGAACCCACTTGCAGCTACAAAGGTGCTTAGTATTCTGTTTGGGTGCACGCCGGCGTCGCTGGCTTTTAAATCGGGCCAAGTTGGCCAGCAACAATGCGGGAAACTTGTTTTCTGTATTAATACTCAAGGCTTACACGCACACAACTGCAAATATAGTAGCTGCATATGTGTGTATATAGACGCACAATCAAATCGCTCTAAGCCAGGGGTTTTAAATCTTAGAAGATATCTACATAAATGTGTATCTAAGCACAACTCAATTCGTTGTGGAAACTCGTTTCTTGGCTCGTTGCTTGGCAGTCAACCAGCAGCTAGCGCTAGATTTGTTGAAATAAACATGAGTCTCAAGCCAAGTCTACACAGCAGACGGCTCAAAACAGATTAACAATAAAAAAATGACAACAACAAGCATTGCTACCAGCTACAAAAGAAAAACAGCAACAAAGTAGCTTGTGAACAAAAAGAATTAACATAAAAAGAACAACATTTGTCTTGTACTTCAAGCGAACGAGTTTAAAGTGGTTTTACCAATACACAGAGACAAGCTTGACTTTGTTTGCGTAGATGACAAGCGCAATAGCAGCCATCTTAGCCACTGCTACTGCAGCTATTGAGCTGGAAACAAGCTCCCCTTTAACATACAATCATATACATATATGTAAGTATACATATTCACAAACGAAGTGACTAAACATAACTTCAAAACCGGCTTGGCGACGTTGCTCTACCCCAGCTACAAATGTTCCCCAACCAAGTAAGCTGAGCTCGTATACTTGGCGCTCTCTAATCGCAGTATGCCAGTTTTTCAATTGGGGGCATTTATCCATTCCAGCAATGGCAACAAACAGCAGTTGCAACATTTTTGTCGCAGCGACCATGTTCTCAACACATTCACACCAGTTTGATGTTGCTTGCTGTTTCGACTGGGAACAGTTACATGTTGCTGGTGTGCGATTTGCGCAATACATTTTAGCAACACTATTGCTGGTGTTTCGTCACTGGCAATATTGTTGCTTGGCGCAAAGACAGAGTTGTTAGCGTGTTGCTGCCCGGTTTGCTTCAATTTTGTTGCTTTAAGCTGAAAACTTGTTCGCAACGAACAATAATAAAGAAACTTGTTGATTCAAACATTTTTAATGGATTTGCACAAAGTTGCTGTAAAGATTGGTGGTTGCTAACAAATCTTGTTGGAAAATGGATTTTAAAAGCCTTTTTTAACAATTTTTTTTCATATAAAAAGTTAAATATTTTACAAGATATTTTTACTACATACACTATTAAAAAATAAATTCTAAAACTTAGGGAAAATATTTTAAAGTTGGTCATTGCCTCGGCATTTCCGATGACCTTTCGTTGACAGGCTGTATCTCCGAAACTATTACTCAGATCAACTTGAAAATCCAAAACAATATTCTAGAGGTGTTGTAAAATTTAACGAGACAAAAAAAAATTTTTTTTTGAAACCCGTTAACACATGTAACTCCTTATTATAATGGATCAGTCCTATATATGTATTTTACACATACAATCGTTCACAAATTCATTGAAGAAACGAATAAAGCCATAATTTTTTCAATTCTTATCAATAAATCCTTTTTCAATTTTTTTTTTTAGAAAATATTTGACAAATATCTATTATATCTTTGATCAAAACGTACCTATTTTGGAAGTTGTTCTCAAACCTTTAAAAAATAATAAGGAAAGCTAACAATTTATGGGTAAAACTCGAAGGTTTGCTAAGATCTACATTATGACAGCCCTTACCAATAAATGTATTGTACATTTCTTCTCGCGTATAATTTTTAGTTTCCTCATACATACATTTTTGTATATCCCTAATCTTTTTAGTATATAGAAAGTACATTTTTCCTCTGTATAGTGCCTTTCTCTAACCTTTAAAATAAACAGACTTTACAAAGAAGCAATACAATACATCTGTACAAAGAAAAAATATTCTGTCATCGTATGATTTAAACTCCACCTATTTAGATTTAGACAAATATAGATTATGTTCTGATGGCTAAACTTTCTATATTAATAGTACGTGATATATCTGTATTCAAAAGAAAAAAGAAAGAGCCTGTCTCAAAGAAGCCGTGGTCTAATTCAAACCGGGAAATTTCACGAACGAAGATTAAAGCCGTATACAAATGAGCTAGACTACTCTTATATACATACTTATATATACTACCGACACTTACAATCCTCCGAGACGCTCTTTCGAGATTTTACATACAGATTTTTAGTTTCTCTTTTAAGTCTAAGCACCTACAATCAGACTTTGAATTGCTGTTGGGTTTTTTGGGAACCCTTTTTAGGGACGATATATGTCAAAGGGTTTCGCATTACCTGCCAAAGTGTGACCAGAGAACGTATAGTAATAAAATATGCGAACCTCTAGCCGTTTCTGTGTTTCTGTCTGGCTAAAGAAACTGTATACAAATGAGGTAGTGGCAAAAACGTATATTTAAAATGTATGCTTAGTCCGAAGCTGCAACTTAGAACTATATTTCTACTGAACTCATGAATGCGAGCCAATGTCAGCCAGGCGTGAATAAATGGGAACCAAGAATTATACACAATTTTCTTGGCACTATTTATGAAATCTTGTCGGTTTATTAGAGATAATTTGAACGAAATATTACCAATAAAGTGTCCGTGTGCGGTAATTGGACCGAATTCATGTGTGATTATAGTAATTCATAATACTCAAATAGTATTCCCTGTTGACAGTTTGGCCGATCGAAAGGAATTCGAAGTGTACAACACCTCGATGATCGAAGAAAACTGCCAACATAACCTTGATTTTTGACCTGCTTTGACGTGGTTTTTTGGCTTCGGCTCACCTTTGACACAATATTCGGCCGATCGGTCGTCTGTTTCCAGGTCGAAAGTATAGATTCAAGTCCCATCGCCTGTAATAATACGTTTCATGACATCTTGGTCGTTCGAAAGCATTGTTTCATAGGCGTTAACGCAATGCTGTTTTTCAGAAAAATTTAGTGATTTTGGAACCACTCGTCGTGGTTTTACTTTTCTTAGGCCCAAATGATATTTAAAAATGGTTTTCGTTGAGCGGTCTGATATTCCAATGATGTCAGTGTCTGAGTCTGACTGTTAATCGTCGTTTCTCAAACACTAATTCCTTTATTTTATTAACCTGTTGATCATCAGTTGGACATGGTTCGTCGTCAGAACCCTCTTTGAATAATTTGTATCAATCAAAAGCACTTGCTCGCGACATAGAATTATAACAGTTTCCAACACTCTGTTTTTTCTGACTCATATATTCCATTTCGATTAACGTCATACATATGAGAAAAATGGTCCCTCAACTTTTTTTTAAGTGTATTTCCGCCATATACTAGTTATTTTACAGCTATAAACATTTTAATAAAATTTCTTTGCATATCATTCAATATACTTCTTTCATACTATCGTAGGTATGTATTTTAGCTAAAAACGTAGTTATCTCCTGAATCTAATTTCTTATTCCGCTTAAGTTCCTAAGAAGTCAATCACTTTAGCACAATCTCTTTCACCTAATGTGAACTATGCTGACCCCTACCTGCATTTGCCATACAAAAGCAATTGAAAGCAGCAGAAAAAAAAAACAAAAAACGGTAATGCATTTTCTTTTCAGAAACCACCGCACATTAGTTGCACATAAGTGCAACTGCAAAACCAGTGCAACCGGTTCGACGAAATTGCCAATAATAGTTCATGCAACATGAGAAGCAAAAACAAAAACCAAACCAAAAAAGAAATAGAAATCAAAACAAAAGCATGAGCACGAAATAGCGAAACACGCCAGAGCGCGGCAAACCTAGAAAAAGGCGGCAAATGCGAAGAGGCAAATTGTGCAAGCGTTGCTTTGGAAAATTGCAATATTGGTCTAAGAGACAATTTCCAGCGGCAGTCAGCACTCCCTGCATAGTAAAATGTGCTGCAACTATTTGTCAGATACAAATTTTGTGTTTCAGCACAAGTTGCTGGTAATATTGATAGGGGTAGGGATGGAGGAAAATTATTCGAAATTTTATTATTTTTTATAATAAATTATTTTTTATTTAATAAAGTGGGCTGTTGTTTATGGATTTTCTTATTTTGTTTATATAATTTTTTTTTCAAATTCTTTTGTATATACATATGTATATTATACATTAAGTATATAAACCAAAACTATTAATTTAATTGAAGTAATTATCACTTAATTTATTATTTAAATATTTAATTGATATTTTTATCATTTATTTATACTTTTAATAATTATTTTTTTTCTTGTAGTTTTCTGTAAGTTTATAATTTTTTCACATCTTTCCTGCTGATAAGGTCAACTACCTTAAGCAATAAATCCAAAGCAACATCGTTTATGTTTATAAGCATTTGTATATGTTTTGCATTATAAACATTGTTGCCTGCGCTCTCTCTTAACGTATCTATACAAAATCAGCAAGAGAGCGCATATAAGATAATGTTGCAGAACACCTGTGAATGTTGCTGGCAATTTCAGAGCAAATTTTTGCCTTTTCACTGCTCTCCCTTCAGCAATACATGTTGCTATTATTTTTACCAAATGTTGCTAAGGGCTGCTGCACTGCAAAGCAAATCATGCTCAGCAAATGCAGTCAACTGAGAATTTCGCTGTGCAATGCACTGCTAAAATAAACGAACCGACCGTACAAACGACTTCATGAGAGCGCACAACGATTGTGCATGCGAGTGAGTAAATGGGCGAAGAAGAAGCAGCCTCAACAGCGCGTAGCATTGCATATGCGTACAATAGTGCCTGCTTTAGTATTATTTGTGCTCTCAACAGTGTCGGATACAATCAACGGTTACTTGTTGTGTGTGGCTTTTTGTTTGTGAACGCTGTACGGAAAGCAGCAGCAGCAGCAATTTAGCAGCTGAAAAACGGTCGAAAAAAAAGTAAGGCGGCCAAAAAATAGCAGCCGACCCGAAATTATACGCACTGTGTAGTTGATTAGTGAGTGATGCAAGTGGATCTTTTGTGTTTGACAAATTGCAAATATTTTACATAATTTTTATTAAATTTTGGTTTAACAAAAATAAATTTACTTGAATAACACACAATAACGGGAATACCAAATTGAGTGTATAAGAGTGTGCGGTAAGCAAAGAAAAGGAATATAAAGTAAAAAGCAAAGTAACGAGTATCACAAGAAGAAGAAAAAAAATGTTGTGTGTGGTCGCTTAAGGCGATTTGTTGTTACTACGAGCAAACGGTGAAACGCAAAGTTTGCGGAATTGCGAGTGTGCAAATTTCAAGGTATATCAATACAAAAAAATAAAATGTGAGGCAACACCTTTAAATTGTGCTCGTAGTGTATTTGCAAGGCATTATACATTCGATTAAATAAATATGTGCAAACATACATACACATACATTGAAGTGTGAAGTATACATTTTTTAATGAAACAGTGATTCAAACATTAAGATTTTCGAGAATTTTTATTTTACTGCCAACAAATTCCCCTACTTCGTTGTGTTTGTGTGTGTGTAACAGTGTTGCTCTGCTTGAGCTTGTGTGCATGTGTGAAGTGCAGGTAAAAACAATAACAAAAATCAAAGTAACCAACAACAATAACAATGGCAGTTGCATATAAATACACATACATATTTACATGTGTGAAGTGCAGACATTAAAGTCACTCGAGTGCATGCCAGTTGCATGGTGCCAACTTACAACTCGTCGAAAAAGCAGCACACAGCATCCAGAGGCAGAGAAATCTTTATTGCACGACTCCGCTGGACCACTATTTTCCTTTCTTGGTGCATAAGACAAGACATTGTGCGCGTACGGATAATGCAGCGTAACTTGTTTGCAGTGCCGGCGTGTTGGAGGGGTTTTCTGAGCGCTCCTTATATATATCTGTTTGTTTATCTAGCCGTGTGCGCTCACCTGTACCCGTGCTCAGCTCAGACGCGTGAGCGCGCCTACAAAGTGCTCCAGCAGCCAAGACGCTCGCATGTGCAAATGTGTTGATAGACATACGTACTTATGTAGTTGTAGAGTGGCTTAGCTGGCAGCATTTTTCTGTATTTCAGCTTTGTGCTTACGTTTGCTTACCTGTCAAACCTGTTTTCAATACATAACGTCTGTCCGCTCGGCAGCGCTGTGTGTCGCCAACATGCCAAGCCAGCCAGCAAGCAAGCTTTGCGTCACGGTTTTGAGACGTCGTCACCAGTAAAAACCAGTCAGCAATCATAGTTAGCTGTCCATCTTACCTCACCTACCAATTTCCAATATCATCAGCAGCGCATCAATATTGCCACTGCTGGCGCGTTTATTTTGATACGTTGTGTATACGTATGTATGTATTTCAATAAATAAGTACGTGTGTGCCTCTTAGCGTTTGGTTTAAGCGTTTCTCTTGAAATACGTCCGCATAATAATGCGAAATTTGTTAAGAAAGCAATAATGAAAACGGAATAGAATTCATAGCAAGCCACAGCAAACACATACAAACGCTAAATGCACTAACAACACACTCGCAAATAACTCAACGTGTATTAGAGTCCATGCTGTGTATGCCGTTTAAGTTGCTTACGACGCATACCTACTTCTTGGAAGCCTTTCAAACGACTCAACGGATTTTACATTTACTTACCTTTTCTCCTTTACTGTAATGCTTGACACGGCCGGACGGACGAGCTGGCTCTGAGACAAGCCACGCTCACTTGGCTATATTGTGTGCTGCTCTGCTACCTGGCTCAGGCGACCCTACCTTTTGTATACGCTTCTTTTGCGCCCCTTGTCATATGCTGCATAAGTGTTCTATCCTATATGTGTACATGTGTGTGTGTGTGTCTCATGTATGCAGAAGCGCTCAGACCAACTTGAGTCGGTTTGCTTGATTTCTTCGACTGATTAAAGTCATTGTTTTGTGGCGCATTGCAGTGAGCGAAATAAGAAAAGTAAATGACACAACAACTACAACAGCAACAACAACTTAACCAAGAACCAGTTGTAGTTACATATGTGTGTATGTATGTCTGTCCATATAGTGAACATGGCACGAAGAAAAAACAAAGCAAAATAAATAACTTACTTTTTAAGGGCTAAGGCGAAGAAGCCATTTTGTGTGCGCGTCACAGCTTAAGTGTTGAAAAAAATAATAAATAACTATAAAATTGTAGGCCACAGATTAAAAAAATAAAAAAGTGAGAAAATTTAATAAAAACAAAAACAAAGTAAATCAATTGCTGGCAAATAAAACGCTACGCCAGGGATTTTATATGCCAAGTAGTGCGTGCAAACAACAACAAAGTTTTTATTTGTGTTAAAAATGAATTGAAATACCTTAAAAATCTTGTTTAATATAAAAAAATATAATTGTTATCTCCTTTCAGTGAAAAAGTGCAGCGAAATATAAACGAAAATGTGTACAATTAGACTGAAGCAGCGCGCTTACTAACCATAAATCTAACTAATATTAAAAAAAAATAATCAAAAATGCTTGCCTGCAACTTGCAATAACAACAACAAAACAAATATAAATAAAAAAAAAGTTGTGCAAACCACAAATTTGCACAAACTTTTTTCCAGCTTGCTGCGCAAGTTTGCGCAAAGTGCTTCAAACGCTTACAGTGCATAATTGTGCTTAACAAAATGCAGTAAAACCCGAAAAGTGTTAAAATTTAGTGTGAAAAACATAAAATTAAACGAAAAATTAAAAACAACAAAAAGTGTTTATGAAAAAATCTAAATTAACCACAATCACCAGCTAAATGGCAGCTTATGCGGTACAACAACATTAACGCCGTAACAACAACAACAATAGGGCAACAGTGCTTCACTGCTATTAGCATAACAATAAAAAGTGTGCAGCAACAGCAAGCATTAAGCGCAAAGCTGGTTACTACAACAATAACAAACAGCAACTAACAACAATTCATACTAATGCATTTATAGTAGCAGCCTAGTGACGACAACGAGACATTATATATTATTGCTTACAGCAAAGCATTCTAGCAGAGCCATCTTTAAAATCAACAACAACAACAACAGCAAAACTACGCAACAACAAAATGATTGCAATGTGGAGATACTTTTTAATCGGTAAGCTTTATGCGGGAAAATTGCAGTCGCTATTGCCTTTAAATTAGCAGATAGTTAAGAAATATTTATACATATATGTATGTATATACTAGATAACAAGAAAATATGTTTCAGAGTGAAGATAAATGTATATATGTAACTGGTAGTCTAACTGATGACCTATGTATATAACTGGTAGATCATCAGTTAGATTTCCAGTTATATACTTTATCTTCACTATGAAAAATGTATATTTTGTTGTTTTATACATACATATATACAATACAAAAAATATATATATAATATGTATTTTAAAAGCAGCAATATATACACATATTTTTATACTCACATACTTGTCCCCTGATCTACCAGTTATTTGCTATATATTCATCTTCACTCTCTTAACTTTGAAATATGCTTTCTTGTTTCTAAGTATTTGCTAGTAATAGTAATTTCTTTTCTCTCCTATTTTATTGCAATCCGTTTGTGGTTTGAAAGTGTATACCCCTTGTGCGTGGATTGTGCAAAAATAATCGAAGTATATTTAAAACTCGTTTGTATTTCACTTCTTTTTAACATTCGTATCCTTTTCTCTTCAATTATTTCTTTGCAATTCTCTGTGATTACAATTTAATTACCGCTAAATATATTTGTAATTAAGTTTATGTCTACTTGTTGCCTTAATTATCGTCATCAATAGCTAAATAGTTGCTTTTAAATGCCGCTCCACTTATTGCAAACATGTTATACAGTTGAGCAACGTTCTAAAAGCTGAGAATGTCACATAATTTTTTTTTACTTGAGTAATTGTAATGACTTTTTGCAAAAAACCGCATATTTCTCACAGTATTAGTTGAAATTACGTGTAATTCTTAAGTAAAAGTAGCAATTAAAAGCTTATGAACAAAAAAGTATCGATTTAATGCCGTGAAACATTCGCCAGATATGTATGTAATTCTTGAAGAATGTTGATAGGGTGGCAGTCTGTGTGATTATGAACCCGGAATATACTGCGTATAAAGATTATTTATTTATACGAGGTGAGAGAGAGCTTTCAGAAATGATAATTTTTCTTGTTATCTCCTCGAATTCAGTGTTAAATTGTTGAAATATCACCAATGCTCCTAGTCTTCCAGTTTTTCTTGCATAGTTAGAACACACTTTTCAAAGTTCTGAATAATAAAGGCCCATCTAATGAAATGTGCACTTCATGCAGCTGCTTAAGAACCATGCTTCTCACTTGTTTTTAACCTTCACCTTATATTTCGGGCCTATTTTGATAATGCTTTGTTCAAAACTCTTATAGAGCACGTTTCTGGCAATATCACCATTAAAAATATCCTACAGAGCATGTTTCAAGTAGGGTCAGAATTAGAAATGTGCTATGTACCGGAAGGGTCAATATTAAAAATATGCAAATAAATAATTCGGTGTTTTTAAACCTCGAAGGTAGACGACCCTCTCAAATAAATGTAATATCATATTCAACTCAATAAGACTTCCATTTTCAATAAGACTTTATGTTTCATATACATATAAGCTTCCAGCTTAATATTAAATATGTCTTAGAAATTCTGAAAATACTAAACACGTCTCAGATGTTCTAAGGAAACACAAAAAATCATCGCATCATTCTTTCCAGCGACAATCGAGATTAAGTAGCCAGAACGGACTCGGAGTTTTATCCGGCCAATGACTGCCATCTCAGCACCATGCCTGGAAATTACTTCAGAAATGTTTTCTGCCGCTACAACAAAAAAACTTATGCTAGTAATTTAGACAGAAGTTGTCAAAATACATATACTAAAAAATTATAGTCGATTATGAAAATCTACTAAAGCTACATTTTTTAGATGAAAGTCCTCTAACTTATAGTGGAAGATCACGAATTCGAATACTTCTATCTTGCAGGAAGCCAAAAATGATAATTGCGTAACCCTATTCGCTCAATATTTTATATAATGCGGGCTCCAAATCACTTCACCATGACAAGTATTCTTCCTATCTGGATCATTTTTAAATTTTCATGTTATTATCTCTCAAGAAATTGCCCACTGGAAGGCATGAAGTAGTAAACGCATAACCCAGGATTTTTTTTGAAGACAAATCGTACTATAAAAATGGTTTCGAAGTAATTGAAAACCTCTATAATCATCGCTTACAAGAAATAGAAGTTCTCAAAAATAAAATTTTTGAATATATATGAATAAAGAATCGAAAAACACAAAAAAAATGTTTTAAATAAAAAAATTAAAAATTAAAAAAAATCGACGTTTTTTGTTGGTTATATATTTATTGAATGACATACTATTGAGGATGTTCTCTGAAAACTGGAAGTTGATCCGGTGAATAGTTTCGGAGATATGAGCGTATTTGTAAAGAAATTTAAATTTAAAAAAAGTCTTAGTATAGTCGGCTCTCAAAACCTTAAACTCGTTTGTCTCGAAACACTTTTTTCAGATCCTGTCGACTTGAAAAATCCACGCGATCTTCTTAGATAAATTTGCCAAGTAAAGGTCGTAGGCATAAGATTTTTGATAATAATTTCGATTTTTGAAACCACTTTGAGATAAAATTTTTCATAAAAATCGGTTTTCCAAGAAGAAGACATTATATCAAATATGAGTATCAAATTTTTATTAGCCTTAGCCCTTCGTTCAATACCTTTTTGGATTTGAAGCAGAAAATTACTCCTCTCCGCCAGACAAAATTTTTTGAAGGGTCTCCTGAAGATCCAAAGTTTTTCAAAATGAATTAACACCTGTCCTTTAAATATTGTAAATATACTTTATTTTGATTTATATATGCAATAATATTCTCCTTCAAAAGAAAAGAAAAAATCTCGATAAATGCGATTTTCTTGACATGCGAGTGGTATAACCCCTTAAGCGATACAAAATGTCTGTCTAACCGATATCTGTTATTAAAACTAAAAACCTTAAATTATAAAAAAAACTTACATAATGTAAAAACCGTTAATAACGACATGTGTTCCTACAATTTTCAATAAACAATGATTTTGTACTTTCTTCAAGTATCAATCAAACCATTTCAACTTCAAAAACATATGTCATTAACTGACTTTATAAATGTGTTTGTTCTAACGCACTGCATAAATATTGCAAAGCATTAATATACAGCCATATAACTACAGTTGTGCAAAAACAAAGAACAACAAGAACACAAAACAAAAATTATATTCTAACACCAAAGTCCCCAATGGCTACTTGGATTTCATTGCTTGCTCCCTAAACTATCAATTGCCACTGACACACTGTGCTGCCGTCAGCTGCTTTGCTTCGCAGGTTGTGTGCCTTGTTGTTGGCTTTACTATACGATACAACAACTCAAAGCATTTGTTGACTTTCGCAGTTGTCACTGAGGAAAATAGCAAAAACAAAAATCGAAAAAATACATATAAAAAATAGCAAAAAGCTGCGCTACGAAATCAATAGCTCAGAATTTAAACGCTGTGGAATATATGTATGTCTGTGCATATGTATGTATACAAAACATATCCATATATGTATATACATATGTATTTATATGTTTATAGCAGCTTCAACCTCGGGGGACATATGCAATTTATTAGAAAATCTTTTTTATTGAGTTATGTAAGTTTTGAGCGTGAGTGCTTTCGCTTTGTTGTTTGTATTTCCTTTGAACTCGGCGTTTGCTTTTGGGCGCTGCTATTAAAAAGTCATTAAAATTATTTTAAAAATTAATAATGATTTTAATTATTTTATTATCTTTTCATTTACGCTTTTATAGAAGGCCGCAAACACGTCAAATATTTTAGGTATTCGTTTTTTTATTTGATTTATTGGGAAAATAGGTCGTATTAAAATCATTTTTGAAAAAAAAAAAACATTTTTTGAATGAAAAACACTGAGGATTTCACCAAAATTTTTTCAAAATCATTTTTCAAATATCACTTCTTTTTGAAAGTATTTGTTTTTGACTTTTCTTTGCCTAATTCCGACAATTTTGGAACAGACTTCGGTTTGCAAACATGTCTCGAAATAGTAATTTTTCGTAATATCATCATCTATAAATTTTTAAACGCATATTTGGAGTGTTTCTTGATTTACTCAAATGAGTTGGTTAAGATTAAGATAGTCTGAAGGAGAAGTGTTTCGTCTCTTAAATATTAAAATCATTTTTGGAGTGACTTTCAGCTCTTCGAATTAGATGATCAACGCTTGGAAAATCTGTTTCAAAAAGCTTTGTCTTCTTAATCGTTTAGGGTGTTCTTCGGCCTATATGGATTTTGAAAATCAGTTTTGAGGAGCTTCGTCTCCTTAATTGTGGCCTTAATTTTCTAAAGTTTTTATTAAAGATTTATCTTCATCATTCATGTATAGTATGTATATTCGCTGAGCAATATTTAAAAGTTATCCATTAGAACCTTTACAACGCGAAATAATCCCCCAGTTTTTGAGATATCGACTTGAAATTGTGCTCAGAGCATTTGTTTTAAACGCCGATATCCGACTACTAAAGCATATAAATGTCATACAAACTGACCGATCGAAGTCAAGTTCTTATTTGGAAAACTGTTTCATTTGACCAGGGATCTTCTAAAAATTTGGGACAGATTATTACCCGAACCATTGCAACAGTTTACGAAGAAATGGTTCAGATCGGACAACTATAGCATATAGCTGCCATACAATCTGACCGATCGAATTCAAGAAAATATATTTTTATACACTTTTATGTTTAAAAAAATGCACTTGTCAATGGTAGTATGGCTTCGGTTTAGCCGAAGTCAACGTTTTTTCTTGTTTTTTATCATTTAATGATCTTAACTGCATTACTCTCAGGGCAAAGTTATGCAATGTTCAACTATTTTCCTCAAAATTTACATATTTTTATGAATTTGTGAATTGCTTGTTATCTTAAATTATAAAAAAATTTTTAGCATTCTCATTAAAAATTATATTTCTATTTGTTTTCCAAACAATTCTACATTCAATTTTTTTGCTTCTAATTATGTCATCACATTTTTCAAACTGCCAGTCATTTAAGTGTTTTTTTATTCAGTCTGCTCATCACATTCAGAAACATATTTTATTAGGTCGCCTATGTCCCTTTTTCTACCCATTTTTTTTTTTAATTTTTTTAACCACAAAGGTTTAATGCTAAGCAAGCATCACATTTGCTAGTTGATTTTGTCTTTATTTATGCAACTTTATTACGAGCATTTCGTACTTGCTTTTTAACCGCAATTTCCCTCCACATAAATCCCCCGCCGTTATTACGGCTAATTTTGTTGCCTTTGCTTAGGGCACTAATTCGCAAGCGTTAAAGCAATGCATGTTGCTATTTCAGCTGGCTGCGCATATTATTCGCCTCAACATTGCCGCCGCCAAGCATGCCCGAGTGGTATATATGACCATCATTTTTTCCATAAAGCATACTTTTAAGCGCGCAGCTAGCATTGTTTTTCTGCAATTTACTCGCCCTAAGAGTTTTCGCTTTTATTTTGCTTCCTTTTTTCATTGCACTTCGTATTTCTTGTTTTTTTTTGTGTTTGGTTTTTTATTTGCTGCAAGTTAAATTATCCTTTCAACATTGTTGCGCGACGAGCAACAATAAAATAAAAGCACAACAAAGCACACAATAATAAAAAAGTGCTCGCGTAGGAAAAGCGCTGCGCCGAAAAGTATGCTACTAAATGAAATGTTTACTCTTGGTCATAACTGGTTTTGTTGCCGCGATTTTATTGCTCTTATCCAATTTGTAACATTTCTTACACACACGTAGTATATTTTTTCGCTTGAATTTTTTATTTTATTTTTGCTTCGAGTGTACGTTGAGTTTTGCTGCGCTTCAGCATGAGTTTATTAAAATAAACATGAATTATAGCTGAGGGCGCACGCGGGCGCTGGCTCATGAATCCTTGCCGCTTCGCCACTTCAGCGCGAGTTTATGAAATTTTGCGTTGCCCAAATGGACGGACATATGGACATGTATGTATGTACATATGTATAAATAAGTATATATTTTTAGTACATATGTATGTATATAAAGCCTACAATGCAGCGCCCTGGTGCCCGCAAATGTTTGGCTTACAAATATACATACATACATGCTTGCAATTTTGTATATTTGTATGTATATAAGCTCTTGAGTGCCTGATTTGCTACAATTGCATACACTTGTGTTGTTATTGTTGTTGTGCGCATGTGTGCGTGCGTTTGTTCGTCGCATCCACTTCACTTCATGCACAGCCAAAAGTCATTATGAATAATGTATTAAACATAAATGTATATCCATATACATACATACTTATTTATATACAACACATGCACACACACACACAAACACCCTCATGTACTTGTAAATAAATTTATATTCGCACAAGTTTATTTTAACTCACATGAATTGTTGCTCTTCATCCATTTAGCTATTCGCTTTGCTTTTGTTGTTCATATTCCTATTAATGTTACATAGCATGTTGCAGGTTGTTGTTTTTGTTTGTTTGTGCACATATTAATTGCCTGTGGGTGGCACTTCAGGGTTCACAGTTCAACTTGAACAACTGTGATTGGTCTGCCCGCTGGGGTCACAAGCGCTGTTAGAGCAACATACATACATAAATATACGTAAATATATAAGTATATAGCGTTATTAAGTAACTATAAGCGCACATACATACATATATTATATATGTTTGCCTTAAAGTTTGTTTGCTTGTTTGCCTTATCCAGTTTTTGCCCAAAGTTTCGCTGCTAGCGTCCTCATACCATTATTTACACATACACACACACACAAATAAACATACATGCACACATAAATACATATGACTCCACATTTATACATATTTGTTCAGTGTGGTCCATGTGGCGCTTCTGTTTGAAAGTGTTCCAGGGCATTTACTCGTAAATACCACAATTTGACCTTCAGCGCGCAGTAACGCGCACACACACACACACCTACATCGACAAACAGTTATAGAGCGAGTTGCAAAATTGATGAGTAAATATTGCTGTTTAAATATTGCGGAATTTTATAGTGAGTTCGAGCACTCTAGCCATTCTGCCACTTCAGCTTAATGGTCGTGCGCTTGTGTTGGTGTGTGCGCCTCTAATGGTTGCAGCGAGTTGGAAAATATGTGCGATTGTATCTTTAATTTTTTGAAAAAAATAACGTTTGCTTTCCTTTTTTATTGATTTGTGTAGGGTTTATTGAGACATTCGCTTAAAATTTTTTTAATAAATATTTTTTTTTTACGTTTTTGTGGTACAAAAACAGCTTTGTAGAGGTAGTTTGATGGATACTCGTATTATTTATGTATAAAAATATTTTTGAGTACTTCTCGATTTCAAATTCACCGTTTTCGTACGTATTACACTCTCTACTTGAGGTTCTTTTCTCTTCATAATTTGTATTCTGAAATTTTACTTTGTGTGTGTGTGTTTTCAAGCATATTTACATATATACATATGTACATATGTATCACTGTTGTTCCTAAGATAACACTCGCTTGAAATTTATAATGTTTTTGTTAATTTTTTTAATTAAGAGATAATTAGTTTTTTTAAAAATGTAAAATAAATGTAAAAATGTATGACCAATAATTTCGAATTTTTAAAATTATTTTTTGGTACAATTTTGCAATTTTTAAAAGAAAATGTTATGTTTTTACTCTTAATAATTATATTTTTGCTTTTTAGTGAAAAATGTTTTTAAAAATGTTTGATAGTTTTCAAAGAAATTTTTATACCGATAATTTTTACGAACCTTTATACGAAGAAAATCCTTGTTGAACAATAAAAAAGTTTCGAAAATAATTATTTCAGCTAAATTTGAAAATAAAAAAAGAGTCAAAAACCATTATTTCACTAAATTTGAAAAAAAAAATATTAGAAAATTTTCAAAAAATTAAAATTTTATATTATTATATTTTTAATTTTTTTCATAAATATTATATAAAACAAATTTTTTAAATGCCTAAAAAGTATTTTTTCAAAAATTTTTTTTTTTATAATAGTTTTTAAATATTAATAACTAGAGTACCCGTCCACGCTTCACTGTGGCTGATACATAGATAATACTACTACTACTACCATCTATATGATTTCTATTAGTTGGATTATAATTATTAGTTAATGAGATATAGCATTAATGTGAAGCAACTTGTTTTAGTTTACAAAAAAATGGATTATAAAGCATTTCGTGTGTTATTTGCTTTTTTTGGGAAAATACTGTTGAATTTGGGGTCTGCATCAGGGAAATCCACCGTTGAAAAGATATTTGCTATGCTGAAAGCAGGCGAAATGAGTAAAGTAGGTGCCTCCAACAAAAACAACCAAAACAACGAACATCTGATTCTGAGAAGTGTTTAAGTGCTCTCTAATCGGAATAAAGCCGAATTTTTGCGTCGGTGATAGAAACATAGCTCCATCATTTCCCACTGGAGTCCAATCGACAGTCAGTCCAGTATACTGCACATGATGAAGCGGTTCTCAGGCGTGGAAAGACGAAAAGGGCGGCTGGAAAATGCACGCTGGAGATGCACGTACTCAGCGCCTGTTTATTGAGCCAGTTATAATCTATTACACTGCATATTTGGTTGCAGTTCTTTTCTTTTATTCCTAATACTTAGCAATTGTATCAGTTTTGAGGACGAATCTACTTAAAATTGTACGCATATATTCAATTGATTCTTACAAACATGAATTTTGAACAAATGCTAATGATTTAAAATATAATTTTTGTATTTATGAGTTGTATTGGATTCTAACATAAAGAGATAAAAGGTATCCTGTGTCCTTACTCTGGCTCTAAGCTACCTCCCCACCAATTTTCAGCCAAATCGGTTCAGCCGTTCTTGAGTTATAAATGGTGTAACTAACACCAACTTTCTTTTATATATATAGATTGCTTTTTAATCTCCTTCAAATAGTATTTAAACTTGAAAATAGCTGACTTAAAAGCCCAAAACCCTATAATTTTCAAAGTGTTCCAAAAATAATTTTTTCCAATTTCGAAACTGAAGATGTTTAAAAATAATTTTTTTTTTGTCTTACAAATATTTTTTTCTGTCCATTTTATTAATATTGGCACGATAAAAATTTAAAAGTTCTTCAAAATTTTTTCAAAATTTAATTTTTTGTTTTTTAAATATACAAAACTGTGCTTAAATATATTTTAAATATTGTTCCAAATTGAAAATAGTTGAGATGCAAGCCAAAAACGCTATAAATTACGAAATGTTCCAAAAATATTATTTCCAAATTCGAAACTTAAGCTTTTTAAAATATTTTTTTTATCTTATAAATGCATTTTTCTGTGCATTTTTCATAAATACTGTCATGATAAGAATTTAAAAACTTAAATTTTTTCAAAATTTTATTTTATTTTTTTTTTTAACTATACAAAAGAGTTTTTATAAATATCATTGAAACTTGACTACTTTTTAGTCGAAAACCTATTAATTGTAAATTGTAAAAAAATATTTTTTTTTCATATTCATCATTATTTTTTTTATTTTATAAATATTTTTTTTTGTAAATTTTTTATAAATATTTTCATAATAAAAATTTTAAAATATTTCAATTTTTTTTATTTTCAAAATTAAATTATATTTTTATTTTTTAAATATACATACATACAATATTTTTCATGGTAATGGTACTCTTTTAGTATTTAATCTTGAGACTAGTTGAGTTATGAGCCGAACATCGCTCCAAAAGCTTAGTGTTAGAAATTTTTTTTTTCCAAATTAGAAACTTTGGTGTTTTAAAATTTATAGTTTGAATCAAAATTTTTAAATATTTCATAAATATTTTTTTTTAAGATAAATTATTTGTACTTTTTACAAATCATTTATATTTTTTAATTTTATTTTATTTTTAATATTTTTTCTAATTTAAAATTTTCTTACAATATTGATTTTTTTTCAATTTTCAATATTTTTTCCTTTTCAAATAAAAAAAAACTTGGTTTCATTTACTTCTAAATTACACAATTATCAACTTCGGCTTAAAAAAAAAACAATTAGCCTTGACTCCAAACTCCATTTACACAAAATTTTAATTTTCTTCGAAAATATATAAGTATGTACATACATAAGTATATAGTTACCGCTGCGTAAATCTATTAATTCTGCGCTTACCATCATTACTCAATGCCTTCTTGACGCCCTTAATGTTTCCCTCCCGCAAAAGCTTTCATTTCAACTGTCTGCAGCCACAAGCTTTGCGGGTCCGACTGACCATCAATTATATGTACATTTAGCACACGCAGACGAAAATTTAATATATACGAAAATGTGTGTATGTATTAGTTTACTTGCAAACAAACATATACACACGCATTTCAAAGACACTTCAAGGGAGCGTTGCATACAAAACCCTGCATTGTTTCAAACAAACTGCAAAAAAATGCACAAAAAAAAGAACGGAAAACAAAAATAACAAGCATGATGCTTGGTTTCCAGACAATTTACTCAAGCACTTAGCATGTTTTCATAACCTCATCCTCTTAGTGGTTATGGCAACTCATATGCGCATATTTCACATATAATTATGTAGAAAAACATACTGAGGGTAAAAATATGCAAAAAAAATGTTAAAAAAATCTACTCAAGGTTCGCTTTTGCACTCAAAAAATTACTAATAATAAAAGTATTAATATTTTTAATTTTTTTCCATTTATTTTAAAGTAAACAATGTGTGTCCCATGTGCTTGTTTTTGCATTTGAACAAAAAAAATCCGAAAAAAATTGCCATTTAAGTAATTTTCAGCTGATCAAACAAAGTGCTTAGCGCAGCGCGGCATTGGAACTTCGCCTGTCTACCTTGCCTAGGCGGCCGCGCCGACCCACAACGGCGCATACAACGCTACGCACACATTTGCGAAGCACCACGAAAATCTTCCGACCAACACTCGTTATTTTCATATAAATTAATATTTACTAGTGTGTGTGTATGCGCCCTGCTTTTTTGCCCGATTGCTCTTCGGCTTTTTACCGAAATGTGTAAATGTTTAATTTTACAAAATTGTTTATAAAAATTCAATAACTTTGACTGGCGTTTTAGCAAAAACTCTAGCTAAAAAGTGGCACTACAAAAAATTCAGGCGTCGTCAGCAAGCTATAAGCGCCCCGCTCCACTGCCGTCGACTGCGCTGCTGCAGTGCGTATGCAATAGTAGGCGCCGTGGCGCATTTTTGTACCTATTTGATTTTTTTGATAATTTTTTGCTTCAAAACTTTTTGATTTTTTGCTTTAAAAATTCTCGATTTTTTGTTGAAAATAGTATTTTACAAAACTTTTTTGCTCGCTGGTTTTGTTTTGTGTTTCTTTTTTGCTGCTGTTTTGGTTGCAAGCAAATTTTTTTGACTATTTTTTCGCGCTGTTTTTGTTGCCATTTGTTATTTCCAAAAAAAATTGTTACTATTTACAATTTTTGTGTATATTTTGGTTGTTTAAGCTTGTTAAAAGCTTTGTTTACTTTTGGCTGTGTCGACAAAAATTGCAATTATTGTATTGGCCTTTTATAACCAGTTCGGTAAATAGTTACATGAGGCCAGTTCTATTCATATACTGAAAATGTATGATACGTCATTCGAAACAAGAACCGGACTCATAATACCATCTGAAATGCTGGAACCCTCACTTCAAAGATAAAGCTAATTTCTTCTTCATTAAGAGATCGGAGTATCAATTCCATTATAATAAGCAGTCTAGTAGCTTTCACTACAATCAATATAATTTTTATTGCTTTTAAAAGTCACGCAATAGTTATAAATTTGTTATTCAAACTGCTACTAGTTCCCAAAAAAACATTATTACTACATAAACGTCGCATACTAAAATTTGTAATGCTTTTAAAAGTCACACAATTGTTATAAACTTAATATTCAAACTCGTCCATTTGCAACTAGTTTGTAACTAGTTGGTTAAAATTTTATTATTGCATGAATATCGTAACTGGCAGTACGTAGCAGCATTTCCGATGATTAAAACTGCAAGGAATGAGTACATGTTGTGTGTTCAGCAGCACTGCCTGTTAAATGTTTTACCGGCAGGTTCACTGTACTAACTAAATTACACATCCGAAAATTTTATCGCATTCTTTTTATCACTTCTGAAGTTCTCCTTTCACCACTCAGCTAGTCATGCTGTTTTCGAGCACTGACTCATTTCGTATGCGTTTAAGCAGTTGTATAAATAAGTCGTTACTTATTGAGGTGCATACATACATACATATGTATGTATGGCTGTGTGTTTGTATACCTGTACGTGAGTGTGCATAAGATACAGCTGCATTTGTTTTGAACAACTTTTTCACACATACCCATACACATGCATATTATATATGTGAAAGTATCTTTTTAACTCAGCATCTGTGCATCACTATGGTTTTTGCTGTTGTTGCTTAACGTTTTTTTCACTTTTGTTGATTTTTCATTGCTCCGTGTACACTAAATATTCAGCTTGTGCAACATAGTTATTCCAACACTTAAATAAACATTTGTCTAGTTTGTTTGCCAAATGCAACAAGAATTTTAAGTTTATCACTACTACAACTGGCAAGCGTAGCATAAAGCGGGCGAAAGCGAGGCAGAGAAAGAGAGAGTATGTAAGTAGTGATTGCCACAGTTTGCTGAAATGCCCTCATTTCGTCCCGTAGTACCGGGCAGCAGACGCCTACAATAGCCAAAGCTCACAACGCCTTCTGAACTTTTGTTGGTAGCTCCAAGTATTTAACTATCTAGCTAAGCATTTATTTGCATACGTCTGTATGTGTGTCTGTATTGGGGTCAGTGACAATACCCGCACTGGTTATACATCTTTATTTGTTGTGTTAATCAATAAATAATTGTGTTAATCCCGCTTTTACATATATCTTGCATTCTATGCCACTGGGCGCTCTGAGCGGTACGCTGATAAATGCGGATTTGAAATAAATTCTCAGCGTGCCCAGATTTGTTTGACTGGTTTATTTGACACATTTCACTTGCAAATAAAGGGACACTATCGTTACCGGCCGTCATTTATTTTGCATTGGCAGTCTTTAAGCTTGCATTTCAATGGAATTTTCGTGCGGGAAAGGAGGAAGAAACTTTTTGTTTCGATTATTCGACACATTTTATAAAATTTTTTTAAAGTTTTCCTTTAGTTGTCAATGTTGCAGCGGCAGAAGACATCGCTGAAGTAATTTGGCGGAATACTGTCGAGCTGACAGGCCTTGTTCGGATAAAAATCCGACTCCGTTTCCAATGCTTAGACCCGACTGTCGTGGGAACCGCAAATATTTGATACTGGCTCCTAAATTTCCCGCTAGTAACTCTCTAGCAAAAACTTTTCGTTTTGATCAGTATCCGATTTTATCTTCAGAGTAAATTTTTAGAATGAAAATGGAAAAATAAAAACCAGCAGTGGACATATTAGGTATTAGCCTAAATCCTTGTTCAATTTATTTCTTCTTCTTGATCAGCTTTTTTACAATTTATGACCTACTCTAAGCATTTCCTTCGGCACCGAGTAATTTTTCTCGAGTTGCCGCGAGAATCTAGGGTGACCCTTGCGCAGCTTCGTTGGGGTTACTGTAGCAGGTGAAAATCCTACTTATCCAGAACGACCTTGACATATCAAACACATGTCCAGTGTGCAACAAGTCCCCGCATCACACTAACGAACTCTTTGCATGCCCTGCTAACTCTATACTTCTGACATCCCTCTCCCTATGGTCCGATCAGATCGAAACAGCACGTCTCCTGCCGTTGGATGACCGCGATGATAACTTACCTAATCCCTAATATCCTAACGAAGATTAGCTAACCGTTACCACAACAACAACATCATTAAAAATAACCCTTAGTAATTTTACCGAATATTCTTTAAGTATATACATATGGATACTTGTGGGTAGTTGGAGTACAGCGACATCTAGCGATACATATATATCATATATGTATACTATAAACAGGGTATACTGTTTGCCAGGAAACTTCTAACACCCTGAAAGCAACCATATGAAGAGTATACATATTTAAACGGTCATGTCCCTTGTGTCTGAATATATGCGAACTAATCCCTCAGTTTTTGCGATATCGCTGTAAAATTTTGCAGCTTTCGTTTTCTCCCCATAATACTGTTCATGTGTCGGAACCGCCGATATCGGACTACTATAACTTATAGCTGCCATACAAACTCAGCGATCCAACACAAGTCCTTGTATGGGAACATTTTTTATTTGATGAGATACTTTCTCGAAATTCGGAATAAGTTTATATTCAAAGCAACCCTACAATACCTGAAGAAATTTTTTCGGATCGGATCGATATAGCATGCAGCTGTCATATAAACTGAAGAATCAAAGTGCAGTTCTTGTATAGAACACTTTTTTATTTGCCAAGATATCTTCGCGAAACTGAGTATGAATTATTGACTAAGGCAACGCCAAAATATCTGAAAAAAAATCCAGATCGGTCCACCATATCACATAACTGTCATGCAAACTAGACGGCCAAATCAAGTTCTTGTATGGAAATCTTTTTATTTCTGAAGTGTATTCCAGCTTCGTTGCAACCGAATAAAACGGTTTTTCTTAATTTGTCTCTTTTTCTTCAGAGGGTTATATATTATGTTGTATATTAAATATTACTTATGGACACTGAATTTGCATATTGGGTGCTTTGAGTACAAGCTGAGTAGTTTCTTCACATACAACATTTTTGATATCGTTACTAAGATTTAATGTTTTAGATTAAGATACATACATTTAGACCTAAGCATCCTCCTATCGAAATCCTTTCCACTTTTTTTCCTAGCTTGTTGATTTCTCGGTCCTCAAAAGCACAACCAGATACATATTTTTCGACCACTTTAGTGCTTAGAGTTGCCTGACTACTTGATAAGGTTGCCATTTCTAACTTAAACACATTGGAAATGTTCAATACTTTAATAGTTTTGAATATTAAAAAAATTAAAAAAAAAAAAAAATAAAAAAAAAAAAATAAAAAAAAATTAAACAAATTTAAAATTTTTTTTAAACATTGAGTGGCCAGAATTCAAGCTTCCTACTTTTGAGCGACACTGTTTTACTCTTTCTATGCCTACTTTCATTGTTGTACGGCTTTTATTTGACATATTTTGACAAATTTCTATATATTTTTTATAAAAAAAATCCTTACCGCAAATTTAAGAAACTTAAATTCAAAAAAAAAAAAAAATCTGAACCCATACACCGCTCCTCTTTTACCACCACTCATACACAAACATACCCATTAGCGTACCGTTAAGTGCAGTGCAATTGCCCCCTATTTGGCACCATCTAATTGACCCTTAACCCGCATAAAAAATTTAGTGCAGACTCATACAGACAACAACAACAACAAAACTAACAACAACAGGCAAGTACTGCGTGCTTGCATTTCGTATGAATAAAAAATACGCCATTCACTTGTACTTTTTTCCGCACAAATGCACAAGCGGTTGCTGCAATCGTTAGCGCAAAACCAAAAACAACAAAATAAGGGATAAAAGGATTTGCAAAGCGTAGGGGCATCATAGAAAGCAGGAGCAGCATTGCAAAATGGAAAAAAATGGATAAAGCAAGCAAAACAGGCGAACGCCAAGAGAAATATGTTGGTTGAAGAGCAAAAAGCGCATAAAATCAAATTTCAATTCCGAACACGCCGCAGCCGCACGACTGAAATACAAAAGCAACAGCAACAATAACAAGCGGTATTTACCCGTACATACCATACCGTATTTTGACAACGTTCAACAACGCCGCCGTACTAGGCGAATTGTAACAAGCTCTGCAACTCGACAACATTACAAGTAGAAAAACGCTACGCCGCACCACAACAAACACGTGAGAGAATTTCAAATCGTCTATCAACATTGCCATATGCCGCCGCCGCGTCCCAACGCCGCAACTGTTTAGCCGCCGTTGCGTCCAAAGCTGGTGTGATTATGCTGCTGCTGCTTGTTGGCTGGTGGCTGGTGGCTGCTGGTGTTGAGCGCCATTTTCGCTGCTATTTAGTAGACATTTTCGGTAGTTAGTGGACTTTTGGCTGCCAGGCAATTGTCCCCCTTTTACTGGCTTGGCTTCACTTGTCTGCGAGTCCGTGCTGCACTTTCTTCTGCTGCTTCTTCTACTTCTACTGTTGTCTGTCTGCCTGCGCTTTGAATTATTATGATATAGGCGCTGCCAAAAAAAAAAAGAACACAAACAAAAACAGAAAAAAGGCAAACTCTGCGCAACCCAAAAAAGGTTTTGAAAAAGTCAAATTCTCGCTTGTGCTGATTGAGATTTTTAAGGTTATGTTTTTCTTAGCTGTTGACCAAAAGTCAGCGCATATAAAGGCGTAGTGTGCTCGAGTTAGTCCAGTTAGTCAGCCAAGAGGAAAGCAAAAGTTTTTGTTTTTCAACAAATAAAATAAAATAAAAAAATAACGGCATTTGCAGTTGCTGCTGATTGCAGCAAAAGTAGGCTTAAGAAAGCCTCACTCTACCCTCTTTACCTTATTTATGGCAAAAAGTTCATAAAATATAATATATAGAAAGTATACGAAACAACCCGGTTGCGCCCAACTAGTCAGCAGCAAAATTTACCGCCTTTGGCGTTGTCTTTGCTGCAGAAATTAGATACTGCCAACTGCCACTGCTGTGGCTAACAACACACGCCCAAAGCATTGACTTGGAATGCTTACAAATAAATACCAACTGATTTTCTTAACTGAAATTGTCATGCATATATCTACAGTGGTGGGCATAGAAGGTGGGACACTTGAGGAAAATTACTATATGAAAAATATTAAAACATTATACAATTAGTAGAGTAGTAGTTTTATTTCAAAAATTAATTGTTTATTTAATTTGAAGAAAAAACATTTTTCTTTAACGAATTTTTCGAAGTAAACTTAGCTTCTTCTGTCCCAAATACATAGTTTTTCTAGTTTGTGATGGCGTAAATTTTTTTGAATAACTCTTTGAGTGAATCAAAAAATAAAATTGAAATTCACCACAGCATGGTGAAAATAAAATTGGAATTCACCACAACATGGTGAAATTATTAAATTCTTCTCGTATGAGGGAAAAGCATCAATTATCATTAAAATTGCGAAAATTTCCATTTTCTGTAATAAAATCAAAAATAAAAATATTTAACATAAATAAATAAAAAA
This sequence comes from Bactrocera dorsalis, assembly GCF_023373825.1. Classification (NCBI taxonomy): domain Eukaryota; kingdom Metazoa; phylum Arthropoda; class Insecta; order Diptera; family Tephritidae; genus Bactrocera; species Bactrocera dorsalis. The sequence continues at coordinate 93,633,360 of NC_064303.1, forward strand.
TAAAATTTAATAACTTTATTTATTTTTATTACTTTGAATAAACAACTCTACTACACCACGTTAAAGCTTTAAGGTATTATAAGGTATTTTTTTTCATTATTTTTCCTTAAATATACATTTTTATGCCCAAAACTGTACATACTATAGGGTGATTTTTTAAGAGCTTGATAACTTTTTTTAAAAAAAAAACGCATAAAATTTGCAAAATCTCATCGGTTCTTTATTTGAAACGTTAGATTGGTTCATGACATTTACTTTTTGAAGATAATTTCATTTAAATGTTGACCGCGGCTGCGTCTTAGGTGGTCCATTCGGAAAGTCCAATTTTGGGCAACTTTTTCGAGCATTTCGGCCGGAATAGCCCGAATTTCTTCGGAAATGTTGTCTTCCAAAGCTGGAATAGTTGCTGGCTTATTTCTGTAGACTTTAGACTTGACGTAGCCCCACAAAAAATAGTCTAAAGGCGTTAAATCGCATGATCTTGGTGGCCAACTTACGGGTCCATTTCTTGAGATGAATTGTTGTCCGAAGTTTTCCCTCAAAATGGCCATAGAATCGCGAGCTGTGTGGCATGTAGCGCCATCTTGTTGAAACCACATGTCAACCAAGTTCAGTTCTTCCATTTTTGGCAACAAAAAGTTTGTTAGCATCGAACGATAGCGATCGCCATTCACCGTAACGTTGCGTCCAACAGCATCTTTGAAAAAATACGGTCCAATGATTCCACCAGCGTACAAACCACACCAAACAGTGCATTTTTCGGGATGCATGGGCAGTTCTTGAACGGCTTCTGGTTGCTCTTCACCCCAAATGCGGCAATTTTGCTTATTTACGTAGCCATTCAACCAGAAATGAGCCTCATCGCTGAACAAAATTTGTCGATAAACACATTTCGAACCTAACACTGATTTTGGTAATAAAATTCAATGATTTGCAAGCGTTGCTCGTTAGTAAGTCTATAGTCATGAAATGTCAAAGCATACTGAGCATCTTTCTCTTTGACACCATGTCTGAAATCCCACGTGATCTGTCAAATACTAATGCATGAAAATCCTAACCTCAAAAAAATCACCCGTTACAAACCTCTAAGCCATTCACCAGCATACTTTTACTTGTGTGTGTGAGTGTTGACGTAAAATTTGTATGCGTAGCATGTCAAATATTGTGGTCAATAGCCTGATTGGTTTTCATGCTAAGTAAACCCGCTGGCAAACCAGCATAACTAACCCGCACACACACACACACACATACATACATGCTATCTTTGGTCGATGTGTATCTTAAAGATACATTCACTTGTTTTACTTTGGGTGTGAATTCCAGTAGTCGAAAGTATGTGTACGCGTCGAGCACCACTGGTCATTGGACACCGTTGCCAGCTGCTGGCTGCTATGCCACGCTGGCTTTGGCTAAAAGCTTAACTCAACACACGTTTTTGTATTAAGTCAATTTTTTTGTTGTGCAGCTATATAAGCATATATGTGTGTATGCCATTTGTGGCCACAAAAACGTGTACTTTGGTGTTGTACTGTTTGCCTTTCTTTAACGCCTCGCTGCCAATCCAGCACCAACTCCAGTCCACCAGTCCACCAATTCACCAACCCTGTGTAGTATTCTATCAACAACTTTTCAAGCACATTTGCTTAGCAATTCTTGCTTTTTCCTTTATTCTGTAATTTATTCTTTTTCTACAGACACGAAATTTTCCTCGCGTCCATGTGTGCGCGCCTGTCTGAGGCTTTGATTGGTGTTGCTACCGCGCTACGCTTGATTTGCGTTAAATTCCATTTACCAGCATATTTACATGCGTACATATGCTTGTAAAATTTTTGTTGATGTTGTTGTTTATTTGCTGTTTACGCTATGAGTTGCTCTAATGTGGTTTTTGTGGTTCGTACCACGTATAGGCGACCACAGCCGCAGCTTCTTCACGGCATGCTAATGATGAAGTTGCTTTGTGGTTCATTTTCTTCTGCTTTGGCTGCTGCTGCCTTTGGTTGTAAGTACCTTTTAACTTTTTCTTATGCTGCTCCCGTTTTGCTCGGTGTTTTGGTTATTTAGATAACGAAAATGTATTGTAATTCATAAAGTACACAAAGGCGCACAAAAAAATGTGTATATACATTTACTTCTATGTATATTTATACATGTTTGTATGTATGTATGTGTGTGGCAAACAATTAGTATAAATAACATATATGTATATATTTTTTTAAATTTTTTCTCTTGTGTAACAGATGTAATAAGCACCCAGCCGGCAAGGCGTGGTTAATTTGGTTTGAAATTGTGTAGGCACGATTCTTTTTCTATAATCTGAAACCTTTCGTCTGGCTTATGACAAATTTAATAGAGATTAGACATGTCACTGCACATGTCTGCTTTAGTTAAGGATCCGTTTCTTGAAGAGAGTTGAGAGGATGTTTTTTCATACGCACTTGGCTATCTTCACAGAAAGTTAATTTCTTTTATTAAGTCATAGAATTAACCCTTTTTCCACTGAGAGTTGACTTTAGATGTTTCAGAAAACAGGTTTTTTTTTAAGCTAGCAGTTTTGTACAAATTATAAATTTCTCCTATCTTGAATTTCATGCCAATAAGCTTTCAATTTCCGGCTTGTACAGTTTAGCACTTCGAATGTTATTTCACTCTCGAACATAACCACAAATGAATATTCTCTATGTTAAAAAAAGCACATTAATTTTCTTCAACAGAAACTTATTCTATATTTAAACTCTTTCGATATGTTTAAACTCACCACACTAATATTCGCCATAATAAAACTCACCCAAATAATAAAAAAAATAAAAATGTGATGGAAACTGATGATTAATTTTTTTGAATGTTTTTAAGTGCATTTAAAAATTCACCACAGCGTGGTGAAAATAAAATTGAAATTCACCACAGCATCTTGAAATTCTTAAATTTTTCACTTATGATGGCAAGACCTCACTTGTCAATAAAACTGGGAAAATTCCCGTTTTCTTCAATAAAATCAAAAATAAGTAAATTACATAGAATTTCACTACTTTTTTAAATTTTTTATTGGAATAAACAACTCAACTACACCACGGTGTACTTTAAGGTATTTTTTCGGAACTTTTTAAGAATGACTATATATGTACATATATGTATATCACTTGCATTTGGTGTCGTAATTTGGTTTGTATAAGATCATGGCTTATTATTCGAGATGAAAGGCTTAAGTCGATTTAAGCTGTTTTGCGAGATATTTATGTAAAAGTATATATCATAACAAATAATGAAAAATTATAAGTATTGAATACTTTATTTCTATTTTAGCTTCATTTAACTTTTTAAACAAAAACAATTTGTTACTAAAATTCTATTTTTTTCTTTTTCAGGTAAGTCTTAAATTTACTTCAAACTTATAGCCTTGCTCCGCACAATATTGATCTAAAGAGATTCACAGGTATTTCTCAAAATTTTCTTTTCTAAACTTTATATTTAAATTTACAAGTCTATAAGTTTTTTTTTATTTTTTTTTTATATTTTTTTTAAATTTTTTTTTTAATTTTTTTCTTAATTTTTTTCTTATTTTTTTTTTTTGAATTTTGATCAAGTATGACCTGTAAATAAATTTACAGACAGTCTAGAAAACTAAGGGAACTGACAACATAGGCCTTCGTCCCATCCATAAATTTATTTCTTGTAAATCAATGAGAACAATCTTCTTCTTTTTTCGTTTTATTATGCATTTAAAATTATCAGTCACCACTAAATCATCTTTCAACGAAAATTAATTTTTTTTAAATATAATATACGAGTATAATCACTTACAAATTGAATTTCATTTGAAAACGTTTGCTCTCTTTCAAATGCGGGCGTGTTTATACCACAAATTCCCCTTAAAATAATAAAATCATCATTAAGTATATTTTATGTTTCCACGACCATTTTCATTACATTCCTACTTTATTTATCCCCTCGATTTAACATTTTACACAAATATCCGATGAAATTAAAAATTTAAGCGATGTACAAATGAATAAAAGAATCATAAAATTCACATTTGATCCGCTAATCCACAGCATTGTTGTGTCTCAAAACTCAATTAAGCGCGGACACTACGGCGAACAATTAATATTTGAAAAAAAAAAACAACTCGCCATCTGCCCACATAACTGCAACATGAAGGCATGTGTATAATGACAATCAATCAATTTAAATGGGAAATTCTTTTATTGCCACCGCGACAGCTTTGTTGGTTTGTGACGCATTATTAACATAAATTTGAATTAAAAAATGTTCATTTTTTTTTTAATTTTTTTTCAAATGCAAGCGCTTATTTATTGTAGTTTGCTGCGTGCAAAGCGGTAATAACAATTTGTTCTACTAATTTCTGTGTTAATAATTTTTGCTTTTGAGCAATTTGAGGCAGATAAACTTTAATGAATTTAAGCACATTTTCATTAAACTTATGTTTATTCAATTTTGGTTTTAAGCGATAATGGAAATTATGTGTCGTGAGATGAAAGTATTAAACGAAAAAAAAATTCAAAAATTATTCAAGTATATAATATACAAAATATGTAAATTGGAGTGAAGAAATGGATGCATTGATAAAACAACAAGTAAGAAAGGGCTGAATTCAAGTATAACTGAACATTTCATACGCTTGCAACTTCTAAGGATTTCAAATAAATAAAAAAATAAATAAATAGAATTTAAGGTTTTTAATTTTATTTATATGAAATAAAACGCTACAACACATTTAAAGTAAATTGAAACGATAAAAAAATTAAATTAAAATAAAATAAAAATCCTATAAAAACATAATTCAAAAAGTGAAAGATATAAATACCAAATTAAAAAAAATTATAAAATTAAAAAAAAAGACAAAATAAAAATAAAAATACAAAAAACATAAAGAAAAAAATATAAAATAAAATCCATCGATAAAAAAAATTAAGTAAAAAATTAAAAACTAAAAATATAAAAAAAAATTAAAAAAAAAAAATTATTTATATAGACTCAATATACAATAAAGTTTTTAAACAACTACAGAAAAAATAGGAAAACTTGAAAAAAAAATTCAATAATAAATTAATAAATATAAATTAATATTAATTTTTAATTTTATTGAAAATTTTAAAATTTAACTGAAAAACTAATTAATATTAATTTTTAATTTTTAATTAAAAATTCTAGTTTTTTTTTAATTTAATAAAAAAATTGAAAATTTAGTTAAGAAATTTAAAATTTATTTAAAAAAATAATTAATATTACATAATTTATTATTTAATTTTTTTTATCTAAGTTTTTTTAAAATACTTTAATATTAATATTTGTTTAACTAATTACCTAATAAATGCAAAAAAATTAAAAAAAAATTAGACAATTAATTTTAAAAAATTAGAAAAAATGTAAAAATTAATTTAGTTATTTTAATATTAATTATTATTTTTTTAATAAATATTAATTTATTATTTAATAATTAATATAATTTTTTTTTTTTAATTTTTCCCCTTGTGATTTGTTTTATTTTAATTTATGAACTTTTTTTATTTTTATTTTAAAAGACTGTTTTATGGAACTAGCTTCGAAAAGTGTTGAAGTTATTCGATTCTGATAGTCTCATAGGTTCAAATATTGGACCAAGACTCGCAACACTACCAACCAAACAACACTTCTTGTGCGTTTCAATTATAAAACTTTAAATTCTTTCACAAATTTTCGGAAATTAAAAACTCAAACCGCCTCAATGGTGACCAATCCTTTGTGCGGGCCCACAACCCGCAATCTCCCTGCATACAAATACTACTTCATACAAATATTCCCAAACGCAGCTGTGCTTTGTCCGCTTCCTCAGTGCTGGCTGTCTGTCAAGCAATATTTTTCTATGCATTCTAGCGTTAATAATGCCAAAACAAATGAGAATTCTCTGCATTCGCACCACTTCACCTCCCCTGCTGTCCGACACCATGCGCCGCACCGACACGCATCCGAATTCGTTGGCTGCACAAGCGATTTTTAATGGATTTTCCGCTGAGCGGCGTCAGCGGTGGTGGTGGTGCTGCTGTTGTTGTTGGTGCCGGCTCATAGCCTAATCTAGATGAATTCACAGTGAATATAAAATTTAGCAAAAATGAAAAATGAAATGTCCTACACACACCCACACACACACACGCACACGAATCATGCAAAAAAATGAGCAATAAAATTGGCGGCACAAAAAGAATCATCAACCAAAAATTTGTAGCAATGAAAAGCGCAAAGAACAGCGAAAGGGATTTACTAGCAAAGCTACTGCATAACACACGCATACATACGCCTATACTTGTAAATATGTATGTATGTATATTTAAACACACGTATGCTTTGCGAGCGCGCATATTGTTGCTGCAACATTTGCTGCTCTAAATGCTGTGCTCATCTGCTGCACGCTTCAGCCAATTGGCAATTTACCACCCGCTCCTACAACCACTCAGCCACCACCCCCCCTGCGTGCCGGTCACGATAATGTGTCTCGTTTACAGCTGAGCGCATTTTAGTCTGTAAAATTTTTGCGCTCTATGCACAAATAATAATAATAAAAAGCGCTTGTGCTTGTGCTTGCGGTGTTGTACAACAAAAGCAATTGCGCAACAACGCCAACAACAAGTGCTACTACATTGCAACTACCACAACTACGAAAGCAGTGTGGCGCTCATGTACGAGTATTATTAGCTGCTGCACAAACAATTGTAATAATAGTAGAAATAATCGCCAAAGTTTAAAACAACACAAAAAGCGCTGCTATTCAATAGCCACTACTACTACAAAGACACACACACAAATACATTCATTTATACATATGTATGTACATACTACTGTTCAGTTAGCGCGCTCGCGGTAGCGGCAACCGGGCAGTTGGTAGTGTTGGCGGAAAAAATGTTGAAATTGAATTTAATATTTTTGCTGGCTTACTTGTTGTTGTTGTTACCATTCAAAATAAAGTTAACGATGCGTTGCGCCCGTTTAGAGAGAAATGGAAACGAAAATGAAAATGTAAAATGTTTCAAGGCAATTAATAGTTTTGCTTTATCGTTTAAGCACTGATTATTGTTGTTGTTGTAAGCATTTCAAATTACCGTCGTTATGAGCTAATTTCAATGATGTCAAAATTCGGTAACATAACATAGTGTAGCATAACATAATTTCATCTGGCAAAACATACATCACACAGCAAAGCGTAACTTAACAGAGCATAACATAACAACGCATTGTATAACACATCATGACATAACAAAAGATAACATAACATAATATAACATAACATAATATAACATAACATAACTTAACATTACAAAACAGAACATAAGAAAAAAACATAAGATAACATAACATAAATTACTTAACTTAACTTAACTTAACTTAACTTAACTTAACTTAACTTAATTTAACCTAACTTAACTTAACTTAACTTAACTTAACTTAACTTAACTTAACTTAACTTAACTTAGTTTAACTTAACTTAATTTAACTTAAAAACGATTTTGATACAGAAAAGTTGGTCGCAAGTGATCAGAAGTCCCCGTGAGAAACATAGTCTGGTCCAGAGACCATCTGGAATGAATTCATAAAAAATAAACTAAGCTTCGAAGCCAGCTCTTAACAAACTTTATGTTGCTAGTCCCGTTAAGCTAGCAGTATTACTAACTAAATTTCACTTCCTTAAAAATATTTCGTAAATATTTTTCAAATTTACAAACTAAAACTCCTTAACCCTTGACCTTAAATTTATAGAAATCGAAAATCAAAAAATACGACCATAATTTACGGAAATTGAATTTAAACAAAGAGGCATAAAGGCGTATATACGTATATGCATATAAAAATAAATAACGGTAAAGGAAAGGTCGTAAATGAAAAGCGGAAAAGGATAAAATCAGGAAAAATACCAAAGAGTCTAAAAAAATTCTAAAGGTGAAAGCTTAGTGCACAACAGCAACAGCAGGTGCCAAATAGCACACACACCTACATATGTATATACATACATATAGTATATGTACTATATACCAAATTAGAGACTTCAACACACTTTCAGTAAGAATGACATTTCAGCCTTTGAATCTTGCCACGTGCGCCAAAACTCAAGTCACCGCCAGCAATCCGCAAATTGCTTTCACACACACCTCGACACACACACACACGCACCCAAAACGCTGCGCAGCACAATGAGGCCGCTGTTTTACGCGCGTTCGCGCCAAAAAGTAGACTACATAAATTTTAAACTTTCAAAAAAGTTAAAAGCCAGTAAAAGTACTTAAAAATTTTACGTCTTTTTCAATGCCGTCTCAACGAGCGACGACGGCACTATATGTGCGTGCATGCGGCGTGTGCTGGCGTCTGCAGGTACGTAGCCTGCAGGTGTTGGCGCAAATTACTGCCTTCATACATACTGCTTAGACAAAACGTTGCACACGCATACGCACACATGTATCGAAAGCAAACAATGAAAAGTTTTTTCCATTCACTTGTTTCAGTTTTTTTGCTTTGTATTATTTACTTTTGAGAAACACCGCGCTTCAACACAGCGTTGTGTTGTTGGCAGCAGCATCTTAAGTGGATAAATGGGTAAGAAATTTCCGCTCCATACGCTCTGAGCACAGTTGAGCTGAGTTTAAGTTTGACTGAACACCGTGGCCTTGCGCCAAAGCCCAGTCCCGCACCTCTGCCATCTCCACACACTGCTCAGCGGTGGCGAAAACGAAATTAAATTGCGGGCATTAGCGTGAAATGCGTGTGGTGGGGCAAGACCCTGTATATATGTATGTAGGTGGTTTCGTGTGTCTTCTTGTCGCTGGTGTGAGATTTACGCACTGAACTTCCGAAAAGTTACATAAAATTTATGAACTTAAATTTCTAGCAGCAAACGACAGGAGTTTAGTGTCGTACTCTCAAGTGCTTTCGCTCCCCAATTAACCGGCCGACCAGCCGACTGGCTGCCAGGTTGGCTGTCTGTCGCCAGTAATGAATTGCTTGTCATTACGCTTTGACTGCTGTCGTAAATATTTAACGTTATTTTATGCACCAAACGCATAGCAGCCGTTCACCTCGAGACGCTTGATTGCAAAGAAATTTTATGCCCTTCAGTTAAAATTTTTGTGTGCATATTTATAAACCAACAAAAAAGACCTATACAATTATGTCAATCAGCGCTAATCGCTTGTGGCAGCCAAACAATTTATGCACCGCGTTTGTACGCCTATAAATATGCTTTAAATTGTATATTGAATGACGCTTAAAGTGCGCTAAACTCTGGAAGGCTGCAAAAATACTGTCATTTAATGTGTTGAAGTTTGGTTGGAGTGCATGTAAACAAATAAATAACTCGTCAAGCACGCAATGCGCCTAAAAGCATGCCAACTAACAGACATTGTGCGCCCTCAAGTGAGGTGTGAGTTGTCCTTAGCATATTATTATGACTTGTTTGTGGATATTTGATTGCTAAAATACATATATACTTATATAACTGTGTTTGCTGTTGCTGAAAAAAACTATACAATTTTTGTTGCCTTACAACTTGTTGTTTGCACATTGTTTTGTTTTTGGTTTTGGTACTGATTCAATGCACCCTTTAATACAATACCCTTTAATATAATATAACTGTGTCCTCTACGTTTGACTTTGACTTGTTCTACATCGCTTCCGTGTGCATAAGTTATGTAAATATGTGTATGTGTGCGTGTTCGTGTCTATCCTTTATTCACGCTTCCGTTTGCGTGTCTCCGCTCATTTAGGCAAATACATAACTGTAACTAAAATGACTCGTTACGATTTTATTTACCGCTCTGCTTGAGTGCACAGCAAATTAAGGTGTTTTGCTGACAATTTTGTGTAACACAATTGCGTGGGATTTTTTTGTTGGTCCGCCTTTGGTACATAGATTTGAATACTCAATAAAATAATCGACTTTGAAGACGAGAAAATATCGTGAAATAAAGCAAGATGAAGGGTTAACTGCTATCGTTTGCACCAGATCTACAATATCCTTTACAAATACAAAGGATTCCTTACAGGAACTTAATTTTGTTCGTTCAGTTTGTATGGCAGCTATATGATATTGTAGTCCGATCTCGAAAATTTCTTGAGAGGTTGTATGATTGCCTTAAAGGATAACTCACGCCAAATTTCGTGAGGATATCTCGTTAACTGAAAAAGTTCTCCATAAAAGCACTTGATTCCGAAAGTTGAGTTTGTATGACAGCTATACGTTATAGTGATCCGATATGAACAATTTCTTCGGAGATTGTACCATTATCTTGGAGAATAATCTGTGATAAATTTCATGAAGATATCTTCTAAAACGAAAATTTTTTCCATACGAGCACTTCATTCCGAACGTTCAGTTTGTATGGCAGCTGTAAGTTATAGTTGTCCGATCTGAACAATTTCTTCGCAGAATGCGCTGTTATTTTAGAAAATAATATATGACAAATTTCGTGAAAATATCTCCTAATCCGAAAAACTTTTCCATACAAGCACTTCATTCCGAACGTTCAGTTTGTATGGCAGCTATACGCTATAGTAATCGGAAGTGAACAATTTCTTCGGAGAATGCACCATTATCTTTGACAATAATCCTTGCCAAATTTCATGAATACACCTAGTCAAATAAAAGTGTTTTCCATACTAGGACTTGAGTTTTCATTTTCCGAAATCAGCAGTAAAGCAAAATTAAGTGAAAAATAAACGTTCTAAAAATAATTCTAAAAACTTTTCTAACCCAAAAGTGTCTGCAAACTTTTATCCTGACCACCAGACTAAAATATAAGAAAAAAAAGCACAAAGCTAAATGCATTAAGCCTGTTATAAATAAATATTCGCAAAAATCCCACGCCAAATCCCCAAGCACTCCAATTTCAAAATAAAGTATAATGTATAATTAGTTATCACTTTTTAATTAAATTGATCGCAACAAAAAATAATGCAAAAAATGGAAACAAAAACCCGTTACAGCTGACATTTTTGCGTGTGTTGCGACGTCAGCGCTTATTTAACCGCCGAATTCCCACGCTCACAGGCATCTGCACATAAGGCCAACGCAGTGCCAGTGGTTTGCACATTAATTAATTAAAATGTGATTATGCAAATTGTAACGAAATTAATTTAAATTAAAGAAAAAATATTGTATTGAAAATATTGTTGTTGTTGCCACGCTTTGTGGCACATTGTTTTCCTTAGTGCGCGCTTTTTTTTTGTAAATACGGCATACTAAAATAGCTACACAAGTATATGTATCTGCATTTGCTTGTGGATTTGTGTGCGTGTGTCTGCAGGCCTGCCATCAATGTGGACAGGTTTCGATATTTCCCATTGATTTGATATCGAATGCGTTTTTAATGAACAATATACCCTCTGGGGTATTTGGCGGTGAGCATATTAAAATGTAATTTATTTGCGCGTTCTGCCACACACACAAACACATACGCATGTATGTAAAAAGTCGCTTCAACGTCGGCGTTTTGCTGCCAAAAGGCGCAAGCATTTAATTACACAACAGATAATGCAAAGTGTGCATAATTTATAGGCAATATGCCTAAAAGCGTGCTGCAATTTGTTAGGTCAACGCTGATTGCGTCAAAGGATCAGGCTGCATGTATTTTTTTCTTTACCCAGCATATGTGCTGTAATTTAAACAAGCCCGACGGGTACGCAACTTTTTACTTATATGCGCGGTGCGTGGCTTTTTTGTTGGTATTGCACTAAATATTGAATTATTTGCCACCTTTTATTAGTTGCAGGCATGAAAGCTGAGCAAAAAGCACGCAAAATAGCAATAACTCAAACTCAAAGTAAACAATCAAGCTTTGCGTGGAGAAATTAAAAAACATATGAATTCGGCATACTGAAAAAAGGAAATCGAGAGCTCAAGGACGGTTTAGTTAGCTGATGAAGATCTAAAAAATGCGAAATTGGCATAATAATAATAAAAATATTGACCATGGTAGCAATAATAGTTAGAATAATAGCAATATTTATAGTAATATCAATAATGTTGATTAATAAAATAAGTTTTTGAAATCGGTTTAATTTTTATTAATAGTGAAAATTAAATTTTAAAATTATAAATTCGATAAAAAAGTTCTTAATAAAATATCTAATGTGCAGACAATACTTTTTTTTATTATAAATCTTTTCAAAAAAACAAATTTAAATTAAGTTTGTTATTTAGCATATGCATGGAAGAAAGTTAGCGAATATTTACTGACCATTCAAAAATTAAAAACGAAAAATTTAATAATCCATAAAAAAATTGAAACTATTTCCAAAAATGATTTTAATAACTTCTTTTATAAATAAGATGAGAATTACAAAATTTTATTGGAAAAAAGTCTTGGAATGAAAATCCAACAATAATAATGCTTCCCAATTTTATAGAACACATGGCGATTACACATAATCGACAGAACAATGTCGATTACTGATTATTGAAAATTTTTAATATTTTTTTTGATCAAAAGTTTTTAATATTTTTTTTGTTCAAAAATGTTTAAAATTATTTTCTTGTTATTGAAAATATTTATAAGCGTTTTCCTTTTTTTTATCATAAAATGTTCTTATTTTAATTTTTTTGTTCTAAAAATAAAGTAGAAATTAATTCCTATTGTCATTAAAATGCTCTGTTTTGCAATAAATATTAATAAGAATACATTGTTAATATTGTAATCGGAAAAATATCGGTGCAAAAATGTATAACTTCATCAGGATCACGTTCTTTTTCTCATTTGAAAAGTAAATAAATAAATTGAAAAAATAGAAAAGCCATAAAAATATATTTGAATAACATCAAAAATCGTGTTAAATTTTTGATAGTTTTGTGGTATCAATTCAAATTATATCGATTAAATCGTAATAATTTAATCGATTTTTCAAAAGTATAACATACAAAAATTATTACTTATTTATTAAAAGTAAAATAATATCGATTAAAAGTTATCAAAATTATACAATCGATTAATCGGATGATGTGAAAAACCCATTTTGAAATTACTGAATGATATTTTGTGGTATGAATTAAAATTACAACGATTAAAAGTTATCAATATAAATACAAAATGTTATAATTTTGCGGAATATGTTGAAATTAAAGTAATATCGATTATCATTTATCGAAATTATCTTTGTGATTAATCGCATGATGAGAAAAATCGATCTTAAAAGTACCGAATCATATTTTGTGGTATGAGTTAAACCTATATCGATTAAAAGTTATCGATATATTTATATTTCCATCGATTTTTCAATATTGATTTTATCGAGATGAAACTAGATAGTTTGATGGAGATATCTAAATTACAGCAATAAAGATTTCAAATTGTAAAAATGAGTTAATCGATCAATCGGTTTATGAAAAAAATCAATTTTAAAAGATCCGACTGATATTTTGTTGTATGAATTAATATTATATCGATTAAAAGTTATCAATACAAATACAAAATATTATAATTTGTGAAACAAATTGAAATTTAAGTAATTGAGTACTAAAATTTATCGATATTATATAATCCTCAACAACGAATGGATTGAGATTTAAATAATATCGTTTTTAATTTATCGAGCTTATATAATCTATTAATTTGTGTGATAAAAAAAAACATTTTTTTAATTTTGCTAAATGAATATAAATTAAAGAATTATCGATAAAATGTATCGAAATTATATTATCGATTAATCGTACGTTCAGAAAAATCTATTTTGTGGAATGAATTGAAATTAACTTAAAAACTATATAATCGAGTTGCAAAGAATTCAATATATTGAAATGTGTTCGTAAAGAAAAATTATTAATAAGAAATAATTTATTATTAATAAGAAATATTTGTGTCAAGAAGACCAAGTTGATTGATATCGATTCTCGAATTTAGTACAGCGCTATATTTATGAGTTTTAAAGTACTTAAATACAAAACTAAGGTCTTGCTAGCTTCTAAAACTCTTTCAGAAACGTTATATCCGTAAATATAAAAACAGTTACCTTGAAATTTTCCTTTCATACATAAATATCGCACTTTACATACAAGCCTGTAATTCTCTGCGGCCTGCCCACGTATCACGTGGAATTTCATTAAAGCGAACATTCTTTAAATATTCATAAGCGCACGTTTAAAATTTACAGCTTTATTTAAAGCGCATGCATAAAAGCAAAAACCAGCAATAACAATAAAAACAACAAATAAAAAAATTAAAAGGCAATCAATTTTGAGAAGAAAGAGGAGCTCTCTGAAGTATCATTTAGTACATACGAACTGCCTGCGAAAGGACTGAGAATTCGGAAGTCGTTGTATTTTTATATTTTTTACACACGCACATATACACACATACGCACACGCGAGCGTGTAAATGTGCGCTTGTTAGCTTTTGGTGCATCAAATGCTCCCTGGCGATTTTACAACGACAAAGGACATACAAAAGAGCGAGGGAAATACAAGAAGCAATTACAAAAAATCAGAAAAAAGGAAAATAAAAATCAGAATAACTAAGCAGAAGCAGTTCAAAGCAAAAAAAAAATAATAATAAAATATAAAAATAAAAACTCAACACAAACAACTTAAAGAGGGTAACCAGGGGACCAAAACGCACACTACTGTGTTTTAGGGTAGCAACAAAACGTAAAGAAGGCAATGCAACAACAAAAAAATACCGAAACGGCAGCAAATTGTCAGCTACCGTCATTGTTGTAGTAGTAGCAGCAGTGGCAGTTGCAAGCGCCGTAAAGGTAGTGCAGCAGCGCAAATTCAAGTTGCAGCTTTAAACAAAAACTCCGCCATGCAGGATATTGATATGTCTGGGGACAAAAGAAGCGAAAACAACAACAACATTAGGAGGATATAAACACACAAAAGGCATATATTAACAGGCTGTATGCGTGGATGTCCTTTGCAACTAATGAGGATAATGCCGGTGCTTAGGAATATTTAGCCTGCCACACAAGGCGACAGATATTGTTACACGCCGCACACACACTGTTACATTGTATGTATGTGCATAGATATTCTTTGAATATAAATATCCGTTTTTTGCTTTGAAGGGGCGTTGACATGCAAAATGAAATCGGGGGATGCATAACGAGCGGGATGAAAACTACTGGCGTCGTATATTAAAGAAGCGTTTTTTGTAGTTTAGGTTATACCCTGCATCTTCCACCAGCACTAGTGTTTTTTTTACAAAATTAATATTAAAGGAAAATAATTTTAATCTATTTACAAGATTTTATAATTTTTAAACGTGTATTGGAAAATTATTTTTTTTATATAAACAAATATTTTTTTTATTTTTAAATGTTTTTTTTCTTATTTTTTAATTTTTTTTTATTTTTTTACTATTATTTTTTAATATTTTTTAACGTATTTTAATATATATTTTTTATTTTAATCTTTTTTTGTTGTTTAATATTTTTTTAAATATTTTTCTAAATATTTTTTTTTTAAATATTTTTTTTTAATATTTTTTTTTTAATATTATTTTTTTAATATTTTTTTTAATACTTTTTTAAATATTTTTTTAAATATTTTTTTTTTAATATTTTTTTTTAAATATTTTTTTTTTATATTTTTTTTTTTAATATTTTTTTTAAATATTTTTTTTTTAAATTTTTTAAATATTTTTTTTTTTAATATTTTTTTTTTAATATTTTTTTTTTTTAATATTTTTTAAAAATATTTTTTTGTTGTTTTAAATCGTGTCAAGCATATGTTTTAAGTATTTACAATTTTGTTCGTTTTTATCAGTCCGGGTCAAATTTGAGCATCAATGCGCTTCGTTAACGATTATTAATATTTTATGGATTTTGTATACTTTTTATATTTGTATACAAATTAAAAATTATTTTTTTTTTAATTTGTTGTATCTGTCATAAATTTCTACGTATTGATTTCTCATAATAATTTTTTCTCATACATATATACGAAAACATAAAATTTATAACAATTACATCAACAAATTGCAAAAATAAAATAAATATAATAAAAAATAAAATAAAATTAAAAAATTCAAAACCCTTTTGAGCACCACTGTGCTACAGCTGATTGATCATGTAACTATCACTGTCTCTCACACACACCTGCACACTTAAACGACCCTTACAGCAACAAATCATGTGAATTGAATTCTTTCTCTCCGCCTGCTAGTCCACACAGCTCATTTGTTTGTCACTGCACTCGTTATGCCCCCCTCAAAAGCAATTCTGCCAAACCCCTCTGCGGCACTCAAGAACGTTCAAACAAATCACCGCAACGAAATGGCATAATAAATGTATCTACTTTTACGCTCACCCTTCGCAGCGCACGCACCCTAACTTACATTAACCGTTATTATTTACATGGCCGAGTGAGTGAGTTGGTATTTAGATTTTCAACGCTTCCCTTCGAAATTTCTCCATGCGTGCATTTTACATTTAAACTTGGCATTTACATTCATTTTGCCGTGCATACGATTATTTTATGGCATTTTGTAAAATTGTAAAACCGTAAATATTTCTGTTGCGCTGACAATAGCAGCATGCGGTGCGCTGCGCTTTACAAATTCATCCCTTTTAAATGCGATTTTTCGCAATTAATGGGATTTGCTGCCATTGTGACAGCGTAAATACCTTTTCCCGCAGCAGCCAACAGGCAGCAGCCCTTGTTGCGGAGTCACAAATTGTTTTATACCTTTTTTTATTTCTTCATTTCTATTAAATTTTACTGCTCAAGAGTCCCTTTGTGTGGTTCGTTCATTGCTTTGTAAGCCTGTAACGGTATATCGTCCCCATTTCGGTCGCTTTCCTCAGCGCTCAGCTCATCTCTTTGACGTTGTAAATATTTTCGATTTTTGTCATTTGTGTTGTCATATCGACACCCCATTTTAGTGGAATACATATATTACTTGTTTCAGCACTAGTTTTCACTAAACAGCACAACAGAGACCTTTTACAGCAATTATCCTTACAAAGCGCTAAACTATTGGCATCCCTATGGTTTCATTTGTAGACATAATAATTTTGTTATGGCAATGTAATAAGCTTATTTTGATTATTATATTTGATAGTTATTGCAGGTCAATAAATTTAACAATTAGCGGATTGATATGCCGTCTGTCATAAATTTAGGGATATAAAACCGCTTGCATAGTCTAGTTGATTTCATTTCCCAATCATCAATTTTTTCTGCAGAGATTTTTTGAATAGTTTCAGGTGCTGCTGAGATTTCATTTGTCTATAAATATATATGCATGTACTTCTCAAATGCCTTATGGAAAAATTAGCTTACTATAACTATGTATCAGAGATTATCTAGAAATTTGATACTGGTCAAACGAACAAGTAATTGCCATATATCAAATGGATATAGAATTGAAGAACTATTTGAAATTTCACTTTGAATTTTAGGATCCATACTTGAGGCAAACCAATATCTTTTAAAAATTACCTAATTTCAAACCTCGAGGATAAATAGACTT
This sequence comes from Bactrocera dorsalis, assembly GCF_023373825.1. Classification (NCBI taxonomy): domain Eukaryota; kingdom Metazoa; phylum Arthropoda; class Insecta; order Diptera; family Tephritidae; genus Bactrocera; species Bactrocera dorsalis. The sequence goes on from NC_064303.1 coordinate 93,650,801, forward strand.
TAAAGTAGTGCGTTCTTCAAATTTATAAGAATAGGAGAGTTTATATCAAAAAGTTCCAGAAACTTATTATGCTTGTACTGAATTTGATATTAGTAATTAATATTTAATATCTTAAACATAAGTTTCATGGACCTACTCATCTGTATTGCTCTCGTTGGAAAGCAAGTTAATTCATCAGCTTGATTAACTCTGATGTTTTTGTAAAAAGTAAGCTGTGGTCAGATCCAATTGCTCACCATTTAGCAGGTCATTTTAATACAGTGCTTGAGATTTTTCACCTTAGTTGGTCATCATTTTTTAAATTGTTTATTTGGGCTCCTGAAATAATGTTCCGTATCAATTGGCTTTGGCATTCGCAATGTTCCGGCATTTACCCGATTTCTTAAGAAGTGATCTGGAGTAAACATCACGTGTCTCAGCTTCTTTTAAATTGCTTCTTGGGGCCCTTGGAATAATATTCCGTACCAATTGACGGAAGGTTAGACATTCGCCAAACAAGACAATAATCTGACGTTTACCAGGTTTTTTGAGAAGTGGTCTACGTGGCCCTTGCCATAATACAGAGCTTCAACTTGGATGTTTTTCTGTTCGTACACCATTTGTAAGGTTTCAAAATTAAAATTTCGTGAGTTCGAATAGTGAAATTGTTATTGTTTTTTTTGTTTTGTTGATGTTTTTATTTTGTTGATATCCTTAAAGTTAAACGTATCATTATGAGATTGGCGATTTTCACTTGTTAAAAGTTCACACTTCGTTGCTTGTTGGTGAATTTTGGCCGAAAACCAAACTGTTCGCCACCCAAGGCCCTGTGTTCTTTTCCACTTTTTCCAAGAATAAAGAGAACCTAAAAGTGCAATTACAAGATAGATGAAAATCCCTGAAAAAGCTAAAGGCTATTCCAAAAGTGAAGAAAAATATTTTTTTTTTCAAAAAAACAAACACCAGAGCTTTCCGATATTTTTTGAGCACACCTCTTTAAAAAACTCTAAAGTCATTTTTGGTATGTCGTATATTAGTAGTTTTCAAAGACCTAAGGTGAGCCTCTTGTGTCCAACAACTGTAAGTAGCTTTTCGAATAACTCAAACTTGCCGGCAGTGCCTAGAAATTAATGAAAAACTGATAGGGCACCTAAATCCTCAGTGAAAGCCTCTTGATTGAGCTAAAGGCTATGCCAAAAATCAAATTTGAGACATGTTTCTTCGATTGGAAAAAGTAAAATTATTTTTTCCAAAAAACGAAAACTTCCGACATTTTTTGAACAAGACCCATGAAAATCCTCTTGTGTCCAACAGCTGTAAGCAACTTTTCGAGGAGCTCAAGAATTTGCCGACAGTGCCTAGAAAGTAATAGAAAAACCTAATGTGCTATGTTCCTCAGTGAAAGCCTCTTGATTGCCTCTGGATATAACTAAGCTGTGAGCGCCCATCTTGATCGATGGATGGCTTTTTATTCCCGGCTATTCAATAGAAAGGTAATGATTTTGCTGGTTGAAGCGGATCAAGGCTTTAGGCATCTTCTTGTAGATCGATCATTATATTCGTAAAAGCAGAGTTTTTGCCTTGGATTTATGGGTGATTTTCCATAAAATTAAAAAAATTGTAAAATTGAAAGAATTTCGAAAAATTTTGTTATACAAAACACATAATAAAGTAGTAAATTATTAACAGGAAATAAAATATAGTGTTATAGACCAAAAAATAGTACATAATATAGTAAATATGAATAAAATATAACAGGAAAAGTTATTCAATACAAAATAAAGTTTTATTGAAAAAATATATTCAATACAAAAATATTTTTTTTTCTTCATCACTTTTTCCTTATCGCCTCATCTCAGCACCAGCTTTGGCTTTCTCACACGTTTCTTTATAGGTTATTACAAGCACACGGTGAAATTACGTCCTTTAGTTTCGCTCACAGCAATTATTTTTAATTCCTTTACAACATTTCGCTGCATTATTTCCATTTATCGCGTCACACTAACATTTATGTAGTTTTGTGCTCATATTTTTCACTTTTTCACTGCCATTTTTTCCCAACTCTTGGCTATGCCCTCACTATATGCTTTATTTTTCATTTCCATTGTGCGCCACATCGAGTTCGCTTTCAGCGCTTTTTGCTGCCACTTAATGTGAATGTATTTCTTTTCATTTACTTTCACTACCTTTAGCAAATTTGTTGTTGTACCGCTTACTTACCTGTGCCTTACATGTTTCAGCGCTTGTTAAGTTGCGGCCAAACTCAATTCACTTTCGTGTCTTATTAAATTTTAATTACAACAAATTTGCTTTCTTATTTCCACACAGCGGCTTTTTTTCCTTCTTTTTTGTTGTGCTGCACAACAATGCTGCAACAACAATAGTGAATTTTCCGCTACTTTAAAGCAATTACAATAAACTCACATTTGCTGTGTTGCGCCGAAGTTTTCTATTTCTTTGGCGAACTTTGGCTGCCACCTTGGCACCGGCAGCTTCCTGCCACCACCCCAAACCCACAAATAAAAAAGTTTGCGCGTTGTTCTCAAGCTTGTGTGTATGTGTGCCTTTGCGTGTGTGTGGCTAAGTTGCCTGCTTTCAGCTACAACTCGAGAGTGATTTAATTTGTAAGCAATTGTTTGTTTTTTTTGTGCCAGCGTGTGTTGCTGGGTGTGTGTTTGTGCGCTTAGCTTCCACCGCACTTCCTTTAGTCTTTATTTCTAGTTGATTGTGTATGTGTTCTTGTGTCACTGCCGTTTCGGCTCTTGCAGAATTTGCATTTTTGATTCGCTTCAGCCAACTTCCTCGAAATTGCGCGTGAAACTTTCTCATCAGCGCCTCGCGTTCGCATTAATTAAAATTAAAATCAACAAAAATTTTATATTTTGTGCAAATGTTCGCGCCGCCGCAAATCACTGTGACAAAACAATAAAATTAGCTGCAAACATACATACTCGAAAGTATCTCGCAAATTTTCTCAAGCGCTGAAGTGACTCACACATCAGTTGGTGGTAGGTGTTAGGTTGCTGAGATTCTGATGGTAACTTCGGTGGCAGTCAAATGCGCAGATGTCTTATTTTTGCATATCATTATTGCCGGCAACATATTTGCTTTTGTGTTTGTTGCTTCTTTGTTGTGTTTAGTAATAAATATTTGTATGTGATTAGTGCTGCCATAAACTTATGCATATGTATGTGTGTGCGCATTTATCTGAACTTCTTAATTTGTATTGTGTTTGCCATGAAAAATTAACTGCTTGTGTTTGTCTTTTCAATGCTCATTAATTTTTATTAAACTCCTACACCATTTTCTCATGTTTTAATCACAGTAAATGTCGCATAGAATTTGAATATTTGCGCAACGCGTGCATGGTGAAATGTAAATAATGGAGCAGAAAAAGAATTTATTTAGAGAAAAATGAATAATATTAAAAATATATTCTTTGCTCTGTTGACAAAAATAAAGCTTTTATAGCTTTTGTAAATTGATGTGAAAGCTCAGTAATACAGTGTTAAAAGCTTTCATACGGATTTTTGATGAAAGCTTCTTTTAGGTGAAAGCTTATTTTAAGTAATTCACTCCAATTATTTATTGATAGTAAAATTTTTTATAATTTTTTTGGCGAAAGCTTCTGTTAGGTGAAAGCTCCGTTTTGGACATAATTATTTCAAATTTTAACACTTAAACACAATATAAAAACTAATGAAGTAACAAAACTTTTGTTAAGTATAATTTTAAATAAATATACATATGTATGTATAAACATGAAAGCTGTTTTTTGCAAGCTTTGTTGTACATAAAGACCTAAACTTTTTGTGAAATCTTAATTTTAAATAAGTATTTGCAAGTATATAGATGAAAGCTCCTTATTTTACAAACGATGATTTCACATTAAAGCTTTAACTTTTTGTAAAACTTTTTGACGCATATTATCAATAAAACTCTTACAGCCTTTAATCTTTTTCTAAAGCCGAATGTGCAAAAGGACTGGCAATATTTTAGAGCCAATATATGAAAGCTCTCGCAATTTCGAATTGATTATGATGATCTGAAAGCTTTAACTTTTAGTAAAATTTTGTTTTTATTTTATTTTAGCTTGTGATCTAATTTATTTCCAAAACAAGAAAGTAAAAAAATTCTTATCATAAACTGAAAATGATATGAAAGTTTATGGATTTCATAGTTCTTTTAAGCTTTGAAAGCTTCTTTGTGTTGAATAGCAATTTCCATGTTAAGTGTTCTGAAATTTGGTTAAAAGTTGTTGCTTGGAAGGTTTAAACCAGATTTTTATGGATTTGGCAGTTCCATTAAGCTTTGAAAGCATCGTTGTCTGTTTCGAAATTTGGTAATAACTTATAAAAAAGGCTTAAAACCAGATTTTAAGCTTATAAATTTCCTAAACGTAATTTGAAGAATGAAAGCTCTTCTATAAATTTAAGCTAAAAAACTTCGTTCAAATTTTTGTAGGAATAATGCTTTATGGTTGGGCAACCCGATTTCAGTTGCATTCCTTTCTAAACTCATCGAAAACGAAAGCTCCCTTATAAATTGAAGCTCTCTGTTTACCCTTGTGGAAATGGAAGTTCTCTTAAATATTTACAGCAGAGCTCTATATTTGACAATTTTAGACAATTAAATCACTTCTTGCAGTCTGGTAGGTCACAACTTCCTGATGAAAAATTTTTTTCTAAAATAAATTTGAAAAGTTTCGAAAATGAAAGCTCCAGTGCAAGTTGAAATTAAAGCTCTAAACATACATACATAAGGCCTAAGACCGTTTGTTCGATGTCTAGTTAGCAATAATATGTCAGTTGAGTTATGGTTAAAAAAGAAGCTTAACCGATAGAAGGAGTATTGGTTAAGATGACCACAACTTAACCGAAAGATCTCCTACTAATCCTACCAAACATTGAGAAAGCCTTCTTTGTGCTAGAAAGTTTATTTATTGTGTTTTGGTACTCTGAAAAACTTTGCTTTTTTGCTTTGGTGCTGAATAAGTGTTACACATCCAGCCATATCTGGGTTAAGTAATATTGCGTAACTATTTCTTTATATTATAAAGCTTTTATACTATAAAGCTGTTACATGCACATACGCAAAATTTACACGCGCTTACAATTTTTACTGTTATTTAAACTCAATTATTTACCCACTTTCTTCGAAAGCTACTGCAAATTGTTGCCCAACTAAGTTATCTTCGCATTAAATAAAAACACACATGTTACACATTCAGCCAGCGCCTATTATATAACCACAAAATTAAGATGCTTTAAGCACATTTTTCGGGCAATTAAGTGGGCACTTAAGGCGCCAGGCGCTCGAGCAGCTGCCGCTTGCTAACTACCGCCGCAATCGATTAACGAAATTTTCGCTCTTGCGCACCGCGGCGCACGCAGCCGCAGACACTTAGAGTCGGTCCGAAGCAAAACGCGCCGTCAATGTGGTAACATTATTGGCAACAAATGCAAACAACAGAAGCAATTACCGTTTCTTTTTCTTATGCTCTGTTTTTCCTATTATTTTTTTCTTATTGTTGCTTTTGTATATGCAGCTAAAAAGGCAGCCAAAGCCAGCTGACGCCTTGGCTGAGCTACAGAAAAAATATATTTTTATAAATGGCAAATAAATGTGGGAAATATGACTAACAAAAAAGTAAGCCGAATAGTCGTAGAAAAAAGCGAAAATGAGTAATAATAAGCTGGTTGTCTGGCAGCTTGTCTGACTGTGAAAAAAACGAGAGAAAAAAAAACCCGCGCAATTTCACCAACAAGTGTTTGTGGCTACCGTTTCGGAAACCATTTGAGGCGAAGAGAAAAAAAAATTAAACAACAACTGGCTTGTGTGAAAATATTACTTTTATATGCATTTAGATATGTATGCATATGAATGAATGATATATGAACATATGTAGATATGTATGTACCTATATATGTATGTATGTATGTATAGAGAGTGAGAAAAAAGTACTAAAGATATTACTCATGTTCAAATCATGTTTTTTATTCAAGTGAAATTTTATTTAATTAGCCATTTGTAATAATTTTTTTCATAGCTACTTACAGACATACATATCTACACTTACTACTAGCTTTAAATGTTATTTAAGTCATATGTATATGTATATATATATACAGCATATATCTACGCCAATATAGAAGTCTTTACCCAAGTGTTTTCCTCAATAAAATGCCATACATACCTAACCTATGTACATTCTATACATTGTACATATCTTATATTTCTATTAATATTATTTCACAATATTGCTCATATTACCAACAACAAAAACCACATTTTTTAAATTATTTTTCATAGAACTATATACATATATAGAAACCTACGCTATTTGCCTTCGTTTTGCTATTGAAACCCAAGCTTTAAGTAAGTTTATTTTTCATTAAGTTAACTGTGTTTTACATAAATTACACTGTGTCTAAAAAGTTTGCAGACCATATGCATATTCATATGCCTAATTAATGTATGTTGGGCGAAAAAAAAGTTATGCGCGCTAATTTGGGCAACTAATTGAAGTTAATTGGTGAATCATGATTACTCAATTTCATAGTTTTTTATGTGAAATTATTGTTTGAGTGATTTTATAACAATGCTTAGCTTAAAAAAAGACTAACAACAGGCCAAATTAAAAAAAATAAAGAAAACAGTCAAGTAAAGAGGCAGTTAGAGCCATTTAGTGTGTGAATATTATTAAAAAAAATATTAAATGTGAACAAAAAATTAGAAGCAAACTATAACGATCTTTTTATTGAGGCTGCGACTATCGTAGAGTGTTATTTTTTGATTTATGGAACTTTTATTTCAAATAAAATGTGAACGATCTATGAAAATGTCAATATTTTGGCTTTATTAGTTTCGTGGTATTTAGTGTCCGAATGGAATTAATGATAACTGCTTTTTACAAACCACAAGCTGGTAGTTAAATTGAGACTACTTCTTTCAGCTTCATTGCTTGCCTCACCAATAAAACGCCGCACGTTGGTTTCCACCTGGACATTTGAAGCTGGTTCATCAGCAAAGGTGATTTATATGACTTTGCACCACCAAAAGTAGTTGAACGTTCTCAATTTATGAGGATGTAGGTTAGGTGAACAATTAACCGATCTTATTCTTGAAATAACTTAGTCCAACTTCGTACCAATATAGTCATCTTTTGACTCGCTGAACTATATGACATTTGAGATTGACGTGAGAAACCCAAAAGTCGTGAATCTTTGGTTGGAAGTGTTACCAACGCTGGTTCCATACTAAATTCTTAAGAAGTATAGCTCAAAAATAAATACGGAATAAAAAGTTCGACCGGCAGTATCTTTTCCTTGAAGCAAGTGAGCCTTGAGACCCTTGTTGTTGTCACAGAATTCGGATATATGAATATTAAATTTATTTACATACGTATCCATTTTCACAAAAAAGGTCCTGAGATCACAGTTTGCTAGTTTTTGCAATAAATTTTCTCGATTTTTCAATCGAATTCTCATATACCATACATTTATGCATAGCAAATTGCCGTATTAAACATAAATGTCAAAACCATATGACAGCCATATTGAACTTAAATGTCAAAAACATATGTTGCTTTGACAGCTGATTTGACAGCAATCCGTCTAGGCAATGTTATAACTCTAAAAGTCATCGTTTTTATCCATGATAACAGTTATCGTAATGCTAGTATTATATAAGGTAATATTTCCATAAAGATCCACTAAATACTGTTAAACTAAAATAAAAAAAATCCGCAAAAATAAAATTTTAAAAAATCAATATATTTTTGTGCTACTCGAACAGTTTGTTTGTAATTGATAGATACTCATATACGAACACTTGAAAATATCCTTATATCTCTTTTTATATTTGTCACGTTATTTCTTTCAAGCATCCGTTACTGCAATTATTTCTTATCAAACATGTTTCAGATAATATTTTTTGACATCAAGTAAATTGTTCTCACTTTTTCCCTCAAATTTTCGCAGTTTTTACCTTTCATATGTCATTGCCCTGTTAATGCCAGTGCACGCAAGGGCGCTTGGAAAAAAACTGGTTGAAAACTCTTGCCAAAAAAGTTGAATGCGAAATGAATAGCTGTATATCACACTTAAACACAATTTGCTGATTGACAAAGCTTTTCGCAATTTGCGCGCTTTGTTTTTGATTTTCATATCGAAATCTCCTTTTCATGAATATACCTTTTTTTACTTGTACCGTTCAAAAAACTTACATAAATAAAAAAAGAGAAAAAAGTGTATCCTGCTTTCAGCAGTATTCAAAAAGCTGTAGCCGCGCTTATGTTTGCAGTAATTAAAATTTACTATTTTTTTATACAAATGAATTGTGTTTTATTAAATATTTTAGCTACCATTTTTATTTGCCTATCCACACGTTTATATTTGAGTTATATGAGCGTTTAATGTGTTGTAATAATTAGACCAAAAAATTTCTTTGTTTTTAACAGCATTTTTTTCCAAAATAAAATAACAACGTAAAGTGGAAAGTTTTTGTGAATGGTCGTCTAGGACCATTGTGGAAAGTAAATGTGCGGCAGAGATAAACACAGTTATATTATAATTTAATTTCAACCAAAAAATATTAGTTATAATAAAATTGTATAATTCCTTAAAAATACAAAATGAAACTAGCATTGCAAATTAAAACTAACGCTAAAGTCAGTTTAGTGTAATATTTAAGCAAAACAAAAAAAAAAAAATAATAATAATAAAAATTATAAAATGAAAAAAAAAAACTAAAAAACTATATTAATACAAATGCGTATACTTTAACGAAAAAACAGCACAACTGTAAAAAAATATAACGTAAGATAATTAAAAATAACAGTGTAAAGTATCTTAAGAAAAACAAAAATGTATATAGTGTAAAGGGCGAAACGAATTATCTATTAAAATGTAGTAACTTAGAAAGCCACGTCCTACCAGGAAAAATACTTTTTTTTAATTTTTAGAGAATCAAAATATATTTAATTTATATTAAATTGCACTCCTAGACTAAAAAAGGCATTTTTTTTAATTTTTAAAATATATTATATAAATCGTAAGAGAATACATAGTAACTCTTTATCATAAAATTTTTTATAGTTTTCGAAAAGGTCCTACACTGTTGCAGTGATTCCGATCTTTACCGTTCATGGAATCTAAACACTCCAATATATTTTATATTGGGAAAATGTAGGAGCTTTGTATGGTCCATTCCAGCAACTTCACGTTGCTATTTGCAAGGTATCGACTAAAATTTCGCCCTTATTAATGGCAGTATAGACCTGGATAAAATCCTCGCCAATTAATCGCCTGGCTTCACTCATGATGACTTCTTTCATACTACTACTATTTTGCCTACCTCCTCGGCAAAAATACAGTCCCATACAAGAGGGTCCTACTGTCTTCTTTAAGTGGAGGTTTTGCACACTTGAATATCACTGTTTCGCCTATTTTACGCCACACATACGTTTGGCCACAACTATATTTCATCCTTATCATTGATTCGTCCGTCTTTTTGACCAAAAATTATTTGGTTTCAATACATAATCTCCATAAAATTTCATCCGTTTTGCCAAGTTGGCCTTGTTCATATAAGGAATCTTTCTTGGTGCTCTATCGTACATATCTCCTTCGTGTAAGAGTCTACAAATCGTAGGCAAAGGCGGTGCACTTTTCCCTTCTCCGAACTGCAGAGCCTATTTATTAGATATATTTATGATCCTGGAATCAACACGTTTTAATGTAATACTAGGCCTTCTTACTGGATTGGCTTAATAAATTTTATTTTACTTTCAAGAAATAAATTTTATATCTTCAATAAATACTAGTTTGTTCAATATTTCGACTGAATAAAAAAAGCTTCACTTCGAATGAATTTACAGAGATCAATTCACAAAATGCTTATATCCAATATTCGTCTTTTTAAAAACTATTTGTTTGCTGTTAATGTACTAATTACTTATTATCATAGAAATTTCATGTAGATGGAAAATCTCTCAAAACGTTCAGCTAAAATTTTTTCTAGATCTTTTTCAGTTCATATTTATAAAAAATATTAAAATAAAATCTAAAAACTCTTGGCAACCCTCTAATATAGAAACCTTACAGCCCTATTCTGAAAAAACCTCTCAACTGAGTTGAGAGGAAATATTTGAGAGATTTCTTGTGAGGCATAATTTGTGAGGCTATTCTAGCTCAAACCTCATAAGAAAAAAGCTTAAAAAAGTCACCACGTGAGGTAAAAAGCTTTTAGCTGTCAAACAGCTGTTTTAAGAAAAATAAGCATACAAAAATGGACACAACAATGGATAATCAGAATATGTAAGTAATTTTGCAAATTTTAAATATATATATATATACAATAATTTTATATATTCCTAGGCGCACAAAAACGGAGAGAACAACTCAGGAGCAGCTGCAGCATTACATAATGTTTTGCAAGCAGCATCCTGAGTTGCAACGCGGGAAGCTAACTCCGACCAACCCTCAAGGGCTGCAAATGCTTTGGTCGGAGTTAGCAGACAATTTAAATGCATTAAGAGGCCCAACGCGGTCGGCAGCCAAGTGGAAGGAGGTAAGTTAATAAATGCTTGTGTTTGTGTCATATTATTAAAATACATACATATATTTCCATAGTCATTAATGCATTGGAAACACCAGTTGCGATCGCGAGCGCGCAAACTGAAAGCACATTCGCAAGCGACTGGTGGGGGCCCTCCGATAAGTGGAATGACTCCATTCGAGGAGCAAGCCATAACAACATTTGGGGCAGCAGCGGTAGATGGATTGCCGGGTGTTGCGACTTTGGGTCATCAGGTAATATTTTAATTTAATATTTGTCGGACTATTTATTTTTTTTTAATTACATGAGGCAATAATTGGTCCGTTTTATACTTACAGGTTTTGCCGTTGTATATAAATACACTTGAAGCTCCAGCTTCCTCGCCAACACAAACAGTCGCATCGCCTGCTCCAGCACCCTCACTAGCAGTCGCATCGCCTGCTTTAGCGCCAACACAAACAGTCGCATCGCCTGCTTTAGCGCCAACACCAACAGTCGCATCGCCTGTTCCAGCATCTTCACTAGCAGTCACATCGCCTGCTCCAGCTTTTCCTGCTTTATCAATCAATTTTTCTTCCTCGCCATCACCTCATTTTTCTTCTTCACCATCACCTCCATCTTCTTCCTTATCTCCTCCCATATTATCTTCTTCTATGCCATCGCCTTCTTATATCCCTCCCGAAAAGTTGACTGCAGCGAAGATGCTTGGAACAGTGCTAAAAAAAATGGAGGACAGAGAAAAGCGAGAGGAGGAAACCATTGCTCTACAAAGGCAAATTGTAGAGCAAAATGCGCAGATGGCAGGGGTGCTGACTCAAATGACACAGGCACTAACCTCGCTGTCAGAGGTTATGGCTAAGTTGTCCCAAAAATTGGATAAATAATAATAAAAATGTAAAAAATGAAATAAAAATGTAAAAAATGAAATAGAAATGTAAGAAATGAAATAAAAATGTAAAAAATGAAATAAAAATGTAAAAAATGAAATAGAAATGTAAAAAATGAAATAGAAATGTAAAAAATGAAATAAAAATGTAAAAAATGAAAAAAAAATTAAATAAAATAACATGAATTATTTAAACATATGTAGATGTGTTTTTATTCATTCTTAGAGGAAGTAAAATGTACAGAGACAGTAAGTAACTTACATATATGTATATATATTTATATATATATATTTATAGTACATAACGCCGCTGGAAATATATACATACATATGTATATTATAAAGACATAATGTAACGTTCTCTTACTCTAGCACCCTCCCTAAAATTGGGGTTTTCGAAAACAATTTCGGTGTCTTGTGATTCTTCTAAAACTTCTTCGAAGCCAAGGTCTGCAGCCACACCATGCTTCAGTAATATGTTGTGAAGAATTGTACACGCGTAAATAATCAAAGACGCTTTTTCAGGGCTGTAATGAAGAATGCGGTGTTTTGAGAGGCACCGGAATCGTGACTTCAAAACACCAAAGGCCCTCTCAATGGTATTACGTGCTTTGGCGTGCAACTTATTGTAACGCACTTCCCTTGCGTTTGAAGGTTCAGCGACTGGCGTTAACAGCCATGGCTCCAATGGATATCCTTGGTCGCCTAACAACCACGAATCACTTTGCGTGTTATAGGTATTTGTGAGGTGCATACGTGTTGGGGATGTGGTCCAAATACCAGAATCATGGCAAGACCCGGGATATCTCGCGTTGACAGCGGTGAACAGAAGTCGATGATCACAAACCTGCCAAAAATGCAAATATATACATATGTATTAATAGAAAGATTGGTAAATAGTTTGTATAATATAGAACATTACGTACTGCTTCTACATTAAGGCTGTAAAATCCTTTCCGGTTCATAAACAGTGAGAGAGGAGTAGTGGCGTCTGTAGTTGAGGGTGAAACAATCCCAATATGGGTACAATCGATTGCGCCGATTGTCCCCTTGATCCCAAATTTCGTGTAAAATCTGTAAGAAAAAATTTATTTATTTATTTATATTTATTTTTATTTATTTATCTTACCCCTTCTTTGCATCTGACACATCCTGCGCGCTTGAAGGAAAACAAATTTCACTTCCCTTAACATCAACAATTAGTTTTGAAATAAAGTGCAGAGCTCTTGATACTGAGGATTGGCTCATAGAGAGCATATAATTATTCCCAACGCATTTTTGATACGAGCCATGCCCGTAAAAATATAAACTCGTCAGGAAACGCAGATCAAAAGGAATATTTGACTTCTGCACATCATGCGGCTCCAATTCACTTATCAGCAATTTACATAGCGATTTTGGGAATCGAAATGTGTTAATAAATGCAGTGTCTTGCATAGTAAAGGGATCGCTTTTGTCTCGCAAACCCTTTAAAATTTTTCTCCTACCTCCCGATTCCTCCTCCTCAACAATTGCCGCATATACAAATAATAATTCCTCCATTCTAATAACACTCAATTCTCAATATTTTAAAAAATTCAAAATATGCAAAACAAAACAAACACAGATGTTTTGTATTATGATGCCTGCTTTCACACGTCACAGATATTTGTGAGAATAGTGAGCATTTGAGCTTTTGAATTTTCGCCAGAATAAGGTAACCCTCACTACAGTGAGAAACATCATTGTAGTGAGGTTGGTGACTTTTGTGAGGGCATGAGAATAGGGCTGTTAGTTATTCCCTGCAAGCACTTCCATTTGACACCCTTAACGCCAAAAATTAATTAAATAAGTAAAATATCAAATTTATTAGTTTATAAAATTCAAAATTATTTAGGTGGCAACCACGCAAATTTTCCTTGCACTTCTAATTAATTTATACAAAGTAGTCAAATAACTTTCCACAAAAAATATTTAATTTTTGTTAAATACGAAATCTTTAAAAAATTGTTTTCAATTGGGTCTGGCAACACCAAAGTATGAATTTAGTCGGTAGATACCTAATAAAGGTGTCTGGTAACTAAAAATTAATAATAATTATTTAAGTAAAAAAAGGAAAACTTGTTGAAGTGTATAATAATATTTAATTTGTTTTTTGTAATATGTATACCATTTCCATTTGGATTTATTGTGTAAGTAGTGCTCTGGCCTAACCTTTTTGCCACCTTTGAGCTGTGCAAAAAATGTAAATTCAACACTCATGGTTATTAAAATGCCGTAATTTAGGATTAAAAATGTCATGCTGTTTTACATTATACAATCATAACAAAAACAAAGTGTACTGCATAACCATAATACTATAATGCTTTTCAAATAATGCTTCAAATTGATTTAGTGGAACTTTAACTTTTTTGTTTTGATTTAGTAATTTTTTTTATTGATTTAAATTTTTTCTTTTTAAATTTTACTTTTTTTAGTATTTTTTTTACCAATTTACTATTATTTAATGCTTAAATCTTCTTTTGTGTGTGTATGAGTGCTTTTAAGTAAGCGCATTACTTCTCAGTACCATATATGTATACATAAATATAAATACTCCTCATACATTTGTTTACACAACTGAATCGTCTACTCTGTTTTTTTATTAAAATTTTTATCACTTTTCAAGCACTTCTAAAGCGCTCAAGAGCTGCTATTTAAAACATTTAAATTTGAGTGAGTTGTGCTGAAAAGCTTAGTGAAATTGAGCTCAACGCTATTTAGCCTATGAATTCAAATTAATGAAATCCATTTAATCCAGACCCATTAAAAAATGATTATTATTATAAAATATCTAATTTTTTTAAATGGAATAAAGCCTTTGTGTGGTGATTAATTATTTATATATATATCTGTTTGCATATGGAACTGCATTAATACCATTTTTTTATACTCTTTTTTTTTAATTTTTTTTTTGCGTTAAACTTTGACATATGCACACATAAACAAACTTCTGCTAAAAGCGCAAAGCACAAAGCACTAAAATCTGCGAATTTGCAAACTTATCATTTGATTTGGTAACAAGCGGTTTATGACTAAATTATTAGTTAAATTTTTAATAACGAAGCTTTAATAAATATTATATAATTTTCTGTAAAAAAATATATTTTCTCAAAAGTTGTTTAAAATGCGTTAATTAGACGAATTCTATTTTTTTTTTAGATTTTTTGGTTTATGGTAAAGGCTTTATAAGCTTTTGAGAATTCTAAAAAAATAAGAACTTTTTTAGTCAGCAAACAGTAGGCTAAAAAATGATTAGCCACTTCAGCAACATGTTGCACAAGTATGTCTGAATTTTATCTATAGAAATTGTTTAGTTCTAACTAAAATTGAACTCACTTTCACTGTCAAACAATAAGCTAAAATGTGATTAGATGCTTCAGCAACATGTTGCACAACTCTTTTTGAATTTAGTGTACTGAAATTATTTCAAACTATATTGACACACACTTTCACTATCAGATATAAGCATTTTTATTATATAGTATTTTTTATATTTTTTTTAAAGCATTTCTATGCAGCTTTTAATATTTTTACGACATGTTGCGCAAATTCACAATAATTATGTTCGTGTTTTTATTGTTTGTAATAATATTGGTTCGAATATTTCAACATTAATAACTCCCATTTCATAATCTTAATTATTTTTCTATTTTCAATAGCCGCATACAAGTACATATAATATAAACTGTCTTAGATTGTTCTGCAACATGTTGCACAATTAATTTCGTGCTTTGTTTGCTTAAGTTAGTTACTTTTGAAAATGAAGATTGACATTAAGCATAGTAAGTTTTTTCTATATGTCCTACACTAGTGAATAAGTTTCTGGCATATTTATTCAGCGTTTAATATTGCTGCAACATGTTGCGCTGTCAAATAGTCTTTTTAATGTTTTTGTTAATTAGAGTAAATCTTCTTTTAATATAATATTTCAACATTAATCATTGTAAATTATTTCGCTGTTTTAAATAGCCACATATGTATATATAAAAAACTTTTTTCTGCAACATGTTGCGCAATGTGTTTTATACATATGTACATATTTTGATAAACATTTTTGCTTTAGAAAATATTAGGGTTGAGTATGGGCAAGTTTTTTTGTATATGTATGTATGTTTCAGGAATTTGAAATTTATTATTTTTTCAGCATTTTGCAAAAAGTTATGTTATTTTCATATTTTATTTTTATATATTTTTATAAATATTATATTATTTTTAATTGTTTAAATAATTTTTTCTTACACTATTTAGATGACAATGAACGTCTTGCGATTAAATTTCTATTAAAATACTTCAACTATACTATTCTTGTAATACACATAAACTCCATTCTGTCTGCAACATGTTGCTCAAGTTACTCCGTTGCCATTTTTAACATTTTTTATCTATTAAAGCCTTAAGGTTAACTCTAACCATAAAAATAAGTATTAACATCAATACTCAGCACTTTTTTCAAAATTTTTTTGTATAATTTTTATTGTTTTAGGATTTTTGCAACATGCTGCGACTGACATAATAAGTTTTTCATTATTACAAATAATTTTATTTTTATTTTTTTTTTTTGTTTTTCGTCAGTAATGATTGTCATTTCATTACCTAAATTTTTATTTTTATTAAAATTAATCACAAACAAGTTTATTAAAAACTATATTTTGTCTGCAACATGCTGCTCAACTTCCTCTACACGCTTGTTTGCTATTATTTGTATACTTCTAGAAGCTTTGGAATTAAGCGTAAGCATAAATAATAAGCTTTTCTATATATTCATGTCGTTCTCATAGATACATTATTGGAATATTTTTTACGATTTAGTGTTTCTGCAACATGTTGCGTTAAATCACAGTAATTTTTTCATTGTTCAAAATTATTTTTTTTTTTATTTTTTGTCATTTATTCTGTTAAAATATTTCAAATGCAAGTATATGTACAGTATATTTTGTTTGCAACATGTTGCTCAACAATCTTGGACTCATCCCAACACATTTTCACCAACATTTTTACTTTTAAAAGCATTTATATACATTGAAACCATAAAAAATAAGCATTTTTTTATATACTCAAGACTCTTTCTAACTTTTTTGGAACACTTTTTAATAATTTAGTATTTCTCCAACATGTTGCGAAGCACTAAAAATCATTTTTTCATTGTTTTAAATAAGTTTTCTTTTATTTTTTTGCCATTATTGAGTGCAACCTCATTAGCTTATGATATTTCCTCTTTTAAATATTTATAACAAAAATTTTTATTGCTTCCGCAACATGTTGCTCATAAACATTTCAGCACTTAAATTGAATAACTGGAGAAATTATGTGCCATCAATTAACTTTAAATCAAGCAAGACAAAACAGGTGAAAGTGTCATCACCCAAATGTGCCTAAAATTTAATAAATAGCATGTGTTGTAAACATAAATACATATATAAAAATTTCGAGAATAATAAATTTCTTTTAATTGCTTTGGCTGGCGTGGCTCATTTGCTGTGCTAACAACTAGTCATTTCATTAACCCAAATTGTCGACAACAAAAACTATGTATTTATGTGCTTATGCATTGCTAAGTGCCCCAAAACACAACAATGACAACAAACTGAAAGCATACATATGTATGCACAAACACATGCAAGTTAATACCACCAGTTCATATTACATGAACATATTCTTTATCTGTCATAAATATGTAACATGACACTTATGACCCATATGGTCCGTATTTAAACATTATATGTACTTTGCTAATACTGTCCGCCTTAGGTGGTCCAAAAATATAAATATATAATTGTAAGATGAATCTTTCCACTTGAAACATATGTCCTACATATGTCCTATCTCAAGTGGATTGTAGATATACTTCCTAGAATGTAAGATTAATATTTGTATCTAGGCTTAAGCAAAATATTGTATTTAAGAAAAAGATAATAAAGAAAACGAGGCAGTTGCCCGTGGTGACTCGAAAAGAAAACAAACTATTAATTGGCGATCCTGCCAGGAGTATCGTAAAACTCCTGTTGGACCAAAATGTAACAATAATATTCGGCGGTAACCATTTAAGGGGACAAAAAATCCCCGTGTTACCGTTTGAAAAACAATCAAGTATCCTCAATTGAGGAGAAAAGTAAAAACAAACAAATTTTGAAAAAACGCTAAGTCCAAAAAGAGACTGAGAGAATTTCGAGTGTGTGTTTGTGCCACCAATTGCCAATCGAACGCGCCACGTCTAAACGGATTACGAGCAAACAACAAGCAAACGTACGCGTTACAAAAAAAAAACATAAAAATTTTAAAACAAGAAACTATAACAACACATATAAAGTGATTTCAAAGATTGGATTGAAAAAAAACTCAAAGTGAACATTTGTGAAAATTTCAAAAAATAAAATAAAAGAAAGTGTGATCCACACTACAAACTACAACAGTTTCACAAATAAAGTGATTTTAAAATGTGAATTGAAAAACCAAAAAAAGTGAAAATTTTTGAAAATTTCAAACAAATAGAAGAAAGTGCGTGGATCTATAAACTATCCACATAAAAACAAATAAATAAAAAAAATTCTGTAAATCAGAAATTTCACCAAAAAACTGATTTCATTTAAACCTCGCACACGGCCGCCAACGACGACCATTGCACAACCAACCGCCAAAATTCAACTTAAAAAGCAACAGCAGCAGCAAAGTCAACAATAGCGCAACAGTAGTAACAGCAGCAACAGCAGCAATAGCAACAGTAACAACAGCAGCAGTAGAAGCAGCAACATAAAATTAGTTGTAAGTAAGGCTTATACATATGTATTTATTAATTAAATTAAGTATACAAATTGTTTATTGTGAGTATTAATTTGCTTCATGAAACTCACAAATACATATAGTATATAAAAAAGGGCAAACCCAAAAAATAACAATTATAAAAAAGAGGCGATAGGAATAAAGAATTTTTAAGAGATCAAGATAATTTTATAATTTTTCAAAATGGCAGTGAATACTCTTACTGTAGACGATATAGCTAGATTAATAGCTACACAAACCGCAAACTTTAGAACTGAGATAGCTCAGTTGAGTAATAGAATTAAAATTCTAACAGATGCGTCACACGTAATTGAGTATGAAACCCAAGGAATTAATGATTCCATAACATGTGACGAAAATTTAGACATAATAAAGTCTTTGCCAGAATTTTCCGGTAAATCTTATGTCAGCTGGAGAGAAGCTGCAAAAAATTCGATGAGCCTATATATTGAAGGTAGCAGAAGGTATTTTGGAGCACTAACTATCCTCCGAAATAAGATTGTAGGTAATGCCAATGATATGTTAACTAATCATGGCACAGTTTTGAATTTAGAAGCAATATTTGCAAGATTAGATTTTGCTTACGCCGACAGACGACCAATTCACGTAATTGATCAAGAGATGAGCGTTATGAGACAAGGATCGACATCCTTAATTGATTATTATAATGAAGTCAATCAGAAATTGACATTACTAATAAATAAAACTATAATGACGCACGGCACCAATTCAGATATTACAAAACAATTAAATATCAAGAATCGAGAAACCGCGTTAAGAACTTTTATAACTGGTTTAAATTACCCTCTAAACCAAATATTATTTGCATTAACACCTACCGATTTGCCAAATGCTCTTGCTAAAGCACAAGAACTTCATTCAAATCAAATACGATCGCAATTTGCTTTGCAATTTTCTAAAAACAATCATGAAATTGGTTCACGAAACAAGCCTCAAGCTAACCGAAGATATTCGAATTTTCAGAATATCTTAAGGTACCCCCAAATGAATAATAATTCATACCAAATGTATTCCAATCACCCAGAACCTATGAAAGTGGATCAATCAATCCAATTAATAAATAAACCCAGTCATGTGCAAAGAAACCAACCACATGTTAGGAGTAACAGGTGTAATTGGCAGACCAATTATCAGCCAACAAACATACCAAAAAGGTCAATTGAAAGTGCACAAATAAGCGCACAACCTCAACCAAAAATTCAACGAATTAATAATATTGGTGAGAACCATTTTTTAAGGGTAAATTCCGATTTGCCGTATGTTATTAAAACCGATACAAAAACTGGGCAAATCTTTAGAATTCTCATAGATACGGGAGCAACCAGCTCATATATACGGGCCGGAATTTATAATAATAAAAACATTTTAGTAATTAAGAAGAAGGTTAGAACCATTCATGGTTCGACCATAATAAAATATTTTCATAATATCAATCTGTTTGGTATACAGGAACGTTTTTATGAAATTAACAATTTAGAGAGCGATCTTTTAATTGGAATTAATTTCCTAAATAAAATCGGAGCGACAATTGATATTCCGAATAGAAAATTGATTTATAGGAATAATAAAACAGAGAAAATAAATTTTCTCAATGATTTAATTATACTAAACCCCTTGGGACAAAAAAGTCCTGAGGCACCCGTCAATAATAATATTAGCAAAAATGATACTAAGGATAGAAAAATTAATGAAGCAAATGCTCGCAACATTTTGAAAATAAATAATGTTGAAATTTCTAACGAAGTTGCTGATACGTATAACTATAATAACAATGAAAGGAAAGATATCAACATTCCATTGCTAAGAGAGGATGTTATTAAAATAATAAATAAAGCTCATCAAAACGTGAACATGGATTTACCTTTTAGAACAGATATTAAAGCAGAAATTAGAACTGAGGATGACAAGCCTATATGGTCCAAACAATATCCTTATTCTATATCTGCAAATAATTTTGTTAATAAGGAAATCGAAAGTTTACTCGTAAAAGGGATTATACGACATAGTAAAAGCCCGTATAATTCTCCCGTTTGGGTCGTTCCAAAAAAAGGAATAAATGAAGATGGTAGTCCGAAATTAAGACTGGTCATCGACTTTAAAAAAATTAATGAAAAAACAATAACCGACAGGTACCCAATGCCTAATCCCGAGGTGATACTTTTTAATTTGGGAGAATCAAAATACTTTTCCACAATAGATTTAGAGTCTGGATTCCATCAGATATTGATGGAAGAAAACGATATAGAAAAAACAGCATTTTCTGTAAATAACGGAAAATATGAATACCTTAGAATGCCATTTGGACTTAAAAATGCTCCAAGTATATTTCAGAGAGCAATGAATAATATTTTACATGAATTTATAGGAAAATTTTGTCACGTATATGTTGACGACATAATAGTATATTCAAAAACTCTAAAGGAACATATATCTCATTTGAAATATATAGTACAAACCCTCGAAGAAGCCCATATGAAAATATCTATAGAAAAATCTAAATTTATAGAAACCGAGGTGGAATTTTTAGGATACGTTGTATCCCATAAAGTTATAAAAACTGATCCCAAAAAAGTAGAGACAATAAAAAATTACCCATATCCCAAGACGTTACGACAACTTAGAGGATTTTTAGGATTAACGGGATACTATAGAAAATTTATAGGAAATTATGCAACAATAGCTAAACCACTAACAAAACACTTAAAGGGAGAAAATGGTAAAATATCGCAGTATATGTCCAAAAAAACAATTATTAATCTTGATCAAGAAGGAATTGTTGCTTGTGAAACCTTAAAAAAAGCGTTACAAGAACAAGTTGAATTAGCTCAACCAAACTTTGAGAAAAAATTAATTTTAACTACTGACGCATCTAATGTTGCTGTAGGTGCAGTCTTATCCCAAGAAGGAAGACCAATAACATTTATTTCAAAGACATTAAATACCACCGAACAAAATTACGCAACAAACGAAAAAGAATTATTCGCCATAGTTTGGGCATTAAAGACATTACGCCATTATCTTTATGCAGTAAAAAATTTAGAAATTCATACGGATCATCAACCATTAGCATTTGCAATGTCCGAAAAAAATCCAAATGTTAAAATGAAAAGATGGCGAGCTTTTATTGAAGAGTTTTCTCCAAAAATTATTTATAAACCGGGAACAACAAATGTAGTTGCTGACGCATTATCAAGACAAGTATTAAATAATTTAACTAGTTCATGTGAGTCGAGTGACTCAAGTGAATCACTAATAGAAACCCAACATTCCGCAGAAAGTAGCGATGAGTACCAAATTCATGAAACAAAAAAACCTTTGAATCATTTTAAGCAGCAGATAGTAATCGATAATGGAGCAAGAATTACTGTCTTAGAGACTATTTCTTCTTTTAATAAAAAACGTTTTTTAATTGAATATGACAGACCAGAAAATATAATTGGTATTTTAAAAGAATATATGAATCCAAAAGTAGTTACAGGAATATTTTGCACACCTGAAGTGCTATATGCAGTAAAAAACATTTTGAAGGAGACATTTCCCACGATAAAATTTCTATATACTAAACTATTCCCTAATGATATATGCAATAAAGAAGATCAAGGATCGATAATCGAGCAAACACATAATAGAGCACATAGAAATTATAGGGAAAATTTGGCACAAATTAGGCAGCAATATTATTGGCCTTTAATGATAAAACAATTTAAACAGTACGCAAAAAATTGTAGCATATGTAATAGTAATAAATATGAAAGACATCCGAAACTAATTCCAATAGGAGAAGCACCAATACCAAACAAAGAGGGAGAACAACTCCATATAGATATTTTTTTCGCACAAAAGCTTAAATTTCTTACATGTATAGATTCATATTCCAAATTTCTAATCGTAAAATATATAGAAGACAAATCAAATTTAGAAGAAAAAGTTTTGGAACTGTTACAAACATTTCCAAATGTTAAAAGTATAGTTATTGATAATGAACCAGGCTTAAGTACGATACAGTTCAAGTCTTTAATGGAAAGGATTAATGTGCAAATTTATTATTGTACACCACGCCACAGCACAAGTAATGGCCAAATAGAAAGAGTTCATTCAACACTGATTGAAATCTCCAGATGTTTAAAGCAAGAACACAGCTTAATTAGTAATTTTGAATCAATTATGAGAGCAGTTCAACAGTATAATAAAACAATTCATTCTGTAATAGGTAAACAACCTTGCAACATTTTATTTAATAAAGAGCCTCACGAAAATATGAAAAATGTGTTACAAAATGCTCAAGAGAAAATGCTAGAGCATCATAACAAGAAAAGGCTTCAGAAAAGCTATAAAAAAGGAGATATTATTTATGAAAAAATTTATGGGGAAAGAAATAAATTGAACCCCAAGTACAAAAGACAAGTAGTATTAGAAGATTTAGGAAATACAATTAAAATACAAAACAGAAACAGAATAATACATAAAGATAATATCAAATCTTAAATTAATATGCAAGAAAAAGAAATTTTTGTCTAAAAGTTGTCACATTTAAAAAGACTTCAATCAAAAAAATAATTATAAGTCAAAGATAATATAAAATGTATCTAGGAGTCAAATTTAAATAAATTGTACATATAAATTAAGATTTTAAAATGGAACTGTTTAAATTGATAAAATAGTCAATAGCCTCACGTACTATATCCCTTTGAATCGGGACGCTTCAATTTAGAGGTGGGGGAGTTAATACCACCAGTTCATATTACATGAACATATTCTTTATCTGTCATAAATATGTAACATGACACTTATGACCCATATGGTCCGTATTTAAACATTATATGTACTTTGCTAATACTGTCCGCCTTAGGTGGTCCAAAAATATAAATATATAATTGTAAGATGAATCTTTCCACTTGAAACATATGTCCTACATATGTCCTATCTCAAGTGGATTGTAGATATACTTCCTAGAATGTAAGATTAATATTTGTATCTAGGCTTAAGCAAAATATTGTATTTAAGAAAAAGATAATAAAGAAAACGAGGCAGTTGCCCGTGGTGACTCGAAAAGAAAACAAACTATTAATTTGCATAAGCAACTAGCCATAAAATAGTAATGAACATTTGTGTGAGCCACGCTGCGCTGCTTTCCGCCCATAAATTTGCTTGAAACATACACACATATGCATACATGTATGTATATATATTATGTGCGCGCATGCACAGTTAAGTATGTTTGTATGTGTGCGCATAAAGATAATTTTACCAAATTCTTAGTTTGTCAACAGTGATTGCCTTAATTGCCGTGTGAATGCGCTCGAGCAGAAGCGAGCAAACGCCAGCGTAAAGACCCCGCAACACCCTCGCACACACGAAGTGCTGTGGTGCTGCTGTTGGGTGGCTAGCAGAGCGTTTAAATAGCGCTTGCAGCAAGTGTCAAGTACAGTGCGCTCTAGTTGGGTGTATATTACAAGCTGACTGCCTGCGGATGTATGTGTGTGTGGAAACTACTTTAAAATGCCGTCACTCTGGCAGCTTCTCACTGTCCAACGCCAGACGCCTGCAATTTATACGTATTTACGTGTTTGTGTGTTTGTGCTTTCGCTGAGCTGCTTATTTCCAAATGTCATATGAAATGTGCAGCGCGCATCGGAAGTGCCACAAACAACAAAAATATTACATACATACATACATATATACATATATTTTCGTATATGCATATGTAGCGCAACATAAATTCATACCAACAATTTATTTGTGTCCTTTACTCTTCTGTTGCTGCTGCTGCCACTATTAATTTTTCATGGCGTCAACTCGCTATTTTAGAGAGTTCTCATCTAAAAATGCACTCGAGGGCGTGCCACTGACACACAAGCTTACAAGCACTGCATATATACATATATACATGTTATTATGCGCTTAGTTTTGTTGGTGTGTGGCGCATTTTGTCAACCAGCAACTGTCAAAGTGCCGCAGCAGCAGCAACAGCAGCCCCGCTGATTCACTCAACTCCACTTCAGCTCACTCCACTCCACTTGACTTGCCTGCTCCTTGCTTAAGCGTCATGCTGTGTCGCAGTCTCTTACGTTTTCAGGGTTTGATCAACAAGATCTTTTAGCTGCAGCAGCAGCACTTCATTTGTTTTTTTTTGTTTTTTCTTCTTACTTTTTGACATTGAAAGTAAATTGGCTGCTGCAGCGCAGCATGTAAAAATTAAATTAAGAATGAAAAGTAAATCATGTAAATCATTGGAACATACAGCCAACAGTCGTCGAGACAATGACATTTTTAAATTGAACTGCATTTAGAAGTTGACAGCAGATTATATGCGTCGGTTAAGCGGTGAACTCAAGTGGCTATGAAAGCATAATAATTTCAGCGAAACTCAAGTGATGTGAGGTTGTGAATGAGAAGTGCTCAGAAAGTGCAAAAAAAACTTAAAAAAATTAAGCAAATAAGTTATTTAGCTGAAAAGCTATTTAACTGTAAATTTTGGAAATTTTAGTTTTTGGAATATTATTCTTCATTGGACCTTAAAATATATATCGATTAATAAGAAAAATTGCGGCTTTGGAAAAGTAACTTTTATTTTTCAAACTTCGCTCGAGTGGACCATTGAAGAAATCTATAAAAGTTACTAAGCCTAGAGCATTTATTTCTCTTTATATACTTACATAATTTTGGCTGTTGAAATTTTAATTTCTGTTTAAGATCGCAACGCTTAAAACTCTCTTGCCTTTTATGACTTGGCTAATTCCTCTCGATCGCGGAATGCGCCCCTCGCGTCGGTTGGGCGGGAGGAGGGTAATCGTTGAGTATTATTATTATTATATATCATTACTAAGCGATTCCAATACTCTTCGAGCGACCACAAATATGAGTATCGTATTCACAACTCTCGAACAATCGATAACTTTGAAAGCTTTTCAGATCCAGAGTATAATATACGAATATGTGATATCCAGATCTCCGTTTAAGCATTAAAAATTATGCTATAAACAATTTCTGTCATCTAACTAAGAAACCTACTATTTTTTTACAAAAATTTTCAATGTAAATTTCACTTCCAATTGTCAGTTTTGACATCTCTCGAACAATGCTTGTCAAATACATATGCCGATCCATAAAATAAGATACGAAAAAGTGATCCCAAATCTTTAGCACAGGCATCTTTAGCATAAGCACTTTCTGGCCTGATACGAAGGAAAAATCGGGATCCCACATTAAGCATCAAAAGTTAGCTTCTAACCAGTTTCCGTCATTAAACTAAGAGACCTATACTTATTGGAACAATTTTCATTGTAACCATGACTTCCAATTCCCATTCTTGACTTCTCATGAACAGTCAATGTTTGTCGAAGCTGCCTGATCCCAATCGCAAGATAAGAAAAGATAATCCTAAATCTTGATCATTAAAATACGTTATTATCTAAGCACTTTCTTGCCTGATACCAAGCGATCTACCACTTACAAATTTAGTTCTTACTTCGCAACTAACTCACATAACTTGACTTCTCCTCCTTCGACTTAATTAATCTAAATCACTTTCTACTCTAACTTAAGTTAGAAATCATCAAAGGGATAGCTCGATAGTGTGGTCTTTTGCAAAGTTAAATATCCATTCGCAAGCAAAGTATAGCAATCCTATGGACACTTTTTACCAGATCTATAAGATGATTTTTAGATATAAAATAAAGGCTTCAGCGCTGAATTATTCACCTGTATTCAGAAATAAAAATTTAGTCACAAAGTTCTTTTTGAATTCTTCAGATCGACTCATTTATTAGCTGATCCCGCTACTATTGGTTATACTAACCGTCACAATACCGGATATATATCTGTATAAGAACTGTCAATACGACAGTATTCAGCAAATTATTTCACAATATTATTAATTTCCTCAGATCGACCCATTAAAAAAAAAAACCTGCGACTACCGTTATACTAACCGTAACAATACCGGGTTTATACCTGTTTAAGAGTTATCAATACGGTAGTATTCGGCAAATTATTTCGAGAATATTTTTGGATCTACAATAACAACAAAGAGCTATTGATTTTATATCTCAGCACATCATTTCTGCACTTTATAACGCTTCGTGATCTGGTACTGAAAGCTATACAATTAAAGCCCAACCCAACGGCTCGGGAAGAAAGCTTTGGACACTTTACATTACACTTAATATTACACCTGCAATAAAAACTCATTCGATTTCGCTATATCCAGCCGAGGTTTACGTGTTACCACTAGTCTCTTAGACGAATTTTATTAACCCACCCATCAACGAGCGGAAAACTCTGTTAATTTAAAGTTTATACTTCCCAGACAGCGAAATGCGCTGACTCAGCATTTGCCAAACGGCCAAAAGTTGCTGACTCAGGCACACAACACGCACACACACGCACACACACGCACGCAGTCAACCCGGCAAAGATCCAGCCGTTCATTAAGAGTTTCTGCATTTAAGCAAAGTTCACGAGTCAAATACTGCACCGTTGGAGACATGCGCCCATATTTAGGTGTTTGTTGCTGTGTGTAGTATGTTTTACGATTGTCGGCGCAGCAACAAAAAAATACACATCAATTTACGCGCCAAGTGAAATGCATGCAACATTCAACTTGACTACCCACCCCCACACCCACCGCTAAACGGTGCCAACTACAGCGCGCTGCTCACGAGCGTAGTGTGCGATTCATCTTCAGAACTTCTTAGACGTTGTCGGACGTCGTCTCTCTTTATTTGTAGTCATCAAGTTGTCGCACTCGAAAAAGTCGCGTCGGTGGATGCGCTGGAAGTGTATTGCATTTAAAAAGCTGCAATTTCTTACTCTGACTGTCACGTATAATGATGTGGCTCCATATATACATATGTATGTATGCATGTCAGTCGGTATATCATGCTTCATGGTTTGCTGAAAAAATTATGACTACATTGCTCTCGTTAATGTGGCCATCATTTTTTTGTGTCGTCTTTGCAATTTTTGTGTTTGTGTATATGCGCTGCTTTCCATTTTACCGTTTTTGGTTTCCTTTTTTGCCATTTTTGCTTTCCTTTTTTGTGGACTGTTCATATAAGTATGTATGTATATACGCTTTTGCGATTGATAGCCTTGCCCTGTTGCTTTTCTCGTACCCTTTTTAGCCACTTCAGCTGTGCTGATCGTAAACAGTTCGGCTGTCTGCTTAGTCTGTTGAATGATGAAATAATTTTGTTATTTAGCTGCGGAGTGGGAGCTGCGCGAAAAAAATTAGATTTAAAGTGGAAAAGTAAGTGCTCTAGCCAAAGTGATATAGTGTGGTGGCATAGCATATGTATATGGATATAAAAAATAGTACGGAACGCAAGGGAATATTTTGTCGATGGCTAGTTTTGGAGCATAAACATTTCCAAAGGAAGCTTAAAAGCAAAAAACCCATACTTCAGATGAGTTTTATTCTCCAAACCTGCTGTCAGCTGCCGCACTGGCCCCTTAAGATGAACCTTAGAACTTAGGTTAAGCTTTGATTTGGAAAAACAAAAGTAAGGCGCCAGTATTGGATATGATTCCACAGATTCTTTAATACAAATAAAATAAATGCCAGTCAAAAGGAAAAGTTTTTTTCTGAATTTATATTTTTAATTTTTTTCATCCTTAAAATCCAAAAAAAATATATATATTTTATCTATTTCCTATTTTTTTTAATTATAATAAATTAATTTTTTTTTACTTATAAAAAAATCATTATTTTATCCATTATAATAAACTTACTTAAATTTAATTTTTTTTAAGATTTTTGAAAATTTTTTGGATATGTATAATTTATACAAAAAAAAAAATTTTAAAAAATTATTATTTTTTTATATTTATATTTTTCCATCCTTTAAATAAAAAAAATATATTATGTATTTTTTATGACTTTATTTGGTTTTTATTTGAAGAAATAAAGAAATATAAATAAAATAATCAGAAGCTTATTTTGAAATAATAATTTTTTTAATTATAAAAAAATAATTATTATTTTGAAAAAAGAAATTATTTTTGAAAAAAAATTATTTTTTTTAATTATACTAAATTTATTTAAATTAAATTTTGTTTTTCAAAATTTTTGAAAATCTTTTGTGATAAATATTTTCAAATACCAGTAGGGAAAAATAAAAAATTCTATGAATTTATAAAAAAAATAAAATTTTTAAATTTTGCATTTATTTAATACTTTTTCCACATTTCAACTTCCACCCTTCATTAAAAATCCCCCACAAAGTAAACATAAACTTATTCTCATTTACCCAACTACTTTACATCTCCCTCCTAACAGTTTTTAATTAAGCACATGTAAATAAATGATTTCGTAAATTATTTGTGCAAACAGTGCGCTCCATTGTTGGTTTGTTTTTTTTAGCTCCCTTTCTTTTGCCAAGTTTTTCTATCTTTTTCCTCGCTTTTCCAGCCAGCAAAGTCAATAAATCTTGTTGGTGCAGCAGCAGCAGCATCATTTAAACAACCAAGATGCGCATTTCTTCTGCTCACTTCGTTGGCATGTGTTTAGCTTTCCCTCAAGTTTCTTCACGCTTTCTTTAAAGTAAACACTCTTATGCAGCTTATGTGGCTATGCATGTTGTTGGTATTTACTAATACCAATGCATGTCCGTTGCTGTCAAGTTGCCGTCGTTCGCGTGACAAACGTGGCACAACATTGATAGATTAAATGTCAACCAAATCACAGATAGCTGTGGAAAATTTATTGAATTCATTAGCGCTGGCGGAGAGGAAATCAGTATAGGGCATGTAAGCGAACTGTAGTTGTAAGTGTTGGGTTCACATACATATGTATGTTGCAACCAATGATATTTGAAACTGATTTATGCTCCCATTGTGGCCTCTTAAATATTTAAATTACATTAGATATATTTGCTAAGCATCTCTCTTTTTATTAAAATGTACTTTACTAATAAAAATGTAACTTTTTTTTTACTTTCAGGTAAGTGTTCTACACAATGTGCCACTAAAATCGGAGAAAGGTCGAAGAAGGCGGTTAACAAGTAATTTTTACCAAAAATTAAATAAAAAATTATTTGAGGAACAAAAATAATATTTCTTACAGCATGCACCATCTAAAATTTTAAATAATTTTTTGAATAATATTCAAGCCACCTTTCTTGGCCTCAGCAGAATTACCTCTTATTTTAAATTTTTTTTTACATACCCTTCAGAGTCCAGTTTGGACAGTATATTCATGATTTCGGCTTTAAAGTTAGCTTGAGCTCATCAATGTTTAAAGTATTGCTGTCGTTGAGTTTGCTTGTGAACTATTACCACAAAATGTGGTTAGGGGAAGTCAAATATGGAGGTTTGGAGGTATTTTTTCAAACATTTCTTGAAAGATATTCGATTCTTGACGATTTATTGCCAACGAATTTGTACTTTATTTGTCCAAAAGAGATCAAATCAATTATTTTTTCTTAATTTCTACACGCTCTTATGAACTTTTAACGCTTTTTGCATTCTTTCTGTGCAGACAGCCCTTTTATACGAAAATCTGGTCGTACTCTCTGTTGCTGTTCCAAGTTTTCATTCACATACTGAGAAGCGTCTATAATTCTTATCCGAACAGAAGCGTCTTACGGAATTATTTTTAATATTCTAAAAGTGTAGGTTCTGTATATAACGTCATTCAAATGACCTCTACTGTTTCGTTTGCCTGAACCAATTCGATGAACCCAATATACGAGTACTTTTTCGATTAAATCAAGCACGTTTAGCACGTTCAATATTGACTACTAAAGTTCTAAGAAAGTCTGGTTTACTCTTAAACACCAATGATTTCAAATAAGGCCACAAGAAGTAGTCTAATGGTGTTAAATCACAACTTCTTGTAGAACATTCAATGTCAAAATTTCTTAAAATAATCGAATCTCCAAAATTTTCTTGCAAAAATTCAGTTGTCGCGCATGCTGTGTGGCACGTAGTCCCATTCTGTTGAAACCAGTAGTCGTCAAGATCAACTTCTTCCAATTCCGGCCATAAAAAGTTGGTTATCATCAATCTATACTGCTAATGTCACCAGCTTCATTTAGAAAGAATTACGGACCGAAGATTCTAACACAATTTAGGTGAATGTAAAAGTGGTTCATGAATATTTTGTGGGTTTTCTTTTCACCAAAATCGTCAGTTTTGCCTATTTACCGCACCACTCAGATGAGCCACATCAGAGAAGTTGATTTTCTTAAAAAACTCGTTATCGTTTTCATTTTGTTCCGAGACAAAATTAGCTAATTCACGACGTTTACGGTGGTCTAAGGACTTCAGTTCTTGAGTGAGAACAATTTTATACGATTGCAGCCCAAATTCTGCCTCAAAATACGCCAGGTTGTGGTATCATATCAAAGCTATTGGAAAACTCGGTAGAATTTGAGATGTCATGTTAACCAACTCAAAAAAAGTAGTTTCTAAAAGCAGGCATATAAAGTTTTGTCGTCCTAAACACCTTTTCGCCTAAATGTATGCTACAGCAAATCCAATATTGCCTGTATTTTGCATGATACACTCCTAAATGTATACTATAAAATTGAGAATACCTTTAATATTAGAATACAAATACTTTTTGGGCCTCTAGATTTAAAACAAATTTAATAGTACATGTATATCTATATTTATATGTATGTATATATTATGCGTATATACATACACATATACATATATAAAAATCTATATTTTTGTACATATGAGGGCGACATCTGCCGCCCTATTTCCCATCAATGGAGCCGGAATGGAATAAAATAAAAAATACTAATGGCCACTGCAGGAAAAGCATGCTTTTACTTGTCACATCAGCACATTTGAAATGATTGCATAAAAATTAATAAAATTTAAGCACCCACTTTGTGAGCACAAGAGAAAAAATTGAACGTAAAATGAATTGTCAACAAATGGCAGCGGAAGACGCAGAAATAAATATTTTGCAAACACAAGAAAAAAAGAAGAAAAAAAAAAACAGCAAAATCAGCAAACGCAATAGGAGTTCACGAAAAAATCACTGCCAGATCGAAAGGGGCGATAACAGTTTAAGAAATTTGAGCATCACTGTAATCCGAGCAGTCAACATTAAGTAGGTGAGC
Source organism: Bactrocera dorsalis (assembly GCF_023373825.1). Classification (NCBI taxonomy): domain Eukaryota; kingdom Metazoa; phylum Arthropoda; class Insecta; order Diptera; family Tephritidae; genus Bactrocera; species Bactrocera dorsalis. The sequence continues at coordinate 93,682,124 of NC_064303.1, forward strand.
TGAGTGCCTGCACATACATACAAACATACAATTGCTTGTCGCCTGGCTTCAAAGTATGCATGCAGCACTTGAACGCAGTACAACAACTACAACGTAAGCAGGCGTTGCAAGCGCTTCACAATGTAAAGTGGCCAATTTCGGTGGCGACAAGTGAAAAATACACATAAAATTTAATATGCGAGGGAAAATTCCCGGCGCACATGCACATAAATATTTTCGAGTGCGAGTATGCTGCGTGTGTGTATGTTGGTGTGTTGCGTCAAGCGACAGGAAATATTGCTGTTTTTCTCAAATAATTTTCCTTTTCGCACACGCTGCGGTCCATTGGCGTTGCCGTTGATGCTGTCGCTGTCGCTTTGTGTGCATAGGAATTCGATGACCATCCGGCAGATGGACGAGCGAGCATGTCGTGTATTTATTGTTATTGGCGACATTTTCCGTTCGTTTTTTTTGCGCTTGCACTCTTTGCTGAGTAATGTGAGCAGAAATGCGAATTCAATTGAATATCATGTTTGCCTGCGCGACAAGTGTGTAAAAATGTGCGAGCGTCAATGTGAATGCGTCAATGGGAATGCTGCTTGCATGAGTAGAAAATGAAAATTTCCGTGCAATATCAATAAAATGGCAAGTGAAAAACACACACACACACACGCACATACTTGCGTAATCGTACAATATATTCTTTTGCTTGTTGCTGGCCAACAGCAAAAACACACACTTCTCCACGGTCGCTTCACTGCTTTGCTTCTTCATCGCCATCATCTGTGGCAGCAGCAGTAGTAGCTCGAACATCAGCATAGCCATCAGCAGCAAAAGCGATGCGTGAAAGCATCACGAATCGTCTTTTCCATTGTTATGAGCCAAGCTGCTTGTAAAAAAAAATAATACTCTTACAAACATGGCATGCGATTACAATTCAAGTTGATCGTCGCCAATGAACAACGAATTAAAGCAAAATCACACACAATTCGTTGCTCTTTTTTGTGTATAATGAAAAAGAAAGTACCATCAACACGCTTAAATGACCAGCGAATTGCTTGCTTTTGGTATGTGTGTAAGCGTGCGCAGACATAAATAAAGCAACAAAAAGCAGCAGTAATATATTGATACGCATTTATAGCAATGAAATTGCAGACTCTTTCAAATCATGCAGTCATGTTGTTTAAAGTATGGCAACTCCTCACATTCGTGCATTACAGTGTACATTGATGGACCCTGTACGAATTTTCACTATATGCGAATTGTTATTGTTATGTATTATGTGTAAATAACTTCAATCTTTATTTTAAAGTGCTGATGGCAAGTGCAAAAACAATTAGACCACTATTGGTTCAAAAACAACTAGTTGCAATGTATTGTATAATGGACCAGTTAGCTTTCAAAATGAATGTGGATACAAAGAGAAGTTAACTTCGACTGCACCGCAGCTATAATACGGCATGAATTGGTATATAAATATCTTTTTCTTGATTTTGAACGTTCAGTTTCTATGACAGCTACATATGTGCTATAGTACTCCGATCTAAACGATTTCTTCAGCCTATGCACTATTGTATTAGACAATAATCCTGGACAAATTTCTCTAAGATATATCTTCAAATAAAAAAGTTTTGCATACAAGAACTTGATTCCGTACGGTCAATTTCTATGACAGCTATATGCTATATTACATCGATCTAAACGATTTCTTCGGAGATTGCAACTCTAACTTAGAAAATAATCCATGCAAAATTTCGGGAAGATACCTAGTCAAATAAACAAATTTTCGATACAAGGAATTGAGTTTTATCGGTCAGTTTGTATGGCATCTATATGCTATAGTAGTCCGATCTGAAAACTTTCTTTAGAGATTTGTAGGTTTCCCTAGAATAATAATCTATGCCAAATTTTTTGCAGATACCTTTCCAAATTAAAAAGTTTTTCATATAAGGACTCAAAGTTGATCAATCAAGACCAAGTTGTTGTATGAAAAACATTTTTATTTGACAAGATATCTGCATGAAATTTGGTATGGCTTATTTTGTATGGCAATGCAACAATATCTGAAGAAATTTTTCCGATCGGTTCACTATAGCATATAGCTGCCATACATACTGAACTATCAAAACTAAGCTCTTGCATAGACAACTTTTTCATTCGACGAGATATTTTCACAAAATTGGACACGAATTATTTTTCAAAGAAACACTTCAATATATGAAGAAATTTTCTTAATCGGCTCACTATAGATTATAGCTGCCATATAAACTGACCAATCAAAATGAAGTTCTTGTATAAAAACTTGCCTTGTGAAGGGTATTCTAGCATCGGTGTAACCAAATTTAACCGTTTTCTTGCTTTTACTTTCATTTTTCCTTAAATAAATTTTTTTTTTCAAATAAAATATTGTAACCTTAAAAATTCGACCAGTGAATTTTGGTCAACGCCTGCCATTTTTAATTATCCTGCAATTATTCTTTAATAATGCTTATTAATTTTTAAAAATTAAAAAAAAATGTATTTTGGAACTTTCACATATTTTTTTCTGACCCGATTTCCTACAGGGCATTCATATGTAGTACACATCTCCACACTTGTTACATACAAATATTACAGTGAAAAAGCAATAAATTCGCATTAATGTCAATTGATGCGATTGGCGCTTAATCAAAGCGGCGAGTCAAAATATTTTTCGAGAGTATAACTGAATTTTCGCTAAATTTTTGTAATAAAGAAAAGTACTTTTGTGCGATTTTTTTTTCTTAAATTATTCGTGATTTTAGTGAAAAAGCTGCTCAGGCTTGCCTAAAATACCAGTACTTTTTGCCTAAGCATCGCCTTTCACATTTAATTAATCATATTTTTATGAATTCCTTCACAAACTACAAAGCAGACCACAAACAATTACGAGTTTTCATTAGTTTTGGCAAAATTTCCATATAAGTGCTAACCACAAATGCAAATTTCATGGCTAAAAATGATTAATATTTAAACACAGCTAAACTGCTATGTGGTTGTATACAGTTATGTGGTAGAGGGTTGACACTTCAAAATGTCCTATAAAATACGTGAAAACTCACCACAGCACAACATGTGACATGCAACACGCTGACAGTGACATTTGGCTTACGAATGTATGTGTGCGGGTATGCAAGTGTCAGCAGCTGGCGAGCTTAAGCGGAAAACAGCGAGCGCGGCGACCACTTTCCACTTAATTTAGTCAACAACAACAATTAAAAAAATAATAATAACCTACAAAAGTGCCTAAGTACTTGCAACATGCAGAGACGTAGTGTATTTCGTAATATATGCACATTAGTAAGGCACGTCGCCGCTCTTCAGCGCCGTCCAAGCGTTCGCAAACAAATGTCAAGCGTAAAAGTAGTAACAAAAATAATTAAAATATTTCACAGCAACAACAAGCAAGCACTCAAATCAAGGTACCTGCATGTTGCACGTACGCGTATGCGTGGGTGCATGCAACAGACAGCGCAGCTACTATATGTACATATGTGTGTACGGTAAGTGCTCATTCAGTGCTCGTCAGATATACATATGTACATACTACATATATTCATTTTGATGAGTGCAAAGCGAATAAGCTGCTGTACTCGAGCACATCCTGCCACTCAGCGGCATACAATGTTGCATACGCACATTTGTGCTACGCCACGCCACAATTAATTGAGAGCAAAGCGTGGCTCAGCTGCTGGTTTGGTTATTTGGCTTATGCCGTCATCGGGCAGCAACTGCCCGACTTTGGTTTAACGGCCAGCGGCTTGCACAAATGAGCGGCTTAAGCTTTATACCTGTGCGCTGAGTGTGAATGTATGGGTGTGTAACTACTATATACGCTTGGTATGCCACGCAGTAAGATGAAAGAGTACAAAGTTGAAGTTGTATATAAGACGTTGTGGAGATGATTGTTGATTTCCGCTTCGATTTTTCGGAAAAAATTACACTGAGTCACCATAAGTAAATGCGGTTATGTAATTAAAAACATATTTATTTACTAATTACTAGAGAAAAAGCTGCAGATCATTTCGGACTAGTTTATAACAAGGTAGCTCGGTACTAGTTACTTTAGAGTCAGTTTTGTAACTAGTTTAAATGTACTTTAAAATAGCTTTGGAGTTATAATTAAATACACTGCAAATCCTTTCCGATTATTTGCTAACAAAAGAGTTGATGACTAGTTACTTTAGGGTGAGTTTTGTAACTAGTCTAAATCGACTTGAAATAGCTATAAAGTTAGAATTAAACATATTATTTTCGTTTTTTTTTCCAAATATGAGCGACCATTTCAACCTTTCAAAAAAGGTTAAAATCTTCCAAAGAGCCACTGAGCGCCCATACCTAGTATATTACAGCTACTTGTGTTCTTCTAATATAGACATACATATGTAGATACATACTGCATTACTGCAACATCATACTTACATGCATGTTTGAATATAAGTATGTATGTACATATCAAAACCCCGCCACAGAGGCGCACTTATTTCTATTTACTCTTGCTGACATTTAAATAATTTCTCTAGTGTTAGCATTTTAATTATTAAATGTACATCACATACCAATACACACCCACATACTTATGTCGCACTCACATTTTCGTACCCCTCCCTGCACCGCTAAAAATTTATCTGCATACAAAGGCATAAAGTGTGGACTATATTCCACAACCGCGTAGAAGAAGAAGACTGGGTGACGCCAAAACCAACTTCTGTAGTGAACGCTCACAGTAGCAGCACATGAGAGACATTTAAAAAAGATTAAGCAGCAACAATAAATACAAAGAAAAACTCAAAAAAGTAGAACGAAATGGCTTCAAGAGCCACCTTTGCAAACCTCCATATGTACATACATACATATGTATTTATGCGTCACACCGCATCGCCTTGCTACTGGACCCACTCACTTACTTGCATGCACATGCACACACACACACCCACATTTGGTTGATATTTTAATTTGAAAGTGAGGCCAGCTATCCGCATGTGTGTGGACAACTAAGCCGCACACATGTCAGTTCCGTTTCCACTCCAAAAGTTTGTTTGCTTGTATGTATGTATGTAAGTAGCACTTTTGTATTTGTGTAGGTAAGTCAGTCAGACGTCGGACAGATCCTTGCGTGCGTGCTACCTGCATATTGTGTATGTATAGCTCAAAAGTACAGTTTTTCTATATAAATATACACATATGATTCTATATGTATATGCAATTTCGCTCGTGTGTGTGTGCACATTCTGCGGCTGTGAAGACATTAAACACTGTCAACAGCACGTTTTTAATTCACCGGCATTCAGCAGCAGCAGCAGCAACAACAACCACATGCCACAAATACAAAAGCGAAAGAAAAAATCACAAAGATAAATGTAAAACGAATAAATAGCAGGCGGATTGCGGCACAGGATGAGCGTGTTAAAGTATGTGACAGCGTTAAAATATAAACGCAAGTAAATACACGTGAAACGAAAGTGAAATGGAAGTGAAATGGAAATGAAAATGAAAATTGCAGCCCACAGGATGTGAGAAAATAGAAATATTATTGAAGTTAGCGCTAAAAATATAGCGCGGAAGTATTTAAGCGGAATTTCTAGTGAATTTCAGTATAAAGTTGAATATTACAGTTAGTTTGCGCTGACTTTTTGCACCGAGGGTCTTTCAATTTCCAAAAAAATTCTGCGTATGATCAATTTATTCTATTTATTTTATTAGACCCAAAATTTTTTGTTCTGAAATGACTGAATTTCCATGAAGAAGTGCAAAGGATATCAAATTTATTTCTATTTATGTTATTCAGACCGGAAATGTTAAATAAAAATACATACTCATTGGTTGGTTACTGTTTCACTTGTCCATTAAATACGACAATACCTTTAGAAATTCAAGTGTAGAAAAGAGATGTATTTGTAGATTGAAAACGATCACAAATCTGTCTCGTAAAGAGGATTTCATGTATGCAATATACGCCTAGCTGGAAAATTATTAGTTGAAATCAATTAGTTATACCGAAAAGTTCAGAACATTTTAATAAATAAGTGTTTCATTTCCTCATAAAATTGGGTAGTCGAAAAAGTCTTTTCGTATTTTGTCAATAGTTGTCGTTGCAGTCGTATATCTCCAGTGCTACCAATCACTTTGTGTCATACCATATAGTGTTGAAAAGCTGAGATTTTAATCACTTAAATTTTTCGTATGCTATAAAACGTTTATTCGATAGTTAAGCCTTAAAATATTGAGCGTTTCACTAGTTCATAAATTAATAAAATGTTGAGAAGGCTCAAAAACAAGAAATTAGTACCTTTTTTGTTCATAACGAAGATATCTTCAATAAATCGAAACGAGTTCCTATTATTATCACGTGAAAAGTATTTCACTAGTTTTCAACAGTAAAATGATGGTTTCAAAAGCAATTTTGAGTAGTGTTTCACTTGTTCAAAATGTAATACAACAGTGATTAGATTATGAGTGTTTCACAAGTTCATACCAAATACTGGAATGCGTGTTTCACTTGTTCATAAAAAATAACTCCAGAATTGCGAACAAGTACTTCTTTCTTATAAAAAACAATTGTTACAAACTCTGGTTTGAAAGAAGTATGTCTCTATGTAATAAAAAAGTAATTTCTTTAGATTATTTCGAATGCTGCGCAAGTTTAATTGATTTTAATTGTTTCAAAAACAATATTTATTTATTTTTTGCATTGACACATTAAAATCATCAATTTACTGTAGTAATTTGCCACAAAAATGTTAAAAAAAATCAACTGTAGTACAAAACTACTATGTGTTTCACTTGTTCAATAAATCATTTCCTCGAAAATCACTCAAAAAAGTGCAATAAATCTATTTGATTGTTACTCTAACTGGTATTAATAGGTGTTCCACTTGTTCAATAGAACTTTTTTCAAAAAAGCACTCATAATTTTAAAATTTTAATAAATGGAAACCTTTTAATATATTATATATTTTACATATCTGTTTATATAGTTTCGTCAGACGCAACTTATTACCGTTATTTTACCTTAAACCAAACTCATTACCAGAACTGCACTACTTCCTTGAAATAAATAACAAAATCAAAAGAGTAGCCTCAATTAAAAGAGCAGATTTAAAAATTTACCGCACATCCTGTGTACTCACAAACTTGTTAATCCTTATTAAAAGGGGCAGGCACAAATAAAGACAAAATCCTTACACAATACAATTCCGTGTGGAAAAATTCCGGCTTTTGCCCCATTTCGCCTAACACAACACGCAAATGACTTGACTGCAACACTACTCAACATGCATTACATATACATAAAAATACATATATACTAGACTATAAACAACTAGAAGTTTACAGGATGTGGAAGCTAGGCAAGAAATGAAGAGCGAAAAAAAAATTCGCTTCAACGGAAACTACACAGAATGTGAGTAGTTGGGAAGCAGGTGCAGTTGTTGTTACTTTTTGTTGTTGTTGCTGTTATGTGCGAAAGGAAGTCACAAAGCCGCAGCAGCAAAACTAAGATAACAACAATTTTTGTTTTTGTTTTTTAATGAAAGAGAGTGTTGTGCGCTGCTGGGATTGTAGCATACCTCGAGCTCAAGCCGGCAACAAAAGCTGGCAAAATAGTAAGCAACAACAATTGCAATTAGTTCGAAAAACTTAGCGTTGACTTAACATTATGTTTGCAGTGCTATCAACAATTTTTGTTGCTGCACTATTGTTGTTGTTGTTTGCTGTCAACATACTTATGCTAACACTCGGCTGAAAGGGAGTTGTCCGGAGCGCGCTAAATGAAAGTGTTTTGTTTTCTCTGTTTTTGCCTTTCTACTATGCTTTTCTGATTTTTTTTGTTCGGTGCGCTTTTACTACGAAACTAGTCTTTGGGGTCGTCGCGTAAAGAGACCAAATTTTTTTGTGTTGCTGCAACAGCTGTGTGAGAAGTCAATGCGTTATATATGCTTTTCTCTAAATACATTTTAATCTCTAGCACTTTTCATTTGCCCTGAAGCCTGGCTTCAGTGAGCTTCGTGTCGTCGCTGCACATGCCACACTTTAAACTAGTTTCACTCACTTCACTTTAAGGCGCATTTCCGCATCACACACACACACACGCACGCATACTGGCGCACTCAAGCAGCAGAGACAAAGCAGCGGTATAATAAGAACTTCCATTTCGCACTCGTAAAACCTTCTACTATCTGTCTTTTAGCTATAAAATTGCAGTCAACACAAAGGTGAGATAATTTCGCTCCAGTTTCATTTGCTCGCTGCCGCCTTCAACGCCTTCCCCGCCTTTGTTGCGTGCTACAGCGTGCGTTGCTTGGGATTTCTGTGTTTTTTTGCAACTTTTATGTTTGCTATTTTACAATTTTATACATTTGCTGGCCGTAAAGCGACGCGGTTTGATGCACGCTTTACTTTGTAGTTGTGCGCATTGCTTTTGGCACAATTTTCCCCAACCGAAATTGCTGGATTTTTCAGCTTTCAACTTGCAGCCTTCAGCTTTTAGTTTTCTTTTTTCCTTTAAATGTCGTTGTTTTTGCAGCGTTTTTGTTGTTGTATTTCTTGTTTTTTATTTTTTTGTATTTTGCTTTTATATTTTTTTGTTGTTTTATTCTCTATTTTTTTGTCGTTTTATTCTCTTTTTGTTTTTTTGCAAAGCTTGTTTTGCTTATTCTCCTTGACGCTCGAGTTGTATGATTTTTTCACCTTTCCTCTATTCACATGCTCATGTGTGTATGTGTGCGCCTTTGTGTTTGCTTTTTCACAGATTTTTGTGACTTTTCCACATCTTTTATCTTGCTGAATCGCGTTGCGCGCGAATTCGTTTTCATTCTCACACATGTGTGATGAGCGTGTGCAGTTCCGCCACAGTTGACAAGCGGCAAATTGGGAGCAGTAATGGGAAAAGCTAGGTGAGAGTTTGCATTCCCGCTTGACACATATAGAGAAGTACATATGTACAGATATATTACATCATTTGTACATATATATTTCTACATTGTATGGCTTAAAACATATAGATTCATTTATTTACCGTTGAAAAATTGTGTATATATTTAAATTCAACACTTTGAAGCACGTGTTTTTTTACTCAGCTACAGTTCACATTAAGAATATAGCGTGGCGTGACCTCGTAGTCAATTTCGAAGGAGTATACTATCGGTCTCTTGAGAGATTAGTGATTATGTTGAAACAAGTGATACTCTCCACAGTGTAAGACTGCGAAGGCTGGTGACCGCTGCTTTGTGGTAAGAAAAACTCCTTTAGTTCCAGCGATTCCAGGGCGCCTTTTTCGTATTATTCAAATTTGCGAGTTCCACATTCTTCTTGAATGCTTAAGACTACACTAAGGGGTCCAAAAACCGTCTAATGTGAAAATCTGTGAAAAATCAGGAATATGTTTCCGTTATTGTTGAAAAAATTAGTGTAAGAAAACTTAATTTTTTATTTATACTCGTAGTGTAGTATTGAAATACAGTCACCTTAAGGACTTTTCCACGTTATAAAGTATGTTGTATAGGATGATCCTTTTCAAATTTCCCTACTTATTTAAAGAAAAACCAAAGAAACTTAAAATTTAATTGGGAATGTTTATAATCATCCGAAAGAACATCCTTTGGCATTACTTTTTTGAAGACTACCTCTTTCAAATGTTGACTACGTCTCTGTTCTTCCATCCGTTGACCCCAATATTCGATGACTCGTTCGAACATTTCGACTGGTAACTGGCGAATGACACGTCTGATGTTATGCTGTAAGTTCTCAATAGAAGCAGAATTGTCCGCATAGACTTAAGACTTTACATATACCAACAGGAAAAAGTATTACGATGTGATATCACACGATCTTGGCGGCCAATCGACTGGACCAAAGCGTGAAATTATCTGCTCACCGAAGCGTTCTCTATGGGAAGTGACACCGTTTTGTGGAAACCAAATGTCGCCGAGATCACGAGTTTCAATTTCAGGCATCAAATAGTTGTAGTAGTTAATATAAATTATTTATTTATTATTTACACGCATTTCCCTCCGTCACGCTGGAACAACCAAAAAAAACTTTAGTATTCAATAAATACCGTTAAATTAGCAACACCCAGACGTAGCTTCATAAGAGAAAATTAAATTAATTTCACACTCCACCTGCTTATGTTCGCAAGAACTCCAAAAATTACTCAAAAAAAAAAAAACAAAATTTAAACAAAATCGCTGCGAACACCACACGTTGCCCTGGTTACCCCTAACCAAAGATTTTATTTTTATTTCTCTTGCTGCTACCTACATTTATTCCGCGCTCTTCTAGCTGTACGCCTAACGCAGCACATCTATACGCCTATACATACATATAATTAAGGGAAATTATTACTTTTTTCTATAAAAGACCAACAAATTGGACAACAACACCGCCGTGTGACTCCATTCGGCTCGCCGTAATGAATATGCGACGCCACATGACACCGGCCGCAACGAAATGAGACCAATGCCAATGCCCCCACAAGAGACTGTTACACTTGCGTTTGCGTTACAAACGACGAACTGTGTTACCTGATTTCGGAAATGTGATTTCATAACCTCAGTTCTTCTTCAGGCGTGTCGCTTACCTCAATAATTACAGAGTTTAGTCTCTTACTCATGCGCTGCGCTGCGCTGCTTAGCGACCAGCTTAGCCATTAGTAACAACACAGCAACGTCATCATCCTATCATCATTGCGGTAATGATGCTCATGATTTGCTTTGCTAGTGTTTGTTGCTTCAAAATAATTAAGTATCAATTTACTCATTGCTTATTTCGTTGATTATATTTGTGTGCCGCACGTTATTTCGGCTTCGATTTTTTCACATTTTTCTCGTGTGATTGCATAGAGACTGACTAATTAACTGTAATCAAATGGTTGCGCGTGAAGTTTTGCGTGTGTGTTGGTGGTTTTCTATGCATTAATTATTTTTTCCTTATTGTTGTTATTTCTATTTATTTTTTATTAATTTATATTTGCTTGTTTCGTAAGTTCTTTTTGTGCTTTGTTTCTTTCTTCACTCAAGTTTCATTAACTTCCAACTTCGTTTATACTCTTAGCCGTTGTTGTTGATTGACCCCAAACAACACTCACGCAACAAAGCCAAAAATTATTATAAAACGATAAAAGAGCAAACTTCCGCTGGACCGAAGCTGAAGCACCTTCATAGTTGCATTTATTATAGCTTTAAAGGGTATAATACGATTTTTATATTGTTTATTAGCGATCAGTTTGTATGGCAGCTATATGCTATAGTGCTTCGATCTGAGCAATATGTTTGGAGTTTGTAGTATGGCATCAAACAATAATCTATGCCATTTTTCGGGAAGATATCTTGTCAAATATAAAAATTATCCATACTAGAAATTGACTTCAATCGGTCAGTTTGTATGACAGCTATATGCTATAGTTGTCCGATCTGATGAATTTCTTCTGACATTGTAACAATACTTCAGATAATGATATGTACCAAGTTTCATAAAAATACATTGTCAAATAAAAAAGTTTTCCATACAAGGACTTGACTTCAATCGGTCAGTCTCTAGGACAGCTATATGTTATAGTTGGTCGATCCAAAAAGTTTCTTCAGAGAGTGTAGAGCTTCCTTAGAGAATAAGCCGTGTCAAATTTCTTGAAGATATCTTGCTAAATAAAAAAGTTTTCTATACAAGAACCTGATTTGGATCGATCCGTTTGTACGACAGCTATAAACTATAGTTCCCCGATCTAAACAATTTCTTCGGATATTGTAGAGCTGCTTCGAATAATAATCTATGTCAAATATAGGGAAGATATCTTATCAAATAAAGAATTTTTCTAAACAAGGTTTTGATTTGGATTGGTGAGCTTGTATGACAGCTATTTGCCACAGAGAAAAGACTTGTGTAAAGCTTCAGATCGATATCTCAAGAACTGCGGTATTACATAGTTCGCATATATACACAAATCGACTGAGCTTGACCTGCTGATCTTGTATAGATGCATACACATGTATACCTTATTTGATCTCCGACCTTTCCTCCTGGTGTTTCAAACTTCGTGGCATACTTAGTATATACATATATCCTGTTGAGAGTATAAAAAGTAAGCTAGCTTTGAGCTGAGGTGAAAGAAAATATGGAATAACTTCCCTGGACAACCTACTTATGGAGCGATTCAGGTGCAGCAAATATTATGTCATAATACAATGAGCTTCTCTTATGAACTCCACAACTATTAATGCCATATAAAGCTCTCACTTACCGGCCAATGCCACCATTCTTAGTGTTTTATTTTTCTGAAGTTAACCTTTATTCTTAACAATGTGGCAACAACAGCAGCGGCGTGTCACGTAAATTATGGTGCTCTTCTCAGCAGAAGATGGGAAAAAGAATTCGAAAGCGCTTTGTCATTATCGATTTAAACACTTTTAAGTAAGCTTAAATATTTTTATTAAGAAAAAATACCAAATTATTAATAATACACAACGTAATCAGAAATTTACATGACAATGCCCACCATGTGTTTAGTGTTGCTGGTTTATGTTAGGTAGCCTTTGCTTGGCGAGACAAAAGGCTTTTGTAATATGTATACTTTTAATAATGGCCGAAGATTTTACGAGCGTAACGAACTAAGCGTTTACTGCACTGGCTTACTACAGACACAGCGCTGCGCTTCATACATACATTTCAGTGTCGTTTTCATATAAATGTATATAGTTGATCTTCGTAATTTGATTACAACGTAAATTCCAACGTCACTTCGAATAGGCTAACAGCCGAACAATATGCAAATGACTCCAGCCGTGAGAGACACACTTCCTACCGTTAAGTTGAGCTATCGCAGTGTTGATTTTTCGTAACCAAAGCAGTGTGTATGGTGATTTTGTAAACACTCAGAGGAAAACTTGACTTGACTGCACGAAAAATTTGTATGAGAATACCAGAAACAAAATAAAAATCTCAAGTTTCTTAAGGCCACGCCATAAAATTAAGTATGCAGTTGAGAAAAAATATGCAAAATACCAGTGAAGGAGGCACAGCAATGAGTGGAACCGAATTTTTACACCCAGCGAGCGTTGTTGATGGAATTGTTTTGGCTGGTTTTTCTGTTTCGATGGGGTCGGATCATACAGAGAGGGGTGTTAGATGTGTAGGGTTATCTGGGCATGCAAAGAGGTGATCAGTGTAATGAGGGATTCGTTATATGCTGGACATATATTTGGTATGTATGGGGGTCGATTATGGATAAGTAGGAGAGTAACCTGCTACAGTAAAGGTCACTCGATTCTCGCAATGGGTGATAGTTTGACAGGTACTGAGAGGGATTTGTGTAGGTGTTTATGGCTCTACTTTAAATGACTTTAAGTGTCTGAAGTTAGTTGCGTCCGAAGTCTGGTCGGCGTACTGTCTTTCGTCGTCGACGTAGGTAAGAAACGACCTCTTGATGCTCCTAGAATTCGGTTCCGTTTAAAGCTTAATAATACTAAGGTTGTTTCTGTGTTCGCTGGTTATTGAATAATGTATTACTCGAAATATCATAAATTGTACTCGAAAATGTAAAGCGATCCATACATTAAAGTTTCTTTTATTATTTGGCAGACGAACCCATGATCATCATTCCGAATAACACGTGTAGTTAAGTCCTGTACCCACTAGCTAGCTAAGACACACACCATAGTTGATTTGATAGTCCATAGTCCATATGGAGTTGTCGAGAGAGGACTTAACTTCGCAATTTCCTGCTCAATCCGAAATAGCACCCGTTGACAAGAGTGATTCGGCGTTGGATTCCAGGATATACATAGATAGCTCTCGTATAAACCGAACGATCAAAATGATTTGATTGTATGGAAACTTTCTTATTTGTGAAGGGTATTCCAGCATTTTTTCTCTTTTTCGAGTTATTTCGTCATAAGTAAGCATATAAACATAAATATGTATATACATATACTTGTGATATTATTTTGATCTGCGTTTTCATCGCGCTGCTGTTACTGTTTTGCCACTAATCTGTTCTTTGCTTTCTTGTTTTTTTGAAGCTACGGCTTACATACACACATACTTGTTGGCGTGCTGGCTACCTAGTAGCCATTGTAAGCTCCAATCTTAACTTTTATGCTCCAGCCGTAGGTAGGTAGGTAGGTAGGAGTGCAGCCCTATCGGGCTCAATTAGCACTGATGTGCCATTTTGATACACTGTTCGTAGAAACCTCCTGTATCTGCTGTTACGTTCCACCTTCTCTCTCAAACCATTTTGAGGTTTCGATGAAACTACTTATGTCCGATATGCTTTTGGTGGAAATCCATTCAAGGTTTGGTGCTTGGTGGATTCCGAGTGTTTTGTGTCGGATCTGTGCCAGAGCTGGGCATTCGCAGAGAAAGTGGAAGATTGTTTCCTTGTTCCCTGCTACTCCGCAGCCACGGCAGATGTCGTTGTAGGGCATACCCATTTTGGACGCATGTTCCCCAAATGGCCAGTGCCCTGTTGTGGTAGCTGTTATTCTGTATATACTTTTTCTTGACCTATTTAATAGGTCGTTGGTTCTTTTCCTGTCGTATGTTGGCCATAATTGTTTAGCTATGACGCATTTTGTAATGTTTTTCCACCTGTTGTTAGCAATTTGTTGAAATTGTCTATTGATCTCTCCTTTGATCGATCCTAGCGGGCTGGGTATGAGCTCCGCCTCGGATTCATTGAGGAAAGCTCCTGCCTTTGCCAACTCATCTGCTTTTTCGTTACCGAAAATGTTCCTGTGGCCGGGAACCCAGATCAAGTTTAGCTGGAGCTTGTCTTTTATTGAGCTTAGCGCTCTCTTGCAGTTATGAACTATACTGGAATTTGTCATGGGTGAAGACAATGCCAGGAGGGCCGCCTGGCTATCCGTAAATATAGTTGCTATATTTATATTCCCGTGGTTTTCTAATAGAACTTCGCAGGCTTTTTCTATGCCTAGTACTTCTGCTTGGAAGATGCTAGCCGAGTTCGGTAGACGTATAGAGAGAGATATGCCCAAATCAGCGGAGAATACCCCCGTGCCCACTCCGCAGTCCATTTTGGACCCGTCGGTATAGACTGAGGTGGTACCCTCCTCTGCAATTGAACCTCTTCTCCATTCTCGTCTAGATGGTATTCTCACCTGGAAGTGTCTATTGAAATCCAGCTTTGGGAGAATGTAGTCTGATTTGGTCATAGTGAGTTTGTTTAGGATTACACTATGTCCGTAGTTCTGCTGATTCCAACCTCCCAATTCTTTTATTCTTATCGCCGCAATAGCTGCAGTTTTTTGAATAAAAATGTCCATTGGTAGTTGATGCAGGATCACATTGAGCGCATCCGTGGGACATGACCGGATTGCGCCTGTAACACCCGCACATGCTGCTCTTTGTATTCCATTTAATTTTCTAATGTTGTACAGTTTGTTTAGCGCTGGCCACCATACCAGAGCTCCATATGTGAGTATGGGTCTTATGACCGCCGTGTACATCCACATGATTATACTTGGTTTGAGGCCCCAATTCTTGTTGACGATTTTCTTACAAGTATAGTAGGCCATGTATGCTTTGTTTATTCTTTTTTCTATATTTATTTTCCAGGACAGTTTGGCGTCAATCTCCACCCCCAAATACTTAGCTGTTGGGGATAGAGTGAGTGTTGTGCCGTTTAGTACCGGAAGTTGAAACTGAGGTATTTTGGTTCTGCTAGTGAATAGCATTAGTTCTGTTTTGTTCGGGTTAACTCCTAGACCATTGCTTTTAGCCCATAGGTTTAACCTACGAAGTGCTCTTTCCAAAATCTCGCTGACTGTTGAAGGAAACATACCTGATACCAACAACACTATATCGTCTGCATACGCTACTGCTTTCACTCCACCACCGTTTAATTGGAGGAGTATTTCGTTCAGCGCTACAACCCATAGAAGCGGAGAGAGGACCCCCCCTTGAGGCGTCCCTCTACTCACATAACTTATTTGTGTTGCAGCGCCGTTTGAAGCTATAATCTTCCTATTCTCAAGCATCGATAGTATCCATCTGCACACAGTGTCATCTATGCCCCCATGCGCCAGAGAATTAACTATCGTATTTACTTCTATGTTATTGAAGGCGCCCTCTATGTCTAGAAAGGCAGCCATGGTGTATTGTTTGTGGTGCAGTGATTTTTCAATCACACTTATCACCTCGTGAAGGGCGGTTTCGGTTGATCGGCCCTTTATGTACGCATGTTGGGACTTCGATAACTTCTCCGCCATTATTGTTCTTACGTGTATATCTATTAGCCTTTCTAGTACCTTCAGCATGAATGAGGTAAGGCTTATAGGTCTAAAATCCTTGGCGTTCTCGTGCGTTCTTCTGCCTGGTTTCGGAAGGAACACAACTTTACTCCTTTTCCAACTTCTTGGGATGTAAGATAGTTGAATGCTTGCTTTGTATAAATTTTCAAGCCTTAGAACCATTGGTTCTACCAGTTTCTGCAGCATTATGGGCATAATCCCGTCAGGACCTGCCGCTTTAAATGGTGCAAAACTATTTATGGCATATTTGATTTTCCTTTTGTCTACTATTTGGCTTCGATAGTCAGCTGCGTTCACCGGTGATTCCGGTTGAACCCTCGTTGAAGGTGTTTGCTGACTCCCAGGGAAGTGTGTTGTGATTAGTACTTCCAGAGACTCTTTTGCCGAGGAGGTCCAATCACTTCCCTCCGCCCTAATGTAGGCAGTATTTATATGGTCTTTGGATAGCATTTTACTCAGCCTAGCGGCTTCTCTGCAACTTTCAATCGATGTGCAGAAAGATCGCCATGAGTCATTTTTAGCTTTCCTGACTGCTTTTTTGTATTCTTTCATAAGGTCTTTATATGGCTGCCATATTTTAGTTCTAAAACTCTCATTGAAAGCTTTCCTTAGTTGTGTTCTCAAATTCTTGAGTTCACTGTTCCACCAAGGAAGAGACTTTCTCTTTTTCAAAACTGTTAGCGGAGTAGATTTATTAAAAGTGGTGATTAGGATTTTTTCCAACTTCTCCACTTCTGAATCTAGTTCCTCTGGATTACTGATACTCTTGTTGCCTCCCTTTTCGAGGCATTTTGTTGCTATACTGGTAAATTTTCCCCATGCCGTTCTTCTAGGGTTCCGGTATGTGAGAGGCGGACTGCACCTCTCGCGGATGCTGAAGAGTATCCAGGAGTGATCCGACATGGAAGGCTCATCGGATACCCTCCAGCCGTAGTACAACAACACGCTGTGGAACACCTGCCAACGGCAGTCTCATTTTTGGCTACTTTGTTTTTGCCTTGTTTCGGAGTTTCTTGCGCTGGCGACAAGCGGCTAAAGAGATTTCTACTTAGTTAGCGCTCATCTGCGGCGACGGCAGCTGAAAAGTAAAGCTTTTTATCGTGATTATGGGCGCATGTGGCTGTGTGTGTGTTCTTGACTGCTGTGGTTGTCTGAGCTGAGCGTCTAAGTGGATGTGTCAGCCTGCTGCTGTTGTATAATAAATTTATTCATATTTTTGTGTTGTTGTAGCAATCACGAATTTATTGTTCTGCTACCTGCTGGCTCAGAGCGCGTACAGCTCGAATTGAGAATCATGCTGGAGCCATAAACGAGCTTTAATTTAAATTTTGGTTTCGTAGCAACTGAAACAATGCGTGTGCGTGGAGTAGTGTAGATAAGTATATGTATATCAGTATACACAGAAGTATATTGTATTTATTTACATATGTACATATGTATCTCTATGCGTGCAACATGCTCCAAAACCGTGCTGTTGTTGCTTGCATTTATTTCTTCAAAATATTTCTCTTACTAGTCAGTTTCATTTCCGAGCACATGTTGCCCCAAAATTAATGCTCTCTGCTGCAGTCTATAATACTTCTTATGCATGCATGTATATGTGTATCTGTGTGCACCGAATACATGACACACACACTCGTGCGTGGCGCAACAAGCATGAGCATTATTATTGCAGCAGCAAGCCACGTTCTATGTTAATATGGCTTGACGGTGGCATGCAGCGCCATACACACCTAATAAATGTATGCAACACATATAAAATAAACATAGGTACATACATATGTATATAGTGTTGTTGCATGCTGCTGCGCTTTATTACCATCTGCTTGATTTTATATATCATATACTTACATATGTGTATCTCAGCTTCAGAGTCTCCTGATGGTGCACGAGCTTTAGCTGCAACATCATTTTCTTCAACAACACAAACATTTTTTTTGATCTTCATTATTACCATCAACATCCTCATCATCATTATATTCATCATCATTATCTTCCTCAACATCATTGTCATCATCACCATCACCATCATTATCATTATCATTATTATCATCGTCACCGTCACCGTCACAGTCACCATGGTGCTATGGTGCGACGCCAACTGTCTTGCCTGCCAGCAACTGTAATTAAAGCCGCATAACATCTGCTCCAACTTGCTTTTGTATATCATTTTGTTGTTGACCCTTTCCTGCCTTACTTCAGCTCCACCATATCAACGTCTTCCATGCAATCACTGCGTGCCTCGCAATGTTTATATTGTTGCAGCGGCAGTTGTGTATGTGTTACCGCCATGTTATATATGAAAATATAAATACATAATATATGTATGATGTGGTGCGCACTGCTCTGTGCTGAACATGCAATATTTACCTGTTTTCTTGAGGCTATAGCCTTGAGTATGCCAGTATATATGCAGATGTATTAAGTATTCATATAGATTGTGGTGTACCTTGCGGCGAGTTCACAGGCATAGATTTTTTCCAGGAACTGAAGTTCCACTGATTGGGTAATGCGCTCATATGTGGTCGACAGTTATAGTTCTGGAAATATTCGCCGAAGATTTTTGGAGAAAAAATGCTTCCAATGAATTTTTTAATATTATTATTAGTAAGATCTCATGAATGCAAAAGGTTTTGTTAATCAAAAGGTTATTTTGTACAACAAAATATCAATTTCAGTATAAAATGGCATCTCTGTAGAGCGCACAGAAAATTTTTTTGCTATAAATTGATAGCTAAAGAAACATTTGCTGTTATGACATACTTATATCTAAAAACTAAGTATGTTTGTATTGTTTGCGGACTTTAAATCGTTTTCTCCATTCTTTGTTAGCAAAGAAAGCACGAAATTATTATTTTTTTAATTTTGGTGGCTGGTGGAAGCCTTTTCTTAAAATAATAAAATAATGCTTTTCCAAAACCCTTATAAAGACTATGTTTAGTTTATATACGGTACTTAAGTAAAGTGAAGTGAGAACTACAAGTTCGAAAGTATAACAAAACATGCCTTTGGCTCACCGAGCTCTGAATGCATACCTTACCGCTACAACTGCTAGTGAAATTAGCTGGGTAAGTATGTGTCTTCGCTAAGACTTGCCTAAATGTAGGCAACAATTGACCATATCATGTGTTTTGATTGAGAGTAAGTTTGTTTATAATTATACATACATATATCTTAAAATTGAGAATATAGTGATTGTAGAGGGCTTTCCAATATACATCAAAACATATTATCTAAGTAAAGTTGATTACAATTTTCAATATATTTTTTCTATTATTATACAACAATAAAATCGCCATAGTATAACTATCCATGGTTACTGATCCTTACATTTTCGAAGCTAAACAGTTTCTGTTGACCGAGTAAGGTACATGTCCCCGCTAAAGTACGACGCCCAAATGTGGCAACGGTTGATTTTTTTTTTATTTTAATCGATATTAAATGAGAGGTTGGTTTGTAACTTATTTTAGAAACGAAAACTACAATTTTTAATATTTTTCCTGTTATTATGCAACAATAAAATCGCCATATAATTATGACTATGACTGTTCATACTGATCCTTATATTTTTGAAGCTAAACGGTTTTTGTTAATCGAAGAAGGTATATGTCTACGCTAAAGTACGCCAAAATGTAGGCAACAGTATACATTTAATCAATATTAAACGAGAGCTTGTTTTTTAACTTATTTTAGAAAGAAAGTTTACAGTAAATATGTATAAGTTTGAGTCTGCATAGACATTGAACATAATTTTTTTTACATAAAACTTTCATATAATTAATTATATAACAATTTTTCATATGATTCAACATAATGCATTACGGGGCTTCCCAACTTAATACGTTTAATTTATCTGAATAAAGTGAATGTCTCGGCTAAAATATGCCTGAAAGTAGGCAAGGAGTCACTATTTCTGTTGTTACTCCAATCCATTTAAAAAAATAAATTGTTTTCTATTTATATCGAAATTAAATATTAACTTTAATATGGATAATTTTGAGTCTAAGTAATTATTAAACATTTTACTACATAATTTGTCCAATACTGTACAATAATTGTACGAGTCTTCGATAAATTGTGCCTAAATGTAGACGACTAACTGTTTTTGTTTTAATCGAGAAAGAAAACATTGTTGCTTTTAGGTATGAGTCTTCGCTAAATTTGGCCATTTGCCTAAATGTAGGCAACGATTCACTTTTTTTTTAATTTTTAAAAGCGCTAGAAGGAACAGTCGTTTCCCACTTAATTTTTTGAATTCCACATTAAAGTAAATATGCACGATTTTAAGGCTGCATAGATATTGATAATATTTTTTTATATTTTCTGATACTATGCAACAAAAAAATCTAACTACAAAACCATGCTTTCAATGGCTCTAAGCTGTATTGAAAATAGTTATAATAAACTCAATGCCACTCATCAAGAGTTCCATAAAAGTCTCAATTATTTTTCAAGCTTCAATAATACTAGAAACCTACTTGTGTAGCCTCAATGCTTCAACAACAGCAACTTAGCTAAACCACAGCAACATGTTACAATTAGCTATTTAAATAAATCCATCACTGCACTTAAATGAAAAGCCATTTCAGCGCGCAGCAAAGGAAATACGATCCTTCAGCGCTTATGAAAAGGAGTGAAAAGCGCGTAGACACACACACACTTACAGACACTTGTAGTAATACAAGTATCGCACCATTATAGGGCAATGAAATCCGTAAAACGCCAATGAATTGTTTCATCACGCGTTCATTACCAGACCGACAGTGTGTCTAGACGTGCGGCTGCCTGGCTTTCAGACGAATTGAATGTTAATTCACGCTCGCCGCCTCTATGTGTGTGCTGTTTCATACACTATATTTGGTATATATATAGATATGTATAAAGGCATGCACTGATTTGCTAATGCGAGGCATTTTTCTCACTAACAAACGCGCCTGCCTACGTCGATCGGATATCAATAACACTTAATTTTCCCGCAATAAATTCAAACTCAAGTGGCAGGCAGTCATTTGTATATATACATATACAAAATTGTTACACAGGCATACTCAGTGCATAGACACACACACCACACATGCGTTTGTGATATTCAAGTGTTTTATGTGTGTATATGTATATACATATGTACATGTGTGTGTTGTGGAAAATTAAACAAAAATATATTTCCACATTAAAAAACAGGCAGCGTGTTAGAAAAAAGCAGCAACTTAGTATTACACAGGCATACACTTAAAAGCCTTATACTAACATAGCAACAAAAATACATACATACAAGCATGCCTTTATAGACTCGTGAAAAAAGGCTTGTTTAGCGCGTGTCTGAGGCTGGACTGGACGCGTGCTGCACTCAAATGTGCTCCACTACTAATTCGCCCCCCTCTAAACAAATAGACTACGTAATGGTTTGCTCGTGTATATACATTTGTAAATTAAACAGGCATGTTGTATACATAAATAAGTATATCGGAGTTGATTTGGCTGCGCTTTGCACATTCAATATGAAGTGCCTCGGCGATTGATAGCTTAATGGTGTAGGCTTTGTATTGTAGTCTGTTTGGATTAGAGCACTGGCTGTTAGATTGAATGAGGCGCTATTTACAATTATTCGCGGGAATGTGTTTGATATTGGAAAATAGTTGTAAATATTTACTTCAGTAATCAACACTTTTTTCAGCGTAATTTTTATCTATGTTTTTTTAATTTTATTTTTTAAAGCATTGTGTTTGGTTAACTTTTCGTTGACGGATATTTCGTCACTAAAAATTTCCATTTTGTATTAACTTATGTATTTTGTTTTCATTTTAATTTCACTCCTTCCCTCCAAGCTTTTTTATTTTTATTTTTTTTTTCGTTGGGTTTTTCTATCACGTTTTTATTTGATTTCTTCCACTTTTTTATGATGGCCTACATTTAGGCGGATAGACAAAAAATTAATAGCATAGTTTTGGGGGGGCTTCAATAAGAATTTAATATTATTTGCACTAACAAATAAAAACAATTTAATAAAAAATAAATAATAGAATAAAAAGAATATTAAAAACATAAGCTAATAATATTACATAATTAAACTACTTTACACAACGGCTAAAATCCCAGTTAGAGGTCATACCTTAAAAAAATTTATGTAAGTATACGGATATTTTTTATTTTTACTTTTTTTTTAAATTTATATTTCCCTTCCATATATTTATTTTTAATTTTTTTATATACGAATCCAGGATTATATTATTTTTTATTCCCTGAGCAGGGTATATATACATTTTTATAGAAGTAGTCTTTCTTTGAACTATCGATTCATTTGTCGATTCTGCCGATGTCGGACCACTTTAAAATACAGCTGCCATACAAACTGAACAATCAGAATCAAGTTCTTGTATGAAAAACTTTTTTATTTAACGAGATATCTTTACGAAAATTGGCATATGATATTGTCCAAAGCAATGGTGCATATTGCGAAGAAATTGTTCAGATCGGGTCGCTATAGCATACAGCTGCCATACAAACTGAAGGATCACAATTAAGTTGTTGTATGGAAAACTTTTTCATTTGACAAGATAGCATACAGCTGCCATACAAACTGAACAATTAGAATGATGTTCTTGTATGGGAAACTTTTTCATTTGACGAGATTTCTTCACGAAATTCGGCATGCATTATCGTCCGATGCAACAGTGCAATATCCAAAGAAATCGTACAGATCCGGTAACTAAAGCATACAGCTGCCATACAAACTGAACAATCAAAATGAGGTTCTTGTATGGAAAACTTTTTCATTTGACGAGATATCTTCACGAAATTCGGCATGCATTATCGTCCAATGCAATAGTGCAATATCTAAAGAAATCGTTTAGATCCGGTAACTATAGCATACAGCTGCCATACAAACTGAACAATCAGAATGAGGTTCTTGTATGGAAAACTTTTTCATTTGACGAGATATCTTCACAAAATTCGGCATGCATTATCGTCCAATGCAACAGTGCAATATCCAAAGAAATCGTTCAGATCCGTTCACTATAGCATATAGCCGTCATATTGTAGTTTATTCTAGCTTCGTTGTAATCGTAGTTAACATTTTTCTTGTTTTTTAATCAACTTTTGATTTTTTTTGGTTATATTTATTTCCATAACTTAATTTTTAAAGATATTTAAATCTTTTAAATTATTATTACTTATATCTTCTAAAATATTTTATTTGATTTTTCGCTGTTGGCCTGCGCCATCCTCACCCTGTACTTAAGTGCTCCACAGCAGCAGCAGCTGCTTTTGTAGTACCTATAATTTTATCTTATACACACAATCGCTACATATGAGTGTGTTTTTGTATATGCCAGAACGCGTGTGTTTGTTTTTGTTAACGTCAATATTGGAGAAAAACATCTGCCATGCGCTGCCACCAGTATTGCCTTGCACGGCGACGCTGCCGTTCAATTTTGCTCCACATTTGTTTACTCACCGCTATTAGACGTCATTTGTACACTGATTGTATGCATATATTCGTATATGCATATAAACATACATATTTACGAATATATCGACACTTTTATATATACATATGTACATATATACTTATTTACTTTTGTAAAATCGAAAAAATGTGCAGTATTAATGCCAGTTCTTCACACTAGCTGCCCGAAATCGCTGGAAAAATAAATATTTGGTTTGCTTCTTTTACATATCACTCTCTGCCTGCCAATTTGCACACCAATTCGGTGTTTCATCAAAAAAACATATTCTACCTTAACCAATTAATTTGCGTGAAATCGCTAATGAACTCGCCTATTTTTGCCTCAGCGCCACAGCATATTTGCTTTAAATTTAATTTCATGTGATTTTTTGCTTTTAGCCGCGTAATTGTCGCCCATTTAAAAGTGTTGCAGCAAAAATGTTGATTGCACTGATTTTGAAGAGCAGCAAGCTGCTGGCAACCAGCAATCACTTCGCCTTACAGCACACACAGCAATTACTGTGGAATTTTAATAACTATGTACATATATATGTATATATGTATGTATGTATGTACATATATAATGAAAAAGCCACCCAGTGCTTCATATATTATGTATACACACATTTACTGATATACTGTATATGTACATATGCATGTAAGTATGTATTTGCTTGTGTTGCCACTGCTGCCGTTGTGTGGCATGCATGCAATCCGTTTTTTTCGTTTGATTGCAATTATCTTCCAACAAACGCTTTATAAAAAACATCGCCTTGCAACAATGGTAGCATCTGTCGCCTGCTGTTGATTGGCATCAGCAATTATTACCTGTAATTTGTTGTCAGCCATCAAGCAAGTCCGCAGCGTTGGCGAAAGTCAAGCCAAACAGACTTTGTGCTTTGCTGAAAAGCATGCATACATACATACATATGTATGTACAGAATTTGTAAAAAATATATACACTTACTTATATGTATGTGTGTTGTTTGCATTTAAATGCTTGCTACCTGTTAACCGCTGATTTTGCTGCCACTGCAATTCTTCTCCTTTTCACTTTATGTTCTCAGCCACTTGCGCACCTATATTTACATACATTCATACATCCATACATACATACATATGTACATAAATATTCACAAATTTCTTTATCAACTTTTTCCCATATATTTACTTTCCATGTGAAATTATTCTCTTTCTGCATTTCAAGTGGCATACACGCACACATTTGCATACTCATTTAGCCGTGCATATAAATATTGAAATATGTTTATTGCACCTTTGTTTGTGCCAAATAAATAACGGCTTATTTGGGAAAGTTTAAACCAGATTGCTATCACTGCTAAATTACACGGATGTATGTATGTACATGCGAATGTATGCGCTTGCCACACATAAGGCAGCCAGCAGTCAAAAGCGCTCCACGCACAAACACACGCATAAATAAATGTTCATATACATATATACGCAGTCTTTTCCTTCATTTAAATATCATAATTTATAACAAGCATATTTTTTGCAACCTCATTTCGCATAGCTTGCATTACTTCGGTTGCTTTGAAGCCGGCTGCTGTGACTACCATATTCTTTTATATATGAGATATATACATACATACGTGTATAGCGAATATAGAAAATATCAGTTGGGTTCTCTTAGAAATAGCATGTGAAGCTGATGCACTGAGAAAAAGCTTTGTTGAAGTAAAATTCTTGGATTTTTATTCAAGACAAAAGCGTTTGTAATTCTCCAACGGTTTACAAAAAATTTTTTATACAGCCAAAGTTGCCCGACAAGAGATTTTTTGAGTCATTGAGCATTTTATGTACATAAAACTGAAATTCTTTGAAACTCAAAACCATTTTATAGATTTTAAAAATTTTGGAACTCAAAAACTTTGTTCGATATATGACAATAAATTTTCTTTCGTCGTTCATTTCCTTCACTAAAAGAGGTTAACATCATGTCAAGTATATGTATATCATCGTATCCTCTCTCAATTTCTCTTGAAGATTTAAAAACGCTTTCAGATTTATTACAAGTTCCTTACCTTAGTCTCAGTCTCTCCTCTCCATTGCATATAATTTTTACCAACAATTTCAGAGATTTGAAACTTATTTTGTATCACGGACCTATAGAATCTCTCAAATCTCACTACTTTTCAATTTTATTAGCATTAATATAGTCATTAGCCTAAAAGTAGGCAATATGTAATATATTTTCTTCGAAGGCTTTCTTATGGGTTAGATTTCATGGAGTGCTCTAGGGCCGACATTACACATGTGGTTATGAACCTAGTTTTCACTAAAATAAAATTTTTGAATATAATCAGAAAATTGAAAATTTTAAATTACAAAATTCAAAGAATGAACTTCAGCCTAAATGTAGGCAACATTTTTTCTTTGTATTATAAATTTCATTGAATGACCACAAATGAGCAAAAAAAACTTTGTTTTAACATTTTTTCCTATAAAATCTGCAACGAGTACCACATCCTAAAGGTATGCAACATTTTTTCCTTTGTATTATTATTCATATAAATTTTAACACATTATAGAAATGCGTTTTCACTAAAATTAAACTAAAACCTAATTGATCTTTCATTTTTATTTTCAATATTGTAATCACTAGCCTAAAGGTAGGCAATCTTTAGCGTATTGGTTATTTCCAAAAGTTTTCTTATCAGTTAGCCTAAATGAATAGCATTAGAGTGTGATACTGAAGTTATAAAAGTGGTTGTGAAGCTATTATTGTCTAAAATAAATTTTTGAATATAATTTGAAAATTTGCTTATACAAAAATCAAAGAATGAACTTCAGCCTAAAGGTAGGCAACATTTTTTACGTGTATTATTTGTCATACAAATTTCTTTATATAACTAGAAATGAGATTTGATTAAAATTGAACTAATGTATAATATTATTTTGTAAAAAACTCCGTATTGCTCCTAAAAATATGCTTCATTTTATCTTATTATTTCATTAAAAATACGAAAAACTATGCAGGAGAGCGCGAAAAATTTTGGTCATTATTATAAAAGTCAACAACTAAAGCAAAAAACATTGTGAACCCTTACAAAAACTCAAAAGCGGTCAAACTTCCTTTTTAAATCACTGTTTTCTGTCGCAGTTAAAGTCTAAAAAAAATAATAAAGAAATAAGTACTATTATACTATACCCTAAAAAAGTATATCCCCTGTCGATCGCATAACTATGAAAATAACTGCAAGCGCAAGCGAAAAATATTTATTCATCAATTTCTTTTCGGAAATTCTCAAATCCTCCAAACATTCCTTCCAGTGTGCTCCAAATTCCCGCAATGCCAGCCAGCGCACGGCATCGAATGATAAAAATCTTTGTTTATGTTCCGACATTTGCATCTTTTTTGCATTGCAATGCGAAGCTGGTTGCCATAACAAAGACTCGACAGCAGCCAACATTGTTGTAGCCAAGCGCAAAAAGCAAAGCAGCGCACTCACACACACACAAACACGCACGCACTACTTCCTACGCGCTGTGTAGCAGTTGCTGGCGAAATATTCATGCATTGAATTATATGCAAAATAAATATATGTGTCTATACACATACATACAAACTAATTGTTGTTATTTTATATGCTGCTGCCTTTTTGTTTTGCTTATGTTTGCTGTGGCAGCTTCTTAGCCTTAGCCGCCGCAACTTTTGCCATTTGGTGTTTTCAGCTTTAGCTGTCATCCAACACCGAATTTCCTGTATCAGCTGCTGTTGCTGGCATTTCGTTGACTTTTTCTACACTTTTTTTTGCATAACTTGGCATATTTTTTTACATACAAATATACAGTTATTATAATGCTCTGCTCAGTCTCAGTCGTTTGCTTTGCTCTGTCTTTGTTTATGTTGATTGTCATCTGGAGTTCATCATTATAGATGATTATTTGCTTTTGTGAATGTATGTATGTATATATGATACATATAGACATAGATATACTTCCTTAAGGTCGTCTTCTCTTCGTCTGCTGCATAATTTCCTAGCAGGAAATAAGCGAAGCACGATTTTAAACTGTGACTAATATTAGCGGTAGTAATTTTGACGGAATTGAAGCTGTTTGCTGAACAGCTAGACATCTAAGTATAATGCAATTATAGGAAAATGTTGATCAACTATCTCGAGTCAACAAGACTCAAGACATTTCCAAGCTCATTTAGCTCCTTGCGAGCCTAATTTTACAGATTTTTCAGTTTTATAGATGGAAGAGGTGTTTCAGCGGTTCGAAAATTATTATTTATTAAAATTATTATTATTTAGCTCTTTTGTTATTATTTTTTTAATCCTTTTATTTTCAAAAATTTTTGAATTTCGTTTTTAGAAAAGTTTTTGAGGTTAGGTTATGAAAATTGATTCTCCTATATCAAGTATCAGAGGTGCTTAAGCTGTTCGAACGATGTTCAGATCACTGCTAATTCCTCCCGAAATCGTCTAAAATTTTCACTTATGCTTTTCTTTCAAAATTAATTGAAATTCGTTTTTAGGCAATTATATTTTTTTTAGGTTATCTTTTGAAAATTTTTACTGCCAACTTCTTTGATGGCTTTTACAGCTCACTTTAAGAGGCGTCCTCATTGTAATTTGACTGATATCTTTAAAATATGCCTATTACGTAGCAAAAACCCACCAGCTGGGATATTTTTAGAGACATATTCACTAACTACATATGTATATCTATATACATAAATATATGTATAAGTTTGTGCATATATACATCTATAAACCGGCGCGTCTTCTTAAGCATAC
This sequence comes from Bactrocera dorsalis, assembly GCF_023373825.1. Taxonomy (NCBI): domain Eukaryota; kingdom Metazoa; phylum Arthropoda; class Insecta; order Diptera; family Tephritidae; genus Bactrocera; species Bactrocera dorsalis. Next base: position 93,710,596 of record NC_064303.1, read on the forward strand.
ATCATCAACTCGATTAGCAACATGATGCCTTGCCACTCCAGCAACAACAGCAGGCGCAGAATTTCATTATAGCAGTACATACGTACATATCTTCCTTTACTTCACTCTGCCTCATTGCTCATTTTTTGTGCTGCTGCTAATTTGTTGTGCATTTTTTCTTTTGGCGCTTGCTGCCTTCTCCATACATATTTTTTTGGGAAGCATTGGTGCCTCTTCACATTTCGTTGTTGCTTCTTTTCACTGTGTTGTTGCTTCTTTTCACTGTGTTGTTGCTTTCTTACCCTGCGTTGTTGCATGTTATCCTCTGCTTTGACTATTCGTTCGCTTTGTTTGGCATTTTAATGCTCGCCTTCTTATGGTTGGCTTTTCGGGTTTCCATGTGTGCTCCTTGTTGTGCCCATGCGGTGCCCATGCGGTGCTGTCAACAGTCGTGCTTTTGTTTTCATATTTGCTGACATATTCCTGTATTGTTTTCTGCCGCTTTTGCTGTTTTTGGTATGTGTATGTGTATATGCCAATTTTTTTCATTCAAGTTGCTAATGCCACTAGTTAGCTTGGTTGTAAGCCGCCTGCTTGTTAGCGATGTTTGACATTATACTGATTTGCTTCTTTCGGTTATCTGCTCCGTTTTCGGTTTTGTTTGATATGTGTCTTCTTGCTGCTAATTCTGAAAATTTTTTCATTTTTTTTCTAATTCTTTTTTGTATTTTTTTTTTTTTAATTTTTTTGTAATTTTTGTTAATTTTTTTTCATATGAGAAGTCAATACACTTCGTAGGCTTTCAAGTTTCCTTTGCTTTTAATATATCTGCTCGTACATTTTGTACTGGTGATCTATAACGCATTGAAAGCACGATTATTAGTCGTAAACCTCACTGCTTCTGAGCTTATATTCTTGCTGCTTGGTTTCTAAGATCTGTGTTTTGAGAGTAAAATATGTTTAAATGTTGCTTATAAGGAAAATCTAAAGTTTCCTTTTATATTTTGTTTTAAATTTATTTTCAATATCTTCTTCTTTTTGGTTATTTCGTGTAACTTTAGGCGCCACGCTATTCGCTGAATGTTTATCGTCTTAAATAATAATCTACTCGCATATATACATAAGCTGAGACACCAACCTTAAAGGTTTTGATAATAAATAAAAATTCAACATTCCAAAAAAGTTTTTTTTATAAATTTTTAGTTTATGAATACTTTTTTATATTAGCAAATTTTTCATTATCTTATTATTAAATTGTTCTCCACAATGTCATTTTAAGCTTCCGTAATTCAACATCGCCCTAAATGTAGGCAAGATTCTGTGTGTTTATGTAAAATAACAGTTTGCACCTTTACATTAGCTGAGACACCTACCTAAATTTGTAAATTATTTGCAAAAATTGGTTTTTTTTTCATAAGAAATGAAGTTATAATTAATGTTTTTTAATAATTTAATATTTTTTTTTTTTGCTTTTATTATAATTTTTTATTTATTTATTTTCTTTATATATTTATTATTTGTTTTTTTTTAATGATTAAATGTTATTTTTAAGATCCCGTAATTCAACATGGCCCTAAATGTAGGCAACAAGCTGAATGCTAATGTAAAATAACAGTCTGCAGCTTGACACTAGCTGAGACACCTACCTAAATCTACATATATATTATTACGAATAATTAGTTTTTTATTTCAAAAATTCAAGCTATAAATAATGTTTTTTTAATTATTTTTATTTTTTTATGCTATTTCTATTATTTTTTTTTTGTAATTTTTTATTTTCTATAATTTTTATTTTTTTAATTTTCATTATTTATATATTAATTTTTCAATGCATAATAAGCACCATTTTACCTCAGCTTTTATTTCCCATAATAAATTTTCTCTTCTGTTCTAAAAAAATCGTTTTCACCTCCTGTTATATCATTACCTTTTATAGCAATTTGAACAATAACGTACTTAAGTCATTATGGATAATTTTCAGCGCTAATTATGGACCCCACGCTCCTCTCCCAAACCTTGTATCGCCTAGTTGTACCGCGAGCTCAACCCAACCTCAGAAGTAACCTCCAAAGGCTGCATACTGCCTTTGTGGCAAGATGTTGCCACACAAACAAAGATTACTCGTTTATGAGAATATCTCGTATGTACATATGTACGCGTTCAACTGTGATTATTTGTTTTCGTATAGCAAGAAATGCCTGTCACATTTCCGCAGTACTTATGCATTAAAGTAATTAAATGAAATTTCACACCAACGAGCGCAAACGACGAGTGACACCAATGAGACATTCACTCCATCACAGAGTCCAAGGCGCTACACCCTTTCTCTACATATACAAGTATACATACTTTTCCGCAATTCTAATCTTGCCTAACACTCAGTTGATGGCTCTCACTTCTTGCCTGTTCTATGTTAGACGGCCTCACTGTCTCGAATTAATACAATTTTCTGCGTTTTTGCAAGGCATTTTCATTTAAATGGCTGCATACATATTCACGCGCATATCTTTCACAAACACACACATATACAGATAGACACACACAGCGGAGCGCCCTTGCTTCTGTTATCCTTTTTATATCAATGACTTGGCAATTATTCCCACGCTGCTGTAGCTGTCTTCCATAGCCCGTAGAACGCTCACCGTCAAGCGCCGTCAAGGTAAGCCATGCTAGTTAGCTGATGGCTGGCTGCCAGGCGTGCCTCTAGCCAATGTTATTTAAGCGCAGAAAAAGCACGGTTTAAGCAAAGCACCGCGTTTATAAGACAAACACGCAACGAAAAAAAAATACAAAAAAAGAAAATGTAAATGAAAATCTCGCAAATTCTTGCGCGGCATTTCGCTTTCATTTCTCTCGCAGGTATTTCGCTTCAATCAACGCATATTCTCTCCAAGGCATCCTTGCAGGCGCTCGCCTCTTGTTTGCTGCTGGAATTTGTCGTCCGCGCTTGCTTTTATCTTTTTAATTGGATGTGCAACTTTTTTGACTGTCAAAGCATATGCCTACCTACCTATCACCCTACCTACAGACGTATAGTAGCAACTCTATTGGTGGCTTGATGTCGATAACGATAATGTCTCTCTTTAACCAAAAAGCGTCCGCTTTCGATATTAAACTTTGATATGTGTGTTCTTCGCAAGCTAATGCTGCCATTGTGCTAATATTTATTTAAATTAAAATGTTAATCTGTATGGTTATTGTATATATGCTAACTGCTATCATACGCCATCATCTAAGTATTAGAATTATAATTAAATTTTGTTATTTTTCTCATTGCTACAATTTCTTTTTAATTTTAACTAATCGCTTATTTCTCTTTCTTTTCATTTTAGGTAAGTGGCGATTTGTTTTGTTTGTGATTTAAAGAACGATATCTAATATCTGTTAGTGTGGACTGGAAAATATTTAAATATTATGCAGCAATTTATTCACAGCTTCGAGCGTTCGTATTTTCATCAAAGCGTGTTGTGTTATGCATAACTAATACGCTATTATTATTCATATATTTTATCATACAAAGCAGCAACTTTAACTTAATGCGATTAGTCTAAGCAATGTTTATGAAAGCTTAACACATGCATAGTGCGTTTTGAAGATATAGCAGCTTTTGAATTTATTTTAATTAATGAAAGGAGCTTATGCGCAAAGAGCATTCTTAAATTAAAATATATTTAAATGGTATTAAAATTAAGTTTTAAATTCTATGGAGATGTGGAGATATGCGTGCGTGTGGATACATATGTACATGTGAGTATGTTTCAAGGTGCAATTGTCAAAAACTTGAACGTTTGTTCTAATTTCCATATTAAATAAACTCAAATATTCGAAGAAACAGCGTGTATTACAAACTTCGTTCTATGAAAGCTCTTATTTTCAAAGTTATTCATATGTGATCTGGTCTACGGAAAGGGGGCTTAGGTGTCAAAAAATCAATTTCTGTTTCCCAGAAAACTAGTTTTCGCACGTTAGCTCCCTTTTCGTAGACCAGGTCACATATTGGTTTAAGTTCTAAGAAGCAGTTTTTATATGCAAAAGTAGATAGAACGTCAAAAATTGCTACATGTGTATAAAAGCTCTAATATACATACATATGTATTGTCATCAAAATCATATCTAAAGCACAAATTAAATAAACTTAATATTCAAAGACAGAGATTGTATTGAAAATTACTTTCTATGACAGCTCTACTATTCTATTAAAGCTTTATGAAAGCTCTAATATTCAAAATTATTCAGTTTGGCTTAAGATTTAAGAAGCAGCTTCAGTATGCAAGAGCACATTGTGCGTCAAAAATTGTGACATATAAAATATTTTTTAAAGCTCTAATATGCAGATTGTCAACAATATCATATGTTCTCAAGCACAAATTACGTAAACTTAATATTCAAAGGCAGAGAATGTATTGCAAATTACTTTCTATAAAAGCTTTATGAAAGCTCTAGTACGCAAAACTTTCTTTGAAAACTCTAAAATTCAAAAGTATTCAGTTTGCCTTAATCTGCAAAAAGGAGCTTAAATATTTAAGTGCAGATATCGCTTAAAAAATTTTTTTCACATAAAAGCTTACCGAAAGGTCTAATTTTCCGATTTAATGAAAAAACTACAACTCTTTTATAGTTGTGCAAATATCAATTATAATTATAATACGAAAAAATATTTCATACAAAATTGAATGATAACTAAAATATTTAAAGATTTTAAAAGCGGAAAAGTCACAAAAAGCTGTTTTTGTCCTTTATACCGAACGAAAAAATTTTCAAATATGTCGAATACGAAAGCTTTTGGATACTGCATATGAAAGCTTTTGAATAAAAAAAGTGTGTACTTATGTGCTCGTTATTATTTTAAAATATTAAACTAATTAATTACAACATGGAAAAATGCTGTAAAAGGTATTTTTTAATTTTGAGTAAGCCACTAACACATTGTTACATATGCTAGGAAGCTGCTTAGGACTATTCCAAAAATCGTACAATAATCTTTTATATTATTTTTGTTTTAAATCCATGTGTTAATGAAGCTTAGAAAACTCTCTCCCATTTTAAATCACTGTTAATAGAATGCAGTTCCAAAAACTTTCAATTGTTAAATCATAGTACCCAAAACTTGTGTAGCTGTATTCAATATTTGATAAACATTTTCATTAGCACGAAATACGTTTTTTTCGTTAGATAACTTACAAAAGCTCTTTGAAAGCTACACGAATTGGCGTGTTTGTATATATTAAAATTAAGCGATAAAAATTATAATCATCCCTGCAGAGCTTGTAAATAGCAAATGAAATGAATTATCGTGAAATCTTTTTAAAAAGCTCCTAAAGTTCTATGGCTAAAGTCGCTTAAGTCTTTAGATTAGCTTCATTAAAAGTAGAAATATGTATGAGTTTTATATAAGTGAAAATTTTAAACGTTAAGTCGTATGAGTTGAAACGAATTTTACTAAAAAATACATAAAACTATAAAGTATTAATTAACTATTCATTACAGTGAAAGCTTTTCGTATTAACGTTATAAAAATATATCAGAGCCCTCAAATTGGAACAAAAAAAGGTTAAACAGAGTTTTTAAATATTAGAAAGAAAGTCTAGTTGTAGAAAGCTCGGTTAAAGCTCTTCAAAATTGTTTATTTTTTTTACTTTTTTTGTTTTTTATTTTGATTTTTGATTTTTTATTTTGAATCATTTTGCTTTTTATTTTGATTTTTTTATGTTTTTTATTGTGAATTTTTTTTTTGTTTTTTTCTGCGAAACAATTGTTTGCCTACCCAATCAAGGTTAATAAAAACTCATTAATTGGCAATTCGCACTAAAAAAAATTCGGAATATATTACACTGCAATACAAGGTGGGTGTATGCATAACTGCACATACAAACATACATATTAATTATGCATATATTCTATATTTACCACTGTAATCGTGAGCCAGCTGGCTTTCTTCGGATAGACACCTGGTGCTGCGCCTCACCTACATATTTTTCAAGTGATCATGCAAAAAGTAACTTATTTGCATGCATACCTTCATACGTATGTATATATGTACATGTATAGCTTCACACATATGCATATTGCAATACATATACATATGTAGGTACCTAGAGCTGTATGTACTTATATACGAACACATTGTGTATATCGCAATATTGCGCATTAAACGCAGAAAATACCTACAAAGCTGAGCAAAAAGCAAGCAATCGCACAATTAATAAATTGCATACCAACTGCATTATTTGAGTTCTTTTCAACTTTTTGTCTTTCAAATTCACCGTTACGTTGTTGGTTTTGCTTTCTTATTCAAATATCCATACATACATATTGTATATACACTACTCGTATGTAGGTACTTGTTGCTTGTTTATAATGAAATTTCCGCTGAGTGATTTAATTTAAGTATTTACGTAAACATTTTCTACCAGTGCGTGTTCTTTGTTTTTGTTTTTTTGTTTTACCTTGAACAGGGTATATTAAGTTTGCACGCAGAGATAAAGCGATTAGCACCTTAGTTTGTGAAATATCGCTCTGAAATTTTGCGTAAGTCAACCTGACCCCAAGAAGCTGTCCATTTGTTAGAAACGCCGATATCGGCCCACTATAGCATATAGTTGCCATACAAACTGAACGATCAAAATCAAGTTCTTGTATACATAGAAAACTTTGTTGTTTGATAAGATATCTTGACGAAATTCAGCCTCAACTATTGTTTAGGACAAGAGTACAATCTGCAAAGAAATTTATGAAATCGGACCACTATAGCGTATAGCTGCCATACCAATTGAACGATCAAAATCAATTTCTTGTATGGAAACTTTCTTATATGTGAAAGGCATTATAGCTCCGGTGTTGCCAAAGTTAATATTTTTTCATGTTTTTGTTCTATTTTTAACTTCACTTCCACCTTTTCTTTATCATTGTTTATTTTTCACCGAGAATCTTCAATTCCATATACATATAAATTCACCTTATTATATTCAATTTCAACTTACAAATATTCTTAAGCTCTAAATATGTAAATGCCTGCGTTGTGTGTGTGCATAGGTAGCAACGCATTTCTACAGTTAATGCCGCATAGCTACCTATTTATATGTAAAAAAGCGTGTGTGTGGGTGGCGTCATCGAGCGTTTGTATTTGTGCTGACGTTTTGCTTGGCTCTCGTCTCGATAAGCCGCATTGTGGTGTTTGTTTTTGTAGCGAAGAAAACTTTGCAGCGTCGCAAAGTTACGTGGTAAGCACAATAAAAACGTCGCGAAAAAATTATAATAAGTTATGCGGTAAATAATGGAAGAGTAGTCGCAAAAATGAAGTTATCATTGTTTACATTTTTGTGCGCAGATTTCCGCTCACTTATGTCAATATATGCATACCTAGAGATATGTATGTACGTGCGCATAAGTATGTATTTGAAAATATAATGACTGCAAGTTTTTAATTGTTATTTTTTTTATGAAGGTAAGATGATGGTTGTTTACCGGGTTTTATATATTTTATACAGCTAATATTTAGATTTTCAAAGTAAATGTATTTTTTTTAAAAAAAGAATAGTCCCTCGGTTTTTGAGATATCTCTCTTAAATTTTACCCACGTCTTTTTATTGTCAAGAAATTTGTCATGTGTTGGATCCGCCCATATCGGACCACTGTAGCATATAGCTGCCATACAAACGGAACGATTAAAACCATGTCCTGGTATGAAAAACTTTTTAATTTAATGAGATGCCTTCATGAAACTTAACTGGGATAATTGCTTAAGTCAAGAGTACCATCTCTGAGGAAATTGTTCAGATCAGACCACTATAACATATAGCTGCCATACAAGCCGAACGATCAAAATCTTGCCCTTGTATGGAAAACTTTTTTATTTGATGAGTTATCTTCATGAAATTTAGCTGAGAATACTGTTTAAGACAAGAGTACAATCTCTAAAGAAATTATTCGGATCGGTCCACTATAGCATATGGCTGCCATACAAAGTGTTCGATCAAAATTAAATCTTTGTATGGAAAACTTTTTTCTTTATCAAGATATCTTCTTAAAAACTGGCATCCATTATTCGGCTAGATAACGGTGCAATCTCCGAAGAAATGGTTCAGATCGGACCACTATAGTATATAGTTGCCATACAAAGCTTTTGATCAAAATCAGTTTTTTGTGTAAAGGGTATACTAACTTCGACTATAACCGAGTAAACGGTGTCAACGCCTACAAAAAAGAAGAACATTGTAGATGCGGTGCAATCAAATTTAATGTTTTTTCTTGTTTTTTATTAATTTTTATATGCTCGTAGCATACAATTAGGCGCGTGCAATCACCAAAGCAACCCATAACAAAGTTCATTGAGTGCAACTAGACTTCATAACTCCTTCGCCATCTTTTACAATGTTTTTATTTTTTATTTTTTTAGTAAAGCGAATATCTTTCGAAAACAAAAACAACAGCAATTTCGTTATCTTCCCCTTCTCTTCTTCTTCCATAACTGCAGCGATTCTACTTTTGGCTGGCCACAAAGCTTGCATACATTTAAATTGCCCAAAACCAAACCAACTTGGCTAAAGTAATAAACTTTTGTATTTATGTTTTGGTGTCCAACACTTCCTACTACTAAACAAAAACAGCACATACACACACGTACATACACAATATTATAAATGCATAGAAAATTCGATACAAAAGTTCGGCAATATTATGCGACACTAAATTGAAATAACTAAAATATTGGAGATTGGATATTGGATACTGTCCGAGAGCAAGCTTTTTCATTGCGAGCACAACTTTTCTCCCCTTCTTTCTTTCATGCTACCTGTTTTTCCGTATCCAGATTCCAATCGCCGATTATGTTTGTGGCACCCTTTGCCAACATTCTGCCCGCTTTTTATGCCCATCGTTGCTCACCTATGCCACAGCTGTCATTCAAGACGTTAGTTTCCTGGTTACATGTTACCACTGCGGCGCCGTCATCTCCACTGGCGAACAAATCAATGGCTTTACCTGCCTTTTCGTGCATTTCAGAACACCATATTGTAGAAGAAATGAAACAGCGCCAGCAATATGGCCAAATAGGCGAGTGTGGCGAGCAGCGAACGTATGAACAACACCGAGATATAAGCGAACACAAATATTATTACCGCTGGGAGAACGGCACGAATGCGTTGCATTTCTGTTGATTGTGCCTGCTGCGCCGTTGGCGGCAATGACGGCGGCAGCATTGCTGCTTTGGTGCACTCCAACATTGTCGCGTGCTCCATGCAAATGCTGGTTGGTGTTTGCAGAGTTGCTTCTTCTCCAACACGCTGTCTTATTGTGTCTTCAGCTGTTTTTTTTGTGGATTTGTTTTGCAGCTGCTTGTTTGTTGCACTTGCAATGCGCTGTTGTTGCTGCTGTTATTACAAAAACTAAGATTTTAGACAGTAAATATATTTGTGAATGTTGCTGATGTTTTTCGCTGCCTCTTTAAAGCCAGCAACTGCGTTATCCCCGTCACTCGTTGTGCTCCCAAGTCGCTCCTTTCCCGCTTGCTGTGTTTCTATCTCTCTGCGCGCTGCGTGCGTTTATGACGATGGCATTTACTGAACGTGACTTGCTTTCCAAATTCAATTCAAATATAACTGGTAAATAAATTCTCAAACAAATGTCGTATATGGCGACAACAAAGCAATGCGAATGCAACAGCGACGACGACGACGATGGAGCGTTGGCGGCCGCGCCACTCTGTTGCTCTGTATGCCAGTTACTAAGTAACTACTCTAATGCTGCACAGTGCACTTGCGTTGGCAAATATTTGCAGTTGCTTTTTGATTTTTTATATTTTTTAATGAAAAAATTTTATATTTTTATTTTTGATAACTAAAATTTTGATTTTTGGAAATAGTTTTACATTTGATTTGAGTTTTTCTTATTTAAAAAAATGTTTACATTCTCTTTGAACTCTGTTTTTTTTTTAACATTCGTATGTCAATCAAAAACTATAACCCTAGGTGCGATAAAACACTTATATAATCGAGTGTTTTTAGGGTTTTCTTCATAGTTTCGGTTAATTTTGTAGGTTACATTAATAATAATCTCTTAAAAGATTAAATTTGAAAGAAAAAAATTTAAATTCATCAAGCCTTACATTGAAAATGAAGCAAACTACAAATTAAAATTTAGAAAAGAATCAAAAAGTAATTTATTAAAAAAAATTAGTCAGATTTCTATTTACACCAACAATTCTAAAATTAAATTTAATAGATTGTTTTTTTAATTATTTGATTTTTTGGTGTAGATTAGATATAGGTTTCGAAAAATAACTACACACTTTCAATTAAATAAAACTGGAGTTTATTAAAAATTTATTCAAATTTAGCAAATTTTCCACAAAAAAATTAATAAATTAATCAAAAATAATAAAAAAACAGTAAAATAAATAAAATTTAAATTAAATATTTTATTAAATGAAATTTAAAATTCTTTGACAAAAAATTAAAATATAAATTTTTCTATTGATATTTTTTGTTAGTTGTTTTAATCTTTTTTTTCTTATTTTGAAATAATTTTTTTATTAATTGAATTTTTAATTTTAGGTTTAGTATTTTTGAAATCAATTTACTAAATCTAATTTTAAATTAAATAAAATTAATTACACTTCAAATTTAGAAAAAAAAAATAAAAAAACCTAGAATAAAAATATTTTAATGTTTTGTTAACGAATTTTATTTTGAAATTACTGAACTTTAAAATAAAAATTAGGATATTCATATAAAAAATTTACTAAAATTACTACAACAAAATAACACAGAAATAAAATTTAAAAACAAAATTGAAAAATCATTTCGAAATTAGAAAAAAAATTAATAAAAATGTGGGAAAAAAAAATTAATAAAAATTCAGAAAAAAAATTATTAAAAATTTGGAAAAAAGAAATCAATAAAAGTTTAGAAAAAATAAAATAAAAAAAATTAATAAAAATTTAGAAAAAAAAAATTAAAAAAAAATAATAAAAATTTAGTTTTTTTTTAATTTTTTGCTAAATTATTTTATATTTTAATTACGAGATTTTAAAAATATATAGAATACGTTATATAGAAACTGACTAAAATTCACCAAAAACAAAAAAATTTAATAAATAAAAAAAAACAGCAAATTAAAAATTGCATGAAAAATATTTTTTTTTTTTGGTTTGGGCATATTTTATTTCATAACTTTTATATTAAAATAAGAGGTTAAAAATGTATTTATTTTTTTATTTATTTTCTGTTTTACATTGCTCAGTTTACAAATTTACGAAACTTTAAAATAAAACTGCGGTTTATTAAAAAAAAAATATTTAAAAAATAAAAAACAAAAATAAATTAAAAAGATATAAAACAATTCGATTTTTCTTTAAAAAATTTGATTTTGAGATTATTAAATTTTAAATTAAAAATGAAGAGAATTAAAAAAATCATAAAAAAACCCCCAAAAAACTAATATTAAAAAAATTGTAAATTAAAAAACATTAAACAAAAATATTGTATATTTTATGTATTTTTAATATTTTCTTAATTTTTTTATTTTTTTTTTAAATATTTTTTTCTACTTTTTAAAAATTTTATTATTATTTTTTTTTATTAAATATGTATTTTTTTTTTTTTAATTTACTAAATATGTATTTTTTTTTTAATTTTTCGTTGTTGTTTTTGGCACTCAGCTTTAAATTTTTGGAATATCATACTATCTAGAGTGTCTCATATCATCTGTATAAAAAAATGTCGAACCGTTATAAATAGCAAAAAAATCTATTTCTAATCATTATACATATAAAAAACTAAACGCTAACTTTGTGTTAACAAAATTATTTAGTTTAAAAATAAAAGTTTAAAGAATGCTTTTATCAAATTGATTCACTGTACATTCGTTGTCCTGCCTCCAGCGCAAGCAACTAGTTTTTCCAAATGGCGTACACATATAAACATGAAGCCCCTATTATACTACAGCTATTTGGCACGTACACAGTTAACTGGAAATTTACTACTACTCCCACCTATTTCTATTCAATACACTTTTATGGGTAATGCTTTTCAATGTGCAAATTATGGCCACGCTGCTAGCCAAGTGGGCTTGAGCCCAGAATATTGTGCGTGGTTATTGGGAGAATGTTTTGATATTTTTTTGTTTGAAAATCCTTTGGCTTCGTGCTTAATATGGAATTCTATAAATATTATGATACTGAGAGGCTCCATATAACTCCAGTTTTAATCGAGGCGCTATGTCCGTAAGAATTTTGGAAAACACACTGCTAAGATCATTGATTTTATGGTTAATGGTCAACGTCAACTATGTTATGCTGATATATAGATTTTTCCTGATAATTTCATCTCACTATTAGATGATTATCGATTACAAATTTGTATTCAAAATTTCTCCAAGTAAACTTTCATGCTTAAACGAACTAGTGCTTTTGATTTGTTCTATGACATATGGCTATATTTCTAATGGAAACATTCTCAGAAGAAATTTTTAATGTAGTTCTTACGAGTCTTCTTTCTAATGGAACCATACTTAGAAAACAGTTCTAATGTGCATACATGGTTCTTACGTGTCAAAGCTGCAAATAAAATTTTGTTGCCTACCTTTAGGCGGGTTTTCTAAAATTTAAAATGTCAGTCTTTTTACTTTAAAAAATGAAATGAATCATATTTGTATATATCTTTGTAACAAAAAAAAACTTTGTATATCTGCGTACACTCAGTTCCATTGTTCATAAACACATTTATGGCATATTTTCGTTTACTTCACATTTTTTTAATTTGCTACTTAAAATATGAGCTCAACAAACAGCATGTTGCCCCATCCCCTTGCCACAAAAGTGGAGATAAGAAATTTTTCTCAAAATAATGGCGACATAAATAATAAACGCATGTGTAATACTTTTGAATATGGACGCAGCCTTAATGGCAAGTCAGTTGAGCATTTCACGCTGGCATTTGAGGCATACATTTGTGTGTGTGTTTCTATGTGAAAAGCGCAAATTTGTATGCGATTTGTGCAACCGCATGCGATTGTAGTATTTTGCAAGCATATTGTTGCCCACTATGCCATTTAAACACACACGCACACAAGCAATATAAGTGAGCCCACAAGGCGCGGTGGCAGCTACGAGGGGCAAATGTAAATATGCACAGTAGTCAAATGGCGCAAAAAGTTTCATAAAAAGCTTTTGTACTTGCGTGCTTGGGTGGGTGGAAGCTGTGTTGTCTGCTCTGTGCGAACCACTGGTGTGCGAGCGGTTGGTGGGGGGCGCTACTTGAAAGGGCACTAAAACTTTTACGGCACGCAGCAGTTGAAATTTAAATAAAATTATAACAAAGTGGTAAATTCTCGATACTTTCGGACGACGTGGCATGCATGCAAGCAACCCGATATTGCCGCTGTGCTGGTGTTTGTTGTTGCAACACATATGTTTATGCTTGCCGCACTTTAGCGTAGTTTGTATTTGAGTTTTGCTTGTCTCCTATATTTACGCCTTTTTGCCTTCCTTTTTCTTTGCTGCATTATTTTTGTGCTGTGTGCTTACTTTATATTGTGTTTGTTGTAACTGGAAAACAATAAAGTTTGCACAATGTTGCCAGATTGCATTGCAACACCACGTACACACACACATACGCACACAATACAACGCAATGCGTGTGCATCTCCGCATATTTTACACAAACATCATAAACATTTGTGTGTGTTTGAGTATGCATTCTGTAACCTAAGTTTGCTCTAGCCCAAGTAGTCCATATTGCAGCAACATGCTTGCCTTGCTATTCACCCGTTATTATTATTATTGTGTGTACATATGCGTGTGCATGCGTGCTAAAACTTTAAGTTTCATACTTGGTAAACTTTATTTTCGAAATTTTATTAAAAATTGAAATCAAAGAAAATGCAATAAGCTATTGTGCAGTCACAGCGCTGGTCATGTACATAACGGAAGTGTGTGGCATAGAAAACATAATTGATTGCAAGCGTAATATGAGTGCTGGGCATATATAGTTTCCATGAAAGTATTAAAAGTTCGTACTTTAAGCAATATGAATAATATTTAATAGCATAAAAGTACAAAAAAATTACAACAACAATAAAAACGTTAACTTAAGTTTCTATAAAGTTAAAATAATCCCCACAAAAAATAAATTTTCATACAAGAACTTGATTTATAAGGTTTGGTTTATATGGCAGCTATATGATATAGTGCTCCGATCTGAAGAATTTTCTTAAATGTTATGGCGTTGGCTTGGATAATAATCCTCGCCAAATTTCGTGAATATGTTTCGTCAAGCAAAAAAGTTTTCCATACAAGAACTTGATTTTGATCGTTCAGTTTGTGTGGCAGCTATACGATACAGTGGTCTGATCTAAAAAATTTCTTCGGAGATTATATTGTTGTCTTAAACAATAATTCTTGCCAAATTTAATATAAATTTCTCGTTAAATAAAAAAGTTTTCCATACAAGAACTTAATTTTAATCCATCAGTTTGTATGGAAGCTATAAGATATAGTGGTTCGATTTGAAAAATTTCTTTACATGTTGTAGCGCTGTCTTGGAAAATAATCCATGCCAAATTTCATGCATTTATCTCCTCAATTAAAAACTTTTCTATACAAGAACTTGATTTTGTTCGTTCAATTTGTATGGCAACTATATGATATAATCGTTCGATCTGAAACAGTTTTTCATATATTGTAGCATTATCTTAGACAATAATCCATGTGAAATTTCGTGCGTTTATCTCCTCAAATAAAAGAGTTTCTCATACCAGAACTTTATTTTTATCGTTCAGTTGTTTGTATCATATAGTGATATAGTCGTCCGATCTTCGGCCTTGTTTCTATTATTTTTTTGGGACATTTTATTTGAGTTCACATGTGTCAGTTTTCTATTTAGTATTTAGTCTATTTAGTATTCATGCCTAAATGTAGGCAACATTGTACTTTCGGAAATCTTCTTCATTTAGGAATTTAACTAAATATTCATCTATTACTCGAATTACTTAAGACCGTTCTTCTTGCTTTCTTTCTTGCAAAAGCATTTTCATTAGTGTCACTTATGGTCAGGCATAGGCGTGGTGAGATCATTGCTTTTTCTTCTAAACTAACCCTTAACTTTGCATAATTTTTGACGTCTTAGCCGAGATTATTATTCATTCTTCCTTGTCATTCGTTTTTCAAGTCCTAATTGCGTTAATTTCAAGGCTTCTAGGGTTTTCTGTGCACTATATATTGCCTGTGCCTTTGAGTATGCAATGTATTTTGGAATATGAATGCGCGCACGAATGTATACTTCTACCAAAGCAAAACTCATAGACTTTTTAAGAATGTATTGAGTTGTCGCGGCCCACGAACTTCAAAAATAAGTAGCTCCTTGGTAAGAAAAGCTAAGCAAGTTTAGCTTTATTTAATTAAATTATCGTTTATCCAGCAATAAAACTAGGAATTTTATATATAAGCATATCAAAATCGGTCGAACGGCGTTAAATTTACTGAAGTTCCTATACTCAAGCGGTTTCCTCATTCCTTATTACCCTCCGCCCACTTTTATGCGCTACTTAAAACCCACAGCTATATGCGCATATATGCATATAAATCTGATCCACTGCAGTTCACTTCCTTCCGCCACACTTCACTGCTCTTCACCTACGACTGCACTCATTCCGGCTCCTGCTGCAACGTGGCTTATTATGCGCCAGTGCCGTTGGCAGCGCTGACCACAGCCGGCCACAACGCCGCTGCGCATTTTTGTTTACTTGTAAGCATACATTTGCGCTGCATTCCATACCATTCCACTTGCTTGCTCTCTGGGCCATTATGCCACTTGTGCGCAGCCAATTAACTACTTGAAAAAATCAACTACCCAACCGCTCCTTCAGCTAGCGTTGCCTTTAGTTGCTGAAAGGGGGCGCATATTTCAATTTTTTCGGGGTTTCCTTTTAATTCAGCAATATTTAATTTAAAAATTCAGAAATAATGTTAATTATAAATATTTAATTTACTAAAAACAAAGTGTTAACTCCCCCTCTCGTACGAAAATTAGAAAAAAAAGAAATAAATATTTTTTATAATTAATCTTTCATACGCTCACAAACAAATAACCGTTTAGTATCGCAATTTTCTATGGACCAACGTCCAAAACCACCATCGCCGAATTGTATACAGCCGCCGCTTTCAATATGCACCGGTTGCTCATTTAGCCAGTGTGTATAACTAAATGCCTTGCCCGTGCCCTCCCACTCATAAGTACCTGGCTGTGTTAGATCGTTGCCACCGCTCCAATATATAAAAGCACGATCTGCCTTATTAACCGTTGTTTGGAAGAAATCTATAAAAGTAATTTATTTGCATTTTTTCTTATAATAATTACAACAACAAATGTTCAATATGCGCCTACCGTTGGCAAATAAAAACATATGCAAAGCTATGAGCTTTCGCTGTGACTCGAGTGAGACCAAATTGGCTGTGTGCTCACGGCATATATCGCGTGCATCCTTCCAGGTTTCCTAAGATTTATGATTTTACGGAAGAATTAAAAAGAGTATAGTAATAGTTTGGAACCTCTTTGCTTTTTGAGTAATTTCTTTATCACTTACCGTGGCTTTGTTGAATATTATGAACTCGTCATAATCCGTTCTAAAAACGTGGATGTCTGTTTGAAAAAAAAAATATATATTTTCGTGTTATTTTTTTTTAACTTTTGTTGTTATCTTTTTTAGTTTTTAAACTTTTTGCAATACAAAACTTTTTTTGTTTTATTTTAACAATTTTATATTTCAGCTTATGCACTCGTGGCCACGCAAACCTTACCACTATACTTTCTTAAATTTTTTTGGCCTTTTTAATTCAATTTAATTTCAATAAAAAAAAAAAATTAAATAAAATAAAATGTCTATTTCAATTATAGTGTAAATGAATTTAATTTTAAAAAAATATATACTATATAATTTTTCATCGCTTGTCAGTCTCTTACATTTCGTGGTCATTTTGTAAAGCTCACTATCTTTCAATTGATTTATCTATAGCTAAATGTGGTTTGTTTTTAATTTTTAATATTTTTTATAAATAACATGTCTTATTTCTGAATGAAAAATTTCTATACCGCAAAAGTTGCCGCTATAAAGTTTAGTCAAATATGCGCAATACTTGAAAATTTTGAGTGGTAAAGTTTGCGTGGCCACAAGTGTATTTCGTACTCAAGTACCTGTGTTCTGTGAAAATGCATAGCGGTATAATAAACAGCTTATGAAAATTCGCTGAAAAATATTTCCAATCATTTTTCTATGCTTTGGCACTACATAACAATTCTGTTTAAAATTCACTCGCTAACTGAAATATATTTTCACTATTTGATTTTGAATTCAAATTCATAAATTTACATGCACATACTCCTCAACTGCAGCAAATCAGTATAAATTCATTCGAAACGCTTCGATTATAATAGCTGTGAATATAATGAAAAATTTATTGTTTAACATCCCTGCAGTGAAGGCAAGTAGTTGCAGTTGGCAATTGACAGATTTTGGTTAGAAATGTGTCAGTTTCATACTAGTTGAAAAGAAAACACTAAACCATTTCTAGCACATCATATGAAAGCTAAAATTTATCTATATACGATTTTCGATAAACGATATACCAATTATTGCGATATTAGATCTCTTCGATATCATTTTTAGTACGATATTAACTGAAAGATTTCGGCCATAATTATAAAAGTTGCCTACTAGTTCAAAAAAGACACAAAACAGACTTCTTTAGCTTAGGAATATAATCAGAATATAGCGATGTTTATAGTAACCCATACACCGGTTATAATAATCTTATTTTTGGTTAACATTATTATAGTACAATTGACATTTTCCTTCAAAACAGGGTGCAGTCTCGGGGATTATATGCTCACTGTCCTAAAATTTCTTACCAATAACTGTATTAAACTGAATTTTCTAACATTCTCTGCTATACTAATGCTAAGTAAATAGTCTAATAATGCTAAAAAAATTGTATAATAACTCATGCGTAGTGTTTCACAATTCGATCAAGTTAACTACTTTTCGGACTAGTTCAATTTTCGTAGGAAAACTAGTTCCTAACTAGTCTCTTTTGGTACGTTGAAGTAGTGAATGCATAGTATTTCCAACTCATTTCGATGAAATCAGCTACTTTTCGGACTAGTTCAATTTTTGTTCGAAAATTAGTTCCTAACTAGTCTCTTTTGGTAAGTTCGATTAATGCTAGGAGCTGCTTGTTGTAGTTAAAATGATATTTTTCACTATTAGGAGTGTTTCACATTTCGATCAAGTCATATATTTTCCGGACTAGTCCAATTTTAGTTGAGAAACTAGTTCCTAACTAGCTCTTTTGATATGTTCGATTAATGCTAAACGCTGCTCGTGGTAAAATATTATTTTCCTGCAAAAGCATGGATTGTTTAGTATAACTGCCACCTCTTGTGACTGTGTTATCTCACAAACTCGTCATCAACATTGCTAGTATTGGTATTAACTTATTTTTGACGCTCTCAGTGCATATTGTTTTTGAATGCCACTTCACTTATGACATACATATGTCAGCATGTAACGTAGTAAGCACACAATGATAAATAAAACAGTTTATTCAATTATCTTTAGATAATGTTTTTCACAGCTGCCGCCACACAGTTTTCGTTGAATTTGCATACAAATCGATTACGTCACTTGACATTTACTTGTAATTTGCATAAGCGCGTCCACACATGCGTTTTACCTGTACCTTGTACATGCATGTATGTGTTTCTTTACAATGAAGCACATGTGGTTGCTTGAATATTTTGTAAAATTCTTAACTTTTGCTGTGTTTATTTGGTATTTGCAAATATTTGCTTATCAGCTGCTCTGACGTTGTTTTACTGCACTGCCGACCAGCAGGTTTGTTGAAGCGATCGAAGAATATTTAAAGATTTTAAGTTGAACGTCAACTGATTAGTAAGAATTTATTTGATTCTATGTGAGTGCTGCGAGTTTAATTGAAATTTGTTTTCATGAAGATATTTAAGTCATAAGAAGATAAGAGAAAACTATTGAAAGGCATTACACAAATAAGAATAAATGAATTTCAATGAGAATAAATAATAATTAAAAAAAATCGGGGTTCAAGTAAATTACCCGAAACTTCATAAAAGAAAACATATTCGAATTTAATTTTTTCTGAAAAATTTTGCTATTCCTGAACGAACTTTCGTTGTTGAAGAAATTAAATTTGTATGACATATTTTTTGTGAAATTTCAGTAAATTTATTTGGACAGTAAATTAAAAAAAAAGAATGATTTAATATATAATATCTTAATATAAACTTTTTAAAAATAAAAAGAATACCATTAAAATCGCATTTGCTGCACCAAAGCTGATTTGGTTGCGAATCGAACAGACTACTGCCATAAATAACCATTCCAATTAGGTAATAACAAGTGATCTATGCTCTTGACAAATGCATTTTAAGGGGAATTACCTTATTTCAATGCAATTATTGTCTAGAAGAAAGCAAATTTCCTTAAGCAAAAGTATTTTATGTTTGATTTTTATTATTTCATCTGACAAAATTTGTCTAAATGGTGAAATAATGTTGCCAGAAAGTGGGTCATCCTTTCTACTTAGACTAGGGTAGATAATTTCTGAAAACACAAAAAAAAAAACAGTAGATGGAAAAGCATTGGAAACGTAGGATAAAATAATAAGAATGAAAGTAATAATACAGGCAACCTGATGTCTGGAAAAAAGAAAGAATGGGGTTGAATTTTTTAGGGTTAAAAAATGTTTATGTCGATTTCCAGCGAAAGTACGAGTCCTATGGAAAATAATTAGATATAACTTTTGTATATACATGCTTCTTCCTGACATAACCTCAAAAAAGTACTTTTTTAATATTTTATATTTATAAAAAAACATGAAATACGACTTCCTGACAATCACTTTATCTGACTTATGTTTTTCGTGAGGCCTGCTTTCGTATTTCTAATTTATTTCAGAATATATTCGTTATCATCGAATGATCTGAATTTCAAATATGTTAAATTTTTAGTCAATATTTCAGGAATGCATAATTGATTTGACCGAAAAATGAATATCCCCTATCAAACGTGCAGAGTTATTATTATTTTATTTTTTATTGCAAATTTTTTTATGTAGAAATTAGAATCTATCTCAATAGACCAACACTGTCTTTTTTCTAAGCTTGTTTGCTTTTATACTACAGCAACTAGTTGTGAGTCTCCTTTTATCAATTTAACCCTAGACATGCTTTATAAGTCTATTCGACTAATAATCATCGTGTTTTGCAACCAGTAGCAAAAAAGCAAAGCCTTTCAAGGGTCAAAAATCATGAAATAAAGCGAATCACATAATGCATTATTCAGATAATTATGACTGTTAATTTAAAGTCTTTATACCAATAAATTTTTTGTTCATTAAAATAAATAAATTTCAGCGTTTTATTTTGATTTGTGAGTGTATATTTTCATACTATATTCTCAATATCAACAGTCTTCAGTGAGGCCAATATTGTAAAGTGGCGGCTCGAACACACAAGTGGTATAAATTGTATAAGCTGGCCTAATGGAAATGGAATACCGAGCAGCAATATAAACCCACCCAACCTTGTAAAGTGGAGAATCGAACATACTATTGGTATAAATGGTACTGGCATAATAAAATAAATATATTTTAATTTTACCAAATATCTTGCCGAAATTTGGCATGGATTATTGTCCAAGTCACGCTATAATATTTGAAGAAATTCTTCAGGTCGGACTATTATACCATATAGCTGCTATACAAGCTGAACGATCAAAATCAAGATCTTGTAAGGAAAACCTTTTTATTTGACGAAACTTGGCACGGACTTTGCCAGGGCAACGCTGCAATATTTGAAGGAATTCTCTAGTTCATTGCTTAATGTACTTAGCCCGAACCTTCGACTTTAAATTAGAGTACTTTCAACATATTTTCTTGTAAAAATTATTTACCCAGTATGAAATCACTCATATGTCATTAAGTATTTATTTACTTGTTCCTCAACTTCTAACGGTTATTATTTTTTAAATTTTGTTTAAATTTTCTCTCCCGATACCGGAATAATTGGCTTTCGATACGACGCAATTGTTTTATTTCTTTGAAAACATCAATTTTTCCGCAGACTCCATAGACATATTCATACATACATATATGGCTTATTGATTCCACATATGAAATATTACGAAATGTAATATTCCATTTCTCCAATAGACAAAAATTTTGAGAATGCTATATCTCCAAAGCAACATACAAACATATGCGCAGTATTATTCTCCCGGCAACATCTTTAATTTCAAATATTTGCCTA
The DNA here is from genome assembly GCF_023373825.1 of Bactrocera dorsalis. Taxonomy (NCBI): domain Eukaryota; kingdom Metazoa; phylum Arthropoda; class Insecta; order Diptera; family Tephritidae; genus Bactrocera; species Bactrocera dorsalis. Next base: position 93,731,910 of record NC_064303.1, read on the forward strand.
ATCAAGTTACAACATAAAACTCACAAACGCACTTACATAATGTGCTGTGGAGCATAATTCAACAAACGAAAGCATATATATTGCGAATAACAGTCAAATATATATACATATGTATGCATCTACTACGCACATAGCTTTGAGTGCTGCGGCGTATTGTTGCCTGCTAAGCGGCTTTTTTTTTCTTGCTTGAGCCGTTGGTAGGCAGCTGCCAGTTTGTGTTGGAAGCTGCCTCCAGCACCCAGCTGTACTATGCTACTCCATTCAGCCTCATTTAATAGCTACTTTTCGCAAGCTATTTGCTTACCCGCCTCCGCCGCACGCTCTCCATTGCTGACACACTTCAAGCTTGTGTGCGTATTGCCTTGGCGGCTGCCTTTACTGCTTTACTGATGTGAGTAGAGGGTGCTGCGAGGAAGAGTGCTTAGCTAAAAATTTCCTGCTAAAAGGGAAAACTAATAGCTTGTGCCTTTGCTTTAGCGCCCCTCAAGCCTCTCGAGCATTGCTGCTGTACAAACAGCATTTTCCTTCGCTCGCCGCATTCATTAAAATATTGTTGATGTCCATTTCGACGCTCGTCGGGAGTCATCGTCAACAACAGCTGCTACCGATTGTCAGGGCAATCAACTTGACTGCTTAACGGTACTTTTCATGGTTTTATTATAGTCGCTTGGTGTTTAAATTGTTACTGGTTTGTTCGTTTCCGTACATTCCGTACTAAATTTTGCTTTAAAGGTTAGGGTATGTACATAGTTTCAACGATATTTAACTGGTGTGTGAGGGTGTATATGAGGGGTTCTTCCCTTTCCCTAGATCGCCTGGAAATTTCACGTTGGGGTTGTATATATGTATGCAGTTATTGTTTTTTAAATATGCTCTAAAAATTAAAAGAACCTTAGTAGGAATTTAGAAATCCCCCTGGTTATCAAACTAATATTTCGGCCTGAGAGCCGTTTAGGTTCTCTCACAAGGTTTGAGGTTAAGGATGTCAGTAAATCATCGTCTAAATTAAAGCTCTTTGTATTCCACTAATCGACTAATCGAACTGCCCCAGTAGAACGACTATTTGAATAATCGCAATGTTATGACTATTGAAAGTTTCTCGAACCAGTCATCTCTCTTATTGGCCGGTAAGGCTCTGACGATACTGTTGATTATTACTCGTTATCCAACGAAAACTGAAAATATAATCAGTGTTGAGTTGTTTAGACGAAGAGACCGAAACCCATATTATCGTCTTCCTCGGATTCCGACTCCTCCTTTTTGGCTTCTTCCTACTTTTCGGCTACAGCGTCAGCACCAGCAGCTGGAGGCATGGCAGCAGCAGCAGCAACAAACTTGCTGGGGTCCTTGATGAACTCCTTGGTGGTACCAGCTTCCTTGAAGTCCACTTCGCTGGCATGCAGATCTTCGGGCTTGATGTCCAAATCTCACCTGAGATAATAGAACCAGAGTCGTACACTTGAGTTATGGCCAAACCATACGAGAAGGACTGGACGGATATTAAATTAAGGTTTTCTCTAGTGGGTCAGCTTCTTATGTAGGACATCACGGTACAACTACTTATCTAGGGCTAAGATGCCTTGTATAAACGATTATTATTTCCAAGTACAGATATGATATGATATGAATTGAAAGGAATTTGAAGAGAAGCCTATATCCTAATATCAGAAATATACAAAACTTCATACTGAGAAATTACAGAACAAAGGTTCGTTCTTAAGCTCGATTTGAGATGATAGGGTTAAACGGCCAAAAAGTGTGTTAATTTTGTATTCTATTTCCTTAGGAATTTTTACTGACATATATATTAAGTAAAAGAAAAATATCATTCCCATCCGTGAACCCGAAATAATTAGCAATTTCTAAACAGCAAAAACAAAATAAAGTGTGCTCTCAATTTAGATCAAGGCGCGAAAGTCCATTCATTCAAATGAAAAACTGCGAAAAAAACACAAAAAAGCCATGCACTCTTTGCTTTGATCTGGCAACCCCACGCAAGCGCAAGATTATTACCAAGTTGCTTTATCACAAAAGATTCCCCAAATAACCTGGATAAGAGATGAAAACCAATTCGTGGCAATCAACAAAGCTACAAATGCGAAAAATGGGCCAAAATAGCAAACAAACGAAAAGCAAAAGAACGGTATTTACAGAACAGAGCAAAACAAAACAAATGCGTGCAAAAGAAAATGAAAAGAAAAAAGTGAAATGTACGAACAAAGAAATTGCCTACTATAGAAGGATTCAAAGCGATAAGAATTGAAAAATAGCAAAACATTGAGAAAAAATTGGCAAAGCAATAATAGCAGCTGTTAGCTTGCAGCTTAGAAAAGGCAACGACGAGCAACGAGCGCGCGCGAAATACACGCTTTCCAGCGCTAAACGCTTTCGGCCGCAACTCAAGTGAAAGAATAATAATCATCGCGGGGTGGTGTGGGTGCAAAGCGCACAAAAACAGAGTAAAACAAGTGCCAAACAAAGCCACACAACAAAAGCAATAGCAACAACAGCGCAATAAAAGGCAGTAAATGGAGCAGAAATTGCCTGCGCCTGCCTGGAAGGTGCGCGATTGTGCTTAATTGCCAAAAATGTGCGCTGGGCATGATGATGTTGATGATGTAGCTGGAGCGCGTGATGGCATGCTGATAAACCATATTGTTTTGTTGTGTGGCTAAGGTATCTGAATTGCCAAAGATGAAAAGTGTTTGAGTATTTGAGGTTTTATTGGAGGGCAATTGAGGTACAAATATGTATGGTACAGATTGTAGCTGTTTTTGTGAAGGTGTTTGTTTGAGTTGCTGTGTGTGCATAAATAAACTATACTTATTGTTGTAGTAGTTTCAACCTAATAGAATTCTATAATAATAATTACTACGTGGAATTTAATGAGAAAGGTTCGATTCGAGCAAGAACGCGTTTCATACCCAAAATATCCACCGAAAATTCTTGCCATCTCTCTGCCGCTTTCCTGACGATTTTCAAGCACCATACCCTTCACTTTTTTAATATTTTTATTATTTTTTATTTCATCGAAGGCCGTAAAGAACGAGACATGTCTTCAACGATCTCTCGCCAGCCTTTGAAGGCTTTGAATCACTAGTACACTTACAGATTTTTAATAGGTGGTAACTCTGTTTTAAAGTTTAACTTAAAATAAACTGAAATATTTTTTGTCTAATATCGGATTTTCGTTTAAATATACACATTAAAGTGGCACGTTTATACTTTAAGAATGTGGCAGCACTGTCAAAAATAGATTTTTTCTAATCTTTCATTAAAAAAAAATTTAAAATATTATTATGCTGCTAGTTCATAGAAATATTTAAAGAAATTTAATTTTTTAAACAGCTGGCAACTCTGTTCAGAAAGTTTTCGACTTAAAGTTCTCAAAAAAGCTCCCATTTGATGTACATTTATATATGTTGATATAGAATTTATTTATAAAACAGTTGACAGCTCTGCTCAGAAGCTTTTCGACCTGAAGCATTCTTAAGCACCAATTTATCACCCTGTATTGTGGTAATATCATGTAAAATCGTACTTTATTACTTGAATTCATTCTTTGTTTTTATGCGGCAACGCTAACCTAGTTTTGGTCATAATTTTCCATTTAAAAAAATTTAAATTGCTTATTTTGCTGCCAGTTCTTAGAAATATTAAAAGAAATTTTATTTTTAAACAGCTGGCAACTCTAGATAAACTAATTTTTGGTCCAAGCTTTTGTAAAAAAAGGAAATTTTTCATGTTAGATGTTTATTCCTTACATATGTTGACAAAATATTTATTTTTAATAAGTTGGCAACTGTGTTTAGTATTGGTTTGACCTAAACTATTCTCAAACATCAGTTTCAGACGCTGTTTTCAAAAATTTTATGTGAAACATATAGATATTAGCTTAATTTTGATATTTTTAGAATATGGCAACTCTGGCAAAACTCACTGCGTAATTTTTCTTAAAATACGTGAAGTATTTCCCTTTTGGTGTGTATTTTGTTCAGATCCTACGTATTGAGGATAAAAAGAATTTTTTGTAAGTTGGCAACCCTGTTCAGAAAATTTTGAGCCTAATGCCTTCACAAATATCAGTTTCAGACACTGTATTGTGGTATTTTGTGTGAAATTTATAAATATTTGCTATATTTTGAAAATATGGCAGCTCTGCCACAACTTTTTTTTTGTAACTTTTCATAAAAAAACTGAAATATCTCCCTTTTGATGGCTATTTTTATCAAAAACTTATGCATTGAGGAAAAAATTATTTTTTTGTTAGTTTGGCAACTCTGTTTAGAAGAATTTTTCATACTATAATATACATTGTTGTTTTAATTAAGTTTTAAATCAAATGTGTGAACTCTAGTTAAGCCATATTATAATCTAATATGTACTGCTGGAAAATATTTTTAAAATTTTTATTTGAGTTATTTTCATTATTACAAATTAACATATTGATTAAAATTTTATTCTGTAAGCAGTTGGCAACTCTTGCAAAAATATTTAAAATTAATATATCTTTATTAGCAGTTCATTAATTTGTTTTCTTTTTTTTTCTCATTTCAGGTAAGTTCTATACATGCTCCACAAACGAATCCACAGAAGTTTGGTTATATAAAAATATTGTAAGTGATAAATAACTAAGTGACCCATAATTCTCAAAACACATACATAGACAAAGTCCATATCTATCATTTATTTATTTTTTATTTGAACAGTTAAATTTAGCTTCATGTAATTTGTGAATATCAAAATTTATATGCATACACCTACAAACATATTCGGAAAAGTTTTATGGCGCTCCAGTGACCGGCACGATAACACACGGTTGACCTTAAATTTAATATAAAAAAATCGTAAATTACAAACTAAACTTTTTAAAGTGTGCCAAAACAAACCCTAATCCTTTTAGTCCCACCAAAACAACAAGAACAACAGCAACAACAGTGTCAGCACTGTATCATAATAATAAAATAAAAGTTTGACTGTCTGCCCGAACGCCATGAACCGCAGTGTGAAGAAGCATTTAACACCAATGACCACATTAGAATGTTGGGTGAAGTTGTTTTTTCTTATTGTTGTTGCAATGGTTGTACGCACAGCTGACCGCTTCAGCATATTAACGCCGTAGCTGACAACAAGACGACGACCCCAACAACAAGCACCGACGCACCACAATACAGTCAACCGACCGGCCATTGAGTTGGTCTGCCAACCGAGCGGCGTGTGCGAGTTAGCCGCAAACGCTCGGCCGAGTGTGTCGTGTGTCCTGCATCCTGTGTCCTGCGCCTTCCTGCCAGCCCATACGTGCAGCATTTGCAAGTTACCAAGCGAATAATCAAAATACAAGCGGAAATGCAGAACTTTTTGGCAACAAAGTTGTTGTAATAACAGTTTTTCGAGAGTTGTGCGGCTGTGGGTGGTTGGTTGAGTGTGTACGCCACTCACTGACTTTTGGCAACAAATGTGCGCTTGTTCAAAAGTTTTTTTGTTTTCGCTTTTTTGTTGTTTTGTTTTTCGCATTTATTTGCTTGCAGGCGGCAGCAAGGGTGTTAAGTAAAAGCAAAACTTTTCGTGTAGCCCAATGCCCTTTCGCATCGAAAGCTAACCGAAGGCTTCGAAACTGTGCGCAAAAGTCCCAAAAGGCAGGCCCAAAAATGCAAAAAAAAGGAACAACAACAAAAATACAAAAAGGTTACCCCAATTGTGCGGTGTGGCAGCTAACTAAACTCCTTTCCTCTGCGGTTTATTGCGTTAGTGTGCCACGTAATTGCTGCGTTGCACGTGCACACACACAGAAACATAAACACATATGTAGTATGTACGTGCCTGGCTACAAATTAAGTTCTTCCGCTTAAGTTGGCAAATGTTGCCAGATCGTTTGTGTTTTTCGCGTTTTGAAAATATCATTTTTTTTTATATTTTTTTGTAATATAGTTTATATTGTTTTGAAATATTTTTATTAACATTTTTTTTTATAATTTTTTTTAATTTTATTTGGTTTAGTATTTTTTTAATTAAAATATTTTTTTTATTTTACATATAATATGTATATATTTTTTTATTTTTTTTATTTTTTTTTTTATTTTTAGTTTAAAATATTTTTTTAATGATTAAAATTTTATTTTTTTTAGTAATTTAAATTTTTTTTAATGTTTTGGTTTCTTATTTTTTATATTCTCTTTAAAATTCATTATTTATTTATTTGTTTATTTATTTATTTTCTGCCATTTTCCCAGAAGCATTTTCAATGCAATGTTTTTATTTTGAGCTTTTTTTAATTTATTTCTTTATTAATTTTTTCATTTAAAATTTCGTTTTTTTTTATATATTTTTCTAAATTTAGTATATCGTGTTTTTAATTTTTGTTTGTATTCCATTTATAATTCATTATTTAATTTTTTATATTTTCAATTTTTTTGTTTTTTTTTATTTTTGTTTTTTTTTATTTTTGTTTTTTTTTATTTTTGTTCCGAAGGACAATTTTTTTTAAATAGAATGTTTTAAATTTTTATTTTTAATTTTTTATTTTCATTTTTAATTTTTTATTTAATTTTTTTTTTTAATTTTTTTTATTTTATTTATGAGAATTTATTTTTTAATTTAATATTATATTGATATATTTTATTTTTGATTAATCTAATTTTTACATTAATTTTATAATTTATTATACAAATTTTTAATTATTTAGTTAATATTTTATTACTCCAAGAACCATTTTTTTAATGTTTTATATTTTCGTTTTATTTTTAATTTTATTTATTTTAATATTTTTTATTTTATTCATTATAATTTAATTTTTTTATTTAATATTGTTTAGATTTCTTTTCTTTTTTAAATTTATTATATTATTTATTTTTTAAATTTTATTTTCATATTTTAATTCTCCAAAAAGCATGAATTTTAATTAAACATTTATATTACTCATATTCCACTGTTGTTTTTATTTCCTATTTTGGTGCGCTTTCATTTTCTTATTGCCTGCCAGCCAGCCCACAAGTGCATCCATAAAAGTTTTGCCTGCAGCAACATAATTCAGTAAAGCAAAATTAGTGTGTTGCATGCCACAACAAAAAAAAAAACAGCAAGAAACACACATAGGCAAAATTTTCATATTCTTTATGACCCACTTGAGAAGCAGTCGCATTCCAGTGAACTTTGCATGCATACAAACACATGTTTATATATTTTATTCACTTTATGTTGCAAAACTCACTGACGTCACTGCTGTTATTGCCGCCCCTAACGACGCCGTGACTTCCATACATTCATATATACACACACACACACTCACTCACATGTAAATACATACATAACTACGACGTCTGGTAGAAAGTAAAATAATTTCAGTAAAGTAAAAGTTAAATTACAAAAAAAAAGTAGTAAAGTAGAAACAATCCCTTGTAGTCGAAAAGTTTTCGTGCGCATATACCAAAAAAAAATGCTAATTCCGAAAACTTGTCGGAAATTAAATTCACAATTGTATTCATCATCGTTAACTTGTGTACCGCTGACGCGAGCAGAGTGGGTTGCTTACGCGTTGTGGGCGCGGTTTGGGTTGCTACAAAAGGATACTGGCATTAAATATATATTTGCAAAGGGAAATCGCATAGAAAAATTAAACAATTTAAGTGGTTAATTAGCGTGAGGGATTGTTGCCGTGGCACTGTTGCACTGCCACGGCGTTCCGCTGGTTGCTGCTTTGAGTGTGTGGTTCTGCGAACTTCTACTTACTTTTGTACTTAATTCGAAAAGAGCTTAAAATGTATATTTATTGCATGAGTATTTCAGTAAAAGGATATAAATTACATTCGAGTTTAATCAGATTTGATTTTTGCTCACCATTCCCAATAAGGATATTTCAAGGAATATTAGTTGTTTAATATTTAGTATATCTTATATAATACTTAAAGTATTTCCATTTATTTGCACTCGAATCGCACTTGCCTAAAAGCCTTCATGGAATATGTGTCTAAGCTGCTTAACGAGCAAATTACTCACAAATTCCTGGAATTGCTGACGGATATGAAAAAAACTGCACGCTGCGCTGTCGTAATAACCTTTTGTATGAAAATAGTATAAGCGTGTACAAAATCTTTCAATATATATAAATGGCATATAAGTAAAGGGTGATCAATTTTGAGGCTCCCTACTTTTTAAAGAAAATACACAAAAACTTCAAAATTTGGTGAGGAATATTTATTATCATTCGAAAGGCATTTATTTGAAGGTGTGGCTACATCTTAGATGGTCCATCCGTTGTGTCTAATTTTCGATGACTTGTTCGAGCATTTCGACTGTTAACTGGCAAATGACATGCGTGATGGTTTGCTCCAAGGCCTGATTCGAAGCGGATTTGACCGCCAAGACTAAAGACTTTACATATCCCCACAGGAAAAATCTTACGGAGTGATGCCACAGATCTTGAGGCCAATCGACCGGTCCAAAACGTAAAATTGTCTGCTCACCGAAGTATTCTCTCAATAAATCCATTCGTTGACGTTATGTATGGCAATTTGAGCTGGCAATTTGTGACGGTTAAGTTCTCACTGGCATTATTTTTGAAGAAATATAAACCGATGATTCCACCAGCCCACAAACCACAAATGGCAGCTCTTGAAACTTTGTGGGTTGCTCTTCGTCCCAAAGGCGGTAATTTTGTTTGTTTAGATAAACACTGAGCCTCATCGCTGAAGACATTTTGGTTCGAAAACGTCTTTTTGGAACTTTTCAAGAGCCCGTAGAGCGAAACTATGTTGCTTTGGAGGGTCGAGCGACTTCATTTCTTGTACAAGCTGTATTTTGTATGCTTTCAATTTAAGATCTCTTACTTTGACAACCCAAAAAATCCAAATCTACCAGATTTTTAAATTGTGATATTTATAATATCATATTGTACATATGTGTGAATTGAATACTAACTTCAGATTATTTTAAATGAAGTGTTAATAAACTCGCTAACTGAAACAATTGCAAGTAAATAAATATTCGCTTCCAATGTTTCCGGTGCAAGGCCGGCGTGAGAGTGCCGCCATGTCGCTTATAAGCAAATATGCAAATTTTCATTTCACACGTCAAACAACCAACGAGAGCGCAGAGCGTTGTTGCTTACTTTCCAAAGTAACGGAAATGCATGTAACTATGCAGCTATATTACAGCTAAAGAAAAATATTATAAAATAGCAATTTGAAACCAAAAAAATGCATTTTTCTATTGACAGTGTGTTTTTCATTGTGCTGTAAAAATATAAAAATCATAGTTCAACTTTACAAGTCACAATAAATGAGTAATGCAACACAATACCTATACTTCTATATGTATGTATATATGTTTGTATGTATGTGCATACAATATGCAATAAAGTTACAATTGCATTCGAACACACAAATCAACAGGCAGCTGCAATCAAGCAAACAATCTGCAACGGCAGGCGAACGTGAGCGAATGAATTAGTTTCGCTTTCAAATTGAAAAATTACACACGAGCATTGCGCTGCTGCATTGGAATTGAATTGAATTGTGCAACAGTGGCACGTTGCAAGTTGTTGTGTAAAAGAAAAGTAAAAATGTGGCCATAGAAAGGCGCATATATAGATCTGTTATATACATATATTTATTTACTTATATAGACCCAATATATCCATATATACAATATATACAACAAATATCCTATACATTTATTCATTTATATTTATATACCTTAACACTCCCTCACCTAACAACGCTTTGCAGCGTTGCATGACGTGGCAACGCTGATAACGTTAATAATAATATGTTGGCACTTTGTATGGCTGTACAGACTATGCTGGTGCCATTTATTGAACTGCTCTCGCATACAATGGGTGCAGTTACCTCCACAAAAGGCAAAGCTAACAAGCCACTGCTGATTTATTTGGTAAAGGTGAAGCCATAGAGGCGCGAAGTTATGAAATTTATTATGTTAAAAAAATATGGAAAAGTGTAGGGAAAATTGTGGTGAAAAGTAAAAGTAAAAGGGAGTTCAATTGCTGGTTCAAATTTCAAATAAATACCTATAAATTTTTTTTCATGAATGTGAAAGCGCGAAAATGTGGGGGCTAATAAAATGGCTGGTTTAAGGGGAGAGCTGCTTTAGAAGCTTCAAAAAATCGAAGCAGGCTCCCCCTTAAGCATTTAGATAAAAAACAGTATTATTTTGTGTTTAGTTCGATACTTCAACATTCCAGTGAACCATTTCTAGTTACTTTTATATCCTATTTTAATACTTATCTCAAAGTTGTTCGCACTGAATAGAGCAGGGACTACTTCAAACCATCAGTAATCCATTTGTACAAACAGGGAATATTAACGTTGCCTAAAGGAAACGTCGAAGCCCCTATAAAATGTATATACAAAAAGGTCAGCGTGACAGTACTCAGTACTTGAGATATCGGTCTGAAATTTTGAACACCTCTTTTTCTCACCAAGAAGCTGCTCATTTGTCGAAACCACCATAATCAGACAACTATAGCATATAGCTGTCATACAAACTGATCGATCAAACTCAAGTTCTAGTATAGAAAACTTTTTTATTTGACAAGCTATCTCCACGAAATTTGTCATAGATTGTTATCCAAGGCATCGCTACGATATTCGAATATAATGTTCAGATCGGACCACCGTATCTTATCGCCGCCATACAAACTGATCGTTCAAACTCAAGTTCTTGTACAGAAAACTCTTTTATTTGTTAAGGTATCTACGAGAAATTTGGCATAAATTTTTATCCAAAGCATTGCTACCATATCCGAAAATTTTGTTCAGATCGGACCACTATAGCGTGTAGTTGCCATATAACTGACCGATCAAACTTAAGTCCTTGTACGGAAAACTTTTTTATTTGTTAAATTATCTTCACGAAACTTGGCATAGATGATTATACAAGGCATCGCTACAATCTCTGAAGAAATTGTTCTGATCGGACCACTATAACTCATAGCTATCATACAACTGACCGATCAAATCCAGTACTTCTTAGGAAAACTTTTTTATTTGTTAAGTTATTTTCATGAAATTTGACATAGATCATCATTCATTGCATCGCTACAATCTCTGAAGAAATTGTTCTGATCGGACCACTATAACGCATAGCTACCATACAACTGACCGATCAAATAAGGCATAAAAATGCACTAAAAATATTTTCCTCTGGCTGAGCTTGTACCACACAGTGGTATTGCTGAAATTAACAGGAGTTTACTGCTTTCTTTTCATTACGATCGTTTTGCTCTTCTTTATTTTATGGTCTGTTAGGCTATGACGATTATTATATTTTTTTTAAGCTAAACTCTTCTTTAAGGAGTTATATACAGTTTGAAGGCCGAAAGGAAAAGGTATTTCGAGAAATTTTTCTGAGAAAACTTGATCCACAAATTTGTACACGTAAAATTGTTTATAAAAAAATATTGCCGGTGAGAAAAAATCTTCGAATAATTACTAAGAAATATATTTTAGAAAAAAAATTGCTTCAAGACCACAAACTACAACTACAAAATTAAAAGACTCTAATTTATTTATGACATATTTCGCTAAACTTATAAATATTTAAACATAGTATTTCCAAGAGCCTGATGAGCAGCAATAACAAACTGCATATATGTATGTATGTTGTTCTTATTTCGGACCAACGACCGTTAGATGGCATAACAAAATGTCAACGGCGCGTCTTTCAAAAAAACGGTAAATAACAGCAAAAAATAATCAACGCAGACACACAATATAATCAAGTGAGTTTAAGGCAGGAGAGAGAGAGAGAGAGAGAGAGAGCAAAAGATAGCGAGACACAACAGCAGCCAACAAGCGACCGGAAGCGCACACGAAACTGTCAACAGGACGAAGAAGAATGGCTTCGGCTACGCTGTGACGGCGACAGGCCAAATTGTTGCGGGTGTGCCACCGCGCTCACTCCTCTGGCGCGCTTTATTTTTGCTCTCCAAAAAACACATAAATACTTCAGAAAAATTCAGCTTACTTGCGATTGCGGGAAATTGAATTTTTTAACGGCGTTTCTTGTGTGTTTTATTCTTGCGACAAATTGTTTTTGTGTTTAATTTTTTATGCTACCCATACTTTGTGATATTTTGTTGTTTTTATTTTATATTATTTTTTGTTGTGGTTTTTATTTTTAATTTTTTGTTGTTTCTTTTATTTTTCTTTTATATTTTTACTTTTTGTTTTTTGCTGCTGTACTTGTTTTTCTTTGTGTGTTTTAAGTTTTTTCGTTGCTTTTATGCGCCTATTTGACGCGCCTTCCCTCCGCAAGTGTTTACCGTTCTTTGTGGCGCATTTTTTGTTGTGCTCCCTTGCTTCCTTTGCAGTATTTTTAAGCGTCAGTGTGTGTAATTTGGAAGTCAGCTTCCTACTGCCTCCTCTCAGCTATTGAATTATCACATGTGCGCTTTATTTACTTTTGTTCATATGTATTATGTATATGTATAGTTTTACATGTGAGCGTTTATTCCGTTAGATATTGTGTTTGCATATTTGGGCACCTTTTGTGTTTCCTGCCTTCCCAAATCGAATAACGTGTTCAGGTTCTAGTTGGTAGCACCTTTTGTAGGCTTTGGTATTTATTTTCCGTTGCGCCATGGGACAAGCAGTCACATTCGTTACACTTTACAATGGTCATACGCCATAATTTAATGGTGTCCTTTTTAATTTTTTATACCTTTTTGGTTGCAATTTATTTATATCGTAAAAGTTTTTGGTTTCGTGGGAATTTTAAAAAATTTGAAGATGTGATTGTGTGCTGGGTATATGTATGTAAATTAATATACATATGTGCGTGATATTAGAAATATATGTACATACATTTATCATATTTTCAAATTGAAGAGTTTTTGTACGTTTTTCTGGTTTAAATTCATGTTCATTCACCTTCAGCTTTACCATCCTAAGTATATAGTTTCAATATATTTTGATCTGAAAGCTCTAAAAGTAGTCTAAATTCTACTAGATTGCAATTATAACAATTGCTCATCATTATTTTGTCTACATAAATTCTTCCCTTTATATTTTTCTGTCTATTTCCTTAAGCTTTCCTGAGTTTTTTGCCAACTCGACCGTATTTTTTCGAAAAAAAAAACAAAAAAAAAATTTCAAAAATTATTAGTCGTGGAAAATTATATTTTAAACAATAATTTTGTTTTATGTAGCAAAACCAAAAAATAAAAAAAGTTTTATCTGTATCTCAAAGGTAGCAACTGAATATATACTGTATCTAAAAAGTTACGTATACGCACTGTGGTAATAAAATATGCACTCTATATGTATATGTATGAGTAGGTGTGAAAGAGAATATTTTAAAAAATTGTTCCCAAAACTCTATTGTCTACTCTAATTTTTGCCTCCGTTATTTTTCTATTATATTTTTTCCACAATAGATTTTCAGATCAGACATTTGCAAACTCGCGAAGTTGTAGGTATTTTCGAAAAAGTATTAAAAATTATTTGTTGATGGAAGACAACCTTTCCTGTATCTACTCAGCAATACTTTTGACTGGTTAAGACATTAAAATATTTTTTTTATTCTTTTGAAAATAAACAACTGAGTCTAACCCAATTCTAAAAGTTACGTATACGCAATGTGTTCCCTTATGTTCGCACAAGAACGTTTGTAAAAGCCAAAATTCTCTTTTCATATTTCCTAAAATACTTACAAAAATCACCAATCTTCAAATTTGTCTCCATTCCACATTCATTTATAGACGAAGAATAGCATTGAATATAACCTGAAACAAAAAAGTTACGTATACGCACCATGTGACTAGCAAATGCACCGCATGTACCACACAACATATAACATACGTATATTTAATTATGCAATTTCGTACTTGAAAATTTCAAACTATCTAAAACTCTACACTCTCCAAATTTCTCTCCACTTCGAATGCTTGGCTATTAATTTTCACCAATTTTGCTCCTTAAATTCAGGTGTACTTCATACACAACTCAACTTACTGACCTTATGAATTTCACTCACTTTCGGTAAGAAACAACTTTGAAATAGTAGCTGCTGCAACTACTCGTAGTTTTTCTACTTTTACTACCTGCATATATACACAAACACACGTGCATATACATTTTAGAAGCGCGCAAAAAATATTTGCTCAAAAATCATGCCAGTATAAAGTGTGTACGTTTTTGTGCGCAAGAAGGCCGCATCTTTTAATATTGTTCGCCTACTCACTTTTTGTTGCGTCGCTTTCTACGCTCCGCAAGGCTCGTGGTCATTTTTGAAGCGCAAGCACAGGCGAGCCTCATGAATAATAACTTCCTTCCGTTCACGAGGTATTCAAAGAATTGTATGCAATATCCAGTTGTTGTTGTTGTTGTTGTCGTTTTTGTTGCTATATACTAGAAATTTATATAGTGCCGGGCATATTTTTATGCGCTTTTAGTGTGCTGGTTCGGTTTTTGCTGTTTTAAAATCAAAAACTCTGCGCTTGAGAGGCGCTGAAAGAGAAGGAATGTCAGGCGTTTTTTTACGGTAAAAGCTTATGGAGAAAGTGCGCATATATACATGTTTGTATCCATGTTTGTGTGCATATGTGTTTGTATGAATGTTGGGTATAGAAGAAAATTAAACTACAGTTTTGAAAGGTCATTGCTGCTGCTGGTAGCTGCCGCTTTGTGGTGACTTGTAGGAAAGTCGTGGTTTTGAAATAATATTTTAATATGGACTAATAGTACTTTTAAACCAACGGGTTAAGTTAGTCTGGTCGTGGGGTTGATCCAACGTCGATGAATCTTTTTTGGACAGAAATTCGTGCTTTGTCAACAACGTCTAAAAGATAGATCATCAGATCTTCGTTTGACGTGATGATGATGATGATTTTACCTCGCCTTCATCTACACAGCTTTGGAAAGAAGCATTCGATAGAATACTGAGCCGCATCTTGAAGCCAAAGGGTTTATTCTGACAAATATTAAGGCCGTACTTTCAAACCAACAAGATTTTTTAGAGGATTAGTATTGCCGCTCTCTTAATACAAAGGAGTTTTACTAGAAGAAGAATAGGACCACATTCTTAAACCAAAAGTATTTCCTTAAATTAGTAATAGGACCATGCCCTTAAACTAAAAAATTATTTTTAGCCAATTAATGCTAACATAGATTGCTACGTGTTTTTTCTAGCCTAAAATATTTCGAATGTTCGACTTCTGAGTAGCTCCTAAAAGTATGCAAACATTTTTGGAAAAAATATTTTCACTGGATTTTTTTTTATAATTTGTTGTGTATTTTGATCGCTTTCCTTAGTCAATAAATGATACCAAATACCATAGAACGTTAATTTTATTCCTGAAATGTATTCCTTAGAAAATTTGGTTTCGGGATAGCTCCTAAAAGTATGCAATTATATTTTCATATAATATCTTGTCAGAAAAATGTTGTTCTTCATGTTTCTAGAAGCATTTTCACTTTACAAAATTTTTTCAGCGTTGCCATATTTTTGAAATTATTAATTGTAGTTGGAGTTGCTAGCCATCATAAAATTTATTCATAATTCAATTACTTGAAGGGATCAATTTTTGTATTTTAACCATATTTTGTAACAACGTTGCCATATTTTAATATTTTTTTATATGTAATTTGTTGAAGTATTAAAAATATGATTTCAAAGTATATTATAATAAAATACAAACAATTATTTTTAATTTTAAGGTTGCCATATTTTTGAAAATATTAATTGTAGTTGAAGTTGCCACACGTCATAAAGTTTGCTCATAATTCAATTACTTGAAGTGGTAAATTTTTGTATTTTAGCCACACTTTTTAACACTGTTGCCACATTTTTTTTGTGTGTAATTTGTTTAAGTATTAAAAATATTATAATTTCAAAATATAACATATAATAGCTGAATTACAAAAAATTAATTGTTCAACTAATTTTCAGGGTTGCCACATTTTTGTAAATATTTATTGCAACTGGAGTTGCCACCAATCATAAAATTTACCGATAATTAGATTTGATATACCTTCTAATATCTCCACTTTGTGCCACTTTTATAAAAATCTTACATTTCCTCTTCACATTGCGGCCGCACTTTCCAAAGTCCCATTAAAGTTACATAATTTCCCAAATTCCCGCTGTGCCGCTTTAGCGCACAGACACGTAATTGAAAAATTCAACAAATTACTTGCATATAAAAAATATATATTCTTCTTCTTCTTGCTTTTTTGCGCTTTGCACAAAGTTCTCTTTGAATGCCAAAGAAGTATATGAATGTTGAAAATGCTCTACCGGAAAGCATGGCAAACAACCAAATTGCTGGCCTCAACGCAGCCATCGCCATGAATATAGAAAATGCTGATTTTTCTAGTTCCCAATTTGGCCAGCCTGTGAGCGGCAGTGTGCTGCGCCTGTCGTCGTGCTTTCGTTCACTGCGCTACACGGCAGCGTTGAGCCAACCAACGGCTCGAGCCGCCGCCATGCTTGTTGTGTGCGTCAGTCAACGTTTGCGCAGCGCCGAAGAATTGAAAAAATTATATTTTATTTTATAAACAACAAAGCTCTGTGGATATTGCTTACGATGCCCCTGAGTGTGCTCACAAACTAACGCAACTTACGTGCTTGTTTACATAATTGTAGAGACGTAGCATAGTCAAGTCAGCACTCTTGCCGCCACTCCTCGACTTCTGCTCGGACACACAACTTAAGCTCATTGAAATTACATGCACATTTAGGCATATGAAAAATTAAGTCAAAACTTAAATAAACTTGACCGACAATCTTTTTGACGTTGCCAGAGCTGCTAGCGATATGCGTGTGTATGTGTGTGTGCGGAAGTGACGGCAGAAAATATTTGCTAAATTGCTTGAACTACATAAAGTAGAAAAGTGAAAATTCGAAGGCCAGTCGAAAGCTGGTAGTGTGTGGGCAAAAAATTCTCGGCATATTTCCGCTGAGCTGGTAGAATTTGCGCGCCTCGACAGGGCTTCTAAATATTTAGAAAAATATTTGAAATACTTCAATACTATTCACAAGAAATTCACAAGAAATAAGACAT
Source organism: Bactrocera dorsalis (assembly GCF_023373825.1). Lineage (NCBI taxonomy): Eukaryota > Metazoa > Arthropoda > Insecta > Diptera > Tephritidae > Bactrocera > Bactrocera dorsalis. Next base: position 93,748,927 of record NC_064303.1, read on the forward strand.
TTACGGAAGCAATGATTTCCTGCTTTTTTTTTTGTTGCTGTGACGTTTGCTTCAAATTAGGCAGCTCGTATTGGATTTCCACTTTCCCTCTAGACTTTTGAGTTATTTAGTACCGCATTCTCGTGCCACTTCTTCGATACGCCATAAATATCGACTTGCTGTTGCTGAACTCAAAATTAAGTATTAAATAATCGATTGTGTAGCATTGCTTTCACATGAGTGCCACGTGTCGTCTCTAATTACCACAGTTTCATAAACAAAAATATTACCAACTCAGCACGAGTCGCTCCACAAACCAAATGCGTGTGTGCTTACAAGCAACACATGCGGCACGCTGAACATACATATGTGGGTGTATGTGGTATAAATATACCTACACATATGTACATGTGAAGTGTCTAACGGTAAGTGGTAGCCATTAATGTCGAGTAGTTCAATGGTCGCATGTTTGTTGCGGCAATTGGCTGTAAGGAAAGCTTCAAGAGCACGTGGCTGAAATGCAATCAGTGCTTGAGCTGGTGAAACATATACATACATATACATCACACGCACGCAGCAAAGTGCCTTACATATTGCTTTTCTCTCAAATGTAACCGTAATTGAAGAAACAGCAAATACTTAAGGCTGAGTGGCGTAATTTGCCGACCTCTTCATATTATCAAACAAATATTCGATAAAAAGTAAACGATTCATAATTTCATGTATAGCGAATCAGATATGACGTATACGAATGTCATGTTGATTGGCGAAATCATGTGCCGTGAATAAGACATGTTTCAGAAAGTGTGCAAAAATTAAACAAAAATATGTTTTTTGATACTTATACTGTTGATGTGATATAAAATCACATCACATGATTTATAAAAACACAGCGTGTGATGAAAGCTTGTGCAGCAAAGTCATATTTTATCGAAGGAAAGTTATGTGGGCGGCATAAAATTATACTTTAAATGTCATTCATATGCGAAAAACTGTATGTGACATTATTTAATGTTGTGAGATGTGATGACTAGATGATTTATATACATACATATGTATGTATATGATTACAAAATTTATATGCATCGATTCATTTACTTAATAATATATACATAAATCTCATTCATGCATCAAGCATCGGCTAAATAAATATATTTTCTTACTCAAAAATTATACTTAACATTGCATGATGTGTGACGAAACATCATATCACTATAAGGGTTATGTAATTTATGAGTCATATTGCAATATTACTCCTAAACTCGAATCGCAACTTAATTCAAATGAGCCTTTTATGAAAATTAAATACATTTGGCACATTTTTTAACGATATGATCACAAATGATGTCAAAACTGCAAGTATATTGATGATATTGACGGTTTGAAGAAGTTCATCTAAGCGGTATGCGTGGAAAGCAAAGAAAAACGGTAGTTGTTTTGTAATAACATGCCAGTTTTATAACAAGTCACATCATTATAAGACGTATCATGTGATGTTCATCATGTGATCTGCTCTCATTACTCCGATTTTATAAAAATGTGTCTTTTTTAAGCAAAATGGTATCATTTCATTATTAAAACATCGTGATATGTCACATCACGTTTTGCACATCATGTGATCTTTTCTTATTCTCATTACTCTGATTTATTATTATGTAAGATTATCTTTTTTTAGAACAGTATCTCGTCATTATTACAAAAAATCACATCATGATAGCACATATCACCTGATGTATGTCATATCATATTGTATTTATTTATTGTCAGATCGATATCGTATGTTTATTTAATTTCCAAATATTTACATCTGCTGCAAAAATATCATTGCCAATGTATATATTTACAGCTGAGATCATGAGTTGTGACTTCATGGGATATGGCATACAACATACTTGTGATCTGTTCTCATTACTCCGATTTATTATATAAATAAAAATATTTTTTTAGTTAAATATTATCATGTCATTATTACAACAGATTACATCGTGATATGGCACATCACGTGATATATATCATGTTTGTTTAATATCGAAATCGCATTTCCATTTAATTTCCAAATATTTACATTTATTGTACATATAATGATATTTTGCCAGATAATGAGTTGTGACATCGTGTGATGTGACCTCTTTTCAGCTAAATTGCACGGAAAATGTTAAAAAATTATTTATTCACTTCTATTACACACAATTTTCAGTCAGAAAATCATAGCAGCAGTTAATCAGCTAATATTTTTACATATTTTGCATAATAAACTGCCATGACAGATCACATCATACGTCGTGGCATCACATGTTATTAATTAAACTAAAAAATAGTTTTTTTAAAGCACAATTTTGACTCAAAATACTCCACAACATATGAGATCACCTCACATAATAAAAAATCACATCATCTGCTTGCACCAAATAACAGTTGGCTGTGTGCTGTTACCTCCGAAACCCACAAATTTAACAATTATTGCCACTTTTGCTATTGACCCTAATTGTGGCTAACATTTCCTGTACTTTTGCCTACTATTACTTGTTTATCACTTCCAAATTGAGGCGTACTGTATACTTATACTTTACTTAGCCTAATCGCATACCTGCATATGCAGCCAAAACAGCTAAATGCTTTAGGTCATTAATTTCCTCCATTTGAAGCAATAAATACCAGCAGTTTTGCCTCAAATACCATACAATTTGCCGATTTCATTTGCGGCACATATGATGTGTATAGGAGATATGAACCTTAAGAAGTAGGGTGTTGCAAAATTGTAACGGAATTACTATGCAGGCATGCAAAGAAAATGTGTTTAGGTTTTTTCGTGTGTAAGCAGTAGAATTTTGTATTTCTTTTTTTTGGGTTTTTATTATTATTTTTCTTTCAATCTTTAAGTTGAATCTAGTTCATCCTTGACCCGCAGCAGTTGCCTGCCCTGTACAGGGTATAATAAGTTTGCCACGAAATTTGTAAGAGTCGGAAGAAAACGTCGGAGTCCTATAATATATCCAAAGCAACGCTACAATCTTCGAAACAATTCTTCAGATCGAATCACTATCTCATAAAGCTGCCATACAAACTGGGCAATTGGATTCAAGTGCTTGTATGAAAAACTTTTTTATTTGACAAGATATCGTCATGAAATTTGGCCCAGATTTTTGTTCAAAGCAACGCTACAATCTCCGAAAAAAAAATTTCAGATCGGGGTACTATAGCATATAGCTACCATACAAATTGAGCGATTGGAACCTAGTGCTTGTATGGGAAACTTTTTTAATTGACAAGATATCGTCACGAAATTTGGCCCAGATTTTTGTCCAAAGCAGCGCTACGATATGCAAACATTTTGTTCAAATCGGACTACTATAGCATATAGCTGCCATACAAACTGAGCAATTGAAATCAAGTGCTTGTATGGGAAACTTTTTTATTTTACAAGACATTGTCATGAAATTTGGCACATATTATTATCCAAAGCAACGCTACAATCTTCGAAATAATTTTGCAGATCGGTTTACTATATCATATAGCTGCCATACAAACTGATCAACCAAAAGCAAGATAATTCAATTTTTATACCCTTTCATGCTATAAAAAGTGCACCTGTGAAGGGTATTATAGTTCCAATGTTACCTAGTGAATGTTTTTTTCTCTTTTTTGTTCCTCCTTGACCCGCTGCAGTTGCCTGCCCATATTTTTTCACATTCGTGCCTTGACTTTTAGTTTGTATTCTCGCGTTTTTCTACGCTGCTGAGATTTGTATGTCTTAGCATGCTCCAATTTTAAATCAACACAGCACACATATGTACACACAACTACAAGTACATGTTTGGTATGCATAAAGTAGTGTTTTGAACTAGGAAAGCTTGCCACCAACCAGCAGCAAGCAGAGTTTGCAGCCACTACATAGTAATAATTGTTGAATTTTTGGTAGTTGCTTGGTGTTGCAACCGCTGTAATACACATACATATGTATATACTTACAAATGTACTTACGTATGTATATACATACACCTACATTTGAGTTGTGGCAATAGTCATTTACACGCTTTCTGTAAAGCATAAACCCAACCGCAGACGTGAAACAACACTCATGTGTTTAAAAACTTGTTTATCTGTATGTATATATTTTATGTATATAGTCGCTCTTGCAAAATTACTTGCTACCATACATATATGTACATATGTTTGTATGTATATCGGTAGCTTTGGCTTCATAATTGCATACATAAGCACAAATAAACTAATGTTCTTATGCTGGTCTTTGCACGATCTACCGCGCCAATTCTTAGGAGTTCACATGTTTTTGTTGTTGTATTTTCTTTGTGCACGCTTGATTCGTTGACCGGTGTGGCAATCTGTTGGCAGTTACAAACAAAAATACATTAAATGTAGCAAAGATTGGGCGGAACTGGCACAAACAGTCAGCTAGTCAACCAGCCAGCAAGCTTGTACTATTGTACAAGCATATTTCCAAGAAAGAAAAAAAAAGAAACAACAAAAAGCATGCCACAACAAGCTTGCAGCGACCGGCTGCGGTTTAGAACGCCATCGAAGGCGTGAAAAGCGCTGTAAGGTTGTACATTCGAAAGGCGTTGGATTTCGTCGACCACCGCAAATAAAGCGAAATGAAATGAAAAATATAAGCTATAACAAAAATAACAAAAAAAGCGACATAAAACAGCGCACACTTTCGAAATGCGGAAATGAAGTACTGCCACACTGGCTACTCTTATATTTTATTTTCATTTCTAACGAAATACAAAAACTAACTAACCTAACAATCTAGCAGCTCCGTCACATTTCTATGTCCGTCCGCGCACATTTGTACATTCTTACGGCTGTTCGTACGCTTGTCCGGCACATGAGCCATGATTAAAGATCTGAGATTGCGCGCGTTGACAGCTTTAAGTGGAGCAGTGTGTGTTCTACTTGCCGCCACTTGCTTTCTTTACTTTTTTCCTTTTTTTTTGGCGCACAAGCTTTTGTCGTCCACTTCAACTGCCTAAATCATAAGCCTTGGTTGGTTGGCACTACGCCGATTGTGCTTTGATTGAGCACACACACACACAATTTTCGGTCTGCTCGTTTGGGGAAATGAACGGATATGGCGGATATTTAGTAGCATGTAGAACTCGTTCGTGCATTCGTAATGCGATAGCATTTCTGTGATATGAATGTGGCGCGGTATAATTGTTACGCTGTATACATGTATTTGTGTGTCTGTACATGTGTATATCAAATACATGCTTTTTTCTTGATATCACGTTGAGATTAGCTCATAAGCTATGAGCACTTGGCTACAAACGTGATGTGGATTTGTTACAAAAAATAGGCAAAGAAAAGCGAAAAAATCAAGCCTACTCTGGTATTAATTAGAGACTTAACACTTTGTGTGCTGCATTAATTTCAGCGCAATTATTCAAAATTATGACTGATGGCTTGAAAAGACTCATTGCTGCTCCAAAATAATCAGATGACTTCGGACAGATAAAGAAGTACGTTTTTTAAAGGAAAAAATGTTGCAAATTTGAATGTTTTAATTAATAAGCAAACCTCATGTGTGAATTTTGTTGAGGATTATACCTCAGAAAATATTAAAAAAACAATATTTAAATCATTATGTGCAAAATATTGGCCTCAGCTTAGTAAAATATTGTATCTCAACATAAACCACTGAGTTTTTGCATTAAATTTTTTTTTTCTCCCAGAATATTATTGAATTTATTGAAATTTCTAAAGTTCTACAACTGACTTGTCTTTTAGAGTACGTTAGTCATCTCCTAACACTTCCTCGCTAGCCATCCAATAATATTGCTTCATTGTAATGCGAAATATTTTTTTGTGACATTATCAGATTTTTATTTTTCGGCAATACATAGTACTTTCCGTGGAAATTGCGTGAGCTATTAAACCGATTCGTGATCAAATAGCTCTTGAATCCACCCGTCAAACCAATATATTTCTAGCGTGGAATGAGTTGCCGCATGAATCTAATCACCTCTTTACATGCCCTGTGAACCCTTCTCGTCTAACAACCTTTCACTATAGTTCGATCCCGTTGAAATAGCGCGACTCCTGGGCACACCGTTAGATGATTTCGATGACAGCTAACTTGAACCTAACCACTCGAGCGGGGACTAGGTAACCGCTACAACAACAACATTCTAAAATTCTACACCAGCGTAAAATACAAGATTGCCAGTAAATACTTCGTTCCCATCGATGGTCTGGCGTGTGTTCCAGCGAAGTTGCTTGGAAGAAAAAGAAGTAACATTTCAACACTTTCTTCTTCACTGCTCCTATTTGACGAGACTTCGACTGAACTACCTAAATCTACAATAAGATTGCAGGCTTATAATTGTTTAAAGCAGTTTGTTGGTTTGTGAAGGCTTAGATATAGTTTCAGCGAGTTTTTGGCATTACAAAGGAAAATAAAATTATCCGATTTCTAAATATTTTTGAGATGGCCCTCAGATCCTTCAGCGAATTTTGTTTTATCTCTTCGATCGACTGGAAACGGCCTCCATTCTGTTGATTGTTGACTTGTTTAATATTATTTTAATTTTTTATAAAACCTATTGATCCTCCTGTTTAAGTTTTTCCTCCTTCATTATTTCGTAAGTAAATGCAAAATTTCTTAAACAAAGTCGTACGCAATCTAATTTATGCTCAGGAAATCACACGCATAAATCATGCCACACGTCACAGCATTCTAAAGAACTTCCGACACAAATTTTCTAAAACTCTCAAAATTCCAGAAATTTATAATTCCTTTGCATAACTTTACCTGAGTAAAATTTATTTAAAATTATACCAAAATTCCAAAACAAAAATGAATTAACAAACTTTTTGGGTAGACAACAATTAAGCTAACCTTTTTATTTTTCTTCTTTCCTCTCGTTCCAGGTGAGTGTCAACAGTTGCCTTTTCACCAAGAAAAAGGGAAAGTGATTAAAGTTATGAAAAGTTTGGTAACAAAGAGTACAACAGATATGTGAGTATGTGACGTAATGTATGCGAAGAAAGCACCAAATGATGTGTTAACAAAAATTTAAACGAAGGTAGAAATCGTGCGAAGTGAAACAAAGCTAAAAGCGTTTCTTAAGTGAATCCCAGCAAACTTATTGTTCATAAATAATCATGCTACTTTATTAAAGCTTAAATTTTCTTCAAAAAAATTAATGCAAAGCCATGTATAACTTCGAAAATGCAATACATAAGTGCCGACATGTTCTAAACTAAAGCTCATGTAATAAATTCTAAAGTCCAAAGCATGGATTGCAGTGAGGTGTCTACGTAAAACATAGGTAGTACACAGAAAGTCTCTGCTTAAACTAAAAAACTATAAAACTTCGTCAGCTAAAACTTCACTTAGCACTGACACACAAGAAACAGCGAGTATACAAACACCAGTAGAACAGAGAAAGAAGAAGCAGAAGAAAACATAAAAAATAGTTTACATGGAAAAATTGCAAATCCTTGCCAACCTGCTTAAGTATAGTGCATTGTTGCCAGCTAACACAATCGTACTGAGGACGCATATATACATACTTTCATATATATTTACCATATATAAGTTTTAATGTTATAGAAAATCAGGTTAGGTGGCCAACTTCAACTCTCCAAAGTTTCTTTTATTTTGTTTTTGTTTTCTAAACTAGGTAGCGCCATATAGTAGCTTAGCCTTGTTGTATTAGCCGCTTGTAGCAAAAAAGTTGACTAAGTAATGGCTTGGTGAGTGTGATGAAATGGCATTGGGAAAGAAAAACCTGCCAGTTGGCTTAGCACTAAACACCAAAGCTTTACAGTCCTCACATATGTTTATGGTGCTTCTTATGCCACAAGTTTTGTGTGGCTGAAAATGTCATTAAATTTACATACCTACATATATGTATATAGTATAAATATAAATAAGAATTTTGGTTTACCTAGTTTTCTGCTGAGAAACTGGGGAAGTGTCAAGACTGTAAAGGAAGATTTTTTCTTAGTTTTAGACTGGGTTCTCAGTATGTGGTATCAGTGAGTTGGCTGAGAATGACTTTTCAACTTGCAAAAAGTCCCGTTTCAACTGAAGTTATTCTTATTTCTCCTACATTCGGGTCTGTGGTAAGAGCGAAAACGATTTTTTGTTTTCAAGAAGCTGATTTCTGTGGTCAAAGCGGACAAAAGTATAGTTGTTCTTAATAATTTATCCAAGAAGTGATCTTACTAGATCGTTAAGTGTGTAAATTTCCTATACCACATTTCTTCAGTGCATGATTTCGCACAAGATTCGTTTATAAACGAGCAGAGTCAGTAACACCCTATCATTAACCGAAAGATCTACTCTTATTTAATTTGAGTTCCTAAAAGGATATCACCCTTCACCAAAAATCGAGCTCTCAAACAACTCTCGACATCAAAGTTTTCAAGTAGTGTTAACGATCTCTCAATAAAAGATGGACCTGATCTTATTCTTCTTTACTGGCGTAGCAGAGTCAATAACAGCGCGCCAGTACTTTCATCTTTTCGCAATGTGGCGCCAATTGGAGATTCCATGCGAAGCCAGGTCCTTCTCCACCTGGTCTCTCCAACGGATTGGAGGTCTTCCTCTTCCTCTGCTTTCCCTGGCGAGTACTGCGTAGAATACTTTCAGAGCAGGAGTGTTTTTGTCCATTCGGACGACATGACCTATACCCCAATGAAAACGAAGCAACACCCTCGGATAATCTTGATCACTTTTTATTAATTTCTCGGATTAGTTTTGCTGAAATACGAAAACCACGATGACTTGAAATATGTTTTTCAGATCATTAAAGAAGAGTACAGAGGGGATTTAGCCTTCGCAATTATAAACTATTCGTGGTTTGACAGATGATTTTCCAATATTTCGTCACGTTCCGTACATAGTCGTTGTCGTTGTTGTTGTAAGTGGCGAAAAGTTTCATCAAAAAGTTTTATATAAAATGAGATGCCAAAAACTAGCTGAAATAGTATAAAATGTAGAATTCAACAGTCTTCCAAAAATTTCAAAAAATTTCTCACTTTAAATAGCAAACAAGTCCTGAACTGTCAACTACATAAGTCTCAACGTCTTAAGCTTAGAACCCTATTCCTTAAAGCAAATTTGTTTCTCCTGAGCTCAACTTTATTCACTGCTACTCTCTAGGCACTCTATTCTACGACAGACGACTTGCAGTTTACACATAGCGCCTTTGATATTGAATTTCCCCTCTCGCCAACCCTACGAGGTCATTCTGAAATCTTCTAAACACTAAATGTTGCCTTTGGGTATGCGCTTGGTTGTTTGTGAAGTTAATTTCCTGCAAAACAAAAGCGTGTGTGACAAGAAGTCAATGCCTGGTGACACATACACACACCAAACTTAGCATCTATGTATGTATAGTATATGCCATCCACTTATGCAAAGCCACATAGACGCTTGCGCAAAGTTTGCGGATTTTTGTTTGGTTTCATGCTTAACTTTTTCTACTTATGTTACCGAAAGTGAAATAAACCGAATTTCTGTCGCTTACAACCCAGCACCCGCACTCCGCCGCTGCATGCAGTGCTTAACTTGCAGCCACTGCAGCGCGTTGCATGTTCGCAACTTTCGTTTTTTTGCTGCCTTTTTTGTTTTTACTTTTCCTTGTCAAATATTGCTTGCCTTCTTTTTTCACTTTTTTCCTTTTCTGCCACTGTCATATGAGTATGTGCAGCAAGTAAAACTTCAACTTCGTGGGTGACTGCAACTGAACTTTATATGCGCTTTCAGTGCTCTGGCGCTGACTAAAAAGTCAGCATTAGCAAGAGCAAAGTTGCACATTGCCATACTCGAGAACTCAGTGGTTGAGTACTTCAATTGCAACAGCAGCAGCGGCAGGACTAACAGCGGGACGTCAGCCTATCTTGCCTCCGTACGTATGTATGACTGGCAACCCCCAGTGCACCCACCGCCAATGAGCTGCGGCAGCCGGCCACCTGCTTGGTGCTTCAGAGTTATACTTGTGCTGCACGTGTGCCTGTTGCAATAAGACTTCAAGAATGCTCCAGCGCAGGCACGCAGCATGCAACATTTAGTGTATGTATATGTGCGTATGCATATAAATGAAAGGCAAAAGTTTCTGTTTACCTTCAACCTCAAAAGTTTCGTTTTTTTTGTGCAGCCTTTTCGGCTTGCACCAAAATGCTTTGCGGTTTTCGTCCGAATTTTGATTTATTTCTACCCATTTTCTGCACACATGTTGTAGCCACTTTCTCTTTCGCTCTCCTTCTCTCGACGTGCTCATGGCACCTTTCGTTGCTTAACTTTCTTTTGAAACACTCGATAAAACTTGTGACATGTTGAGTACCTTTACTTTAGGTCATAGGACTTTTTCAATTCATGCATTATTTCCGACATTCTACTCGTTGCTGGCTGTGCAACATTGAAACTACTTGCCACTTTTCATCTACCACTTTTGCATTGACATTTTGAATTGCATTTCTTTTACAGTTCAATTAACTCACGTTCGCGTTTAGGAATTTAAAAAAAAAAATAGAGTGTTAGCTATTCTAGCAAAGAACTGCAGATATATAGCGGAATTTAGACATTCTAACGATCAACGAGTACGAGAAGAAGATTTATGGTTTTTCCAAGAAGTAAATAGCTTAACACCTTTTTCATTGGTGGTGTTTTTGCGTGGCGGGTCCCAAACCCAGCGCACAACCCTAGGGGGGGGGATGATTCGCCTTCTGACTTTAACTCTAATTCAAACGGATGTTTGTTGGCAAACCAGAGAATACTTGCTCTAAGACCGCAAGTCATGAGCTGCTCGAGCCATATGTAAATAGTCGTTTCTTTCCATTGCCAAGTGAATGGCACTTAGAGAACTTTTCTCAGTCCAGCAAAGCTGGCTTTAGTGCTGTGCTTAAAATAGCTCAAATCTTCCAGTTAAACATTTAAGCACCATAATCGATCGCCAACTTTTAATTGACCAAAATAAGTTGTTAACATGAGATGACAACAATATTGTGTCTAATAACAGACTGGTTATACCTAACAATTTATCCAGTGCACATACCACCTTTTCTTAGCATGTCTTTGCACCACATGCTCGCCCCTTTCTGTACTCAATTTCGAAACAGCTAGTGACAAGCATCTAAAATATAAATATATTTGGAAATTTTACAACTTTTTCATACTAATGTTGTAGATTTAGGTACTCCTGTAACCCACCGTATCAATTACGACTATCTAAAATATATTCAATTATTACCCACATTGATGAAATAGGAATCATAAGGTATACTAAATATGCTATTGAGATATCAAACGTGACCAGAAACAAACTGGTTAAAATTTTAAAGTTTTAAAATCAAAAATAGTTTAGAATATAAGTTTCGTATTATTTATCAAACAATTATTGGTTATGCCATATAAATTAGTTATGCCTTAGAGTTTAGTCTGGACATACACCAATTTTTTAGCACATCTTTGCACCACATTATCTTGCATTGTTTGATAGATGATACGAATCTTATATTTTCACATATTTTTTGGTATGGAAATTTAAAACTTTTTTACCCAGCTTTGACTTCACCTATAACCCATCATATACATTAGTTTCGGCTATCCAAAACTCATTCATTTATTGCCTATATTGTTGAAATAAAATCCAAAGCAAATTCACTCATACTTCTTCAACAGCTTTCATGATTTTAATGCAAACATGCAACACAACTATATTCAATAATCATTCATAGCTTGATTTCATTTCTCTTTTAAGTTTATTAATACCTATACGCCTATAATAAAATGCCTATGTCTGAAAAGCTTTATAAATGATGTGCCTTTTGATCATACATGTCTTCACATTAAGCTTAGAAATCATTGCAAAATTTTGTATTTCCATTAAGCATATTTGTTATTTCATGATAAACCAGAGATGCAATGGAAATTGATACAGCTTTGTGTGCCGACAAGCAACACAAATGTATAAGTTTTCATTTTAAGGAAATTGCTGAAAAAAAAATCATATTTTTTCTATCGGAGAAAACATATTTTTTACTGTATGCACATCTCTAATTGCATATGCTCCGTGTGAGTGTTGTTCAAATGCTTGCAGAAAGCCTGTGTTATTTTTTGGTTAAATGAAATGTATGAAATATTTGTACAACCAATATATTTGCAGCTTATTTCTGCTGAGTTAAGTTTTTAAAGGCCTTATATATAAATATACAGAAAATACTTGCATTCGTGTTATGGAAATAATTTCTATTATTTTTATTAAAAAAAGGTTGCATGTCTATCACATGACTTTTATATTTGGTTTGCTTTTTAATAATTCCAGTTTTCTTGATTTCGCATCTGTTTTACTTTTCTTTGCAAGAAAAATTTTGTTTGGTTTTGTATGCTAAAATAATGTAAAAAATTTGATTTACTTAAGGTTTTCTTACAACATGTATCATATAGAGAAATGTACTGAAAGCAAGTGCTTTTCGTTTTCTCTTTCTTTATGTTGGATTTGGTTTATTGTGAGTGAAATATTCTAAATTTTATAAATTTTTTGAGGCGTTATATCAAAGAGTTCTAAAACTTTTATGTTTCTGTGGTGTTTAAAGAGGTAAGACAAGCAATGCATTTCCAATCCTGTTTTATTTGTTAAATAAAATAATTAACATTAGAAAACTATAAGAAAAAATCAACCAAAAAATTATAAAAATAATATTGAAAATATTTCTATTTTTGAAAAATCGTTTAGCGAAATATTTTCTAGTATCTAAACAGTCAAAATATGTAAGACATTTTTTCAGATATTTCAAAATTTCTACTCTATATCATCAACTTCACAGTCAAAAACGCTTGAGCTATTGAAATTTAGTTTAAATTACGCTTGTAACGGGTGATTTTTTAAGAGCTTGATAACTTTTTTAAAAAAAAAAACGCATAAAATTTGCAAAATCTCATCGGTTCTTTATTTGAAACGTTAGATTGGTTCATGACATTTACTTTTTGAAGATAATTTCATTTAAATGTTGACCGCGGCTGCGTCTTAGGTGGTCCATTCGGAAAGTCCAATTTTGGGCAACTTTTTCGAGCATTTCGGCCGGAATAGCCCGAATTTCTTCGGAAATGTTGTCTTCCAAAGCTGGAATAGTTGCTGGCTTATTTCTGTAGACTTTAGACTTGACGTAGCCCCACAAAAAATAGTCTAAAGGCGTTAAATCGCATGATCTTGGTGGCCAACTTACGGGTCCATTTCTTGAGATGAATTGATGTCCGAAGTTTTCCCTCAAAATGGCCATAGAATCGCGAGCTGTGTGGCATGTAGCGCCATCTTGTTGAAACCACATGTCAACCAAGTTCAGTTCTTCCATTTTTAGCAACAAAAAGTTTGTTAGCATCGAACGATAGCGATCGCCATTCACCGTAACGTTGCGTCCAACAGCATCTTTGAAAAAATACGGTCCAATGATTCCACCAGCGTACAAACCACACCAAACAGTGCATTTTTCGGGATTGGGCTCTTCACCCCAAATGCGGCAATTTTGCTTATTTACGTAGCCACTCAACCAGAAATGAGCCTCATCGCTGAACAAAATTTGTCGATAAAAAAGCGGATTTTCTGCCAACTGATTTTGGTAATAAAATTCAATGATTTGCAAGCGTTGCTCGTTAGTAAGTCTATTCATGATGAAATGTCAAAGCATACTGAGCATCTTTCTCTTTGACACCATGTCTGAAATCCCACGTGATCTGTCAAATACTAATGCATGAAAATCCTAACCTCAAAAAAATCACCCGTTATTTCATCAGCATCTTTTAAATTTAGCTGTTTATTTTTATGATTCTTAGATTTAATGGCAGAAAATGAAATATCACCCTAAATGTAGGCAACGTCTGCTGATAAAACAAAATATGTTGCCTACATTTAGGCTTCAGATGTTCAAGTTACTTAATCAAAAAATGTCATCAATATCAGTTGCTTAGTTTGGGGTTTCTAATAAGGAATTATGAAAAATTTTAAATTATGAAAAAAAAAAATCAAAAAAAAAAATATTTTATTTCTTTGAATTTTAACTAAAACCTAAATTATTAAAAACCCTGACTTTTTTTTACTATATAATTATACAACAGTATATATTATACAAAATAAATGAAATATCAACCTAAATGTAGGCAACGTCTGCTGATAAAACAAAATATGTTGCCTACATTTAGACTTAAGATGTTCAAGTTACTTACAAAGAAAAATTTCTTCCATATCTTAGTTCAGGGTGTCTAATGAATATATTTGAAATATTGTTAGTAGTCTGAAAAAGAAGTAAAAAGTAAGAAAAAAATCGTAAACTTTAAATTTTAACTCAAGATAACTAAAAAAAATGCTGACATTTTTATTATATAACTATACATCAGTATATTTTATACAAAATATTTCAAAATATACTTCATTAAAAATAAAATCAAATTCCCAGTCAAATTCATCACAAATTATTGCATCTACCATTACTTATGTGCTTCCATTTAACCGCTTACTCAACAAAAAATACAACACCAAAACATGAAATATTTTATTACCGTTTTTCGACTTAAAATTCTACATTATTTAACCGACTTTTTTATAGTTTCCTTAATTCAATTATGTACCGTTGTCTTTTGTAGCATCCTTCTGTTTTTCGGCTCCCCTTCAAAATGACTTCAATTCCTTGTCAACTGCAAATTTGTACAATTACAACAACAGCACTAAGCCCAATTAGCGCAAAATCCGCAAATACTCATTCGCTAAAACTTAGCAGATTCACAACTGGAGCCGTCATTGAGACATGCAAATATTTGCATAGCTAATTGTGTGCGTAGTTTCGGTTAGACGCTTTGGTAGTGGTGTGCTCAGCGCAGACAGACAGACGTCATTGGCAACGGTGTTTTTTATTTTATTTTTATTTCACTCTTTCGCAATTTTACTGCTGGAGATTCACAAAAATAAAGAAATTAAAATTTGAAGCTGGGGAAATGCAAATTAGAAGCTGCATGGCAAATAAGATGAAAAAATGTTTCAAATGAAAATAACACCGAAGTCGTTATTGTTGTTGTTGTGTTTTTTTTATATACATTTTAAGCTGGAAGCAAGCTTGATATAGGATCTATTTGTTTTAATTTTTTGTTATTTTTTTTAATATAATTTTAATACCCTGAGCTGAGTTAGTTTAGATATGCCCGCCTGTCTGTCTGTACATATGCGAAGTAGTCCTTCAGCTTTTGAGATATTCGTCTGAAATATTGCTCACATCTTTTCCTTCTCAAGAAGCTGCTTATTTGTCATAACCATCGATATTGCACCACTATAGCATATAGCTGCCATACAAACTGAAGGATCCGATTTAAGTGTTTGTATGGAAAACTTTCTTATTTGCTAAGATGTTTTCACGAAGTTCCGTATAAGTCACTTTCAAAAGCAACTCTACAATCCGCGAAGAAACTCTTCAGATCGGACCCCTATAGCATATAGCTGCTATACAAATTGACCGATCAAAGTCGAACCCTTGTATGGGAAACTTTTTCATTTGACAAAATATCTTTACGAAATTTGGCATAGAGTTCTCTTACTTCTTTCTAAAATATTTTTTTCTAATAATCCGCGTGCTCTTAAGCCTTTAATGTTGACATAAAAAATCTTGCTCCGCACGTACCTTTCCACATTACCTTGACCTGATTTCATTTAATTTGTGGGTCTGAAAAACAGCTGATGTAAAGAAAAAAGCCGCTTGTGGCATGTGCTATTCAGTAGTAATTACTTTCTTTAGCTTTGTAACATTTTTACTCAATTTTTTATCAGCATCATATATATTTTTTTTTCCAACATCACACATTTCTATATATAATTTTTCAGCATTATATAATTTTTTTTTGGTGAAATTTTTCGAAAATTGCCTCATCCACATCAAAGTGTTTTCACTGCAGCTCACTGCTGCTGTTCTGCTACTTGCTGAACAGCACTTCATATTTTCGCATTCGCCCCGAGTGACCGCAGCCATTTTGCTGTTCAAGCAAGTGAAAACAATGGGAAAGGCAAAATCAGAATTTATTTTCTGCTTAAAGTTAATTTTTTCGGCTTATTTCATAGCAGCTGTGGTTTTTGAATTGGCACAAGCGCTGAAGGGCAGGCGAGACCGGCGGTAGTCACCTACATCCGTTATGCGCTACAACAACTACTTACATACATATATATGTACATATATTTGGTACACTATGTACATATAAGCGTTGATCGGGCTTCGTGCACCCACTATTGCACCTTTCATACTTTAAACACCAGGCAGCCAACTAGTCGACACACAAGTCCAGCTTATTCTGCTACCTACATACTTTCACATCCTAGCACTCGGCTGCTGCTGCTGCTGTGTTATTCACTCTTCGCTCGACTGCGCCTAACAACTATTTCTATGTACTCGTACTCGTTGCCCAAAATGTATGACAAATGAA
Source organism: Bactrocera dorsalis (assembly GCF_023373825.1). Lineage (NCBI taxonomy): Eukaryota > Metazoa > Arthropoda > Insecta > Diptera > Tephritidae > Bactrocera > Bactrocera dorsalis. The sequence continues at coordinate 93,765,335 of NC_064303.1, forward strand.
ACGAACGCATTCCTAGTGCATGCAAGTGGTGTTCTGCTCGTTGTGTTGAGCCGATTTATAAAATCTTTTGCTGTGGGCAATTGACTACATTGCGCTGCCAACGCTTTGGCTACGAAGCTTGTTTACGAAATTGCGGCATATAATGTTTGGGGATTCGGTAGGTTGCGTTGATTTGCAGCCAATTTTTGTTGTATTTTATATAGTTTTTGTATAAAAAATAAATTTTTAACTTAATACCATATATTATTTTTTTTTTACAAAAATAGCTTATATTTAATTATTATAATTTTTAATTTGACTGTAAAATATAGTTTTTAATTTTTTTTTTTTTTTAATTATATGGAATATAAAACTTGAATACATTTTTTTCAATCTTTGTATTTTTTTTATTTTTGAAAAATGTTTTTCGTAATTAAATTATTATTTCGAATTCTCAATATAAAATCCAATTTGGTTTGAAAAAAATTCTTATTTTTGTTTTTGAAAATATTTTTTTAAACTATTTTTTTTAATATATTTTTTCGTTTGAAAAAATCTTTTTGTCTTTTTTTGAAAGTTTTTTATTTTTTGTTTTTCAAAAATAAATTTTTTCTATTGTTTTCGAAAATATTTTCTGTTTTTTTTTATATTTTTTATAATTTTCAAGTTGACTGTGAAATATAGTTTTTAAAATTGTTTCTTTTTTTAATTATATGGAATATAAAATGTGTATAAATTTTTTTTTTAATTTTGAATTTTTTTTTCGAAATTAAATTATTATTTCTTATTTACAATATAAATTACAATTTTTGGTTTGAAAAAAATTCTTTTTGTTTTTGAAAATATTTTTTTCAAAACTATTTTTTTTTAATATAATTTTTCGTTAGAAAAAATCTTTATTTTTTGTTTTTTCAAAACTAATTTTTTTCTATTGCTTTTGAATTTTTTTTATTTAGTTATTTTTTTTTTTTAATAAATTTGTATTTTTAAATTTATTTTTCAATAATCTCATTTCATCAACGAAAATTTTTCTCCCCACCAAACAAAGTTCCGAAAAATTTCCGTCTTCATCATTTCGCCCACTGGGTTATGCGTGTCGCACATCCTTTCCACACTACAGCCATTCGCTTGCTGTTGTTTCCTCTCTAGTAAAATTTGTTGATTCCATGTAATATCGTAGCATTGGCGCCATTTTTCGTTTTATTTTTCTCCTTTTTGCCTAAAATTCAACAAATCATCGAAAAACAATGGCAATTCTGTGAATGGACATTTCTCTGGTTTAACCACTAAAAAGGATTTCTGCAAACAACTGCATTTATAAATTCAAATAACTTGACAAATTTAGTTCACTCAACTTGGCGATAAAAGCCGATGCGGATGCTGAGTTAGAAACTGTGTGGAAAAAAAAACAAAGCAAAGCATTTAATGAAAGCAGCAGCAAAGAAGAGGAAGTGTAGTGGCATTTCTTCTGTTATTTTTGTGAGTTTTTCTTCAACTAAGTTTTGGCTTTAGCTTAAATTGATTAAGAGTTATTGGATAGTGGATTTTTTTTACCGTTTGGTAAACTTTTTTCGACTTTTTGGTTTATATATTTAAGTTTTTGATTAAAGTGCATCACTCAAGGTGTTGAAGCGGTATGGAAGATATTATTTCGAGAGATGTGGAAAATATGGAAAATGTGTGTTTCGGGAGATAAGTGTTGAGGAGCTATGGAGAATATGATTTCGAATGAAAACTGTTTTAGAGTTTCCACTAAGAGTTCCGTAAATCGTTTTCTCTTAACAGGAGACTTTTCTGTCTATCTTTACCATCAAATTTCATAATTTTTTGCAACTAAGTATGTGTAAATTACATATTATTTATAGGTTACTATTATCTGCTCTGTGTTTTGACCGTAGATGTATACTAATTTCTCAAATATTTGCATTTGACCGATTTATTCACATTAGGTCAGAATAAACACTACCTTCAACTACACAATTTTTCGACTAAAAATTTATGCCGAAAGTTTTTAGATGTGTTGTATGATTATTTTTGCATAGTTTTGTGAAGGATCTGGTCTTAGGATTACTCAAATCTGCAGTTTGAAGTAGTAGATTATGGTTGATGTTAATGGATTTGCTTATAGTTTCTTATTTTTGAGAGGGTAAATATTTCTTTTACATCACTTTATCGATTTATTTTAGTTTCAAAAAAGCTCTGTCGTCGAGAACTCTAAAAAATTCTATGTATGTACTCGTATAGATAGAAATTATAAACAGGAGATCGTTGAACCTCTAAAGAAGCCATTTAATTTTTCTATGATATTCTAAGAAAGCTTTGTTGTTCATACTACTATGTTGGTTAGACTGAATTCGACATTGCCTTATGGTTTTCGTGTTCAACAATAACAACAATAAATTATGGTTGATGTTAATGAATTTGCTTATAGTTTCTTAATTTTGAGAGTGTAAATATTTCTTTTACGTCACTTTACCGATTTCTTTTAGTTTCAAAAAAGTTCTGTCGTCGAGAACTCTAAAAAATTCTATGTTATGTACTCGTATAGATAGAAATTATAAACAGGAGATCGTTGAACCTCTAAAGAAGCCATTTAATTTTTCTATGATATTCTAAGAAAGCTTTGTTGTTCATACTACTATGTTGGTTAGACTGAATTCGACATTGCCTTATGGTTTTCGTGTTCAACAATAACAACAATAAATTATGGTTGATGTTAATGAATTTGCTTATAGTTTCTTAATTTTGAGAGTGTAAATATTTCTTTTACGTCACTTTACCGATTTCTTTTAGTTTCAAAAAAGTTCTGTCGTCGAGAACTCTAAAAAATTCTATGTTATGTACTCGTATAGATAGAAATTATAAACAGGAGATCGTTGAACCTCTAAAGAAGCCATTAAATTTTTCTATGATATTCTAAGAAAGCTTTGTTGTTCATACTACTATGTTGGTTAGACTAAATTCGACATTGCCTTATGGTTTTCGTGTTCAACAAAATCCTTGCCATGTAACCTAATCGATCAAAATCAAGACAAGACGGCTTCATGAAACTTAGGCAGAATAAGGCAACGCTACAATATCTGAAAAAATTTTTCGGATCCGATCATGAAAACTAACTTAGCAAAATCAAGTATTTGTATGAAACATTTTTTCATTTGAGGAGATATCTTCACGAAATTTGGCATAGATTATAGTCCTAAAAGACGGTTCATTCTTTAAAGAAATTGTTCAGATCGGGTCACTATAGCATACAGCTGTCATTCAAACAAAACGATCACAATAAAGTTCTTATATGGAAAACTTTTTCATTGGACGAGATATCTTCACAAAATTTCGCATAAATTATTGTCTAAGGCAACGGTGCATTATTCGAAGAAATGATGCAAATTGGTTCATTATAACATATAGCTGCCATACAAACTGAACTATCAAGGTCAAGTTTTTGTGTGAAAAACTTTTTTATTTGACAAGATATCTTCACGAAATTTGGCATGGATTCTTATCCAAAGTCTCGTTGCGTGATTCGAAGAAATTATTCAGATCGGGTCACTATATTATATAGTTGCCATACAAACTGGCCGATCAAAATCATGCTCATGTATGAAAATTTCTTTATTTGTAAACGGTGCAACCAAGGTTAATGTTTTTTATTGTTTTATTGATGATTTAGTTAAAACCAAATTATAAAATAAAGACAATTATCAAAACTGTTCTAACTTTTTTTTTTGTAAATTTGATTTTATTAGCTGTAATTCCTTAGTAAAATTTTAATTACACAAACGAGTCTGCAATTATTTTTTAATATAATTTTTTTTGTAATTTTTCAATAGGAATTTATAATAATTTACACAAATTGCTTTATATAATTTTCTCAGCTGACTTACACACACGTACCCACAAACAAACTAAATTCGGTTTTAACTTATGCATGGAAATTAAATTTAATCTCTTTGTCGTCTCGTACATGTGTCTTATCTCTGTATGACCATAATTGCTACGAATACATATAAGAGCTACGAAGATGATTATATTACGGCATTAGGCAAACTCGGTCATGCCAGCAATAGTAAATTAACTGATTGTTAGTTAGCATTTTTTATTGTTAGAACATAATTTCCACACATTGACTTCACACGCATTTCATAGGGACACTAAACTTGACAGCACACATACACAACTGATATGAAATGCATTTGAGCGTATGTGTGTGTGTGTATGTGCGGATGGTTGACTGTAAGCTTCATGTTTCATGGGACTTCTCGGATTACCAGTGGCTGGCGAAATTTCCAAGCGTAACGCCTTGACAAGCAAGCGAGAGAATTTTCATGCACCATGTATGTGTGTATATGAATATTTTTGTATGTACATATGTGTGTTGCATGTTTATATTGCAATTTAATATGCGCTTATATATGAATTAATTTGTGCATAGTTTTAAAACGCTGCTTGCTGCATGCTGTGGCAATTATAATGTGAGAATTACGCTCGAATCGAAACAATAGTTGCTCGGTTGCACGAAAATTACATAGGCGAGTAACAAAGTCTTATGGCTACGTAAATGCATGTATATGTGTATGTACATACTATGCATCTATTAAACTTTAAGTATTGTTAAAAGCACACATATACACACGCATTTTTAAATATATTAATGGAGACACCCGTCGTTGAGGCAAGTCGTTGTGTGACAGCCAGTCGCACAGCTCTCGCCGCTTAAAGTGTCTGAGTCGAGGGAATTGCGCTTAATTGCATGTTCTGCATATCGCTTTAGCACCACCATGCAACAATGTGCGCAAAAATGCTACAACAACAACAAATAATAGCATGCGTCTGATTGGTAGTGTTGTTGTTTGTACTTTCTTTGCTTGTTTGCCGCCAATGTCGTAAAGTATAGATATGCATATATGCAGTGTACATATTTTCTTGCCCATCACTGTCGCTCGCCTGGTTCTCGCTGCTATCATTCGCCAGCCAACGCAAGTCCTTTGGGAGCTCGTCTGCAGCTACTTTTATTTTCCAACTTTATTTTCTCTCATTATTTTTGTTGCTACACTCACTTAATTCCCACAGTTGTTGTTGTTGTTGCAGTTTTTGTTGTTTCGCCGTTGTATGCTCTCATAAGCTTTATAATGGAATTTCAGTCTTAATTACCAACTGTGGAATTTGCACTTGAGCGCCGCTTGTCAGCAGAATCTACACCAATTACAAAAACAACAGCAGTCAGTTGCACTTCTGCTCATTGCATGAGAATGCAGCTTGTAGCATGTCATATGAGCTGCTTTCTTGCATAAGTTCACACATGCTCTTATGCATGCTTGTGCATTTCCTTGCACAGCTTTACCAGCCGACTCACCCCTTCAGCTCCCTGTTTTCCTACACCAACAAATGCCGACTTGCCTACTCTTATTCAGTGCAACTGTTTGTGGCAGCAACAAAACCAAGCAATGTTCGTTAAGTAAATCCGGAAAGGCGAACTAAAATGCATTCAGACGTAAACTCAAATTGTGCTTGCGTGTGTGCGTGCGTGTGTCTCATTGAATTTTAATGAAAATTGCTTGTTTACATGACCACCGAATGAGTCTAAATAAAATTCTGTGGCTGCAAAGAAGTAAACTTTCTCTGCATTGTGTTGCAAGTATAGATTTTGTGCGAAGAGTGTGATTTGAACATTGGCGCCAGGCGATTTACTGCGTTTGTGCGTTCAATTCGCCCAAATATGGTGATTTTTCCTAAAGTAAGCACACTAATAAAAAAAAAAATAGAAATTAAATTGAAAAAATTATTAAAGAATTAAAAAATATATAAAAACTATTTGAGAATTTACAACTGAAGTGCGAACTTTAGTTAACTGCTTTCTGATATCTCAACTAGATGTTTTAAAATCACAGACTCAAACTTTAGTGAAAATTGGCAACATTGCAACAAAGCCATTTTACCTGGTTATGTTTTGTTGAGTAAGGCCATTTTGAACGAGCAACTAACTTTTAAAGCTACATTAATGTTATTACTAAAGAGTAAAACTTGGAAACAAAGCAACCGCACCCTTTGGTTTTAGTAGACGAGAGAAAATTGGCAACAGCGCAATCCTTAATAAAATGAATATTTTCTCAAAACAGAAAATTAGAAAAAGTTCTTAATTGCGAGCATAGGCTACTGTAATTCACTAAGTTGAATACCTGGCGAAGGCAAAGCAATATTTACGTAAACAGTTTCCATAAAAATTTCATTAAAAGAGACATAGGATTAAACTAAATAAGGCTGAAAAGGGTTTAACTCTCTTTAAAGCTATATCTTAATGTATTTCTATACACCCTCCCCTAGTTAATATGTTTTATACATCAATACTTCGTATTAAATATGTTGAATGATAGAAAATTGGCAACATCGCATAAAGAAATAAATTCCCATTTCTCTTGCTCTGCCGGTTCATTTTCATATTTTCAATAATTTAGTAAATTCACGAATTTTTTAGTACAAAGAGAAAATCTATTTGCCCGTATTTGTATAGAAATATAATAACAGACGTAAGAAGCAATTATAAAATTAATTTTCCGTTTTGTTACAACTTAAAGGATGGCCAATTAAATTCATCGAAGTAATACTTGAAACACCACAAATTAGCATTCAGATTGCACTGCAAAGCGATACACAATTTTTCGCCCAACATTACCTAATAAATATACATATGTATTTTCAGGGCATTCAGCGCTCATCCATCCAGTTGACGTTGTCAATTACCGTCCCTACCATTAAACTACTACTGCATGTTGCGCTGGCGCAGCGTACATTTACGCGCATGCAAATATAATTTTCCAATTTGAAAAGTTTTCCTATTAAATCGCTTTCACTCAGTTGAGAATCACGCAAATTGTTGAATGAAATCACTGCGCGTTGCATACTTTAGGGAGTCGTGACCCCAGACGACCAGCCAGTGCAAGTACGTTACGCCTAGCTACAAGTACATTGTCTGTTTCGTATCTCTTCAGCAGTAGAAGGCAGCAAATTGGTTAGAAGGGTGACACCCCGCGTTGAGTTGTTGATGCACTTGGCCGACACTTGACTGCTGTGGTTCACTACTTTGGGCGCTTTTGCTGCTAGTCGTCGTCAGCAGATGATACCCTTTTGGTCTTTTAACCAGCTGACCCCTACGAAGTAGCGTGTACGCGAGAAGTTGCTTGCATTTTTAAAACATTTTGCAAATTTTGTAGTTGCAACAAAGTTTTTTCACACAGAGTGGAGATGGGTAGCCGGCGCTTTGAGTTGTGTCTTCGTGTTGTATTTATTTATTTATTTTTTTGTTTCGAATTTATTCCCGACTTAATTTTCTTCCGTTCTTTCGTTGACATTTTTCGTCGCGCGTCCACTACGCTGCTTTGACATTGCCAGCTTGCTGGCTTGTCTATTTCATTTCGCGACATTTTCTCCTTTTGATTGCAACTAAAATGAAAATTTCATAAACACTTACACCCAAAGCGGTCGCAGGGCGAAAAAAGTGCCGCACAGCGCAAAAGTGTTTACCCAAAGTTGCGCTTACCCCAATATTTCCCAGCGGCAGCAACACCTAAGCGGTAGCGCCGACTCTCAGCCGTCGCATTCTGCCTGCGGACGGACTATCAGCGAAATTAGTTTATGAAGATTAATTTGCCTGCTTGTGCATTTACAATTTGCGCGCTCTAATTTTACTGCTGCTTAATTTTTTGTGCGCTTTCCGGTTATACATAGTTAGCTGTAGCGTCAGCTGTAGCAGACATCCTATCAAATAAAGCTTATGCCTCTAAAAGCTTCCCCCTTCCATTTTTTTTACTTGCTCGGCATGTGGCTCACGCTCTTAATTCCCTTTTTTACTTTATTCAACCTCGTGTCAATGCCATAATCCCAATAGGCGTTTCTGCAAAACGTGCACTTCACCTCCTCTCGGCTAGTATTAGCCAATCAATGTGCTCCCACTTAGCCAGTTGCAAGCTGCGCCTGGCTTTGCGTATATTCCATAATACTTTTTGCCTGGCACGCCAGCTGGCGGAATGGCCGAAACGGTGCCAACAAAAGTCGGCACAAGGTGCCTTATCATGCAAAAGTAAGTGGCAAAGGATTTAAATAACTTGGCTTATGCGCTTACAACTAACTAATCGTAAATTAGCCTTTATGCCGGCAAATGGGTTTAATGTCATTTCAATTGGGTTTTATTGCTTTGCTGCGCTGAGTGTGCTTTATTGAATATTTTCTTTATTAGAGATATGTCGTTGCGTGCTTTTATACGCATAATAATATGCAAGTTAGTATTGGCTTTTTATTGTTATTATATTTTAATGGTGGTAATAATAGTGGTATTTATGGTGCCATGCTTGAAGACTGAATAAATGGCTTTGGGCTTTGAGTTGTTGCTCTCATTAGTTTTCTATGTTCATTTGTATGCCATCACAGGCAGTTCATTATTTTTATGATAAAATCACATAAATTGAAAACTGGCAACGGTGTTGAAACAAGTAATGGTTTCGTTTCCAAATATTTGTTAAAATTCATTGATTTTTGTTTAGAATAATGCTCTTAAAGACTTTCGAAACGTTGATAACGTCTGCATCTCTTCAAATATCCTTTATATTTTTTTGCAGAGAAGGGCATACATTAGATTGAATTATAGACAGCTTAGTAGCAACGTTTGACGAAGTTTATCATTTTTTTCAGCAGACTTTGTATTAAAAATATTATTTTTTAACTTGGGACTGTAATGCAAAGATTAATGAACTGGTTTAGGAAATCAAACGATCAACTAAATGAGGTTACGTCGATGCCGTTAATCTATGTATAGCAGTGAAAATTGGCAACATTGCAAAAATCTATTTATCTCATTCTGTTTTGTGTAGCAAGTAGCTTTTGAACTTTAAAAGCTTCATTAATATTAATATTAAATAATACAATGATATTATTACTAAAGAGTGAAACTTGGCAACAAAGCAAATAAAATTAATATGTTCTAAAAACGATAAGAAAAAGTCTACAGTGCGAGAATAGGTTACTCGTTGGGTATTATTATTATTATAATTCACAAAATTAAATACCTTGCGAAGACAAAGCAATATTTATGTGAACAGTTTTTCATCAAAAAACTCATTTGAAAAATAAATAGTCTCTATTCACTGAGTTAAATACATACCTTGTGAAGTCAAAGCGAAGACTCATTCGAAAGCAACAGTGGTAAAATATATATTTTATATCTCATTATTAAGTCTTATACATTTTATGATGTAAAATTGGCAACGTCGCATAAGTAAATAAATTCAAGGGCTCAACTTTAATATACATTTAGGCGCCAATTTCAATAACCAAATACGCAATACGTTGTAAATCCAAGCGCCATTCATAAACTAATATTTTATTTAGACATCCTATCACTTAATCAGGCAGTATTTCAAATACGCACGTGTTCATTATTAGCGCCGTAAATAGTGACGTGTAAGCTATCAAACTACGTCCACAAAACTGACCTTACTCAGTGCCAATAACATTTTTATTAAAATTTCATGAAAACATATCTCATCCTATTTATTTATTTTTTCTCTGCGCAGGCAAAGGATAACTATTTTCTATGCAGCAAATTTCAAAATTTCCACAGTAAACCACTCGTCCGACAAATGGGCGATTAGTCATAAAATGAATAAGATACGACAGCTTAATCATGAGCATCGATGCGACTAACAGGGCACCCGATGCTTACCCATCGATTTGGCGTTTTTTGTTTTTGCATATTTGCTCCTAAATTCCTTACACGGAGGTGGGCGGCCGAAAGGATTTTTCTCGCAATTTTTTTGGGTCACTTTGTGTGGCTGTCCGCAAACTGCCCTTGCATAAGCAATATCCCAAAATACTGTAAGCGATATGCTTGTGCGTGCGTATGGCCTTGAGCAAATATGTGTGCGCATGAAACAGGAAATAAATGTGGAATTTACTTTAAACAGGCGATTGACCACAAACACTTTTGCTTTATTTTTTCCCCGGTTGCCTTTTTATTTCAGCAGGGAAAACACATCTCTATCATGGTGAAATTCGATCCGCTCACATATCGTCCGCCAGCGGCTGTATATGCGTAGTGATTTGTATCTAAAACAAGCATTTTCCTAGCGGAAACGCACCGAGGCATATTTTTTTAATATAGTTGTGTGCGTTTGGGTTTGAAACATGCTGTGTACTTCGTTGGCGATCATCTCTGCTTACATATAGTTCACGCCTTGTAGCGCTGCCATCAGGTGATGTGGGTCGCTGGTGCTTCTTTGTGATTCCTAATGTTGCTGCTTGTGTTTTTGTTATTTTTCCCATTGGTACTGGTTTTTTCTTGTTTTTTTTTCACCAACCAAATATTTTTTCGCACTGCTTCCTTTCACAGGCATTTCCGCTTCAAACGGAAAAAATTCCTTTTGCATATATTTAGACACCTTTTCGCAATAGCTACGCTGTCCGCCGCACTAACACTGTTTATGTGTGTGATGAATTGAATAATTGGAAATTTTCGCAATTGTTATGTCTTTGGACCTTTTTCCTTTCACACAGCTATTCTCGTCCGTCATAGTACTCGTAGAAACCTTTATTTTGTATCAGTGTTCTAAAAATTTCCAATTCAAACTGCATCAATTTGGGTTCAGTTTCCGAAATTTCTCTTCGATTGACGATTTTATTCACGCCTCGTTCAAGCTCTTTTTTGTTATTGTAATAAATAAAATGATTTGTCGGATTTGTTAGGAAATACATGGTAAAACGTAGTGATTATTCTCCCGACTGCACAAGGCGTGGGGTCAAAAAGGATAAACGGATAATTTTGCCAGAGATTTGTTAGCAATCAAAAGGCGTAGATAACATTTCATGAACTCAATTTTTTGGACACTGCGAGTGTGCTTACATGAATTATGTATATGTAGTGTATACAATGGTTAATGTGTCAAAATTATATTTATTGGTTTGAGCGGCCTAAAGATTGATTTACATATTTTTTAGGATTTTTTTTTAGATTTGTTTTCGATGCTATATTTTTTTATTTTGTTAGAGATTGGTGTTTCAAGCTTAAGATATTATGGCACGTTATTGGAATAATGCGAGTTTGCCAACGTTAAATTCTGTCTGTAATTTTTTCTCAAGTAATTTTGCGATTTTCTTGCAAGTATATATGAAAATGGCTGTATTTATGTCAGTAAGCCTAAATGTAGGCAACAATTTTTATTAATCTATTTAATATTGAGGAAAATGTTGCCTACAATTACGCTGATGTTATATAAAGCTTTTGAATGAAATGGTAACTTACTGGCCAAACTCAATTTTTATTAAAAGTATATATGAAAAAAGCTGTATTTATATTAGTTAGCCTAAATATAGGCAACAGTTTTGGTTCAATTCTTTAATATTGCAAAAATGCTGCCTACATTTAGGTTGACGTTACATAAAGCTTTTGTATGTAAAGGTAGGTCACTACCTAACTAAATTTTCAGTTCGAATTGCCACTACGATTTATTTCAAAATATTCTTAATAAATTTTTTAGTAACTTTCTAATATGTTATGCACATTTTTTCTGCTTTCAGGACTCACATTATCCACACTAACCTCCTCACAGGCAGACGAATCGCTCGATACGCGAGAAAATGCCGATCTGACATTGAAATGTCGCTTCACAGATCATTACGATGCCAATGATTTCACATTCTATTGGGCGCGTTGGACCGCCAATCCCGCGCAATTCGATAATGTGGCCATACATGATGTCTCGCTGAATTCGGGTTACAAGTGAGTAAAATTTATAGATTTATTAAAAAAAATTATTTTTAAAAAATTTTGAAAATTTATTTTTACAAAATTTTGAAAATTTATTTTTACAAAATTTTGAAAATTTATTTTTAAAAAATTTGGAAAATCTAATTTAAAAAAATTTATTTTAAAAAATTTTGATAATTTATTTTTAAAAAATTTAGAAAATTTAATTTAAAAAGCTTAAGAAGATATATTTTTAAAAAATTTAGAAAATTATCTTTAAAAAAGGTAGAAAATTAAAAAAAAAATAGAAAATTTATTTTTAAAAATTTAGAAAATTTAGTTTAAAAAATTTAAATTTAAAAAATTTTTAGAATTTATTTTTAAAAAATTAGAAAATTTATTTTTAAAAAATTTAGAAAATTTATTTTTAAAAAATTTTGAAAACTTAGAGTTTTTTTAACAATGCAAGAAGTTTATATATTTTTTAAACAATGCAACAAATCAATAATATTTTTAAACGTCTACTTCTATTTTAATGCTTTCTTAATATTAAATATTTTTTTATTTAAATTTTTGTTTTGTTTCATCTTTAAATTTGTCCTCACTTACTAAACATTTTCCTTTCAACTCCATATCTACGCTTTAAGTTCGCATTTAATTTCACCCACTTTCTACAATCCGTAGAATATATTTTAAATATCATGTCTTTCACTTAACAAGCAGTTTTCGCCATCGTCTACTTTCCAATTTAGCTAAGTTGTGCGCACAGCACAGCATGCCAATCTAATAAAATGGCATGAGCCAGCGAAAAATATTATAATTTGCACGTTCATTTGTTATTTTAATTAAATGTGCACGCGAAACAGCATGCGATTGGCGAAAATAATAGCAACAGCAGCATAGTTAGAATAGTGGCAATACCAAGGAAGTGGCAACATTCACACACTGATTCGCTGAGTGAAGCCAACCAACTTATACTTAAGTACTCACACATTTTCACAGTTGTATGAATTCGAACTGCGTAAGCGCCAAGTGCTCAGCGAGCACGCTTTCACACGCAATTCATATCTTTGCAGCTTCCTTCTTACTTCCATCCTTTACTACTGGGTATAGCGTCAACCGCCTTCACTTTACATAAAGAGTGCTGCTACTTCTGCCACTCCATAGAACTGCTCATTCACTCACTTTTCTCTACTCGCTCCAATACTCATTATATTCAACACTTCTCTAACCTATTTCAACTCTCTTAGGGGTCAACGTGGCGTATACGTAACGTAAGACTTGCGCTTTGTTTTCAGTAACCTGAACTTGTGCGACCGCTATCATATGCTTGGCGGTCACACACACACATACACATATATATAATGCTTCTAATTAAAATCAAGTCTTGACTTAATCTCAATTTCACACTAAATGCTAAAGAGATACAATGCTAACTGTTTTCGGTGTTGCTCTGGCGTCGAGCAGCCATAATTCACAACTGTCATTAGGCTAGCGCATTTTGTATTTATAAACACGTGCTTGTGTTGTGCTGTATACTGTATATATATATGCCTATATATTTGTTTGTGTATGCGTGAGCGGCGTACTTGTGCATAATTTATGTGAATAGAGGCGCTGACAGCGACTTTGTTGCGCCTGAAGTGGGCTGCCTTGCCACAAGTCAAGTGACACTTGCGTTTCTTGCTTTTTTGCACGAAGTTTTCTTTCGTTGCTTGTTAATTGCCATATTCATTTTGTCTCCGCAAGATTGTATGAAGTTTAATTGCACTAGACTTTTCTAAAGGTATTTAAGAGATGATGTGTTTGTGTGTGTTGCGGTGTTGTGTGTGTCTGTATAAACGAAATTAGATGCGCATAAAGGCCAACCGAGAAGTTGTGGTACTAAACAAAGTGAAAGATAATATTTTTCTGTAATTAAACTTAACAATTTAACTTTAAAAGGGTTGGTACGTAGATGCGTTATATTTTTTTTTTAATAGAGTTGCCACCTGTTTAAATAAAATTTTTTTCACATGTGTCTTGTTGTCATAAAATGCTATTGTGCATGCTAAAAGTTTAAAAATATTGTATTTAAAATTATTTAGGGTTGCCAGCTTATTCGAAACTGAAGTGAAAATTTATAAAAGAAAGTGGAAAAAATATTTATGTGTACTTAACCTCAACTATTTAACTTAAAAAAAAATTTTATGTAGCTGCGTTAAAAAAATATTTACTAGAGTTGCCATCTTTTTAAATTTTTTTTGTTTTTAAAATGTGTCTTATAATCATAAAATGCTATAGTGCATGCTAAAATGCTAAAAGATCAAAAATATTTTATTTAAAATTATTTAGGGTTGCCAGCTTGTACGAAAGTATAACTATTATAAAAACGAAAATTTATAAAAGTTGCCAATATATTGGTAGTCCAAAGAAAAGTGTTCCCAAATGTATGAAGAAATAAAGTTTAGTTAAATATGATAGAAAAAAAGTTTCAAAAGGTTTACAGGCGCGTCAAGATGGCAATCGTTCGAAACTCAGCTCAATTTTGTAACAGTTCCCATCAATTTTGCTTTTAGGTATTTTTACTCAACAAAAACTGTAAAATCCTTAATTCAGAAATCACAAAAAAATACTTCATTTCTAATTGAGAATATTTTCAATTAGCGTTGCCACCTTTCTACTAACCTTTAATACTATTTTTTGTGATTTTGAAAATCCTTATTGCTTTTTTCAGGTTCTTTTAATTTTTTAAAACATGCGAAAGAAAATCATTATCATCAATTTGTGAATAATTTCCTATAGCGTTGCCAGCTTTCTATAATATTTCAATAAATTTTTTGTGGTTTTTAAAGTCTGTTATCTTATTAGGGGAGTTTAAAAAACACATGCCTGCGTTTGAAAACCGAAGTTTGGAAAACCAGTGTTGCCACTTACAAAAAAAATTACATATATTTCATATGCTTTTATTTTTTCTAAGCACTAAACGAAAACCACTAGCTTCAATTTGAGAATAATTTTCATTAGCGTTGCCACCTTTCTAATTACTTACAATAAATTTTGCGTGATTTTTAAAATCAGTATTGCTTTAATGTTGTTAAGTAATTTTTCGGACTCTTATTTTTTTTTAAAGCAAAAAAATCATGAACGGTAATTTGAGAATAATTTCCATTAGCGTTGCCACCTTTCTGTAACGCTTCCTTAAACTTTTTGTAAAATTTGAAATCAGTATTGATTAGGTGACTTCTTAAAAAAAATACACATGCTTGCGCTTGAAATTGGAAGTATGGAAAACCAGTGTTGCCACCTTCAAAAGAATGCAATTTTTCCAGACTCTTATTTTTTTTTTAAATATGAAAAGAAAATCACTAACGTTAATTTAAGAATATTTGTCATTGGCGTTGCCACCTTTCTATAATTCTTCAATAATTTTTTTTGCTTAAAAAACACATGCTTGCGCTCGAAAGCGTAAATGTGGAAAACCTGCGTTGCCATCTAAAAAAAAATTAGACATTTGTCAATTTCTTTTGGTTTTTCTACAAATTTGATAAAATCGGTGTTGCCATTTATAAAATATAAATATTTCTTTTTGACATTTAACTAATGTAATAAATTTCCAAAAAATAGTAATAATAGTAAAATTAGTAAAAAAAAATACATTCTGGTCGCAACCGAATACAGCTGTGTTCTTACTTCTCTATTTCCAAAACAAAAAAAATGAGTTCAAGGCACTCCACGTCGCCTTAGCGTTTTTCCTGGCATTGAAGTTTTTATTCAAGTTCTTGCCACTCGAAACTAAATGAATGCGCATTATTTTTCATTTCGACTCGCGACGCTCAGCTCTATCTACATCGTGCTAAATGTCTCAGCCACCACCACTGGCTGTTTGTGCGCACGGTGGCATTTTGTATTTCTTCTTTACTGTTTTTCACGGTTCTTCGCTCATATTTTTTATATGTTTGCTGCAGAAGAAAGAATAAAACTGATTAACCCCAGCTGGAGTATGAGTTCAGCGCTTGAAGTGTGCCTATTAACCACCAAAATGGAAATGGAAAAGAGTTATGCCAAATTAAAAGCGATACTCACACATATACATGAACAATTATATGTATGTATGAATGGCCTAAGCCGTTGAAGGATAAAAACTGGCATAAACATGTTTATTATGAAGCATAAAAATAAAAACATATTTTTTTCGCCACTCGACACTGGAATTTGCTCATTTTATCAATTCCTTTATGGTGCATAAACTCGCCTATAAAATGCGCTTGTAAACAAAATAAACACATGCAATGAAAGGCAATGAAACGTAATGAGCAGCAGCAAGGCTTTGACAGAAAATGAATGCGAATAAAAACATTAAAAAAAAAATGAATTTTCAACAAGCAAACAATGCGCACTGCAAAAGCCTACACACAACACAAAATGACAGCATAAATCCGTCGCTTGAATGGCAGACAGACGCAGCTTACTGCCTGCCTGCCTACTGTTAGCAGCATTAGCAGCATTGTTGTTGCAGTTGCTGGTTGCTGTTGGCTTGCCGCTTGTACGCTGTCAGGCCTAAAGGCTAATATCTCGTTTAACATTTCATTATGGCAATGGCGATTGTGAATAGCGAGCGACAGTAAACAATGCGCTGGCAAAATAACTGCGACAGCAACAACACCAACAACTACGATGAGCACAATAGCAATCACAATAACAACTGCCGAGTGGAAAACTGGCGAAACACTGCAAACAAAGCGTACATAAGGGGAAAGTGGAAAACAAAAAATAGAAAAAAAACGCAAAATGAAAATAAAAAGCCAACAACACATTTCAACAACTCTACTTCTTGCGTCCACACCGTGAAGTGCGCGCTGAACGTACTCGACATTTAATCGTAATCATGAACATGGCGAGCTAAACGCGCTGCCGCAGCTCCGGCGACAGCTCGATAAGTATGAGTCTATTGCGTTTGCGCCGCGCTTGATGGCCGCATAAACAGCAGCTGCCATTGTCATGGCATAGAGTAGCTACTGCAGCCGTAGATATTGCGCATAAATGACAGCGCGGCGACAGCTGCTACTGCATTGAGATACTTCCGTAGCGCGGTGTTCAGCGCCACCGCCTACTCAATTCGCCACTACAGCTTTGCTAATTCGCTGTTGAGCCATACTTTAGCTGGGTTTTGCAACAACGTCGACCACTTGTGTTTCGCAAGCACAAAATTGTCGTGTCCTTGTGCGCGCCCCTTTTGTTTCAGTTCGCGGTTCATGGCGACCTCTTTGCATTTGCTCAATTTGCAAGGCAACGCGACCACTTCGCATCCAGCAAATGGCAACAGCAACAGAAATATAATGAAATGCTGGAGAAAAAGTATTTTAATAATCGCAATAATCATAATAAAAGTGCGACGTAACGTAGCAATAGAAGTGGAAAATAATAGTCGACTTTTAGGCGGTGAGCCAGCAGTAGATGCTTGGAAACTCCTGCAGGCAGACAAGCAGATGCTTGCCTAGCGCGTCTACACAAGCTGTTTAGTGGTGAAACGGGTGCTCAGTTTTTATGCGCAATTGTTTATTGGAGGAATCGTTCTTTTATTGTGTTGGTGACAGTGGTGGTGACCTGAAGTGTGAGTTGACAGCTTGATTGAGTGTGCGATATACATATGTCCTTCAATTTCACATGTCTGGTGATATAGTGAAAATGCCTAATTTCCACGCCTTTCATTGTTTCAAGACGTCTTGTCAAGTTTTTGTTATAAAAACACGCCTCAATATAGGCAACATTATATTTTTAAAGGAAAACTCAAGCTTTATTCATGTTCTTTCTGTACTAGATATCTCAGTTTAGGTAGTGTTTTTATTTTTTCATTAAAGATGAAGTTATAATTTCGCCTGATATTTGCTCTTTTACCCATTTCTAATATTCTACATCAGCCTAAAGGTAGGCAATGTTTTTTTATAATCTGAACGGGGTATATAGAGTTTGGCATAATGTTTGTAATACCCAAAAGGAAACCTTATAACCTATATTTTATAAATGAAAGATCAGCGTGACGAGCGGAGTCGTTTTAGCCATGTCGGTCTGTCTGCCAGTTCGTCTGCCTGTATATATGAGAACCAGTACCTTTGTTTTTCAGATATCGATCTGTAATTTCACTCCTGTCCTTTTTTCTCCACAGAGGTGCTCATATGTCGGAGTGGCCGATATCGGATAACTATAGCATATAGTTGCCATATGTATGTATGTGTTGAATGGTCGGAATAAAGTGCTTCCATGGAAAGCCATGTCATTTGGCCAGATATCTGAAAGAAATGTGGCATATAACATTGCCTAGGACAATGAAGCAATATACGAAGAAATATTTCAGATCGCGTCAGTTTTACATATAGCTGCCTTACAAACTGAATGATCGGACTCAAGTGCTTTTATAGAAAACTTTTTCATTTGACGAGATATCTTCTCAAAATTTGGTGTGGGTTATTTTCAAAAACAACGTTTCAATCTGCGAAGAAATTATTCAAATCGGATATCTATAGCTTACAGCTGCCATACAAACTGCACGATCAGAGTCAAGTTATTGTATGGAAAACTTTTTTATTTGACAAGATATCTACTCAAAATTTGGCGTGGCTTATTTTTCAAGGCAACGGTGCTATCTCCGAAGAATTTGTTCAGATCGGATAGCTATAGCATATAGCTTCCATACAAACTGACCGATAGAAGTTCTTGTAAGGAACCGTTTGTACTTGTGAAGCGTATTCTAGCTTGGATGCAACCGAGAATATGTATAAAATTTTGAAACCGAAAAAACTTTATCAGTAAGGTATTGAGCTGTAGTCTCTTTAAGAATTTCTTTGGGAGAAAACTCGTTTCTTATAATAATAGTTAAGTTTTCTTATATTTTGTTTCTATTTGGATATCAAAATTTTAAACTATCTGCCATTATTTCTAACTTTTATTAACCTTCTCTATCTAAAGTGTGAATTAATTTTATATATTTAAATTTTACCTGCTCTTGTTAACACAAATATCAGCACATAAAAGGTCTAGGCATATCTTATAAAAATACGAGTAGTTTACTTTTGTGAAAAGTTGTTGTTGCTAGTGAACCTAATACCAAGAACTAGTTTACTTTACATTTTTCTTTATATTCTCTTATACATTTACTAGTATTTTT
Organism: Bactrocera dorsalis; assembly: GCF_023373825.1. Lineage (NCBI taxonomy): Eukaryota > Metazoa > Arthropoda > Insecta > Diptera > Tephritidae > Bactrocera > Bactrocera dorsalis. The sequence goes on from NC_064303.1 coordinate 93,784,189, forward strand.
GCTGAAAAATCATACTCCCAGCTTTTCGAAGAATTTTCTCTTTACGTAAACCGCTTCTCCTTAGTGAACCACCAAATCTGAAAATTTATAAAGAGCATGCTTGTCTTTCAATACGCTTGCTACGTGCAGTATACATATTATTCACTAATACTATTATGCAAATACTTGTTTACATATTCACTTTTATTTGCCAACATTATAAATTTAACGCAAAGTCTTATGCGAGCGACATGGCGTATACGTAACATTTTGTTTCAATTGCGACAACACTGTTGATCACATTGAGTTGCCTTATACTGTTAGCAATTGTAGTCACAAAGCAGCAGCTTGAACCAGAAAGCGAAAAAAAGCAAAAACGAAAACAAAAACAACAACGAAAAACCAAAACAAAAACAAAAAAATACGCAATAACAAAAACAAAAGACACAACAAACGCTATCAAGTGGAGCAATTGAATTTGAGTAGCGAAAAAGATAACAACAAATATTAACAAGTACCTATATATATTATATACATGCTGTATTTTATATGATATATTATGCATGCTATATAGATACATCAAAATTGTGATTGAAACAAATACGCTGCAAGGATATTGCGAGCGAAAGCGCTGCAACCAAAAGATTTGTCAACAAAAAAGTTAAAAAACGTGGAAAAAATATAGCAGCTATACGCTCCTACCATGCTTATATTTATATATACACATGCATACTTGAAAGTATGCGTAGTAAAAAAAGCAAAAAGAAGTAGCTGTATAGCGTATACCTCACAACTTAACGGCAGCATAAAAGTAAAAATATTAAAAAACACTAAAAAAACATATAAAAAATATAGCGAAAAGGAGTGCATTGCGCCAAAAGCGCATAAAGACGTCCTTGAAGCGAAAGCAGTGGCAGCGCTGCCGGCGTTGGCGTTGCGAAGGAACAATGGCAACATTAGAGTGCGCTGTTGCTTTGGGAGTTGGGTGCATTGTTGCACAGCGCTGACTGACAACGCGGACGAGCAAGAAGCAGTTAAAAATGTATACCTTTATATAAATATATATGTGTGTGCGTGTCGCTGTCATCCACAGGCATTGCACAGCATCGCTGCATCTGTGCTAGGGACGTTAGTAAGAGCTATTGAGGGAATTCTGTAATATAAACGCAGTTAAATGAGCAGTTCGCACTTGAAAACATGCTGCTACCTAGCTACGCTCTACGCTGCAGCAGGAGTATTAGTAAATCAGCGTTCTTTATATATACATATATTTGCGGTTCCGTGCACCTACACGCCTGACTAAATTGCACAAAAGCAGGATTACTTTCATTTATCTACCCTTGACTATGACAAAGCGCGCTTGAACGGTTTGAGTAACATTTTTGTTGTTGTTTTTTTTTTGTTTTTCCTTTTACTTTGATTTGTGTTTCGCTTCTTTTTTTCTACCTTTAGTTTTAGCATGTATTTGTTGCTTTTGCCTTTTTCTTCTCTGGTTGTGGGTTCTATGTTCAGTCGCTACAATCCTTTACGCTTATGTTCCGGTGCAACGGCGTGAAAACTTATGCACCTAGCAATAGTTGGGAAGTGATTTGGTTTAGTATTTATTTTCCTTTAATATGACAGCGTTGTTTATGACGTTTAAAGCCACAATTTGCAGGGATTTTTTAGTCGAAGTTCGAAGCAAGGAGTAAAAATTTAGTACATTTTGCATGAGGTTCGTTAAACGAAAGGCTTAAGAAGGCGTAAAAATAAAAAAAAAGCTAAATATCGTTTTTTGTTCTTTTGCTTATTTCATTCCGCAAAAAGTGTTATTAAGCTGTGGCAGTTTTTTATATTCTTTGTTTTAATTTCTTTATTTTAAAATTTTTTTTTTTATTTTTTTTTGTATATTTTTGTTTTATTTTTTTCTACTTTTATAATTATTTTTATTTTTTTTCTTTATAATATTTTTTTACCTTTTTAATTTTTTATATTTTTTTATATTAATTTTTTTGCATGTGTTTGTTTCAATAATTCAAAAAAAAAAAACATTTTTTTTATAAAAAAATAAATTATTAATTAATTTTCCTATCAAGCGGTCATGTTTTTTGTACATTCATTGTTTTAATTTCGTTATTTGTAAGAACTTTTTTGTATTTATTCTACTTTTTTATTTTTTAGATTTGTTTATTTTTATATTAACATTTTTTTTGGCTTTTTTCTAATATTTTTATTTCTATATTTTTTTTAACTTTTTATTTATTTTTAAAATTTTTTTTCATTTCAAAAAAAAAAAATATATTTTTATTTTTATAAAAAAATATATATTTTTTTATTATTATATTTATAAAAATAAAAAAATATTTTTTTATTTCAATAATTAAAAATGTAAATTTTTTATAAAGAAATTGAAAATTTGTTAGAATTTTTTTTATTTTTATTTTAATTTTTTTTTTTTTTTATATCAATAGTATTTTTTAACTTTTTTTTATTTTTTTTGTTTTCATCATTTCTAATTTTTTTTTGTTTAAAAAAATTAATTTTTTAAAATTTTTTGTATTTTTTTTAATATTTCTTTTTTTTTTAATTTTTTTTATTAAAATAATAATTATAGTTTTAAATTGCTTTTATATTTTTTTCGAATATTTCTTTTTTCTACATTTTTTTTAAAATAAAATCTTTTATTTTATTTATTTTTTTAATTTTATATATTTTTTTTTTTTTGTATTTTTTTATTTTTAATTTTTTAGTTTTTTTAATTAAATAATAATTATAATTTTAATTTGTGTTTGTATTTTGTTTTTAATATTTATAATTTTTTTTACATTTTTAATTTTTTTATTTTTAACCTTTAAAATCTTTTTAATTTTTTTTATTTTTATAATTTTAAGTTTTTTTTTTTTTGTTTTTTAAATTTTTTATTTTAGTTTGAAAAATTTTTTTTTATAATTTTCTCTAGTGATTTCTGTTTTCTTTTTTCTTCTCATATAATTTTTTTTTTTAATTTATTTTTTATTTTAAGTTAATTATGTAATTTTATTATATTTGTTTTTCCCCTGTAATACTAACTAGTTCCATAGTTCCATACCTTCCTACTACATCTTGCGTAAAAACACTTAAATAAAATACGAAATCTAAATAACAAATTCGCATTAGTATTTTCTGAATCTTAAAACTTATCAGCTCGTTAACTAAGCCCTAACAGTAGTGCTTGAGCTTTGCGCCACACAATTGCAACACAAACGCCAACAAATGCACTTTATTGCCTTCCATTGTGTGCCTTAAGTTTACATATTGGCTGCCATTATTCCAACAAATATGTATATATGTACTATATATATATATGTAAAGTTTTGTTGTTGCTGTTGTGACCACACATGCATTTGCAAAACAACTGCATTGTAAAGTTAGGCGGTATAGCAACTCTCCTCTTATGAATTAAGTTTATTTGCCAAGCACAATTGAAAATTCTGTAGCATTTCTTTCAATTATATCTAGTATGAATCTCATAGATATGTATATTGTGAATAAAATAAATAATAGAATGGAGAAAGCTGTTTCCAAATCTACTTCAACTATTTAATCTTATGCAAGTGAAGAGCCATTCTTCACAGTTTTTCATGCGTACATAATTGCATGCCACAAATACTTATGCTTTTGTTCGTCAAATCTTACATAAGCTGAGATTTTATCTGAATTTGTAAGTAAATAAGGGCGCTCTTTTGTTGAGGCTGAAACAATTCACTAAAATAATTATAAAGTGTGTTCATGTTGCAATGATTCTACCAGAATTTGATGGATTTTATTTCATTTCTTAAATTTATTTATCATTTTAAGTTGGTTTTCATTAATTTTGAAACGTAAAAAATCATTATATCTTCAACTGTCTCTTTAAACGGGCCTTTAGTGCATCAAATTTAAATTTTTTTACTATATAACTGTCTCGTTCTTGCTAATAAACTACTAGTACCCTCAGATTGCAAAGCTGTCATGCTCAACACTCACCAATACTCGCTTTTCGAGTTCTACTTCTCCTATATTAGACTAAATCTCTCTCCTCTCAGTTTGTCTATCTCTTTCGTTCTGCATATTTCTGCCCTCTCAACTGCTTTATTTTATTTTAATATTTTCTCCCACACACAACTTGTAAACATTTTGTAAATGCCACAATTTCCGCACGAGCCAAAGTTTATAACTCAACAACAATAAGAAATCTCAACATTTGCAACCGCAGACCTGCCTCTTCCCGTCACACAACATTTCCCAATTTCCCAAGCCACTACTAACTATATTCATAAACAATCAAAAAATAAGTTTTCATGCTAAAATCAATTTATGTTCTTTTGAGCAAACACTTATTTATTTGCCATATGCTTAGAAAAACATTTTAAATGAATATACAACATTGATCAAAGCGCTCCAAAAGTAGTTAAAACATTTGTATAGACGAGTGTTCACGGCTGAGTATGCTCGTACTATTTGTGCAACGCAGAGTAGGAATGACAGAGAGTGAGCGAGTGTGAGTTAGAAAAAAGCCAACAGTATTTAACTTCCACACCGTTGACTTATGACTTAAGTAAACTTATAAATTGTACCAGGAAATCACAAAATTTGTGCAGCAAAACACACGCACACATACCTACACAGAAAATCCGAAGACTGTTCGGCATGCGTAGACAAATATTTGCGGTTACCTGTCGTTTGCTTAGACAATTTCATACACCAAATCACTTCTAATTGATTGCCTCTATTTGTTCAAAAAAACAAAACAAAAAAACAGGAAAAAAGAAAAGAAAAACAAGAGATTTTCTAAAATGCTGCTTCTTGCTCTGTGGCCTTTTCCAGTGCTGGTTTTTAATAAATTGTAGCATATGTAAGTGTTATGTGGCTTATGAGCTGGAAAAAGACTAATGACCATAAGTGAATGCCGGACATGCATGAAATGCATGAAATTTTATATTTTAAATTGTTAGCATATTGAAGTAATTGGTAAAAGCTTATTTACAGTTAGTTGTTCATGCGTGTGCCGGTGATTGTGTGCTTCAATAAAAATATTTGCATAAAATTGTTTGGTTTGTTAAATTGATGAGTTTTAAAGCGGTTTACAGAACATTTAGTGGGAGAGTGCATTGAATAGTTCTGGATTACAAAAAAGCATGGGAAATATGTGGCATAATGAAGCTGTTAATATTACAATTTATTTTTTCTGAAGCTTTAAAATCTAAGCTGCTTTTAGGTATAAACCATATAGGTTACATAACAAGTATTATAATAGTTATAAAACCAGTATTATAAAGGTTACATAACCATTATTATAAGGGTTATAGACCATTACATAAACCTTTAAAAAATTTTAAAAGTGAAAAACGTTTATAGTAGATTGAAAGCTATTAAAAACGAGACCTAAAATAACAAAAATGAAAGGAAAGATAATTTACGGGCGATCTGAGCTCGGGAAGAGGTGATATAACCTATTAAGGTTAATTAACCAGTATGCTAACGGTTATAGAACAGTTCAGAAATTCATAGTTGAAAGCCAATAAACATGAAAGCCAAAATAACAGAAATGAAAGAAAAATAATTTACGGATGCTGGGAGGTCAGAAAGACGAAGGGGAAAAGGAGCGTGGTTGAATTTTTGAGTGTTCTATTGGTTTAGCTTGATTTCCAGCCAAACTGCGAAACTTATAGAAAAAATTTATATTGCAAAGTTGTGACTAATGTAAAGATCTAACACTCTTGTCTTAACAATTTTTTCACATAACCTCAAAATTGAATAATAAAAATTAATTAATAATAATAATAATAATTGAATTGATTTGACTTTATCCTTAACTCTCACTAGGTGGCGCTCTGATATAATTATTATCTTTTATGATTTTCCCCATAAAATTATAACTAAACTAATAATTCTCGGTTGGATAAGAGTTTTATAAATCAGTTAAACCGGTTTTTTTGTGAAAAATTCTAAAGATTTTTTTTAATTTTTTTTTTTTTGTAAACTCTAATTTTTTTTAACAATATAGGGAAAAAGATATAAAACGCTAAGTTTTGGAGTGATTGAAATATTTAGAAAAAATCCACAAACATCAAAAAAGTTGTCGCATTTTTCTACTTTCTGTTGAAATACCTCACACTGAACTATTATACCTTACATGTGATGTGGCGCGACAGGATACCAGAAAGTAAGAGAAGAGTAGCTAACTCAGTTCATGGCATCCCTTTGACTATATAATAGACTGAAGAATTCCTCTTTTAACAAAATCGTTTGTCAATAATTTTGACAGTAAAATATAAAAGTGTTGAAAACGTAAAGCAAAACGGTCTAACTGCAAGTTATTTCTTTCAAGCTGCAAAGAAACCAAAAAAAGGAATTTATTTTTATCATTTGTGCGCGTCAATAAAAGTTTGCGCCAATTGTCAAAGTGCAACGAGGAAAATACTTCGAGAACCCAAAAGAAAGCAAACACTAGTTTAAAGATGCGAGTGGACAAAGTGGTTGATGTCTGCACTATAAATGGAGTGTGAATGAACTAAATGACGGAAGGGTTAAGAAATTTATCAAAAAATTTACAAAAGCAGCGGTAACGAAAGCAGCTAAGTGAGAGAAAGAGAGAGTGGGCGGTCGAGAGTTAGTGAAAAGAAACCAGTCCGCCTGCTTCACGCTTTTGTCTGCTCTTTAAAGGCATACCAAGTGCAACAAAGCGCTCGTCCACCTGCTTGGTTGCCTGCCTGCGCTTGAAGGCAAAAATTATTTGTCACATAAACTGTCATAACCGCAAGATTGGCGCTTGACATTTTGTGTAAATATCTTTTGAGTGCAAAGTTGCCAAAACTTTATCGAATTTCGCCCCTACAACCAGCTATGCATTTTCATAGTCGTTACCCACTTCGCCACTCTGGCAGTCGTTAATTTAACTTAGCGCAGCGCATAACAGTAAGAATTTTAATCTTCAAAAAGTTTGCGCAAACTTATGAAAGGGAACAGAAAAGAGTGAGAGTGTGAGATATTTTAATTTGTCTAGACGCCTGCTGGATGGTTTCTTCTTTTGTATGAGAGGATATCGATTTTGTAAATTTTTAACAATAGTATTGGTAAAATATGAGAAGTTGAAAAAGAGTATTCAAAAAATATATATTTCTGATTGATATCGATTTTTGCTTTCCGTAAAATTCGAAATTAGAGATTAAAAAAAATAGTTATTACAGTCACAAGCATATACAAACATTTTGATACAAAGCAATCTATAAATTTCGGTTATCGATAAATTTCGATTTTCGATAAATTTCAATTATCGATAACTGATTATCGACCTACCAATGTTTCTAAAATATAATATGTAATTTGCAACAATAGTATTGATCAAATATAAGAAGTTGAAAAAAAAGGTCAAAAAAATATTTTTTTGACTGTTATCGATTTTTGTTTTCCATTTAATTCGGAATTAGATTGAAAAGAACTTCAAACCATATATTTTATAGTTGGAGGCTTATAGAAAAATTTCGATGCAAAGTAATCGATAACAACGTCATCGATAAGTTTTACTATAGATAAATTTCAATTATCGATAACTGATTATCGACCTACCAATATTTCTAAAGCATATACAAAAATGTTTATACAAAATAATCGATAACAACGTAATCGATGAATTTAGATTATCGATAATTGATTATCGATCAATCAACGTTTTTAATATATTGTACTAATATATGTATTTTAAGTTAAATCAAAAATTTTAAAATCCTATTGAGTAGCTATCGGAATCGCTACTGTTAATATAAAATATATTATCGATAACTCAAATGTATATTTAATTTTTTTTGGCTAAAAATTTTTTAATACGGTAGAAGACTAGATATTTTTTTTGAAACTTCTTTGATCTATAAAAAAAACAAAATATTATGTACATATTGAAGGTTACGTATACGCCGTGTATGCCTTTAGAAATTAATAGGAATAATTGCATAAATATCCGACCATTGCGTAATGGTTTTTATTTTTGTTGTTATTGTCGAGTAACATTATAACTGCTTCCTTAACAAGCACCCAACTGTCATTTTGAAATATTTCATGCAATTTTTCTTGTTTGCCCTTACGTCATCCGCGCATTTTAATCCGCTTAAGCCAGCCAATCAAAAAGTGTCATTACAGTTTCTTTTTTTTTATTCTTTTTTTTACAGCAGCGCTATTTGTTTTTGTTAATGTGCGCACAAAATTCCTTTAATTGCGTTTAATTCAATTTAGTAATCTCTCTGCATAAGCACTTTTTCCATAGCCACCAACAGCACCACCGAAAATTGTAACACCAAGCGGCAGCGATGGCGCGCACCCTTTCGCCACAGCTTGCTTTTTAACATTTTTAATTTCTGTAAGCACAATTTTTTCGCTTAATTTCTTCATTTTTTACGACAAAAACAAATATTTTTTGCCTTTATTTTTTCTCTTTCCTACAATATCCGCATACTTTGCGTCGTTTACGCATTTCTACACACATTTTTACACATTTTTTACGCAGTTTTTATATATTTTTTTATCTCTCGCATTCTCTCTTTGCAGACCCGATTACCGTCCGAAGCACGGCATTTACGATTTGCAAATTAAAAACGCTTCATACATTCGCGACAATGGACGCTTCGAGTGTCGCATTAAAGCGAAAGGTACGGGCGCCGATGTCCATCAAGAGTTTTACAATTTAACCGTCCTCACACCACCGCATCCACCCGTCATTTCGCCCGGTAATGTGGCCATTGCCACTGAGGATGTAAAAATGGAGCTGACGTGCAGCAGTATTGGCGGTTCACCGGATCCAACGATAACGTAAGTACACACAGCGCCAGCACAGTAGTGCGAGTGTGTTGCCGCACATTGCGCCAAAAGCCGTTGTGGGCGGCAATAATACCGTATTAATTTAAAATTAAATTTATGTAAATTGAATGCCGTGCCCGCTTGCACTTCCGCCTGCCACGGCTGTTTAAAAGGATTTTCGCTGTCATTATGTGCAGGCTACTAGCCGATTGGCCAGCCAGACTGGCTCTAGCTGCTTGGATTGTAGAGCAGCTAAGTGTGCGCGCTTTTTACATACGTACATTTGTATATATGATGTGCTTTTTTTAAAGTAGCGCCAAATGAAAATGTCCTTAATCCGCGCTGAAGAGGTGCAATTGAGCGCCCAAGTGTGGGCCCAACGTTGAGTAACTTTAACTGAGCATTCATTACATGCAAGTCAACGAGCCAAATGCTTACATGAATACATATGAATGTTTATACATGTAGGTCTATGTATCCATTGGCATAATTCACTTAATTTTATAAGCTTAAACAATTTAATGACATTTAATTTTTTAAATTGAGTCATATCATCATTGAAACCAGTTACAGTGGAAGTTGATCTCATTTATTGCACAGAAGCTTAATAAGTTCTATCCACGTAATAGTTGCTAATAAGACGTAAAAGAAACCAATATAGACAGGGAGTCACATGTATATATACAAAAGATTGGAAGAATTGCTTTGCGTATGCCAGTCTGCAGTGTAGGCGATCAATTGCCTGAAAATTGAGGTATCCAGAGGAAACTAGTATTGTTGGATCGCGCCGTTGAAACGCCCGCAGACTGCTTTTATTCGGAAAAGATTTGTTTTGATTGCCGCTTAAGGTACACAAATTCAACTAAAAGAGCATATTTGACTTTAAAAGCTTAGAAAAGTGAGCATGGCTTCACAGTCTTGCAGGTTTAATATACATATGTTATTATATAATATATATTATGCAATATACAAACTACTAAGGCTCAACCGAACTCGGTAGACGCATTTTTTTCACAGTTTTCCGTTACAATATGAAACGGATGGGAATCGGATAATTACCTCTCCAAACCTACTTTCTAAGCGCCGTAGCCATTATAATAGTTTCAGGGAATCTTAAAGACAGGAATGTTAATTTTATACTTTTTTAGTCATTTTTTTCTTTCAAAAGGTAGATAATGGACATTTAGGAAAAAATACGGGATATGTAGCCTACATTTAGGAGAAACTGCACTACTGGACCTATTTAAATTCAAATTAATTAATGCCATTTTTTAAAAACGCTTTTCTTTTCACCATTTTATGTTAAAATGCAAAATTTTGGCAATCAAGCCACGCCTACTTGCCCTATAGGTGCTTCTAAAAGTGTCGTCTAGAATAGTATCAAAAAGGTTAAATTTAACCACAGTTGTGATGCAGTCATGTGGTTGAGTTCAAAAACTACGTAATTGGCGTGGCATTGCCTACATTTAGGATGAGTTTTAAATCTCATAAGCTGCCGGGCCGATTTTAATCAAATTTAATTGATCATATTTTCATCTAATTCGCTTCACATTGGTAAAAACTGTGAAGAATGAGGCTCCATTTGCCTAAGTTTGATATTTCAGTGCCCGTTAGTGTCTTTGCTCTACAGAATTGGTACTATAAGCATTAATGAAGGTATCTTAAGAAGTTACATGAGTTTCCTCGGTTAAAAAACAGCCTTTTCTCAACAAATTTTTTCTCATACGAAAAGTGAAATATTTTATTAAAATTTTTTATTATTACAAACATACACTACGCTACGTATTAACAACTAAATTCTTAAATTTTAAGAAAAAAAATATTTTAAATTCGGAAAAAAACTAAAAACTGGATTTTTGACAGACATTTTTACAAAAAAATTAAAATCTCGCTACATTTTTTTTTTTTTTTCAAATCGAAAAAAAGTCCTTCGTCCAAGTCCTTAAGAATTCTATCTCAAAAATTTGTGTAAAATTTCATGAAGATCGGTTGAGTAGTTCTCGAGAAAGCTTGCTAACCGACTTGAAAAACACGTTTAATGACGGCGCACTTAGACTAGCTAGGCTCGAGCGCACAAGTTCTCAAGGCTGTATCTCCGAAACTATTACTCGGATCAACTTGAAAATTGACGATAATATTCCAGAGGTATAATAAGGCAATCAAAAATCAAATTTTTGAAACTCGAAAACCCATTTAACCCTTAAATACAACGTGTGATTTTGTTGTGCAAAAATTTTGGACCAAAAATTGTCGCAGTTTATGCATCCCTTCCTCAAAGCCCCCATATTTCTAATACTTTATTTCGGAATAAGATTTCTACCATAAATAAGAATAGTAGGAGCGTTTGGCTTGTCATCTGAGAGAAAACTAAGAATCTCAACATTTCTTGTGGATCAATTAATATTTTAGGCATGAGACGTGGTAGAAAGTGGTGTCGAAAGGCCAGTTTATGAATACGACGTGAAAAGTGTCCAACAATCTATCTATTGGCGCTTCAAAAATAGGCTGAAATCGCTTAAAACCAAAACTCATTGAAGCCAATCTCAGCCAACGCTAATTACAAAGTTTATAGCAAGGATACTTGAGTTAAGCCAATTAAAAAGGTGAAGAAGTCTACTTGGAAGCTAGTCTGTATTATAATATATTAATATATGCTCTTTAAATATTTGATATCAATATCTTCTTAAGCGATATCAATATCATATCGTGCCAAAAAATTAAAGAGGATCTAGATCTTTTGGAATTCAACACCATACTACGATATTCATGATAAAAAGTTAAACCGCAATTCACTCTCGACAAAGCCTTTCAAATGACATGTAAATAATTTGCTTAGCTTCGTAAGTTTGCCAAATTTTGTGCCTTCGTTTCACCTATTTCATACAGTCTTCCAGTTGCTTCTTTCCTAATTTATTTATTACGCGAGTATTTTTTCGACTTTCATAATCAATGCCTTCGTTTTTCACCCGTTGACTCTAAATGCAACGCTGATTTCTATACTATTTTTGGACTTGCTAGCGAGCGCGAATTTACAGTTATTTTTCGCGTAAGCAAGAAATAAATTTGCAATAAAACTTCTTAATTCCACATGTCGTGGCAACTGCCAAAAAGCATGTTTTCTTCTACATGCAACCCTGCCTGCGCTAACTGGTGACATCGACAAACGCTGGCGTGTCTTGCAATCCCCAAATATTTACGACACAGTTAATTGTGGTTGCTTGTGCCAAAACAGGGAAAGAAATATAGAACTGGCTGATACTAAGTAAAATAAAACGAAATGAAAATAAGAATAAGAATAAAATAAAAACGTAGAAAATTCTGTGTCAGCAAGCCAAGTCCACAAATGCAAGTAGAATTTTTTTCTCGCAAGCGCGAATGCAGCTAACGAGCAGGAAATAATCACGAACGACGCGGAAGAAGCCCAAATGCAAAGTGTGCACAAATTAACTTGCAACGTTTTTCGTGCCACACTGACTTACATACATCTATGCACATATCTACTATATATTATGCCCTGATTTTATTCCACATGGCATTCCATACTTACTTTCCTTTCATTATACAACAACAACTAACTGTTCGCTTTTTCCAACTTTCTCTTTTCATGCGCTTATTTTCACCGACCACATCTGCACTGCATTTCCTCGCTTTTGCTGCAGTTGGTATCGCGAGGGCACCAATACGCCACTGCACGCCGTCGTACGTTCGGGCGGCTCAAAGGATCAGCCAACAAATGCCACACTTACGCTGCAACCGCGTCGCGAAGACGATGGCGCCAAATACAAGTGTATCGTACGAAATCGTGCTATGAACGATGGTCAACGATTGGAAGCGACCGCCACATTGAATGTTAACTGTAAGTAGAAATGTTTATGTTTTTTTTATACTTAATTTAAGTAATCAACGAAGAGAACGAAAAAGTGTTGTACATAAACCGATATGCGAAATTCGAAAGAGAAAATGTGTCGGTATCTACGCTCTACATATCCTTAAGGTAACACGTAACCTGAAAAAAAATTTTTTTTGTTCGAAAAATAAGCGTCGGAATCCAAAATTTTCGTTAATTTACCTCAAAAAATATTCTGACAGTGTTACCTGCCGGAAAACTGAGTTTTCAAAGTTCGATATCGAAAACTTTTGAAATCTGTGGTTAAGCTCAAAATAGCTTCTGACCTTGTCTGTTTGCTAAACTCAGGCTCATATTCGAAATTCGAAGATCGAAAGGAAAATGTGTTCGAATCTACTCTCCACAAATCCTTAAAATAACTTTTAACCTAAAAAAAATTTGTTTGTTCGAAAAAGAAGTGTTGGAATCCTAAATTTTCTTAAAATAACCTAAAAATATATTCTGACATTGTTTCTTGCCAAGCTGAGGTTCGAAGTTCGATATCGAACACTGTAGTTAACCTCAAAATAACTTCTATTTGCTAAATTGAGGTTCAAAATTGAAAAAAAGAGTGTCGAAATCTATGGTTTCCCTCTAACCTAAAAATATTTTTAATAAACTGAGGCTCGAAATCGAAAAACAAATATCGAAATTCATAGTTTTCCTAAACTAATTCCAAAATATCGAATTTCTTCTGCCCCACGCGATCTTAAAATATTACTTAACCTCAAAATATAACATAACCTCTTAATAATATATAAAATCAAAATATTTACTGACCTTGTCTTAAAGGTAAATTGAGATTCGAAATCAAAAATAAGTGTCAGAATCTATATTTTTCCTATCCAATTCCAAAATTCCGATATACTACTTCCTCAAAATAACCTTAAAATATCACCTTGTCTTTTCTCTAAATCGAATTTCGAAGTCTAAAATTAAGGTTCGAATTTTTTTGCAGTTTTCCTAAAATAATTCCAAATAATAATATTTTACATACTCCACATAACCTCGAAATATCGCATAAGCTCAACATACCTTCTGACCTTCTCTTTTTATTCCATTTTCAACTAGAGTTCAAAATCGAAAAATTTTGAAAAAAGTAATGACAATCTAATTTTTTAAATAATTCTGAAGTAACTATATGTTCTATCCTCCACATAACCTCGAAATATCTTCCCGACCTTATGTGATTGCTTCCTACCTATTCATATGAAAACATAATTATAAAAATTGGCTGCGCATCTTAATTAACCGACGTGTCGTCTAAACATTTGCCACCCCTGCAAGCCACCACGCAATCGATTACCTTGCACTCAACCGACTGACTTTTAAGTAATTATATTGCGTGGAGTCCCACCTCACACCATACACTTTCGTAATTCCGCAGCCGCCCGCAACACTTGGACACGCGTGCCGTAATAGCCTGCCGTATTCTCCAAGGCACACTTCACCAACTTCTGGTATTATGCTCTAACACACCTAATATCTGGCTATAGCCACATTATAATGCCCTTCCCCACACCCACATCCACTTCAATAACGTAACGTTACGCTTAGTTGCTTTTGGGTGCCATCGCCTGCTATTGCTTTCTTGGGGACTATTTACTTGTGTGTGAGCGTGTCGGTTGGAGCGTCCATTCGCACGCATTTCATTTGTTCTCGTGTGAATTTGCCACCCAAATAAATGTGTTGCATTCAATATTACGATTGAGTGTTCATAATTATAGCTCCGAACAGTGGCGTAATGATTTTCTGTTATTCATGAAGCTTCGCTGGTGTGTTATGAGGCCCAGTAGGAAATTAAAGTGATAAATTTGAAATCAGCTGATGATTGCTAGTTCATTTGGAGATTCATTTTCTTAGCTTTTCATACGTTATAATCAAATTTCCATAGAAAATGTGTTGGACCCGAAAGTTATTGGTAATAGTGTCTGTTTTCTTCACAATCTGTTCTCTTCACTTTATCTCTCTTTCAACCAACCTTTTTCCTACTAGCATTGCACTCGCTTTCCTATAGTGATAAATGTGACCTTTTTCGTTAATTATATATGCCACTTTGTCACCACCGCATAACAACTATTATTTTATTTAGTTATTTGTTGTACCGTTAATATATTTGTGGGTGTCAACAGTTTTTCACCTCAATGACAAAAAGCTCTCGTTTTTGTCCCATTTGTAAAACGCGCTGGTTGGTATTTTAATTATTAATTGAGCATGCATTGCTGTGCTTTACGCAAACGTGTCTGTATGTCTGTCTGCGTACAGGTGTAAATTAATATGCTATTACTTTCGGTGACAAAATGCTGTGTTCTAGATATATAAGCATAAATGAGTTTTCAAAAAATTGTTTTAGTAATGTTATTTTAATTAAAATAACTGTGGTTTTTGATTGGTTTGCAAATCATGTTGGGATGTGATTATTATACTTTTTTTGTTTTTATTGTTTTGTAGTTGATATACCGAAACAATAATTTTTATAATTTTTTAGTAGAGTTATCAATCCAGGAATTTAATTTTTCTGTGTTATATTTTTTTTATTCAGAAATATTTTTTTATCCTTTGAGAGTAATATGAGTCTTGTACCCTAAAAAGTTGTTTGGTGCCATATAAAGGGTTTTATTTTGAACACGTGGTTTTCAAGTAGCAATAAAGCGCATTTAATTCAATGTTATGGCCAAGAATTTAGCTTTATTATAAAGAAAAGCGCTAGCCTTATCGAATTGATTTCGTTCAACTGAGCGCTGCGACTGGCTCGAATGATCTCAAAATAAGACATTGTCTTTTTTCTAAAACGAATTTCGAGGCCTAAAAATAAGGGTCGAAATTTCCTAAAATAATTCTTAACTAACGATATATTGCATGCTTCTCATTCTAAAGTAAGGATTTGTTGCAGGCTCCGCATAACCTCAAAATATCTGCCTACCCTAGTAAATTCTACATGAGAGGCGCAGTTTTCAACCACATTTTGACACAATTGGGGCCGTGTGTCAGCCAGAACGCGTCGAATACTCTCTTCCAAGTTGTCAAGCGTTTCGGGTTTAAATGCGTAAACAAGCGACTTCATATAACCTCAAAAAAACTAGTACAGCGATATAGATCGAACTATCAAAGGCCTCGCTACAGGTCCACGACCTGAGATAATGCGTTCACCAAAAGCTCCCTTCAACAAATTAATTGTTTCATACACTATATAGCATGTAACGCCCTCTTGTTGGAACCAAATGTCATCCACATTAATATTATCTAATTCAAGCACGAAAAGTCAATAATATTTACTATTTAAAGTTTCGGATTGACTGAAACATTATGATCGGCCTCATTTTTTGAAGAAATGTGGAATTTTCGAAGAAAAATGGAACTTCTTTCCATCCATAGAGCATACCAAATAGTGAGCTTCCTCGCCGAGGAAAATTTTGTTGTAAAAATCGGGTTCAGAGAACCTTCCTCACTTGCAAGAACAAGACTCCATCTTCCAACGGCACGACTAAAAAACGGCGTTTAGTAACTTTTGGTTGTAAAATCGTCACCTTTCCATTCTTTTAACTTTTTCGGGAATTCATTGAAAATAATACACTCAGCCAAGCGTTAGAGAGTAGCGAATCGAACAGATCGGATTTCTTACATTTTTTTCCTTTCAAATTAAACTCTTACCTGTAAAATATTTGACAACAGATTGCTATTCAAGCATAGCAAGTAAAGAAATGACGAATTGATAGCGTCTAATATAACTTTTCAATAAAATGAATTTTGCAGCCTGTAATTCAATTGAAAATTTCCAAAATTCAAAAAAGAAATATAAGAATAAAAATATAAGAAAATATTCTTAGTTCCAAATATCAATAAAAATATAGCTGGTTATAAAATAATACCACTTACGTGATGGAAATTTTTATAAATATTGAAAATTTAAACAAAATTAAACACCTAAAGACCCCTAAGAGAGCTCCACAGGCCAATAGTACTTAACAATATACCTCGTGAGTTCATGAAAAGACTTAAAATGAGTTGACCTACTAAATTTACCCACGTACAACTCACGATTTTTAAAATTAAAAATTAAACCCACTATTATCGAACAACATAAATTTCAGTGATTTCGAAATAAATTCTAACCGCCTGCAATATCAATTTTATGAGAAAAACCGTAATTAAAGACTCGTGGCGCGTTGACAACAAGTGATTTGATGTCGCGATAATCACACGCTTAACTAAAAATCAAATATTAACATATATACTTTATATGTTTGAAATATTTAGTGTTCACATAAATCAAAAATTGCATTTGAAAATGCGTTGTGGTCGTGCGACTGCGTATGCGAAAGTTGAAAAGTCAAAATAAAAATTGATTTTTGAATTTCGTGCGTTAAATGTGTAATTAATTCTATGGTAGTATAGGAAAATTATATGTCGCTTATTTAATTGCACTTGCGTGTGTGCAATGGCGGCCAGCTGCAACAAAAACAACAAGCTTGCGCTAAACGCCAGCAAGTTGTTGGCTAAAACTGGTCAAATTAAATGATGGGTTTTGAGCGCGACGCACAAGTTGTTGTTGTTGTTGCTTTTCTGCATGAAAACCACGCAACTAATGCGAAAAGCTAAAATGCATTGATGAGCAAACATTAAACGGCATGTGGATAAATGTGGTTGTATACTTGGTGGCATGCATTTTCAAATTTTCAAATATATAGACAACTTTATTTGCGCATTTTATTAACAACGAATATAATTAAAATAATCGCATGGATTTCATGGTAATTCGCTGACCTTTTAATCAACGCACTCACTTGGAACGAGCTCATACAAGTGCATAAGTATTAATTACAGTTTTCAGTGAGAATTATATTTGAGAGCATGCGTTAAATAAGTATGGAATATACGTGTGGTAGATGAGATTTATCAAAGATTTTGCTGGTATGATATAGATTATGTATTTCGTAAAGATGTATTTTCAAATGAAAATGTTTTCCATACAAAGAAGTGATTCCCATTGTTCAGTTTGTATGGCAGCTATATGCTATAATTATCCGATCGGAACAATTTTTTGGGAGATTGCATTGTTATATATGGCAATAACTCTAGCCGAATTTTGTAAAGCTATCTTTTCCAAGGAAAAAGTTTTCCATACAAACATTTTATTCCGATAGTTCCGCTTGTATGACAGCTATATGATATAGTGATCCGATCTGAACCATTTCGTTGTTGGTCGGATTATTGCCTTAGACAATAGCTCATGCCAAATTTCATGAAGATATCTTGTCAAATGAAAGAGTTTTCCATACAAACGCTTGATTCCGATTGCTTAGTTTGCATGGCAGCTATATGATATAGTGACCCGATCTGAACCGTTTCTTTGCTGGACGGATTATTGCCTTAGACAATAGCTCATGCCAAATTTCGTAAAGATATCTTCCCAAATGAAAAAGTTTTCCATACCAAAACTTGATTCCCATAGTTCAGTTTGTATGGCAGCTATATGTTATAGTGATCCGATCAGAAAAATTTCTTCGGAGATTACATTATTGCCTTAGGTAATAGCTCATGCCAAATTTCGTGAAGATATCTCATCAAAGGAAAAAGTTTTTCATACAAACACTTTATTCCGATAGTTCAGTTTGTATGGCAGCTATATGTTATAGTGATCCGATCAGAAAAATTTCTTCGGAGACTACATTATTGCCTTAGATAATAATCCCCGACAAATTTCTTGAACATATTTCATCTAATAAAGAAAATTTCTGTACAAGCCTTTTCGCGTGGTAGCTATCATGACAGTAGTCCGCTCTGAAAAAAATGTTCGGAGGTCATAATGTTGCTTTGAATAACAATTCATGCCAAATTGCTTGAAGATATCTCGTTTTAAATACAAGAATTTTGTCCTTGATGGTTTAGTTTGTATGGTAGCTAAATGCTTTAGAGTTGCGATATCGGTGGCTGCGACAAATCATCAGCTCTGATACTAATTAATTTTTAATATGTCAATAATAGAATGGTCAGCATGCCACATTTATATTAATTTAATCAACAATTAAATTTCATTATTGACCTTCCTCAAAAATTAGTCCCACACATAAATCCGCTGTCAGTTTGAAATATTTCGTCTGAATACCTTAAAGTGACCCTATTAAACTACAAAGTGACATTTATACACACATACACAAAAACGGACCGTTTTTTGCATATATGCATACAACTACATAGGCATAACCCATTCGGTGTTTCAGCACCTCATTACCGACTAAAATGTCGCACCCAAGAATTTCGTCGCCCACAAACAAAAAAAAACAAATTACAAACAATTATACTATACACGCTCAAATAGTTGTTGTTTTCAGGTAGAGTGGCAAGTAAAGCCAGCATGACTTTGTATAAGTAGTAGAAGATTGAATGTCTTAAAGCGATTAATCACAACGAAAACAAGAACACAACGGTATTTAGTAATAAAATAACGGATATTGGTGGGAGGAGTGAGTGAGGTAGAGAGGCAGCGATTTTTGGCAGCGGGTAGAGGGTATAATTAAATAATTTATTTTAAAGCACTCAATAATAAATGCTGTTGCTTTTGTTTTAGCGCTATGCAAATGCATACACACACATACATACACACATATTTTGTGAATGTATAATTTTTGGCTTTGCTGTGTTTTAGTTATCTGCCTTCAAAATTTACTCAATGTAATAACGCTATATGTGTGTGTGTATGTATGTGTGTGACTGCAGAAGTTCTAAGCTTTTAAGCTCGGTCGGTCGAATCACCAGACAGAATTTGTTGAATTTGTCATCTTTATGAGGGGCGTTATGGCAGTATGGTAAGAGGGTAGGAAGGACATAGCGTCTGTAGCCAGTAGCGGCTTTTAAAGTGTGCATAAAGCCAAATATTTTTGATTTCGTCAAACTTTTGTTAGATAAGTAAATTTGTTGGCAAAACTCTAAGCCAATTTAACTTGAATACAAATTGATATTAAGCAAATTTGGGGGGAATAAATAAAAAAATATATATTTATGATTTTTGAAGTGCTGGAGAATGAACGCGAGTGCGAGTTGTTAAATTTCATGGAAGTTTTCGCGATTTTAAGTGCTTTAAAACTTTTGCAGGAAACTTGGCGTATGAGGGCATTAGCGCATATACAATATTTATAATAAATGTAAGATTTTGCGCAGGTGCTAGTTGTATTTCTTAAGTTGAACTTTGAACTCGCATTTTTATGCAAATTTAGACTAAAAAACTGCAATAGATATTTGTAAAGTACTTAAATGGAGAATTTACTGTTTTTTCTAATATATGGTAACCCTGATCCTAATGTAAATATGAAAAAATTTTTATGTTGCGATAAACAGACGTACATATATGTATGTACATATATATGTACATGTAAAGATGCCTAAAATATCCAAATATGTTGAAATTTTTCCAAACTTTTTTTTATTTGGCAACCCTGTTAAAAAAAGTACTGATTTCAAAATAGTTTTTAGTGGCATTATAACCATAACATTCAACTAAAATATTTTATATAGCGATTTTATAATAAATTACCAAATATGTAAAATTTTTCTGCTGGCAACCCTATACACACCAATTCTGAAATACAAATATACATACATACATGTACAAATATAGATGCCTAAAATTTCCAAATATGTTAAAATTTCAAACTGTATTTTATGTGGCAACCCTGTTCACCTAAGTGCTGATTTTAAAAAAATATTTTATAAAATTTCCAAATATGTTAAAATTTTTTCAAAACTATAGTATTTTATATGGCAACCCTGTTCACCTAAGTGTTGATTTCAAAATATTTTTTAGTGCCTTGTAAGCCCAGACATTGAACTAAAATGTTTTATATAGAGATTTTATAAAAAAAATTTAAGATATTTAAATTATTTTCAGTTGGCAACCCTGTCCACATAAATTCTGAAATTCATACGTACATACATATACAAATATAGATGCCTAAAATTTCCAAATATGTTAAAATTTTTTCAAAAACTATATTTTATATGGCAACCCTGTTCACCTAAGTGCTGATTTTAAAATATTTTTTAGCAACAGGGTAACTCTGACATTCAACTAAAATATTTTGTATAGGGTTTTTATAAAAAACTGTCAATTATTTAAAATTTGCCTAAAATTTTGAAATATATGAATTTTTTTCCAACCCAGTTTTTAAATGACAACCCTGTCCAAAATAAAACAATTTTTGGTGGCATAGCCACCCTGACATTCATATTGAATATAGAGATTTTATAAAAAAATTTCAAATAATTAAAACTTATCAGCTGGCAACCCTATCCACATCAATGCTGAAGTTGCCCTTTTGATCGATTTATTATGTTAATCCTCTTTTTCAGTTTTCATTTCATTCATATTTTTACGTAAATTCGCAACTTCAAAGTACTACTTCTCCCTAGGTCAATGGAACCGAAATTATTTTCCACCTTGACTTCTCCGCCATTTTGTTTTGTTTACACGTATGCCAGCAACAGCCATCCGCCCAGCAATTATACAGCTTCTAGCAATTAAAGTCAAGTGCTGCGTTAATGTCTGCAATAAGTCGGATTGTCCGAGTAATTATCAACGCAGACAACCTTCCGGCGCGCCTACCCACACCTACACAACTTAAAATTACGAGCGAACTTAAAATGAGTGATTACTCAGATAACCCACTTAAATGAGTGTAAAATTAAAAGAGAAAACAACAACTAAAAAACTTGTTGCAAATGGCTGTTAGAGCACGTGCAGGATTAATGCCTTATCCTTTAAATCATATTATTTGTGTATGTGTGTATGGGTGTGTGTGTTTGCTTTGAAAAAATAGTGAAATTTAATTACGAAGTAACCGCATTATTTAATTTGCTAAACATGTGTAAACAACAATGGGTCAAAGGACAATTACAAGCACACGCACATGCTTTTAGTTTTTTTTTTAATTTCTGAGAAAGAGAGAGTGTGTATTTTAACCTTTATTTTGCACTAGTTGCTGCTTGTTCTATCTGAAATTCCGGCTTTAAAATTTATTATGCGCATATATGTAAGAGTATGTGTGACTGTATGCTTGTTTCTAATTTTCTGCAATTTTACACCTCCCACTCTACTTCTTTTTACGTACTGCCCTAACCTTCTTTTACTCTTCTACATACATCCCTTCATTCATTTTGTCTTATCTTGCCGTTCGTTTGACTCTCCGCCTCTGTCCCGGCTGTCAGTTGCAGCAATATATAGTCGCGCCATTGCGCAAATTACAAATAATTGTGGTTTCCGTGTACGAGTGGGTGATACAAAGCAGTTACACACACACACGTGCAGATAAATATGTATGTGTGCGTCTACTCTTATCTGCCTGTTACTACTCCTGCTTGCAACTTCAAACTTCTATGCCATATAACGGCATATTAACCCCCCTTGCATTTTATCTTTACACTCGTACGACACACACATACACATTCATACATGCATGTCAACATATATACGCTTTAATATCCTTAAGTGCTGCAGCAAGTGTCCTGATCCGTATGCTACTTTTATCCTACCAACCAAGCCAAGCCAAGTCCGTGCTCCGTGCAAGCTAAGAGCAAAGCCAGGCAATCAGCCAGTTTTGTGCCACCTGATATCTGTTTGTAGCAATTATACAATGCAGTTGAAAAAGGATGCTGACATTTTCTAAGGTAACACGTTGTTTGCCGTTGTTGCTATAGATTTGTGTGGGTGCGAGTGTGTATCATTTATAAATGGCTTAAGTAAAGAGGCAGGCACTGAACTACATACATATGTATGTATGCGTAACAGCAGCAGATTGCCGCTATCAACTGCTTCCTCTCGCCCCGGTCACTTGCGTTCGGTGAAGCTCTCTTTTTCCTTTATCCACTGTCACTTGCTTCAGGTAACATCTCTTGTTCGTGCGCTTGTTGTTTGTGTTACGGATAACAATTTGTATAAAGAGCTTGTGGAGATTTTAGTTTCGGACAAATATGTATTTATCGCACTATCCATAGCGAAGGTGGAAGAAATTAAGATAAGCGAGGTTAGTTTTAAATTGTTGGGCTCCAAATGTGGTTATACTTCTACATATATATTAAGTAAATATTTTATATTAATGGTCTCCATCATCTAAAAACACCAAAAAGTTTTCATTTTGAGAAAATGCTTTAATTTTTCTTTTTTTTTATTATTTAATTTCTAATATCGGTGTCACATGCCATCCTAAATGTAGGCAATGCGTTTTCAGATATACATTTTTCGGACTTATTGATAATACTTTTACAAAATTTATTGAAAGCTGCCGGATTGTATTTATATCATAGTTTAGTGTCCAGTTATTTGTAGTAGATAACAATTGTTATCAACACTATTGAATATAATTTTCTTTTCGCACATCATCCCAAATGTAGGCAACGATTTTCTAAGCCTAGATTTTGCCATAAACAATTCTCTGTTGTATTGTTTGTCGGAAATGTAATGAACCTTAATTTATTTAGTACTGTTTCGAAAGCATGTGGCTAAAAATATTCAGAGACTCTATAAAATATACATATATAAGAATGATCAGTGACGAGCTGAGTTGATTAACTCATGTTCGTAGTCCCTCAGTTTTAGAGATATCTATCTGAAATTCTGTCCACCTGCTTTTCTCTCCATGTAACTGCTTACTTGTAGGAACTGCCGATACCGGAGCACTAAAACATATAGCTACCGTACAAACTGAACCACCGGAATCAAGTGTTTGTATGTAGAACTTACGGACATAGATGTCCGGTTTCAAAAACCTTTAACTTAACCAAATTTTTAACTTGCCTCGCGCCATACTCGTTCCCGATAACATAAGAATAGTTCTATATGAATCTGTATGCAAGAGTTTCTGCTTTTTATAACTCACTTCTTCCTAAATGTAGTCCACATTATCGCCAGACCTATCATGTTTTCTTTTAAAATATTGTTGCCTACATTTTGGCGCCTAAAAATTTTAAGTAATAAAATTAATAATAAATAATTTAAAATAAATTATTTCTCTTAGTTTTGCTAGCAATCCACCATAAATATCTAAATATTGCAGCTGAGCAATAAAACAGCTCCTGGCCGCATTTTTCCGTCCCTTACTGTACTAACTCCCCACAAAATAAATATGTGTATACCCAAATTGGTATGTAAATATATATATTTATTCACAAGCTGCACCAATTTCAAAGGATTTTCTTACCAAAGCTATTTGCCACACAGTTTACCGTTGCCGCAAAATATGCGCACAAGCTGTTGGTAAGTGTGAGCTTATTTTAATCATAAAAAGGCAACAAATAAATGTTGTAAAGGTGTGCGCGGTCTCTTTTGTGTAGCAATGTGTAAAAAATAACTGTGCCTTCCTGGCTTGTGTAATGTAAATTTAACATCGCACATAAATTTGCAATGTTTTCATTTGTTTGCGCTTGCACGCCTACAAGTATGCAACACCGACGCTAAAATGTAAATAAAACTATTTAATTGTTGGAGATAAAATATATGTAAATATGTAAGTGTATGCATAAATATTTCACCTTACATGAAATATATGTACCGTTATTATTTCATCGCTGTTTGCCTCTCACGTGACGATTATGAAGCTTGCATGTGTGTGCTTGTAGTTCTGGCTAGCGGCCGGCAAAAAGTGTTAAATAACTATAAATAAATTGTTGCTTACATAAATATGGACATATGCATATTTGCATATAGAAAAAATAATATACGCATTCCTGTTGTTAGCTGTGAATCCTGCTGTGTTTGCACGCCTGTCATGCAACATATGCTTTGTGAAACATATCTCTCTTTATATATATATATATGTGTGTGTGTATTTAAGCCCTTCCATCGATGCCTGTGCTGACAGCACCTGCTAGGCAAAACAAACATAAGCACACACACACACACACTCGTGTGTGTCGGTTTATAAGCATTTTGCATAATTGAAGCCTGTCACTTTGCGTCAGTGATGCGTATCAATTTCGGTCAACAACCTGTTTTGCCATGCTGTGCCTCCGCTCGGCCTATCTTTGCGCCAGCAACAAAGCACATATCCTTTTTCACATACATGCATATATATATGAATTTTATCTTTTTTGTAGTTTATTGTGTGTTAATGTCTGTTTGTCTGCCATAAAGTAGGTCATACGTACAGAAATTTAATATTTGCAGTTTTGTTGTTGTGGTCAATAGTAAAAGTTTCCTAAGTCCCTTTCTGTTGGACCATACCAATTAAGCTGCCCTGGCATATGTGATTACTGCTCTATTGTTTAGTGAATTTTATGAAGTTCTATTGTTAATAATAACGGCAAGCAGTTTAATCCGTATGGCGGTTCGTGTATGTGTGCGTGTGTGGCTTTGTAAAGCTTGAAGATTACTTCAATATAACTAACAGTGTGGAAAATTACTATGTATAATGTGTGTTGGTTTTACCGTCTCACGCAGTTACTTGCTGATTGTGATCCTTATAATTTCACTTTGCAGCAACTGGATCTTGAAGATTTTCGTCGCTTTTTTACCAAAAATTAGCTTTCTGCATCTTCTAGGGCTGTACATTCTCTCTAGAGATCTCTGGGGTACAGCATCAATAGCAGTAGATCCGAGTGGTTCACCCATGCTTTCTGGATAGCTCGTTTCCAGGTAGAAGAGACTGCTTTGCTCGTTGAAACTTTCTTGCTTTTGTTTAGATTCTAGTTCTGTATGTGGTCCACATTCAAAGCAAATCTGTCTGCTTATCAGAGTATTGAGAACAAGTCGTTGATATTGTCGTATTCTTCAAAACACGAGCTTAAATTCTTATCGCTTTTTGAACCGGAGTCCCCTTTGTATTATGTTGGGTTTTGTTGATTTTCTGTCTGTTCTGATTTCTGTTTCTGTAAACGTCAAAAAAACATAAATTCTTATCGCTGATTGACCCAGTAGTGTAGTTTTTTTGCATTATATTTGTTGTTCTGGTTTGTTGATTTTCTGTTTCTGTCTGTTCCGATTTCTGTTTCTGTCAAGGTGAACAGGTCATCAACGTAAACAAATTCCGGTCTTCCAAAGTGATCTTCGATTTCGACGTATGAGTGAGGTACTTAGATCTTCTTTAAATCTTAAAATGGACCCTAAAAGAAGAAATTTCATTAAAATACTACCAAACTTACCTGCTGGCTTCCATACCTCGTGATAAGGTAGTAGTTCCATATTGGAGAGATTTCGTTGAATACTATATTTATATTTACTTCCAGGCTTCAAAAGGAAGCCTCTTTAAGGAATGAAAGTTCTAGATCACCATTCTCATGTGGTTTCCTACTCTCTACTAGAACACACTCTCGAAGGATTTTACTGAAGAGTTGAAAAAGCAAGAAAAATTTGGCAAATTTCCAGAACTTAGAAAAAATATGTGACTCAGCAGGAGAAAGATAAAAAAGTAAAAAAAAAGATAATCTGAAGATAAATTTCACCGATTTTATTGGTATATAAATTCTTCAAACTCACATTAATGTTAACCTACACTAACACGCCAACACATTTTTTCATGTTTCCATGTTGTTAGTGTATTCATGCTCATTAACGCTTATCCCTTATAATTTCCACTCTACCGCAAATTAGCGCAAACTAATGCTTCTTACCGACTTTCCACCAACAAAAAATAACAATAACAGCAACAACTGCGCCACTAATAACGCATTTCCTTGACCAGCAAATTAATCAAGTTGCAGCACCAAGCTAATCCGCTTTGAATAATTCTTAGCCGGTAATAGGTCATTAAAATTTGCCGCCTTGCTAAGCCAAAGAAGCGTAAGCAGTTATGCATACTATATACATCTATATAAATATATACACTTATTCTCTAGTCTACTTGTAAGCAAGAACGAAGTAACAAGTTACCACAAAATAGCACCACAAGCACTAACCGTTAACCGATTACGTCAAGAGCGAAAGAGTAAATGTCAAAGTCATCATCAAAAGCGTGCGCGGCAGCAGTGCGACGACCTCAATAACGTAACAGCAGTTAATGGCTGTATAAAAACCGCAAAAGTGAGTGACTGTATGCGTGCGTGTGTGTATGTGTGTGCGTTTGGCATCACAGGCATTTGTGCGAAAATCAAATAAAACTTTCAATTTTGCGTTAATAAACTGCCGGAAAGCCGGCTTAAGCGGAAATAACTCTGTAAGTACACAGTGTCTCTGTGTGTGTGTGGTTGTTTATAGCGAAGTTTTGCCTACCACCCGTAGCTATTTGGGTCGCGCCTACGCTTGCTCTCCACCCACGTGCCGGCGCTATGTGACAGCAACATTTCACTGCCTTTATTAGGCATGAAAATCCTACGCTAATCTAGACACTAATTTATTGCTTTGTACTGTAATGATATTTCCGTTAGCGTCGCCTGGCTTTCACCTTCCCACAAAATATGCCAACACTCGCCAGACAACACCCTGTTTGTGGATATATAGCTCCCAGCGCTATACTTACGCGCCCTTCCGCTTTGGGGTAAGTTTGTTATGCGCCCTTTTTATCGTATTGCTGCAACCCGCTGTTGCTTAGCTCCAAATGAATTCGTGACTTCCTATACTGCCAATTTCTATTTCACTTGCCCTTCTTCTACTTATAACAAACTCAGCTATTTCTCAGCTGCCAAAAAAGCTTATTCGCTTGCGGCTTTATTATAAATGTAGCACTCGAATTCTTGGAAGTCTGTTGTTATTTCGTATTTGTTTGTCAGCTATTTATAGGCATATGCGTGGTATGTGTCGAAAGGTCTCAAATACAAATAATAGCAATAATCCAACTGCTTTTGGTTTTTTTTTCTCATATGAGGATGAGTTGGATATAGTGTCACCCACATAGGCTTATTATTCAACTTTTTAAATCCTGAAAATTGGATTTTCTTTGAAGATATCTTTAAATTGTTTATTAACAAAAATAGACAAAGGTCAAATTTGAAATTTCCTGACTTTCCATTTCAAATAATAAAAATAGAATTATGCAAAATTGTTTACGATTAGAGACTCGAACGGTTCGACTTTTGTTACTTTCCTTGTTAATGTCGTACATCGTTTTCTTATTATCCATTTTAATACTCTTTCATCTTATCGTTGGATATCCGTATATTACTTCATTAGATATCGATATATCAATTCGATACTCGTTCTTAATCTAACAAATTACATTTTCGAGACTCGATTTTTTATTTTTTAATATAATACGAGGGTTGCTATATATATTTCTGGCCTAATAATGTAAATAGGCATATTTATCAACGAAAATGTTTTTTTTTCTTTCTTTCGTTGGATTTGGCTCGTCTTGGAAGACCCATACGGTCGATCTTATAAACGACCTGTGACGATCTTATAAACGTCTTTTGAAGCACCGCGATCGTATTATTTCAGCATTTCTTTACACCAATCCACACTAGCCTTTTTTTGAGCGATTGTCAAATTGTGCGGGATCCAACGAGAACAAGCCTTTTTTACGGCCAGGTGTTCATGCAATATCGAATGTATGCTGGTGGGAGAAATGCATACGCATGCCTCTATCTGAAGGTATGTTACGTGACGGTCTTACATTATCAGTTCACGTACGGCATCGATGTTTTCTGGCAAAACGGCTGTTTTTGAACGACCTTCACGGAATTCGTCTTTGAGCGAGCGTCGGCCACGATTGAATTCGTTGTAATAGTTTTTCACAGTGCTATAGAATGGTGCTTCATAACCATACAAAGATTTTAGTTCATCGATGCACTCTTGTCGTGATAATCCACGTCGAAAGTTGTGAAAAATGATCGCACGAAAATGTTCACGAGTTAATTCCATTTTTTGGCCGAGATGAATTTTTTAATTCCCTGTAAATAAAACAATTCACGATTAAATGACAAAACGTTCTGAGTGATGTTATGCTAAAAAATGTCAAACTTTCCAATGGAAATGTCAGATTGCACCTGGCAACACTTAGTGTTGCCTACGTCAGAGATATATATAGCAGCCTACGTACTGCGCTATTTTCTTAATATGAACTGCTTTTAACATTACTTCAGTTATCTATATATCACTTCTAGACTCGCTCTTCTTTATCGCATTTCGAGACTCGACTTTCGTCAATAATTCCATTGTTATAAACTGTGTTTTTTTTTTTCATTTTTATCATTATTCCAATACTTTTATTATCCAATATTCTAGAATGTTCGAATTTATTTAGCCCGATTTTTATGTTTTTCGAAATTTCAAGCTTTTCAAGCAGCTCCGCTCATTCAAGTCTCGATTTTATATCAACTTCGGCACCAATTTTTTAGAATTTATGTTTTCACATACTTTTTGTCACACTAATCGATATATAATAATAATTGCTATCATACTAAATGATGATGACTGAAGTCTCAAGAAGTCGCGATTCTTTCTCATGACTCAAACTTTCCAGTCTCAATTTAATATTAGCATTTATTTTACCAATTTTTCAACTAAGATTGGTTTTGCCTTAAAAAAGCATTAAAACTCTCAGAATTTTTTACTGTGTATTTACTTAAAATCTTTCAAAAATATTTAATATTTATTTTTATATCAATAATTTATGAACAAGTGAACTTCGTAACTCCTCATTGCCTTTTCTTCTTAAGTATAACTACAGGCTTACTAATTTTGAATTTACTACCGACCTTCCAACTCTCCCGATTAATATAACTCACCTATTTTTCTGCTCTCACTATTCTTATTAAGACATTTTTGAACAACATTCAAGGCTTAGCATAGCATGAAAACTCCAAAGTCGAGAAAAAAGTAAATATCACACGTAAAAATGTTTGTACACGCACATATATATCTTGTCTACCTGCCCCTGTACCTACATACGTGCAGTTAGGCGTTGTGTTTGATCCATAAAGTGGCATTAAGCGTAAATCGTTGAAGCGCTATGGGAATTTGTGTCACGGTAGTATGGATCAAAGGCAACAATAACAATATTGCAAATATATTCCTATGTTTCTTATACACCCAGCCAAACCACCTTTCCCTGCTTATCCAGAAAAACGAAGCAACAAATAAGTGTAGCAAAGCTGCTGGGCATTGGATAAACCAAAAGATGCGAATGATAAGCATACATTTTTACATATATCCAGTCTTACGGCATGCCACTACAAGCAATCGCACAAACACCAGTCTATTCTCCCTCATGAGAGCTCCGCACTGAAGATGCTCATAATATGCTAGATAAGAAATAAAGAAAATACGCTGGTAGTCAGTGCTCCAACCAAGCATATGCAGGCATTTTCTTCACTCGTACTTACATATATTTATGTGTATTTCTATCCTCTCAGCCACAAGCTGATCCCCATTTATGCACACCACTAAAGTCTCTAATAATAATACGCCAATAACAAGTTGCGGTTACCGCAGGATAACATGCATTCTGAGCTCCCAACGCTTGTTACTATATCGTATGCTTCTATTTTGCCATAGATTTTTCGGCCAATTCGATAAGAATTGTTATATGTAGTACATACAAGCACACTCCACAACATTGTTGATTTGCTGTTCTTCCTTTTGTAGCTAAATAACATTTAGCTCCTTGTAGCATATAGGCACTGAAGCGTATGTATACAATACACTGCCATTGAAGCATACAAATGCAAGCGTATAAAAGGATAACGAGCCTCTTGCTGTACCGCCACAATTATGTGCGGACAAATATGCTTACAAGTGTAAATATGCAGCACATAGCTAGGCAATAGTTGGCGCGCATTTACATATGTAGATAAGTATGTGAGTGTTGATCCTTTTCGCGTGGGCTGTTCATCGAACATGTCGATTCTTTTGGTTATTTTTGGTATTCTGTGTACTGTTTGCGCCTCAATTCTAGCTATGATTTTTGTATATTTGTATACCAAGCCTAAAAGTATGCCTCGCTTTTTATAATACTTCCTCTATCAAACGATATTTTTCCATTTTTTTTTAATATTTTTTAATTTTATTTCTTTTTTTTATTTCATATTTTTTGTACATTTAAAAATTTTTTTTTTTTATATTATCTTTTTTTGTATATTTAGTAATTTATTTTTTTTATATTTTTATATTTCTTTTAAATATTTTTCATTTAAATTTTTTATAAATAATTTTTTAAATGTTTTTTTTTTTTTTAAATTTTTTTTCATATTTTTATTTTTATTTTACACTCCGTTTCACTGGTCCCTTCAATATTCACCTCTTTATTGCAACGCTTTCTATCACACCACCACTTACTCCCTAATCCTCTAACTTGTCTATTTGAGTCTTTAAACCCACTTGACTGCTTGCTCGTTTTCGGACCGGAGACGCATTTCTACAGCTGTCATTTCCTACATTTTCCGCTTATTATTTCTGCCTCGTCTGTTACTTTTATTGTTATCCCCACGCCCTCACCATCTATCCCTTTTATCGCTAAGCAAGTTACTCTTGCCACGCTACACTCACTCACCCACAGTCGCTAAATCGCCCACATCTTTACTATTTATTGTTGTTGTTGTAAGCATTGTTGTCATTATGCTCGTATTCTTTTCATTTGTTTCCTTTTATTTCATGCATAATCATGAAAGATATTTTATATTATCATAGGTATTCGTACATATTTATATGTATGTATTTTACATATAACGGGTGATTTTTTTGAGGTTAGGATTTTCATGCATTAGTATTTGACAGATCACGTGGGATTTCAGACATGGTGTCAAAGAGAAAGATGCTCAGTATGCTTTGACATTTCATCATGAATAGACTTACTAACGAGCAACGCTTGCAAATCATTGAATTTTATTACCAAAATCAGTGTTCGGTTTTTTTTTTTTTTTCGGACAAATTTTGTTCAGCGATGAGGCTCATTTCTGGTTGAATGGCTACGTAAATAAGCAAAATTGCCGCATTTGGGGTGAAGAGCAACCAGAAGCCGTTCAAGAACTGCCCATGCATCCCGAAAAATGCACTGTTTGGTGTGGTTTGTACGCTGGTGGAATCATTGGACCGTATTTTTTCAAAGATGCTGTGGGACGCAACGTTACGGTGAATGGCGATCGCTATCGTTCGATGCTAACAAACTTTTTGTTGCCAAAAATGGAAGAACTGAACTTGGTTGACATGTGGTTTCAACAAGATGGCGCTACATGCCACACAGCTCGCGATTCTATGGCCATTTTGAGGAAAACTTCGGACAACAATTCATCTCAAGAAATGGACCCGTAAGTTGGCCACCAAGATCATGCGATTTAACGCCTTTAGACTATTTTTTGTGGGGCTACGTCAAGTCTAAAGTCTACAGAAATAAGCCAGCAACTATTCCAGCTTTGGAAGACAACATTTCCGAAGAAATTCGGGCTATTCCGGCCGAAATGCTCGAAAAAGTTGCCCAAAATTGGACTTTCCGAATGGACCACCTAAGACGCAGCCGCGGTCAACATTTAAATGAAATTATCTTCAAAAAGTAAATGTCATGAACCAATCTAACGTTTCAAATAAAGAACCGATGAGATTTTGCAAATTTTATGCGTTTTTTTTTTTTAAAAAAGTTATCAAGCTCTTAAAAAATCACCCTTTACTTCCCGCCTTTGAGTGTTTCATTCCATGTCGTCTGGCAACTTTATATGGCACTACGCCACAATTTAATATATCCTTTTCCTTTGCTAAATAGTGTATCCTTTTTAGGCGTGCTCACTCACTTATACACCTACCTACATCCAATGCGCACTCAACTGGAAATTTATTTTATTTTTGCAGTTCATTTTATTTTCACTTTGCTTACTTTTTCCACTTTAGTTTTTCTATGTGCGTTTGTTTTCAATATACGCAGACATATAAAGTAACATACATACCGACATTCCTTTGCAGCGCTTATTTTTGCAATCATCATTGTATTAATATTATTTAGCTATGTAGCTATGCATATGTTCTATGCTCTTTGGCCACCATGTCGTATACGTAACATTTGGTTCATTCAATGATTTTCTCTTATTGTCTATATACGTACATATAGGCGTATATTATGACCTCTTAAACTTCTAACGCCTGTTACGTGAGATTACTTTGGCGCTACGTATAGAGATATATATTATATATGTATGTGTACAAATATGTATCTTTATTCTTCGCTTCAATATTATCAACTGATATTATTATTTGTTAGTTTTTGTCTTTAATATAGTCAAATATTTGTTGCGCTTTCTTACCAGTTACATTTTTTTAATGATCTGTGTGATTGTTTACTGCTATTTGCGCTTCTGGCAGTACCAGCTGTTCATTTGTCGAAAAAGACCGATATAGAGCCATTATAGTATACAGCTGCCATACAAACTGAGCAATCATTATCCAATTCCTGTATGGAAAACTCTTTTATTTAACAAGATATTCTCAAGAAATTTGGCACGGGCTACTGCTTAAAGCATTGGTGCAATCTCTGAAAAATTGGTGCAGATCGGATCAATATAGCATATATGTAGCTGTCATACAAACTGAACGATCAAGGTCTAGTTGTTGCATGCAAAACTTTTTTATTTTTTGAAATATCTTCAAGAAATTTGGCGTGGGTTATTTTCTAAGGAAATGGAGCAATCTTCGAAAACATTGTTCAGATGGGATGACTACATCATATATACCATACAATCTGGCCAATAATTAAATTCAATAATTCAAGTTCCGGTGAGGAATACCTTATATTTGTGAAGAATTTTCTCTTGCTTAAAGGTAATTAATATTAATTATGTCAGTAATTAGTATTTCACATTACTTATTATTATTCACCATCAATAATTTTATTCAAAATTTAAATTTTTCAAAAAAAAAATCCATTTTCATTTAAAAACAAAATGTGACTTTCATCTACTTTTAAATTCTTATAATAGCTTTGCAACAACAACTTTTTTGTTTGGTGCTTGTAATTTTTTTTAACTCATCTAAATTACGTTGAATAGTTTCCTACTATACATATGTATGAACTCATCAACAATCTAACGCAGCAATAGCTTCTGAAATACCGCAAACATCCGCCTTTCACCCAGAATATTATTGCACACTTTCCAAATGCGATTCATTCGAGCAAGCAAAATAATCAGAACACAGCAAGCATTGCGTATACGCTGCAGAAATATTTACAAGCATCAAAGGTATGCGAAGTAGTAAATAAACCAATGATGCGTTTTGAAGAAAAAGAATTTATAGCAATAAAAATAGTGGAAAAAAGTAAAATAGGCAGGCAGCACGCTCCTAGGCACACTACACGCTTGTCAATAAACAAATGTGCGCATAAATATGTATACAAATGCCAGTGATATGTTGATACAACTACTGTGAGATCAACAAGAATTACATTTGGCGAGAGCAAGAAGAAGGCGTTGCGTATACGCCACGTCACACAGCAGCCAAGCGCATTATATCAAAGAGATATAAGTTCATTTCGGTAAGCAAATGCTGTTATGAAAATGTTATACCAATGCATGCCTGCTGCATATGGCACATACACGCATACACACATACACATTTCAACGTCATTTTGCATATTTACTTAGCGTTCAATCAAAAAATGATATCAAATCGTAGTTGTATGTTTTTCTTTTGTCGCTTTCAAATATTTGCTTTGATTTCGATAAACTTTGAACCGCTTAGCATGCTGCGGCTGTTAGCTGCCCGCTTGCATGTGCCGTGCACGACGTCATCACCATTGCTGCATGCCGCATGCCGCATAATGTTTGTTGCCATAAACATATGCACATGGCTATGTTGCAAAAGCTTTCCACTTCAAGTGTAGTTGAATTGAGTTTATCGTAAAGTAATAGTTGCCCATTCGACTCACTTTACGCGCCGCTTGTCTACAAACCATTTGCCTTGTGTGTGTCTAAGCGCTTAGCTGGCACTCCTCGACACGCAGAGACACACTCTATACAGTTATATATGTAGATAAAATTCAAAAATGATTTAGTTCGAGCACAGTTGTGTTATACTACATATGGAATTGTGCGTGTGTGCGCATGTATTTGTGCACGCAAATGTAAAGTTTTGAAAATATTTACTTGTGGCAAATGAATATGTTTGTTCTTTCGAGACTTTTTCATCTACTTTTAAGTGCCAAAGTAGTTTATTTAGTCATGATTTCAAGCTGTCATTGCTGCTGCTGGCAAAAGTCAATAGTAAAGAAAACTATTCCATATGAATTTAGTTGAAAGTAATATGGAGACGAGGAACATGCCGAAAATGACAAACAAGAATCCGAAAAAGTTTTTCATTGTACGAGTACAAAGGGTTGTATGTATGTATATATGTACGTGTTTTAAACTGCTGGAATTCCGTTAATTATTTCGACGCAATTTAAAATAATTAAACTTAAACATTTTATTTAAAAACAATCTAAAAACTTAAATTTTTCGAAAATCGATTTCGAATGTTTATTTTTGTATTTAGAAAAATCCTAAAAATTTATATTTTTCGAAAATCGACTTCGAATTTTCGAAAAAAGATCAATATTATAATCTTACGATTTATTGAAGTCATTGTGATACAATTTACGAAGTAGCAAAAATATACAAATGTTTAATTTTTTTGTATTTCGAAGAATACTAAAATCTTTAATTTTTCGAAAATCCTTTTCGAATTTTCGGAAAAAGTTCAATATTATAGTCTTACGATTTATTGAAGTCATTGTGAGACAATTTACAAAGTAGCGAAAATAACCAAATGTTTAATTTTTTTTAGAAAAATCCTTAAAACTTTTGTTTTTCGAAAAGTGACTTCGAATTTTCCATAAAGGTTAAATGTAAAGAAGTACCGAAAATATTTAAATTGAAAATACAAAAAATACTAACAATTATATTGTTCAAATATCGACTTCGAATCTTCGAAACAGGGTCAATATTATAATTCTACGTTATTGAAGTATTTGTAAAGTCATTAAAGAAGTAGCGAGGTCCAAATGTTTAGTTTTTTGATTTAGAAAATCCTAGAAACTTATATTTTTCGAAAATTAAATTCGAATTTTAGAAAATGATTCAATCTTATATTTCTACAATTTATTGAAGTTTTTAAACCCAGCGCCATCTACTGTATAACTTTATTTCAACATTTTTTTATTTATTTTATTTTTGCATTTTTTTTTTTAATTTTTGTGTTTTAGTGAAATTTATAATTTGTATGGAAATTGCTTCGAAATTTTTCAAAGCACCGTATATTTGCATTCCAGTATGTAACAACGCATAAACACATTTTTAGTTCGGAAACACAAATTTCTCCGCGCCGGCAAATGAATTTACATGAAATTACTGCACAAGCTGCTGCCATGACGCGCGGCGAACATTCCCCGCCCAATACGGCCATTTTATGAGCTAATAATGCCAACATTTCAAAAATATTCAACAAATATTGCCAAAAATTGGCCAACCGAAACTTTGCGCTGCAACGCAAAATGCATGCTAATGCCGTATAAGAGTGTCTGTGTGAGTATATAGGTATCTGTGTATGTGTGTGTGGGTATTTACCTTCGCCAGCTACTCACTCAACCGGCTTGTATCCGAAAACAATGCAAAATATTGGTAAATAGGGCAGGTTTTAGGCGCATACATGCCCTGCAGGAAAATTTTGCAGTAAAAAATTACTCTGTTGTCTAAGGTTGCGAACAGGCACATGGAAGGGGATGGTTAGATATAAAAATTTAAGTTATTTAAAAAATTGTTGAATATTTATTTTTTTATTTGCAACTTTTTCTTATAATGTTGCCATATAAATAATAAAATTTTTCAATTATTTTGAAATTATTTTTCATTAATTTATATGTTTTACTCATTTAAAATTTGAAAAACAAATACTGAAATTTAAGTTAGCCCCGATCACCCTTTCCGATTTCCCAGCAGCCTCTTACCAGCGTTTACGTTGCAAACACATATGTTATACATATACACATACAATTAGTTTGAATAGCCGTTCGTTTGTGCTAGTTGCATTCAATTGTTACCGAGCAGTTCATTATTCCTACGCCAAAATTAATGCGAAATTTCGCTGCTGAACACATCAAAATGCTGGCTTCGAACACACTGCACAAATCATATTGATCTGCAAACACTGATACACACATACATATGTACTCACTACACATACTAAAGCCGGCGCCATAGTCAAGCCGTATAGCGGATTTATGACGCTTTGTGTGTATTGCTACGCATTATGAGCTGTCAGCACCGCATTGCAGCAGACTGGTTTTCGAGGAATTGAAAATTATTGCGAATATGGCGTAGTGAAGTGACGTACAACAACGGTGTATGTGTGTAGGTGTGTGTGTGTGACCATAAGCTTTTAGAAATAGTAAAAGTCTAGCGAGTTGACAGTTGTGTGGAATTTAGCAAGCAATCAGTTTTGTATTAAAAAATATTATTTCAAATTCATTTAATTGTATTGTTATTTTTAAACAATTGTTTCAACAATATAAATTTTAATAATTAAATAAAATTCCGAGAAATTTTGAATTTGCATAGAATTGCGCCAAAACCTGTCAATATGCCATAACAGTATTTTATTTTATTTATTTATTTATTTGTTTATCTTTGCAAATATATGAAGTCATAGGCGTACACTGATATGAGTACACACATTTATACATAAATACAAGTTACGCTATCACTTTCGTGAGAGCGAAAAAAAATACAATTTTAGTTTTAGGCGGACAGCGATTCCGCGTTTATTGAGTTTTAATCAACAACTGCCCAACAATGTAGTTTACAAGTACTTATATTTATATTAAAGCTAGGGCTATGCACTTAATTATTTGCATCACCAGTTTATTGTACTGAGAAGACTGCTGCAACAGCAATATTGTTTCCGTTTGCGCTTTGCGCAAGCTATTCTTTGGAAAGTTAATATTTCTGCAATAATGCAATATTATTGATTTCCGTTGCATAAAAATTGGCACAACCAATATTGCAATTAATTCCGGGAATTTGAATGTTAACTATTCTTAAGACACGTGCCGGAAGTTGGCTGTGGGGTTACTAACATCTTTGGTGTTAACTCTTCCCCTCTTAAATCGATTGTCCCCAATCGGCGTTTTTGTAAAATATTCTAAGATATTGCGACTTGTAAAAATGGACCGTTTTTTAAATTTGAGACGTCTTCAGTTTTTCCTTGCGATACTGGTGATACATATAACTTGTGCTTGTGCTTAATTATGAATACCAAAATGAATACCACTAGTACTATAATAAATACTAGTGCGACATCAGTGCTTAGACTAATTATATGCGTTTTATAGTTTTCATTCACTAAGAGTTTAATGTGATCATCTTGATTTAATTGTTTTAAGTACAAAGATTTCAACTTTAGATTTGGAAAAGATGTATTTTCGTATTTAATTTTTGTTATCATATTTGGCAAAATAAATTGATCGAATGCTTTCATTTTTACATTAGAAAAGGTTTTATTCATTACTTTAATTTCACAGTTCTCAAAATTAATAAGAAAATTTCCTTTAATTTTTATTTTCGTTTTATTACAATTGTGTACAATTTCAGAATAGAAATTCTTAAATATTAGTATACCAGGTAAAATTTCGTTTACAACGGTTTCTTCAAAGATTTGCATATCGCAGTATGCTTCTTCGAAGTTTAGTATATTCTTTAAACAATCATCTACAATTTTTTTCAAATTTTGTTTCAGATTTTCCTTTACATTTACATTAAAAATATTGTTCATATTATCCACTAGTATTTCATAATTTTTCAATATGATTGTTTTATTTTTGGCATTAGGGATAGGCTCGAACAGGATTTTGGATAGGATATCTCGTGAATAGTTAGGAATTTTAAGGATTATGATAATATTCTGTTCTTGTACGGCGACGGAAACTTTGATGTTAGAGTAGCTGTCAAAGTCATTAATCAAGTTGAGTTCTGTCTCTGTTAAAATATCGGTGGGAATTATTCCGAGTTTGCTTGAAAATATTATTTGACCAATGTCGTCAATGTGGTCACGTAAAAGGGAAATGTCATTGTTAACTTGGTAAATTTGTTGCATAAATTCAATTTCGTCTTCTATTGTCATTATTTTGTTTTGGATAAAGTTCTTGAATTTGTTCAAATAGTCACTTATTACAATCTGTTTGTTATTTATGTGATTAGTAATGTTTTGTATTTGGGATGATAGTAAATTATTTACGAATGTCAGATTATGGATTCTATCCGTCAAGATTTTTCCGTTGTTTGAGAGGTATTCTAAAGAGTTTTTTATTTTGGTTTCGTCGTCACTGTCCATAGTACCTGCTACTACTTTAAGTCCTTTTCCTAATACATTTATTAAGCCTCTTTTATGTCTAAAGTGTGGGTTAAGATTCTCAATCTTCTTTTCTAATAATAAAAAATTCTTATTGACTGTGTCCAGTAAGTGCTTGCTTTCTATTCTATTGGCGGCTAGTCCTTGTATGTTGTGTAGGATTAGTGTCACTGTGTCCTCGTACGCAGTTATATTAACAATATGAAGAATTTTGCTATAGTGATCGATTACTTTTATTTCCTCCGTCTTGATGGGAATATATCCGTTATTATTTGTCAAGTCTTGTATGTCGATTTGTTGTGCTACGGTGGTGAGAATCGTCATTATTATGACCAAAAGTCTTATTGCTGTGCTCATTTTTCTAGAGTAGGAAAAGAAAAATTAAGCTCTTATGATAACCTAATATTATTTTTATGAATTATTCTCCCTGACTTTGTTTTGACTGTAGTGTTATAATTTTGTACTACGATTTCTTTCTTGTATCTAGCTGATAATTTATTTCCTAATCTACGATTTATCTTTACGAAAATCTCATCGCCTTCCGAATATTGTTTCGGTGTCAATCTGTTTTTATTATGGAAAGAAAGGTCGGCGGTTTGCTTGTCTTTTAGTTTTTTAATTATTTCTTGCCTATCAATATCTAGCAGTTTGGGATCGCTACTAACGCGTCTTCCGAAAAAAATTTCTATCGGTTTCCTTCCAGTGGTAGAGTGTATAGAATTATTATATTCTTTTACCGATTTTTCTAAAAGTTCATAAAATGTTCGATGCGTTTTTTCGACCTGAAGGCAACGCATTATTTCTTGAAGGGTTGAGTGAAACCGCTCTACTTGTCCATTTGAACAACTCGTATATGGGGGTGTTCGATGTATTTCAATACCAAACTCATTTTCAATCATAAAATTTAGTGTCTCTGAGTTAAAGGATTTTTCGTTGTCCATCACTATTGTTTCCGGTACTAAAGTGAAAAGAATATCCCTCATTGGTTGTCTGATATCTTCTGCTGCTCTAGACCGAATGGGTTTTGCTACTGCATATTTCGAAAATTTGTCTACAGCAGTTAAAATTAGTTCTTTACCGACCAAGAATATGTCTATGTGGACTATTTGTCCTGGAAATTTTGGGATGGGCGTATTTTGTAGTTGGGGTTTGGGTGGGTGTCGTTCGTATTTGTTCTCTTTACAAGTGGCGCATATTTTAATAATTTTCTTGATTTTATTTGCCATTCCGGGAAAGTAGTATTTTTCCAAAATCTGTGTCCTATTCTCTTTGCTGTTTCTATGAGCTCTGTTATGTGTTCTAATTATGAGTTCCTCCTGTTCTTGTTCACTAGTTACATCTTCGACTTCTGCTTGAGTGAATCTAATGCGATACTTACTAAAGTGCAAGGGGTATAGTTCTTGTATTTTCCCCATTATGGATTCTTCTGTTTTAATACAATTTATTACCGAAGGGTTGAGGTATCTTTTTAGGATTGAAATCAGATTTGCTTGAGAATATTCTGGTTCCGTTATTATATGGCGATGATACGTTGGGAATACTATTTTAAATTGGTAAGTAGAGGTTTCGCATCTCTTTAAGAAGATTTGATTTTTGAAAGCGTTAATAGGGGCTTCGATACTATATATTAGATTATGGAATGAGCTATCATCCGAATTTGTTGCTATAGACAAAGTGTTTACATATGTATATATTATATTTATTTGTATATATCTGCACTTGACTCTATATAAATTCATTTGCATACTGTCAGTTCGCTAAATATCTAGTTCACGTGCGCTTAAATCTAATAGAATTCAATTGAAATGCATTGATTTGCAACAAATTTTGCCGCTCGCACATATCATATTTATAAAATATTTTTAAATTTATTTGTATACAATACATACATATACCATATATACAAATGTATATATGAAAATCGCGTTGGTTCGCATTAGCTTTGCGTTTCTCTTTATTTGGCATACAATTTTCATACTGTTAGTTGTTGAGCCCTACGCCATATACATACATGTAGCTGCATAAAATTCGTATATTCGTAAAAATTTTGACAGCACATATTTGAATTGGATTTTTCATGTGTGAATAACTTATATACATACATATGTATATATAGAGGTGCCTCATGTACTTGATATTTATATATTTTTGCAGTTAGTTATGAAGAGCGACCTTCGCAAACATGCTGTTGACCTAATTAATATACGCCGCCTCATTTATAAATTTTGGTGTATGAATGAAATCATATTTATTTAGGTAGTTGATGCATAATGTACCGAAATAATATTAATGTAACCCTAAAAGTATACCTCGAAT
This sequence comes from Bactrocera dorsalis, assembly GCF_023373825.1. Classification (NCBI taxonomy): domain Eukaryota; kingdom Metazoa; phylum Arthropoda; class Insecta; order Diptera; family Tephritidae; genus Bactrocera; species Bactrocera dorsalis. The sequence continues at coordinate 93,825,378 of NC_064303.1, forward strand.
ATGTTACTATTGTTTAAGGCAAGACTTAATGAATTTCCATTTCAACTTAAACTCACCAAAACTTGGTGAATTATTTAGCAAAACAGAAATTCCACCATACGCAAAGGCAATTTTTGAGATAAATGTTTAAATTTTGTACATACATTTCAATTTAAAAATCATTAAAAAGATATTTATCTTAGGTTAGATCAGGTTAATCAGATAGGCCAATCAGCCATGCAAAGACCAGTTTTGGTCTTTTGTGATACCAGATGGAGTTCAGTCCTAGGCTCCAGGGAAATAGTCATCCGTTGAGAAGCTTACGCTTGAATTTTAACAGACCCTGCGACCCTACTATCGATACATCCTGCATTATACCGTGGGAACCACAGATGCTTACAGCGTAGTCTTGCCAATGCGAGGCAAGAGCACAAGAGATGCTACATTGTTTCCACGGTGTACCGCTTTAAACATTTCCTGCAGTCTTCTCGATCTGTCAGCTCCACCCTGCGGTCGTGAGTCGCCACCAGACAGTGACCAGTTAGTATTCCCAACCTGTTCCTACATTCTCTTCTATCGACTGCCAATAGAAATTTTGTCTACTTCCGATCCACCGTTTTGCACATGACTTTTGCAGTCTTGCACCCAGGTAGCTCGTTGCACCGGGCTTATCATGCTTTTGTCAAGATCGTTGTATAGACAATGCATGAGATGGGTTTCCCAACGTTGATTATGTTTTCGAATGTTAGCCGTACAGCATTTTTGGCAATCTTGTCCACTGTTTCATTGCTCTTTATGGCCTGGCACCCAGTAGAAATTAAGTTACAGTGGGTATAAGCAGACGCTAAAATATTCCATATCTTGTCATATTTTAGTTGTCGGTCAATTGTCAATTTAAGTTTTAGTTATTTGCAATAAAAGCAAATTGGATTTCACATTTTGGTGCCGATTATTGCAAGTATTTATGTTTTAATTACTCTTTCAACCAGCAAATTTTGACTCCATTCTGCGTAAAACTACAACTATACTCTTTTAAATATATGTATGTATGCTTTTCCTACACATCCTTTGCCTTGAAAATATTATGTCGCGCTTTTAAACATCTATTATTGTATCACCATTCGAGTAATTATCTACCACACAGACATTGGCACCCATACCAATAAACGTCGTTTATTTATTCGCGATATTCGCTTAATTAGTTTCTAGCGATAGCGCAATACAAACATAACAACAACACAACATACAACGCATCTCTTTATCATTGTCTCTTTCGTACAAGTTTTGACATTTGCAACACCCGCACAAACACACACACGCTTACTTGTGCATTTACATATCTCTATTTAGCAAGTATATCAATAATATTATTGTTTGTTTACAATCAATATATTATCATAATCTACTAATTATGCATAACACGACTGACTAAGCAGATACACCCATGCACAAACACACAAACCCACAGAAAAACTTGCTTGCTTGCATTTACAAAAACAATAATACAGCGTTGCGACCATTATAACTACAAACTTGCATATGTATGTACATCTATAGCATTATGGCGGATATGGCGGGCAACACAAACGTATGCGTAAATGCATTTGAATACATGTGTATGTGTGTGTGGTGCATCACCTCTGTGACATCACATACCGCTATCTATTATGATCCGACTCATTTGTGTTTACGCGTGTATTATATACTCCCGCTTATTGTTATCGAGTCTACATAACTAAAACTATACATTGTCATTACACACATACACGCATCCACACATACATGTCGCGTATGCAATGCCCGTTTATCTAAATGAGATATTCAAAGCTTGTGTGGGTGTGCGTATAAACGCTATATTATCTGCATGTCGCGTTTAGTTGTTGGTATATGACTTCATGCATTGATTAGTTTAGCCAAATCGCTTGGTTGGTTAATTGAATCTTCGATATTTGCATAATTGTAGTGATTACTCGTGGGTTGAAATGCAAAGAACGGACGCTTTGAAAATATGGTGGGAGGTTGCTGATGGTTTTTGGCGTTTAATATTTCAATTTCAAATTTTTGATTTAACTGGTTTTAAAATTTAGCATCTAAATATTAAAAAAAGCTTTGTGATAGTATTTTTTAATATTTTTTTTTATTTTTTGCAGAAAATTTAATTTTTTATTATAGCAAAAAATTAAATAAAACAAAAAAATTAAATATATTACTCTTTTAATATGTTGTTTTTTTAATACACTTAAATAATTTTTTTTTATAAATTAAATTTTTTATATTTTAAATTTTTTAAATACTTTAAAATTTGTTTATTATTATTTTTATTATTAGAAAAAATTAACTTTATTAACAAATTAAAATTAAAAAAAATGAATTTATTAAAAAAAGGTTTAAAGAAAAAACACTTAAACATATTACTTAAAAAAAAATTGTTTTTTAATTCAAATTCATTCAAACTTATTTTTTTATTATTTCTTTTTTTTATTAAAAAAAAATTAAAATTTATTAAAAAAAATTAAATTTATTAAAAAAGTTATTAAAAAATTTTCAATTTATTAAAAAATAAATTTTAATTTATTAAAAAGCAATTAAATTAAAAAAAAACCTTAAGCATATTACTTTTTAATTTCTTTCTTTGAAATAAATTTAAATTTATTTTTTTAATAAAAAAAATTACTTTTTTACTTTATATTACTTTTTACTTTCTTTTCTTTGCAATAAATTAAAATTTATTTTTTTTTTTAATCATAATTTTCTTACTTTATTCAAATTTAAATTTGTTTATTAATTAATATTTTTTTATAAATTTATATGTATATATATTTTTTTATATTGAGTTTATTTATATAAAGTTTTTTTTTAAGATTATTATTTTTTTATATTCACTTTTAGACATTTGTGAGATTATGAGTATTCATAGAATTAGTTAAAATTTTTACCTTTTAGCAACACATTTTGTGCTATTTTTTTGTGATTTATTTGTTCTGTTTTTATAAAATGTAATTTTTTTATTATTTTTTGTGATTATTTTATTTATTATTATTATTTTTATGTTTTTTTATTTTTTTATTTATTTAGTTTTATTTATTTTTTTATTTTTATCTATTTTTTCGGCTTCTTTTATCTCCAAAAATTATTTTTTTTTTTAATAAATATTTTCTATGTTTTAATTTTTTATGTTTTTTTTTCATTTATTTGTTTTTTTTGCTTGTTTTGTTTGTTTTTTTATTGTTTGCTTTGTTTTGTATTTTTATTTATTTTTTTTGATTTTTTAGTAAAAATATTTTATAATTTTTTTCGTGTATTTTTAAATGTTTCCTCACGTTTTTTTTTTTGCTTTTAATTTTTCGTTTTTCATTTTATTGATATTTTACATTTTATTTAATTTTTTGTAAAGTTTTTGTTTAGTCTTTCTACTAGTTTTTAAGTTTTTTGACATTTGGCAATTAGTTTTTATTTTTAATTCTCAAAAAATTGGTATTATGATATTAAAAAATTCATTCATAACCATTAATATTTTTTTCTTAGAATAAAAATTTAGAAAAATGCTAAACACTATAAGAAATCCACCAGCTCTAGTAAGACAATTGCTTATCCCACCAATCTCTAATCAACTGACAGTTTCTTCGCTCCTTCCTCACTGAAAAGTAATTAAATAGTTGTATCAGCACCACTTTACTTTTTTAAACTTATTTTTTATTTTAATTAATAAGCCCAACTTCCGTTATTCATTCATTACCTCTCTTTGCATCCTTCAATGTGCGCATTTGCTTTTGAACTATTTACGTGATTTCTATGAGTGGCGGAAGGAAATGAAAAAAAATTATCAAGTTTAAGCGCGCTTGTAAACGCTATTGATTAAGGCAAAAATAAGCGCAAAAATTCATGCTAATACTTACTGCTAGGCACCATAGCGTGAGTGTTAGCTGGGCAGCTGCTTTCATCAGCGCCAGTTTGTATTTCCAGCTGGCCCTACAAATGGACTGAAGTATTTCACTTTTGTAGTCATTAAATATTTGATTTTTCCTTTATATTGCATTACATTTAATGCTGCTTTTTCGACTGCTTTTGCGCTACACAGCCATGGCATTCGTACTCCTACTCCGCGAGTTGCTGTTGGCTACGGCCAAGATTAACACCGACAACAAAGAGATAAAAGTTTTCTAGAATCTAATTATGCAGCGCAAAAGCGTTGATAGCAGTGTCACACACACACATTTACTTATATACATACACATATACTTACATACATACATACATAGATAACTTTATACGAGTATTTACAACGTTATTGGAGTTCGCGCTTTACTTTTGCTTCCTCATTCCTGCTCGCTGAATGTATTAACTTTTTCGCCAACTTGTTGGGAAAAAAATTCGATTTATTTTCCGCCGTACATACATATGTACATATTTTATGCAGCATTTACTTTCTTATAACGGGTGATTTTTTTGAGGTTAGGATTTTCATGCATTAGTATTTGACAGATCACGTGGGATTTCAGACATGGTGTCAAAGAGAAAGATGCTCAGTATGCTTTGACATTTCATCATGAATAGACTTACTAACGAGCAACGCTTGCAAATCATTGAATTTTATTACCAAAATCAGTGTTCGGTTTTTTTTTTTTCTTTCGGACAAATTTTGTTCAGCGATGAGGCTCATTTCTGGTTGAATGGCTACGTAAATAAGCAAAATTGCCGCATTTGGGGTGAAGAGCAACCAGAAGCCGTTCAAGAACTGCCCATGCATCCCGAAAAATGCACTGTTTGGTGTGGTTTGTACGCTGGTGGAATCATTGGACCGTATTTTTTCAAAGATGCTGTTGGACGCAACGTTACGGTGAATGGCGATCGCTATCGTTCGATGCTAACAAACTTTTTGTTGCCAAAAATGGAAGAACTGAACTTGGTTGACATGTGGTTTCAACAAGATGGCGCTACATGCCACACAGCTCGCGATTCTATGGCCATTTTGAGGGAAAACTTCGGACAACAATTCATCTCAAGAAATGGACCCGTAAGTTGGCCACCAAGATCATGCGATTTAACGCCTTTAGACTATTTTTTGTGGGGCTACGTCAAGTCTAAAGTCTACAGAAATAAGCCAGCAACTATTCCAGCTTTGGAAGACAACATTTCCGAAGAAATTCGGGCTATTCCGGCCGAAATGCTCGAAAAAGTTGCCCAAAATTGGACTTTCCGAATGGACCACCTAAGACGCAGCCGCGGTCAACATTTAAATGAAATTATCTTCAAAAAGTAAATGTCATGAACCAATCTAACGTTTCAAATAAAGAACCGATGAGATTTTGCAAACTTTATGCGTTTTTTTTTTTTAAAAAGTTATCAAGCTCTTAAAAAATCACCCTTTATAAGCATCCAAACAGCAGCATTCATCGTGTTGCTCCCGCACCGCCGCTTTATTTCATTTCATTGCACTTAAATTTATAAAGTTGAGCGCGCTCGCTTTTGAAGTTGATTTGTATAGCTCTCTTCGGTTCTTGTTCTTGTTTTTTTTTTGTTTTTTATTCTTTCTGCTCTCTATTTATGTTTAATGTCCAGCCTTAGTTGCTATCCTGTACAATACAAGCGCCTATGAGTTCTAAGCTTATCTGTTGGCTGAGTGCTTCATTGAATTGGCTCTCATCTGCTTGATTATGGCTGTTTTATTTTTATCGCAATGGACCTTTGTTTTCTAGATACTAGAAGTGATGGGGGAATTGCATCAGTGTCCGTTCAATGATGCTGTTTTTAATAATTTAATCAAATCCGAAGTGATTGAATACTGAATTTGTATTTTATACCCTTTTATGTTTATTGCGAAATATTGCACAATATCGTATACGGTACTTTATATTTAGTGGAGGCATGAAAAGCTAAACGTGCGCATAAAAGATTTGGATTTTTCTCATACATCTATTTACACAAAAAGTATAAATATTAATATTCAAAATATAGCATCTGTGGATATTTGAATTTAGGAGCTTGAAGAAATCTAAAAAAAAAACATTTGAAACCAATAATACAAAATTATTAAATATTTTACAAATTAAAAAAAATATAATTCTTTTTCCTTGTGTTCATTTTTAAATAGGTGGCAACCATTCTCAAAAAACATCTGTTAGAAATTTTTCTTTTTCACTTCATTTGATACCTACAATGCACAAACTAATTTATTTTTTCAATCAAGAAATAATTTAAAAAGGTGACAACGCTTTTACTGTACATTATTTTAAAGTTGAGATACATCTTTTTTGATGTAATACTCACATTGCATTATATTCGCTACACTTTGTACATATGTATGTTCAATTTTATTGTATAAAATGTTTTGTACAGGTGGCAACTCTGCTCAAAATTTAAAATTCAAATGTAAACTTCTATAAACATTTTCATTTTGCCATTGACACTATTTAATTTAATGACTAAATTCTAAAAAATATAATTTTTTAAATTTTTTAAATATATATGGCAACTCTTCACAAAATAATATTGAATTTTAAGACTTTATAAATGTTTTTTTTTGCCACTAAAATTATTTTATATAATATCTTATTTCTACAAAACAATATAACTTTTTAATTTTAGGTGGCAACTCTTCACAAAAAAATTAAATTCAAGACTTCATAAATGTTTTTATTTTGCCACTGACCCTCTTTAGTTTATTGCCTTCAATACAAAATTTTACTTGTTAATTTTAGGTGGCAACTCTTCACGTAAAATAGTATGCAAATTTAAGGTTTTGTTAATATTCTCATTTTAGCCATCTAATTTGTTGCGTAATCTATACAAAAATATAATAAAAAAAAAAGTGGCAGCGCTTCCCAATGATATTTTGAATATTATATTTTTGTAGTTGTAATAGGTATGTTTTTTTTAATTTCTTTACAATTCTATTTAATTTTATTGAAAAAAAAATTTTGCTTCGTATAGCAACTCTCCACAAAAAATAACATCCAAATCTAAGTTTTCGTAAATTTTTTCAGTTTGCAGTTTACGTCTCGTATTTTTCAAGGATTTTCAGTCTTAAGAATTTGAAAAGGGTGCCAACACTCCCCAAATAATATAAGCTTAAAAGTTTGGTCTCTTTAGTTCAAATTTTTAAAAAGCTGGCGATTTTTGTGTAGCTGTAACACACGTTTCAAGTAATATATACATACATATATGTCTGATAATATCCGATTTTGTAGTTAAATTGCCTCTAGTGCCATCTATCGGTCTTATATTTTTATAACTTTCTACGGAACAGTAGCAATAAGTCAAGGACCGTTATTGTCCTTTTATTTGTCTTTAATTGCTTTCCAATTTTTTATATTCAGCAATATTTCATGGAGGTTCCCATGTTCCATTTATTCCATTTCATTAAATTTTTCCTCCTCCTTTCAAGTTTGATCATAAATATATACTTGACCACCCATAATTTACTCATCCATTTATAAATATTTCCTAGCACCATTCGTGGCATGAGAAACGGTGCATGCACAACCATATAGTATTTTATATTCATTGGAAAGTTATTGTTTAATTTCAGTGCGCATTTGGCCAAACCACCAGACATGAATTTATGAATATGCTGCTTACCCCCCTACTTGAATGCCACAAATTGATTTTCTAACGCTGCTCATAATACAAATTTAGCTTCCAACGTCATTAGCTGTATTTCTCATGAATTGATGTTGTTTAGACCTCATAGCTACCCCTTTAGCTCCTTACCCCGCTACTTGTTGCTGGCGCATCGCTCAATGCATCGCTGCTTTTTCAATCACATTTAGGGAAAACACGTCCATAAAATCCGTTCGTTGCATAAACAGAACTGTGTGCTCTTTTACTTTTGCTTTGCTGCCAGCCACATTTTGTGTGCAGCATGCATTTTCCATAGCTGTTTCTTGGCATCGTAAATTTTCAAATTTTGAAATTATTAATTTCATATATTGAAAGAAAGCATGTGTGAGGTATAGACAGAGTATACAAATTCTTGTGTATTATATAGCAGTAATTATGTGTATTTATGGGTATATTCTGAAAATGAGAGTATTTTTGTATGGCTCCATACTTCGGTTGCTTTTTTGTTTAAATTAACTGCACGTTTCACACATTCAATGGTAAATATGAAGGAAACATTTGAGAATGTTTATAAGATATAAATTTTAAATGATTGCGTTTAGTCTGTGTTCAGACGCGGTAACTTTTGTGTCTCAAAATCAAAAATTACAGCGAGTTATTCGTGCTTTTGACAATAGTTATGGTGTTTTGTTATTGCTGTTCTAGTGTCGGAACATTCTTCAAATAATTTTGTCAAAAAATCCAGATCTGCACCAAGCACCTTGACCTTTTTTCTCTTTAAAACTAGTCAAGCTTAAGGTTGTAGTAGTGGCTCTGATGCCTTGCTCTCAGACTAGACAAGCTGAAAGTTTTTGTTGGGCCTGTTTGGTGACACTTTGCTTTTTAGAAGGCTGGTAGATATTTACTTATAAAGTGGATTTGATTACTGGACTGTGACAAGCCATAAAGCAAATGAACTTGGATGCTAATGGCGTTTAAGTTCATAGCTTTTTCTGCTGTTCTCTACCTCTTTAGATCTTACTGTCGTCACAGCGCTGTTTTGAAGGTGGTTTTGTTCACAATTTTCTTCTACATAGTTTAAGAATTGTTTTAGTTCCGATTCTTTATCGAAAATTATTTTTTGCACATGATATATTTTCACTAATTCGCATTCTTCATAATTATTTATACTTAACTAGGCATACCTACCAAAATAAAAATTATTTAATATAAGTATTTTGAAATATAAAGTAACTTGATAATATTTAATTAAACCATAATATTTATGACGGAAAAATTAAGTTTAAATGTTGCTCCCTGTGAGCGCGTTATTTAGGGAAAGTACCCAAAACGAAGCAACAAAGCTACGCCGCCTAAACAGCGCCTCATTGTTTACTCAGTTGTTAGGGGTTTGCATATATACTATACTAATATATATACTAGCTATGTACCATATACTTATATTATTAGCAACAGCCGCTGCTGCTGCGGCTAACATTCCTTAGCCACACTGTTTATTATTCTTAATTTGTTGTGGCGCACACTCGAACACATCAACACCTGTACTTTGGCGTTTCCTGCCATTAACTTTTAATTTTCTCTGTTTACTATTTCTACACAATATTTGCTGTGTGATATTTAACAGCAATTTTGAAGTTTTTCGGCATTTTCCAACATGTAAAGGCACATTGTATGCCCTGTGAGACGAGATTCTTGCGCTCACACGCCTAAAATCAATAAACAAATTTTGAGAAATGTAAAAATTTCTTGTTTTTTGAAAATATTCTGGAAATTTGTTTATGTTCTGACATTAGTAAATGTTTTTCACTGCACCTTGTTGTTATTTTGGCTTCGTTGCTTTCGCTTTCATGTAGTTTATGTCTGTGCTTGCACGCCCCAGGGCATCTGGTATTTACTCTGCTTTTATTTTTCGTTCGGAGTTTTGTTTAGTGCCTCAGCCAGGCATGCAGTGCAAATACAAAATTGCATGCTGGTAAGCTAATATTAGAAATAAAGCAAATATGAAGTAGAGGAACTTTAGGTTGCAGTAAATATTAGCGGCAGTTGTTTATTTAGCTTTGGTTAGCAGATACATGATTTCTTAGTTTTAAATGGAGTTGTACATAAATATGTGCTATTGATGAGGTCAAAAGTAAATTTGCAGGCATTTTGATTCTACAAACAATATTGAAAAATAATAATTGAAAAAAGTATATCTGTGTTTTTACTAATATGAAGCTTCTTGATACTATTTTTGGGTAAAAAGTGGTATAATAACTGAATAGAGCTGTTTATAAAATTATACAAAATTCATTAGAATTTAGAATTTTGCAAATTTCCAGTCATGTAACTACCGACGAAGGATAAACGGTATGATAAAAACCACTCATATCGAAGCAAAATTTGAGTTTTGGTTATAAAGTGGTTATATATTGGTTATACCTGACAACGGAAGCTGAAAATTTTATGCTACATCGTAAACAACAAAAAGTTAAATTTAAATTTTTTTAATGATAAGTTGTTGTTGTACCGAATCTAGAATGCAATTAAAGCAGTATTCATAAAAAAAATGATTTTTATCGAGCAGTTTGTATGGCAGCTATATAATATAGTGGTCCGATCTGAAAAATCTATTCGTATATTTATAATATTGCTTTAGATAATAATCCGTGCCAAATTGCGTGAAGATGTCTCGTCAAATAAAAAAGTTTTTCTTACAAAAACTTGTTTTTGTTCATTTAGTTTGTATGACAGCCATGTGTTATGGTGGTCCGGTGCAGAAAATTTCTTCGGATTATGTCACGATTCCTTAGGTAATACTTTATGTGAAATTCTGTGAAGATATCTCGTCAAATAAAAAAGTTTTCCATACAAGAACCTGGTTTCGGCCGTGCAGTTTGTATGACAGCTATAAGCTATAGTAGTCCCATAACGGCGGTTCCGACAAATAAGTAGCTTCTTGGGGTGAAAAGAATGTGTGCAAAATTTCAGTTAGCTATCTCCAAAACTGAGGGTCTAATTCGCGTATGCACCGACTGACGAACAAAAGAAAAAATAGATTTTGTATGCCCAAAGAGCTAAAAATTTAAATAATACTGAGGCGAGTTCACTACTTAACTTTCTTGACATTTAATTAATACTGAGACGAGTTTTTTATTTAACTTTTTTGGCATTTTAATCAAAATGGCGGATGTGCAGTGTCGCTGCCTACTGCCTACTACCACTGCAGCGCCTCGTAAACGGAAAATAACTTCAAGTTTGACTTTAGAACTATTTTTTCGGTATTTTTTAGCTTATAAAAAATATTGTATCGCATTTCCAGCATTCTTAGATAATTTTCGAAATATTTTTTTTTTTTGCTTTTCAATATTTTTTCTCCTAAAATTAAATTAATATGCACATATAATTTTAGTATCCAAAAAAGCACTAAACTGACATCAGCCAAATTTAATTATAATTCCATTTTTTATTAAAATAAAACTTCATAAAAATCAAATAATATTTTTTAAGTTTGAATAGCAAGTAATTTGCTGAAAAATTACGAATTAATCGCATATTCAATAACCCTAACAATGTTACGTATACGCACTGTCGACGCAAATACAAACACTGCAAACAAAAGCTACATCTCACTAAATTAGCATAGTTTAAAGGCAAACTCGCACAAAATTGTTGAAAAATATAGTAATTTTAAGTCATGTACCGTTTTATGGTTCAACAATTATAGTGGCGAAAACTATTTTTTCCAGCTTAATTGTTTTTACATGGCTACGTATACTAAAAATTATGTCAATTAGTCTACCAATTGTTTATTAACACGCTACAGTTACCAAGTAAAGCCTAAAATAAAAACTAAACTGCAGAAAAAGGAGTGGTAAAAATAGGTTACTTTATAAAAATAAAAGCGCCACTCAAAATGGCTGCAACATTAAAAAATAATGTTGCTCAAAATGACTGCTTAATAGATTTTTTACTACCGTAATAATAACAGGCGCGCTGTCGATAAAAGTATGTATTTACTTAGCTATGTCTATATGTAAAACAATGATATATGTATAACTGTATGTATATATATTATTTATATGTATATACATATTATTTTACATTCCTTCTTATTGCTATAATTAGCGTTAATGCGAAAGTAAGCATAAACATGAAATGATATATGTACATGCAAATAAAAAAAATACATACATACATATGAGAGTATCTATAGACATGGAAAAATTAGTTTTGCCACAAAATGTATGTTACTTCCATACGCGCAAAGCCACTCACTCACCTCTAAATATTGCTTCACTGCCTTTGAGCCAAACCACTTTGGAACGCAAACCAATATCTATACCTTGCAACAATCGCTGCCTAACCCAACCACTCTAATGTTGCCCCGCAATGCCGCTTAATGTTTGCATATCATGAAAAAGCGCTGCACTCCTTTCAATTTGAACACTCTGTGGGGAACTACGTCAATTGTGAATATGCATTGTTTGTTCGAATACACAAACACTCACACAGATGTACATATATACGCCTGTATAATCGTCAATTTAACGACAACATTAAGCTCAAGTGGGTATATTTGGGCGAATGTGTGCAGGCGAACGACTGAGATGCACGCAAATTCGGCATTTGTGACCTGACCAACCGGTTTGGCTCGTGATACCAAGTCTAATTGCAGCTTTGCGCACTCATAGAGGGTGTGTATGTGTGTGCACTGCATGCAAAGATACTTTTGTAGCTACAAGCTTAGTCTTGGTAGGGAGTTGTTTTTGTGGCATGGGCGACGCTTAATGCTTACATTGTTGCTCTCCAGTTTCTTGTTTCCACTGGTGTATGTTTTTTATGTTCAATTTTCAATGCAATTAAGGAAAAAATAAATAATAAATAGAATGGGTTAGAGTATAGGTTTCGAGAAATTAATTGCGAATGTCATAACATTTAGCAATCAATTAAATTGTTTATAAAAAGGAAGATTGAAAAGTGATAAAAAAAATTTTAAGAAAATTTCAACATTTCGCCTGAAGTATTTCAAAAATTGCTTTTGTAAAATTTTAGAAAAAAAATACGCAATTTTCGATCCTTGATCCCCAGTAGGTTATAATGTCAAATAATCGATTTATATAGAAGTTTTTATATCATGAAAAATCAGAATAACTGGACTACTTACTTCAGATACAGAAGATCCCGAAGGCAAACAATACATACATACCTAAAGATTGTTAAAAATTTGACGGAAACTTTTGGAACTGTAATTTTTCAAAAATGTTTCAAAAATCGTCTACACAAATATTAAGGCCATAGCATGTTGCCACCTTACACTAAAATATTAAAATATGTAAAATATTATTAAAGGTAACCGGTAATTCGGTTACTAGTGTTCATTCTTAAGTAAATTTTTACTGCGTCCACGAAAGTTAGGTCTAAAATTTCAGAATGAGGCCAAATTTATATTCGACCAGTAACTGTCACCTCGGTAACGTCCATATAAACAATTTTAGAAGTTCTTTCTGACGCTATAACAACAACAAATAATTTTTTACATCTAACAAACTCTTGAATCGAAATCAATTTGGTTTATAAAATTCTCATAAGAGTATTTTGCAAGAGTTTGAAAACTAGCAAGCTTTCTACATAATTACCTGTAATAAATCAGACCTTTGCAATCCATCAGACCATTAAATTTACAATAAGTTAGTAAAAAAATAAAGTTATATAATTAAATAGAATATTTAATCCACACTATTTGACATAACTCTCAAAAATAAGTGAAATTATCATTTAACTTTTTTTAACCGCTATATATCCGATATATACCAGTTATATTTCAAGTATGTACATTTGAAGTCCTATATTTCAATACATACATTCCCAAAATCTTTTCAACTTCATTTCTATTTCAACATACATACATACATATGTGTATACATATATACAAGTATGTAGCAGCCACACACCCACTCTCCAAACCTTCCCATTCAAACTCCACGCTGCGCAGCACAAATATTTTCCAATCAATTTTAAATTAAGCCGCCAAACGACAAATGTTGAAATTTTGCAATTGTGTACAAACTTCATAGCCGCCATTTGTGCCAGTACTGAGTTGCATTGTGTGTTGTTGCTTTATATGAGTTTGTATAGAATTTCATACGTCCATTCATTGTTGCCACGTTTTTTGCGTCTGTTGTCAATTCATATTTATTGTTGTTGCTTTTTAAATTGAATTTTTTTATCACTTTTAAACAGTTCGATTTGTGCTGCTATTGCCACGCCCTGCTTTCAACCCACCTTTGCTACTTTATTTTATTATGCTGCCCATCCTCCGCGATGCGCATTCGTTTTTATTATCCGCTTTCGCAAACGATTGACCACTTCGCCTGCTGGTCATAACTTTGTGGCCCCTAAACTTTGCTTACTAAAGACAGCTTTGTTGCGTTTCTAAATTGTTCTATTCTGTTTTTGGTTATTGTTGTTTATGTGTGTGCAGAAATTCGGATTATACCTAGCAAATAACAACAACAGCGAGTAAACAAAAATATTCAATAGAAAATGCACGTGGGCGGTCTAAATACTTGTGGGACCTTAATTGAATTTATAAAAATTATATTACTTGCGTAAACTGTTATAATACGGCAGTTTAGCAATTTGTTGCGTAGTGTTATATAATGAGAAAATGAAGGCAAATCAAATGTTTTCAAGTTTTCTGTGGATTTCTGGCACTCATTTATTTATTTTGTTATTATTTTTTTATTTTTGTTGTTTTTTGCTATTATTGCTCGGCCAGGGTCCGATCTCTTTAGCTGACTTTCGTCATACAAATAATTAGTTTCTATTGTATTTATGCTTAAAAGTTCGCAATATTATATTAAACTTTAATTCCCCACTGTCAGTTTAAGAAGTTATTAAAATTGTTATCTTGTCGAAGTACAAAATATATTCTCTTTGACTCGTATGTTTTTTTTTTTTTGCAAAACATGGTTTCTAGTGCAATTTATTGAAAATTCAACAGCATTTACTCCAGAAAAAGACTAGACTCCAACTAGTCCGTTTCTAACTAGTTGTGCATAAAAAAGAATAAACTTTTTTAAAATAGTATTATTAATTTTTTAAGCTGAAAAAATGTGGTTAGCGAACTTTTACTCATTTGCACATAATGCACTAGATTCTAACTAGTCCGTTGCAGGAGAGTTGTGCGTGAAATAAAATAAACTTGATTTAAAAAATATGATTAGTTGTTTATGCTGATGGAAATTCCGTTTGGCAAACTCATATGCACATAATGTACTAGACTCCAACTAGTCCGTTTCTAACTAGTTTTGCATAAAATAGAATAAACTTTAAAATAGTATTAATAATTTTTTATGCTGAAAACAATTTCGGTTGGCGAACTTCTACTCATATACACATAATGGACCAGTCGCCAACCAGTCCCTTGCAGACTAGTTGTGCATGAAATAGAGTAAACTTAATTTAAATAGTATTATTAATTTCTTATGCTGAAAAACACTTTTACTCATTTGTACATAATGTACTTATCGCCAACCAGTCCGTTGCAGGCTAGTTGTGCTTGAAATAAAATAAACTTTATTTAAACAGTTTTTTTTTTTATTTTTTTATGCTGAAAGTAAACGTTTTTTGTTTATAATTTTATTATTTAACATATACACTGCTGGCCACAAAAATAGATACGCTTTCATTTTTAGTAAACATTTAGAGTTTTGACTATTTGGTATTATTAGCTGGTTTAAATAAATTTATATATAAAAAAAAATCTACTGAAAATATTTAAAAGAAATTTATAATTTCCAAATAATTTGAAAATGTTCGATAAATCATATCAAAATTTCTAAATTTTTATACGAATTTTCTAGAAAATTTTTTATTCGAAATTTCTAGACAATTTTTCATTCGAAATTTTTAGAAAAATTTGTATACGAATTTTCTAAAAATTTTTTCATCGAAATTTCTAGCAAGAATTTAGCATGCAGTTCAATATTTCATTTATTCTAATGTAATAATCTGCAAAAATTTTTTAATATGCACAATGTAACACAATCACTTGTGGAACTCAACACTTCGAAAATTTTCCATTTCAATTTCAACAAATTCATTTATACAAAAATTTTCTAACGTCAAAGCAATTACCCCATCTGCAAAGTCGTAATGAGTAATTCAATAATTTGTATTTTGCCACCCGCATGCGTCTAAAATTGGACTCACATGCTGCAGTGAAAAAGTAATACGCACAGCAAAAAAAAAAAAAAAATAAATATTAAAATAAGAAATAAAATAATCAAAATTCAATCAACAGGGTGCCCAAAATAGCAAAAAAAAGTGCCGTCCCTGAAAATATCTTCGAACTGTACCCTCTTACTTACCTACTTAATTTATTATTAGATTCCATATCAAAAAGCACATTAGCTAATTTCGATAAGGATACTTGCTACGTGTTTCTGCATGTGCGTAGTTGGAGTTATATTTCATTCGTGTAGCAATTCTTCTGGCGATTACCCGCTTTTTTATGGCATTAGTCCACGTGGCATTCCAGCTGTCAGACAGCATACAATTCATTTCTTTATTCATTTAGTCATTCACTCACTACACAAAAAATGTTGAGCAGGCTGAGATGCTCTTAACGGGACATACAAATGTATGTATGTATATGCTTTCATATGAACATTGATACAAACTGTTTGTATTCGGTTAGTGGCATATCGCCATGTCATTTGATGGATGGCTTAATATGCTATTTTATTACATATTGGTTTCTGTTGTTGTTGTAATTTTTCTTTGTTGTTTTTGCAATTTTTTTCATTTAATGTTGTTATTTTTTTGTTATTGTTGTTTTTGTTACATTTTTATTGTTGTTGTTGCTTTTTATTGTTGTTGCTGTTACCTTTTTTTGTTATTGTTATATTGTCATCAATGCTGCTGCTGCCATTCTTTCATTATTGCATTTACTCACTTGATCTATAAGCTCTAGCTACTCAAACATGCACAGTGTGTGTGTGTATGGGGTCCGTAAGCATCACTATATGTGGTACATGTGTGCGTGTGCTTCTGGAGAAGCTCACTGCCTGCTTTAGCTCCTACGCACGTTCTCTTAATCACATGAACTTGTTTGGACAAGGAAAGCAGGTTCGTCTTGGCATGGTTGATAGCATACTGGACCTGGAAGTTTCTGAGCATTCACAAAAAAAATCTGTTTACCTACCGCTTGACACTCATACATACATAATAAATAGAAATTGAGTGTGTAAAAGGACCAAACTGAAATACTGCACTTGCCTTTAAACTGTAAATTTTTACTTTCGAAGTACGTAATATAAAATTTTTGAGAATTTAGTACGAGCATACTCCAAAAACTAACCTCTTATCCGTTCTGAAACACAAAATTCTTGTAATTGCATACTTTTAGGCGCATTTACTAAAAAATCAGATGATTCATGCACTTGCCGGCTAAAAATAGATTACAAAAAAGTAATTGATATATATTTATGAAAAATTTATTTTCGTCAGTAAAATAGCAAAGAGCCTTATCAAGCAGACACCTTTCAAGATTATGCTAAAAATATTTTCTGCAAATTTTCCACTCTTTAATTTCCTTCAGGCGCAAATTCGCAAATTTTTTCCTTAAATCAAAATTTAATTAGTTCTTATGAACGCTGTTCATTCGAATCCGCAGAGCACTCATTAATCATGTGGCATGCAAAAGCAAAAACGAAAAATAGCAATAACACGATAGCAACTCATTTCGCGAAAACGTAATTTTGTATTCCAATATACGCATAAGCGCAAAATGCCGGCTATAAACCACATTGCTGGAAAATAATTGCTAATTATCAAGCAACACTTGAAACAGAACGCATCAGCTGCTTTTAATCTAGTTCACATACACAGACATACAAACATGCATAAACGCATGTAAGCGTAATTTAAGCTCACACACATACATACAGTTTTTGTAGTTGTATTTGATTTTCGCCAAAAGTTTCCGATGTGTGCTTTCTCGGTTGCAACTCTTCGCGGGAAACCTTGAATGAAGCTCATGCGGAAGGCAAACTGGAAAGTGTATAATTAAAAATATGAGTTACTTAGAGTGAGAGTTTCAATAACATTTCGGCAAGTTCTGCGTACCAAATTATTAGTACATATGTATGTATGTGTATGTAAATTGTAGAATATAGTATGTATACGCGGCTGTTACTTAAGGAAATCGGCATTTTGTTTCTCTATGTTTTCAATTTAATTAAGGTTTGGAAATTTTATGGATTATAGGAAGAAGATAAGCGACTAAGCAATGAATAGTTTTGATTGAAATATGTCGCGTTGAGGATAGAGCGAAACGGTAGTGAAAAGCTGGAAATACTAGACGAAAATGGAAATTGAAAGAGGAAGCGGGAGATACACATGATAAGGAAAGTAAATATGGTAGGCAAAGTTTTGATATTAGCAGAGAAGGGGTTAGAAAGTGGTTAGAAAATATGTCAGAACGTCAGATACAGAGATGGAGTCAAAAGCAAGGAAGTAGAGATAGTTCATTATACAAAGCACTATATTATGGACAAATAATAAAAGAGGCACTGTGATGTTGTATAAACAGCCCCAAGATATTATTGTGTATTCTGACCCTCATTAAGCGTACACTTGTCCATGCTTTAATTCTAAAAATTCTAAAAAAAAGTTAATTTAGTTAATCCTCAGAAAATGTTTGATAGGCCCTTGTTGGCTCCTAGTACAATAGTTAATTCTATTGGACTAAGTATTACTAATTCATATTTTACAATTATCTATGCTTGGAAGGTATACATGATGATGGTAAGATGTTCAAGATTCTCGTGTCTAGCTAGAACTCGTACAACCCTTGAAAAGTGAGCATTAGCTGGGACCGAAGAGCTTCCTAGACCTACTCTGATTTTTCCTGCGCCAGGAGTACCTTGCAACTGCAAAGCTGCTGGTGTCGATCAGCGCTTGCTGATTTGATCTGAGGTCTAATAGTCCGGTAGTGATCCGTGGGAAGCCAAGGCTTTCATACTCGTTCTTTTTTCGCTGTTATTGAGGCCTTAAGGGATCAGCCTTCTAGCCAATGAAGTTCCTTTTTCCATTAATTAGTTATTGCGACTGAAATGCCTCTCCTAGTAAGCTCATCAGCCCTACAGATTCCTGCAAAACCACTGTATCCGAACCAGTCTAGTCATAAAATAACTCAATGCTAAATATAAGGTGTCTAAACATCACTAGTCACAGTCAGCGAACTCAAGGCTTATATCGCTGCTCTATTATCAGAGATGACAGTCACCAGCCTAACGCCTTTATGTCAGTCAGCTCTGCTTGGAAGACGCTGAAGATGTAAGAAACACTAAAATAGGAGTAGATCGAAAGTTTCCGACATTGAAATATCAATCTAAGCGAGAGTACATTTTTGATTCCCCGAAATTTTGTGATCTTGAGTCATTCAGCGCATAAGTAGGCCATATAAAACATACAATATCCGCGTTGCATACTTTTAGGCTATCTTATAATAGAAACAAAATTCATACTAGTACCGAACTAGTCATTTATTTGACTATTTTCTTTTAAGAATAATGGTTTGTGGATCATCCACAATATATTACTCATAAACTTATCATATTTATATATATGTATGTAGTATATAAGCAAGCATAAAGGGGGTGAAGAAAATTAGTTTTTTGTAGCATTCCAGCACCCCTAGTGATGCATTTGCTTTACTGCCACCGCTCCGAAACGCGCTCGAACTGCTAAGCCACCAAAAACTTAACTCATACTCTATAACACATACACACATTCGTATATAAATTTATATACATACATACACACATACATACATGCAAGCGGTACAACAAAAGCGCAATAACGAACTGATTGAGTTAATTGTAAAATTACCCAAGTAGCGCGAATGTTGCGCTCGAAGCAAAAACTTAATATAAGCCGTCGAAAGCGCCGCATGGAAGCACAAAGTTGGCGGAGCGAGCTGCAAAGCGGTCAGAGGGTGAAAAGATTGATATGGCAACATTAAATGCGCACATACACACACATGTATTTATGCGCAGCTGACGGCTGGATGGCTGGCTGGCAAGCAGAAGAAATTACGATTTGCGGGTCAGAGGATGCGAAGGGTCGGGTTGGGTATTCAAGGTCCGTAGCTGCTTCGACGAGCGGCGCACTTGTGGCTAATGAATATGAGATTAAAAAGTAGTAAGGCTGCCGCTAACACACGGAATCATGCCGCAGACGCAACTAATGTTCATGAACACACACATACACGCATACATTTATATTATGTGCTGCCAACAACAACAACAGTTGGCTCAAGTTAACCACATACGCACTACGTTGCCTTTTCGCCGAACTTGATGTGGCATCATTTGTGTTGAAACAGGAAATTAATTGTGGCGCTGCCATTGCGTGTAGCTCACTGCTAAATGTGTGTGTGTATGTGTGCCACATTTATAAGCTACCAACACATAGCATGTGGCATAAGCTTGAAACGCTATCAAATTGAATGCTGCTGGCAATTGAAATGCGAATGCGAAATTCAGCAACGGCAGAGAGAGGCAATGTAAACACATTTTGACAGCCACATCCAAAGCCTGCCAAACCCCATTCAAATATGTTGACATTACGTGTGTGTGGCATGTTACACTGTTCCATGTTATAAGATCTCTCAACTAAGCTGACAATTAATGATGGTTCTCGCAGACCCTTGTAGGCAGGCATTGATATATGAGCGCTACAATCTAGTTTTTAATGCATTTTCGCATTGACCTCAACCTGTCGCCCCCCCAAAAAAAAAATGCTGCCTCCACCAAATGCCACATAACCTCACTTATGTAAGCATTCATCTATTCAAATCTTTTGCCTCTGCTGTTTTGGTTGGTAGTATACTGGTTTATAAAGGGTGGGTAGAAGATGAGAAGAAAGTTAGAGAACTCAGATGTTGTTGAATAGGTTATTTCATTATATCGGGAATATAGCCGATATTTGTACATGAAATTGACAAATCGGTATATCTATAATCATGGTATTGTGGTGTGTTAAGTTTACAATACAGTTTTTAAGATCCAGAAGTCAACGTCAAAGACCCGAAAAAATGTAAGTGATCAGCGTGACAAGCTGAGTCAAACCATGTCGGTCTGTCTTTCGATCTATAGAAAATAATGAATACGCTGCTCATTTGTCGGAACTACCGATATCGGACCGTTATAGCCTATAGCTGCCATACAAAATCCGATCAAAATCGAGTTCTTATATGGAAACCTTGTTTATTTGACAAGATATCTTCACAAAATTTGGCATGTGTTATTGTCCAATGCAGGGCTACTATCTCCGAAGAAATCTGTCTATGCTATACAAACTAACCGATCAAAATCAAGTCCTTGTATGGAAAACTCTTTTATTTGACGGGATATTTTCACGTTATTTGGGATCGAATATTGTTTATGGAAATGCCACAACCTCCGAAGAAGTTGTTTAGATCGGACTACTATATCATATAGCTGCCATACAAACTAACCGCTCCAAATCAGATAACTGCACGAAATTTACTTTTCCACCTTTATTATTCCTCGAAGTGTAGTCAGACGCAAGTTTCATAACCACTAAAAATCCAAAGCGGACTATCATTACTATTTAAACACCCTTTATTATATATGTACATACATCTGAAGCTAAGACCCTGCTGCTCTTTTAAAAAGGCTTAAACAATGTGGGGCTATTCTTGTTATACATATGTAATAAAACTCCTCTTCTAAAGTGTGCCTCTGTGTTGGCATCCAAAGGCCAAAGTCACTTACATAAATCGTCTTTAGTGGTCTAAGGAAAGCGTCGTTTTTGTTTCTCTCATTTGCGCGCATTCTCTCATACGCTTCGCGTAGCACACACGCTTTGAAGTGTGTTCTTGTGTTAATGTTATTGACCCGTAGTCGTATTAACTGGCTTAACCATAGCTTTTCTTCTACCATTGTTGGCGCTGTTACTGCTCCTTCATACTCAGCGCGATTGTTTTGTTTCCCGAAACTTGTTTCATGGTTCAAAGTGTGTGCGCTTCGTGTGCGCATATGTTTATTCGTTTGCCTTGCTTTCATCCGCTTTCTTTGTTTAACTACTTTTCGCGTAGTACTAGCTGTATTGGCCGGTGTTGACTTGGCATGTATCAACATTTAGTGAGCTTAACTTGTAGAACTTGTATTGCAGCTGTGTAACCGCTCGCTTATTGTTTCATCACAACGGCAGCATCTTCAGCTGGTGGAGCTCTAGAAACAGCAGCAGCGGATTTTTTTTTTTGCAATTTATTTATCGGAATTAGAAAAGCTGTTTGTCCTATATTAATTTTCTTCTTAGCTTTAATATTTATAATATGCTCAATATTTTTTTTGTATGACTTTTCATTATGAGCCTGGGTTTAGTCAGTTCGATCCTTATATAGCTTTGAAAAAAACGTATCGAATAATCATTACTTCGGATTCTTTGGCAGAAAATATAACATGCAAAATAGAATTCAAAGTATGACCGAAAGTTTTACTATTTCCGATCTTAGGATTATCGTGATCTTCACTTGATCAAATCTTCCTATGATATCGATTTTAGAAAACTAGCTAAAGCACGGTGTTTTAATTTAATCATCGCAACTATCCGGAGTTAGCTTGACGGTTTCGGTACTTTTTAATAACATTCTTGGCTATCATCAGCAAAGTTATAAAGAGGAACGGTGCTGAAAATTTACTATTGTAATATTTGAAAAATTTCCATCAAATTTCTGTAAGAAACTCTCCGTCGAGTTTTGAGCTAACGGACCACTGTAATGTTTTTCAGGCGGTAGTAGCTCCTACACTTTAAGGAAGCAGTAGATGTACCTGTACAGCTCCGAAGATCAACCTCTTTCAGGGAGATGAGCTTTACACTACGACTGCTGAACGGCAATACTATCGTGCTCGATCTTGAGCTCGCTAACTCGTTAACTGTGCGCTCGAAGTTAGTCAAAAAGAGTCTAAAGCTGGTTTGGATGCCTGATTTGTTGTTCTAGCGGCCAAGTTGACAGTACTTTGGTTGGATAAGGGTCCGAGTCCGTTCCGGTTATAGGAGGTATGAATGGGGATGCCTTGGTATAGTGGTATCGCTATAAACCGTAGAACTGATGAGTTAGAAAGAGCCTTCTGTGCTCATATTGCTTTGGGAATGAGTTGAATCTCCATGTTGTCTTTTAACGTTGGACCTATAAATCTTTAGCAGGCGTTGATCGACTACTGTACGACAGGAGAGTTACTGAGCTATTTGGCCTTAAAAAAGTTGGCAATCGTAGGAGTTCTTAGTTAACGTTGTCCAATAGGCATTCATGCGATTAGGTTAAACATCTTATAAAACCAAAGTTGTCAAAAGTTGCTGGAAGAAGGTGACACAATCAGGCACTTTTTCACTCAGTGTCCAGCTTTTATATGACCGAGGTAAAAACATCTCCGCAGACATACTTTCGAGGTACCAGGAAATATGGCTGAAGCTGATATTCTTGTTCGACGCCAGTGGTTTTTTTTCGCAAGGTGGCGCCAATTGGAGATTCCAAGCGCAGCCAGGTCCTTCTCCACCTGATCTTTAAAACGGAGTGGAGGTCTTCCTCTTCCTCTGCTTACATTGACGGGTACTGCGTCAAAAACTTTCAGAGCTAGAGTTTGGTTTTTGTTCGTCGAGACTTTACTTTTCAATTCCCCATTCAGTCCGAAGTAGCACCTGTTGGCAAGACTTATTCTGCAGTGCATAAACTAATATTAGCTGCCTCAACAAATGTGTTATAGTCTCAAAGCGCTTTGCCGATTTATGAGCGTCTTTATGTTCAATTGGAATTTTGATTTTGAGCTACCACAATAGGCCGGCATTTTAAGCTATCCAAGTGAGATCGCATTTTCAACAGAGTAAAGTTGAATCTCAGTTCGTCGTTCTTCGATTACCACATGTTTTAACATTTCTTTGATATTTTTGCTCTTGAATTGGTCAAGACTTACGCCAAATATGAAAAAGGTGTCTCTAGAGAGTAGTTTTGATCAGTTTTCCTTAAGGGTAAAAATATTGACTATGTCATGAGTGGTGTACCATTAGAAGGTGTGAATAAATTTTTCCTATTTCTACTATGAATTTAATATTTTACGGTTGTATTACTTGCCTAGCGCCCTACCAACCGATTGGCTGTATCAGTAACTACACTTTGTTCACCAAACCCCCTAGTTTTTTCATATATCGTATAAAGAGTTGATAAACTTTATTTACCGCTTCATTATCTCCGCCTATCTAATATTTCAACCTGTCGACAATCACTCTTCAACTAATCCGATCAACCCTGAACTCATTTCTTGCACATTTTTTGTTTCAACTAACATTTCAAATAGAACTTTCTCCCATATTCATTAATCTTGGCAACATTTTGCTTTAAATTGGAAAGTGAGTGAGCAAAAAGCAGATAATGATTATAAAAATAATTAAATAAAATCGCAGCACACCGCAACTCATTATAAATGGTTGCGCAGAAGAAATGCAACTATGTAAAGGAACTGCTGCAGGCCAGCATTTTTGCAATTAGTTCTCGAGCGTGCAACTTTCCCTTCAACGGCGCCCCTAGTTGCCTTTCACCACGCTAACCACCTGATAGTGTTTTATGCAGGCATTCACGCGTGCACGCACACACACACACGCATACTAACACACAGTGAGTACGCATAAAAGGAAGCTGCATTTTTCTTTGCGTTGCACTATCGCCAACGGCAACAAGTAGTACCGTTAAACGCGACGACAATCATGTAATATTCGCATTACTTCTTCGCCTGCTTAGCAATCCACTTAGTAGTTGGTTTGTTGCGCCACAGTCTCGAGTTGTTGCAAATCGCGCACTTTGTTGCTATTTTTCTGCTTTGTTTCTTGCGCTTGGCATTTTTATATTCTCAACGCTCACTATGCTCCAATTTCAAATCGACGGTGCAATATATAATATATATATGTATATATATGTGTGTGTGTGTTGCATACTTGCTTAGTTCTTGCTTGCTACCACTCCTTCACCTCATTTTTATGCCAGCACTTTGCTTTCTGGCTTTCGAGTGCTCGCGACTTTATTAGTGTCATTAAGAAATATACGCCAGCCAGTCGCTCTCGCCGATAAAGGCAGCAGCAACAATGCTTAGGCCAACTAAACGTAAACTATTGCTGCCACTAAAAACCTACTTGTACGTGTGCGTATGTATGTGTTTTTGTGTGTATATAACTGCATGAGAGTGTATGTGTGGCAGCACCTTTATTCTCCCGGGCTCAGGCTTGGGCACTTGTTGCCTTTTGTGCACCTCCTGTTGCAAATAAACTGTCGCGCTTTTCTGCCTTTTTGCCTGCTGAGTTCCCCTGCTGCTGTGCGTGGCAAAGGCAACAGCAAAAGCAAAGTCGACACCTTGTTGACAGTTGCTTTCGGGCACTCAGCATGCGAATGAGACATTTTAATTACTACGCTGTGGCAGCAAATATCACAGACCGTTTCGCTTGTTGCAAGTGCTTTAGTAGTAATGCGGACGCAGTGGTAGGAAGAGAGTTGTCGGGGATATTGAGTATAAAAAGGAAAACTGTTGAAAAAATAGAATGGTTCGAAGGTGGTCAAAATCATATTATATTTGTTGCTACTACTGAGAGTTCTGTCTTCTTCTTCTTTTTTGCTGGCGTAGAAACCGCTTACCCTGTTATAGCCGTCGTCCGAGTTGATTAGTGTTCATTGGGGGCGTTTTTTACGTGACGGGTCCCAAAACCAGCGCACAACCCTCAGTAGGGATGATTCGCCTTCTCACTTTGGCTTCAAACGGATGTTCTTTGGCTATCCAAAGGATACTTGGTCTAAGACTGGAAGTCGTGTGCTGCTTGATCCATTTGTAAAAAGAATCACTCCTAAGAGAATGACGATCAGAGAATTTTCTCCTCATGCGTGAACTTCTACACAGGACTCTATCCTGCATGAGTTCCGTCTTATCTAACAAAAATACCTCTAAAACTCAAGTTCTTGAGAGACAGATCATCTGGGTAACTTTATGTGTAACTAAAGCTGGAGTCTCTTCCCGACTAATAAGCGTATTATTTTCATTCTGAGGAATATTGTACAACTATCATCGACTTTTCTTGATTGTTTTACTATCGCAAGTAAGATCCTGATCTCTCTAACGGAGTGAAGATCTTCCTCTACTTTTGCTTCTCCCGGTGGGTACTACGTCGAAAACTTTCAGAGCTGAAGTATTTTCATCCATTCGAACGACATGACCTGGCCAGCGAAGCCGCATTCTCTTTATTTGCTGAACTATGTCAAAGTCGTCGTATAACTCGTATAGCTCAACGTTCCATCTAATGCGATATTCGCTGCTGCCAAAAAACAAAGGACCATAAATCTTCCGCAGAACCTTTCTCTCCAAACTCGTAACGCCGACTCAACAGATGTTGCCAAAGTGCATGCCTCTGCACTATATAGTAGGACGCGAATATATACTACAAGTTCCTCCTTCTCTATGTTTCATTTATGTCTTTAAACTGGAGAAATAACAGAAAAAACATTCGAGTCTGTGTTTCGTATTTTTTTCTTTGCATTGACATACATATGTATATTACTAATTTTCCCTTTTCTTGCTGGTTCTTTAATTTCACTTGGTTATCTCCCACTCATTAATCCCTTCGTTACTTCTTTAATGTCCAATTAAGGCTACCACTGCTTAGCAATTCAAACGGTATATTTCTGTTTATTAACAGAGATTTTACTGCTTCTCGGTATTAATTAAGTTTTCTCCCGAAAGCAGTTCGTGCATAATCACTGCTTTCATTGACGCTGCTGCGTGTCTTTTCATAAAATTTTCGCCTAATCATCTGCGACGAGTCCTTACAATCCTGCAACCGGCGACATACATTAATCAACCGTATGTGTTTACGTGTTGTTGCAACTTGCAACCGAGAAGCTCAAGCAATGCTATAATTTGTCTTGTGTCTGAAGCGAGACAATCACAACGCTCGGATGCCGACATATTTTCCTTCGACGCTTAGTAAAAAATTCAATTACAACTTTTTGATTATCAACCTCTAATATGTATTACGCCCATATCTAAATATATAAATATTTGTATGCATGTTTATTAATATTTTGGACAATAATTTTTCTTCTGTTTGCAGATTTTCCCCGCGTCGATGTTGGTCCGGAAAATCCACTTCGTGTGGAACGTGATCGTACTGCCAAATTGGAGTGTAATGTCGATGCTAAGCCCAAAGTGCCTAATGTGCGTTGGACACGCGATGGCCGCTTCATTAGTTCCTCCCTAGTGCATAGCATACAGCGTGTTAGCACGCAAGATGCTGGCAAATATACATGCTCAGCAGATAATGGACTCGGCAAATCGGGTGAGAGTGTACTCATATTGGACATCTTATATCCGCCAACCGTCGTTATTGAGTCGAAAACGCGTGAGGCCGAGGAAGGCGAGACAGTTAATATCCGCTGCAATGTAACCTCAAATCCGCCGCCAATTACCATTGAATGGTTAAAGGAGGGCTCACCCGAATTCCGTTACTCCGGCGAAGTGCTCACACTGTCGTCGGTACGTGCCGAACATGCCGGCAGTTATATTTGTCGTGCTGTGAATATAATGGAGTCATACGGACAAGAACGTAGTGAGCGTGTTGGCAACTCAACCGTAGCGCTGTTGGTGCGACATCGTCCCGGTCAGGCATTCATAACACCGAACAAACCGATTGTGCATGTGGGTAATGGCGTTACGTTAACCTGTTCTGCAAATCCACCCGGTTGGCCGGTGCCACAGTATCGTTGGTTCCGCGACATGGACGGCGAGTACTCGAGCACACAGAAAGTGCTGGCACAGGGACCACAATATTCGATACCGAAAGCACATCTCGGTAACGAAGGTAAATACCATTGTCATGCCGTCAACGAATTGGGTAATGGTCAAATAGCTACTATAGTGCTTGAGATACATCAGCCACCACAATTCCTGGCCAAACTACAACAACATATGACGCGCCGTGTCGCCGATACCGATTATGCGGTCACTTGCAGCGCTAAGGGTAAGCCTGCGCCCAGCATACGCTGGTTGAAGGACGGTGTCGAAATACTGCCCGAACTCAATTTATACGAAGTTAAGACGAACCCCGATCAGGGTCCCAACGCCATGGTGACGGTGCAAAGCATGCTGAAGTTCCGCGGCAAGGCACGTCCGAACGGCAATCAGCTGGTGCCCGGCGATCGTGGCCTGTACACTTGTCTCTACGAGAACGAAGTGAACTCGGCTAATTCGAGCATGCAGTTGCGCATCGAGCATGAACCGATTGTCTTGCATCAATACAATAAAGTCGCCTTCGATATACGTGAGACGGCTGAGGTCGTATGCAAAGTGCAAGCTTATCCCAAACCCGAATTTCAATGGCAATTCGGCAACAATCCTTCGCCGCTGACAATGTCCTCTGATGGACATTATGAAATTAGCACGACCACAGATAACAATGATATCTACACTTCGGTGCTGCGCATCAACTCGCTCACACATGCCGATTATGGTGAATACACTTGTCGTGTTGTGAATGCCTTGGATACAATACGTGCACCAATACGTCTGCAACAGAAGGGCCCGCCAGAGAAACCGACCAACACACGTGCCGTTGATGTGGGTCCCAATTATGTAACGCTCAGCTGGGATCCCGGCTTCGATGGTGGTCTAAGCAATACGAAATTCTTTGTTAGCTATCGGCGTGTACCAATGCCACGCGAAGAACAACTGATACCCGACTGTGCCACCATAGCCACCAGCAACACCGATTGGCTGGAATTCGATTGCCAACACGATAATCCCTGCAAGGTTACCTCACTGGATCAACATCAAAGCTATGCCTTCAAGGTGAACGCACTCAACACGAAAGGCAACTCACCGTATTCCAATGAGATTATGACGACCACAAAGGTTAGCAAAATCCCACCGCCACTACATGTCACCTACGATCCGAATACACACACTTTGGGCATAAATGTGGGCGCCACCTGTCTATCGTTGGTGGCCATAGTGGAGTCCATGGTCAATATGGATACACCGATGGCGCAGTGGGAAGTTGTCGACACTGTGAATTTACAACTCTCCGGCAACGGGCCGACATTTAAGGAGACCGTGATTGATCGCCATATACCGGCATATCGCAGCGGCGGTGGACGTTCGTTGGGTCACAATCACATTGGCGGCCATGATGATGGTGTTGGTGGCGGCGACGAAGATGACGATGAGGGTGTCGACATGAACACGCTGGCGCTGGCCGATGATAATAAACCGACGGTGCGTGTGAAACTATGCCTGCGTTCAAATCAGGAGCACTGCGGCAAGCACACAAATGCGGAGAGTAAGTAGAGCAATTGCACATACATACATATATTTTATTGATTGTAGGTTGAATTTAAAGCATTTGTTTAGTTGTAAGTGTGTGTGGTAATGCTTTTGTGGTATTTAAGTGGCAACACCTGTAATTAACAGCTTTACAGACGCCTCTGTCACATTCCTCAGCTTTCGTACATGCGTCATGCCACTTGTTAACTGTTAAACAGTTCTTTGGCATCTTGAAATTTTCAATTAAAAATCGTGCGCCTTCGAACTTCTGTTCAGCACTGTGTCGGTTTGACCATTTGTTGGTCCCCACGCGCTTTGACTGACAGCTCATTGCTGACGTCCTTCAAATGCCTCCGATTAACAGCACATCAATCTACTTTATCGCCCACACACAGCCTTATATAAGCCTTGTATAGGGGTGTGTGGCTTGCAAGCGTGTAGGAAATGCTTTGTTAATACAACTGTACCAACACGTAGCTGTTTCCTGCCCCCCATGTCTTGTGTTGGTTTCCTGACAGCATTCCATTTGCTGCCGCCAAACATTGAAGTGCCGTTATAATCGCACAAACACCAAGGCTTATGGACATTTGAGTGGCTGCCTTCAACTCGGTGATACGTACGTTTCATTTGCAGAAATACGCAGCCCCTACCACGCCAGCCGCCTACTTGTAGGCGACCCCACACACACTCGGTCATTTTCGTAGTTCTCGCTTTTATTTATTTTATTTTATTGTATACAACATCTCTTTCTGTTATTTCTTTTTGCAGTTGGCCGCACATACATTGCGGAGGCTTCCGCCCTGGCCACACCCACGCTGATCGCCATAATCGTCTCGTGCATTGTATTCGCATTATTTGTCGGTTTATTGTTGATGTTCTGTCGCTGCAAACGCAATCAATCGAAAAAGAGCGCCGCCGCCAAGGATTACGAAATGGACTCGGTGCGACCATCAATTGTTGCCGCCCAACAAAGTCAGCCACCGCCACCATATTACCCGGCAAGTGGACTCGATAACAAAGCACTCGAGCATTCGATGGATCTCGCCTTGGGCATGGAGGACCAAAAGAGTGCACTTTACGCAACACAAAATGGCTATAGCTATCATCCGGGTAGCGGTGTCGGTGTTGGTGTTGGTGTCGGTGGCGGCGTTGTTGGCGGTGGTGTCGGCATGCAAGGCCTAACGGGACACACGTTGCCGGGAAATGAATGTAAGTAATAGTGGTGTAAGCGTTGCATTTTGTACGATTTGCTATTGTTTTTATGTCAATATGCGGTGCCCTTTTGTTGTTGTTGTTGTGGCTGTCGTTGTTGTTTATGTTTCATTACATACTCGTACGCTTACGAGTATTCACAATTCACAAGTACCCGCACTTGCTGTTATTGTTCGCGCTGCAACGCCATCAATGCCACACAAACTGCCGTCGCTATGTGCTTTCAAGGCTCACACAGCAGTGTTGTTGGTAATGGTTGTGTGCGTGTGTGTGTGTCTAAAATCGTACCATAGTTGGCAATAACAGTTTTGAGTACTTGTAAGCGAATGCAATTTTTTGCGGTTTGTGGTCAAGATTAAATCGCAACGTAGCCAGAGTTGCGGAAAGTTCGAAACGAGAAAACAATACCGATTTCGCAAGTTGTTTCGCTGTGAGGTTTTCGAAGCAGAAATTTATATTTACGCACTGGAAAAATTGCGTGCAATTTGTACTTGTATGGGTGATATGAAGCCAGGCACTTTAGTTCCATATTCTTCTTTGTAACGAGTGGCGCGATGAGCTCACAGTTGGTAATGAGCGAAATAATGTTTCGAACTGAAGTTAGTATTCTCTGTTTCTCGCGGATGTATGTATTGCTGAACGTTCGATTGAGTAAATATTTTTTTTTTTGCACCAAGTTTCCCATGTGTGGAGGAAGAGAAACGTCAAAAGGTTTGCTTTTTTAATGTGGTCTGTGAAAGCAGCTAGCTTTTTTAGGGATTTAGGTCCTAGATATGGAGATGGAATTTATACGATTTAGTTGGTAAGGTGGGCAAAAATTAAGATTTTAAGACAAATTTCTCGCGAAAACCATTCGTCGCAATAGCTTGTTTCTAGTTTGGTATGTCTGTGACTGTGCTAAATGTCTTTAGTGTTTAATATACGCTTGTCCTTCTGAACTGCATCACGTGCATTCGGCGATTTTTACGATGAGTGAAATTATTGATCAAAGAAATTTCATTAAATTTTGTGTGCGCCTCATCAGCCTTCGGTGATAATTGTTTGTCACGAGCAAGTGTTTTTCATTGGCACCAATTATTCAAACAGAGTCGAGAACGCACTGACAACGAATCGCGTCCAGGACGGTCATCAACATCAACTGATAATCAACACATCAATAAAGTAAATGAATCGGTGCTTAAAAATCGACGATTAACAGTCAGAGACCTTACTGGCGTAATTTGAATATCGGAGGGATCAGTGAAAACAATTTTGACAGATCGTTCAAGCTTAAGCAAAGTGAAAGCACGATTGGTTCCAAAGTCACTAAATTTTTCGAAAAACAGGGTCTCTTTACGTCTATGAAACAACGCGTTCTGACTACCAGGTTGTCATAAAACGTATTTCTACTGACGATGAGTCTTAGATCTATGCTCACGACCTGGAAAGAGACGATCAATTTATCGAATTTCGCGGCAAAGGTGAGCGGAAGCCGAAAAAATCACCAAAACAAGTGAAAAATCAACATTAAGTTGACAGTTTTCTTCGATTATCAAGTTGTGGCGCACCCCTAATATTTACCGAAGGGCCAAACTGTCAACAAGGAATACAATTAGATTGTTCGTAAGAAGAGGCCGGAATTATGAACCGAGAAGTCTTGGATTTTGTCAGTTTTTCTCCAACAATCGTATTCGCCTGATTTAGCTCCTTTTGACTTCTAGCTATTCTTCAACAAACTCAAACGATCGCTCCGAGGAAACTGTTTTGAGTCTATTGAAGACACTAAACGGGAATCGGGGTACAAGTGTATATGGGCCAACATATGTAGATGTTGAAGAATAAATTAAGAATTTGAAAATAATGAAAAAATTCTTACTATTTTTTGCTCGTAGTAGTGTGCTAAGAAAGCTCGTTCCGGCGCAAATGCGAATATAGTCTCGATTATGTCGATTTTGATAAACTTACGTTAGCATTTGCATACTGTTGATGGCTGCCTATATAGTTTCATCAAACTGAAGGCCCGATTAGGCAGCTAGTATCCATATATTTAGAGTCCGAAATTGGAATTGTCACGAAATAAAGTCTATTTTGTATTTAGGTTGAAAATGAATGCCCAAAAAAAGATTTTCACACAATTTCTATGCCAACCGTAGCTACTTTCGTTACAAGACGAACGTAGAAACAAATATGGCTGTTCTGATGACGTCACTTTAGCGCATGTCTCATGAAAATGACACTTATATCGGTTTATCAAACCAAAATAACAGATTAGGTAAGTATTGTAGTTAGGTTAGATGGCTGATCAAAGATCGCACGTGGACTGATAAACGTAGTACTTTGTGAAGGTAACTAGTATTCCCATAAGATATTTCAGAAGTAGTTAAAATTATCGACGCTACAGTCTGTAAAAAATATTTTTTAAGATATTTGGGTTAAAAATTACTCAAAAAAGTTCTCGACTATATATTATGGTATATGCAAACCATAGCTAGTTTCGTATGAAGTACACAGGCATGTTTGTTTTGATGGCGTCAGGTTAGCGTGTGTCTGATGTAGATAATACCTTAAAAATTTCGATTCTTTTACTTCTAATAAAGCTATCTGCCTTAATAAAGGAATTCGTTCATTTAAACATATTCCAATGTTGAAAAATCCTCCTCATTACTAGTTGCTCGAATTTTTCAAGTACATGTTCCAGTTGTTCCCATTCCAAGAATTGTCAACTCGAAAACACTTTTATTTCAACTCGAACCTTACGACTATATCACCTTCTTTTATTTAAAGCTATAAATATCATGCCATATGTCCCAGCCTAATCCCGCTCCACCTACAAGTATTTTATTTATTTCTTTTCCAAAACAACCTCTTCTTCAGCTATACTTTTCTCTACTTTATCTCCTGTGGCCTACGCCAAAATGCAGTTCCATAAATCTTAAAATTTTCTAAAGCAAGAAAAAGTCGATCTGGCAACTTTAACCACCGTTTTTTATGGTTTGGCTGCCATGACCTCCACCAAAAAACACACACACACACAGAAAAACGGTTGTTCAACACAATTTTCGGCGATTTTTCATTTGTTTGCTGACACGCTGGTGGAAAGTGGCACAAAAGTGTGCACACTTGCGGAGCCAAAATGAAAAAGTAAAACACGGCATAACAACACTTTCCGCAACAGTACTATAACTACAGACATAGATGCAATAAAAAATGGTGAAATGGTAAAAAGCGAAACGCGCAACATCAGCACAAAAACAAATAAATAGGTCCTTAACGATGCGAATATAGAGTGTGCAAGGAAGCGAAAGCGCAACGTGTAGCATTGGAATGGTGAACACAACAAATCGATGAGGACACATCGATCAAGTGGTTGTGATGAACACCGGCGTATACTGTGCTGTGCAACAACGCAGCTACTGTGTCATTTGTGTGCGCCGCTGTGCCGTGTAGGTGGTGGGCTGTGCTGTTGGGGTGTTGTGGTCGGGAACTCTGGGTCAAAAGAGCGCTATCAAACGGCACCAAATTGTTATGCACGCATATATGCATACAAATAACGGTGTTTGTCACTTTGTATAGATTTCTGCCAAACATCAAACCCACACAAGCTATGGCTGGTGCCCAACATAGGCTTAGTGTTGGCATTAAAATAAGTCCGAGCTTTACTTTTTCACTTTTTTCACTTCTTTTTTGTGCGATTTATCAACAACACAACAACAAAAATAGTGAAAGTGAGCGCCTGAAATAGAGCGCTTGTCGCAGTGAGTAGCAAGTGCCGTTAAGGTGAAATGTAAATGTAAAAATGGTTAGCAACAAAATTAACGCATTACCGGAAACTGGGGAAACTGCCGGCTAACACACGCCATGACCGCAAGCATTACCATCCCCCCACCCCACCGCGCACGACACATTTAATGCTAATGTGTTTGTGTCCTTTGGTTTTGCTTACGGACAACTTAAATTTTCTACATGCTACACGCCTTTATGTGTTTGTGTGTGGCGTCACGCATACGGTGGCAAATGACTCTGTTTTTGGCGATTTGGCGAGGAGTGGCGAGTCAATGAGCCACAAACACGCCACGCCACAGCGGCCACATCGACTGCTGCGGTTTCGAGGAGCTGTTCATTGCGGTTACCATACACTGCCGCACACACACATATACACGTGCACGTAAACATACTCATTATTAATTGCCCTGCTGGCTTGTGTTCTGGTTTAGATCATGTACCGCTCCAACCTAATCTAACCTTTTTATTTGCGCTGTGGCGGCAATTTAGATAGCACATTAGCATTTTGCGATAATGTGATAGGTGCACACCGCCATTACCTAAAGGTGCGTATTAAGCATTTCGCCTAGCGTGGTTTGGAAATTGCCGCTAGGGAAGCGTATAATTGGGTATCGCCTATTTGAGCGTCTCATATTTCGATATGGAGTGCTTTAAAGTGGCAACGCTGAAATTTAAAAAAGTGGATTAGTTTTGTAGTTGTTGAGTATTTTTTTCGGAGGGGGAATCTTAAGAGATATCGTAATTTTTCCGGACGATATGCACGATTCGCATTGGCGACACCCTTAAGCAAAAAAAATACGAAAAGATTTTTTCCAATACCCAATATGTACGAGGAAATATAAGCCACTTTCAACTCGTCATTTCGCTATCTTTCGCCGTTGCTCTCTTCAAAGCAACAAAACAGTTAGGCTGTCAAATTCGTTACAAGAGATTATACGAATAATCTATTCAACTCGTATAACCGCTTTCTGCAATGCTACCGAGTTTTTTTTTACCGGCTTTATGCTAATTTTATCATTTTGAATGACTAAATTGATAAATTAATGTCAAAATGAAAAAAAAATATTTAATTTTTTGGTATTCAAACCTTCAAACTCGAAATCAGTTGATGTGTTCCATTAAAATGTAAGATCAATTCTACCATAAATTCGAAATTAAAAGGTCACTGAAAAGTAATTTGGCGATTGAGGAAGTATTTCTTCAACAAAGACAAAGTCTAAATAGAAGCATTATCACAAAAGTGCTGTCAAAGTGCTTGAACAGCTAGTTGAGTTTGTTCGATTTGACACTCTCCAGCGCTCGCGAAACGAAAAGTGCTATGTTGAAAATGGAAAGGCTCTCTCTTTTTTCTTTTTTGATGATCTTCATGTTTTCGCTATCGTACATAAAGCCGCTTAGTAGATTAAAAACATTACACATTTCATTTGTCTTAACTTTTTCTTCATTTGCAATATTTATTTAAAAAAAAAATAATGATAAAAATTAAATTTAATTAAAACTATTTTTTTTTTTAATTTTTTTCCTTAATTTTTTTTTATAAAAAATATGTAAACTTATTTAATTTAAAAAATTTTATTTAAAAGTTTAATTTATTTTTTGTAAATTTTTTTAATTAATATTCTCTACTTTTTCAATATTTATAATAAAAATTTAATTTTAATTTAATTTTTGTAATGAAATTTGTATTCTTTTAATTAATATTTTTTATATAAATTTTTACTTTTCTAAATCTTATTTATTTTTTAATGTTTAAATTTACAAATTAATTTTTTTATTTAATTTTTGTAAATTTTTTTCGTAATTTAATTGTTTTTTAATTCAAAATTTTACTTTTCTAAATTTTATTTTTTATTAAGTTGGTTTTTTTTTAATTTTTGTGAATTAAAAAAAAAATTAAATATTTTCTTATAATTTTTTAAATTTTTTTAAGTTATTTTTTAATTTAATTTAAAAATTTCAATTTTGTAATGTAATTTGTAATTTTTAATTAATATTTTTTATTTAAATTTTTACTTTTCTACATCTTATTTATTTTTTATTTTTTAATTTTTAAATTTAAAAATTAATTTTTTTAATTTAATTTTTGTAAATTTTTTTCGCAATTTAATTTTTTTTAATTTAAAATTTGGTTTTTCTAAATTTATTTTTTTTATTTAATTTTTTTTTTTAATTTTTGGGAATTTTTTTTTTATATTTTTTTTATAATTTTTTTTAATGATTTTTTTAAATTATTTTTTAATTTAAATTTTTACTTTTTTTCCATTAAACTCAATATGCCACCATTTAACGGCAAAAATTTTACTTAAATAGTGATTTAGCAGCCATATAAAAGCCAGTTTTCCCAAACCAAAAGATTTATTGAGTACCACTCCATGCCACCAGCATACCTATATAGTATTTTACGCCAAATATGAAGGACATTTCAATTGATTCGCAAAAATAGCGAATCCACTTCCCACTGCGCGCTACTTCGGGCCACAAAAGCTACAAACAAAAAACAAAAATGCGCTGTCATTTCTCCCTGTCGGCAATAAATGGCACTTGCTGCCGTTAGTGATAACATTGACTGAAATTTCAGCTACATTTATCACGCATTTATGGCGGCGTCCCAGTAAGCGCCACACTGCTGGCAGTCACCATACATACGTATATAAAAATGCCACATTTTCACAACAATAAAAGTGCAAGCAGCCATCCGACGGTTCAGTGAGCAGCAGCGTTGAGGATATCAGCGCGCGTTCATCGGCGCGTTGCGGCGCATTGTAACTGTGGTGCAACATTTTGTGCTGCACCAACATACTATCGGATGCGCGTCTCCCTGCAGACTGCAATGCTAATGTGCGCAGCTGTGTGCTGCAGATCATAATAAAAACGCTACGTTTTTGTTAACTTCTTACGCGCAGCTTCTGTGAAATTTATCAGACATGTTTCACTTTTTGCCTCTGCAGCAGCCTAAATGCAGTGAAGTCTGTGGCAGACAGTTATGAATGAAGCGCGCCAGTGGTGGCGCTTATGCAAGTCGATAGCTTTGAGCATATCGTGTGCGCTGATGCTTAGTTCGAACTGTCAAAGCGCGCGCCTTGCAATGAAATGAAACAAAAATATTTAGATTTGCCATGAAAAAATGCCGAATCAAAGCTGGCGTTGTGAGTTCAGCGCCAACGCTTTTCACCACGCAATGCAGTCGGTTGAGCGCGCTACGAAAAAACGGCGTAAATAACTAAACACAGAAAATACCACATGGTAAACACGCTTAAAAGCATTGACAAATGTGCTGAGCGCGCAAAAAATTTGAAAAAGAAAATCGAATATTTGCAAACGCCTAATGCTTTGTGTGCAGCCGCAACAACGTAAACCCAAAATATAGACCATAAGGTGACCGGTTTGCTTGTTTAAACTCTTTTTTTTTTTTTGTCCACGAAGTACAAAAAGGTGGGCGTTAGCGCTTTGTTGGCAACGCGTGCTGTCGCGCGCCTAACGCGTTCGCAATGTCCACTGCTTTATTATATACTAGAATAGCGCGGCGCTTATGTGCGCCTAACCTAGTTTTGCGCGCGCGTCAGCTTCGGCTATTGCCGCGCAAAGCCGTTACTTGCACCGGTTAATTTAGACAAAAAAATATGTAAAAATGCATATACATATATGTATTCAAATTATATATGTACATGTTTGCCGCGATATGCCGCGCGCATACATATGAAATATTCGCTGCGCTCGCGTTTCGCCACCGAAGTTGTTCCTGCTACTTTTAGCTATGCATTTTGCGTGCGGAATAAATCCGGCACATAAATGTTGCATAGCAAAGCCGCGCGACATGGCAACTCTGCAGCGCGCAACCCGTGTACTCTGGAGTTGTTTTTTTCTGAAGCGGCAACGAGCATCTAGAAACGCTGTTACTTCAGCAACGAAAAAATTTGCAATTTTTTGCCTTGCAGCTGTTGCTTAACTGCACTATATTTGTCCATTTTTTTATTATTTTCCATTTTTTCATTTATTTTTTATTTTTTCCTCCGTTTACGCTGCATAGCCATTTTAAGGTATGGCGGCGTTCCACTAAATACCAACTGCATTGCAATCAGCTGAGGTTGTTAGCTTTTCGGTTTTTGTGGGTGGTTAAAATCCGCTTAATATGCGGTCGCGCTCCTACACGCCAATGCAACGGCGCCGGCTTTGTTCGAATGCTGTGCAAACTGTTGTGTTTGTTATTTCGCCATTATTATTATTATGACCGTTATTTTAAATGCGTTGCCCTGCGTTTGTTTTTGCGACCGCTAATTGGTTTAAGCGCAATGAAAGTAAAACATAATGACAATTGTTTGGCGTACATAAACAGCTGTGATTGTTTTGGTAAAAATGTTAATTGGCATAGGAATTCAGAAAATATTTGCAATGCAATTTTTAGATGCACAAAAGTGGTAAATATTTTTAATTACTTGGTGTCACAAAAAATATTTTATAATGCAAAAATATCAAAAAATTAAATTTTTTGACCATTAAAAAAATAGGTGGCAACCTTATTAAAAAATATTGGTACTTTTTTATTTCTTGCTACAGCTAGCATTTTATACTATTACAAAAAAATATCTAAAAATTAAAATTTTTTGAGTAATGAAAAAATGTAATTGATTTAGGTGGCAAACCCATTAGAAAATAGTGGTAGAAATTTTTTTCTTTTTTTCTTGCTACAAACAGCATTTTATATTGCAAACAATATCAAAAATAAAATTTTTTTGTGGATAAAAAGATTTAATTTTAATATAGGTGGCAACCCTATTAAAAATAATAGAACATTTTTTTTAATGTCTGTTGCAAATATCTTACTTTTATGGCATCTAAAAAAATTTGTTTTTTTATCACAAAATTTTAAACATTATAGAGTTGCCACTGATGACTTTTTACTTTGAGGCTTTACAATAAAGTTTTTTATGTTTATATTTAATTTTTTTTTTTAATCGAAGAGATTTTTATTTTTGTTAAATTTTTTCCTTATTTTTTTTTACTTTTTATTTTATTTTTTATTTTTTATTTTGTTTTTTTATTTTTTTATTCTTTGTTTTATTTTTATTACTTTATGTTTTATATTTATAATCACTTGGTTCATTTTTCTAATTATATATTGGTCAAAACTTATCCCAGAATGTAATATTCTCGCAATTTTTATCAAGTAGTTAATATTTAAATCAATTTAATAATGTACAGAAAAACATAAAAGTGGCAACTCTATTATAAAGTCTTTGTAAAGTCACTTAATAATCATGATTCTAATTAGTTAAAAATACAAAAATTGTATTATTTTACTACGCCAAATGTTACACATAAATGGGTTGCCACTTAAATTTTTTTTAAATTTTTTTTTATAATTTTATAAAGTGTGTGAGGTTTTTTGAGTGAATTGTACATAAAATGTAAGATTTTAATTTTTTAACAATTCTAAAATTTTATTAGGTGGCAACCTTTAGTTTATTATACAATGTAGGTGAATTTCGCATCGCTTTGTAATCTTTATTCAAGTGGAAAATGCGCACATTTTCAATTTTTCCGACGCAAATAGAAAACATAAAAGGGTTGCCACTGAAATTTTTTATACAATTTTTTTTATAATTTTATAAAGTGTGTGATTCCTTTTTTTGAGTAATGTGTATATACATTTGTCGAAGGTTTTAATTTTTAAACAATTTTAAAGTTTTATAAAAAGTGGCAACTCTATTATACAATGTTGGTGAATTTTGCATCGCTTTATAATCTTGATTCAAGTGGAATATGCATAAATTTTCTATTTTCCTACGCCAAAAGAAAACATAAAAGGGTTGCCACTAAACATTTTTTTATACTCTTATAAAGTGTGTACTATATTTTTTCTGGTGTAGATTGTATATATCATGAAATGTGTTAATTTTGAAACATTTTAAAATTTTATTAGGTGGCAACACTTCAATAAAATATTTACGTGTATAATTTTTTAGCGTTTTAGGTTCTTCTTTGCCATAGATATGCACAATAATAATGCACCACTTGTCATCAGAAGTCAAGGTTGTTA
Organism: Bactrocera dorsalis; assembly: GCF_023373825.1. Lineage (NCBI taxonomy): Eukaryota > Metazoa > Arthropoda > Insecta > Diptera > Tephritidae > Bactrocera > Bactrocera dorsalis. The sequence goes on from NC_064303.1 coordinate 93,865,296, forward strand.
CATTGTACGAGTACTAATACGCATAAGTTTTTATATGCTTAATTAAACTTTAAACTTCATAAAAAACTCATAAATTGGCAACCCTACTTTATTTTTTGTTAGTAAACCACTTTTCCTCAGAAAAGACGGTTATTAAATTCTATTTCAATTAAAAAATTTCGACTTGAATATGTTACTTTTAATTTAAATATATGTGGCAACCCTTTTCATATACTTTTCATATACCATAAAAGCAAATTTTTACATTTTTGCTTATTACCACATTTATATACCCACTTTTGAACTAAAAAATAGGTATGTAAGTAACTATACTCATACTCATCTATATGTTTACCTAACAGGTCCCTTAACTCCAATCTTTGCTGTTACCATCTTCACCTCCTCGCTATACTTTGCAATAACAACTTAAAATTCCATTAACATTTAACGTAATTGCAACGTTCCACTTGCTACTTTCTTTCCAAAATGCTTGCAAATTCGCAACTTGTGAATCCTTTGTTGCCACGCTGCCAGCTGCCGCAAGCAGCGTGCAACTTACTCGCACCGAATAAGTATAAAATACTTTTGCTTCAATTAACAGTGTCAGTCAGCTACAAAGCGCTTTGACTTTGCGCTCTCAAGTAGCAAGTGCACAACACACGGCGGCGTCTCTATCCCAGCCATATATGTACGTACATATATTTGTTGCACTTGTGGCGCTTTACTACCTGTTTATAGCACCTCGCTGTTAATAGCGGCAACAGGGTGTCTGCGGTGGCTTTAATTTGAAATCTCTGCTGAGTTGCGCGGCGGTGCCTTGTTTGGGGGTAGCTTCGCGTGCCACACACTCACACACTAATACATATACTAATTGCATAAGTAGTATGTATATAATTATTTATATGCATGCCTTGCAACGCCTTTGTGTATGCTACTTAAGACCAACAATTGTTACAGCTGTCCCAGCATTATTCCTTCTTGGCACAAATTGTTGCAACTTCGTGTTGCTGCTACTTACCTACAGCACACGTTTGGCACGGTGTCGGCCCCTCTGCGCCCTTTAACTTTTCAAACTTCCCATTTTTCCAATTTGCTGCCACTGTTGCAGCTACCTTTCCTCTCGCATATATACATATATATATATGTATATTTATAATTTTTTTTTATATTTTTTTCTTTATATTTTTTCATGCTTTTTCCATCATTGCCACTCATTCACTTCACTTTTAATTGGTGCGCTCAAAAGCTGTTCTGTTCCACACGCGTTCACACTGCGGCTTCATTGCTTTGCTCTTCACTTTTAACGCTTTACTGTTGCTGCTTCTTCGTATGTTTCCTTTTTTGCTTTGTGATTTTTTTTTTTTGTGTTTGTGGTCGTCGTCTGACTCGGTTGCATGCTCACAAAATTTTTTCATTTTTATTGTTTTCACCGTTATCGCTTGGCTCTGTTGCAACAATTTCCGTTGTTGCCGCCACTGACCTCAACGCGCTCATTTTCGAGTGTTAATTTAACTTTACTTCCTTAGATTTTAATTTTACTTCGCCAATTTTCTGCAAGCTGCTCTTTCTTGACATGCTTTTGGGAGTTTTATTGCTTTTGATTTCAGAAAATTTCAAAGTGAAAATTTGTTGAAATTTAAGTGTGTACCGATTCCATAGCTGCCGAAGTCCAAAGAAGTTTTATTTTTTTTTTTACTTTTTCTGTTAAATCTAGTATAGCTTTGTTAAAGTATAGTTAAAGCTAGTAGACTGAGTGAATTAATAGTATTTTAATGGGATAGTCTGGTCTAAGGCTATGAATCTCAGATTTTTGTAAAAAAAGCAAATAATATTGTTACTATGGATTTTTTATGAATTATTTATTAGTAGGTGTCGAATCCATTTCCTTAGGAAGTCCACAGTTAGACCACAAGTACTAAAATTCGATCACACTGTTGTCTACTCTATGAACCATGTTCAGAAATCAGCAGCTGATGAAGTAGGGGATCTCAAAAAATTTAAACATGACGACAGTCATGATGTCAATCCTCCTAAGAATCTAAAACCAGAAAAAATATTAACTTAGAACCATGTCGCTATGTCTGGTTCTACGGAAAGATTAGAATTTTTTTCACGAAATAGTATCACTTAAAAAAAAAAACATAATTTTTGTTACATTTTTCACTGTTTCGAGTTTTGGTTTTGGAAGATATGAATAGTTCCAGAAATAAACAAGTCTATAAAGAAGAATCCCTAAAAAATCAACTAATCAATTCAGTAGACTCAGCCGAGTTAACAGTCCTTGGCCGGCTAAAAACTTGGGTCTGTTCCGGTTACGTAGCACCGACTGTCATGGGAACTCATGGGAATCGTTTTGAGAAAGACAGTTTCGATAAAAAAGTGTTTAAAATCCTTATATTTTAGAGTATTTGAGCTTTGAAGAAAAAAATATTTCTGGACCAGAATACCTCAAGGAAAACATTTTCTTTTTTGAAAAACTTTGATATTTTAGCTTGGATGACGATACGTCGATTGTAACATAGCTTGTAGATCTTCCAACTTGTCGACAAAGTTTTAATTTATGATCTACTTTAAAGACCTCAGATTCGTGATGCCTCTTCAACCATTTTTTCTTCAATCCTATGAATATGAAAATATTGTTGAGGTCCCGGTACCATGAATACGACGAGTTTAGACCATTTTAAAGACCAAATCATGCAATTTCTCTATAGTTTTCACTGACTTCTGATATAGTGAATTGGCGAATATCTTTTAAATATAATTTTTATAATGTCAGCCCTTTCGATGAATTTCATTTTGTAGCCATCCAAACTCATTTTGTGAATATCTTAGGCGTCTTTTCCAAGACGCTGGATGCCACATTGTTGATGCTCATACAACCAGTGCAAAATATAGCAAATGTGCGACGTGTGATCTTATTAAAGTCTTGTCTTCTTTTCTTCTTAAAAGTGCGACCTCTGAAAAGTAAACTATTTCTTCCATAATTCAATGCAATGCAACGAAAAGCGTACCAAGGTTATTAAAAATGTCAAATATTTGACAATCAGCATTTTCTCTCTTCAACACTTTCTTATATTCACCAATTACGCCTTCCGTGCATGAGTCGCACCTTCAGCTTAATGCTACTAAATTTCAGCAGTAAACAATTGCTTTCCCCCTTACCACTGCAGTTAGCAGCAGCAAAACGAGCAAATACGTTTACTGATTACGAGCAATTTAGTAAGCGGAAGCAGAGTGGAGGTGTTTACCTCGTGCAGCTGGTCGCTTGAATTTTGCGCTATAAATATTTGTATATATTAACTATGTACTTAACTATTGTGACTCTTCACAGCTTGGGTCGAAGTGTATGTAAACTCGTTGCGTAGGAAAGATCCGAAAAAAAATTGTGTTGTGTAATCTTGCTTTAATTTTCATTGTTTTTTTGCTGCTCGGGAGCAATCAAAGTGCAGCGCTTATTTGTCCTTTAGTTGCTGTTTTTCTTTGGTTATTAAGGAGAAAAAGGACTCGCGCTAATGCTTTTACGCCATTCCGCTTTTTCTAACTTTTTACTCAAACTCGGAAAGTCTTGTTAATGACTTCCTCTTTAAATTAGTTTTGTTGTTACTATTTTACTTCGGTTTTTTCTTTTAATTGTATAAGTTTGTAATTCATTTTATCTTGTTTGTTCTAATATTTTTTTCCTTTTATTATTTTTTTTCTTAATAATTCTATTATATTTTTTTATTTTTTTTCTTTTTTCCAATATATTTTTTTTCTTTTTTTTTGTTAATGTTAATATTTTTGTTTTGATATTATATATTTATTTGTAATACAGATATTTTAAATTTTTAAATTATTTTTATAGCACTTAATATTTTTTTTATATATTGTAGTTTTTTTATATTTCAATTTTTTAAATATTTTTTATTTCTCTATTTAAATTATTTTTTATTTTACATTTACTATTAAATAAAATTTTTGATATTTTTTTAAATTTTTTTATTTTTGTTTTAATTTTTTTTTAACATTTTTCTGTCGATTTTTCAATTTTTGTATTTAACTTTTTCTAGTTTGTTTTAATATTGTTTTCCTTTTTCATTATTTTGTCTTAATAATTCTATTATTATTTGTGTTTTTTAATTATATTTTGTTTTTTTTTTTTAATTATTTTTATAACCTTTAATTTTTTTCATAATTTTAGTTTTTTTATATTTTTTTCTTCTAATATATATTTTTATATATATATTTTTTTTTATTTTTCTATTTAAATAATTTTTTTATACTGGTTTTTCGCTTTTACTTTTTAACATTATTTTATTTATAACTTTTTTTTTTATAATTTTTAATTTTTTCCATAATATTTTCTATATTAAAATGTGTTTCGATTTTTAATTTTTCATTGAACTCTTTTAAATATCTTTTTTAATTTGTTCTAAATTTTTGTTTTTTGTTTGTTTGTTAATATTATTATTTTTGTTTTTAATATTTATTTTAACTATTTTATTTAATTATACATAATTTAGTTTTCTTATTTTGCTTTTTATATTTATATTTTTCCTCTTTTTAAATTTGGTTTTCGATTTCATTTTATTTTTATTTTACTATTTTATTTATTATTTTACATATTTTTTTCGTTGCTTTTTTTTTGTTTGTTTTCAATATATTTATTGTTGTCATATTTTTTTTGTTATTATGATTTTTTTGGCTTCATAATATTTGTTCTATATTTTGTGTCGGTTGTTTTTTTTTACTTTTCATTTTAATTATTTTTATTTGGCTTTTACAATTTAATATTATTTTTATTTTTTTTGTTTAATTTTTTTATTTTTTATTTTTTTTTTATTTTTACTTTTAATTTTAAATTTTTTCCTTAATTTAATCGTTTTTTAAATTGGTATTTTTTTAATACTTTATTTTATTTTTTACTTAAATATATTTTAAAATAATTTTTTTTCTTATTTTTTTATTTTTTTATTTTATATTTATTTATTTTTTATAAATTTTTTCCAACTTTTTTCTATACATCAACGCATTCCATTCACTCTCTTCTACTGCATTTTTAATGTATTTTTGTTGCAAACAACTTTGCATCTACTTTAGCATTTACGTAACATTCTGCACGGCTTCCGGGTTTTCACTTATTGCCGCTCACACAATCGCATTGCTTTTGCTGCTGCTTTATTTACATTCTAACAAAAGGCAATCTACCTTATTTTCACTCTCATCCTAATATGCTTTCTTGGCGTAGCTTCCTTTGTTGCTATTGCTGTTGCTCCTGCTGCTCCTGCATCGCACTTCCTGTCGTGTTCTCGGGCGCGCATTAGCTGACAACTTCCGCCTTTTTTCGTACAATGCGGCTCCTTTTCCGTTGCGCTGCCATTTGCGTTGTATTTCTTTCTGCGCTCGTTCGCCTTTCGCACGCTGCTACGCGCATTCAGCAGCTGCTTGGTCATCCACGCGCTCGACATTACCTTTACTTGGCTAGCTTCCGTTTCACAATAAACGCGCACACATAAGCACATACAGCTTGTATTCAACTTCACTTTCTCTTACCTCTCTTTTGATCCTTACACCATGCTTGCTGCTTTTGCAGCAACTGCTCGCCGTCGCTTGCTGACTGCTGCTGCTGTTCCACTTAAATCTTCGAATTAAATCTGTGTGACGCTCAACACGAAAACTGCAAGCCAGATTGCCAATTCATTATAATGTTGTTTATCTTGTACCCATTCGTGTATTCGTTCACTTTGCACTTGCTTGTTGTGCCCTCCTCCGCCGCCGCTCCTGCTGCTGCTGCTGCTGTTGGCGCTTCCTCGCTCCACTTCACCGCCACTTGTGCACATTTCTTCAGAAAGACACAATTCTTATCGGTGCATTGTTGTTGGCGCGTTGTTAAGCAATGCTTCCAATTTATTATCGCGTAACTTTAGTTGGATGGAAAAGTTTTGTTGTGAATGGCTTTTCATTTCGCATTTTTCTTCCTTTGGTTAGCAGCGTCGTCAAGTGTATACAATTTTTTTCCTCAACGATTTCTTTTCATTTGCTTGCACTTTATTCCACTTCACTTACCAACTTCACTTCAGTTCATTTTATTTATTTAATTTGTATTTATTTATTTTCACTCGCGTATACATAAGTTATTCAAAGCACTCGCAAATAATTTGTTAATTCGAAGAATTAAAGCTGCAATTGTAAAGCAGCGATGTTAAAGTGCGCTTTTCCTTTAGTTGGAAGATTTACTTAATAAAATGAAATTAATTAAATTGTTTTATGTAGAAGTGTGAATCAATTTTTAAAAACATTTCTTCATTATATATACGGAAAGTGACAACTTTCGAGAGAATATTTACTCCCTATAATTGAAATCACTGTGTTGAAATCTTCTACTTATTCTTGAATAATAAATAAAAAATGTGTTCATTTAACACTTTCGTGTGAATAACTAACACTTCTTGCAGGACAGCTAGGTTATGTTAGGTTAGGTTAATCTGGTAGACCAATGGGCCACGAATATACTAGTTTTGGTTCTTTGCTATAACACATAGAGTTCAGTTAATAGCTCCTTTCGGATGCCTGTGATTGACGTTAATTTTAACAAACTCTGTGGCCTCACTATCCTCCTCCAGTGTATCATACCGTGGGAACCCCAGATACTTACAGCGTAGTCTTGTTAATGCGGAACAAGTGCATTCGCTTTTCTTTGTCATATAAATTTACAGCTTTTAAATGTCTACTCTAACTGATTCTTACCCGAATAAATATCTATATAACACTGCATTAGAAGTCCTAGACCAGTTTGCTGGAAAAGCATAAACCTATACTCAGCATTTTTATAAAAGTTTTGTACGGTTCCCTTTTTTTGCATAAACTCTGCAAATAATTTTCAATAAACCTAAATTATAGTTAGCAATTTACAATACCAGAATCATAGTCATATTTCAAAATACAACGCAGGCCAAATTCGTTTATGTGCGCCATTCATTTTCTTATTTATCGACCATTGTCGGCAATTCATAGCATTTCAAACTATTTGCATCTCACTAAAATTTGTGCAGGCATTAGCCTATATAAATGCTCTTCTGTGCATAAACTATTCTAAATATTATATATATTTTTTAAATAATTTCTGCATACATTCTCACAGGACCCTTATAAACAGGAAAACATGTCCATACGTCAAATACCATATCACACCAATAAATATGAATTACATCTGCATATGTGTGTGTGTGCGTAGAAAAATTGACTAAATATTTTTGGCCTTGCCGCTGCGTTGCCACACACATTTAAATTATTATTATTATTGTTGCGCTATTATTGTAATATTTTTATGCTTTTTAGTATTGAGGAAATGTGACATAAATTTCTTTATGGCATATATATCAAATGCAACACATGCTACTGTTATTGTATTATAGTTGTTTTTGTTTTTTTTGTTAGCTCATAAAATGCTCGTAGTATAAAAGTTTCAACAAACTAGTATCTACAACAATAGCAACTGCTTATAATGTTGTAAATATGTTGGTACCAAATAGCATTTGACGCTTTTAACTGTGTAAATAATTTATGGGCGAAGCAAAGTGGTAAAGCGGTGGCAATGCGAGAGAGAGTTGCCAGCGGCAAATAAAGCGTGTTTTTTAAATAGAGTAAATTATAACAGAACCATAATAGATTGGAAAAGGGTTAAGGTGAAGTAAACTAATAAATCAGAAATAATAAATAATCCATGGATTTCCTCGAGTAAAAAACAGCTTTTTCTTCAACAATTTTTTTCTTATATAAAAAAAATGTATTAGAATTTTTTATTTTTACAAATATATACTACTAACAAAGAAATTCTGAAATTTTTGGAAAAAAAATATTTTAAACTCGGCCACTGCGACGCCATTACCGGTGACCCCACGGAAAAAGATGCGCCCGCGTTGGCAGGATAACTCCTTACAGAATCATCTAAATTGAAAAAATACGTGTTTTAGTTAAAGTCTAATTTAGACGAAGGAAAAAAACTGAAAATTGGATTTTTGGCAGACATTTTTCCAAAAAAAAATTAAAATTTTCAATCAAATCAACTAATTGTAATCGAAAAAGATCCTTCATCCAAGTCTTAAAGAATTGGATCTCAAAGACCTGTCTAAAATTTCATGAAGATCGGTTGAGTTGCTCTCGAGAAATCTTGCCACCAGATTTCAAAAACACAGTTTCGAGAAAAACGTGTTTAAAGACGACCCACTTAGCCTAGCTAGCTTCGAGCGTACAAGTTCTCAAGGCTGTATCTTCAGAACTATTACTCGAATGAACTTGAAAACTTATGACAATAATCTAGAGGTGTTGTAGAATTTAATTAGATAATAAAAAATGGGTTTTTTGAAGCCTGAAAATCCTTAAAGATCTATATATATTCATATTTAGCGCTAGACCACAAAATTCTTAACCGCTGTTCACTTAATTCTATTAAAATGTCACACAGTTTGACCAACCTAAACGGTGTACTGTGTACTCGTAATGTAAATGTAAAGTCGGAAATTCTTATATAAGGTATATCGAGGCAGAAGCGGTCTGGGCTGATTACATAAATTTTTGACATTACTCCGGTATACTCAAGAAAATATTTTCAAGCAATTTTATAAATATATATCGCTCTCAATTTTATTTATGATCCTACTCAATCCATGTGCCAGAATCAGATGGAATTAAAAATTGTCTGATATGTGAAGTAGGCGTGGTTTTTGCCTCTTTTCGGCTATTTTCACACCATAACTGTAGGAATATAAAGATATTATAACTTACCGAATTTGGTTAAAATCGGTCGAGGAAGTCCCGAGATATGACGGGCCATGCCCATCGTTGAAATGTGATACGGGTTCCTATAAGACTTTTCGTACCATCTCGGATGCCAAATTTTATGTTAGATTTATTGAACTTTTGCTCTGAGTGAATTTTGATATTATAGATTGAATGGTTTAGGCCGGCTTTTAAATTTTTCCAAAGAGTAAACGCAAATTTGAAAATTGTCTACGATTCTAGCGGAATCTAAGTCAACATACAGAGAACAGATCGTATATAGTTATGTTTCAACAATTTTCTTTTTTCAACATATTTGTTATTCTTCTTGAAAAGCGATTCAATATGACAAAGTCCTGTAAAATATCCTTTATCTGAACTACAAAAAAAACATTTATTTTTTTATTCTGATAACTTTTCGTAACTCCTACAAAGCGGCAACACTATACACATAGCCAAATTACAAAACTCATAAACCTTTTGTAACCAAAACGCACAAACAAACCGAAAATATGTCGAAATAATGTCCTTCACTCACTACGTCGCCTTAGCAATTGTGCCCCCGCTTTTCACATTTTGTGTTTATTACTTTACATTTCGTGATAAATCACTCATAAATATTAAACGCACGCTTCAAAATTTTGCAGCAAACACCGTTATAGCCAAGTTCCATACATACAATCTCTATTATTGCTTGCGTGCAAAACGCATAACACGAAGGATCAGCAAGCAAAAAAATAAAACGAAAGGAACAAAGCGCTTTTGCTGCTCGGTCTACAAAAATGAAAATAAAATTGAGCATCGAAAATGGGTTTGTCGCTTGGTTTTTGTGTTGTGTGCCACCAACGACGCTTGACATTTCAGTTGACAACTCGAAATGAACAATGGCGGGCGCGAGCGACCGTGAGCGAAAAGGGTTTGAGTATGTCTGGCTGTCAACGCACAATAGCCGACGCGCCGTTAGACAGGACGCAATACACGTGCCGCACGCACTAACCCGAGCGCCTTTTCGCGCTTTTTGACATTTTTATTGCAATGTTAGGCGAAATTGTTGCGTGTAATTTTTTTTAGTTTTTATTTAATTTAATTTTTTTTTGCAAAAATTGGCAACATTCGCCGCCAAGTACATATTTAGTGCGCACAAAGGTATTTTAAGCATTATTACCTATTTGATGTGAAGTTTTGTCGCATTTTCATATTATTGCTTTATTATTTTATGATCGTTATTATTGTTAGTTTATTCTTTTTTTTTGTTTTTCTGGTGCGTTCCAACTTTCTTCTGCTGCGTGTTATCACCTTGCTGCATAGTTTGGCGTGATCCACGACGTGCGTGAATTGCGTGCAATTTTTTATTTGTTCCATTCGCTTTTTGGCATCTAGTTTTACGATAGCACATCTACCGTTATGTGTATTTATCGTGAAAGTAAAAGCTATTCGCCTTTAAGTGTTCTGGCAGTTTATACATCATAAAATTATGTGCAAATGATGATGGTACTATGCATAATAAGCGCCATGTAATGCGGTAATTGCCGGCGTGTAGTGCAGTGCTAGTGTTTTAATGTTGTTGTTGTTGGTTTTCTTTGTGCGCGTTGCAGCAGCTGTGGCAATAAATTTCATGCCATCACATCGCATTACACGTGCATGTCGAATTTATGAGGTCACGTGTGGTCTCTTACGGTTTTTGTGGCTGGCGTTTGATAATCACTGAACTTTAAAGCGCATTTGCACTATATAAAGTAATACATACACACACACACACACACGGACATTCGAGAGCAGACGTTTGTATGTGTAAGTTGAGAAGTATTTCACTGCTAGGGTTCTTTGATGTTTTTAGTGCTTAAAAGCATTCTCAAAGACCTTAAATGTTATGGAAAATTTAGCAGTAAAGTTTACTTGGCATTTATGCGCTTATTGAGCTTTCACCGAATTGCTAGTGTAAACATTTTATTGCATAACTTGAAAAGAATAAAATTGGTGCGAAAACTGTATGTGATGAAGTTTATAACACTTATTATTTTAGCGATAATACAATATTGGAAAATATATTGATCTCAACCAGCGATACCCAAAAATATTAGAAATATACTTTAAAGCTTTTAAGCTCGTTGCTATCGAAAAAAAGGTGAAAAATATTTGCCATAAGATTCAGTATTATTTTTTATTACAAATTTACACGTATTTTTTAAACAAAGCTTTAAGCTCGCCAAGCCTAAAAAAAAGTTTAAAAAGTTAAGCTGTCATGGGTTGAGAAAATTCCAAAAAATTCAAGTATTTTCCCTTATTGCAAGTTTCTACTGTTTTACAAAACCAAAAGCTTTAATGCTCGGGAATGTTACAAAGCAGGTCAAAAAAGTTTGCCATGAGATGATATTTTAATAATTTTTTTATTACAAATTGTCACTTCTTTAATAAAGAAAGCTTTGAATCCCTCAAGGGTTTAAAAGATACCAAAACATTCGAGGGTTTTCTTTTATTGCAAGTTTCCACTTATTTTATAAACAAAAAGCTTTAAAGCTCGCGAAAATTTTAAAGTAGATCAAAAAACTTTGCTGAAGGGCTGAAAAATAAGTCAAAAAACACTTTGAAGCCCTCTAGGGTTGAAAAGATTCCATAAGATTCAATTATGAATGGTACAAAAAATTAAGCTCTCAAGGGTCAAAAAGATTCTATGATTGAAGTAATTTTTTTTTTTATTACAAGTGTCCACTTATTTTATAAAACGAAAAGCTTTAAAGCTCGCAAAAGTTATAAAGTAGGTCAAAAAAGCTGGCTATCAGATTATACTTTAATAATATTTTTATTACAAATTGCCATTTGTTTTATAAAGAAAGCTTTTAAGCTCATGAAAGCTATTAATGGAGTCAAAACCATTGGGAAGCCATCAAGGGTTGAAAAGTTGCCACAAGATCCAAAAAATTTCTTTTATAAAAGTTCCCACTTTTTTTTTATAAAAAGTAAGCTTTTAAGCTCAGAAAGGTTGAAATGTAAATCAGAAAAGTTTGCCACAAGTTTTAGAAAATCTTCTTTATTCTAATAACTATAACAGTTCTAATTTGGAATAGTCTAAATTGGCATCTTAAGAAGTTGTCACTTATTGTCTTTGTAAAACAAAGCTCTTAAGCTCGAGTAGATTTAAAAATAATTCATAAAGGGTTGCCTTGGCATTTAAAACTTTTTGTTATATTAAAATACCAGCTTTAATGTGAAATACAAGTAAGTCACATTTTCCTTTTTATCAATTGTCACTTTCTTTGATAAAAAGCTTGGAAGCTCGCTATGGTTAAAAAATAAGTAAAAAAAAGTTTGCCACGCGATTTAACTAATTTTTTATACATAACAGTTTTAATGTAAAATAAATCAAAATTTCATTTAAAAGAGTTGCCACATATTTTTTGAAAAGAAAACTTAGAATTTAGAGAAAATACAAAAATTGTATTTTAATGAGTGTGGCAACTCTTTTAATAAATAAAATTTATTATTTTATTAAAAAATTCAAAAATGGGTACCGACCCAAAAATTCACAAAAAATGTAAAAAAAAATTGTTTTAAAGAGCTGCCACTTTTTTTTAATAAAAAAATTATGAAATAAACTCCACTCCAAAAATTCATAATAAAGGTAACTTTTTAAAGAGGTACCCGTTTTTATTAAAAAGAAAAATAGAAAATACTCAAAAAACTTCTTTTTAAATAGTTGCCACTTATTTTTTTTTTTATAAATAAAATCGAAAAATACGGTAACACTCTAAAAATTCATAAAAAAGTGTGAATAAAAAAAGCTAAATCGATTTCCTTCGCCTATACTTAGCTGCATTTGAAATTCTCAACCGGTTTAAGTAACTTCGGAAAATTTAAAATTTTCCATGTTCTAGTGCTTGAAAATCAATAATTCTTTAAAAATAATAACTCCAAGTTATTATTATTACTTTAGCAAGAGCCAGAGAGAGAGAGAGAGATGGTAAACAAGGTAATACAAGGAAAACGTTCCCAAAAACCAAAAAAACAACAATCGCTGAAAAAACTAACCCAACTCAATACAAAAGTTTGAAAGTCTTTGAGCATACTTTATTCTCATTTACCCAATCCTTAAAGATAAATTGAACGCTTTAACGCTCAAAATACAAATAAAGACTAATTTTTAAAGCGACAAAATACTTTATTTTGACCTTTCATGCCACATATTGCCGCAAACATCAGTTTTCAGAATACTTTTCTTCCCTTTTGCCTACTTGACAACTGAAAACAATATTTTATAAATAAATAACCTCATTTCCTAGCGCTTTTCAATGCCTCGCGTTTCGCCGCTTACCCGCTTACCCATTGACCGCCATGTACGCCATTATTACAGCTTCAGCGTAGCGGATTTATGCATTTCATATATTTCCTGTTTTTGAAGATTAACTACAACAATTCCAATAAATTGTGCTACATTATTTATGATGCGCACAAATTTTTCGCTGTAACAGCGGACAAGTCAACTTTTTATTGATACAAAATGAGATCATAAATAAAAAGACAGTTGAGCAAAGCGATAGCAGGAGCAGCAGCAGGATAAGAGGTGAGCCAAGACGAGGATGGGTAGGGTAGTAGTTGCAGAGGCAGGGACGCAGCCGTGGTAATAAGTGGCGCGGCAAAATGTAGCCAATGAACCAAGCACAATATAACGAGCGAGAAAGTGGAGGTCACAGCAGCGACAATAACAACAACAACCACGAAAACAACGACATATTGATTACAACACCACTAGACCGTTAAATATAATGAGCAGGCATTAATTTATTAATTTCCTGCGAATATTGCATTTATATACATAAATTTACAATGTGACAACACAAGTCAGCAAGATATATACAAGTATATGTATTTGTGTTACATATATTTACGCTTTTATATACAACTATATTATACCGCTACCCTGCTGCGTCCTTTCAAATTGATTACAAAACAACATTCTTGCCTTTTCTTATAAATTTCTTTGCTCTTCTCTTCCACAGGGGTCAACATGGGCTACATCGAGAACAATTACTCGAATTCGAACAATGGCGGCAGCGTCAATTCACAAGACTCGCTATGGCAAGTGAAAATGCCCGCCGCCACAGGCGGTCAACAAAGTATGGTCGTACCGGCCACACACAACAACTATGTTGAACATCAGCCCACCTATGGTTATGATCCACTGACGCACGGCGGTTACGGCGCTGTCGATGATTATGCCCCCTATCCACATTTGACGGCGACGCCAAGCCAACACGGTGATGAATATCATAATTTACGTAATAGCCAAAATCCATCCAGACAGGATTACTGCAGCGATCCATATGCCTCGGTGCAGAAGCCGAAGAAACGTGTTGATCAGCATTTAGGTAAGTGATAAATTACAAAAACTGGATTGCATGAGTAGGTTGTAGTTATAGAAAATATATACTTACATGTTAGATTATAAGCATATAAATAGTGGGGATTGCTAGGTGACAAATCGTGTTCAATTGGTAGTGATGTATTACAGCTGATTACAACCTTATGACAAGCAATAAGTTCTGGCATTGGCATTGTATGGCTGTACGCCGCCTGAAGGCATTGATTTGTCGACGAAACTCAAAACATATGTTGTTAGTGATTGTAGTCTAGATATACGCTGAGTTCTAGTATAAGTATTTATGGCTGAGAATCTGAGGTGTGACTATTTGGCGACATACATTTTAGTCGTCTGGTGCACATTAGTGTGGGTCGTGGTTGCAGTCAGAATTCTGTGAGTTGCCAAGTTGTTACGGTGTTCAAAAATTTTGCTTTTGTTTGCAAATTTGTTCGAAAGAACTTGTCTGTATACAATTTCTGAACGAAATAAATCGGTTATAAAAGAGCAAGGAGCATAACTTAGCTTTTACTTTTCCAATATTTAGCCAATTGACTGCGCAATTTCGTGATATAACATGTTCACTAAACTTGGTTTTCAATAAATCGATTGTGACGTTTGCTGTGTATCTTGTAGCGCCAAAAAATATTCGGTTCGGTAACGTGCCGATCTCGATCATCACGGAAGAAACATAAACCGCACCAAACTCAAATTTTTTCAGGATGCAATGGTAACTCATGGAGTATGTATGCATTGCTGCCTGACCAATAATGCATATTTTGATTATTGTCATTCAGACAGAAATAAGCCTCGTCGCTGAAGATGATTTTTCGATGAAAATCCAAATCATTTTCAAGTTGTTGCTCAGTCCAATCCACGAACAAACGACGATTCTGTTAGTCAAGCGGCTTCAGGTCTTGACTCAATTTGATCTTGTAAGGATGTAAGCCAAGATCGTTTGGCAAAATTCGCCTCAACGACGTCACAAAGATGCCCAACGCCTGAGAACGATGAGTGAGAGACTGATTTATATCTTCCTCAATTGATGCGCAATATTCTTGCTACTATTTTGCTAGCGTTAACCAATAGTCTAAAACACTCTGCAGTACATTTTCTCTATCATCTATATATATAAGCATTTTTATGCCCCCATATTACAGTCTCGTCCCACTGTTTGTCCACTTTAATTGTGTAAAGTAATAAGCAGCGTGGTCTTATTACTCCATTATGAATTATTATCTATTGCTAATAAGGTAATAGCTAATAACAACTGCATTCAACAATCATTATAAGTATGCCATGAATGTAAGACGATAATAAATATGTCAAAGCAAGTGAAAGTTATTTCACCATAATTATCTCTGTTGATAATAAATCACTGAGTCAATGAGCGTCCTTAGCGTTGTGCTCGAAATTGTCATATACAGTTAATAATATAATAATCACGTCAAAAGGCATGGCCATAATAAATTATATAGCTCACAATTATAACTGTTGTAATGACAATAGTATACAGATTTTGTTATGGCCCTAGCATGTGTCTCAGCTGGAATGGCTTATGTATTCTTATAGCTAAAATATAGAGGTAGATTTCAGTCAGAGATTTTGAAAAAAGCTTGCTAAGAAAACTGTACAGCTGTGAACACTACAGAGAGCACGCTAAAGTGACGTCATCAATGTACTCGTATATATCATGTATTACCAGCGAACCCATTGACAATCACTTATTATATTGCATTATTTGGACCAAGAACATTTTTAAGCTCATATTTCAGTATTATCATCGAAATCTTTCAGACATAACAAATTATCCCTAGCATACATACAGTCTTTTTTGACGTCTTCTTCTTCTTTATTGGCGTAGACGATAACGCGGTTATAGGCGAGTTTGCAACAGCGCCCCAGTCGTTCTTTGTTTCGCTGTTTGGTGCCGTTTGGAGATTCGAACTTTGGACAGATCTTTCTCTACCTGGTCTTTCCAACGTAGTGGAGGTCTTCCTCTTCCTCTAAATCCCCCGGCGGGTACCGCTTCGAATACTCTCAAAGCTGGAGAGTTTTCATATATTCGAACGACAATACCTAGCCAGCGTACGGGTCGGAGAGCTCTTTTTTTTTTGATTGTTTGATTTATCTAAAGCCATGCATATTTCAGCTTAATTAGCACAAGCCTCCACATTGAAAGGGATTTTACTTAAAACCTATAATTACTTGAATTAAGTCCGTAAATGTCACATTATTGCACTCTCACTAGCTCTATAGGATTTTTAAGTTAAAAACATGCATAACGGTACATTTTAAACATAGCACAGCAATAAGTCAGCATTTAATTAACAATTTTGACATAATGAACTCACGTTGCTGCATTCGAACAATTGATGGCAGTGATAGTGAAAACTCTTACTTTAATCTAAAAAAACAAAAAAATAAAACTGAAAAATAACGCCAATGAAAGCAGCATGTTTTTATAAAAATTAATGACAACGAGATAAATATAATTGCAATTAAAAAACAGCTGCGAAAAAGCTACGAAATCCTGTTTATTAACAGCCACCGCCACTGCTTCTCTCTCTTTCTCACTCACTCACTCACTCACTTCCTCACACCAGCTCTTTCGTATGAAAAAAGTGATTTTAATCATTACTCATTAAAAATAATTCATTGGCGCTTGTTTAAATGGCAAATTTCAAGAATATGCAAAATATATAAATAACAAATGCTCATGTTTTTAATTTCACTTGCCCGGTGATTTATTTGTTAAGCTTTATTTTGCGCTTACGCGTTTTCACTCACTCGCATTTCGCTACCGGATATACGTAAATACTTGTATATTTATGCGCCAGCATAATTACTCGATTGACCATAAATATTGTAGACTAATTATATGCAATCTGTAGTTTTCACATTGTCATGTCAGCTCAGAGCCGTTGGGAAAAAATCCGTTATTATTTGAACATAAATTTGCACATGACAAATTCGACACGATTACATTTAATGAAAAACTGTATAAAAATACGTATTTGCGTATAATTAATTAGATATGCTGCAATTAAAAAAATAAACTGGATCAGAAATACAAACAGACATATAAATTGTGACACATAACTATATAATAGTGTGTTTAAAAGTTCGAAATTATTGTATTTAAAAAGGAAGCCAGGAAGGCGTAGTCGAATATTTTATACCCCAAAAGATATAAAGCGGTGGAAACATTTTCGGGTGTTAGCAAAAAAAAAAAATTATTTGATAATACGCAAATGAGCAAAAGAGTGTAAGACTTGGTTCATAATTTATTTTTCAAAATATATGCCGTCTCTATCAAGGAAAGCCTCCTTGGCCAAAAAACACTTGCGCCAACGTTTTTTACAATCCTCAAAACTGTTGTTGGCTTTAATTTCCGGAATAGCCTTCGACTCGCGTATTGATTCACGTTTAATGCCTTCAATAGACTCAAAGCAGTGCATTATCGTGGTGCAAACACCAAGAGTTTTCGGCCCATAATTCCGATCTCTTATGATTAGCTTCGCGCAAACGACTCGTAACACTCACATAGTTTTCCTCGTTAGGAGTTTGGCCGGTTGGAAATAATTCAAAGTGCACCAGATCTTTATAGTCGAAGAAAACTGTCAGCATAGCCTGATTTTATTGCCTGGTTCGGCGTGTTTTTTTTTTTCGGCTACAACTCACCTATCACCATATTCAGCCGACTGATCATCCGTTGCCGAGTCGTAAGCATGGATACAAAACTTATCTTCAGTAATAATATGTTTCATAACATCCTTTTAATCGTACAGCATTGCTTCACAGACGTTAACGCGATGCTGTTTTTCGAAAAAATTTAGTGATTTCGGGATTAGTCGTACACTCAGCTTTCTTAGGTTCAAATGATCTTTCAAAATGGTTTTCTCAGATCCTTCAGATATTCCTATCTCTAACTGGTAATCATCGATTCTCATGCATCAATTTATTGACATGTTGATCAACAGTTTATGTTGACGACCGTCCTGAGCGTGATTCGTTGTCAATGCGTTCTCGACCTTCTTTAAATAATTTTGGAGCAATCAAAAGCACTTGCTGGTGGCAAACAATTATCACCGAATCTTTTCCAAGATTCTGAACGTTTCGGAATCAGAAATTTGATTCAGCACACAAAATTTAATGGAAAATATTTCCACGAATGGGTTTTCACGCGAAATTTAAAATAAAAGTTTTACTTTTATTTGTTCACAGTATTAATAAAATTATTTGATAATAAGGCATAAAGTCAATCTGAGAGCGATAAATCATTCTATTATGCCCAAGGGGATGGCGGCCAGAGTACTGTATGTACCAATTTTATCCACATTTGGCCTTCAAACAAGATTTTTACATTATTTTATGAAAATACCACAAACATATGCTAGTATGATGTACATAGTATAAAGTTCTCAAAGTAACGAGCCTTTTTTAATTAGGTGCTTATATGGCGGTTAGGAGACTTATTGCAACGATTTAGCCATTTTCAGCATCTTTCGACGTTATTATCGGAAAACGGTGTTTCATTAATATATATTATATATATTAGAACTATATTTCATACACATTAACCGATATTTTTGATATAAAGCTGTATAATGTCTATCATAGTTACTTATGTAAGTTCTGATATTTGGTATCTGGGAGGCATAATTCGATTTCTATCACTTTTGGATGAGAGTTGCTATCAATATTTTGTCAAATTATAATATATGCTATGTTGTTTGATGTTTTTCTGTTTTAAAACAAAATTAAATTTGTGTCATATGTGAAAAATAGACGTGGCTGTAGTCGGCTTTAACAGCATGAAAATAGGTTTCTAATGAGATTTGCTGCAATTTTGTCGAATGGTTCGTGAGGTCTGCGATATCAACCAAATGTAGCCTGTGCTACGCATCGGCATTTTTTTGCAAAATTTTTATTTTATTAACGATTTTTTGTATATCATCATAATTTTTACGACGATTTTCTCCAGACTCTTAGAAATATGAAGTCAACGCGGCTTAGCTACTCAAAGTAACTGACTACTTAGACTTGCCATAAATTCTGTTACAATGGGCAGCTAAGGAAAATCGTGTGGGAAAAGTGCAACTGAAATTTATTAGCTTCTAAAAAAACTTATTATATGGAGAATGTTTGATTCTTGTTGCATTATTGACCACAAACGTCTACACTTTATCACAAATAGAAATCTTAAAATTCGTCCTCGCCTTAGAAAGCAGATAATTATGTCAACAGAAATATTAACCAGATCAATGTCAAGTCATTTTCGATATGATCCGTCAACTAGTCAACTTCTGTCAGCTGCAAACAGCTTCTTGTTGCACGTGGTCAATGACTAGAAAAATATTATTTTTACGCATGAAAAAATTCTATTGTTGAAAAAGTTTTTAATAAGCAAAACGACAAAATCTAAACAAAAAATACCAAAGGCGTAAAAAATTGTGAAAAACGATAAAAATTGTTATTCCAAGAGTTCGACGTGATCACCATACAGCTGCTGAAATGGTTTGGTAGGGATTCTCTTGCAAAATTGAATTTCTGTGAAAAAAAGTGTTGAAACTAAGGCAAAATGTCTATCTTGTACCAATAGTATCTTTCAAAAGGCGTGCCAAAGCATTTAAGAAATTCTATATTCGTTGAAGTGTTTTGGATCTTACAGTAAGATTCTGCTCCAACACACAAGATAAAAACCATTCAGCACTGGTTAAAAAGCAATATTTCTGGTTTTATAGTTGCAGTTGATTGGCTGTCTAGAAGTCCAGATTTGAATCTACTGGACTACAGTTTGTGGTCAGAGTTGGAGAACATGGTCCGTCGTGTATACCGCAGATATTTGAAGAGTGGAAAAAAATGTTTTGTGTGAGCAGCGTCGTCAATAACAACAGAAACTGTGTCTGCTGCTATTGATAAATTATTGAATCTTTTAAGGATAAAATTTCGTTCTTCGCTGATAAAATTAACTTCATTAAAAATTTATTAAGACTTCATTTTTATTATCGCTTAAACTTGTAGCAGAGCTTATGGCAGGACTAAGAGGGGCTCTGATTTATTCGCCAGCTAGAGAATTTTCCTGACTTTAGCTAGAAACTGTAGAAAATATAATTATAGAGTAGTCATTGACCCTTACAGTTGCTCATAGCTATTTGAATAATAACAATTGAAACTACAAATGGTGTTTGGAGAGCTGACAGTAAAGCATTTTTATACATTCCACTACAGGATATATGTAATATGTATGTATGCATATATGTATGTAAATATTCCTGCTCGTAAAAAATATGCAGCACCTTAGGCCAGTTGTGGTAATAAAGATATGCCGTAGAATTGAGACCTGAATGTGCACATACGACTCTT
Source organism: Bactrocera dorsalis (assembly GCF_023373825.1). NCBI lineage: Eukaryota > Metazoa > Arthropoda > Insecta > Diptera > Tephritidae > Bactrocera > Bactrocera dorsalis. Next base: position 93,885,754 of record NC_064303.1, read on the forward strand.
TTGGTATGCACTCAGCATCCAGAGCCTGTCCACATTGTTGTGTTGCCTTTGAAGCAGACATGTTGTTGTTCTTTGTTACTTTGTATACATTTTCCGCAAGATTTTGTCGAACCCCAAGCAACAAGCATGTTCATATGAAAATACTGAAGCTGCAAAAGCCACAAGCAGGCATGCCGAACAACAGAGCAAATCCTGCGTACAAGCATACACGCATAAAAACGGATGTGTGTTGATGTTTGTGTGCACATATTTACAGCTATAAGAAACACACATTTGCATACGTCTATCCGTTAGCTTATTGCACAGAGTTAAGCAGTGCTTCTTGCACAATCAAGCTAAGCGCAACGCACTGATCCAACGCTTGTAGCTGCGCTCGCTGCTTATACATACATGCCAAGCTCGTCCATCTTGCCTGGCTTATCCTTACACCGGCTGTTTGCCTATTTTTTTATGTCGCCAACAACAACACTACACAAATCTATGCATGGAGGATGTGTATGAATTGAAAAAGTGACTGCGGCATTAAGATGCAAAATAACGCATTGAAAAAGAGCAGGGAGATAAGTAAAAAAAATATAATAAAAAAATAGATACAAAAATAACGGCAATGACAGCGGAGAGAAATCATAAAAACAAGTAACTTTACAAGTGAGCAACTTTGAGTTTTTCACGCTGCCACATATGAGTGGCACTAGTAGTGTTGATAAAGCATAAACACACAGACACAAAGCTGTATAAAACACCTATATACATATGTATGTGTAAATATATACTCATATATGTTTATATATTTCTATATTTGCTGTCACTTGTATTCAGCTTAAGCTTCATTTCAGTCATGTCTGTGTCTGCGGCTGTATATTTGCGCCTAGATGCGTGCTTGTGTTGTGACTTTAGCCTGCGTTGCCTAAAACCAAGCAAAAATTGCGGCCCATAAAGCATGTGTGGCAAGATAACCGCAGACAGCAAACTGAAATAAAAGCGTAGCAGCCAACACAGCTACAACAGCCAAAGCTGAAGCAAGATATAGTCCTGCAGACGCACGCATACAATTGCAAAAATACTCATATTCACAAACACACATGCCACGTATACACATACACACATATTCGCAAACATTTTCTTTTATGCAATTTTTTTGTTGTTTGTTTTATTTTTGTGTCTAGTACGTAGTCTATTGCAGTGTTTCATCCTTGAAGTGCTGTGAAAAGCGCAATGTTGTCATACATGTGCCACAAGTAGTGGCACAAACACACATCCTTACATGCTGCAGAGGCATATTGCCTACTTCTAGGCGCTTTGCCGGCAGTTTCTTTTCACTAAAACCATTATACATGCCTAATTAGCGTTTACATATAGCATGCTTTTGTTGCATTGAAGAATGTGCAAAGATTTATGTGCTTTTTTTGATTTAATTTTATTTCTTTTTTTCGTTCTATTTGCTTCCTTTTCTTTTGTATGTATGTATGTGTGTACATCTGTGCATAGACATAGTTGCTCTTTCAGTTGAAGACTTACAAGCCTGTTTTATGCCGCATTAAGTCACCTTAACGATGTGCTTACATTTATATTCAGGGTTATGTAAATATACATGTAAGCTTGGCATATTCCGCTTGAACCCCTTGCGGTGGCAACACAAACAATTATGAGTGCTTATCTCTACGCGTACAGCAGCAGGATTTTATTTTATCTTACTTCTTTTATCTTTGATTAAAGAAACTGTATTTTTAGATTTGTAAACGCATTGTTCGGCTGGAGTCGCCTCATTCTAAAAATTTTAAGAATTTCGCGAGTATGGATTTATAGAATCCTGCGGCAGCAATGCTCTCCCTATGTTGCCGAAATATAAAAATTATTGTCTCTTAACACACCTTTTTCTTCTTGTGCTATTTTGGTGGAGATACTTCTCGCCTCGCTTTCCATTAGTCAATATTTTGTTCGTACTCCTGAGCGTAAATATTTTCCAGTCCGATCGATTCTCCTTAAACACTTTTTTCTCTTAAATATTTTCCAGTCCGATCGATTTGTTTAAGACAAATTTTTCTCTTTTCATTTATTGTGTTTAGAATAATCGAAAATATCTTTTTGTGTTACTTTTCCCATCGATTCGGGCAACAGCTGTCACACTACTGGATTCGATGCTAAGGATTATAAGCTTAGCTTCTTCGTTTGTTCTGTATAATTTACATATATCAGCAGTTGATATTAGTGTGGAAAAATCTCAGTATAGTACAATTTTCAATTTTGTCGGAGAACGCTATTATGTTTGATCGGACCTAATATAGTTCTCGAGAATAGTTTTCGGTTAAAAAACAACACCAAATTTTTTTTGGTTGAGTAGCTCGAGAAATCTTGCCAACCGACTTCAAAAACACAGTTTCGAGAAAAACGCGCTTCAAGATGGCACACTTAACCCAGCTAGGCTCGAGAGCTCAATTTCTTAAGGCTGTATCTCCGAAGCTTTTACTCGGAAAAACTTAAAAATATTCTAGAGATGAATAAGACAAAAATAATAAAATAAATTTTCTGAAACCCGTACACCCAAGTAACCCTTCAATGAGTTACTCTTTGAATAAACCATGTTTTTGCGCCATGATTCGTTATTTTTACATTTAGGTCGAGTAGATTTCCTGTTTTATAAAATGGGTAAATAACAGTATTTTGTTTCAAAAAGTCTTGCTGCCATTGATAACCTCAATTTGTTTATAATTTGTTTAAAAGTTGATCATGAAACTTTCAATAGTCGAATTTCCTGCGCTGTACCTACAGTAATAATCTGTCAAAAGTTTTGACAATAGCAATTTATTTACCTCGCAATATTAAATTGTTGAAATAATTTTTTTTTATAATAGGGGTAAGCATCGAAAGCCGGAGTGCGGAACTTTAATCCCCTAAACTTAACATTCTCCCAACTCAGGCCTTTCCCATGGAACCACCGGCTAAATAGTATTTGGTGGGAGGGACAGGAGCTTTCAAGTATCAGTTTTGTCATTATAAATGCTGTCGCCTTGCTAACAACTTTCCATGTCTCAGTCGACTGACACATGAGTTTTCGTCAAATTATCGAGCGTAAAACTACCAGCGAGTGTGATTTTTAGTTTTCCACTTGAATTTAAAAATAGGGGGCAATAACATAGTACATGTTTAGAGTCTTCTATATACTCTGTACACGTCGGACAGTTCGAACTAATGTCGTTGTGTAACCTAGGTGAGATGGAAATGCAGGTCCCCATGTCGTCTGTCTATCCTTGAGTGGATGTTCGGTGGAAGCAACAGTTTTTGATTGATTCCTCTGTCTTTAACGATACTGTTTTAGGCGCTGATATAATCACTCGAGTTTATATTCCTGGAAGTCAATGGGTGGCATACTGACTAAGATTTAAGCTGCGTTGGTTGATATATCTGGCACTCCTCTACGGTTGGCACAATTCGTTCTTTCATGCTCTTGCTGTTTATGAGTAAAACTTTTGTTTTATGCTCCACCAGTTCCACATTCATAGAAGAGAACCATTGGCGTATAGCATTTAAGTACTCGTTGCATTTATGTCTTAGTTCGACTAATTGTTTGACCACTGCTACCACCATGATATTTTCTGCATAGTTTCACGTCCGTTGGTTGCTGTCTTCTTAGCACCCCGTCATACATGAGGTTCCATAATAGTGGACCTAATACTGAGCCTTGGGGTACTCCACTCGCGAGCACCTCTTGGTGCCATCATCTGTATCAAAAATCAGCCCTCTCAGTAGGTGTTTAAGCTGAAATATGGCTTATGCATTTATAGTCCTAGAGAGGCGCCAGAGCAAAATGGCACCTGGTATGTCATTGAAATTGATGACTGAAGTGTCAGAGCCTAGCAAGCAGAGTTTTTCATTGCATACACACATACATACGTATACATACATACATATATTACAATACATTTATAGAAAGTGTAGTTAAGCATTTATTGCAAGTATTTGTCAAAATTCAGCACCTTCCTCTTTAACCCATTTTTCCAATACTTGCAACACATCAATTTGCATACTAATCGCTGATTGCTAGCCTCTTGCAGATTCACTCTTTTAAGTCTGTAAGCCTCTGCTTTATTTTCAATCTACACCTAATTTACATAACCATTTATCGGTGGGTGTGTTTAGGGGTTAATCTAGCGGAGGTATACGAGTACAGCATTGCCACATGTCTTCATCATTGTTGAGCGTGTCGATCCTTTATTCCAACGCTAAAAGAATAAAGAACCAAAGAAATAAGTAAAATATTTAAAATATGCCAAAAATAACAACAATAATAAAAAGTGAAAAAACAAAAAGCTTCTCCTATTTTAAGCACAAATTTTGCAAGTGTGTATTTTTAGGCGAAAATCTCTCTTTTTCGCACTGCATAGTTGAACTGAGCACTATTGTTGACGTACTATACATATGTTCGCATAAATGTTTGTATGTTTATTTGGGAGTGTGTGTGTTTGTACGTAAAATGCTTCAAGTGTAGCTAAAACAACAAAAAGGGATTTCGAACACCATTCAGTGTCATCTAAATACATACATAAGTAACGGGTGATTTTTGGTAGGATTTTCATGCATTAGTATTTGACAGATCACGTGGGATTTCAGACATGGTGTCAAAGAGAAAGATGCTCAGTATGCTTTGACATTTCATCATGAATAGACTTACTAACGAGCAACGCTTGCAAATCATTGAATTTTATTACCAAAATCAGTGTTCGGTTCGAAATGTGTTTCGCGCGCGTGTTTTGTTCAGCGATGAGGCTCATTTCTGGTTGAATGGCTACGTAAATAAGCAAAATTGCCGCATTTGGGGTGAAGAGCAACCAGAAGCCGTTCAAGAACTGCCCATGCATCCCGAAAAATGCACTGTTTGGTGTGGTTTGTACGCTGGTGGAATCATTGGACCGTATTTTTTCAAAGATGCTGTTGGACGCAACGTTACGGTGAATGGCGATCGCTATCGTTCGATGCTAACAAACTTTTTGTTGCCAAAAATGGAAGAACTGAACTTGGTTGACATGTGGTTTCAACAAGATGGCGCTACATGCCATACAGCTCGCGATTCTATGGCCATTTTGAGGGAAAACTTCGGACAACAATTCATCTCAAGAAATGGACCCGTAAGTTGGCCACCAAGATCATGCGATTTAACGCCTTTAGACTATTTTTTGTGGGGCTACGTCAAGTCTAAAGTCTACAGAAATAAGCCAGCAACTATTCCAGCTTTGGAAGACAACATTTCCGAAGAAATTCGGGCTATTCCGGCCGAAATGCTCGAAAAAGTTGCCCAAAATTGGACTTTCCGAATGGACCACCTAAGACGCAGCCGCGGTCAACATTTAAATGAAAAAGTAAATGTCATGAACCAATCTAACGTTTCAAATAAAGAACCGATGAGATTTTGCAAATTTTATGCGTTTTTTTTTTTAAAAAAGTTATCAAGCTCTTAAAAAATCACCCTATATATGCAAGTGTGTTGGTGCTAGCGAATAGTGCGTCAGACAGCCAGCCAACAGCATCCAATGCAATTCGGAGAGTCAGCTGGCGAACGCGAAAGTCCTATGCAAATTTCTCGTTATTATTATGCTAAGCTAGAAGTAAACCATTTTAGTAAATTTTTGTGAATGTCGAAATGTAAACAAATTGAGAATGAATTTATGCATGCAGTGAAAAACAAAGCCAAATAAAAGTATACACACACGCGCACCTAAATATACACGCATACTCTTACATTGCCGCCTTGACAACTAAATACACCCTTCTAGTTAGATAAATGCTAAATGTGCATGGAGTTATCAAAATATGCTCACGCACACACACACACGCATTCGTACAAATGTGCGCATTTGTATATGTTTGACACTGTATTTAGGGATTTCTTTGTGGCTGGTGTCGGATAAGCGTCTTATCCAGCAGCAACAGCAGCATATGAGCCTGTCTGACTGATGTATATATGTAGTGCCGTTCGTGCGCTTTTGTGCTTTGCCACAGTGGATTTGTACTGATTGCCTTTTCTTATTTTATACTTTATTTGTTTTTTGTTTTTGTAATTTTCATTGTTTGTTTTTGTGTGCTGTAAACGCATAAATCCACTTTAAGTGGTCTTTTGCATGTGAATCCTTTTGCCAGCGCCGTCGTCGTCGCTGCTAACAACGATATCAGAAGTGGCAGCAACACTCATGTATGTATGTGTTAGGAGAGTTGTAAGCATTGCCGTGTAGGACATGTAGGTGATAAAAAAACTTTCCTTATTGAATTGAGCTTTGTATGAGATTACAAATTCACTGTATGCTTCACACAGTTTCTACCGATATGCCAAAATATATTAACAAATAAACTCACCCGAAAATTACTAGTCTGTAACTAGTTTGTAAAAATATTACAATCATTTTTTTTAACAGATTTTCTACCTAAATAAAAAATCATATTAACATATAAACTTATTCGAAATTAACTAGTCCGTAACTAGTTTTTAAAAATATTATAATTGCTTTCTTAACACATTTTCTAAAATTGTCTAGCTAAATGTATAAACAAATCAACTCATCCGAAAATAACTAGTTGGTAACTAGTTTTTTGAAAATATTATAATTGCTTTATTAACATATTTTCTATCTAAATAGCAAAATATATTAACAAATAAACTTATCCGAAACTAACTAGTCGGTAACTAGTACTATGCTTCTTAACAAAAAATTTGAATTAATTTTTTTAAGTTTTGCTTTCACAAAAACCTGCACATTTTCTTCAAATTATTGTTTATAATAATTTATTTCTATTTTTTCCTTTGTTCCACTATTCCAATTTCCCAAAGGTCGTCTTCGAATTTCGAAATCATGTCTATCGCTCCATTGTTTGAACCCTTTCTCGTATTATTTTCACGTTTTTTTCTGTTAATTCTTGTTTACTTTATTTTGGTGTTGCCGGCGTGGCTGTTGCTCTTATCAGAGGCATGCCACATACTTTTACGCACTCCGCGCACACAATCCTCTAGCTGTCATTTGACACGCTGGCAGATATCTATTTTACCACTTTGACTGCTCTATCGTGTTTTTTGGTGCGGCTGTTGTGTCGTTGGTACTTGAATGCCATCACTGTTATTTACATTTTTGTGCTAATTTTTTGCAGTTTTTGTTTTGGTTTTGGTTTATGTTTTTATTTTTGCTTTGACTTTTGTTGCTCTTTTTATTTTGGTTTCTTTGTTTGCAGCTGTTTTGCTGCTGCTTTTTTCTACATTTTTTTGTTTTCTTTGCTTTTGTTGTTTGTCAAAAATCCACATTTCAATGAAGTAAAGCACTTGCATAACTTATGTCGTCTCCTATTGCTTTGCCTGCTCAACTCAGCTCAGTTCAAAGGCTCAACAAATCCACCGCCGTAGAAAAATGTATGTTTGTTTTTTGGGTAACCTTTGTAACCCTTCTCAAGTGAATTAGATTTTATGAAACTTGAAACAGAATTCTAGAGTTGAATTATCACGACGTCTTAATTTAACTAGATTTTGCCACTCAAAAGAAACATTCAATTAAGTGATTTACAAATTTTTTTGGATCTATGGGACAGTGGCGCCAAATGCAGACTTTTTTTTGAGCAAAAACTAATATTTGTGGGGAAAGAGTATACTGTACGGTATGAAAGCTATTTTTTTATCATATTACAGATATAATTGTATAACGGTATATAGCAGTACTTTGTAGCTTATTAATTGTGAATTCTAAACATTTCTTATTCTCTTCTAAAAATGTTCCTGCTGATGACATTAAAGCTTACTCCTAAGCACATTTTCTCTAGCCTTGAATTCAACTAACTAACACTGTTATTACTCTCACATCAAGATCTTTCCACAAACGAATATTGCTCACAGCTAGCGAGCAGAAAAAATGCGAATCGAACATGACTTGTATATGCCTGGAGGACTCGGTCGTACACTTGTCGATTATGATATTCACTTATTCATATATTTTTTTTAATATTGGTTTTAAATCGTAGCATAAACAACAGACTTGATCTTTCCATCACTGGGTTAGTTATCAGGCTCTTTAGACATGTTGAGCAGAAGATCCGCCTTGAAGACAAACCCACTTGTGTGGTTGTCTGATTGCAAAATGGAAACAATGAAATTTCTCTTTTTTTGAAGTCTCAATTTCAAGTATTTTGATATCAACTTCTCTTCATGCATCAAATAGCAAAGTGGATATACATAGCTACTTATCACTTAAACTTCACATAAGTGTGAATAAAAAAGCATTCACTTCCCGAAATCCTCTTATGAAAGCAAACACCTATTTACAACAAATTGTATGAAGTTAAGCAAGCAGTTTGGCTGATAGGATTAAGTTGTAGTTTTGCATTTAAATACGCTTCCATGAAATTACCAACATGAAACCCAAAACAAGCCCAACAAACAATTGAAGATGAAAAGGGGAAAAATAAAGCAAAAGGATTGCATAATTGAATCGCCTGCTGCTAAACAAGTAAATACTAATTTAAGCCTTCGGGTATGCATTGTGCAAGTGTTTGTGTAGTTCAACCTTTGTGTTTTGAAAATTAAACTAGTTTCTCTATTCTATTATACTTTATGCTTCAATTGTGTTGAATTCAAATCAAGGCTGTATTTTTAAAGTGAAGGAGGGACGAGGGACACATTCATGAATTTCGAAGACGCCTGTCTGCTGTTTCCGAACCTAAAGGCCTTGTAAGGTCATGCGACTTGCACCAGCAGACACGAATCATGCGTGGCAACTTGTTTGGGGTGTTGGCGGTGGTACAAAAGAATCGTTTAAATAATAATTCAAAGTATGTATTCTATGAAGTAGAAGTGTAATGTCTTACATCTATTTTAGTTTGTACACATTCGCTTCTGCTCTACGAGGAAAAAAGTGGTGTATAAGGTGCATTTATGTAAGAGTACGAGTAAAGTATGAAATTATTTAAGCTCAGAAGAGTATTTTCTCATATATAGGTGATTTTTTAAGAGCAAAATCTCATCGGTTCTTTATTTGAAACGTTAGATTGGTTCATGACATTTACTTTTTGAAGATAATTTCATTTAAATGTTGACCGCGGCTGCGTCTTAGGTGGTCCATTCGGAAAGTCCAATTTTGGGCAACTTTTTCGAGCATTTCGGCCGGAATAGCCCGAATTTCTTCGGAAATGTTGTCTTCCAAAGCTGGAATAGTTGCTGGCTTATTTCTGTAGACTTTAGACTTGACGTAGCTCCACAAAAAATAGTCTAAAGGCGTTAAATCGCATGATCTTGGTGGCCAACTTACGGGTCCATTTCTTGAGATGAATTGTTGTCCGAAGTTTTCCCTCAAAATGGCCATAGAATCGCGAGCTGTGTGGCATGTAGCTCCATCTTGTTGAAACCACATGTCAACCAAGTTCAGTTCTTCCATTTTTGGCAACAAAAAGTTTGTTAGCATCGAACGATAGCGATCGCCATTCACCGTAACGTTGCGTCCAACAGCATCTTTGAAAAAATACGGTCCAATGATTCCACCAGCGTACAAACCACACCAAACAGTGCATTTTTCGGGATGCATGGGCAGTTCTTGAACGGCTTCTGGTTGCTCTTCACCCCAAATGCGGCAATTTTGCTTATTTACGTAGCCATTCAACCAGAAATGAGCCTCATCGCTGAACAAAACACGCGCGCGAAACACATTTCGAACCGAACACTGATTTTGGTAATAAAATTCAATGATTTGCAAGCGTTGCTCGTTAGTAAGTCTATTCATGATGAAATGTCAAAGCATACTGAGCATCTTTCTCTTTGACACCATGTCTGAAATCCCACGTGATCTGTCAAATACTAATGCATGAAAATCCTAACCTCAAAAAAATCACCCGTTATGTATAGTATTTCTATATTCCCATATGAGAGTATATTCTCATATTTGTTGAGACGATAGAAACAGGTGAGTTGCTAGTTTTAGAACCTTAAACTCTATTGATAAAAATTGGATTTGTTATACCTCGTACTGTTAAATTGCAGAAAATTTGCATTTAACAATAGTTGATAGTCTTTCAATTTATATTCTCTATTTTTGGTGTAATGAATCGAACAGACAACTGGTATAAATGTAAAAGACTGGTATAAATTAAGCAGCTATAGGGTAACTGTCAGCTTATATCACTTTAGCGAGGAATGCTCATACTCTCTTGTGTTTAATTCAACTCACTTAACTCACTTGTTGCTTTCACAAATAAGTTTCTGAGAGAGAAAAAGAGAGAGAGAGAAAGAGAGGGCAGAGTGAGAGAGAAGTGTCCCAATAGCAAAAGCAGTAGGTAGTAGTAGCAAAGATTTGTTGAATCGAATACGTCTAACATTTTTATTCAAGTATCCACATACTTTGAGTAACTAAACACAATCTAACTCTTTCTTATCACAAATCAATCTGATTTCTTCTTCTAACACCGGTTCTAACTGCGTGATGATGCAACACAAAGCCATTTTTATTGCTTCGTGAATCTGTATTATAAATTTTTCAAGAATTGTCAACACAAAAAGCACCAATTAGCCCAAAAGTCAGCAGTTCACATCTTTCTTGTCAAATTTCCATCCCGTCAGTTTTAGTATTTAGTCTCGTCAGTCGGTGCTTAGTTAAAGTAGAGAATCTGCTTGTTTGACATGCTTTCTGTATGTTGTCTGCACCAATTGTGTGTACTGTAGCATTTTGTAGCCAAAACACACACATCCGCACTCGCACATATGAAATATTAAATTCCTTTTGATTATAATTTCATTCCTGTTTGCTGTCCACAAATAAATTCATTTGCTTGTCAGCCAGCTAGTCAACTAGTCAACTGGCAACACTAAGCCCACAATAGTCGACTGTGAAGTAAGAAACTTCAATTTTATTTTAATTATGTTATTTTTATATTTTTCTTGCAGTGGGTAATTTCAAAAATAGTATTAGTAGCTTTTGAACTTAGGTTGGAAAGTATTTTTTTTGCCAGTATTATATTTATATTTCATATTATTTACACTTTAAATTATTATTTTAAAAATTAAATTTGTACTTTTTTGGCACTTTTTCGTATAATATATTTTCTTCATCCGTTAACTTCAACTATTTCATATTTGTATACAATTTTCTTAAAACCAAACTTAAAATGTTGTTTCAACAGACTTATTTTCTAAACTCGGCGTTTTTTGCACAAAAATTTAATATTTCAAAGTTGTTAATATAATTCTTACAGAAGTTTTTGGCAAATCGCTCCATTTTAAGCAAATAATTTACTAAACTTTAGCATTTTCAGCTTTAATATAAAAATATAAATATAATTTTTTAGTCTGAAATAATTGAGAAAATAATACCGAGCAATATTTTAGATCAACTTGAGTGTTTTTTCCTATTTTTGTTATTTATTTTATTTTTTTCATATTTTTTGGCTTTTAATTTTCGGTTTTTGCCACATTACCCGTACAAAGAATTAAATAAACACTTATTTTAATATTGCATTTGTGCTACGCATACTATATTTTACAATCTTTTGTATACATATATATTCCTAATTTATTCATTTTCAATTATATGCAGAATAATAGTTTTTATTTTACTGATTTTGTATTTGACAAACGCATTAATTAGCAAATACAATATATTCAAAAAAACAAAACTGTTTAGTTTCATTATTTGCATAGGAAAAATATTTATGATTTTATTAAAAATAGTAGATATACATACAGATATATTTTCATATGTTTACCATAAAACTTACGCTTTTTTTAGCAACTAAAATTTTATTTAAAATACTAGCACAGGTTCATATGGTTAGTTTTTATTTTGACTTGATTTGTCTTGCAACAATGTTGCTGCAACATTCATGCCTACTTTATGCACTTTTATTAAGATGAGTTCAACAGTTTGCTGTTGAAAGTGAAAAACGTATATCTGAGCTTATAAAAATATATTTATTTTTGGGTTTATAGTAAAGTCGATGGGTATATTTGGGCATATCAATGTTATTAATATTATATTATTTAGAATTCGTGGGTAAAAGTTCAATCGATTCTTCACTAAATTAATATTCTTTTATATATTTTTTGAATTTTCATATGCGAGTTCACTATGATTAGAGAAGTATTTCATATACAACTTTCTCAACAAAATTTCCTATAAAATATTTGCAATTAAAACAAAATTAATTTTCAAACTAACGAACATTAGGGGTGTTTGTTGATTTTTGGCCTCTACACTTGTGAGTGATTGATGCGTTTCCTATTCACAATCACTTCTACATTTAAAAGTATGTACATACATATGTGTTAGTTCGGAACAATTTCGATTTGTCTGTCATGCTAACGAACATTTGGTATTTCAATTAAAAATTTTTACATTAGTCATACATCTCTGTCATCGAAGCAGAAAGCTGCAAACGTACATATGTATATTTGTACTTGTTGTTAGTGTAAAATTTCTCATAATTACAGTTTGAATAGTCTACATACGAGGGCTGTCCGATAAATAACCGACCTAACCATGATGAACGCGACTTTTTCAAAAAATTTTTTTTTATTTTTCTACATAGTCTCCTTGTAACTCCACACACTTCTCCCAGCGATGCTCCCATCTCTGCAACCCTTCCAAATAGTACTTGGCGTCTTTGTCTGCAAAATACGAGTTCACGAAAGAGATTGCCTCCTCATTTGACGAAAATCTCTGGCCGCCGAGCGCAGTTTTAAGTTGAGGAAAGAAAAAAAAGTCGCTTGGTGCTAGATCCGGTGAATAAGGTGGATGGTCAAGCAGTTCGAACCGCAATTCGTGGATTTTCGCCATGGCGACTGTTGAGGTGTGAGATGGTGCGTTGTCTTGGTGGAACAAGACTTTCTTTTTTTGCAAATGTGGCCGATTTTTCGAAATTTCTTCCTTTAGCTTGTCCAATAATGATGCGTAGTATGCTCCTGTTATAGTTTTTCCTTTTTCAAGATAGTCGATAAAAATAATTCCATGGCTGTCCCAAAAAACACTCGCCATCACTTTCCCAGCCGAATACACAGCTTTAGGTTTTTTTGGGGCTGGTTTCCCCTTTTCAATCCACTGTTTAGATTGGTTTTTTGTTTCGGGCGTATAATGATGAATCCAAGTTTCGTCTACAGTTATCAATCGGCGCCAAAACTCGGTCTTATTGCCTCTAAACTGAGCCAACAGAGCGCTGGAAATGTTCATGCGCGCACGTTTGTGGTCTAGCGTAAGCAAACGCGGCACCCAACGCGCGGACAGCTTTCTCATGCCCAAATCTTGGTTTAATATGTGACAAACAGTTTCTTTTGACATCTTCATAATCTCAGCTATTTCCCTAACTTTAATCCTTCGGTCGTTTAGTACCAATTGATGAACTTTAGCGATGTTATCGTTAGTGGTTACAGTTTTTGGACGCCCAGGATGTTCATCATCTTCCAAGCTCCTGCGACCACGTTTAAATTCAGTTGCCCAAAATTTTACGGTGGTAAACGATGGTGCAGAGTCACCATACACAGAGCCCAACTCATCTTTGATTTGTGAAGGCGTATTTCCTTTCAAAAATAAAAATTTAATTACAGCTCGATATTCAATTTTTTCCATTTTGGGGAAATCACCGAAATAGACTCACAAAAACGACTGTCAACAGATAATTGCGCAAGATAAATTTCTGAAATTTTGGCGAGTAGCTATTATAATATGCACAATTTGAAGTAGAAACTTTTTTTTCAGATGTGCCGCTAGCTTCACGTGATTATAGTTTAGATAGTCGACATAGTTGAAAGTATTAAATACGCACATGTTACTGTTTGTAATATGACACATGACCGGCATTTGCTGCTTTCTCAGAAACATGAGCAATCACATTTCCGTTTCCAGTTACTTCCGCATTACCTTTGCACATACTTGTTTAGGAATGTGTATGCGAATGTAATGAACTGCAGTATCAAATGCTAGTTTTTATGGATTGGAAAATATGCCAATTAATATCCTAATACATATGTGGGTACGTATGTACTTTTGTATATACATATTTGCTACAAACTATATAAAGGCTCTTACTGAGGAAAATAATCAACACAATTGTGGTTGATAACTCTTCTTCTTCGCCTTTATTATTCATTATCGTCACATACGTTTAAATGTGTTATATAAAATATATATATATGTATATATATACATATACGCATATATAATTTGAAAACATTATATATATATTTTTTATATATACATATGTACTATATATCTATACACAACAAAAGCATTAGACTTTCAAAACCAATAATTTCTGCTACTTGTAGTCTTATATTCACCCATACATAACTACATACATATTATACATATGTAAATAAATATATATATAATTTAAGTATTTGAGCATAAAATTTTTGAATCGAAGCTTTTTGTGCATTTAACTCATTTATAAATATTATCACCTATTCTTTATCTATTAATGCTTGCATACGTAAAGCGGATATAATACAGGATGTTACGCTCTAACGGAGAGCGCCTGAAGTAAGTTTGTATTGTATTTATGAAACGACATGTAAACACACTATACGCACAATTACACATGCATACATACATACATACAGACATTTAAATATTATCGCAAAGAATTACACTAATATCCTGCGATTGAATTATTGAACCTAAAATAGCTAATTTACATTTTCCAATTATTTTGTCGATTATTTTTTATTTTATAAAAAATCATTTTCTTTAATTTGAACATTAGTTGTACACATATTTATATACATTTTTTATAAGTTGCTTCTAACTTTTATGCAATTATTTTAATATAAAACGCAAACAAATATTGAAATTATAATGTCGAAGCACTTATGTGCATAAAATTTATTTTATTTTTTTTTAAATATGTTTTGAAGTTTTCTGTAACTACAGTTGTTTAATGTTTTTTTTTTTTATTTTTTTTTTTTTATCAAAAATTTATGTAGATAACTCTAAAGTTTTTTTATTTAAAGAAAATATATTTTTTTTTTATAATTAAAAAAGTTAACTAAAAACTCTAAAGCTTGACTCTGATTCATATATAGCCTCACATTTTATTAAAAATAATAACTTATGTAAATTAGTCCAAAGTTTTAGCTAAAATACGCAAGTACCACTGCTTTAATTTAAATAGCTTGAGCTACATTTCATGTTCCTTATAATCATTATCCGTACAAAAAGTGATTCAACAGCACCAAATCACATGACTTATAAAAGGAGCGTTGAAAAATGTAGGAATTTATAAAGAGTTCGTAATGTAAATAGCACCACAAATTATCGTTTTCTGGAGTCAGGCTTTCTGGAGAGATTTTTCAGAAATTTTCGAACTTCACATATATGTAGATTTTTGGTTAATTAACTACCAGTTAAGCCAGTAATCTCTCGTGTCGCTCTTATATATGGATTTTTAGATACTTTTGCCACAGAAAACGCGTAATTCAAATTTTGACTTAGACAGCTGATTTGACAGGGTTCCACACTGGTAAAAAGATACCCTATAATTGGTCTACGAGTATGTAATCCAAGTTCAATCTTCAGTAAATAAATATATTAGAGCTGTAATTGCGACAAAAATTGTATGTGCCCCGTTACTAAGTGACTATTTTTTCTCTACATCATATTGCGACATAAAATTGTCAGCTTCCGCTATCAGATATAACCAATATATAACCGTTTTATAACCAAACTCAAATTTTGTTTCAATATAATTACGTGATTCTTCCTTCGCCTGTAAACTTATGAAAAATGATGTTACGTTATTTTGCATTTTAGGTGGCGATATGTATATATGTATGTATATCTCACGAAGAAACAATGAACATGAATATATTCTTAGAAGAAACTCAAATGATTTTATTAAAAAATACGTAAATTTGTTTTTTTTAATTAACTTTAATTGATAATTTTTTTTAATTTGAATTACAAATTTTTCTTTAAATTTTAGAAGTATTTTTTTCAACTTTAATTAATTTTTTTAATTAATTTTCTTTTTAATTTTAATTAGTTTAATTTAATTTTTTACAATTTTACAAATTTTTCTTTTATTTTTTGTTGAAATTTTTTCAACTTTAATTAATTTTTTTTATTGAAATTAAATTTTTTTAATTATAATTATTATTTTTTATTTTAATTAGTTTAATTTATTTTATTATTATATTAATTTTTTTCAATTCAATAAAAATAAATCGTTGTTCAGACATATTAAGATTTTAGTTTGAAAAAATTTAAATTTATTGCAAATAAAATTTTTTAAATTTTAATTAATTTTTTTAATTTTAATTAATTTTTTATTTTAATTTTAATTAAAAATTTTTTTATTTTAATTAATTTTTTTAATTTTATTAATTTTAGTATAAATTTTTTTTATTTATTTAATTTATTACTGTTATTTTAATTTAATTTTATTTTTAATTTTAATTTTTTTAATTTAATTTAAATTTTATTTTATTTTTTTTTTAATTTTATTAATTTTTTATTTTATTAGTTATTAATTTTTAATTTTAGTACATATTTATTACTATTATTCTTTTTAACCACTCAAAAGCTATATTTAAGCACAGCTAATAATTAATTCTCTTTCTTACCCAAACAACATTACTAATTAATTTTTTTTATTTTGCTCTTCTCCTCGCAGATTCACCATATCACGACGTAAGCGGCCTACCCAACCCCTATAATATGGAGCATATGGAACAGGATGAAGTGATACCACCACAGCAGCACATGTCACTGAGTTACGATGACAGTTTCGAGGGTGAATACTCGTCAACGCCCAATTCACGGAATCGTCGTGTCATACGCGAAATTATCGTCTAATAAATAAACATTAAACATAATAGAAAGTGAAATGAACGAAAACCGTTATACAATAGGTATAAATTACAACGTATGAGGAGGCAGGGGAGCGACATACAGAGAGTGTGTGTGTGTTGTGTAAAAGTGCCAACCACGTGCAACTAAGCGAAAAATATTAATTAAAACTGTAATGTCTCCGTGTGCATAAAGGAGCGGAACACACACACACACACAAAAAGCCAGAAATCTTTAACGAAATGTTTTATAAATTTTTATGTGTTATTTTTAAGAAAATAAGTAATATACAACAACATGAACGAAAAATTTACAAAAGTGGAGTAAAATCTAAATGAGCACCGTCAACTTAACAATACGTGCACACAAATACCATACATACAAATACACACACATACATTGTCAAGTACTGGCAATGCAACGCACACACACACATAAGAAAATTTGCACCGAAATTTCAACAGCAGAAGCCGTTATGCGATTTTTCTTGCAAAATGTTGAATAATTGGAGTGCAGCAGTTGCGACGGGTGGCAACATCGCTTGTATATGCAATGTATATGTGGAGCTGGCAACATACCAATTATTTGTGTGAGTAAATTTGCATAAATTTTTGTATAAATAATTTTGATTATTTTTCAAAATACACACACACACATACATATGCAGCTACAAACACATTTTCATAAGCATAAGTGTATATGTGTGTGTGTGTATATTTTAGGCAACTGCCATAAGTTGCTTTTTGCCATTTGCAGTTCACGCACTTTTTTTACTTTCTCCATACTCACTCATACACACACTCACGCACTCATTAATTTCATATACACCCACACACGCCAAATTCTCACCCAATCATGCATTACATATTTGCACTTATTGAATGCGTTTTAAGCCACACCAACTAACTCTACGAGTATTTGTTTACCCAACGAAACAAAAAAATATTCAAAAATTCAACGAAAAGCGAAAACTACGACAACAACAACAAAAACATAAAAACAACGTATTTGAAAGTTGCCATTTTTTATAACTTTTAGTACATAATTAAAGTATATAAGCAAAATATTTTTAAAATTTTTTTTATTTTATTTTACAAAAAATTAATTATTTTACGAAAATCTGCAACTAGCGAAAAATGTTGCAAGTGTAGTAGTAGTAGTTAGCGTAGTGGTAAAAATATTGGCAGTAGAAACCGTTATTCATTTATATTTTGAGGCCTTACCACTGGCTTCTTTGCAGCGCCAAGCGGTGAAACGTGTGTATGTGTGTGTGCGTGAGTGTATGAACGTGCCTGCGACACATGCTGCTGTGACAGTGGCATCACCATTAACCATATTTTCGACTGTAAACAAAGCAAAAAATGTAACAAAAAAAAATCAAAAATTGCAAAAAAAAATGTTAAGCAGAAAATAGTAAGAAAAAGCTAAATGCAATTAAGTGCATGTGCATTTAAGCGTGAATAAGAAGCAACAGCCCAAGTTTACTAAATACTTATTAATTAGGTAGCATAGCGGCGTAGTGGAGAAAAGCGAAAGGAAAAGAAAAAACGTACACAGAAAACTGCAAAGGCGTGCATTAACGAATTTCCACAGTAAACTGCAAAAATGCATATGAATATATGTACGTATGTATAGTATGTATGTAAGTATAGCATGTATGTATCTGTGTATATACAAATGTGCAGGTGAAGCTTCAATATATAAACTGAAACCATGAAATCTTTACATAGTTGTCAAAAACTGCCAAAACATAACCTAAAAGATAAGAAAAAAATTTCAAATTCACCATAACCTTGACAAATAAAAAAAACTAAATTTTTTTCAATTATTTTATATATTTTACATATATTTTTCACAAATAAATATTATATATTTTTTTTTTATTAATATATTTTTCAAACTATTTTTTTACATACATTTTTTCACTCAGTTGCAATATTTTTGCATAATATTGCTCACCAAAAATATTTTTTATAGAAAAATAGTAAATATTTTCACATATAATAAATTTTTATTTGAAAAACCAATATTTTCCTACAATAATAATAAACAAATTTTTTTCGGTACATTTAGACTTGTTTTTATAAGCAAAGATTTTAATATTTTTTAAAAGCAAAAAACCAAAAATTCTCTCACCAAGCACATATGTATATATATTATATATGTACATACATAGACATATACTATACATGCTTTATACATTTACTTATATTATATATACGAGTATACATACATATATTATTACATTTGTATTTCTCCTTTCACAGATCACAGCATTTTAAATTACCTGGAAACTGTTCTGAAACTTAAGTTGTTATTACTAGTTTTTTTTTGCATTTGTTCAAGACAGCACCGCATTTACGAAATTAGTTCAAGTTTGTTAAACAAGAAAAAATTTTTTTTCCAAAAATTGTGATGAACTGCCGCTTCCATAAATTTCTTAAGCATGACACACCTTCAATTGCAAACTAAAAACGAAAAACTTATGTGAAAGCTGTTCACCGCTGTTACTAAACTTTTTATTGAAGCTTTTTTATTTGAGCTTTCACTTCGTTAAATCACAAATACATTTTTTTTAGTATTTTTTTTTTAGAATTTTCGTTTACATTGTTACTGCTGCTTCGGTTGCAATATTTGCAAAATATATTGAGTTTTTTGTAGCATATGAGTTATTATTTAGCATTGAAGTGCCACATTTGAGTGAAAGTGAATTGAATAATAGCAATTGAATAGTTAATGAAAGCTAAGTGAAATGTTAACAAAAATCTGCAGCACTGACACAAAGCGAACCTAAGCTGGGCAGCACATTTTTGGCTTAATTGAGGGTAGTAAAAAAGGTGTTCCGAAAAATAACGAAGTCTCGAAAAAAGAAAAAATGTGTAAAGCTTTCGGTGTTTGTAAGCTCGAAAACATGAAAACTGATACAAAATAACGCACTAGTTAAATTTCAATTCAGAAAACTTTGTATGATTTTAAAAGCATTAGGAAATTATTTTCAAACTTTCGAAAGCTTTCGCTTTTTAATGATAATTTTGATATCCCTTTTTTATTTTACTAATATATGAAAATTTTTTCGGTACTGTTGTTAAAACTTATATTTTTGTATTAGTAGGTACATATTTCTATACTTTTCGTATTTTCTTAAAATGATACCACCTATAGCGGCAGCTTGAGTGAGCTACTGAGTGAAAGCTCTAATAAGTAACTGAACTTACTTGCTTCCATTCGAGCTCTAATTATACGTTATGTCGATTTGATTTGATTTGAAAATAAAAATAAAGATTAATGACGTTGCTTGTAGCAATTTCACCAAAATGAGCTTTCACTAAAAAGTTTCTAGAGTTGTTTTTATAAAATCTTAGTGCAGGCTGTTTAAAAGTCGTTTCAACTATAAATAATATTTAATATTTGTGGGAAAAAATATTAAGAAATATGTAATATTATGTTCCTTAATTGCACCTAAATGAATTTTCACTAAAAGATTTCCAAAGTTGTCTCCAAAAGCTTAATGAACACTATTTAACCTCTTCACCGCTCGAACCGCTTTTCAAAAACTCGAGTTTTAAGAGCTTCGCGTTTTAAGTGCTTTCTCAACTTTAATTATAATTTAAATGCTCTTTTGTAGCTTTAATATTTGCTTCAAATACAAACCGTTTGCTTTAAGCTGAAAATGTGCTGCCGTGGAGAAAAAGAGTGCAAAGTTATACGGCCATTAATTTTGGCTACCAAGAGATATCAAAAAATGTGTTGTTTTTTATTTTATTTAGAAGAGGGTTATCTTTTTTATCAAACATATAATATATCGTTAATTACTGTTTTTTGTGAATTTGTGTAAAATTTTTCCTGGTACTTTTTTTATTCCATTTTTAAAATCATAATATCTCTTATTAATACATTTTTTTTGTACTTTTTATTAAATATTTTTTTTTATTAAAATTTTTTTTATATTTTTTTTTTAAGTTTTTTTTTTAATTTTTTATTATAATATAGAATATATATATTTTTTTTGTTATTAATTTTTTCTTAATATATATCTTTTTAATATTTTTTCATATATTTTTATTTCTTTTATTACATAGATATTTTTTTTATTTATTTTTTTTTGTTTCGATTGTTGTTTTTTAATTTTTTTAAATGTTTTAAAGATTTTCTAATATTTTTTATTAAAATTTTTTTTATTGTAAATACTTATTTTTAAATTTATTGGCATATATTTTTTATTTTTTTTTTAATATTTATTATTTAAATATTTATTTTTTCATTAACATTTTTTTTTAACATATAGCTTTTTAATATTTTTTAATATTTCTTTTATAAAAATTTTTTTTATTATTGTTTTTTAATTTATTAATAATTTATTTAAGATTTTATTACAATTTGTATTAAATAATTTTTCTATTGTTATTATATATTATTGTTTATATATATTTTTTTAATTTATTAGTATATACTTTTTATTATATGTGTATGTTTTTTAATACATTTTTCATATTTTTATGTTTAAAATTTTTTTTTTAGTTTTCTATTTCCTTTTTTAATAATTTTTTTATTATGTTTTTTTTTTAATTTATTGTATATTTATTTTGGATGTGTGATAAAATATTTATATTTTTTTAATATTTTATCAATTTTCAACTTTCAAGCAATATTTTTATTTAATTATATTTTTAATTTTTACCAAATCTCATAGTTTTGCACACTTCAGTGTTTTCCTTGCAAATTTCGCACACTTTGCACTCACTTTTCACAGCTGTTGAGTTTCCTAGCGCAGCTTGCGCTTAGTACTTTAATAAATGCTTTAAATTAATTATTGAAAATAATTGCAAAAATAACTAAATATCTTTTTTTGGTACATGCAACAATACCAACAACAACAACACTGTGGTTATTTTGTTTGTGTTATAGAAATGAAAATAAAAATTATGAATAAATTTCTATGGCAGCATAGATAAGTTTACGCACTACTTTAAACTAAACTAATTAAATTAAATTACTTGAATATTAAATAAATTTAAATAATTTGCAAGCGCAAGTGGCGTTTGCGTAATAAAGTGCATTTATGTTTTCGTTTTGCCAATAAGTTTGTTTATTAAATATTTTTTACTTAGTTAAATTTGCTTTTAGCGCTAAATTAGTTGTTTTAGTGGTGAACAATTTCAATGGAAAAATAGCAAAGCAAGAAATTTTAACATATTTTTGCAAAGTACAGTTATATGTTAAACAACCAAACACACATGCAACAAAAATTAATGCAAAACTGTAAGTGTGTGATGGAAACATGAAAATGTAATAATGCAAAATGCCAGTTGAAAAGTGAAACAGAAACAAAAAACAACAACAAACAACAAAAACAAACAAATTAAACAAATGCGTTAAGTGTAATTTTTTTCTAATAACGTAACTTAAGTGAGCAAATAAATGAATAAACTGCATAAGCACTTAAATATAAGTTAGACTTAAGCGTAAAAGTGCAGCAACAACAACAAAAACGAACAAAACTGTGTGTGAAAAGTTAAATAATTGCTAATAAATTGGCTAATTGATGAATAAGTGCATATTCAAGTGCAAGCTGTAATTTAAATATGTGTTACACACACTCACACAGATACACACACACATGCGCATACACCGCCAACTGTTAGTTAATGTAAATAATATTATTAATACACCTACACATACATATTTGTATATGTATATTGTAAATGTCTGCAATTACTTTATATATACACACACACACCATCACACACACACACAAACAAAAGCGAAATGAAAGCAGCAAACAAATTTCCGAAATATTAACATGAAATTTATTAATAATAATAAAAAGCAGCAACAAATTAAAACACTGAATAGTCGTCGAAATGCAGCGAAACGTTTGCTATTTACTTAAGTATACTTAGCTATATATATATATTATACATATACATAAATATAGATAACTTTTAAGTGCATACACTATACAGTACGAAGCGAGTTGAAATAAGTAAGAAAAGAAAAAAACAAAAACAAAAAAAAAATATTTTAAATAAATAATTACTTAATTAAATGTAGTTAAATATGAATATGAAAGAGAAGCGCGCGCCTGAGGATGCTTGAGTGAAAGTGCGTACAAAAAAACAAAAGCAACAACTGGCATAAAAGCGCGGCCATGCAAGTGGCATTGTGAGGCATAAGCAAATGCAAACATAAGTATATATACAAGTATATACATATATATAATATGTATATATACAATATACATATGTACATATGTACATGCCTACATATATGCTACGTGCGTCTGCGTGTGCGCGCTGTGCAGCCATCCTCTAGTTATACTTATTACAATTAATGAGCATCTCAAAATAAAATATAACTATATTTCGTTTTTTATTTTGTAAATAGTTATATTGTAATTTTACGTTACACGTACATGCATATATACGTGTGTGTGTGTGCCTTTTGTTTTGCGCTTCGTTTGTCATACAATTCCACATACTATATATACATGTAAACACATTTTATATACTTTATTTAACAAAAGAACATGTTTTGAATATGAAAATTTGCTTGTAAGTCGTCTAAGTTATGTAAACATATATATACATAAATATATATATATACATATATATGTATACACACACACACGCATATTGCGAATTGTAAGAATCTCTTGAAATTTGAATAAATATTTTTTTTAAATATAAAAATCGCCTGAGACTTTTATTTGGAGCCTTCACTCTGTGGCATAGAAGACAGGTAAGTGTTATTAAAGGAAGCTGGAACAAATGCTAGAAATAAAGATATATAACGGGTGATTTTTTTGAGGTTAGGATTTTCATGCATTAGTATTTGACAGATCACGTGGGATTTCAGACATGGTGTCAAAGAGAAAGATGCTCAGTATGCTTTGACATTTCATCATGAATAGACTTACTAACGAGCAACGCTTGCAAATCATTGAATTTTATTACCAAAATCAGTGTTCGGTTTTTTTTTTTTTCGGACAAATTTTGTTCAGCGATGAGGCTCATTTCTGGTTGAATGGCTACGTAAATAAGCAAAATTGCCGCATTTGGGGTGAAGAGCAACCAGAAGCCGTTCAAGAACTGCCCATGCATCCCGAAAAATGCACTGTTTGGTGTGGTTTGTACGCTGGTGGAATCATTGGACCGTATTTTTTCAAAGATGCTGTTGGACGCAACGTTACGGTGAATGGCGATCGCTATCGTTCGATGCTAACAAACTTTTTGTTGCCAAAAATGGAAGAACTGAACTTGGTTGACATGTGGTTTCAACAAGATGGCGCTACATGCCACACAGCTCGCGATTCTATGGCCATTTTGAGGGAAAACTTCGGACAACAATTCATCTCAAGAAATGGACCCGTAAGTTGGCCACCAAGATCATGCGATTTAACGCCTTTAGACTATTTTTTGTGGGGCTACGTCAAGTCTAAAGTCTACAGAAATAAGCCAGCAACTATTCCAGCTTTGGAAGACAACATTTCCGAAGAAATTCGGGCTATTCCGGCCGAAATGCTCGAAAAAGTTGCCCAAAATTGGACTTTCCGAATGGACCACCTAAGACGCAGCCGCGGTCAACATTTAAATGAAATTATCTTCAAAAAGTAAATGTCATGAACCAATCTAACGTTTCAAATAAAGAACCGATGAGATTTTGCAAATTTTATGCGTTTTTTTTTTAAAAAAAGTTATCAAGCTCTTAAAAAATCACCCTTTATTTTTAATATAAATATGGCTTTGGACTTTTAGTTTGAGGCCTCACTGTGCAGCTTAAAAGCAGATAAGTGCTTTTAAAGAGTGCTGCAACCAATGTCAGATGAAGGGGAGCATGAAAAATTGCTGTTGACTTGATGAGGAAGTAGAGGAAAAATGTTATTTTGCCTTGAAAAGAAATTTGTAGATACTATATATCGAATTTACACATATTTGAGAATATTGTTCGAATTCTATAAATATTCTTCGAAGTCTATTAATTTTCTTCATTGAGATTGACACAGTAAATATTTTCGGAGTCAAGACCATATTTTTAAGAATTTTTTAACTTCTAACCAGTTCACAAAATTTTAAACGCGTTTTTTTTTCGTTTGCTGAGTCGATGGGAAAACTGCTCTGAAGCGTGGAGGATCCAACAAATCAATCAAGAAAGAGAAACAAAATTTTAAAATTCTAGCGACCCCCAAAACACTAGGCCAACAGACTTTTGCAGTAAGCAAAAGCAATTAGTAAATAATTTTTCCTGGTCACCTTACATGCTTTCCAGCCTGCCAAACAATAAATATATGTTTCGATCTTAATACATTTCACACTAGACATAAGGAAACCAAGAACTGAACTAATGCTGCAAAAACAAAGAAAAGTAAATGTCCTAATCTGCTATGCGTTATGGGCGCCTAGTGGTTTTTCGTTGTACAGCAGAAATTATAAAATAAATCTGGTACAGAAAGAAGAAGAACAAGACAGTAAAAAAGTGTTAGAAACGACTACCAGCTTAGCAGCAACTCACCAGGCGAACAAAAAAAGTAGCAAGGATAAGGTGTAGCACTGATCCGTGCACTTTAATTCAAATGCATTTCCAAAAGCATAAAAACAAATACATAGATGTTTCATATATTTTTGCTGTCCCTTCAATTCGTTTGTATTTCCAAAAAGTAACAACAAATATAAGTTCCAAAATTTGCTCTCACTTTGGCCTTGCCGTATACATATGTATATACCTTTCTCAGTTTTTGTAGCAAAAGCACTTATTTGCACTCAAACATTGGAAGCCAGAAATACCAACACCAAAATCACTACGATCTGCACTCAAATAGATTTGCTTGTTTTTATTATGGGCACCTGTTTAATTTGGTTGAAAATTCTGCGAATTAAAAAAAAATAATTAAAAAACTAAAAACGCCACACATCAAATATTATTTTCTCAACAAATCACCAGTCGCTCATAACGATCAGCAAGTGTTCTATTTTATTGCTATTTCTTGTGTAATTCTTATGCAAACGCATTTCCATAATGGCAACAACAAATTATGTGTTTCAATTTTCTACGTCTCTCAAAGGTGTAGTAATTATGCCCCGTTAGTCAAATACCTTTTGAAGTTGTTGTATTGAGTACAAGTTTAGAATGAGCACTCAGTTCGCCCATATTTACGAAAAATTAGCAACAACAAACACTTTGAGTTGCCGGTGTAATAGGCTCCTTGCTATATTTTCTGTTTTCCTGGTGCAAGGCTGGCGCCAGATTATTTAGAAAATATGTGGGATCCCGTAGATGAAAAAATAAAATTCGGCTCTAAACTAATACACTCTTAAATGTTTAATTTAGAATCTAGACATTATCTTGCAACTTACCAATTTATTAGATTTTCACTAATTATAGAAGAAAAATGAAATTAATACAGACTTTATAGATTTTTATTAGATATATTAGCCACTTAAAATGATTTTATTGCCTCTTAAGTACTATCATCTATGTATGTTCATACATATGTACGTATCATATTATCATTAGATCAATAAATAACTTCATTCCATATGCGCTCCCATTTAACAGCTTGTCTCGTATTTTGGACCAGGTGATCGATCATAAAGCGGTTCGACGGGAGTCAGCTTGCGAGCTATAACACCACAATGCTAATTTTATTTCGTCTCGTCCCTAAGATTATGTATAAATCTTAAACAATATAGACCGATCATACCAACAGAAATCTGTCCAAGATTTACAACTTCCATTCATTATTGGAGGCACCAAAATCGGGCAGAAGTTTACAGCTTCCTTGCATTTTTGGAGTTTCTGATATCAGACAAAGGTTTACAGCTCCCTTTCACTTTTGTAGGTATTCCATATGCGACTGTAGTGCGCTGGTAAATCTGTGGAAATATATAATATGATTTAATATTACTATAATACTTAAAAGCACAAAAAATACAATGCAATATGCAATCTTGCTTTACTTACATTCACATTTGCGTGCTTCCACTCATTGGTACTAATCGCCCATAATAAATAAATCGTCATAATGTTAGGTGATCGATCAGAAGTTTTAGCGCAGGCATCCAGGCAGCACTTCACATTATTTTCGAGCAACAATTTCGTGCATATATTCATATACATATGTATACATATATTTGTCCTTTCCAGCAAAGTCATGTACGCATTCCTTTCATTTCCATTTGTCCCTATGCAAAATAAGCGTAGCCTCTGTAAGCAGTTATTTTCCGTATTGTTGCGAATTGTGCTCACAACATCATTAGGTGTGCTAAAGAAAAAGCAATTGAAATTCGCAAAGAATGAGAGCAACTCATTTTTTATACAGTATTTGTTGCTGCATATTTGCATGCATTCGAATTATGTTCACCTGATGTTCAGCGACAGTGTGCTGTTAATTGACAGATGTTACTTATTCACCCATTCACATTCGATCTCTCCCACTGTCGGCATGCTGCACAGTTTTATAACATCTGTAATTGAAAATAAGAAATGATAAATTATAATGGCATACCCACAGCTTTAATATAAGTTTAAATAAGCAACAGACTTTTATGAAAAATAAAATTTTATATTTCGATAATAAAAAGACATTAATATTCCACCCCCATTAAATGATTACTGCATAGTTGTTACTAATATAATATATATAATGTATAGATGCTATTAACATACGTACATATAGTAAAGGTAACCTCAAGGCGTTACATGGGCTTATTGGTTTCACAAAAACAATTTTTTTTATTTTCATGAATATTGTCCTAAATTTTCAGTAGATTCGCATAATAGCTTTGGAGATACAGCCTTGAGAACTTGTGAACTCGAGACTAGCTAGGTAAGTGTGCCATTTTTAAACGCATTTTTCTCGAAACTGTGTTTTTGAAGTTGTTTTGCAAGATTTCTCGTTAAATCGTTCTTTATCAAATGTTACACAGGTCTTTGAGGTACAATTCATAAAGTCGTGGAGGAAACATTTTTTTTTCGATTACAACTATTTAAAAAAAATTTGGCGAATTTTCACTGCAATTTTAATTTTTTTGTAAAAATGTCTGCCAAAAATCCAATTTTCAGTTTTTTTCCTTCATCCAAGTTCTATGTTAAGGTTTTAACTAAATCACGTATTTTTTCACTTTAGATGAAATGGCGTCGCAATGGCCAAGCTTAAAATATTTTTTTCCCAATAATTTCAGAATTTTTTTGTTAGTAGTGTATGTTTGTAACAATAAAAAATTCTAATAAAATATTTAATTTTTTATGTGGGATATAATTGCTGAAAAAGGCTGATTTTTAGCCGAGGAAATCCATATAATCCCTTAAAGCGGAATTGTTTCGTCTATAGCATCAAAGGTATAGTATCAAAAAGCAAAGAATTACTTTATGAAGTAAAAATAAAACAAAACGTTAACTACACCGAAGCTTTAATACTCTTCACAGGTGCATTTGCTATAGCATAAAATGATATAAAGAGATCCTTTTCTTGAGTTTGATCGGCCAGTTTAAATAGCAGCTATAAGCTATAATGATCCGATCTGAACACCACATTTCGAGATTGAAGCGATGTCTGAGACAATATCTTATCCAAAATTTCGTGACGATACCTCGTCAAATAAAAACAAGGTTTCATACAAGGACTTGAGTTAGAACGATCAGTTTGTATGACAGATATGTGATATAAGTAGTAATCCGATATGAACAATTTCATCGGATATTGTAGCGCTATTTCCGTGCTGAATTTCGTGATGATACCTTGTCAAATAAAAAAGTTTTCCTTACAAGAAATTGAAGGAAGTTCGCGTATATATGTACAAACGGTCAGACAGATGGAAATGACTAAATCGACTCAATATTATAATTTTATATAAAATTTATATGATCTCCGGTCTTAAGCGCAGGGAATAATTTAAAAAAAAAAAATCATTTTCAGAAAGTATCGAAAAAATAATGAATAATGAAATAATTTGGTAAAGAAAAATTAAGAAATTCCTATTTTCTTGTTCTTGGCAGTTCATTTCTGCATACTATATATAATAAGGATTGGTAATACAAAATAATAAAGAGACTTAGCTACCCAGTTGCCTATGATCAGAAGCCGGCAGCTATGCATAATCAAATCTGGCCATGGTCACTATAGTAGCCATACACAATATGTGTGTTAGAATACATATTCTAAAATTTAAGTTTTTACAGTGAGTCGGTTTTTACTTACCGCTTGTAATGTGTGTTATTCATTCATCTCTAGCGGCTGTAAAACGATTTGTTCTGCACTAAATTAAACGCAAGCGTATGTCACGTATTGATCACGAATATACACATGTATAGTAAGCCAAAAATATAAAGCCACCGATGAAACTCGACGCCTAAAAGTATGCAATAGTCAAAGAGCTCTAAGCCTCTGTTGGATGATCTACATAAGTAATAAGTAAAGAAACACATAAGGTATGTATGTATTCACTTGTAGCCATACGTATAAAAAAGTTTATGTAGTAGTGTAGTAATTTTTGTTGGAGAAGTAAAATTGAAAGATATGTATGTATGTACTTTATAAAAATAAAAAACAAAAGATTTGAGACTTATTTGATAATTAAATTTTATGATAACGCTTATTATGATAAAAAATAGAAAATATCATCTGGTGTATGTCGAAGTTGTACAGATATGTTTAAGGGAGAAATTAAAGAGAATACACTTAAATTGAAATAAAATTTTCACCTTTACACAATTTTTTATAAAAACAGAAAATGTACTATAAAAGAGGTGAAGGGCAAAAGTAGTAGTAAAAAATGTCAACATGCTGTTGAATCAAGTGATAAATAAGACAAATACGAGATTAAAAATAGAGCTTTCTGGCATTGTCAGCTCGCTTGACATTTTAAAGTAAATTATTATACGGAATTTTGAAGGAAATATGTATATGGTTCTAGGAACTTCCTTCAAATAATTTAAATTTTTACAATACTTTTGTACCTATCCCTTAATATACATACGTATGGTATATATTAATAGATTTTTATTAGAAAGCAAAAAAATAAATTGGCAAATAACGATGAAGATTTGGGAATTCGTATCAGTCGTATTGATTTCAGAGGAAATGAATCGGAAGCAAATGTGGAAAATATAATTTATATGATTCCTATAAGTCTCCCTCGAAATTTAACATAACTTTTTTCAACATATCTACTCACATATACGAAGATTATATATTTTCAGAACTTAGATAACATAAATAAATATTAATAATCGAAAATCACTTTATTGGGTTTCAACGTATTCTCCATTAAGCTCTAAGCACTTTTGCAAGCATCTGAAAAGTGTTTTGTCGGAGTACTTGTGCCATATACAGTGGCGTGCACAAATGAGTACATAATTCATTTCTTAACTTTTCTGAACGATAAAATAAGTAATAACAAAGAAAATAATAACAAATATTTTTTCGTTTATTCGTTGTTCCATTCTGAATAAAACAACAAAAAATTCAAAACATAAAGCAACAAATTCACAGAGATAAAAAACCATAACAAAAATAACTCGTATGTACTCAATTTTGCACTTTTGTATGTACTCAGCATAAAGCCAGTTTATACCGTTAGTTTTGAATTGTTTGCTATCGTCTACGACCAATAATGCAAATTTATGTGTAAAAACGTGTGATTAGTAATAAATAAAGTGTTATATCAAGTGAACCGCAATAATATTCTGTATTTAAAAAAAAATGAAAAAGTTATCGCGTGATGTGGAGAATAATGTAGTTTCCTTAACAAATAATGGTGCTTCATCTCGGGAAATAGCCAAGGAGTTAAATATTAGTCAATCTGTGGTCTTTCGCGTTCAAAAAAGACGACATACTGCTCCCAAAGAGCAAACCAAAGGCCGCCGCAAACTGTTGACCGACGCGGATGCACGTCTTATGATGGCAGAAATGAGGCAGAACAAGACCATTACACCGAAAAATACTTTAGTTGCCAAAAATAAGCACGTTAGTGAATGGACAGCACGACGAGCGCTCCACAACATTGGCTATATTTCAGCCGTTAAAAAAAATAAACCTGCATTGTCCAAAAAGAACCAAAAGGCGCGAATGAAATTTGCAAGAGAGCATAAAAATTGGACGATAAATGACTGGCAACGAGTTATTTGGTCAGATGAATCAAAATTTAATCGTTTCCAATCGGACGGTAAGCAGTACTGCTGGCGTCGCCCTGGTGATAGCATTCAACGCCACCACGTCAAGCAAACTGCGAGGCATGGTGGTGGAAACATCATGGTTTGGGGATGCTTTACTTGGTGGCATATTGGGCCATTACACAGAATTGAAGGTATAATGAAAAAGGAAGATTACCTCACCATTTTGCAGACTCATCTTCCCGAGTTCGTTGACAAGTGTGCCTATCCTGAAGAAGAAGTCGTGTTTCAGCAGGATGGTGACCCAAAGCATACTGCGAAAATAGTGAAAAAATGGTTGAGTGAGCAAAATTTTCATCTGATGAATTGGCCAGCCCAAAGCCCCGACCTCAACCCGATTGAGAATTTATGGTCAATCGTGGGAAGACGGCTGGGGTTGTACCAATCAGCTCCATCAAACCTAGAAGAGCTGTGGGCACGAGTACAGCTAGAGTGGCAGAATGTACCAAAAGAAATAATACAGGAACTGGTTGAAAGCATGCCAAAGCGTATTAATATGGTACTAAAAAATAAAGGGTTATGGACCAAGTACTAAAAAAGTGCTCCACTAACAACTTTATTGAAAAGTGCAAAATTGAGTACATGCGAGTTATTTTTGTTATGGTTTTTTATCTCTATGAATTTGTTGCTTTATGTTTTGAATTTTTTGTTGTTTTATTCAGAATGGAACAACGAATAAACGAAAAAATATTTGTTTTTATTTTCTTTGTTATTACTTATTTTATCGTTCAGAAAAGTAAAGAAATGAATTATGTACTCATTTGTGCACGCCACTGTAGATTGAGGTATCTCCAAAACACTAAGAGCACTAAGTATACGAGTATTTTTTAAAAGCTGGTAAACAAATGCCCAGCTTATCCATAAAAAAAGCAACCATTTGCTTGGAAGTGC
The DNA here is from genome assembly GCF_023373825.1 of Bactrocera dorsalis. Taxonomy (NCBI): domain Eukaryota; kingdom Metazoa; phylum Arthropoda; class Insecta; order Diptera; family Tephritidae; genus Bactrocera; species Bactrocera dorsalis. The sequence goes on from NC_064303.1 coordinate 93,917,601, forward strand.
TTCGCGCAATAGTTTGTTGGATTTGGCTTATTTTGAAATACCCATATGTACATTTGACTGAGATTCATCGTCTGTGACAATTTCATAGATGTATTATGGAGCAATTGTATTTTTTAGCATTTCTCTCTACCAATCGACACGAGCAATTTTTTGAGCGATTGATAAATTACATATGTGGGATTCAACGTGAACCACTTTTTTACAGTCAAATGAATGATTTTGATGGAATCATAGGTCCCAACTTCTTTTAAAATGAAGATGATAACCAACTTTTAATAACCACAATTGGATTAAGTTGATCTTGACAACATCTGGTTCCAACAAGACAGGGCTACGTGCCACATAGCACATGCAAGAACCGAATTATTACGATAAAAATTTGGAGATTAGGTTATTTCAAGATATTGTGATATTAAATAGTCTCAAGAAAGTTGTGATTTAACACCATTAAACTACTTCTTGTGGGGTTACTTTAAGTCAATAGACCAGACTTTTTTGAAGCTTTAGAAATCAATATTGAACGTACTTTTCATGACATACGACTTGATTTAGTGGAAAAAGTGTGTAAAAATTTAGTTCATTGAATTCGTTTCTGCAAAAAGAAGTCGTGAAGGTCATTTGAATGATGTTATATTCAGAACCTAATTGGACCGATCTTAACAATTAGTGTGTTTGTTATTATCATTCTTATTGGAAACCCTTGTACTTTATAGAGGCCTCGCCGTTTTACTCTAGGTCTTACTTAGCCTGCCCTGTTCCAGTATAACAATCGGTTCATCCTAATGTCAAATACCCAAGTAGAACTAGAAATGTAAATCAATTCAAACGAATCGTTTGCCGCTGTTCTTAATTTAACTTGTGTTAGAAAATAATTTCTACTGTCAATCGATTTGTAAATGAATACGTTTTCAAATATACACAAACATACAAATATAAACATTTTAAACGAATCGCTTGGCACTCACTCAGTTCTCAAACGCAATGTAGGCTAACACAAATTACGTGCCATGTGACCACTGAAGCGCAGCATGGACAACAAAGCCGAAGTGCAATGCACTCTTGCAACGCGTACAACGGGCAACCAATAATGTGCAACGTGCAGCAATGACCAATTTGCCACAAAATCATCGACGAACTCGTTACCCTGTGGCTATCGTGTCAGCGGCTGGCGGGTGAAGGTAGGTGAATCACTTGGCCCTTCACTGGAAAAAAAGTAAATAAAAAAACAATAAGAAACCGATTAGACGTCGACAACTAGCAATTGGTGTCACAGTGTTTACAATGAAATGTCGCCCCTCGTGGGTATGCAATGAATTTTACATGCGCTGTTTTCGGAAAAATGGAAATAACTAACCACGTTATTGAACGTTTAGTTGGTAGAGACTCGTGTGAGTGTGGTATGTGCAGCGTCTAATTGCATAACGGTAGTTGGAAAATATTTTTAAAATTTACAGGTGCGCCCGTAAGTATGCAAAATGTTATCGCCTAAGTATGTAAACAATTTTTTACTCGGAAGAGGTTAGCAGAAGGAGGTCAGAGAAGGTTTTAAATATATTGTAGGAAGGATATGTAGTTAGCGCAGACTTCTTGAGTTCTTCTCAGTTATTTTTATAAATATTTAAATACATATAAAATTTTTTAACGAATTCCACTTGTATTTTTCCAGGAGTTTCACCTTGTTTCTCAGAACTTTGTTCACGTACTTTAAGTGCAAATGCCAATGGTTGATATTAACTCTTTAAATATTATTCAGAAATTTGGTTAAGAATAGAAATTTTTACAAAAAAAAATTGTTAAAAATTGGAAATCTTTTCAACACCGATCTCATACACTCTGTAATACTCCCAATAAATTTGATGAATTATTGATCCCTCATTCTTCAAATTTGACCTACAGATCTGATCACAGCGACTACTTTTACTTTCACAGTTTAATAAGTGGCTTGCCGAAAAACTATTTGTGAATGATCAGGAGGAAACATGGGACTATTTTGAAGACCTATAGGCAGGCCCCTCACAATCAACATCGGTATCGAAATGTTGAAGACCATAACAACAAAAGTATTACTTTTGTGGGAAATAATATCGAAGAATTTAGCCCCAGTTTCATTTCAGAGTCGTTTTTTTGTTGTTAGGCGAAAGCTTTACAGCATACATCGTAATAAAATATATTGAGAATATTTTCTGAACAAACGAGCTTAAGTCAAATATATTTCCTTAAATTTCATCTTGAACTTCTTGCCATCTTGAAGGTAAGATCATAATATATATCACTTTCATAGAAAACCTCGTTTTTTCTGGGGGAATATCTGGCATAGCAGATTTGCTCAAGCTTCTCTTGAAACGAATTTTTCAGCAAAACAACTCGGTAATAATCTTTTGGTGTCGGGTCTGGAGTAAAAGGGGGATGCATATGAAACTCCCAACGAAGCGCGTCTCTATCGATATGTATGGCTTGGCGTGGCTATGCTTGAACACAATTTGTCTACTATTAACCAAATTTTGTGGACGATTGCTTCCTTCATATGGTTCAAATGTAGTCAGTGCCGGTCTGTATTAAAATTTTGTCCGTTAGGAGCACCTCTTAGTAGACGATTCCCTGTAAATCGCGCATACTGAAATATGTATACTAAATCCTTTCCAGCCGTCAATCCTGGTTTGGCCACTATTTTCGCTAACCGCGATTCGACAACGAATATTTTCACTTGCAATTTATTAAATGACCTCGGAAAACTGACTAAAATTCTCCTCTAGGATATTGTCCTTAATTAACAAGTTGATCCGGGTAATTGTTTCGGAGATACAGACTTGAGAACTTCTGCGCTCGAGGCTAGCTATACGTTTTTCTCGAAAATGGTTTTTGAAGTCGGTCGGCAAGATTTCTCGAGAACTACTCAACCGATCTTCTTGAAATTTTACACAGGTTTTTGAGATACAATTCTTAAAGTCTTGGATGCAGGATTTGTTTTTCGATTACAACTATTTCAAAAAAAAAAAGATATCGTGAAACTTTCATAGAAATTTAAATTTTATTTTGTAAAACTGTCTGCCAAAAATCCAATTCTCATTTTTTTCCTTCGTCCAAGTATTTTTTTCCAAAAATTTCAGAATTTCTTTGTTAATAGTGTTTGTATGTAACAGTAAAAAATTCTAAAAAAATGTTTAATGTTTTCTATGAGAAAAATATTGTTTAAAAACTCAATGAAACCCATGTAACCCTTTATAGAAAGGTCGAACTGGACGATTTGCATTATTTTCTTGACATTTTGGGACGTTGTCTTTCTTAAATTTCAAAATTATCACAACAGAATCGACGAAAGTAAAAACTTTTTCAAGAGTAACTGTAAAATATGGCTTATTTCCTATATACTGGTGTCCATTTTTGACTCGTGCTCAAACAACAGTGGATGAAGTAAGTACAAAGCTGTCTGAGAGGTTTTTTTCTGAGCAAAATTTTATCTTTCTAACGTCATAAAGCGTAACAGATAACTAAGATCATCTATTGGAAAAGTGGATTTATTTTTACTAGACCTTATAGAATATAAAATTTTACCTGAAGGGTTCACTTCTATTATTTTGACCACAATATACATTTATACCCTGAACAGGGAATATTAAGTTAGACACGAAGTTAGTAACACCCAGAAGGAAATCCTATAAAATATATACAGTAGTGTTCATTGAAATAGCAGTGCGAGAGAGACGAATACTTATAATGTTTTTTTTTTGCATATTAATAAAATTTTAGTGGGTAGAGGACCTCACTGTTCAAAGGAAGATAGAAGGCTTTTGATTGTTGAGCTTAGAAAGGAGAGAAAAACTCACAAAGAAATACAAAATCGTTCTGCCAAGATGGTATACGATGCCGCAAATTATGAATTAAAGCCCGAAAAACGTGGTGCCTTACGCAAAACTACAATTTTAGAAGACCGACTCAGAGGGCGCTTTAGCAAAAACAAACCTTTTGCATCTTCTAGAGAAATAAAAGCGGAGCTGAAGTTGGGGATAAGCAACATAACCATAACGACTGTGAAATGAAAATTTAAATGCCCGAAGCCCACGAAAGATGCCTTTTCTTAGTCAGAGACAAATCAAAGACCGATTGGAGATTGTTAAAAGCCATTTGAACTGGCCAATATCAAAATGACGCAATATCGTTAGGAGAGATGAGTTAAAAATGGTATTGTTTTGTGGAGCAGCACGATGGCTTTAAAATTTTGATATGGACCTGTTTTTCCTGTAGCGGTGTGGGCCCAATAGTTACGATCGATGGGATCATGGATGAAAATGTGTACGTGGAAGATGTTAAGGGGCGTTATGCTGCCATATGCCAGTTAAAATATACCTTTAAAATGGATATTCCAGCAGGTTAACGATCCAAAACATACCAGCAAATTGGCTAAAAATTGGCTCAGCCAAGAAAAAATTGATTTGATGACACAGCTATGGATCTTAGCCTCATAGAAAACTAAAGAAGATACGTCAAACGTTTTGTTTAAAAAAAAGACTTGGTCGACTCGATGCCACGTAGGTGCGAGGCTGTAGTAGCCAATAAACGATCGACCACAAAGTATAGGAAAATACCAAATTGTTATTTGGTATAGTTAAGTTAATTAAAGAGTTATGTGGATAGTCAAAGTATTTACTTTTTTCATGTTTGCTTTATAGGGCATACACCTGCATACCCAGGGTTGGGTTAAAAGGTCGATCGTAGCAAGAACGTATGCACGTACATATATACCCATTTCCACCAATAAATAAATATCAATAAAAATATATTCACACCAATATTTATGTGCGTTGTTTTTGTAACCGTAGAATGTGCAATTATGCTGACGTTGCATGCAACGTACACGTCACTTCAGCATTCATTAGCGCCGAAAAGCGAAAATGTGACAAATCAACACTGCCATGAAACCCAAACACGGCAGCAAATAAACAACCAACGTTGTTGAGTCAACCAAACAGCCAAACCGCCACCAACCAGTCAGCCAAGCAGACAGCCAGTCAGCAAGTCAGCCATCCCACGAAACAGGCAAGCAATCAAACAGACAATCGCATATGAACAATTTTTCTACCAATCAGCCAACCAATGTGCTCGTAAAGGTGCGCTGCAGCAAGTGCCACCATAAAATATATACACGCACACACACATACAAGCATATTTATGTGGCACAATGGCATGGTTGCCTTTACAAGGATGCCGCTGAGCGTTTGCTTCATTAAACAAACTTTGCGATTGGAAACAGAGCAGCGGATGGGTGGAGAGGAAGAACGGAAAATCGGTCATGAAAAAGCAGCAATGCGAATTGATTAAATAAATACAAATATGATGGCGAGCGTATAAATAAGTATGCACCATATATGCACAATAAATTCATATTCGCCGAGGTAGAAGTGCCAAGGTATACATTCGGAGGAAAACATATGAATGTGTGGTGTGTGCGTGTGAGTATAAAAGTATATGTATGTATTTGTGTAAAATTGGATTTTCATGGGAATTTTATTTTATTGGTTCATATAAATATATCGCTGTGTATGCACTTTCAATACCGTTATATAACAAGACACAATAAACGGTTGCGACAGCTGCGGTTTCGCGGTGGCTTACGTCTTCGTCTTGAATTCTTTGGTCATAATAACAGGCGAGCGCATTCGCCGCGGACACATTCAGAAGTGACAATTGTCAACCGCCTCCACCGATATTTCGCTTTATTTATTTTTGTGCCAATATATTTTTTACTGCATTTCTCTTGGTTATGTTTTATCGTCTGAGTCTTGGCAGTCTACAGGATGCGAAAATTTAAAAGAAAATGCATTGGTTGCCATTTTCTCATATGAAATATAAAACTAATTGCCAAAAAAAATATGATAGTCATATGAGCGTTAACATTTCAGGAAGTTAAGATGAATATCTGTTACCGCACTTAAGCCTTTAAAAGGCCGATAGCGAAACCTAAAATCCCAACACTCTTGTATATCCTCTCTAAACCCGTCCTGTGCTCCTGATGCAGTTCATTAGTAAAAAAACAAATTTATTTGTTCGAGCTCCGAGACATCATCAAGAAACCATCGGTTGCAATTATTTTCCTATACGAAGCTACATATGTAACGGGTGATTTTTTTGAGGTTAGGATTTTCATGCATTAGTATTTGACAGATCACGTGGGATTTCAGACATGGTGTCAAAGAGAAAGATGCTCAGTATGCTTTGACATTTCATCATGAATAGACTTACTAACGAGCAACGCTTGCAAATCATTGAATTTTATTACCAAAATCAGTGTTCGGTTCGAAATGTGTTTCGCGCGCGTGTTTTGTTCAGCGATGAGGCTCATTTCTGGTTGAATGGCTACGTAAATAAGCAAAATTGCCGCATTTGGGGTGAAGAGCAACCAGAAGCCGTTCAAGAACTGCCCATGCATCCCGAAAAATGCACTGTTTGGTGTGGTTTGTACGCTGGTGGAATCATTGGACCGCATTTTTTCAAAGATGCTGTTGGACGCAACGTTACGGTGAATGGCGATCGCTATCGTTCGATGCTAACAAACTTTTTGTTGCCAAAAATGGAAGAACTGAACTTGGTTGACATGTGGTTTCAACAAGATGGCGCTACATGCCACACAGCTCGCGATTCTATGGCCATTTTGAGGGAAAACTTCGGACAACAATTCATCTCAAGAAATGGACCCGTAAGTTGGCCACCAAGATCATGCGATTTAACGCCTTTAGACTATTTTTTGTGGGGCTACGTCAAGTCTAAAGTCTACAGAAATAAGCCAGCAACTATTCCAGCTTTGGAAGACAACATTTCCGAAGAAATTCGGGCTATTCCGGCCGAAATGCTCGAAAAAGTTGCCCAAAATTGGACTTTCCGAATGGACCACCTAAGACGCAGCCGCGGTCAACATTTAAATGAAATTATCTTCAAAAAGTAAATGTCATGAACCAATCTAACGTTTCAAATAAAGAACCGATGAGATTTTGCAAATTTTATGCGTTTTTTTTAAAAAAAAGTTATCAAGCTCTTAAAAAATCACCCTTTAGTTATATAAAAGTTAACTGCGGTTATATAAAGGAATAGCTTAAGTCGAATTAAAACATAAGTTATTATTATTATTGCGCTTAGGCGTTGGAATGACAGTTTTCACGGCATTATAACACTAACAATTGATGTTAATGCTAAACAAGTTTCAAATTACTTTATTAGCTTAAGACCTGAAATTTTTTCCGAAATTTCGGGCCGACATATTGTAAATTAAAAAAAAATGTTCAGCTATTGATTTCGATCAATCAGTTTGTTTGACAGCTATATACTACAGTGGTCCGATTTCGGAGGTTCCGACATGTGTAAAATTTCAGATCGATGTCTCAAAAACTGAAGGAAGAGTTTGTGACTGATTCCATAAAAACCGTATATTTGAAAATTATTCCACAACTCTGACATCCCCTTCAAAGTAGTCCCCTTGGGCAGCAATACAGTGATTCCAGCGCATTTTCCATGTTTCGTAACATTTTTGGAACGCTTCGACTGGGATGTCAACGAGAACCCTCCTCACGGCCGCCTGGATGTCCGTAATCGACTCAAAATGGGTTCCTTTGACCACCGATTTTGTTTCAGGAAACAAAAAAAAGTCACCGGGTGACATGGCCTTTAGAGGCCAAATACTGAGACACGCTGAGGGCGGTGTGGCACGGCGCGTTGTCGTGATGAAAAATCCAGTTACGAGCGATGTCTGGAACGCTTCGACTGGGATACCCACGAGTACTCTCGTCACGGCCGCCTGGATGTCCGTAATCGACTGAAAATGGGTTCCTTTGACCACCGATTTTGTTTTAGGAAACACGGCGATCCTTTTAAAGGCCAAATACTGGGACACGCTGAGGGCGGTGTGGCACGGCGCATTGTCGTGATGAAGGATCCAGTTACGAGTGATGTCTGGAACGCTTCGACTGGGATGTCCGCGAGTACCCACAACACGTCCGCCTGGATGTCCGTAATCGACTCAAAATGGGTTCCTTTGACCACCGATTTTGGTTTAGGAAACAAAAAAAGTCACATGTTAGAGGCCAAATACTGGACACGTTGAGGGCGGTGTGGCACGGCGCGTTGTCGTGATGAAGGAAGTTACGAGCGATGTCGGCACCCTGTTGACTCGTTATCGCAATCTTTCGAGTACTTGGCAATAGTAGACCTGATTTAAAGTTTTCCCCGGTGGAACGAATTTTTTTGTGGAAGATTCCACGACTATCATGCGAGCTTTTTTGGGCGGGGGGCGCTCGGAGACAACCATTGTGAGCTTTGACGTTTGGTTTCCGGGTCTAAGATCACTATCACCATACACTCTTACAATTTTAGCGTACGTTTCCAAAGCTGTTTCTCCTAATCTGGCGCAAAATTTTATCGCGACGCGTTGCTCTTGATTTCGTTTTTCCATTTTCGTCACACGTCTACTCAACTTGACGCAGCAGGCGAACTAAACATATATGAATGGAGAGGGGAGGGATGCCGGAAAAAGAGAAAGGCAATTTCAAGGTCACCGGTTTACCACAAGCTCGGCAATAAAATCAGTCTCATTACTTAATTATCAAGCCTCGTATGTAGGTACAGACGGACATGGCTAAATCAACCCAGCTAGTGGATATTACATACTTCGTGGTAAATTAAATATACCCTACTCGACGTATATTAATCATTCAAGGGCAATCTTCTTTTAGCTCGCTACATTCCAACTCGTTTGGAAAATGTCTTTTCTGGAGGTGTTCTAAGTGACCCGCATAATCGGTGTATACGCCAATAAAGAAATTTGCTGAGTACAGGATAGAGGATTTTATTTATAAAGGCATCCGCATAAAATACAAGAAGAATTCAGTACTCACTACACTCCGTACCTTTGGCTGATGAGAATGATGAAATGAATTAATTTTGAGACGTACAACTGAACATACATATGTCTGGTTGTTCGTGGTCTCTGCTAACGATAACTTGTTTATAAGCTGCGATATCTTGATTGTCTGGATAGTAATTTTGATAAATGTTGGCTTATTTCTTTGACCTTCTGAGAAGGTTGAAGGCCCAAGATAGTTTTATGTCAAATATTCATAAATTAATCTTAATATTTATATAAACTATTATGCTCACTTAAAGAGGACTGTGAATGCTAAACAACCAATTTTCTAACAGTCGACTAAAATATTTCTAAATCGGAGTCACCGACTAAACCTCGTACTGAGCAGTTGAGTTAGCGTATTTCTCTGTGTTTACAGCTATTCGTATAGCTCTCTTTTGGTGTTTTTTTTTTTGCACACCGGTCTGCTTACTTAAGTAACGCGATTAACACTTATTTTTAGTGAGAAATATAATCCAATACTTATATAAGTGTATTATAATTTTTCCACTATGCCCCCGGTGGGCTTCCAGTTCGGGGACAACAGGTTTGCTGCGCTGGCCCAAGGTCCCCAACCAAAACGTAAAAAATCGTATCAAAAACTGCAAGATGCTTTTCCTGACTTACCGCCAATAAAAAGTGATGACCCAAAGTATATAGTGATTAAATCCGATGAGAATACTACACCGCTTTCGAAGGTTTCTTGTTTTCGTGTTTACAATGCCTTACTCACCGTGAGCAAAGATATAAACAAAATTAGTGAATTACGCGACGGCAGCCTATTACTGCTAGTGAAAAATAAGCAAGTAGCAGAAAAGTTTATAAAAACGAAATGTCTTTTCAACATTGGCGCTGTCAGCGCTAGCTATCATCAACATCTTAATTGTAACAAAGGCACCATTTATGCACCGTTCTTATTCGATGTGCCTGAAAACGAAATAATAGAAGGACTGAGTTCTTACGAAGTTTCCGCGGTTTATAAGTTCACTCGCAAAGTTGAAGGTGTTATAAAGCCTACTGATGTTATGCTAATATTATTCAACAGTTATTCCCTTCCAAACAAAATAAACATCGCATGGAGGATGACCTCTGTGCGACGTGCCTAATCCAATGCCATGCAGGTCATGTCATGAAATTGGGTCATACGCAAAAACATTGTAAAGGCTCCCCAACATGCGAAATTTGCAATTTTCCCTCACCACACGATAATGACTGCATCCGAGTTATGTGTGCGAATTGTTCTGGCGAGCATCGCTCTTCTGACTATACGTGTCCAAAGTATATGCAAACCAAAGAAATTTTAAAAATAAAGACACTAGAAAAGTGCAGTATGCACGAAGCCCTCAAAAAGTATAGAGAAAATACTTCCCTCCCTTCCCTCACTGCTAGCTTTGCACATGTGCTTCAACCTGCAAAAGAGGTATCCTCTGAAACCACCACACCAACAAAAATTTCAGCCATCAACAATTCCACAAAATCTAAAAATACTCATATAACCGCCGACAATGACTTGCCTACTACATCAAAACAAAACGCAGAGATCACCTCTGCACCCAACTCATCATTAAAATCTTTAACTAACAAAAATCACTCATCAAACGCCAACAATAAGCATATTTCCATCAACAAGCCTACATCGATCAGTTCTGACTACAACAACGTCTCACATTCAGCTAAAAATATCAGCGACAACTGTACCCAACAAGACTCTTTCTTAAATCCCAAACTTTTCAGTCCAACAACAGCCTCTTTCATTTCTAACTTAAACAACTCCTTAAACTCGCTTAATAAATATACTGACCTCAAAAATACTACTACCAACACTACTGTGCAATCTAATCCACCTAATCACGAAAATCTCTTTCCAACAACAAACATTTCCAACGATAATCAATACTCTACTGAACATACGGAACAAATAGAAATTGACTCAGAATAAATATGCTTAGCTTTTACTCTCTTTTGAACTAGTACTCAATTGGTGACACTCAGCTTCAACTGACTGCTCATACGAGTTGAATTTCTAGCTCTCTTCTGTTTCCCTTTTTCTTTTCTTCCTACATAGATCTTATGATTCCAATATTACAATGGAATTTAAACGGCTACACTAACAATTACAATGAGCTTCAATTATTAATACATGATCATACCCCAGCTATTATACTCTTAAATGAAACTCACATCTCTTTCAACTTGTCGGCTTTTACTCCTAAGCAGTACACTGGCATGTTTCACAATCTTCCACATATTAGCACAAGTAAAAGAGGCATTGCGATTCTCATTAGAAGAGATATTCCACACAAAATTAATGCCATTCAATCCAATTTGCTGGCTATGTCGATCGAAATTATCTTAGTTAAAAAAATCACCATTATCTGCATCTATATTGCACCAGACGAACAATTTACCAGTACAGACATCCTCCAATTAATCGACCAAGCTTCTACTCCTTTAATATTCTCGGGTGATTTTAATGCATGGAGTCCACTATGGGGCTCTCCAATAGCCAACAAGAGGGGCAAATGCATTGAAGATGCTTTACTTTGCTCTAACTTAATATGTTTGAATAACGGATCCGCGACGCACTTTTCCACTCACTCCACTTTTTCCCATGTAGATCTTACAATGTGCACCAACACACTTGTCACAGAGTGCGAATGGAGTATACTCTATCACCTGCATGGAAGCGATCACTTCCCCATTGTACTAAAATTGCACCTAGGTTCAACAACTAAAAACCACAAAATAAATAAGGTATTCAAAACTGATTACGCTGATTGGGACAAGTTCCAGACACATTGCGAGATAAATAGCAATAATACCCCAATATCTGACAACCCTAACCAAGAAAGTGCGAGTTTAACAAAAATTATTCGTTCAGCAGCGAATGTTAGCATTCCTCATACAAAGCCAACAGCAAGTTCAAGGAGTGTTCCTTGGTGGAATAAAGAAATCGCTGAATTGCGGGCAAAAAAACAGACAGCTTGGTATGAGTACAAACGGGCTCGAACACTAGTCAACTTAATATCTTTCAGGAAAGCCAATGCTCTTTTCCGTCGTTCCCCGAAACAGGCCAAGCGTAAATGTTTTCAGGATTTCACAAGCAAAATAAATACTTCGTCTAGTCCTAAGTTAATATGGAACGCTTTAAAAAAACTTTATTGAGTGCCTAGAAATCTAACCAATCAATGCGTAAAGGGGCCAACAGGTTTGGTAACCAATCCATTCGAAATTTCCGAGTTATTTGCAAACCACTATTCTGAAACAAGCTCAGATATTTCATTCAGCACACAGTTTCAAACCTCTAAAACCACCACACTGTCCGACACTTCCTACTCTGTCTCCCCTCTTTCTTTTTCTGCTAGACAAATAGAAACCAGCATTTCACTGTCTGAATTCGAGTTCGTTGCATCTACCGTTAAGGGTAAGTCGCCGGGGCAAGATAAAATTTCTTATCCAATTATCAGACATTGCCGAAAAGTGTCAAGCTCCGATTGGTAAAGCTTTATAACAAAATTTTCAATACTGGTGTCTACCCCCAATTTTGGAAAACGTCCTGTGTTATACCAATACTTAAACCACACAAATCCTCCGATGAACTTGCTAACTATAGGCCGATTTCCCTCCTTCCATGTATGGGCAAAATTTTGGAAAAGATCGTGGCAAACCGCTTGATGTGGTATGCTCAGCGAAACAAGTTCATATCACCGAATCAAGTCGCCTACAAAAAAGGTCAAGGCACGTTAGACGCTTTAATCCAACTTGACTACTTCATTACTAACGCTTTGTCCAGCAAAAACCACGTGTCCGTACTATCTCTGGACTTCCACAGAGCTTTCGACAAAATTGGAGCCCATATTATTATTCGACAACTTAGAAAATGGAAAATAGTCAGAATATGATACGTTTTATTACCAACTTTCTCACAAACAGAAAACTCAAAGTCAACGTAAATGGTTTTCTTTCTTCAACACTCCCGCTTTCTAATGGTACGCTGCAAGGCTCACCTCTTTCAGCCTTCCTTTTTATCATTGCTTTCGATGATATTAGTAGGATGATAAAAAATTACAAAGGAGTTGAGCACCAGATCTACATATGCTGACGATGTCCTAATCTACACAAAAGTCTCTGACGTTAATTTAGCTCAACCCTTATTTACTAATATACTCGCCAGAATTGAGACTTGGTCACTGGAGTCTGGTGCTTCACTTTCTTTAGACAAAACACATATCCTTCATGTATGTAGGAAGCAAAATTGCAACGGTATTTCACTTACCCACAACCAAACTAACATCGAATGTAAAACACAGCTGAAATTACTAGGATTAATTTTTGACTCTAAGTATAATTTTAATGCTCACTGTAAATATGTCAGAAACTCGTTAATGACACGATTAAATATTGTTAAACATCTCTCGTCTAAGCATTCATTTATTCATCCGAACACACTAGTCAATGTTGTCAGAGCTTTGCTAACTTCAAAAATAGATTATGGGCTCCCCATCTATGGCAATTGCTCCAAAAGCAGTATCAACCTTTTAAATGCACCATACCACTGCGCAATACGGCGAAGTCTCCGGGCGTTTCCAACCTCGCCAATAAAAACGATAATGGCTGAATCTGGTTTACCAACTATTCAAGATAGAATTATAGATTCTTCGCTCCAAATTCTTGCGAAAACGGCTGAGAACACCAACCCATTACTAAGTACAACTATCAACCATGCCACGAAAAAAAGAAAATTCCAAGAATACAATCGGCTATTTCGAGATGCTTAAGTTTCGCTGAAGAAAATAATATTTTACGTAACGCAAAATTCAAATCCACCACACGACATCCTCCCTGGCTGATCAATGACAAAATCCTACAGAATAAGCTTTTGTTTTTGTCCAAGCAAAACACACCAAACGTAGTCTTTCAACAAACCTTTGCTGAACTGGAATCTAATTATACAAATAATGGCTGGAAGCTATTGTTTACGGATGGCTCCAAGTCCATCGATTCCACTTCGTTAGCAGTTGTCACTGCCACAGGAGAAATTATTTGCAATTGGCTTCTCCCCTCAACGAGCTCTGTATTTACCGCTGAAGGATCTGCTATCCTTCACGCAGTTAATCACGCAAAAAAGACTAAAGGAAAGTTCCTCATCTGTACAGACAGCAAATCGTGTATGTCTGCGATAACGTCTCCTTCCAATCGCAATCCCATAATAGAAGTTATCAGGGACGAGGTCATTGGTGCCCCTCAGAAAATCCAAGTAATGTGGATCCCTGGCCATGCTGGTATTTCAGGCAACCACTTTGCGGACCTCGCTGCGAAAAATGTAGCCAGGACTCCTGCCTTAACATACTATGCCTCATACAAGCAAGACATTTTTAACCTTATTAAGCACAAAAGGCATCAAAAAAACGCAAGCGAATGGAAAACATTTAAACATCACTACGCGGGCATAAACCTAGTCAGAAATCGAATAATCTACTCGTCAACAGTTCCAACTAGCGCAATGAAGACATATACTCGATTAAGGATTAGACACACTATCATAACACACGCCCACTTACTATCGGGTAAAAGCCCATCCATTTTCCCTCTATCAAACACTTACTCACACTCTGTCCGATGCTTCACTCAACAACCCACAACTCTGGCAACATTGATCTCATAAAAATACTAAGTGAACCTTCAGAAAAAAATGTTATGATTGTTTATAGATTCTTAAAAACCAACGATTTGTCAAAACATATTTAAGCAACTTACACCTTTACTAACCCTTAGCAAATATAATTTTTTACCTAGTTATAATTACAAGGCGGCTGAAGGCCTCGTAGCCAGTGCTGCGTTTATGTATTTATATAATAAAACTCCTTTTGTTGTATGAATTATTATAAATAAATAAATAAATAATTTCTAAATCGAATTTTCTGCTATAAAACTTTAAATTTTCTGAAGCCTATTAAAGTAACATGCAAGAAAACTGAAAAACTTTGTACGATATGCATTTGAAGTGCAAAAATTAACATATCACTTTCACGAGAGCTAAGCAAAGTAACTTTCGACATTCGACAACATAATTTCCAAGTCAAACTCTAAGTTTATTAGATGCCACACAAGCTGTTTTTAGCAATTATGAAGCTCAATTACTTTTGCGCGACTGAGCAGCCAACCACACCGCTGCCACCTGTTCAAACACACACACGCATACACCCTCACATGTACTTATGGTATATAGTATATGTTTCGATCAAGGTGCAGTGCCTCAGCTATTTTGCCAACAACCTTCGAGCGAACGGAAGCAATGCAACCAAATCCAGCGCAAAGCTTGTCGTGCAAAGTTGACGTTCGAATATTAACAAACAGCGTTGTAAGCGCGCAGGAAATATGGAAGGGGTAGAGTAAGGTGCAAATGTACAAGCCGACAGTTAGTCAGTCAGTTACGAGTAGCAACTGTCAAAAGCTGACATGTGAATGAGTAAATCAGTGTTGCCACTTTAAAGCCAATAATTTGAGCGATGTGTTGCACTGAAGTTCGCAAACAGCGCATAACTGCATTTACCTGTTAGGCGGCGCAAGTGACGAGTCGGATACCCAACACAGACACATAATACACACATCAAATAAGTAGGGTGGGGGAAGAGGATTGCTTGGCAGTCAAAAACGCATGTGTAGGCAGACAGGGTAGCATATACTGCAACAATATGTGTGTGTGTTCCTCAATTCTGGGCATGCAATTGAAGTAGGTACTTATTTTAACTGCTATTTGCTGTGCTTTCGCGGCCAGAATTTTGAGCTGAGTTTAGCTTTTAACGGTTTCGTTGGCACCTCGCTGGCGGAATGCGAACGCAAGTGTGGGAATGTCTGTGCATCTTACGCATAACAGTATTTCTTGCTATAAAATCACCCCCAACCTCGATGAGGTGAGACAAGTGTGAAATTTTGAGGATACATAGTAATATTAAGGGATTTTGTTTTAAAAAAATATTTTTCTTCAGTGAGTCTTCAGTGAGTTGTTGAATATAACAAAGTTAACAAACAGAAGAGCCTAGCGTATCGAACGACCTATAACATCTGTGAGCTTTGTGAGCTTAAAGTGTGAAAAGTTACAAAGCTACGCAAAATATTTCCTCTAACCTCTTTCCTCTAAAACTAACAACAAATCCAATCAAGAACTGGTATTAAGAACAGGTGCTACTTCGGACTGAGTAGGCAATTGAGAAGTAAAGTGCCTCTAGACGAACAAATACCAAATCGGACGATGACAACATCTGATAAGTCGACGTTACGAATTTTCGAGAGAAAGGTTCTGCGGAAGATTGCGCATTGGCAACGGTGAATATTGCATTCGATGGAACGATGACCGAGATATGCGACCACAATGACATAGTTAAGCAAATTAAGAGACAGCGGCTACGCTAGTTAGACCATGATGTCCGAATGGATGAAAACACTTCAGTTCTAAGAGTATTCGACTCAGTACCCCTCGGGGCAAGCAGAGGAAGATCTCCACTTTGTTGGAAAGACTAAGTGGAGAAGGACCAGGCTTTGCTAGGAGTCTCCAATTGGCACCAAACAGCTATTTCATCAATCTCATCATTACAGGTGAGGAATTATGGTTTTATGAACATGATATCAAAACTTTCCACCAATGTAATGAATAGTCTCTATTTTACCACAACGATACCCACATAACAGTAACATACGAACGCCGTCCGATAAAAAGTTAACCCACGAAAAACAAAAATTTTGGAAAAATATTTCTCAACATTATTTCCTTTTGCTCGGTACACTTAACTCAACAATTCTTCAAAGTGCTGTGTCACTTTTTTGGTGGTCTGCAAAGTATTGCTTTATGGCTGGGATAACCGCCTCATTCGACTATAATTTCCCCTGTTAACACAGTCGTAACAGTCGGGTCTACGTAGCCGGAATGGATCTGGATTTTTATCCAACCAAAGACTGTCAACTCGACAGATTTCTAACGACTAAAACTTCCCGGAAAGAAAATTTTGAAGGACTGGAAACGAAAAGAAGTTACACGAGACCATATGATTACATAACCTCGCCTCGGTGGAGGAGCGTTTTTACTTTGCTAAATGGTGCTTACTGCCTCAACTATCTTGCGCATTTTCATAAGGCAGTCTGAGACAATACAAAAACAATTGTCGCGTAATTCTTCATGGCTTAGAGCAATCATTCATTTCAATGCGTGATTTATTATCCAAAGGCCAAAATCGAAACTGTAACCGATACTGCTTTTATGATTTTTCTAAAATTCCACACATGGTCAAACTAGGAGTCCGATTTAGCTGAACTTTTGATCGTAGCTGTCATTGAGAGTGTAACATACAATTTATTATGATAATGGCGCCACGGGAGGGTATACTTATCGGACAACACTTTCGATATAAGAGTCATACCGCTAAAAGTGGAAGTGAATCACACATAGGAGAGCAGCCCACACATAGACCGCTTTTCGTTAAGGATATTTCTGCCGAAATACATTTGGCGGCCAAATATTAGACAGAGGTATATTTCTATATATAGTACATAAGAGCGATGAATATATTTTCGTATTGATATTGTGCTTTTAGCTACTAAATATTTCCATCAATCGCGCACTCGAAATGCACGAAACGGCAAATTTCCGCCAATTCAAAGTTTATTATTGTGAAACGCTTACCATTGGCTCTAGCGTTGAACAATTATAGTAAATGAGTGCCTGAAAGGTATAGTCAATTGTAGTGCATCTAAACTGGATATCAAATTAGAAATAATTTATGGAAGAAGCGCACTGAGTTCATATAAATAGATTTGTGAAGAAAAACTTAAACAGTTTGATAAGAAAAGTAAAGGTTTTACATCGGCTATTATTTGATAATGACTCAGGTGATATCTCAGATATTTTTAAATGCTCGTAAGAACAGAAATAGTTTTGTTTACTCAAAGATTGTTTGTAATACCTGAAACTTAATTCAATCCATCCTTGAACGAGATACATAAATATTAAGTTATATATATCAAAGTGGTAATGATGACAAGACGAATACGAATTTCCCGATGTCTACGTAGCTCACCTTCTCTTGGTCCACATTTGTGGTTGATAACCAGAATAAAATTTGAGATATCTTCACAAAATAAAGATTGTTACATATTTCATGGCCTTTTGATCATACACGTACTGCAGATGGGCAAAATCGACTTGTTGCCTCGCCCACAATATGTCATTAAACAAATTATAATAACTATATCTAACAAAAATTCTAACTTAATACAAAGGATTATAGTAAAGAGATACGTCAGTGGCCATTTTTTTTTTTTTTTTGAAGTATTAAGTATTATATACAGATATAGATATTATAGATGTTGTGGAAACATTTTTTATATAGCGCAAATGACATCGGATGCCACATCTATATTAATTTCCGTTTAGTATATAAAAAATCCTAAAGAAAAAAGTCAGACTACGAGTTAAGTGGTTCCAAGCACTATACCCGTAGGATCAAATTGGAGAAAAAATGGCTGGAATTCCGAATGGTTATGATGAAATTCGTGATCAGTCGTGAAGAAAACGGTTTCTAGAATATTGATCTACAAATATCAAAACTAAGTTGAGCTTCAGCAGTAATAACCACAACAAGGCCGAGAACTATCTTTTCCAGATTATAACAAAGGGGTTTTGCGGTAATCTATGAAGTATTGGATTCTCTAGCTTTACAGAGTTGAGGTAAGTCTTTAAATACTCCTTACATTAGAGCATGAAAAGAGGCTCTTAGATACCTCTAAGCAAGTCTCTGCATGTATGAGCTCTTAATTGTAACGCAAAGGTTCTTCGTCTTACCGATTTCAATTGTTTTTCTTATCAAATAGAAAAATTAAAATCTCGTTTCTAACAACTTGAAAAAATCTCTCTCACTGTACAGATTTTAATTTAAAAGTGTTTTGCAGACGTGGCAGTGGTTCTGTTACACGAAATTGCAATACAAGACCTCTGGGGGGAATATATCAACAAGATATGTCAATTTTTACTCAAGTCCTCGCTCGGCCACACAGAAAAACAGACATAACTTCACTTCTATTTCGATTAGATTTTTGTGATGAAAATAGCCGTTAGTTGTACAAAACTATTATACTTTGGACAATATGTTGCGAGAGACCCACTCTACATGTCGTTCAATTAATCTCAGTGGCAAACGACTTACTTTTTCTCTACACTTTCTTCTACAGTTTTCCTCTACTAACAAATCTCCTTTACTCTCTTCGAGTATCGCTATTGTTACGTCACATAAATATCTCTTTCAAATTAATAAAGGCTTGACTACTAAATACAGATTCAATGGTAAGGCGAAGTTTTAATATATTTGTGTTAAAATAATCAATATTTTCAGCTATGCCACTGACTGTGGCTTAAAACCAAGATCCATCGTAGAGCGAGTTACCCAATTCCCGCACTTGACTACTAATTATGAAATAATCAAGTATACAATTAGCAAATTGCAGTGAGTGTTCAATGTTGTTGTACAACCGGAAGTATTTCACATTGTTGCCAGCGCGTTCACACGTACATATGTGTGTGGTCCAAGTTCACTTGGTCAGAACAAATGCGGCAAGTTTAGTCAGACGACCAACAAATTAAGCGATTTGCCCACATTACCGCAGCTTAAACACCAGCCGGTGGCTGTGCAGCGCTGTAAGCGATAATTATAGGGATGATGGCGCGACATTTGGCACCAACCCCACCACCAGCTGCTCACCACGTTCATTAGCTGGTCCGGTTTAACGGTGAAAACCATAAACCGTGTGCTAAACATTGGAAAGCTAATGGTCAGTGGGCAAGCGTTCAGCGGTGATCATTGACTTGTGAATAATACAATGTCCACGGGAATATAAGGCTGAAACAAACATACAAGCAAGCACGTGTGGAATCACTTTACAATATAGTCGCGTAAAGATTTGGGCGAATAAATATTAGTATAATTTTTATATAGACATAATAACCAATAGTATTCTGCTTAACATCTTTGTCACTTAGCAAAATATTAAAGTTCTGAAAAAAAATTGTATTTGTTGTTCGAAAAATATTTTCTAAAGTTAAGCAGACGCACCGGTGAAAATAATCATATTCGGTTTAAGAACCGATTTTTGCAAGTTTTAAATAAACAGCCTGAGGTACCATGGGTAAAATATATTGTTCCTGTATCAGTTATAATGCTCGAGTTGTCGAATACGAAGCCATCTGTTAGGCAATCAGTGTGGGAACCACAACTCACAGAGCTGAGTTTCGGAGACTTTGAATCTTCTTATATTACTCCCTCCGTTTTTAGTTCTAGCAAAGATATTCGGCTTGGTGTCGAAGAGTTCTCTCACACTACTCTCTTCGATTTGAGCTTTGCCGATTAGGTAATTGGTTATAGAACAATAACTCTCAAAATGTCTTACACAATTCCCGACAGTTTGAGCTATTCCACGCACATTAATAGTTAAGCAGGTATAACCTTCTAAGAAAAGTTCGTCTTTTAGCTATTTGCCAGCTATATTTCCACTATAAAATTTACAAAGCTGGAAAATGAAGTCATGTGTAGAAGTTCACTTAAGTGAGGAAAGTTCTCTAAGCTCCATAAACTTGGTCAGAAATGATTTATTTCATATGGCTAAAACAGCTCACGACTTCCGGTCTTAGACCAAGTATCCTTTGGGAAGCCAAGGAACATCAATTTGAAGGCGAGCTAAAGAGTGAAGGCGAAACATCCCTTCTCAGGATTCTGCGCTTGCTACGTAAAAAGAGCCCCAATGAAAATGAAACAACAGCCTCGGAAGAGAAACCTCCATTTTGATGACGATCACAGCAAACATAATAAGGACTATGATTTAAGGGCAAGAACTTGGAATGTCCGGGCCCTTAAATGGGAAGGTGCTTCTGCCCAGCTGGTTGATGTCCTCGTTAAAATAAATGCTGACATCACCGTCGACCAAGAAGTGGAATGGACAGGACACGAACTGAGACGAGTACGTTCTTGTGGCATTCACTACAGTGGCCATATAAAGGAGCGCAAATTCGGTGTAGGATTCGTGGTGGGAGAGAAACTCCGTCGCCAAGTCCTGGTATTCAACTCGGTGGATGAATGTCTAGCCACAATCCGCATGAAAGTGAAGTTTTTCAACATATCGCTGATTTATGACCACGCCCCGATGGAAGGACGATATAATGCCGGGAGAAAGCGAATCCGATTCCTCAATCGATGACGATAGAGCAGACGTACCATTGCCCGACCATAAAGAAGTTCGAATAGCAATTATCCGTCTGAAGAATAACGGCGGGGCTGATGAATTGCCGGTCGAGCAATTCAAATGCGGCGCCGAAGAAGTGATAAGGAGCATGCATTAGCATCTTTATAGAACATGGTCAGACAAATGCAAGACCGACGATTGAAATTTAATTCACAAAAAGGGAGACCCCAAAATCTACGACCTTGGCTACGCTGGTTAGGCCATGTCGTCCGAATAGACGAAAATACTCCAAATCAGAAAGTATTCGACGTAGTACCCGCCGGGGAAAGCAGAGGAAGCGAAAGACCTCCACTCCGTTGGAAAAAACAGGTGGAGAAGGACCTGATCTCGTTTGGTTCCTCCAATTGGCGCAAATTGGTGCGATGTTGTTAACTCGGCTATTACCGCGTAAGCGGCGTCTCCTCCAGTAAAGAAGAAGAAGAAGCTGGAGAGAGTACATTGAGTGCAGGGCTTCCAAAGTCCTTCGAAACTGGAACTCCTGCAAAAGAGCCATTGCTCCAAAATATGGTTTCCAACTCCACATGATACTATATATTGGCTCTACACAAGTGTTGTCCATCCCATAATAACATATGGTGCAATGGCATTATGGAACAAAGTGGCCCTGGCACAGGTGAACAGGCCTGCTTGCTGGGGATAAAGGATGTATTGAAAACTATGTCAACAAAGGCTCTGTAGGTTACCCTCGACATTAAGCCAATACACGTACATACAAGTGAATTATGAGGCATGCAATGAGTTAGACTGGATGAAACTGATGAATTCAATAATTCGCTGGTCAATAGCGGACCAGATGCCAGATGATACATTTCACATACTCGTCGTGCTCTATAATGCTTGCTAACTAAGACAACCGCCGAAACATTCGCTTTAAGCACTCTTTCAGTGATCCATTGCAAACTAAAGTGAACAGTTGAGAGCGCATTAGTGTCTGCTTTTAATAGCATTTATTGATACCAAAAATCTGTGCGAAAATATGTACTTATGTATGTATATACAGACACCAAGACACGGCAGAGATGGGAGCACACATTTTCCTTTCGATTTTGATTGAAAAAGTTTACATGTAAATAATAGCACTTAAAATGTTCGGCTTTTAATTAAAAATCACGTTCAACCCCAAGTCAATGTTGTGCGCGCCGTTAGCAGATTGCAAGCAATTTGGGCAAATGTAAATTCTTTCCACTACTTTTTTCCTCTTTAAAATGGTGCACTCAAACCAGATAAGTGAAACTTAAAATTGATTGTCTGCGAGATTCTACGTATTTTTATGGCAAAACAAATAGTCCTTTCTCCAACGCACTGCCCACCAACGTTGCAGCAAATAAATATGCCTTTGCAGGGATGTTTTTTAATTAAAATTCTATTTCGAGTAAAATGGCGTCTGGGAATGATCGAACGCTTGAGCCAAACGGCGGAGCTGAGACAAAGTAAAGAAAATCGCGTTGTGTTTAGTTTTGTTTTGGTGATTTTTGTTTTTGTTTTTTTACACTTCGGCATATAAAATAATGAAAAACTTGAAAATACCAGAGAAAGAGAACCGAGAAAGCGGCTTTGAACAACAAATAATGACCCAACAGGATGCGAGACAGACAAGAAAACGGACCCGGCGTTTGGACAACTGTTATAAAGGCTTTGTGCAACAAAAGGGTGACAAATCTGTTGTGAAATTTCGTTTCTTTAGAAGCTTGTGTGTACAGAGATGTATGTGCGGGTGTTGACAAATGAAGCAACTGTCAGCGTGGCATTAAAGCAAATGTCCGTAGCCACAGGCATAATCAATGTCACACCAACCGACCAGCGTCACATTAAATGAGCATGAGGCAAGTTGCCACAAATGGCGACAAAGCGACTACGGAAATTCATTAATGTGCTCAAATTGAAGACATGTATGTATGTAAATATGTGGTATGTACTGGTGATCGGCAGTGAACTACTTGACTTATGATTATACTCTCAAGTTCACGAATCACCACCATTGTCAACTCAAACTTGTTCTCACATTTGTATTTCGGGAATTGTTTATGCCGTTTTGGTTAGGCACGTTTCTCAGTAAAATTAAAATTTTTGAGCGCTTTATATTCGAGCAGGCATTGACAGTGGAAAAATATTAACACGTTACACCTATGGAGCCTGAGTTTGACCTCACATTTGATCAACATAAAAAGCTTCTTTCTAATGGCGGCCACCGTAGAAAAGGAATATCAAGCTTTTGATGGCACCAATAAGCGTTTTTTTTTCACAAAACTTTTAGCACCATCTGAGGCGTTATTAAGGCAGAGATAGAAGGTAAGTCCTAGAGTTCCTAACTGTTCTATTTTACTCAAATATCCATAAAAAATATAAAAAGATATAAACCCACCAAGCAATATACCGCAATTATCATAACAAGTAAAGGAAGTATAGTATAAGGTTATCCGTTTCTTATATAAAGTAGTTTATGTTAAAATGATCAGTAGGATGCTAAACCGCACCTAGTATGTAGGTAGTTTCATTTGCGTATCTTATAAACTGACGAAGAAATTTATATAATCCCGAAAATTAAACGAGATTGTTCTGTTTTTTTAGCTCTCTGAAAATCGATTTCTAATAATATACAATATATGTACTCGTATTTATTTCATTTCAGAAAAGTACCCAATTGCTCAAAATCAAGCTGGTACAATTTTACTTAGACGTGCAGTTCAACTGTCAGTTTGATAAGCTGTGAAACTGATAACCTTCAAACGCAGCCGCGATAATTCGACTTATTTTAAAGGGTGACCCACTTCGAGATTCCTTCTTTCAAATGGTAGCATCCGTTGAGTGCAAGATGACTCGTTCGAGCATTTACCAGTCGAAATGGCGCATGACACGCTTGATGTTTTGCTTCAAAATCTGAATCGAAGTGGGATTGTCCGCATAGACTTTAAACTTTACATATCGCCACAGCAAAAACTTCAACTGTGTGATATCACACGATCTTGATGGCCAGTCGACCAGCCCAAACCTCCTACTATCTGCTAACCGAAGTTTTATCACAATAAATCCATTGATTGATGCGATGAATCGCAAGTGGCGCCATCTGGTTGAAACCGAGCTGCAATTTTAGGCATCAAATAGTCGGTTATCATGGTGCCATAACGGTCAATGGCGATTGACCGATATGTTTTCCCCGGCTTTATTCATGGAAGAAATATAGACTGATGATTCCACCGTTGCACAAGCCTCATCAAACCGTTGTTTTTTTCTGGACGAAATGCCAGCTCTTGAATCTCTTCAGGTTGCTCTTCATCTCAAATGCGGCAGTTTCGCTTGTTTACAAGGCCATTGTAGCCATTGCGCCAAGTCGTTCCATACGTCGGTACGAGTTACTGCAAACGGCCCCGAATCGACTCTGCACGGTTTTCGTGTATACTCTCAGCTACGGCTGCTATATTTTTTTCACTGCGTGCTGGACGTGACCTATTCGGTCAGCTATTATCCAATAATAAATGCTGGCTCTCAACATGGGTAATGGTGTTGGGAATAGTACGTTCAGTAGGCCGATTGTACTGACCATACTTTGAGCGACGCGCGCGAAACACATTCTTTACAGAACGTGAATTTTCTTAATAAAGTTGAACGATTTGTAAACATTGTTCAGGCGTGAGATTTTCCTTGATGAATTGCCAAACAATACTAAACAAAAATAACCTGACAGTTTTGCGCGACTCATGCGTGATCTGTCAAATAAAGGCTATTGAAAAAAGTATCTCCTCTTGGATCACCCGTTACATTCTTGACCATTACGGTATTTTATTGCTACTCACTGGGCATCGGGCAGAACCAGACAAAATTGATAAACAACCGAACAAATTAAAATGCTTACTTCACCGAAGTACATACATATAATATTTTGATATAATTGGAATCGTTTAATAGGACCACTTTTGATGTAGACTCTCCCTATGATAAGTGTATGATTGACTAGATCCACTAAAAATATATATTGCTTGAAATATACAAAAGAAGAGTAGCGTTTTCTGGGGATTATACGAAGACTGCAATGTAATTACACAATTGTACAAGAACAAAGTTATAATATACAATGCTACAAATTATGCGCGTGTACAAAAATATGAAAATATATACTGTGTATCAGCCAGATGCGGATCCCTAAAGTTAAAAATTATACATTATTTGCATCATATGTGACACTCCGCCCAAAAAAAAGGACTTTGAGTTCTAAGTACAAAATTATATAGTTCTCCCCTCGACCGTTCCCCCCAAAATTATATTCTGGATCCGCCCCTGGTATCAGCAAAAATTGGAACAAATATATGTATGTAAACATACACATATACATATATTAATTGGGCATTCCACTCTATAATCACATTTTTTCGCGCCACATTCTTCAGTGTCGGTTGCGATTGCCACCAAATACGATGTTATTGAAATATTGTATTGTAATTTTGTGCGTTACGCGGGTATTACCATTTAAACTTACTGATAACGGTGAGTCATTTTATTATAATTATATACAAATATAGTATTTTATTTTTCTAGTTCCAATTTTATTTTTGCTAAATTGCAGATGAGAATGAGACAAAACCTTTCACAAAGATCGACCGCAAATATCTATTATCTAATAAACACTACTGTGGCGGTGAATTAGCTTCAATAATTACGTTACAGTTTAATAATTCAAGCTTCTCAATAACAGATGAACTGGTTCGATGCTGCGTTTTATTGTCACTTCCTTGATAGTGATTTGGCCGTAATCGAGTCGGAAGCCGAGATGAATGCGCTGAATTTCTATTTAACCACGAACGAAGGTCATGTTGGAAAAAAGTTTTGGCTTGGCATCACCGATTTGGCGAAGGAGGGAGAATTTGTGTCATTCACAGATGATCGCCCAATGCCTTATGCGAAATGGCCAGGCGGTGAGCCAAATGATTACGGCAAAAGTGATGATTGTGTACTTCTTTGGGCCATTAATAACACTTTCCTTATGAATGATCATGAGTGCACGAAGAAGGCTTATGCCATCTGTGAGCTGCGGTAACTCGCACACAACTCACTTCATTTGAAAAGTTTAATTAAAAGATTTATGCAACCTACAAATGTTCCTAATTACAAATATTACTTTTATAGAAGAAGCGAATTTTTTATTTACTAACGATTCTTTATATTACTACTGGGATCAAATTGAAAGGTCAGTTTTGTACATTTCTTCCCCTTCAAAGTAAACGCTTCCCGCTTCAATACTCCTATGCCAACGGATTTTCCTGTTATCATAGCACTTGGAAAAATCCTCCGTCGTGATGGCCATCAGAGCTTTCTTCGATTCAGCTTTCATATCCTCAATTGAGTCAAAACGGTGTCCTCGGAGTGGTCATGTGAATTTGCTGAATAGCCGGAAGTAACACGAAGGTAAATCAGGCGAATGCGGTGGTTGCGGCACGATATTAGTTGAGAATGTGGCGAAATGATCACGAAAAACCAAAAATAGTGAGCTATCGCAGTTCTTTGTTCAATAAACTCAGACATAGTAATAATCGAAGAATTCTTTCTTTTAAAGCCTGACAAAACGACGCGTATCTCAAACACTAATGAATATTTTGGCGTTATATTTAACTTAGATGCCACTAACAATACTACCAACTCACAGAAAAAAAAATTATCTATTCGAAAAACACGCAAACTATAAATTAAAAATTCACCTTTCAATTTGATCAGTAGTATATAAGCCAAGATTTGAGTTGTCTCAATGAAATTTACAGAACATATTTTACTCATGACAGTATATTTTTTGTGTCTAAAATAGATAAAATTGGGCGAAATCATGACCGAGCCCAAATAAAATTAATATCTGGATTTTCGAACATACAGTCAACTTTACTCCATATGACTGGTTTTTTAGTATGTGGCTTGTCAATAGTGTGTGGTATTGGGAAAAATGGTAAAATTGAGTCGATATTACCCCAACTCCCATATATGTACTACACTTTCTGATTTTCCTTTTTTAACAAAACTTATGTGTCTGCAGTTTTAATCCTTATTTCCCTGGTTTTGATTCCCACAAGTTAATAGCAAAAGTTCCCCACTCAAAACATTTATTTTTGTTAACTATCATACATATGTATATATTGCATACATTATTAGAGATATGCGTGCATAAATCCATCCAAGTATATGCGTTTTCAAGTAGCGTTTAAAAGACTGAGGTGATAATGAAATATATTTCCTTTCTCGAGCTTAAAACATTTATCAGAGAATGACTAAGGAGGGACTGAACTCGGACAGAACGAAACTGGATAATAATGCGAGTTGCGAAAGCTATTAAACAACTTAAATAGAGTTTCCAAACAAATTTGTTGAATATTACCGAACTAACAATCCTCTGTCGGCAAAAAACCCGGCACCAATTAGGTTACATACACTTGGCCATTGAGGAAACGGCTTTCAATTTGGGTAACAGGCTGAATTAAAGCTCAAATGTTTATTTCATTATTTATTTCATGCTGATAATACTCGAAGCTAAGACAATTTTTGACAGCGATTCTTCTTGTCACAAGCGTTGTTTTCACTAGTTTTATTAGAAGAGAAAACTGTGACATTTTCTGTGGACTATTGTTTAAATAAACCATTGCAAAAAGATTTCGTTTCTATTTCTGAGACTTTTACGAATATAACCAAATAATGAAATATACTACACTTTCGTTAGACGAACAACGCTATAATATCACGCTTTAAATTGTGCGCGCGTAAGAAATATAAAAATACAAATTTCATATCAACTAAAGTACGAAAGACGTTTCTATATCTATATATATATATAAATGAATATATGAATTATAATTTGTATATAAATATATATATCCATATTCATACATATGTATATCCACTTTAATATATTTATATAAATTGGATATTCCATTTTATAATCACATTGTTCGATGAACATTCTTCAGTGACGGTTGCACTTGCTTCTAAATACGGGTTAATAAAGTAAATAATAAACGCCAAAATGGGTTTGACAATATATTGTATTTTAATGTTGTGCTTTGCGAGCGTCTTACCGAAGTCTATTAATATTTCCAATAGTGGTGAGTCAATCTGCAAGAAGAATATGAACTTTTTCTTCAGTAACTATTATTATTTCTAAATTGCAGGCGCGAATGAGACACAACCCTTCATAGAGATCGGTAGTAAAAATTATCTAATAAATACTGCTACTACGGTAATTTACTTTAAAGTTTCACAATTAAAATTATGTAAATCAAGTCTCTTAATTACAGATGAATTGGTTCGATGCGGTGCTTTATTGTCGCAACTATGATAGTGATTTAACCGTAATCGAGTCGGAAGCCGAGACGTATGCATTGAGTTTCTATTTAACCACGAATGGTCACAGTGGAAAACATTTTTGGCTTGGTGCCACCGATTTAGCCAAGGAGGGTAAATTTATGTCACTCAAAGACGGACGTCCAATGCTCTATGCTAAATGGTCAGGCGGTCAACCAGACAATGCTGGTCAAAATGAGAATTGTGTACATCTTTGGCCAGTGCATGATATATTCTACATGAATGATAACAATTGCATGGCTAAGCTTTATGCCATCTGTGAGTTGCGACAACCGAAGAAGACTTGTGACGTGTGTGATTTAAAAAATTTAATGGAAAGATTCATGCAACATACAAGTGTTCAAAGTTGTCGAAGCTAGTCAGGAAGAAGTACCAGTTTTATTAATAAAATCGTTGTTTCATAATGATACCCTGTTTTAAATATTTTATAACGTTATAGGTGATCTTGTCAGTGTCGCGGAATGTGTCAAGAGCGTAAATATCAATGAGCAAGATTCGATGCAAAATTGACGATTGGCTATGGCCACCTCCAATTGTCGCATCAACACAATCATTAGTGTTTAGTATACGTCTGCCCTTCTGAAGTACATAAAGTGCATTCGGCGACTTTTACGATGAGCGTAATTGTTCAACAAATAAGTTCCATTAAGTTTTGAGTGCGGAGTCAAATTTCTGGTGCCGAAACGTTCAGTATGTTAGAAAAGGCCTTCGGTGATAATTGTTTCTCGCAAGCAAGTGTGTTTGCTTGATACAAATTATTCAAGGAGAGTAAAGAATGACGATTTACATCAATAAAGTAAAGGAATTGTTGCTTGAGAATCGACGATTAATAGTCAGAAATCTTTCTGGCATCTGTGGAATATCGGAAGGATCAGTGAAAACTATTTTAAAAGATCATTTGGGCCTAAGGAAAGCATGATTGGTTCCAAATCACTCAATTTTTTCGGAAAATAGATGTTTAACATCAGCGAAAAAATGATTCCGACTACCAGGACACCGTGAAAGGTATTAATATTGGCGATGAATCTTAGGTATTTGAGAGCTAAAGAAAGTACTGACCTCTGATTCAACCCACTTTTGACATACAGACATACAATTTTTAGGAAAAGATTATCCTTAAATTTCAAATATATATCTCTCACATTGACTGATATTGTTGGTAAAAAGTTAGCCATGGGACTTGAACAGTTTTTTGTTAGATTTGGATAAGTTTTCTTCCGATTTCGTTCATTTTTAGGGGTGCTTAAGCTACTTGCCCTGAGCGAATTTGGTTTTTAGCTTAACTGTTTTTGGAGATATTATATTTACAATAAAGCAGTAAGAGAATGGCGCTAAACTAAACAATTTTTGGCCTACATGTACGCCTTGTTACTGCTAGCACCTGTGCCAAGTTACAGTGTTTTATCATAATTTGGAGCTTAGTTGTGGCAATTCATACGTTTTTGCTTAATGTCATTTTGTGAGCGTGGCAATGATCCGCTTACGCCCAACTGCAATATAAACCGTCTTACGATGTATACCAAGTTTCACTAAGAACTCTTCACTTTTTCATACTTAAGTAATAGCTTGCACAGGCAGACGGACGGTTAGACAGTCACCCGGATTTGAACTCGTCTCTTCATGCTGATCATTTATAGTACAGAGTGCGTTCCAAAGTTAATCTAGCGCCCCCTGGTGGTGCCATCTGTATGTCGACTGGTGCGTTAGAATCTCTTATCTTTATCGATTATCCAGTGAGATTTCATCACATTTCATTTATTGGAAGTGAAGATATTGCGTTTTAAGTGTCAGTATGTTTGTGTTATCGGTGCCAAAATGAGCTTCAAACAAAGAGCCAACATTAAATTTTGCTTTAAAATTGGTAAAACTTTTGCCGAAACGTGTCAATTGATGAAACAGGTTTATGGCGATGATTGCCTATTCCGTAGCAGAGTGCACCAGTGGTGACGATCAACATGTGGGCCAATCAAAATCCGTGATCACCGGAAATTCCATCGAAACTGTGCGTGAATTCATCAAAAATCAGCCGAAACCATCATTGAAATTCATGAAAATGGAATTGAACATCTCCAAAACATCGATTTATTCTATTTTCACCTAACATTTGGGCTTAAGAAAGGTGTGTGCATTGACTGACGACCAATAATTGCTCAGAATTCAAGATTCGAATGAAATCTTGTGACGTATTATTTGACTAAATATCACATTTTACCCTTCAACCACTCCCCGTATTCATCAGATATGCCACCGCGCGACTTCTTCCTTTTCGGAAAAATCCATGAAAGGAAAGCGTTATGCAAAAGGCTTGCACCGGCATATTGGCGGCCATACCGGACAACGAGCTAAAACACTCGTTCGACATGCTTTTGGACCGTGCAAAAAGTTGTTTTGAAGCAGAAGGAGATTATTTTGAATAAAATAAAATGAATTTGTCGAAAAAACCATTTGTTCTGTTTTTTTCTTAAAGCCTTGTTTACTTTGGAATGCTTCTTGTATATATATAACCCTATATCTAACTAGATTAGTTTTAGGTGATACAAACAAACGTTAGGTGAACAAAACTCCCTAGCAACATGTTGCAGGACTAGAAAAAATTATCGAACATTTTTCAAATAATTCCTGAGTTATATTAATGTATTAATGCATAAACTCAGTGACATATGGATATCTACATACAAGTATTTATCTATACATGCCCAGTTAGAGGTGCTTCACAGGTCAATGGCGAGACAAAATTTCGCCTAACCATATCAATTTCCTTATTCTTTTTTTATTATTCACCAATTTTATTTCATTTCAGGAAAGTACCGAATTTGCTTAAAATCGAGCTGGTACAATTTTACTTAGAGATGTATTTGTAGTTCAATTGTCAATCTAATAAGACATGGAACTGATAACCCCCAAACACAGAAGCGATAATTCTACTCATTGTACATTCTTGACCAATACGGCATAAAACTTGTTGCGTATTTTATTGCTACTCACGGGACAACGGGCAGAACCAACAACAGGATCAGCCCGCGATTCAAAGAGGTTGTTCTCTTGCAACTAATTTACAAAAACAAGTTGTCTATTTGGATATTAAGTAGACGAACAAACATATAATATTTTTATAAAGTACGGAGTTTTTATTTGTACTACTTTCTATACCGACTCTCCTTATGATAAGTATACGATTCACTAGTTCTATTAAAAATATGTCTTGCTTGGAATATACAAAGGAAGAGTAGCGCTTTCTGGGGATTATACGAGTATCCATATGCAATGTAATTACACAATTGTAGACGAAAAAAGTTATAATATCCAACGCAACAAATTTTGCGTGTGTATATCAGCAAAAGTTGGAACAAAAATATATATACTATATATAACGGGTGATTTTTTTGAGGTTAGGATTTTCATGCATTAGTATTTGACAGATCACGTGGGATTTCAGACATGGTGTCAAAGAGAAAGATGCTCACTATGCTTTGACATTTCATCATGAATAGACTTACTAACGAGCAACGCTTGCAAATCATTGAATTTTATTACCAAAATCAGTGTTCGGTTCGAAATGTGTTTATCGACAAATTTTGTTCAGCGATGAGGCTCATTTCTGGTTGAATGGCTACGTAAATAAGCAAAATTGCCGCATTTGGGGTGAAGAGCAACCAGAAGCCGTTCAAGAACTGCCCATGCATCCCGAAAAATGCACTGTTTGGTGTGGTTTGTACGCTGGTGGAATCATTGGACCGTATTTTTTCAAAGATGCTGTTGGACGCAACGTTACGGTGAATGGCGATCGCTATCGTTCGATGCTAACAAACTTTTTGTTGCCAAAAATGGAAGAACTGAACTTGGTTGACATGTGGTTTCAACAAGATGGCGCTACATGCCAACAGCTCGCGATTCTATGGCCATTTTGAGGGAAAACTTCGGACAACAATTCATCTCAAGAAATGGACCCGTAAGTTGGCCACCAAGATCATGCGATTTAACGCCTTTAGACTATTTTTTGTGGGGCTACGTCAAGTCTAAAGTCTACAGAAATAAGCCAGCAACTATTCCAGCTTTGGAAGACAACATTTCCGAAGAAATTCGGGCTATTCCGGCCGAAATGCTCGAAAAAGTTGCCCAAAAATGGACTTTCCGAATGGACCACCTAAGACGCAGCCGCGGTCAACATTTAAATGAAATTATCTTCAAAAAGTAAATGTCATGAACCAATCTAACGTTTCAAATAAAGAACCGATGAGATTTTGCAAATTTTATGCGTTTTTTTTTTTAAAAAAGTTATCAAGCTCTTAAAAAATCACCCTTTACTAGTAAACATACACACGTATATGAATTGGGCATTTTACTGTATCATCACACTTTTCGCGACACGTTCTTCAGTGTCGATTGAGATTGCCTGCAAGTACGGTGTTAATAAAGCAATTAATCAACGCCAAAATGCGTTTGACAATATATTGTATTTTAATTTTGTGCTTTGCGGAGGTCTTACCCCAGTCTATTAATATTTCCAATCGTGGTGAGTCATTTTGCAGGAAGAATATGAACTTTCTATTGTAACTCTTTCTAAATTGTAGGTGAGAATGAGACACAGACCTTCATAGATATCGGTAGTAAATTATATCTAATAAATACTGCTACTACGGTAATTTTCTTTAAAGTTTCACAATGAAAATCATATAATTTAAGTCTCATAATTACAGATGAATTGGTTCAATGCGCTGCTTTATTGTCGCAGCTATGATAGTGATTTAGCCGTAATTGAATCGGCAGCTGAGATGAATGCACTGAATTTCTATTTAACTACGAATGAAGGTCACATTGGCAAAAATTTTTGGCTGGGGCTGACCGATTTGGCCGAAGAAGGTAAATTTATGTCACTCAAAGACGGACGTCCAATGCGCTATGCTAAATGGTCAACCGATCAACCAGACAATGCTTCTCAAAATGAGGGTTGCGTGCATCTTTGGGCTTATAAAAATATATTCCATATGAATGATATCAACTGCATGACTAAGTTTTATGCCATTTGTGAGTTGCGGCAGCCGAAGAAGACTTGTGACGTGTCTGATTTGAAAAATTTTATGGAAAGATTCGTGCAACATACAAATGTTCCAAACTGTCAAAACTAGTCTGGTGGAAGTACCAGTTTTATTAATGTTGTGTCATAACAATGCCTTCTTTTTGAATGCCCAAAATCCATGGATGTTTTGGTGGTATTAGTAATACTATTTTTTATTACATACCATCTATTCAAATTCCATAAAGCCTTACTTAAAAAGCCGAATATCTCGAGAAGTATTAATGATAACGATTTGTCCTTTCGACCTTTTTGTAGCAAATAAAGTTTCCTACATGTTTGTTATGAACATTTTTTCTATAGCTCTTGTCGTATACGAGATAAATACAAAACAATGCGGATGTCGTGGAAAAATCAGGTAGAGAGCCCCACTACCTCGCCGGTGTGAGTTTCGACTTTGTCGCACTGGGCACTTTTATAGAGTGTTCAATTCTGAGGAATATGTGTCTAAAGTCAAAACGATGCCGTAAAATGCCTCTGAGCTAATTTAAATTTTTCCATACAAGAACCTGATTCTAATCGTTCAGTTTGTATGGCAGCTATATGTTACAGTAGTCCGATATCGGTAGTCCCGACAAATGAGCAGCTTCTTGAAGGGAAAATGACGTTTGCAAAATTTCAAAATGATATCTTAAAAACTGAGAGACTAGTTTGTATATATACAGACAGACGGACGGACATGATGGCTAAATCGGCTCAGCTCAACATACTGATCATTTATACTATATATACATTTTATACGGTGTCCGACGCTTCCTTCTGGGTGTTGCAAACTTATTATACCCTGTTCAGGGTATACAAATGAATAGTTAAAAAAAACACCCTAATATATATATATATGTATATGTATATATGACGAGACGATTTGAAATCCGGGACAAATAGTCTGTCCGTACGTCTGCTCGTCATGCAAACTGTAACTTTAGTAAAATTTAAGATATCTTCATTAAACTTGGTACACATTTTGTTCCTTGGCGAAAAAATCTTTTTCTTTTTCTATAAATAATATGATATGAATTGATTCACGTCAAAAATTCCCTTAATCCCCACATATTTAATTGAAAAATTTTCGAGTTTACGGTTGACTTTACTGCCTAATTTTGGTGATAATATGTGAAGTACCTTAATGAAACTCAGAGCATTGTTTCTGTTAGTAATATGAGGTGATGCCAAAAATACCCCTACCCCTGCCTACTATATACCTAATACAAGATTTTCAAACTTCTGGTTGGCTTTGGACCGTATATATCGGTCAATATCTAAGTGATCTTAGCAAAATTAACTAAACGTATGCTACTGGATATACTTCAGTTTAATGATGAGAATATCTGAAATGATTTATACTAATGATTTTCATCATATGCCGATATGTGAATCAATATATCAGTTTATATGTTCGTGAAATTGCTTGAATATATCTGAGCAATCTTAAAGGTTAATGCAGCAAGCCCATACCTAATTTACCCCCTATAGTGATTTTAGACTGTCTAGCTGATTTTCATGTTTTGTTAAAATAAAATGTGAGATACGTCGAAGATCCAATAAAACATATGTACATATATCATTTTTAATCAGCGTGTTGAGTAGAGTCGATTTGGCCATGTTCGTCTGTCTGTCTCTAAATGAACGGAGGGACTAAGTTTTTGAGATATCGTTTGGAAATTTTGCACTCGTCCTTTTTTCGCCAAGAATATCTTTATTTGTGTAAAGGATCGATATCACGCTAATATAGTAAATAGCTGTAGGACAGTATGGACTGAACAATCGGAAACGAGACATCTTCTCGAAATTTGTCTTGGATCATTATCGAAGGCAATAATGCAATCTCGAAAATAAATAAATTTAATTTTGTTTTCTAATTATCAATCACATAGTATATTGCATTTATTATAAGAGAAATGCAAGCATGAATCCATCCAAGTATATGCGTGTGCAAGTAGTGGTTAAAAGACTGAGGTGATAATGAAATATATTTCCTTTCTCGAGCTTAAAATATTTATGATGTATGACTAAGGAGGGACTGAGCTTGGGCAGAATGAAACTGGATAATCTTGCGAGTTGCGAAAGCTTATAAACAACTTAAATAGAGTTTTCAAATAAATTTGTTGAATGTTACCGAACTAACAATCCTCTGCCGGCTAAAAATCTGGATGGTACAAAAAAAGGGTGTTTATTTTTGGGTAATAGGCCAAATTTCATATACGAGGTTTGACAATTAAGTAATGAGACTGATTTTATTGCCGCGCTTGTGGTAAACCTTTTTCCGGCATCCATCCCCTCTCCATTGATATATGTACCATTGCTCTAGCTTGTTTAGTTCGCATGCTGCGTCAATTTGAGTAGACGTGTGTTTGTAGTGCTCGTCATGAAAATGGAAAAACGAAATCAAGAGCAACGCGTCGCGATAAAATTTTGCGCCAGATTGGGCGAAACAACTTGGGCAAGGTACGCTAGAATTGTAAGAGTATATGGTGATAGTGCTCTTAGACCAATATGACCCGGAAACGAAACGCCAAAGCTCACAATGGTTGTCTCCGCGCGCCCCCCCGCCAGAAAAAAGCTCGCATGAGCAAGTCGAAGGTGGAAACGATGGTTATTGCCTTTTTTGATAGCCGTGGAATCGTACAAAAAGAATTCGTTCCACCGGGAAAACTGTAAATCAAGTCTACTATTGCCAAGTACTCGAAAGATTGCGAAAACAAGTCAACAGGGCACGCCCAGACATCGCTCGTAACTGGATCCTTCATCACGACAACGCGCCGTGCCACACCGTCCTCAGCGTGTCCCAGTATTTGGCCTCTAAAGGGATCGCCGTGTTACAACAGCCGCCTTATTCGGCTCACATGTCACCCTGTGACTTTTTTTGTTTCCTAAAACAAAATCGGGGGTCAAAGGAACCCATTTTGAGTCGATTACGGACATCCAGGCCGCCGTGACGAGAATACTCGCGGACATCCCAGTCGAGGCGTTCCAGAAATGTTACAAAGCATGGAAAACGCGCTGGAATCGCTGTATAGCTGCCCAAGGGGACTAATTTGAAGGGGATGGCAGAGTTGTAGAATAATTTTCAAATATACGGTTTTTATGGAATCAGTCTCATTACTTAATTGTCATACCTCGTAGGTACGAACTTATACTTAATGCTGATAATACTCGAAGCTGTTTACTTAGACAACTTTGGACAGCGATTCTTCTTATCATAAGGGTGACATCCACTAGTTCTATTCGAAAAGAAAACTGTAGCGTTTTCTGTGGACTATTGTCTAAAATATCCTTTGCAAAAAGATTTAGGGTATATTTCTGGGACTTTTACGAATATATACAATGTATTACACTTCCGTTAGACGAACGCGCGTGTAAGAAATATAAAATTATAAATTTCATATCAACAAAAGTACAAAAAGACATATATACATATATAGAGACGGGAAAACCCAACTTATATATATATATATTGCATATATGTATGTACATATATCCATATTCATACATATATTCAATTTAATGAATTTATATAAATTGGATATTCCAGTCTATAATCACATTGTTCGATGAACATTTTTCGGTGTCGGTTGTGCTTGCTTGCAAATACTGTGTTAATAAAGTAATTAATCAAGTCAGAAATGGCATTGACACAATATTTTATTTTAATTTTGTGCTTTGCGGGCGTCTTATCCAATTCTATTAATATTTCCAATGGTGGTGAGTCTTTCTACAGGAAGAATATGAACTTTTACTTCTGCAATTTCAACTCTTTCTAAATTGTAGGTGAGAATGAGACTCAACCCTTCATAGAGATCGGTAGTAAATATTATCTAATAAATACTGCTACTACGGTAATTTTCTTTAAAGTTTCACAATTAAAATTATGTAAATCAAGTCTCTTAATTACAGATGAATTGGTTCGGTGCGGTGCTTTATTGTCGCAACTATGATAGTGATTTAGCCGTAATTGAATCGGCAGCTGAGATGAATGCACTGAATTTCTATTTAACTACGAATGAAGGTCACATTGGCAAAAATTTTTGGCTTGGTGCCACCGATTTGGCAGATGAGGGTAAATTTATGTCACTCAAAGACGGACGTCCAATGCTCTATGCTAAATGGTCAGGCGGTCAACCAGACAATAGAGACCAACATGAGGATTGTGTACATCTTTGGCCAGTGCATGATATATTCTACATGAATGATAACAATTGCATGACTAAGCTTTATGCCATCTGTGAATTGCGACAACCGAAGAAGAGTTGCGACGTGTGTGATCTGAAAAATTTAATGGAAAGATTCATGCAACATGTTTCACACTGTCAAAATTAGTTAGGTGGAAGTAGCAGTTTTATAAATAAAATCGTTGTTTCATAACAATACCTTGATATAAATATTTTATAACGTTATAAGTGAACTTGTTAGTGTCGCGGATTGCGCCACGAGTGTAAATATCAATAAGCAAGATTCGAAGCAAAATTGAGGATTGGCTATGCTACTTCCAACTGTCAAAGAAAATGCTAGAAAATAGTAGTAGAATAGTATATACAAGTATATCGGCGTTCAAACCGACTTATCAAGTTCTTTAGGGGAAACTTATTTAATTGTGAAGGGTATTCTGACTCCGGTTGCAGCGTTGTTTTCTTTTTGGAATTACCTCTAGTATACGTACATATATTTGAATATACATATATTCTTTCAACTGTAAGTGAAAGATGGCTTACAAATTAAAAAAAAAAATGGATTTAGCACAGTAAATTGAAGACCTTGATTGAAAATTATGATGGCCGACACATTTTTAATACTCATGAAACTGAACTATTTTTCGAAAGTTTACCCGACAAGACCCTTACTTTTAAAGATGAAAAATATCATGGGGAAAACATAATAAAGAGAGGTTGACAGTTTTATTTGCTGTAAATATGAACGGATCGGAAAAACTTAAGCCCTTAGTGTTAGGAAAAGCAATGAAACCACGATGTTTCAAAGGAGTGAAATCGTTTCCTGCTAATTATCGTGCTAACAAAAAACGCTTAGATGATGACAGAACCTTTTAACAATTCGTTTTTGATTTAAGTGAAATTTTGAGTTTTAGAAAACTGTGTGCACAATGGTTGCCGCATTCGCTAACAATGGAACAAAAACACATTCGAATGCGACTTTCTCAGCAATATTTGGAGCGTTTCAAAAAGGATAAAATGGATTTTGTGCGTCGATTGATCACTATAGATGAGACTTGGGTCTATCAACATGATCCTGAATCAAAACAAGAGGCGAAAGAGAGGTGTGAACCTAGTTGTTCGGAGTGGTCGGAGTGTTCGAAAATCGGCCAAGAAGATTTTGGCATCAGTTTTTTGGGATGCGAGAGAAATTTTGTTCGTGAATTACTTACAAACTCGTAAAACAATGAATTCAGTTCCGTCCATCGCAATTTCGCTTACCTCTTCCTCATTCTCACTATCGGAACTAACTAAAAATCTCCTTCTCTTTCAGAGTCTACGTACGTTTGAAATATTCCCTTCGTTCTCAACGGTGTTCGAGTCGGTTTCAAGTGGATCATAATTTTTCTTGTTGTAATTTTCCGTTCTTTATGTCCTCACGACCACTTTGAAAACGATAATCGAATGAGTACTACGAGTATAAACACTTGGAAGTGCCGTAAGCCATTTCCTGGAAGACAATTTTCAGATAAAATAGTGCCACAGCTACATTATCTTTCGTTTGTAACGACTTTATAGTGTTGGTATTGAGTCTTAGAGAGAAACTATTACAAAGATATATAAATCGTTCTACCTGTTAAATGACCGTAAAATTTTTTCTCAGAAAATGAACAATAAAAAAATAAGTGAATATTGAAAAATGTATGATACGTACATTTACAATATATGAGGAAAAGTCGTAAAATTAAATGACGATTCACTTACGTTAAATGTAGGAAATTCCTGTTGAAAATATAAAATCGGTCATTTGACCGGTCCTCGAAGGAATAATGTTAAAACCGACCGTCGTAGGTACGGTACAAAAAAAAGCAGCTTTGTATTGGGTAATAGGCTAAATCAAAATCCAACTGTACAAACTAAAAGGCAAACTTTATATACAAGGAGCGTTCCAAACTAAACAGGACTTTGAAAAAAAAAAAACAGAAAAAATAGTTTTTTCGGCAAAATCAATTTATGATATTCAAAATAGTGTCCTCCTGCTTCAACACAGCTTTTGGCACGGTCAAAAAGCATGTCGAACGAGTGTTTTAGCCCGTTGGCCGGCATGGCCGCCAGTATGCCGGTGCAAACCTTTTGAATGGCCGCTACGTCTGCGAAACGCTTTCCTTTTATGGGCAAATGCATTTTTCCGAAAAGGAAGAAGTCGCACGGTGCCATATCAGGTAAATACGGGGAGTGGTTAATGGTTAGAATGTGATTTTTGGTCAAATAATCGGTCGTCCTTCGTCCTTCGAATCTTGAATTCTGAGCAATTTTTGGTCTTTAGTCAATTTATGCGAAACAAACCGTGCACACATCTTTCGTAAGCCCAAATGTTCAGTCATTATGCAATACATCGATGCTTTGGCGATGTTCAAGTCCAATTCCATGAGTTTCAATGATTATTTCCGCTGATTTTTGATGAATTCACGCGCAATTTTGATGGAATTTCCGGTGATCACGGATTTTGATTGGCCCACACGTTGATCGTTCCCTCTGCTGCGGGATAGGCAATCATTGCCATAAACTTGTTTCATGAAATGAAACGTTTCGGTAAATGTTTTACCAATTTCAAAACAAAATTTAATGTTGGCTCTTTGTCCGAAGCTCATTTTCGAACCGATAACACAAACATACTGACACTTAAAACGCAGTAACTTCACTTTCAATCAATGAAATGTAATCAAATTTTCACTGGACTGTCGATAAAGATAGAAAAATTTAACGCACCAGTCGACATATAGATGGCGCCACCAGGGGGCGCTAGATTCAAAGATTCCTGTTTACCTTGGAACGCACCTAATATAAACTAAAAGGCTAACTTCATGTAGGTATGAATTTTGTATTATTTAATGCCGATAATAGTCGAAGCTATTTACTTTTAAAACTTTTATTTATTAATTAACAGAACGACTGTTCGTGTTCATTGATATTTTAAGACACCATTTCAATTGTTCTTTTCTTAAAGTCTAAACTATTCTGCCGATATAGAACGTGGCGTGGCCCGGGCCTAGGGCGTACCATACTTTCTACAAGCTTCTCACACCTCTCCTTTGGGATGGAGTACCAAGCTTCCTTAATACCTTCCCATAAATGTTAAAAATTTGAGCAATATTTAGCCGCAATTTTAATTTTAACATCGTTCCATAGGTTCTCTATGGGATTAAGGTCAGGGCTTTGTGCTGGCCAATCCAAAACATTTAAGTATATTTTCTTTCATAAGCCGTTGGGAAATTTTAAGACAGCATACAAGTTTAAGACTTAAAAGCCCTTCCCAAACTCGTTGGTCGGCTCGACATGATGCATGCTACACATTAAAAAAAGAGTGGCCTGGAATAATTGTTGCACAAAACTTTATTGGTGAAAACAAAGATGAAAAACCTACTACGCGAGATGAAGCTAAGGGACTGCAGCAAAAATTACAATATCTAGAAACAGCAATTCTAGGCATTGTTTGGAATGCAATTTTGGATCGCTTTTATGCTGCGAGTAAGAAGCTTCAGGATTCAAGCTGATTTATCATCTGTGTTCTTTAGCATTATTTCTCCAAGATATGAGAGATAAACAATTTTCTGATTCTGAAAAAAAGCCAAAGCACTATCTGGAGTTCAAAATTATTACCACTATGATACCCGTCGTAAAAAACCCGAAAACTTCAGGCTGACAAGTCACGAGAAAACGAAAGAACAGCTTTATCTGGAGATGAAAATTTTCGAACCAACGTTTACTATCTAATTTTAATTTTAATGTACAATTGACAGGACGTAAAAGTGCTTATCATAATCTTTACGAAAAATTTAATTTTTTTGACAATTTATATGAAATAGATACCAATGAATTAAAAATTGGCGCAGATGAACTAGTTACTAAGTATTCTGATGATTTGGAAGATACCTTCGCGAATGAATGTATTCATTTGCACTGTCAACTCAAAGATTCTCTAATGAACACAAAAGATATTCGTTCCGCGCAAGGAATATACAATTTTTTGCATTCTCAAAAAGAAAACTGACTGTTATTTATGTTGTTAATATTTATTTGTATTGTTTAACAATTATACTTTTATGAAATAAATATTATATCTTAATAATATGAACGGACTCAAAGAAATAAAATTTCATCCTTTAAAAAGAGCGGCTAATCAGATAGGGCCTAGGGCGGCAAAATACTTAATCCGCCTAATACTGGTGGCGACAAAGTTGTTGCGACACTTGCAACGCGCGAATTCATGTGAAATTTACAACGGCGAAGCGAGCAATCGATCAAACTGCAATTCCATCGAATTTAGATCAGCACGCGCACTCAATTTCCCTAGAATTTTGATTTGCAGGAATTGGGAAATTTAGACGTTACAAAAATCTATATATACATACGTATATAAATACAT
Source organism: Bactrocera dorsalis (assembly GCF_023373825.1). Taxonomy (NCBI): domain Eukaryota; kingdom Metazoa; phylum Arthropoda; class Insecta; order Diptera; family Tephritidae; genus Bactrocera; species Bactrocera dorsalis. The sequence goes on from NC_064303.1 coordinate 93,959,747, forward strand.
AGCATATTCCATTCTATAATCACATTTCTCGATCAACATTCTACGGTGTCGGTTGTGCTTGCTTGCAAATACGGTGTTAATAAAGTAATTAATCAAGGTCAAAATGGGTTTGACACAATATTTTATTTTAATTTTGTGCTTTGCGGGCGTCTTATCCAATGTTATTAATATTTCCAATAGTGGTGAGTCATTCTGCAGAAAGAATATGAACTTTTTCTTCAGCAACTATTATTATTTCTAAATTGTAGGTGGGAATGAGACTCAACCCTTCATAGAGATCGGTAGTAAATATTACTTAATAAATGCTACTGTTGAGGTAATTTACTTCGACGTTTTACAATTGAGATTTTGTAACTTAAGTCTCTTAATTACAGATGAATTGGTTCGAAGCGATGATTTATTGTCGCAACTTTGATAGTTATTTGGCTGTAATCGAGTCGGAAGCCGAAATGAATGCACTGAGCTCCTATTTAATCACGAATGAAGGTCACATTGGTAAAAATTTTTGGCTTGGGGCCAACGATTTGGTCGATGAGGGTAAATTTATGTCAGTTAAAGACGGACGCACAATGCCCTACGCTAAATGGTTAGGGGGTCATCAACCAAGAGATTACGATAGAAATGAGGATTGTGTACAACTTTGGCTCTTTAATAATATATTCTATATGAATGATAAAAATTGCTGGGCTAAGCTTTATGCCATCTGTGAGTTGCGGCAACCGAAGTAGAGTTGCGAAGTGTGTGATTTGAAAAATTTTATGGAAAGATTCATGGAACATATTTCACACTGTCAAAATTAGTTAGGTGAAACTACCAGTTTTATTAATAAAATCGTGTTTCATAACAATACCTTGATATAAATATTTTATAATGTTATATGTGACATTGTCAGTGTCTCGGAATGTGCCACGAGTGAAAATATCAATGAGCAAGATTCGATGCAAAATTGAGGATTGGCTATAACCACCTCCAAATGTCGCATCAACACAATCATCAGTGTTTAGAATACATACGTATGTCCTTCTTAAGTAACTTGAGTGAAATTGTTTAACAAAGAAGTTCCATTAAGTCTTGCTTGCGGAGTCAAATTTCTGGTGCCGAAACGTTCAGTATGTTAGAAAAGGACTTCGGTGATAATTGTTTTTCGCAAGCAAGTGTGTTTGCTTGATACAAATTATTCAAGGAGGGTAAAGAATGACGATTTACATCAATAAAGTAAAGGAATTGTTGCCTGCAAATTAATAGTCAGAAATCTTTCTGGCATCGTTGGAGTATCGGAAGGATTAGTGAAAACCATTTTAAAAGATCGTTCGGGCCTAAGGAAAGCATGATTGGTGCAAAATCATTCAGTTTTTTTTTCGGAAAACGTTAACATCTGTCCATTATTGGCCATGAATCTCAGGCATATGAGAGCTAAGGAAAGTACTAACCTGATTCAACCCACTTTTGACATACAGACATAAAATTATTAGGAAAAGATTATCCTTGAATTTCAAATTTGGGTTGTCAAAAAGTCTTGCGGTATTTTAATTGAATCAATTCATGTAGCACCCATACATCGAGCTTCTTAGTGACTCCAAGCTTCTTCGAACTGTTCATAACGGTTTGATGACTACTATGCCGGTCTCTTTCGACCAATTCAGCGATTTTATCGCAATTTTCGACGACAGCCCTTCCGGAGCGTGGCGCATCTTCGACCACCTCTACACCAGAACGAAAACGTTGAAACCATCGTTGTGCGGTGGAAATGTAAACTGTATCGGGTCTATAAAATGCACAAATGTTATTGGCGGCTTGAGATGCATTTTTGCCTTTATCGTAGTAGTACTGTAAAATATGCCGTATTTTCTCTTCTTGAGCTTTCCAAAAAGGTATAGCATGACCCGATGCGACGAATAAAACTAGAACTACGCGCTTTCAGCGCCAACTAGCGAAAATACCGCAAGACTTTTTTGACAACCTACATATATATTTCTCACACATTGACTGATATTGTCGGCAAAAAGTCAGCCATGGGGCTTGAACAGTTTTTTGTTGGATTTGTACAAGTTTTATTCCAATCTCATTCATTCTTACACGTTACTAGGGGTGCTTAAGGTACTTGCCCTGAACGAATTTGGTATTTAGCTTAACTGTCTTAGGAGATATTTACAATAAAACAGTATGAGGATGGGGTCACGCTCAAAAATGTACACCTTGTTATTGCGATCAACTGTGCCAAATTACAGTGTTTTATCATAATTTGGAGCTTAGTTGTGGCATTTTATACGTTTTGCTTAATGTCATTTTGTGAGCGTGGCTATGGTCCGATTACGCACAACTGCAATATAAACCATCTTACGATGTATACTCAGTTTCATTAAGAACTCTTGACTTTTACTTAAGTAACAGTTTGCACAGGCGCATGGTCGGATGGATAGTCACCCGGATTTGAACTCGTACTCTTCATGCTTTGCCGAGTTAACAACAGCGCGCCAGTCGAGTGGAAGTCTTCCTCTGCTTCCCCCGGCGGGTGCAGCGTCGAATACTTTCAGAGCTGGAGTGTTTTCGTCAATCCGGACAACATGACCTAGCCAGCGTAGCCGCTGTCTTTTAATTCGCTGTACTGTGTCAATGTCGTCGTATATCTCGTACAGCTCATCGTTCCATCGAATGTGATATTCGCCGTGGCCAACGCGTAAAGGACCATACATCTTTCGCAGAACTTAACTCTCGAAAACTCTCAACGTCGACTCATCAGTTGTTGTCATCGTCCAAGCCTCTGCACCATATAGCAGGACGGGAATTATGAGTGACTTATAGAGTTTGGTTTTTGTCTGTCGAGAGAGGACTTTGCTTCTCAATTGCCTACTCAGTCCGAAGTAGCACCTGTTGGCAAGAGTTATCCTGCGTTGGATTTCTAGGCTGTCATTGTTGGTGGTGTTTACGCTGGTTCCAAGATAGATGAAATCATCTACGACTTTAAATCTTTGATTGTCAACAGTGACGTGGGAGTCTAGCCGCAAGTGCGACGACTGTTTGTTTGATGACAGGAGATATTTCGTCTTGCCCTCGTTCACTGCCAGACCCATTTACTTTGCTTCCTTGTTCAGTCTGGAGAAAGCAGAACTAGAACTTTTTATGCTAGCTGATTTATATTTTTACGACCTCTAATTATAAATTAAGCCAACAAAATCGATTTCTTTTTATATTCTAGACTGGTCCAAAACCTTCATTTTGTTGATAAATATAGTCTAACCAACTAATAGGTAATCAAAACTAATTGTATTATAACACACAGTTCTGTTTTATTCTTCCTATAAATATTTAGGAGTTACAAAACTACGGGTTCAACCATTGGCTCAAGTTATCAAATTTCTTTCATCAACAATAAAATCAAATTTTATATGGTAAATGAAGTCTTTCAAAGAATATACAACAAATGTGACCCCTTTCCTTGAAAACATTGAAGGAAATCTGATAGAGTTACCAGAGATTATTTTTCAAAACGGTAATGAACATTGAATATGTAACATAGGACTAACACTATGTAGGTATTTATCAGTTTCAAGAGTTTTAAGATGAGTGTGTGATTGGTCCTCACAACCGTAGGCTAGTTCCGAGGCTGCCGGCATTGCTTTTTGGCTGGCAGGGGTGTAGGAATTTCTTCTTCGCGGAGACTAGGGTTATACCGCATTTAGCTGATTTATGGTATATATGTATATATAAATCTATGTCTAACTCGATTAGTTTTAGGTGATATAAATAACCGTTAGGTAAACAAACCTCTATAACAACATGTTGAGATGGTGTAATTTTACTTAGAGATGTACTTGTAGTTCAATTGTCAATCTGATAAGCCGTGGAACTGATAACCACCCAACCCCGCAGACGTGATAATTCGACTCAGTGTATATTCTTGACCAATACGGCATAAAACTTGTTGCGTATTTTATTGCTACTCACGGGACAACGGGCAGAACCAACAACAGAACCAGCCCACGATTTAAACAGGTTGTTCTCTTGTAACTAATTTACAAAAATCAAGCGGTTTTTTATTTGAGTATTAGAGAAGTTTCTAGGCAACCATACAAATTAAAATGCTAACTTCACCGAAATACAAACAGATAATATTTTGACAATAATTGGAATCGCTTAATTGGACCACTTTCGATGCAGACTCTCCCTATGATAAGTGTATGATTCACCAGATCCACTAAAAATATGTATAGCTTGAAATATACAAAGAAAGAGTGGCGTTATCTGGGGATTATGCGAATATATGATGCAACGTAATTACCCAACTGTGGACGAACAAAGTTATAATATCCATCGCCACAAATTGTGCGCGTGTACAAAAATATGAAAGTATGTACTGTATATCAACAAATATACATATAAATAAACATACACACATATATGAATTGGGTATTCTACGCTATAATCACACTTTTCGCGATACGTTATTCAGTGCCGGTTGAGATTGCTTGCAAATACGGTGTTAATAAAGTAATTAATCAACGACAAGATGGGTTTGATACAATATTTTATTTTAATTTTGTGCTTTGCGGGAGTCCTACCCCAGTCTATTCATATTGCCAATCGTGGTGAGTCAATCTGCAGGAAGAATATGAACTTTTTCTTCAGCAACTATAATTCTCTCTAAATTGTAGGTGCGAATGAGACACAACCCTTCGTAAAGATCGGTAGTAAATATTACTTAATAAATACTGCTACTGCGGTAATTTACTTAGAAGTTTCACAATTGAAATTATGTAATTCAAGTCTCTAAATTATAGATGAATTGGTTCAATGCGATGCTTTATTGTCGCAACTATGATAGTGATTTGGCCGTAATCGAGTCGGAAGCCGAGATGAATGCACTGAGTTTCTATTTAACCACAAATGAAGGTCTCGTTAGCCTTTATTTCTGGCTTGGTGTCACCGATTTGGCGGAGGAAGGTAAATTTATGTCCCTCAAAGACGGACGTCCAATGCTCTATGCTAGGTGGTTAAAGGGTCAACCAGATGACGCTGGTCAAAATGAGGATTGTGTACATCTTTGGGCTTTCGATAATATATTCTATATGAATGATAACAATTGCATGGGTTATTTTCATACCATCTGTGAGTTGCGGCAATCGAAGTAGAGTTGAGACGTGTCAGATTTGAAAAATTTAATGGAAAGATACATGCAACAACACATGTTCAAAAGTGTCGAAATTAGTCAGTTGGAAATACTAGTTTTATTAATAAAATCGTTGTTTCATAATGTTACACTTTTTTAAATATTTGTTGTAGAGAGGGTGAGTAAGATTCGATGCAAAATTAAGAATTACTATGATACCTCCAACTGTCTAAGGAGATGCTAGAAAATCTGAAGAAATTTTTCATATTGGAAGCCGACTGATCAGCTCTTTAATAGAGAATTTTTTATTTGTGAAGCGTATGCTAACTTCGGTTACATCGTTTCTATATTCATGCAATATGTTGCCAAAATGTAAAGTATGCCACCTTTCAGTCAAAGATTGTCCGAATCCAAACAAAACTGTTCAAGCCTCTAGGTATTGAGTATATGGAACGCAGGATCTATAGTAGACTTTTGACCGAAAATATCGGTCAATGTATGGGATATGCAATTGAAATTCACAGAGAATCCTTTCCTGGTAATAGTATTTCTGTGTAGTAAAATTGTTTAGATCAGGTCAATATTTCCCTGAGCCCTCATATACCTAGTGTAAAAATTTTCGAACTTCCAGGCAACTTTTTACAACTTAAGGTATCACCCCGGCTTTAAATGGCTACATGGGTTTACGGGTTTCAAAAAATCTACTTTTTTGCCTTATTTAATTCTGCAACACCTCTTGAATATTGTCCTAAATTTTCAAGTTGATCCGAGTAATAGTTTCAAAGATAAAGCCTTGAGAGCTTGTGCGCTCGGGGCTAACTAGGCTAAGTGCGCCGTCTTTGAACGGGTATTTCTTGAAGTGAAATTTTCATTTTTTTGTAAATTTTTTTTTTTCCAAAAATTTCAGAATTTCTTCGTTAATAGTGCATGTTTTTAACAACCAAAAAATTTAAACAAATATTTAATTTTTTATATTAGAAAAAATTTGTTGAATAAAGGAGGAGTATCCGAGGAGTATACGAGTAAAATGTTCGGTTGCACCCAAACTTAGACCTTCCTTCCTTATTTATTTCTTTTGGGAATTACCTCCAGTAAACATACATATTAATATTTTCTTATTTTTTTTTTCTTACTCAACCGGAAAGCAATGCGCTGGCGCTCCAACTTGTAACGGGTGATTTTTTTGAGGTTAGGATTTTCATGCATTAGTATTTGACAGATCACGTGGGATTTCAGACATGGTGTCAAAGAGAAAGATGCTCAGTATGCTTTGACATTTCATCATGAATAGACTTACTAACGAGCAACGCTTGCAAATCATTGAATTTTATTACCAAAATCAGTGTTCGGTTCGAAATGTGTTTTATCGACAAATTTTGTTCAGCGATGAGGCTCATTTCTGGTTGAATGGCTACGTAAATAAGCAAAATTGCCGCATTTGGGGTGAAGAGCAACCAGAAGCCGTTCAAGAACTGCCCATGCATCCCGAAAAATGCACTGTTTGGTGTGGTTTGTACGCTGGTGGAATCATTGGACCGTATTTTTTCAAAGATGCTGTTGGACGCAACGTTACGGTGAATGGCGATCGCTATCGTTCGATGCTAACAACTTTTTGTTGCCAAAAATGGAAGAACTGAACTTGGTTGACATGTGGTTTCAACAAGATGGCGCTACATGCCACACAGCTCGCGATTCTATGGCCATTTTGAGGGAAAACTTCGGACAACAATTCATCTCAAGAAATGGACCCGTAAGTTGGCCACCAAGATCATGCGATTTAACGCCTTTAGACTATTTTTTGTGGGGCTACGTCAAGTCTAAAGTCTACAGAAATAAGCCAGCAACTATTCCAGCTTTAGAAGACAACATTTCCGAAGAAATTCGGGCTATTCCGGCCGAAATGCTCGAAAAAGTTGCCCAAAATTGGACTTTCCGAATGGACCACCTAAGACGCAGCCGCGGTCAACATTTAAATGTCTTCAATCTTAAATTATCTTCAAAAAGTAAATGTCATGAACCAATCTAACGTTTCAAATAAAGAACCGATGAGATTTTGCAAATTTTATGCGTTTTTTTTTTTTAAAAAGTTATCAAGCTCTTAAAAAATCACCCTATACTTTGTTGTTGTTTTTTTTATTATTAAGAGATAAGTTAGAAATATGTATGTAACTGTATAAATATAAATATAAATACAATCTGTTTTATTTTGAAACACTGTTTTTGTTGGGCAAAAAAAAAATTAAAAAAGACGAAATCGGATTTCTTATCAGCACAACCGGGAACAAACCTATTATACAGAAGAAACTAAATTTAATATAGTACATAATAAAAACAACGCGATATCGAAATAGTACGAAAATATTTTCGCAAAAGTAAAAGACCGATAATGCATAGTTTTTTACCTTAACATTTCAATAAATATTTATGATTATATTATTTTTATATGTGAGCAAAAAATAGTAAGACTTTGTAATTTAAATTTCGCGTGAAAATTTTCGAAATTTTGTTTATATAGATTTGTATGACTATCAGTGACATCTGTGCCAAATGTCACATCAAAATAATCATTAATGTTTAGTATAATCATGTCTGCTGAACAAGTGCATTCGGCGACTTTTGCGTTGTGTGAAATTATTCAACAGAGAAGTTACATTAAATCAAATTTCTGGTATCAAAACGTTCAGAATGTTGGAAAAGGTCTTCGGTGAAAATTGTTTGTCGCGAGCAAGTGTTTTTGGAACAAGTTATTCAAAGAGGGTTGAGATCACATTGATGACGAATCTCGTACAGGACGACCATCAACATTAACTGATAATCAACACGTCAATAAAATAAAGGAATTGGTGCTTAAGAGCCAGAGATCTTACTGGCATCATTGAAACATCGGATCTAAGAAGTGTGAAAGCACGATTGGTTCCAAAATCACTCAAAATTTTTCGAAAAACAGCGTCTCGTTAACGTCTGTTAAACAATGCTTTCCGACTGCCAGGATGTCATGCAACGTATTATTACTAGCAATGAGTCTTGGATCTATGCTTACGAGCCGAAAACAGCCCATCAATCAGCCGAATATCATGTCAAAGGTGAACCAAAGCCGAAAACATTTTGACAGTTTTCTTCGTTTATCGAGTAGTGCACTCCAAATGCCTTTCGAGCGGCTAAACTGTCAACAAGGAATATTATTTGAGGGTTATACGTAGCTTGCGCGAAGCTATTGCTAAAAAGAGGTCGGAATTATTAGTAGAGAACTTTTGGTTTTTGCACCACGATAAAGCACCATCGAATACTGCTCTGATTCTTCGTGCGTTTTTCGCCCAATTTTCAATCGATATACAAGTATGTAGCACTGCAGCCACCGCGTTCATCTGATTTAGTTCCGTGGGACTTCTGGCTATTCAGCAAACTCAAACGACCACTCCGAGCAAACTGTTTTGAGTCAAGTGAAGTTTATTAAACGTGAATCGCTACACGCATTGAAGGCTATGCCGGAAATTGACTTTAAAAACTGTTTCAAGGATTGGAAAAAACGTTTGCACAAGTGCATCGGAGCTAAGGGGGACTACTTTGAGAGGGACGACATAGATTTTGAAGAATAAAAAAAGAATACTGATATTATGAACAAAGTCTAACTATGTTTTGCTAATATGAGATATATGTATGCTAAGGGTAGTATTGACCTTATTTTAGCTATTTTTGAGCCCACCATTTGTGCAAAGCTTGTGGGTGCCCTGTTTTGATAATCTACAACACCAACCAGTTCATGTCTCTATTTCTACTTAAGTTATAACTTAAATAAATAGGCGAATGGATAAATGAGCGGGAATTAAGGCGATCCGACGAACTTACAAACAACTGGAATTCTCGGGAGCTCTCCTCGTCATAATTAACACAGCCGTTTTTGTTATGTAGAGGCAGGTAGGTAGGTAGTCTGAGAAAAGCTCAGGCCTACAGGAGGCTCATTGTTATATACGTACCACCGGGACTAAAGTCTCTTTACTCTATCCATCAGTGAGAAAAGTTTTAGCACTACAACCTTCGGGTCTACGTCAAGAAACTATCGACAGTTGGTTGCTTTTCTTTTCCAATATGGAGCCTCGTATTCACATAGAATGTTCCTCAGAGTTAAGGAGCCGCACCTCATTTATAAAAGCAAAACTCCCACTCAATGTTGATGAATAATCCAATATATAAAAGATATGCGAATATTTTAAAAACACTGCAGCCATTGCCATAACTTAAGCCAAATACCTAATCAGTAAGAATTCCAAACTAAAACCAAAAAAAGATATTTTAAAGTGCAGGAAATTTTACACTGAAACACATAACTTTTCAGACTTCAAAGTTAATTTATCCAAATTAAAAAAAATATATATATATATTCGATTGCCAACATTTTGAGGGCCGAAAACCGTACAAACGGTTTTTTAGTTGTTTGGAACCAGACATTAAATAGTATTTTTTGTAAAAGGTGATCCCAAAAGGAGTAAGTGGTGAATTTATGCAGTGTCTGAAGGGCATAAAGAAATTAACTATTTCGACATGGTTAAACAAGAGAGCGAAGTAATTGGATAATTGTTTCAGGGAATCTTTGATATACTCCAAGCAGGTCTGGATAAATAGGAATATTTCCTACTACAATAACCAGATCTAAGCCCACTTGATGTCAAGGGTTTGTGGCAATTCGCTTTTGGTATACTAAATAGCGGTGGTTCCCATTAGGAAGAGAGTTGTTGAAGGTCTCATTTGACTCTTTATCAACGCTGTTCTCTGGCATACTCTAATAAAGGAAATATTTCTTATTGTGTTTTGTTGACCAGTGTTCTTTTGGCGATATAAAATACACGCCCGGTCTATTTTATTTCATTCGCACTCGTTCACTGGTTCACTGTATATCGCATACACTTATTTCGCATTTGCAAGGAAATCAGGGTCACAATGGCGCTTGTACAATATATTTTGATTTTGTGTTTCACTGGCGTTCTCTGCAATACCGCCAATACAAGTGCGCCAAGTGCGGGTGAGTCTTCAGACAAATAAATCCGCATTTATCAACTGAAATACATTAATACTATATATCGTTTTGCAGACTGCTCGACGGACCCGCATCCTTTCATGCCGATCGGTAGTAAATATTATTTAATAAATGCAGCTGTTAAGGTGATTATTGCTCGCACTTGAGATTTTTAAACTGCTGAAGCATTATTAAGACATCATTCTTACTAATACAGATGAATTGGTTCGAGGCTGACCTTTTTTGTCGAACTTTTGACAGTGATTTGGCCGTAATCGAGTCCGAGGCCGAGATGGACGCACTGTCTTTCCATGTAACGACAAATGGAAATCTTGGGAAATTTTTCTGGCTTGGTGCCACCGATTTGGCTGTGGAGGGCAAATTTATGTCACACTACAATGGACGCGCAATCCCCTACGCCAAATGGGCACGCGGTCAACCAGATGATAGTCAAAAAAGAGAAGATTGCGTACACCTTTGGCCCGTTAATAATATATATTTTATGAATGATTATCCATGCTATTCGGAAGGTTATGCTCTTTGTGAGATGCGACAGCGCCCAAAATGTTGTGGTGAAAGTGCACTATCGAAAAATGGTTTGAAAAAGCTCGTAGATGAGTATGTGAGAAGTGCATATCCCATATTGAATTGCCGCGATTAGTGCGGAATTTATATATGCAAATATGAGTAAGTTTACGGAAAATTGTTTTTTGAGCAAAAATAAATGAATTAAAGTATAACCAAAAGGGAACGCGGAACTATAATTTTTTGTTAAGATCACACACACAACGTTCGAACTACGAACGAGTCTTGTCACAGCCATTAAAGTGTTCTTTCCAATTTCTTTCAATCACAATTACAAACAAATTATTATTTTTTTTTATCTTAAGTCATTTTGATAAATAAATGTTAAAATTCGCTGATTGCCGAAATGCAAAATAGAGATCACTGCAGGAGGCACTTTTGTATTGAAGATAAGCAGAAATAGACAGGGAAAATTTTGGAAGATTTTAGTAAATTGCTGGTTGTGCAGTTCTTGTCTAATTGGAACGCCTTAGTTTGGGATAAAAAAAATCGATACCCCTTCTGTTGAAAAGTAAAAAAGTAATAGGACTGATTTTCTTTATCATGGAACGACTCATGCCTGAACAATGCTTACATATCGTTCAACTTTTTTACTCAAACTCACGTTTTGTAAAGAATGTGTTTCGCGCGCGCCGCTCAACTTATGATCAACATCGGCCTACTGAGCGTACTTTTCGTACAGCACGGACTGATAAAAAAGAAAATGTAGCAGTTGTAGCTCAGAGTGTATACGAAGACCGTGGAGGGTCAATTCGGCACTAATCACAACAACTCGTACCGTTGTATGGAACGACTTGACGCATTTTGCGTCGAGAACTTTAATTGAAAGCGTACAAAATACAGTCTGTGCCAGAACAGAAGCCGCTCGACCTTCCCAAGCGACATCGCTTCGGTCTATAGGATTTTGAAAAGTTCCAAGAAAATCTAACGTTTTCGAGCAAAAATTTTTTCAGTGATTAGACCAATTTTTGGCTCAATAGCTATGTAAACAAGCAAAATTGCCGCATTTGGGTAACCGAGTATTTGATGCCTGAAATTGAAGCTTGTGACATTAGGTTTTAACAAAACGACACCACTTCCCACACATCACATCAATTAATGGACTTATTGAGAGAAGATTTTAGTGAGCAGATAATTTCATGTTTTGGGCCTATCTATTGACCACCAGTATCATGTGATAGCACACAGTTTTAGACTATGTCATGTGGGAATATGTAAAGTCTAAAATCTATGCGGACAGTCCCACTTCGATTCAGAAATGCTCGAAGTAGTCATCGAAAAGTGGACTCAACGGAGGGATCATCTGAGAAGTAGCTACAGCAAAATTTTCAGATATAATCTTCAAAAAATATATTAGAAAGAATTTTTAGAATTACCGTGAACACACTTCGAATAGTACGTATACCAAAAGTTTCATTATATTGTCATGTCTGAATATTTTGAAATATTTACATATCTCTATAAGATAGCGAGAAACCATTATTATAGTCTACGTAGTGAGCTAGAGAGAGGCTAATATAATCTACCAGCAGTAATGGATATCTCTCCACAAAGAACAAACTAGTCATACCTGTGCTTAGCTGAAACTTGGTGCCTACGAACACATGCTGTCAGAGTTAAGAAACTTAGAAATTTTCAGTGGCGATGAATATTTTTAATATCACCGTTTTACTCTAACACAAATGGAATCTCAAACAAACCTAGGAACAAGATCTGAAAACTAGTAAAGAAAGACTTCGCTCTAAAGGACTGTTAAAGAGTCTGATCCTTACATTTCAGCACATTATTTTGTGAGCATGATACTCAGCTTTTCGTAAATCCATTAATCCGATCCTTAAAAGACTCCATACTAGCACTAAATTCTAGATTTGGTTATCTGAAGTAGATGTACAAGCCAAAAGCGAAGCTATGTGAATTTTTCTCGATAAAAACGAACAGGTTTTTTTGCAAAAAAAAAATCTGGTGATTTGAGAAAAATATGGACGTCCACTTGTTCAAAGGGTAATAGACTAAGTTAGAATTAACGGAATTCAGAGATATCGGATTCAATGGACGGAATTAACTTCTAGTTGCTTGAACTTGTGATTCTTTGAAACAAATTCCTTGTGTTGCGATATAAAATGTACGGTGGTTGTTGTCTTCTAGCAGACGACTATCTTTTTTGTGCTGGTTAGGTCTGTGAGGCACATGAACTGTGAATCGAATTTTAGTAAATATGTCCCACGGTCGCATTTCAAAATTCGTAGTTACACATACCTTCAAACTAACGACTTTCCATTAATAACTACTTGACAAGTATAATGCCCTTAAATACCCGCAAGCCAAATGTCATAAAACGCTTAAAACGATATTAAGAAATCTAATAACTATTTCCAAAAGGCATACAAGGAAAATCTCAACGCACCCCCTAGCTAATAGATTCCAAGCAAAAAAAAAGAGAAAAGCAACCCAACCATTAAATCAAAACCGATAATCCCCAGTTAAAACAACCAGTCAGCCGACCAGCCCACCAACGGACACACACAAAGCCGTTATCAACCAGTCAACCTTCGGGCGTTGCGCCGCCGGCCAGACGTGCAACGAAATGTCACAGAGTTAGCAACAGAGGGTTGCAAATATTTCAATGTACGACACATTATAAGGGCTTCGCCTGCACGCGACAAGATTTCCTGCACAGAAAAAACAACAAAAACCTGTCAATGCCCGAGGCTAAATTTTTTGCTGTGAAGTCAACCACCAGTTTATGCTAAGAAGGCGTGCATGGCTCGAATTTGCCCCCCGGGGAGGGTGGAAACTGACACTTTGTTCCTCATTTAGCGCATCAACGACGTAATGATTCGATTATTTACGCTTGCCATCGTATTTCGGTATTTTGAGAATTTCACACAATAAGGGATTATTTTCGATTCCGCACACACATATGCAGAGATACATATGTAGAGAAAGTGGTTGGAAATATCAAAATGACAATACGGATTATTGAAAATAATTAGAAAGTAAGAGTATTACTTTTTTATTGAATATGAGCGAGCAAAATTATTTATTTTGTAATAATTTCATTATTTTTTTTTTGATGGAATTATGTTGGATTAGAAGGATACCCAGAGAAATTTTAACTATATCAGTACAGCTAATTTCTATACAAACAAACTTCCCTGGACTACTACAAGACCAAGTGGGTCGTATACAATATAAGCAAGTTTTCGGCGCTATGTGTGCCGTCGGAAAAATGTGGTTCTATTAAACACCAGAGATCAAGAAGCAGTCAAAACAGTCGAAACAATAGACTTCAGAGGTGAAGCTGATCAGAAGAAGGGTAAAACTCTTCGCTCGGCCGGAAATACAAGCACCATCGTTTTCACTAGTGTAGGATATCTTAAAGATAGCTAAAATTTCACAGAACTCCGCATTGCCGAATTACCGAATTCGTTGCCGAATTGCAGAAAAAGTCTTGCTCATTTCACTAAGGATAATTGCTATTCTCTCATGACAACTCAACGGCTCAAATTTCCAAAGCCCCCATAATCGAAATAAAGTGCCAATCACAATGCTACCAGATTTAGTGTATATAGCAATTTTCTATCAAAAACTTAAAGGTTCAAATGAACAACAATGTAGACGTGTAAAAGGATATTTTCCGATAAGATTCACAATTCTATCTCAGCCCCTATATTAACTCTAGGCAACATATGTATATACATATATAGGGCAGTCGATAAAGTCTTTTCGTATTTTTAATCAAACTTCAACTATTTTTTTATATTTATAATGAATTTAAATGAACCAAATATGTACCATTTGGTCAACCATATTTCTCCACTAGAGACATTATTTGATCAGTGTAAAACTTTTCTGGTTTTTCGGCGAAAAACTACGACAAGTAATTTTCATAGGCTTCTCTTGGAGCTAACTTTACTCCATTAAGGCAGTTCTGCATTGACCGAAACATATGGTAGTCCGATGGTGCTTCAAAACTTATCAGCCGAGCTCTCCCAGGTTTTGCTGAGTCATCAAAAATGTGTGTGGTCTAGCGTTGTCCTGATGGAAGACGAAGCCTTTCCTGTTGATCACATTACTGGCCGTTTTTTTCGATTGTTTGGTTAACTATTATCAGTTTTTGACAGTAAAATGTAGAATCAATCGTTCGACTAAATTGGAGCAGCCCCTAGGGGATTATTCCTTTCCAATCACACCAAACACTCAGCATAACCTTTCGAGACGTCGATCGTGGCTTGGGAACCATTTGTTGAGCTTCACCACGCTTGGGTCATGATCTCTATCGCACATTATTGTCATAATTGATCCACCTTTCGTCTCCCGTTACCATTCCCTTCAGAAATTACTCGATTTCATTTCGTTTCAGCAAAGAATCGCAGATGTTGATACGGTCCATCAAATTTTTCACAGACAATTGATGTGATACCCAAACATCGAGCTTCTTTTTGTAGCTAACTTACCGATGTGATGCTTATGTGACGGTCCTGCTCAATCTTTTCCGTAATTTCATCGACATTTTCAACAATAGATCGACCAGCGCGAGGTGCATCTTTCATATCAAAATTTTCAGAATAAAAGCGAGCGAACCATTGTTGTGTCACACGAACTGATACTGCATGGTCTCTGTAAACTTTACAAATTTTTTTTATTTCCTTTTTTATGCAAAAATTTCAAAATATACCGAATCTCTTCATTATTTTCACTAATTTTTGAACAATTGTAACTTTTTTTCGACTTCCCCGAATTTATTAATTTTTCTTTTTTTGGTTAAATGAAGCTTAAAATCTCACCTTTCCAACACTATATAGTACACAATGCGATTGCTAGAACTGGAGATATACGACTCCAACATACGAAAATCTTTTTTCGACTACCCATCAATATATATGATTTATACACATAATTGCTTAACAAACTCTGTCGAACAGTGTCAACGGCAGTGAAAGGCATCAATTTATTTGTTCGGAACCTTTAGGAACGACTACGTTTATAATCAATACAAAAATACCTGAAGGTGGACAGGCATTCGTTAATACAATATACAAACAAATACTTAATACAAACAGCGAGCCTCAGAGACCTTCAATATATAATATAATATCCGATACAAGCTGCGATTGGACGAAAAGCTCGGTCAAATATCTAACAAAGTTTAAAGTTCTTTGCTTTAAACTTTGACACTTTTTTGATTTTATTGGAAGTTTAAATTGGCGTTACACTAAGGAAGTATTAATTATTGTTTCTTAAATGAAAAATAAAATAAAATAATATAAAGTATTTGTTATAACTGAATAACCGATATCTGATGTACCACAAAATTAATTTTTTCTTTAAAATTTCTCGTATGAATTTCGAGAAATGTACATATGCTGCTTTATTTAGATTATTATGGAACAATTTCACAAAAACTACTCAGTTACGGTTAGCTGTGCGTGGAACGGCCTTCTCTTCGCATACTTCGGTTGCTCAGAGAAGCGGTATGCCGTCACTTTGATTTTCACTAAACAATGGTTCTTCATCTGAGCGTGCACGTTTATCCGGTTTGCCCTTCTTTAAGCCGGGAAATGACAGTTTTATATGATTTCCGGCTGTACTTCCACCCGGCGTATTGCCGCCATTGCGAGGGGTGTCGTCGGTTGCAAAATTTGCTATTATCGAGTTAGTGTCTTCTGCGCCACCCTCGTTTTCATTCTTTCTTAACCAAATGGCTTTGATTGCTTCTTTTCGACGATATACTACTGCTGTAGCAATTGCTATAAGCAGTACGCCAAATATAAATAGTAACACCAAATTTTCGCGCGGGTTTGACTCTGGCTTCGGATGCCATTCCCAAGTATGTGTGTTGGCATTGGTTTGCGTTTGATTCTCTGTAAGAATTCAAAATGATTGAGAGAAAGTGTTGAGGACATATTGGTTTATTGTGTGAGAGACTCGTTATGCTCGTTTTGTTTTCTGAATGAGGATGTAATGAATGCTGAATGTACATTTGTGTTAATGATGATGAGAAACCTTAAATTTTACTTTTATAAATATTTTATTTCAAAACTCTAAATAAAGAGGAATCAATGAGCACCGAAAACTACTAAACAATTACTAGAAAGAAAACCCTAAACATAGCTTGTTAGACTTCAGTGAGTTTACTGCATGCAGGCGCTTTGACAAGTCCCTTCTTTATTAGCGTAGGAGGATGGAGCCATGCGTAGCATTTCACGCAAGTGAGGAAAGTTCTCAGAGCGCCATTCATTTGAGAGTGGTTAGAAACGTTTCTTTTACATATGGCTAAAGCAGGTCACGACTTCCGATCTTAGTCTTTGACTGGGTAGCTAAAAAACATCAGTTTGAAGGCGAAACATCCCCTCCTTAGGGTTGTGCGCTGGGTTTGGGACCCTCCACGTAAAAAAATCTACCAATGAAAAGGAAACAATAGCCTCGCTTTGACAAGTACTTAGCCTCAAAAGACCAAGTGGATTGCATACTGCATAAAATATTAAGCACTCCGGGCCACAAGTGCAACCGTGGAACCACTGCACAGCAACGTTTGACACTGTTTCAGGGCAACCAAAGAAGTTTTTGCATCGTAAAGTGACCGTAGATTAAACATGAATCCACTGTCTCACACCAGAGACCAAGAAACAGTCTAAACGATGAAATTTGCAGTCCTAAGCTGATCAGAAGAACGGGAAGACTGTCCTTTTGGCCTGAAAGATAATGTTGATAGTTTTCAGAAGGGTTGTTTTAAACCCACTACCTACAGTAGGGTGAAAAGTACAGAAGGCTTACTGGTGAATTGCAGAAAAAACGGATCCATTTCCTTAAGAAAAAAGTGGTGGAATCCATGATCGAAGTTATCAAATTGGGCAACGAACTGGATTCTCCAGTTGAGGCTTCGTGCAACTCCCTTTTGCTTCCAAAATTGAAAAAGTTACTCACCGGACAGAAATTTGAGTCCAATATGGAGGTTTTTGTCATTGCGGAAGCTTACTATGCAGGCTTAAAGAAAGTTTATTTTTTGGTCTGTATAAGAAGTTGGTGCCTCGCTCAGTCAAGTGTATTTAAAGAGAGACTATTTGGAGAAATAAATCGACATTTTCGTTTTCTGAATACCATTCGGATCACTATACTCAGACAGACCAAGCCTTGAACTGAGATGCTCCAACATTTATTTCGGATAATTATTAATTTACGAGTACGCCGTTCCAAGCACATTTTCTACCTTTTAAGATCGATACCACAATCTCATCTATACTAATCTAATATTAAGTTTGAGATTGAAGTAACTACTTCCATGCTGTAGTTAATCATTTATTTGACCAAGCTTTTGCCCTAAAAGAAAAAACAAGTTTCAGGAATATACGAAGCCCTACATAGATCTGCCTACCAGGTGTCTTACTACAACTTATCGGGGGCTTAACAGAGCTATTTATTTTAAGTACAGAAAAATATTTGCGGGTCCGTTATTAAACAAGGAAAGTTTAAGATTATACAAGTTCAACGATCATCTCGCTTTATAAGCATAGTTTACAGATTTCTAACCTCAAAATCAGTTCAAATTACGTAATGATAAATTATTGATGATTTAAGAAATGTGCTGGCTTGATTTGGAATTTAAGCTCTTTGGAAATATTAAGAAATTTTAAGTACTCACTTGTTGGCAATTCCTTGGTCTCGCCTGCGGCAGTTTTGCGGTTAACACTTGCGACGGTGGTCACGCTTAAAATAGGTTGTGTGTAGAGTGTATAAGGCTGAGTTACAGGTAAAGTTGTGGTTGACGTAGTGGAACGTTTTGTAGACGACGTTATTGTTGTTGGAATTGTACGAATTGTTGTGGTAGTAGTAGTAGTTGTTGTTGTTGTTGAGGGTGTTGCGCGTTTAGTAGTTGTAGGCTTTGGTTTCGGTGTTGTGGATGAGGTTGTTATCAGCTTGCGCGTGCTCGTTGTTGTCGGCTTCTGTGTTGTGGTTGTGTTTTTTGCTATTGTTGTCGGCTTGCGTGTGGTTGATGTAGTCGGAGGCAATGTTGTAGTGGTTGTATTTGTTGTTGTGGCTTTTTTGGTTATTGTAGTGGGTTTCTTGGTTGTTGTTGTTGACGTCGTTGTTGTTGTTGTCGTTGTGCTTGACGTGGTTGTTGGTTTTGTGGTTATAATTTCTTTTAACGTTGTTGTTGTTGTCGATTTCGTATCACTTCTAACCGTAGTTGTTGTAGTTTCCGGTATATTTACCGTTGACGACTCCGGTGGCGCATCTGATTTGAACCGAAGTACGTTTATTTATTATTTCTCTTTCGTCAATATTTTATTTTGTTTTGAGACTTTCACAACTTACCGAGACACACTTTCGTATAGTCCGGACAGCAATCATCGTCCGCTATACAACTATCGTGACAACTGCAAAGACCTATCAAATGTGTAGCATTACGCATTATACCGCTATTCGTCTCAGTGCCGCAACGTGACACGCACGATAAAGTGTCATACAGTGATTGTTCTACAAAACCATAAAAGTATTAATAAAATATTTTTCAATTGAATGAAATTTGGCAAAAAGTAGTCGGCTGACCTGTAGTGGTGGGCTCATACTCGCCGGAGTCATCGGCTTCATCATCATGATTATCCAAAGCCTTACACTCGGTACCGAACATTATTTTCACATCGTCTATAGCTATGTCGCTTAAGTGATTCTTAGCGCCATCCGCGACGAATACTATTTGAAAATCGTCTTCCTGTTCGTCGATACTGAAGTGCGCCTCGTTCCAGTTACTATTCTGATTGCCAGACTTGGTGAATTTTAAATAGCTACAAAGAACAAACATAAATAAATATATGCATATACCCTAAACACACTAAAATTTTATTTTTGATAAATTCATTGCTTGGTCTAAGACTGGGAAGCTTCTTAATATATTTTTTATTATTTATCTCAATTTGTATTTGTCATTATTCTGCATTACTTCCAGCCATTATACTGTGAGCTTTTTTAAGGAATGACATAGTTTTAAGGGTCTCAAAAAATCGATTTTTTATTGCTTTATTAAGTTCTACAATATCTCTAGAATATTGTTCTAAATTTTGAAGTTGCTCCGAGTAATAGTTTCGGAGATACAGCTTTGAGAACTCGTGCGCTCGAGGCTAGCTAGGCTAAGTGCGCCATTTTTAGACGCGTTTTTCTCCAAACTGTCTTTTTAAAGCCAGTTGGCAAGACTTCTCGAGAACTACTCCAACGATCTTTGCGAAATTTTACACAGGTCCTTGTGCTACAATTCCCAAGGACTCTGACGAAGGGTATTTTTTTCGATTACAACTTTTTGAAAAAAAAAAATGTGGCGAAATTTTCACTGAAATTTTCATTTTTTTGTAAAAGTGTCTGTCAAAAATCCAATTTTCAGTTTGCTTTTTTCCTTCGTCAAAGTTCTATGTTAAGTTTTAACTAAAACACGTATTTTTTACTTTAGATGAACCTGTTAAGAGTTATCCTGCCAATGTGGAAGCATCTTTTTTCCGAGGGGTCACGGATACAGAAGCTCATAATAAAACATGCCTCTCTGATTGCACCAAATACAGAGATGCGAACTCGCTGTTGATTTGGCCTTGTGGCCAGGTTTCACATACAATTTTTTGCGTTTAATGCTGACGTAATTGATCTATTTTTCAACATCAGTTACAATCCCTTGAAAAATGGACTTCTTTTTCGAGCATTCATTCAAGCATCATTTTTGACATGCAAACTCGCCTTTCAGGATATCATAGAATTCTTATGGTACCCAATTTTCCGACTGCTTTTAAACATTTGAAAATGTCAGCTCGAGCGACTTCCAAAGGTTCCATTTTCGGCAACAATGTTTAGTAAGTAAGGCTTTTAATGCCTCACCTTCAAACTTGTTTGGGTGCCTAGAATGTTCTTCGTCTTTCGAGCCGAAATTCAAATATTGTATATAATATCAGCATCAGAACACTTTCGACAGATTCGCTCGGTTGACGATGAACTACCGCCAAAGTAGGATAACTTTCAGCTGAGGGTTCACTCGTATTAAAGTAATGAAGAAGTACTTTCCGCAAAAAAACTTTCTTATACATAAAGTTCGACATATTTTTGTATGAAAAAATGATTGTTATTTATACTGTCAAAAAGATGCGAAAGTACAGTAGCTTTCCAACGCTTCATCGAATATTGGAATAATGACAAATTAATCAAGTTAGGCTATCTTACGCAAACCGCATGAATATATGGTAGTTATAGACCCAACATACTATAAATTAAGGTTATAAGGAAACAATGAATCTTCTATCACTTTGAAATTAGCGGTGCCAAGCCACTAGATCTTCAATCATACTACAATTCCTTTCAAATTTCGTTACTTACGTTTCTTTGTCGTCAATAACTTCCGATAGCATTTTCGTCAACGGTTTTATGTAGACTCTTAAATTGCCAACACCAGCGCCATACATTAAATAGTAAAATTGAAAGCAACACGCAGTCTTCAAGCTTATCGCACGTTCATATATGGGCGAGGTGAGGGCGGCTGGCGTTGATGTGGCACCGAAACTTTCCATCAGCATATAGTGGCCACCGCTGGCTTGCATTGTAGTGTGATCGTGACGCGGTCCCGTGTGAAATGAGGTGAACACATTAGTGGCCATGGTGCGTTTCCATTGGAAACCATCGGCTATGTCCGTGACCCAACCGCACTTGTCGTCTGGCTCAAAATCACATTCATGACTCACTCTGCCGGGGCGTCCTGTGTAAATTACCAAATAAAAAAATTCATGTGGATATGCATTTTTACTTAAATAGTCAAGACGAAGACTAAGACAATCTAGAAAAAGTTGTTTTTGAAAGTGTGGATGACATCATAATTTCTATGCTTCACACGATACATGCATACGATGCTTGTTAACAATATTTTGAGAGTTGAAATTAAACTAAGGCCGAGTACGCGGAAACCACAGGCATCGAGATGTAACACTCTCAATAAACTCTGGACCTAAACGTAGGATAGGTCCTTAACTATGAATATTGTCATTAACTAATAAAGGATCACATACGCCAACCAACACATTTAAATGGCTCAAATGTCTAAATAAGCTAGATAATTGTTAGTGTGAGGTATTGGACAAAAAAGTCACCTTCGTCTAAGTGCAAAGCCGAACAACTTTCAAAAAAAAATTTTCGTTGCATTTAAAGCTCGATTGTTGTACTCACGTCTACAATAGCCCAGCGGACGATCCCAATCGGTGCCGTTGCAATATGCATATCGGTTACCAGCCAACTCAAAGCCCTCCGAACAGTAGACACCGATATGATACTGATCCACATATTGTATTCGGCCATTTTCTGGATTCTTCGTTGGACTACTACATACATTGCCTGGAACGATAGAAAGTTATACTTTTTTCATGAAATCATTTGTTTTGAGATTGCGAAAGTAAGAAAGATTCAAGCGCAACAAGTGCAAAAATGTTCTAGAATCTCACACATTTCGTTATTTGTCGCTAAAAATGACAACACAACTACAACATTTGGACTAACTTGCACATATTGGACGATTGCCAACCCATTTGCCACGGTTGCATGTCGTACGCCGATCACCGAACAGCTTGAAGCCGTAATTACAATAGTGTAACAGCATCATGTTGCGACGTCGCAGCGCTGAAAAACCATTTGGTAGCGGCTCAGGATTTTCACATGGTATTCGCGAACGATCGGGCACGCGACGTATTGCGCCACTCACATTGTGCATCCAGTAAAATATTAGACAACAGATGAAAATCAGTTGCAAGTGAGTAATGCGCTTCACGGACTGGTGTTGAGGCATTTTTTACTCCGTTGATTTCAAAAAAAATGATAAAAATAATCAAAGTTATACTTTCTCCAAAATAATGTAAAAGAATTTTCCAAATTTAGTTCTTTCCTCGCAACAGCCACAATGGGCACTGATAGGGGTTAATAAGTTTACTGGCGACTGGGCGATGGAACTGAAAATAATTATGGATAAATACAAGTACAAAGCCACGATATGTATATATATATATATATATATACTAAGTAAATTTTTTTTACATATAGGCATATCCAGCATACATACATACACAAATATAGAGTTTGCTACTCTTTGTTTTGCACACATAGCTGATAAGCCTGAAGGCGTCAAGTCATCCAGTTCTTTAAGCAGTATGATATTACTTCAAATTTACATGTATTGATGCAGTTGTACACTCACAGTCAACGAATTAGTAACGGTAAAAAAATATTTAAGCCTTGAAACGTCAGAAACCCTATAAAAGTTATTTATATATACTAACTTGTCTCTCACCTTTCGAGACATAGGTTTGAAATTAGTACACGTCCTTTTCTCACCAAAAGGTCGATATAAGACAGCTATAGCACATAGTTATATGCAGGGTTTGTCCGAAAACTATTAAAACTGAGCCGATTTAAAAAAATTTATTGAAGCAATCGTTAAAATTCTATAAAAACTTTCAAAATAGTCCCCTTCTGTGCCGATGCAGCGCTACCAGCGTGATTTCCACGCATTGAAGGCGTCACGAAAGGCATTTTTCGGATTGGCCTTGGGAGCCGAGGTGCATGCTGCTTGGATCCCCTCTGTCGTCTCAAGATGCTTGCCTTTCATAGGCCTTTTCAGGCCACATCTGAGCTGTAGGGTGGTTGCGGAAGCGTTGTTATGCCGGCCCTGGTAAGATAGTTGTTCACAAGAAAAGCGGTGTGAGCCGAGGCGTTGTCGTGGTGCAACTTCCAATCGGCTGTTATATCTTGTCGAACCCGATTGACTCTTCGTTTGAGTCTTTTGAGAACTTCCAGGTAAAACTTGGCGTTGACGGTTTGTCCAGTAGGAACAAAGTCGCGGCGGAAGGAAATCAGTCCTCTTACTTTCAGGACAAACTTCAGGACCTGTGCCTTTATAATATCTTTGAAGTAGTAGTGAACAACTCAAGATGCCCTACAAATAGAGCTCCTATTACCCTACAAAGTCATACTTAAAATCAGATTCTACAGAGACACAATGAATTCCATATGCTGTTATTGAAAGAACCTCGAAGGATAACTTAAAATTCTGCTTAAAGACTCTGAAATTTTTACAGTAAATTATGCGCATGACTCAGTTCATACATATAGCAGGTACACCCACAGTTCCTACTAATGGTAATCGTGCAATAACTTTCGTCAAACTCTTAAACGAGAAAATATTTCATAAGAATATGGGTTTCTAAGAATTTTTAAAACAAAATAGTATACTATATATCAAAGCAAATAAAAAAAATCTCTAAAAATGAAATAAGCCACACACTTTCATAATTTTTGTTTAACTGAGTTGTCACTATGTATGGTAAAATAAGAGCCGTCATCAATACGCCATTTCTCTGCGGGCTATCTTCAAGCGCTGTTCTCTCTTGTGAAAACATTTACGAGCGAAAGCAACAACAATGTGAGCGCGTTGAATTCAAAGCAAGACGATAAGCAGATAACGCTCTAAAGCGGGAGGCTGTGAGCGCCAAATGTATCGTTTATCGAGTGAATACTGTATGTGCCAGAAGTGAAAGAATGTTTGATATCTCCAGAGAAGAAATGACTTTTTATCGTCTTTCATTTAACGATGGCTACAGCAGTATGTGTATGACATATGTATATAAGAATGTGTACTACAGTGGGAAAAAATAGTAAGACTTTTTAATTAAAATTTTGCACGAAAACCCATACGTCGAAATATTTTTTCTCTAGGTTGGTATGACAGTCAGTAACATCTGTTCCAAATCCTTGGAATATCGGAAGAATTAGTGAAGACCATTTTGAACGATCATTTGGGCCTAAGAAATGTGTAAGCACGATTGGTTCCAAAATCACTGAAAATTTTCGAAAAACGGCGTAGTATCTCTGAAACCATACTTTCCGACTACTAAGATGTCATGAAGCGTATAATTACTGACGATGAATCTTGGATCTATGCTTACGACCCGGAAACCGACGATCAATTGGCCGAATTTCGTGGCAAAGATGAGCCGAAGCCGAAAAACCACATCAAAGCCGATCAAAAATCAAGTTCTTCGATTATCGTGGTGTGGAGCACTCCGAATTTCTTTCGACTGGCCAAACTGTCAATAAGGAATATTATTTGAGTATTATGCGTCGTTTGCGCGAAGCTTTTCATAAAAAGTAGGGCGGAATTATATAGTATACCGACAATTCTTGATTTGTACATCACGGTAATGCATCGTCGCATTTAGATTTAGCTCCCTGTGACTTCTGGCTATTCAGGAAACTTAAACGACTGTTTCGGGGAAGCCGTTTTGAGTCCATCCAAAAATTTTAAAAATATGACCAAAGTCTTTTTAGATTTTGCCCATAGTAGTACTTATAACTTGCCGGCAAAGTGTAGCGAAGTGAGTCAGTTATTATCAGAAATAAATAATAAGTAATTATTGCAAGTAAATATGGGCTTAAGCTTAGGTCTCTACAAACTTTTACTTTAGAAAGCATGCACTACTACGTACATACAAGCATACTAATATTTTAAGGAATTTTCTATGCCTTTTCGATTTGATTTTTTTCAAATGTTCTTTGATTTTTTCGCCACATATTACCAGCCAGACCACGAACTTCACTTCAAAATACAATTAAATGAGGCTTAATCTTCAACTTTTAAGATATTATTAATTTTACACAAAATAGGTTTATTTTAAGTTCAAACAACGGTGTTAACGGAATAGAGTTTTGTGAATGTATGCCTCAGAGATTCCCTCCATAAAGTATCTCTTCGGAGCCTGCACTCTTAATTCCATTTGCAATTAAAGCAGATCCTTTGATAGGATTAAACCCGATCATATCAAACATGTCAACGAAAATGAGATATGTGGGCAAAATCTATGATCTATAATATGATGTCTCTCACGCATACCATAAAAATTTTTCTTCACTCACCCGATGTTACCATAACCGATTTGAGAGGAGATAATGCCTTTGGACTGAGAAATCAAAACTTCTCGAAGAAAAAAATAATACTTTTTGAATGTTTATTTTATGTTTGTCTTCAAATATATGTTATAAAGAAGCATGCTACAAAAGGTTATGTGCCTTTTTAGGGTTTGGGGTTAAGAATTCTAAATATGATACTTTAGTTTAGCAAACCATACAACTATTAATTTCAAAAAATTAACTATGACTTCCACTTTGTTTAGCATTTCCCACGGTGTAAACGAGTACCTATTGGCTCAGCATTGTTTTACCACACCCCACCACTCTTTCAGTAAAACCCAACTGCATCAACGCATACATCATATGTATTAAATTTCTCGAATATCTACATCCTCATAAAGCCTTCTTCGCAAAGAGCACTTCGCACGCTTTAATGCTCGCATTCCCCAAGGTCCAATCACGAATTTATCAACGAATTATACTCGCTTTGCTGGCATTTCACCACTTTCGCTAATCACCAGTAAATATTTACCCAGGCAGCAATGCTGATGGAAGTTGGAGAATTCGAAAAAAAATGTGCATATACACTCTCACATACATTCATACACACAAACACACACATTCATACAAGCACACACATTTATAGAAAAAACTATGTATATGAGGGATGTATAAAGATGACGTGAACTGTCGTCGAGTCAATATCATAAGGTTCACAGCACGTGCAGTTCGGGAAAACCACTAAAACACAGTATGCAAATATATTTACATATTTAAGTGCATCTGTATGTATGTTTATATGAATGAATAATATATGCATTGGTAGTTTTTATTATCGAAACCCGCCCTTAAAGAGAATGTCGCATACTTTTGACATTTATATTTGCCACAGTAGCTGTGACAGCATCCGAAAACTATGCAGCACAACAACAACAACATTGCAAAAGCAAACAATGAGTCTTATTAGAAAATTAAACAATGTAAAAACTGAGCTCAAATACAAACGAAAAGGTAGTACAAATAACGAGTGCAACCGAATTTTATACCCCGGTTCAATTTAGTAAAATATATATTATGTTTTTAGAAAAATTTTCACGCTAAGAGATTATAGACATATTCGACAATATGGTGACTTAAAAAAAGTTCATTCCGTCGAACATTATCTTACAAATCTATCATATCTGTCAAGTGAAATTTCAAGCTAATCAGTTCAGTCGTTTCGTAGAAAATTTGCTGACGTCTTTCAAATACGATCAAAAAATCGTCTCAGATATATGAAGATTCGTTGTAACGGGTGATCTAGTAAAGGTACTTTTTTCAATTACTTTTTCTCTACAGATTCTGCTAGAGTCTTGTCAAGCTGTCATGCTATTTTTGTTCTGTGTTGCTTGGCATTTCATCATGCAAATACTTCTGTCTGAGAAACATTTATAAATCGTTCAATTTTATTACGAAAATTCCTGTTCTGCAAAGGATGTTTTTTGCGCGCTCCGCTCAATTCATAGTCAACATAATCGGCCCACTGAACGTACGATTCGCAACACCATCATCCATCTTGAGACCCGGCGTTCATTACTGAATAATATTCTTCCGAATAGACAACGTCCAGCACGCACTGAAGCAAATATTGTAGGCTGAGAGTGCACACAAAGACCATGGATAGTCGATTCGGCGCCAATCGCAGCAACTCGTACCGATGTATGGAACAACTTAGCGCATTTTAAGTCGAGATTTTAAATTGGAAGTGTACAAAATAGAGCTTGTGCAAGAACTGAAGCAGCTCGACCTTACCAAGCGACATAACGTCGATCTATGAGCATATGAAAAGTTCCAAGAAGAACCGAGGTTTTCGAGCCAAATTTTGTTCAGCGATGAGACCTATTTCCGGCTCAACAAGCTAAATTGCCGCAATAATGTCGAAGAGTAACCTGGAACCTGGAGCTGGCATTTCATCCAGAAAAAAAGAACGGTTCGGTGTGGTTTGTACGTCGGTGGATTCATCGGTCCATATTACTTCAAAAATGATGCCGGTGAGAACGTAACCGTCAATAGCGACCGTTATCGCGCCATGATGACCGACTATTTGATGCCTGAAATTGAAGCTCGTGATCTCGTCGAAATTAGATTTCAACAAAACGATGCCACTTCCCAAACATAGCATCAATCAACGGATTTATTGAGAGAACCCTTCGGTGAGCAGATAATTTCAAGTTTTGGCCCAGTCAGTTGGTCACCAAGTTCGTATGATACACCCTGTAGACTTTTTCTCTTGAGGATATGTAAAGTCTAAAGTCTATGCGGATAATACCGCACCGACCCAAACGGTCCAAATTTTTATTCATTAACTTAGCTCCAATATGCCCATAAAGAAGTACAACACATTGCGCTCGGGTATAGAAACTGTCAAGCGAAATGAGAGAGAAATTAATGCCAAGAGCCGCGTGTATTTAGATATGAAAGAGTGTGCAATGCCAGTTAGGCATTTGTGCGATTACAGTTGGCTTGCTTTCGCGGCAATTAAATTGCAAACATTGAATTACATTATTACAACTGCGTCTCCGGCTGCGCTCAGTTATTGCTGATATACACAAACATGCAAACATCTCATTGTGTGTGTATGTATGTATGTATATGTCTGTATCCACAGGCTTTTTGCTTTGCATCCGGGCGACACACAGAAGCCACCAGTCGCCGGTAAGCAGTCTCAAGCGCTGATTGCGCCAGAATGATGAGTGTTAGCAGCCTGCCTGCCGTCGTGCTTGTTCCTGCTGCTGCGTGCGTTGGTCACGTGCCGCCATTAGCATCAACGGTGATGATGGTGAATTATAGATGACGCGTGGCAAGACAACCGACAGCCAACAGCCGACAGTCACTGCCAAAGCCATACAGTCGGAGTCATAGCTACCAGTCAAAGCAACTCCCCAGCGACCCTACCAAGTTGTGCAGTATTGAACATTGCACTGTACACCACAACGCACTTCGCATTACCTTACATAACGTCTGGTCGGCCATTCACAACTCGTCTGCAATTCCACCCTCCTCCACATCATGTCGTTACTGTGTTCAATTCCATTCGACGCGCCATCACTCCCCAGCTCAACAACGGAAGTGGCAATAAGAAGTTGTCAATATTGAGTGATTATCTGTGCGATTGCAAAACTCGACTCGTTGCCGCAGTGATTCACCATTAACTAGCGAGCTTAGTGTGTGGCTGATCGAATGCTGAACGTCGGTGTGTGGGCTTACGTAACTGGTTGCCTGCTGCCAAGCGCTTGATGCCTATTGCCAATGGGAAAACACCAATGGACGACGAGATTTCACAAACTTCGTCGCACCAATACCGCCACAATAAGTTATGCTGCTGGTGTTGGTATACATAGGAAATGTGGCAATCGTTTAGTTATCATCACCGCCAGTTGAGTATTTAGTTGCGCTATTGCTTTATATTTCAACATGATTGAGTTTCTAATGAAAAGTTTCGAAAAGGAAGCCAGTTCAGTTTGAACTCCTTGCGGAAGTATGCGAAAGCTGCATAATTTCCTGAGTTACTGAAGCATGTTCAACGCATTGCAGGGTTAACTGTTGACTCCGTGAAGGATCATCTTTTATATGCGTAGAGTACACAATAGGTCAAAGATGGAAAAGTTTGATGCCGTTGTTATTGGTAGGAAGTGGGTAATATGGGGGAGAGTGCCACTGTTAACAATATAAAATCTATATACGAGTATAAGAAATTATGTACACACATGATTATTTTACCGCTAACGAATTAGTGAAAAGGCAGCCTAATAGTACCCTAAGAATGAAATTTGACTTCCAGATGCACCGACACCTCTGTCAATACTTAACTCTACACGCTTTGAACTGTAACACATTGACGCATGAAACGAAAGCAACAACAGATCTATCATCTGTGACTATTCAGGTTTTTTACTTTTTCTAAACCCTAATTTATCACATAGGAAACAAACTGACTAGACTGTCGAAGTTTAAGCTCTTTTCTTTTGGCACTAAAATAATTCGAAGATATTTTCTGTATGTAACCGTATATTGCAGTTTAGCCGGAATAAAAATAGTCTGCTAAAACATAACGATCTTCTTCGCAGGAAGAACTGAATACATTAGAAAAAATCTGCCCGTTTTAATATACAGAAGTAAACCGATATGGACAGCAAACGACGCCATATTTTTCCTTGTTCTTTTGACATTTCTCTTCAGTAAGGTTTGAAATTTCATAATGGAAAGGGTCAATATTTTTAAATTTTACTACCGAAATTCGGAGTCAATGGCCTACAATTTAAGAGCGCTACGTCCAATTTATGGTCGTCATAATTCTTCTGTCAGATCAAAAATTGAACGTCTAGTTGAAAAGTTTGAATCCATTGGCACAGTGCAAAATGGTCCCGCGCCAGTGAGACAAAGAAGTGCCCATAGGAATTAAGGAAGACCCAAATCAGTCTCTCACACGTGGTTCTCAAGCGTTGGGCATCTCTGTAACGTCGTTGTGGCGAATTTTGCGAAAAGATCTTGGCCTACATTCTTACACGATCAAATTGACGCAAGAATTAAAGCCGCTTGACCACCAGAATCGTGTATGTTCGTGAATTGGGCTGAGCAACAACTTAAAAATGATCCGGATTTTTCATTTCTGGCTGAATGACTTCATAAATAAGCAAAATATGCATTATTGGTCAAGCAGCAATCCACATGTACTCCATGAGTCATCATTATATCCCGAAAAAATTACGGTTTGGTGCGGTTTATGGGCCGACGGCGTCATTGGACCGTACTTCTTTTGCGATGATCACGACAGGCGGATATGGACTTGGATAATATGTGGTTTAAACAGGACGGCGCCACAATCACACAGTGAATGCCTCAATCGGTTTATTGAAAACCAAGTTTGGTGAAGGTGTTATCTCACGAAATGGCCCAGTCAATTGGCCGCCTTGGTCGTGCGATTTGACGCCGTTAGGCTATCCTTTGTGGGGCTACGCCAAGTCTTTGTTCTATACCAACAAGCCAACGACGATTAATGAACTTCGTATGAATATCGAACCTGAAATTGCAGCAATATCGGCCGATTTATGCCTGAAAACCGTCGAAAAACCGTCGACTTTCATACATAATGACATCGAATGTACTTTCACAAGAATGAGGCTTTTGGTATATACTCTTCGAAAGATGTCTAGAAATAAGGTGTGTTCTTTTTAGACAGCTGGGTTTGAAGAGGTAATATAACGCATATAATTCAATGTTATGCTCAAGAAATAACTTTATTGTAAAGATACCATACCATTATGATTCGGGCAAGTAGCCATCGCGATTGGCTCGAAAAATTTCCTAAAGCGGAGACTTTAGGAGAAATATCTTTACGAGATTTGGCGTGGATTACTGTCGGAAGCGACGGTACAATCTCCAAGCAATTTCATCAGATTGGATCACTAAAGAATATAGCTGCTATACGAATGGATAGTTCGATCAATTTTGAAGACTAATGATTCCACCAACCACACCAAACCGTGCTTTTTTCTAGATTACATAGCGCTTTTTGAATCTCTTCAGGTTACTCTTCATCCAATGCTACCAGAAATGGGCCTCATCGCCGAAAAAAAGACTCGAAAACGTTGAATCTTCTTAGAACTTTACAAGAGCCCATAGAGGGACGCGATGTCGCATGGAAAAGATCGAGCGACTTCAGTTCTTGCACAAGCTGTATTTTGCACGGTTTCAATTTAAGATCTCGACATCGGCACGAGTTGCTGCGAACGGCGCCGAATCGACTCTCCACGGTCTTTGAGTACATTCTTAGCTTCGGCTGCTTTATTTTCTTCACTGCGTGCAGGCCTTTGTCTATTCGGTCGAGTAATGAATGCTGGGACTCAAGATCGGTGATGGTGTTGCGAACAGTACGCTCAGTATGTCTTTTATATTCACCATAAGTTGAGCGAAGCGCGCGAAACACGTTCTTTACAAAAGTGAATTCGATTTAACAATTTGTTCAGAAGTAAGTCTTTCCATGATGAAATGCCAAACAATACTGTACAAAAATAATATGAAAGCTTGACATGAATCTTGAAGAATCCGTCAATAAAAGGCTTTTGAAAAATGTACATCTAATTGGATCACTCTTTATCTACGAGGAACAGCTCTGCATTTGTAGGCGAGAGAAGTAAAAACGGCAGCT
Source organism: Bactrocera dorsalis (assembly GCF_023373825.1). Lineage (NCBI taxonomy): Eukaryota > Metazoa > Arthropoda > Insecta > Diptera > Tephritidae > Bactrocera > Bactrocera dorsalis. Next base: position 93,991,553 of record NC_064303.1, read on the forward strand.
AACTTATCGATTCACCGTTATTCGCACAAGCCAACAATGGTTCTCGGGTTACAAATATGGGTATTGTCCACGTATGGTAATTTAAAGCATTGTTTATACAATCCAAATGCAGAAAATATAAAATTAAATTTATTTTCTTATAATATGAAAAGTCACGTTTTCAATTAAGATTCTCTCTGAAAGACAAAAGATTTCATTAATATATAGTACTCGGCTTAGGTAAGCTTATGAGTATATATAACGGTAATGTAGGTGAAGATCGTGATTAGTCAGATTCACAGCAGGTCCACCACACTACGTTGTCTACTTCTTCACGTATCCCACCAGGAATCGCTATAATGGGTCTTGCAAAATTAATTTCGTGTTTGTGTTTGGCACTCGTGACACAACAGTTCTTAGGTAAGTAAGCTTTCAATTACAAATATTTTTTTATTAAAAGTGGCTTACAATACAGGAAACTATGCGGATGCGATCGAAATTGATGGATCAATATACGGCGGTCTCCGTTTAGGACTGCGAACATCATTAGTAATATATTGCTTAGATTTTATTCATTGGAATTGGAACTGAAAATGGTTTAAATGTTTTTGTTTTAGTTAGATTTTTTCTCCCCTCGTCCAGCCTGCATGGCAAGATATTCGCTAGTGTGTGGTTTCATTTTTCGACCGCGTTGCTGCTGTAGTAACATGTGTTGTTAATACTTTTATTGATTTTTAATATCTTGTCTTATATGAACAATAAATGAAAAGTGCTAATAAATATGAAAAGTAATCTCTATATACACTATCCATACGAAAAGAGAAACGAAGTCAAAAGAGGAAATACTCGCATATTTTCAAATGTATTTTAGATGATGTATTAAGGCTAGTCGTCTAGAACGTCTGCTATATTGTATGTCAAATAAGTCAGGAATACTAGTGTTTGGTTGAAGCGGAAATATCTTTCGTAATACCCTTCACGGGTGCATTGTTCTATGGTATAAAAGGATGTAAAAATAAATATTTTTATTGCGATTATGATCGGTGAGCTTTTATAGCAATCTTTTTTCATACAATTTCTAGCTAACATATACGGAGCATAAGGGATCCTTTATACCCTAAACAATGTGGTTAGCTAACAATTTATAGAATCGATTCAGAATTTTCACTAACACCATATACTCGTACTCCATTTAAAAAATTTCTAGCTTCAAGTTGACTCTAAAGCCACACGACGAAATGTGAGTAGGAAACTCCCATAAGGTGGGCTTCCTTCTACTCATCTTTGGTCCCTGATAGTAAAGAATCTGCTCAAAAACTTGAGGATCATAGCTGATTGCGAAGGTCAAAAGGAAAGTTACAGCGTACTGTGTACGAGTTTACGCAGAGTTATCTCAGCGTCGCAACAAATTTGGCGATCGCAGGTGGCCTCGCCATCAACCCAAGTATGTAAGTAATAAGATGGTTTTATTTACTAGAAGTTACAAGATCCCGGTGGCACCGTTGTCGCAAATGTTAGACATCCGTCTCCAACCGGCAAAAACAACGAAATATCTAGGACTTACCCTGGATAGGAAGCTTTCATGGAAGCCGAATATCAAAGAGATGGCCAAAAAGGCAGCCTTATACTGCTGTAGAGGATTAGCAAAAGTCGCCGAAAGCAATCCCCTCGCTCTATGATACCATAGTCAAACGCATTATGTACTATGGTGTCTTGATGTGATGGAGGGCTCTGGAAAAGACTACACTTACAAAGAAACTCGAGTGCAATAAGGTCCACTCCAACCATGATAGTTAACGCCATCTAGCACATAGTGCCCGTAGACATCGTCGGAAGGTGTATGGTTGCGAAATTGGCTATCAGATTCAGACCTTTAATAGCCATTGTCTTATTGGCGCCCATGCCGTAAGGTTGGAAATCTTACCAGACGCCATTTGCGGAAACTGTATGGAAGAGGATGAGGGGGATACAACTCAACACTTTCTTCTTGACTGTCCTGCATTTGAGAAGTTAAGACTTGAATACTTATGGCATACGTTCAGTTATCCCACAGAACAGGCAGGAGTTGAATTTAAATGCCTGTGAAAATTTGCATTCTATATCAAGTGTTTTGCTAAATGATAAGTTCGAGCACAAAAGTTTTTCTTTTCTATAGTTTCACAAAGGATATACAGTCCTAACTCCAAAGCTCCTATAAGGGAGTGGTTGAATGATTTCTCAATAAAATTGCAAGGAAATATAGCGCTGAGCATTAAGTGTTTCGTTACTATATAGCTTTGATGTCGCTGGGCTTCTCCCCCCAGCACTGATAGGCTGGGTTACTTGAGTCGGTTGTGTTTAAAATATACAAAAAAATGAGGATAATCATCCCATATTTTCACCATATTTTTACCCGGTAAGGGTATTGATTTCTTCGGTATAAATATTTTTATAAATTTTTGCAGGAATCTGTAAAGCGATGTAGCCTTATCAGTGGGAAAGCACAATACTGCACAACTGTATAAATACATACATATGCACTCATGTATCATAAAAATACCACTTGTAATTGTTTTTATGCATTAATATCATTATCAAATTATGTAAATATGAATTATAAAATTTGCGATTGATTCATTCGCAATTTGGATCCACCACCAACTGGACGCGCAGACGTTTGAGCTTAAAAAATATACTTGAATTATGGGAGACGTGCGATATATTCCGTTTATTTTACTTTTTATTAATGCTTTATTATTCACTGCAGGCAGTACATCGGTTCAAGAAGGTAATACAAATTTTATCAATTCACTTATTTCTCTATTAATTTTATTTTTTTAATATACAGGTGAAAATGTGGATTTACAACCCTTTGTTAAAGTTGGTAGCAAGCATTATTTAGTGACTCACGGCTTAGAGGTACTTAAAAACCAAATAAAAACCTAAGAGCCATCACAATTTTAATTACATAAAACACATTGTCCTCCCTTTGTAGATGAATTGGTTCGAAGCTGTTCATTTCTGTCGTTCTTACGACAGTGATTTGCTAACGATTGAATCGCTGGCTGAAAAGAATGCTTTATATTTGCACTTGTCGCCGTTGTGGAAAATTAGTCAAATGCGTGTTTGGACAAGTAGCAACGATTTGTCGGTGGAAGGCACCTTCATGTCGCTGAATAGTGGACGTCCAATGCTTTATACATTCTGGGGACAGAACGAACCGAACAATGCGGGAGATGGGGAGGATTGTGTAGAAGTCATCCTACGCAGTGATCTTTATTTCATTAACGATAATAATTGTTCAACACAAATGCAAGTTATATGCGAAAAGCGTTCACCGTTAAATGCGCGTAACTCCGCCACAAAATCAAACTTTGAGAATATAACTGAGAATTGTGGTTTAAAAAAACTAGTGGAAGTATTTCTACAATCTGCAAATGTTTTAAACTGCAGGGCATAATATTATGTAAATAAACATCTTTTTATTTTATTTCGAAAATATAGTGATGCTTGTATAGCTTGTTTTGTAACCTGCTGTGGTTTTTGTGTTAAAATAAAGAGTAATAATAGTAAAGTTCCGAAAATCTGTTGAATTGTATGAAAAGAGATGAGCTCGTTGTGACAGAAAACAAAATAGATTTGGCTTTTTGAGTAAGGCTGTTGGAATTTTCATAGCTTTCTGATTACATACCATCTATGAAAATTTTATAAAGCCTTGCTTAAAAGCAAATATCTCGAGAAGTATTAATGATAGCGACTTTAACCATGGATCTTTTTTGTACCAAATAAAATTTCCTACAAGTTTGTTATGTACATTTTTCTATAGTTTTGACATTTACGAGATAAATACACAAAAAAATATGAATTTCGTGGAAAAATTAACTTTAGAGCCCCGTACTACCTCGCCGATGTGAATTTGGATTTTGTCGCAACGGGCACTTTTGTAGACTGTTCAATTCTGAGAAATATGTGTCTAAAGTGAAAGCGATGCCATAAAATGCTAGAAAAAAAGATAGAAAATCACGATTATCGTGTATTTTCAATGGAAAATTTGTACATGCCTTGGTTTAGTCCAAAATGTTAATATTAAGGGCTTAAAATTTCAGGGAATTTTTTTTAGTGTATTTCCAAAGAAATTTCATGAGAGGATTGAAAAAATTAAGAGATCAAACAAAAAACACCCTAAGATTTTTATATATATTATACAGTCTCTGATGTTTCTTTTGGGCGTTACGCATATCATGACAACCTTAAGCGGTCAGTAGGGTAATCTGACCTGCTTTTTGGACACTTTTTCCATAGAAAGTTTTATTCCACAGTAGAAATTTTTTCACATATCATGAGGTATATTGTGGGGTGTATAAACAAAGTTTTTCGGAATTTTTTGATGACGTCTCATCTGTTGGAGAAATGGCTGTGTGAATGAGATGCGTTTTTTCACTGGCGGACACGATTTCTCATGTTTTGATCATCTGAAACACAAAAACCCAAGAAAAAAAATCTTGAAAAAAGATTGGTGACCCCTTAATGTAAGTACCTTATTCTGGGTAAAAAATTAATTAAATGGCAATAACGATTTAATGGCACATTGGAAATATTACATTCTACAAAGCTAATAACACAGAAAGCTCCATGTGTTTATAAAGTTGAAAGCTACTATTGCCACACACAGCTTTCTACAAAGTTTTATATTTTTTTGTTAATTTCTCATAACCGGGTTAAATGCAATTTTATGTCAAAGTTTTTCATTTGACAATAGATGAGTTCGGTTTACAGCAGAGAAAAAATGTATGTAAGTTTATGACAATGAGTCTCATATGGGCCAGTTCTCTTTTAACAATGAGCAAAAAATACCCTTACTTTTTTAGCTTCCATAAAACAAAGAGGATGATCTCAGTAGTGAAGTTAACTTCTTACTGAAACTGTCGGTAAATTTGTCTATTATGATCATGAAATTAAGTGGTTACATTATTCTGCATAACATGTGGTTAGTTAAAAATGGGTAGAATCGGTTCAGATATACCCGTATAATACATGAATGAAAAATGCTTCGATATAATTACTTGGCAATACTGCATTAAGGGTTTCGGTTAATAAGAATTTGTATATCAGTAGGTGACTCCCCACACCACCAATATGAAGAATGTAGTGATATAGTGATATACTGATGACTTGAATATTAAGGTGCATTTTGAGTTAATAAGACAGAATTTATGCCAATAAGTTATCGATATATGACCGACTACATCATATTACATATTAGCATTTCTACTACTTTTCTTAAATAAGTCGTATTATAATATACAATATTAAAAAAAAAATATGCACACTTATATGTTAATATGTATGAAGCGAGAGCTTATAAACAGTGGGAATACCCTATGTACCATATATTGCAGAGCATTGCAAACATACCCATACTTTATTTTTTCCACGACTTAATATTAAATGATAATTATAAAAAACCATAATTTATAATAATTTAATTTTTTGCTTTATCCCGCCACGAACTGCGATAAGCGATGGACTCTTATCAGTGAGTCTGACCAGAATAAGGCACAAGTACTCAGTACAGCATTATGTCATTGAGTAAAAATACTAGTCCACAATAAGGTATTTATGAGTAAACTCAAACTGGTTAGTAAAATACTAGGTGGCAACAAGAATTTCTTTTTTAAAATGCACTTAAAATAAAGACATCTTTTTCACTTTATGTTATAACTCAATTAGCTTTTATTCCTAACTTTTAGAACTTCAAAAAAAGAGTTTGGTTTGAACCAAATTATTTTGTCTATTTTGAATCAGTATGAAATAGTTATACATATATTATATAAGTATGTAGTGTACATATAAATTACCAAATTGACACCGGCTTTCAAAATTTCTTATCGCTCGAGAGAAAAATACGACCTGTGCTTACGGTTCATATGATTTGAGAGTGAGGGTAAAGTAATTGGTTGAATTCACTGCTTGGTAAACACTCTTATACGTATATAATATTAAAAGCTTGTTATAAAAGCTTTTTATAAAAAACATTATCTATAAAACTTGGAAACAATTCATGCGTTGTTTCATATCACCACCAACTAGACGCTTAATTGTGATGAATCAAGCACAATATGTATGTCATTTTGCTCTTCCTTCTGACTTCTCAGTGTTTACTTACAGTTCATCGGTTCAAGAAGGTAATACAAACTTTATTAATTCACTTATTTCACTACATATTATTATTATTAATATACAGGTGAAGATGTGGATTTACAACCCTTCATTAAAGTTGGCAGCAAATATTATTTAGTGACAACTCCGGCCACAGGGGTACTCAAACATAAATATCTAAATGCCATTACAATATTATTTAAAAAAATACATTGTCTTCCCATTGCAGATGAATTGGTTCGAAGCTGTTCATTTCTGTCGTTCTTACGACAGTGATTTGCAACGATTGAATCACGGGCTGAAAGAATAGCTGTAGTATTGCACTTAAGGGAGTTAAAGTTAAAACATTTTAGTGCTTGGACAAGTAGCAACGATTTATCGGTGGAAGGCATCTTCATGTCGCTGAATAGTGGACGTCCAATGATTTATGCAAACTGGGGTCCGGGCGAATCGAACAATGCGGGAGATGCGGAGGATTGCGTAGAACTCGCGCGACGAGACAATCTTCTCCTAATGTTCGATAAAAATTGCCTTAAAAGACAAAGGCATATTATCTGTGAAAAGCGTTCACCGTTAAACAATCGTAATTCCGCCTGTGAGAATGTAGCAGGAAATTGTGGTTTAAAAAAACGAGTGGAAGTATATCTAAACTCTGATCAAATATATTAAAGTGCAGCGCATAATAATATGTAAATAAACATCTCTGTTTATTATTTCGAATGTATAGTGAGCTTGCTTTGTGTTCTGATGTGGTTTTATTAGAGTAAAGAGTTATAATAGCAAAATTAAGAAATTCTGTTGAGCTGTATGAAAAGAGATTAGTTCGTTGTGACAGAAAACAAGGCTGGTATGATTTTATTTCCTCTTAAAATCATTTTGGGCTTTGAGCTAAATCGAAAGTATCATGAGTATCCTTGTCGTCAGGAAAAAACTCTTTCAACGGACGTTAAGTACCTTTATCGGATAGCAAACGCGATTCATAACGGCTCCTGTCCAGAAGATTTAGGAAACGTTAAACCTGGACCCATCGTTCGCTCTCGTTGGTTAACCAAAACTAGTAGAGTAGTAGATTGTACGTAACAACAAATTCACCATCCGAAAATGTAAGAATTTTAACAACGTTTGTCATGAAAGCTTACGTACCTATGTATTTTAATGTTAAGTATTACAACTCGGTAATATATGGCAGTTCACTCTTATGTAAATATATTTGTTCAACGCAATATTTACCACAAAATCTGCGCGAAATTGTAAATAATGTTGTTCAAAATAACTTATATTTTGCACATTCAGAAAATGTTCTACTAACAATGCTTTTTGATGCCAGAAAGGAAGTGCGCCAGAGGGCTCTAAAAAAAAAAATTTGTACTATCGTGAAAAACTTTACGACCCAACAAAATTAAGAGCTTACAAAAAACCAACTATAAATTTTGACTTCACTGATTATGTTGAGATGATAAACTTAGATAACGATAGCATTTTGTCGGAGCCGCCCTTCACTGCAATCATACCCTATGACCATTTGCTCGAATACATAGAATTTGACAATCCTCCACTTCCGGATCCACAAATTCCTCCACATATTCAAGAAACCGAGCGCTTTGTGCAACTGCTGACTAGCGTTTCACGTCGAACTATAGAAAAAAATCGCGGTGGTGTTATGGCAGTCACGGTTGCAAGTCGAAACGCAACATCTAGGATGGACAGCAAACAAGACCTTAAAACTAATTAATTCTGAACTTTAGAAGTATATTTGGCCCTTAACAGTTAAGTTTTTGCTTTATATATAGATATAAAATGATATTGTTAACAATACGATTTCGCGGAAGATTAAAGCTATTAAAGTTTGAAATTTTATTTATTATTATTTTAATTTTTATGGGTAGATAGGTAACTTATACACACATCGACCAAAGCGACCAACGACCATACCACGCTGAATACATCGGTTTTCGTCCGATCACCGAAACTTTTTAAAACCCGATCTAAATACTATTATTTTATAAATATCTAATTTATTTTTAAGGGTCACAACGTTTTATTTCTTAAAATTACAAAACCCATGAGCTTTTACATTTTATGTGTATTGTTGATTTAATGACTAATTTCATAATTTTTTTTTAATATTAATCTAAACATCAAAATTAGACCGTTATCTATACAGCTTCTAAAGCTCTTGGAATTTCCTTTCGAACAAATCCAGACATAACCATTTTTGTTAGTTTTCTTAAAAGATTCAATAACATTTTTGAATGTTTTAAATTTGTGTAGAGCACTTTCTCAAAATTGCAAGTATATAGAGTTCTTAAGATCAACTTGATATGCATCACAAAAAGAACGCTGATGAGAAGGTGTAGCAGCACCTGTACGGTCACTGCTTGATGTTTTCGGCTCCAGTAGTTGTTACTATTTTCCATTTCATTTATTGAAAAAAAAAAACAAAATGAAAAGTTTCTCGTTAAAAACCGGAAGCTCCATTTTGATTTTAGACCCATGGTTTCTTGGGCAAATTTTCTTAAAATTCATCATAGTTATAGTTATACGATTTTGATAACCGCTTGGTGTATTTTTTTTGCTCCATACAAATTGACCCACTCTAATATACATACAATTATATATGCATATATGTTAAAATGATCAGAAAACACGGTGAGCTGAATATCCGATTTCTGTATGTTCGTGTTTCTCTTTATTAATATCGAGACAACATATAGAAATAGTAGATGTTCTTTGCCATTTTGAGAAGGTTTTCTGTGCAGGTAGGCAGGATTGAATCAAAGCACAGCCATGTAAATAACGGGCTGAAGGAAAACATAGGGAGCATTACATTTCACATTGAGGATAAAGCAGCGAGCTTCCATGTGTTTCAAAACTTGAAAATGAGCAACGGAACAACAACGGAATTATAATTTATGACAACTTTCACAAATAATGAGTTGGATGTGTTCCACTTCACATCCAAACTGGCGGAAATATATTTTTTCCATACATTTTCTAGCTTCCATATATATCGAGTATTAAGGATCCTTGCATAACAACTAGTTACACTATTTAAAACAATTTCTTGCTTCAAGTTGACTCTAAGGCCCATATAACGGAGTGGATGAACGATTTCTCAATAAAACTGCACGGAAATATTGCGCTGAGCATTAAGTGTTTCGTTACTACATAACTGTGATGTCGCTGTGTTTTTCTCACCAGCACTAATATGCTGGGTTACTTGGGTTGTCTGGGGTTAAAATACATACATTTGTATGTATTTCCAACATAAGCAATATAATATTTATACACTGATAAGACAAAAATGAGGATCATCACTTCATACTTTCGCCAACCACCGGTTATTGATTTCTTCGGAATAATTTTTATACTCTCGCAACAAAGTTGCTAAGTTTTGTTCACATAACGGTTGCTTGTAAGTCCTAAAACTAAAAGAGTCAGATGTAGGGTTATATATACCAAAGTGATCAGGGTGACAAGTAGAGTTGAAATCCGGATGTCTGTCTGTCCGTCCGTCCGTCTGTCCGTCCGTCCATGCAAGCTGTAACTTGAGTAAAAATTGAGATATCATGATGAAACTTGGTACACGTATTTCTTGGCTCCATAAGAAGGTTAAGTTCGAAGATGGGAAAAATCGACCCACTGCCACGCCCACAAAATGGCGGAAACCGTAAACCTATAAAGTGTCATAACTAAGCCATAAATAAAGATATTAAAGTGAAATTTGGCATAAAGGATCGCATTAGGAAGGGGCATATTTGGACGATCTTTTTTTGGAAAAGTGGGCGTGGCCCCGCTCCCTACTAAGTTTTTTGTACATATCTCGGAAACTACTATAGCTATATCAACCAAACTCTATAGAGTTGTTTCCTTCAGTTCAAATATACAGTTCAAAATTGAAAGAAATCGGATAATAACCACGCCCACCTCCCATACAAAGGTTATGTTGAAAATCACTAAAAGTGCGTTAACCGACTAACAAAAAACGTCAGAAACACTAAATTTTACAGAAGAAATGGCAGAAGGAGGCTGCACCCAGGCTTTTTTTAAAAATTAAAAATGGCAGTGGCGTCACCCACTTATGGACCAAAAACCATATCTCAGGAACTACTAGACCGATTTCAATGAAATTCGGTATATAATATTTTCTTAACATTTTGATGACATGTACGAAATATGGGCGAAATCGGTTCACAACCACGCCTTCTTCCAATATAACGCTATTTTGAATTCCATCTGATGACTTCTCTGTATAATATATACATTAGGAACTAATGATGATAGCGCAATAAAACTTTACACAAAAAAGGTATTTGAGCTGAGGTATCCCATGTGGAAACATTTTCGTGATCGCACTGTAACTTTTCAAGGTCTTTGATATCGAACACGAAGAACTCAGTGCCTAACCTAACCTAACCTAATTTTTCACCGAAAATATCATTAAATCTCTCAGAATTTAATTCTAATTAATTTTACAACAAAATAAAAAAATATGTAAATGACGGATAATGAAATCTCGATTATCACTTTATATTAAACATCTAAAAAAATTCTCATCAGTGTGAGTAAAGCGATAGAGCGTAATCGGTGGGAAAGCACACTACGGAAAAAAACTACTTGCTTATATGTACATATGTCTTCATATCATTATAAATATGAATTATAAAATTTGCGATTGTTTCATTCGCAGTTTAGATCTACCACTAATTTGACTATTTTTTGAGCTTAAAAAATATACTTGAATTATGGGAGACGTGCGATATATTCCGTTTATTTTACTTTTTATTAATGCTTTATTATTCACTGCAGGCAGTACATCGGTTGAAGAAGGTAATACATATTTTATCAATTCACTTATTTCACTATTAATTTTATTTTTTAAATATACAGATGAAGATGTGGATTTACACCCCTTCATTAAAGTTGGTAGCAAGTATTATTTATTTGCTCACGGCTTAAAGGTACTCAAACATAAACACCTAAGAGCCATCACAATTTTAATTACATAAAACATATTGTCTTCTCATTGCAGATGGATTGGTTCGGAGCTGTTCATTTTTGTCGTTCTTACGACAGTGATTTGCTAACGATTGAATCGTTGGATGAACATAATGTTTTAGTTACGCCCTTGTGGGTTTTCCTGTTATTTAGTAATACGGGTGTTTGGACAAGTATCAACGATTTGGCGGTGGAAGGCACATACATGTCGCTGAATAGTGGACGTCCAATGCTTTATACATTCTGGGGGCAGAACGAACCGCACAACGAGGGAGATGCGGAGGATTGTGTAGAAATCGTGCGCTTCGGTGGTATCCTTCGAATGAACGATAATAAGTGTTCAATACAAAGGCAAATTATTTGCGAAAAGCGTTCACCATTAATTGCTCGTAATTCCGCCACAAAATCAAACTGTGAGAAGACAGATTGAATTCCAGGCATTTCTACAATTTCAAATGTTTTAAACGGCAGGGCAAAATATTATGTAAATAAACATCTATTTATTTTATTTCGAACAAGAACTTTGAATGGTCAGTTTGTGTGGCAGCTATACGCTACAGTGAGTCGATACTTTTTTCGGAGATTGTATCTTTGCCTGAGGCAATAAGTTATGACAGACTTTTTACGGAGATTGTATCTTTGCCTGAGGCAATAAGTTATGACAGATTTTGTGGAGTGAACTCGCGAATTGTTTATTCAAGCACTTGAATCCGATCGTTCAGTTTGTATGACAGCTATATGCTATAATAGTCCCATATTGGTAATTTCGACAAAGGAGCAGCTTCTTGGTGAAGGAAAGACGAGTGCAAATTTTTAGATAAATATCTCAAAAACTGAGAGACTAGTTCGTATATATACAGACGGATAGAGGAACAGACAGATGGACATGGCTAAATCGAGTCAGCTAGATAATATATATATATCGATTATTATTATTAGTATATATATATATACATATATAGTCACATGGCCGTGCAAACCTTACCAGTGAGTTGCTCACTAGCAATGGGATTCGTTGTCAGGGGTATGCTGACGACATTGTCATAATTGCACGAGGCTAATTTGAGAACACTCTGCGACATTGTTCAAAGTGGCTTAAGTTTAGCAAAGGGATGGTGTAACACGCTAGGGCTAAGTATCAACCCGGCAAAAATCGCCGTGATCCCTTTTACTAAGCGGAGATCTCATCCGGGCGTGAGGCCTCTAACAATTGGATGCAGGGAGTTGGAGATGTCGAAAGATGTCAAATTCCTTGGTCTCACATTAGACTCATCCTTATGGAGTAGATATATGGATCTAATGCTGTCCAAAGCCACCAAGGCACTCATATATGCACACGGCTGGCCGACAGATCCTGGGGATACAACCCAAGTATCATTAGGTTGCGGTATATCATGATAGTAATGCCTATTGTCAACCATGGCGCGGTTGCTTGGGCTGCCAAGGCAACGCAGTCTTCGGTATGCCTTAAACTATCGAAGCTGCAAAGGCTTGCCTGTGTCTGTGCTTTAAGGGCAATGCGCACATGCTCCATAGCAGCGCTTGCAGTCATACTGGAGTTCACACCACTTCAACAACTCCACGCTTGACACACTGCTGAGAGACAATACTATTAAGTGATACATTGACATCTCGAAAACACCGGAAGGCATCGCCATTCTTAGCAACAGTCAAGCGGCAGCGTCCAAGATGACGGAACCAGAACCATGCAACGCGGTGGGGTCGCACACTATTAAGGAGCTGCTCCGCACGGAGGAGAGAGTGGAGAGAGAGAACAACACTGGCAGCAGGCAGCAGGAATACGCCAAGCTACTTCTAGGAGGGTACAACCTCTCCAGGTTTAAGATTTAAATAAATCGTATTATAATATACATATGTATATACAATTTAAAAAATCAATTCACACTAATATGCTAATATGTACGAAGCGATAGCTTATAAACAGTGGGAAGACCCTATGCACCATATTTTGCAGAGCATTGCAAACAGACACTATAAGAATGATAATGATAATTATAAAAATCATAATTTATAATAATTTAATTTTTTGCTTGATCTCGCCACGAACTGCGATAAGCGATGGACTCTTATCAGTGTGCCTTACCAGAATACTCGTATGGCACAAGTAGTCAGTACAGCATTATGTCATTGAGTAAAAATACTAGCCCACAATAAGAAATCTTTGAATAATATCAAGGTTATGAGGTTAAAGTAATTGGTTGAATTCACTGCTTGGTAAACACTTACACGTATACATATAATATTTAAAGCTTGTTTTTTATAAGAAACATGATCTTTAAAATTTGAAACAATTCATTTGATTTTCACTTCACCACCAACTAGACGCGTAGACGCTTAAGCGAAACGTTTTAGTGATGGATTAAGTACAATATGTCATTTTGCTCTTCCTTTTGATGAACTCCTCAATGTATACTACATGCAGTTCATCGGTTCAAGAACGTAATACAAACTTTATTAATTAATTTATTATTTTTATTATTATTATTTTTTTTTTTAAATATACAGGTGAAGATGTGGAATTGCAACCTTTCATTAAAGTTGGCAGCAAGTATTATTTAGTGACAACTCCGGCCACAGGGGTACTCAAACATAAATACCTAAGTTCCATTACAATTTTATTTACATACATAAAACACATTGTCCTCCCATTGTAGATGAATTGGTTCGAAGCTATTCATTTTTGTCGTTCTTACAACAGTGATTTGCTAACGATTGAATCACGGGCTGAAGAAATAGCTGTATTATTGCACTTAAGGGAGTTAAAATTAAAACGTTTTAGAGCTTGGACAAGTATCAACGATTTGTCGGTGGAAGGAACATACATGTCGCTGAATAGTGGACGTCCAATGATTTATGCAATGTGGCATCGGGGCGAACCGAACAATGCGGGAGATGCGGAGGATTGTACAGAACTCATGGTAGGTGGTACACCTAACGTTTTCTCTATGTTCGATAATAATTGCCTTAAAAGACAAAGGTATATTATCTGTGAAAAGCGTTCACCGTTAAACAATCGTAATTCCGCCTCCAAATCAAACTGTGAGAATGTAGCATGGAATTGCGGTTTAAAAAAACGAGTGGAAGTATATCTAAACTCTGATCAAATATATTAAAGTGCAGCGCATAATAATATGTAAATAAACATCTCTGTTTATTATTTCGAATATATATTGAGCTTGCTTTGTGTTCTGATGTGGTTTTATTAGAATAAAGAGTTATAATAGCAAAATTAAGAAATTCTGTTGAGCTGTATGAAAAGAGATTAGTTCGTTGTGACAGAAAACAAGGCTGGTATGATTTTATTTCCTCTTAAAATCATTTTGGGCTTTGAGCTAAATCGAAAGTATCATGAGCAAACAAATGGTTGTCTTGGGCAATACCCTCTGCTGAGATTTGCGAAGATATCTTATTAAATAGAAGAGTTTTTGTTACAACGGACTTGACGCGAACGCGCGAAAATAGGGACGATGAGCACGCGTGGCTTACCAGGGCTAGTTTGATACTATTCAGTTTCTATAAAAAAACATTTTTGGCGGTCTTATGACAAAAAAGCACTAACAGATCTCTAATTTTACACCTCTGAGTTTTTCTTTTTAATTTGGGTTCACTTGAAATGCAAAGAATTCGGCAAGAAATCTCGAACTGGTTGATCAGTATTATTTTATTTGTTAGCGACTTGTAGAATGCATTAAGAAAGCATAAATATGTCTTAAATTTTAATAACTTTTGAGCGATGAGGATTATGAAAAAGAAAATTTTTGTAGAGAGTCCAATTTTCAAAAGACCTTGTCCTTGGGACTGCACAGTTGCCAGTACTTAATCAACGCATGCTGAACTGGTTCAATACTCACCCATCCAGTAGTGCACTGCAAGAAGTCCATGGAGCTGAGACTGATGTACTTAATCTAGCAAACTCATGAAGTTATGAGAAGTCTAGATATTCCTTTCCTCATCTTAAGCGCACAGGTACGGCGAGCTGTTCACTGAACTGTTTTTAAATTAAATCAAAATAGGAAGTCTGGAATAGGATTCCAGAGTGCCCAGGCTCGTCGTCATCTTAGCACCGAACTTCTTTGAGTCTGAGGGTGACTTTCATCTTATGGCTATAACCACCGGTGCTTTTGTGAATAAATCTAAAGATGAACTACTCTAAAAGAGAATACATATGTATATGAAGTTTTTTATACCCTAAACAGGGTATTTATATATAAAGTTTGACACGAAGTGTGTAACACCCAAAAAAATACGCCGGATATAACTGATCAGCATGAAGAGCTGAATCGACTTAGTCATGTCTGTCTGTTTGTCAATTTCTGAGATATCGATTTGAAATTTTCTCCACAAGAAGCTACGTATTTGTAGGAACAGCAAACTAATGGAAATTTTAATAAGAGCGCTATAAAAACGGTTTGGGATAACAATGAAATTCTTTACTCGTGTGAAAATACATTCGATTTCATTATGTATGAAACTCGATTTCCTTTGCATGACCACCATAGGCACTCTTGCAGAAGTCCAGACGCTGAGCGTAATTTTTGACGGTTTTCAAGCATAAATCGGCCGATACTGCTGCAATTTCAAGTTCGATATTCATACGAAGTTCATCAATCGTCCCTGGCTTGTTGGCATAGATCTTAGACTTGACGTAGCCCCACATGAAATAGTCTAACGGCGTCAAATCGCATGACCGAGGTGGTCAATTGACTGGGCCATTTCGTGGGATAATACGTTTACGAAACTTTGTTTTCAATAAATCGATTGTGACATTCGCTGTGTGGCTTGTGACGCCGTTCAATTCGGGCCAAAAATATTCGGTTTTCAATGAGCGGTAGTGATTCCCATTTACAGTAATTTGCTGGCTTTGATCTTCACGGGATGCAATGGTGACTCATGAAGTACATGTGGTTTGCTGCCTGACCAATAACATATATTTTGTTTATTGACGAAGCCATTCAGCCAGAAATGAGCCTCATCACTAAAAATGATTTTTCAATGCAAATCTGGATCATTTCAAGCTGTTGCTCTGTCCAATTCATGAACATACGACGATTATGGTGGTCAAGCGGCTTCAGGTCTTGACTCAATTTGATCTTGTAAGGATGTAGGTCAAGATCTTTTCGCAAAATTCGTCACAACGACGTCACAGAGATGCCCAACGCTTGGGAAGGACAAGTGAGAGACTGATTTAGGTCTTCCTCATTTGATATGCTAGTGGCAGCAATATTCTCGACACTGCGGGCACTTCCTTGTCTCATTGGCGCGGGACCATTTTGCACTGTGCCCATGGCTTCGAAATTTTTCAACTAAACGCTCAATTTTTGCTCTGACAGAACGATTATGACGACCATAAATTGGACGTAGCGCTCTTAAAATTGAGGCCAGTGACTCCAAAAAAAATCCAATAGTAAATTTTAAAAATTTTTACTTGTTACTGGATCTTTCCGTCGTGAAATGGCAAACTTTACTTAAGAGAAATGTCAAAAGAGCGGGATGGAGCGGATATGGCATCCTTTTGCTGTCCGTTCTACTTTTGTAGTGTCGCTATTGGAAAATTCGTTATAGGAGATGTTACCGGCTCTAAGCTTGTCGGTCTGTTTAAATAGCTAGTTTAGTTTGTTCGATTAGCTACTCTCTAATACATGCTGAAGCATATATAGCTAATATTGATCGTATCTAGCATGAGTGGAACCCATTTAAACATTTTTCTTACTCGAAAATTTTTGGCTTTAACCTTAGATAGCAACTCACCGATTTCTTAGACTGGTGAGACATACATACATACATATGTATATAGCTCTGTATTGGAAATGGTCTAGTACAACTAGCATTTTGATGCACTGCATGGGCATATATTTGTATACATACATATATACATATACGTATAAGTATACGCTCAGCAGTATTAAATATACGAAGGGGTATATGTACATACATATATACACATGCTGAAACGTCTAGTTCTAGCGTTAGTGGCATATGAGCAGTTATTTTTGTGTGCTGCCACGAGCGGCTCGAAGCAATAATGAGGCCTCACGTGCGAACGAAGGTGTTTATGTAATATATGTATATGCATACACATACTTATGCATTTAAATATGCAGAGCTGCAACTAAAATTTTAGCCTTCAACAAGTCGCTCTCGGCCATTGTTCGCAGCTATTTAAGGTGTGCCGGCCTACTGATGTATATGTATATGAGTTGGAGTTGAAAATGTGTGTATGTTATCTCGTGATTGTGTGTGTGTGCCTGTGCATCGCATAAATCTTCACCTGAGGTGACATCGCCTCAGTGGACAAACGAGCCGACAAAAACATTTACATACATAACATTACATAAATATAACTCAATATACATACATATATACACATTATATACATAAATATAGACTTTATAAGTTATATATGCGCTGAATGCGTGCATTTCCCCATATACATATGTATACACAGTTGCAGGATAATAAATTGCAAGTATCCTGAAATAAATATTCCCTACAAACTGTTAGGCTGTAGAAAGGACAACAGCACACACCGCCACACATATGACTGAATGCAAGTTATAACTATGTTTGTGTGCGTAGTACGTAACTGTGAAATGTGTTGGCGGCAACACTGGCGACGACGACGACAAACGACATTTGCTGCCGTTGATAAGCATCTTCAACAATTTCGCACATGACCGAGGCATTAGTTTATAAAGCTGGTATAAAATAAACGATGACATCGGGCCGCAACAACAACAACAACAACAACAACACAAACAACCAAAACATACAAAGATAAGTTACAAAAGGACGAAATGAAACTCCTCGCAAGTGTACGCTAACCTCAAAGGTGGCATGTGTGTGGTTGTTGGTGGCACAACAAGCACAGTTTGTGCATTTAAACGACCGCATATAAAGAAAAGCATGTTCAATTTAAAGGTTTATAAGCGATTATTTACAGCCCGTTTTCACTCGCTTAGAGGTACTAGTTGCAATCGACTGGTGAATACTAATACTGATAGCAACACGCTTTACCCTCCTACACACATACACACACGAACAGTTGACATAGTTTTTCCTAATGCCGCTTTGTTGTAGGAAATACTTGTCAACCGTTGCATACACACACATGCACATATACCTACCCATAGTTGGATATGGTATTCGGTTGTGGCGCATAAGTCGCTGCAGACAGGCCATAATGTTTAGCTGATAACGAAATAGAATTAGTAGAGCCGAATGTAAAATGCGCAAAGAATGCCTTTTTGTGCAGGAAACATACAATGAGGAGGTCTGCAGTGCATTGCTGCGCGAATGGAGGGACATTTTGGCACTTAACGAGTATGTCCATATGTATACATATGTGGTAAGTATAAGTTACAGCATTTAACAACAAAAACAGAAAAAAACAACAAAAGAAAATGCAATAACTTTAGCTGCACCGCAGCTTCACATATGGCTCAAGTACCTCGCGACTTCCAGTCTTAGACCAAGTATTCTCTGGATAACCAAAAAACATCCATTTAAAGGTGAGCTAAAATGAAAAAGGAACCATCCCTCTCCTGGCTTATGCGCTGGGTTTGGGACCCGTGAAGTAAAAATACCCAGCCAATTAAGAGATCAAAATAGCATCGGATACGATGCCCTCCCTTTGATAATGACCACTGCAAACATGTTAAGGTTTAATTGGCAATTGAGAAGTAAAGTCCTATCTCGACGAACAAAGACCAAACTCTGTCAAAGTCACTCATAATCCCCGCTATTTGTTCCAAAGGTATGTACGATGACAACGCTGACTGATAAATCGACGTTACGAGTTTTCGAGAGAAAGGTTCTGCGGAAGATGGACAATACATCTTGCACATTGGCAACGACGAATACCGCAGTCGATGGATCAATGAGCTGCACGAGATATACGACTACATTGACATAGTTCAGCGAATTAAAAGACAGCGGCTACGCTGGCTAGGCCATGTTGTCCGAAAGGACAAAAACACTACAGCTCTGATAGTATTCGACGCAGTACACGCTGAGGAAGGCCGAGGAACAGGAAGACCTCCATTCCGTTGGAAAGACCAGGAGGAGAAGGACCTGGCTACACTTGGAACCTACTATTGGCACCAAATTGCGAAACGGAAGAACGACTGGCGTGCTATTGTAAACGCCAATAAAGAAGAATAAAACTACGCGAGAGATCATGGTTGAAAAAGAATGAACCAGCTCAAGTCACTTTGAAGGCTCATCGTCACTGAAGAAAAGTTTTGTTGTCTGTTTGATGAGATTTCAAGGGGCCAATAACACGATTAATTCGGAAGTGTATTGTGATCAGTTGGACAAATGATACACTTAAACAAAAGAGGCCAGAATTGATCAATGGAAAAGGTACATGTCTGCGCGAGCATCCGCCTGTGCGAGTGATGACTTGAACTAAATAAAAACCATATTCTACTTATAATACAAAGCGTTAGAGAGTGGCGAGTTGGCGAATAGAGTCCAGTCATAATAGTAAGTTCACCTCGAAATTCGAGATACACGGCCTTAAGTCTGTAAATACTTGTATATTGAAACCCTAAAGTTGTCTCAAAACCTACATATGGTAGGGTATACCTCAATGTGTCAATATACAAGTATTTACAGACATACAGCTGGGTATCTCGAATTCCGAGATTCTTACCTAATTTAAGCTTAAATGACTGGACTAATAAGCCTTTTAAAGTGACTGACAGCAATTGCGGTGCAACCTTTCGCTAACAAGTACCTCATAACTTGGCCATTTGCGTTAGAGGGCTTTAGAGGTTAGGTCAGTCTCGAACACGCAATAAACCATTGCATATACAACCCGACTGCATTCACAAGACAACTCTATATTTGCAACAACTTTGTATAAATATGACCGCCCAACCACAGCGGTTACCTCCAGTTCCTTAGAAATTTTGTCGTTGACAATAAATTAAGTCGATTTATTGCGACGATAAGCGAGTTTCAATGTGCGCAGCTCAACTACCAAACCACCAACGAACATGTCTATATACATATATACTACATAACTTAGACTTGCGCTACTCCCTGTCACCTGTCGACTTCACTGTAACTTTGACACAAAGCTATGCGTAATTTATTTGCTTAACATTCGAATTGTGAATTGTGCCTTTGCTGGCAATTCAAAGTCCATTTGGGGTATCAACGCTGTCAGAGATGAAAGGTGAACCGAACAACAATTACTTCGGCATGCATACAAATGTGTGTGACATAAAGCCAAACAGTACGGATATACATAGGTATATGAAGTCTTTTGAAACTTTAGTGTATCGGTTGACCACATGGTATATATACTTATAACATGTAAGGAAACCAATAAAAATACATTTTGTAACTGCTGTTCGGGAGCCATTATTAAAGACTTTTTCCAAACACAGCTCACCAGGATTGGTTTGATGTAGCCAATATCGACAAATGAGCAGCTTCTTTGAAAGAAAGCCACCACTAAAATTTCAGAACGATATCCCAAAAACTTAAGAACTAGTTTGGGTGTAAAAATAATATCATTCGATCGCTTTCGGAGCCAGTATTGAAGCCCACCCCACATAAAGCGATCTTGCCTACATACAAGACATCAACATTCGCATTGAAGTCAAATCGGCAAAATATCGACGAAGAATACCATCAGCCCGCTCGTGTTCTTTCAAATTTAAAAACTCTCACTACCGGTGAGAGTTTAATGTTTGTGGCAAAAAAGTACCCAGAAATTGTAAATAAAACGTTTGGAGAATAAGAAAAAATCACACCTGCTGATCACGGTGGCTGATCGATGATATTCATTGGGTTTTTGGCTTTAAATTTGGTCACAATCCTGGCTCGATGCGATGGTGCATTATCATCGCGTAAAATCCATGAATTGTGCTTTCAAAATTCCGGCCATTCTCGATGGATTTTCTTTAGAAATGTAGAACTCATTATTGACCTCTGTTTATGATGCACCAAACCACGATGCTCGGCGGTTTTCGACGGATACTCGCCTCAAATAGAACTTTGTCCCTCCGGCACGAACTCTTGATGTACCAAACCACGAATATCGAAAAAAAATGAGTAGCCTAGATTTCTAAGCGGCTTTGGCGTGTTCTTTTTGTTTCGGTTCGTGTTTTTCCTTCCATTCCAATGATTGTTGACTTGTCAAATTCATAAACCCATGCCACATCGGCAGTTATAATGCTCTCCATGAATGTTGGATCAGAATTCGCACGATCAAGCATACCCAAAGAGACTTGTTTACGGTACAGTCCTACCAACTTAGCAAAAGACATATTTTTAAAATATCATTTACTTGGGGAATTTATATTACTATTTCTGGGTACTTTTTCGTCACAATGTATATGCGACAGGCTGCATAGTTTCTTCAATGTTAACTCCAAGTACAGAAGGAAAATTTGAATAAACATATTCCGAAGAAAGTCTGCCGAAAATCCACGACTCAAGAACTTGTTTGACTATTCGCAGCCTTTAATTTTACGAATTTAACGATTTTGCGTCCGGAAAAAATTATACGGGCGTTATACTTAATTTAACTATTGTTAAGTGATCAGAGCATTTGGAAAAATATGCGGAACTCAGCTGTTAATAACATTTAGTGACGAAACGAAATTTTGAAATCCAGCAAAATGACAGAGCGGTATCTCACAAGCAGTCAACTTTAAGGTATTCATTTCACCTAAATAGTTTCAGGTTATGATTGTCTCTCACAGATCTTGTTAGATTTTTTATGGATTATTGTAGGAAAAGTCGCTCGGAATAAATATGTATTACATCCTCCGGAGCATTGCACAGGGTCAGTAGTGGCTTTTTGCGGCAGCCTCATAAATCTGTATCACACAGAAGTCCCGGAAGCTTTGATAGTTATTTAGTAAATATCTTGCAAAGCCAAAAGATAATGAGGGGTCCTGAACCCCGTTTTGAGGCAATCGCTTTTTTAAAAGAAGTTTCAAATTCGAAATGCTTTGGAAGCCCTGCTTTCAATCTATTCTCTCTAGCTTAGTTTTTTTTTAGATATTTAACAAAGGGTTGTCTTCTTCTTGTAAAAAGACAGTGTTTCGATTTCCTATCAAAATGGCCGGAGTTGGGATCTCCAGAATGCGTGGTCCTTCTACAAGCGAACTTGTGAGTGGATTACAAACTTGCGTGGGTACCACCGTGAGTATAAATCCCAATGTTGTCACCTTTCGCTCATATTGGTTTAGTATAGTTTAACCTTATGGTATGCTAAAGATGGATTCCTCCTACATCCCAAGAACCAGAAGGTTGTTTAACAAATATCTTTCAAACAAAAAAATTACGGCTTCTTGTATACCCTTACAAGATGATCTCGCGACCATTTGACCAACTTATCGCTCATCTTACATTGCTTGCAAGCATAGCATAGAACAAGAGGCATCTGTACTAACAACAATGTCAGATTTGAAATATTTAAGCAGAATTGTGCATTTGCGACTGCAACAATAAAGACAATGTACTATTTACTTTGGCGCCAAAGTTTCATCCGTTCTGACCATTGGCCAATATTTGTTTTGATTTCTCGCTCTATTTACTGCAACTCTCTTCACTAGCGAAATCCTTAGTTCATTCCTCTAACTCTTTTCGTTCCTTCAACACGCCATCGTACGGTGCTCTTCAATATGTTTCAACTTTGTGTAGTGGCAATTGTTGCCGCCACAATACGCTTTGTTGTACGTCTATTGTTTCCTTGTTGTAAGGCCAAACAAATATTATACAATTGCAACGCTGCTGGCTGGCTGCCACTGCTACGGCCACAGCAATGACGAGCGTCGTTGTTTGGTTGCCACAAACGTTGTTGCAACAGCTGCTGTCGCTGCATTGACATGACTGCTACTGTGATTGCTATTGCAGCTCCTTCGGTTTGCTACCCCGTCCCATCGTTTGTTGTTTCTATTTATTTGTGGGTTTTCTTCTATTTGCTGCCGTTTGCTGCTGGTGTAAAACTGATTAGTGTATAAATTTGCCAAGCGCAGAAGAGCCGAAGCGCCATCTATTCACTCGCTCGCTAGCTCGCATGCTGCACAATCCGCTTTTGCTTCGTAGCATGCACAAATCCCGTTGCTTGCACATAGCTCGTTGCGTTGCGCCCTTCGCGCGATTCTCGTTCGCCTTTCGTGGCATTTCGTTTGTTCGATTTATCTTTTCAAAAAATTGAATGATTGCATTCTGTAATACCATCAAGCTACATTAATATCGAAATACAATAAATTATGATTTTCGCAGTTGAAATAAAATCAAAAGAAATGTGGGAAATTGAAATGCTCACAAAATGGAAGCAGTTGAATTGAGTTGCATTGCATTTGGTAAATGAGATTTCACTAGATCTTTTATACTCTATTCGAATGTAGTGTTTTCCAGCTCACTTCCCGCTTTCGGATTTAATGTGTACATACATACATATATACACATGCACTATTTCCTTATTCATATCCTTTAGATTTGTTTCCTTTCTAGTCAACCCCTCCCGGCCAAGGGCTTGGCTTATTTAATTCCGTTTTCCTTTTAGTTTTTGTAGGTAATCACTTTTGTTGTTGCTCTTGGAGGTCTTACGAAATTTCATAGTCTATTTATTCATATTACGATTGTTGTTTGTGGTGGTTGGCTCATTCACTTAAGTCATATTTATGTGATTATGGTGGACTGAAAAATGTTGCAAGTAAAGGAGAGGCAGTGGTGTTGGTGGTGTGTGCTTCAACCCCCCTCTTAGAGACTGCGGTCCACTGCACTGCAATTTATTGCCTTATGAAAAAATATATGTACATAAATTAAAGTAATATTTCGAGTTACATCAGCTGCAGCTTCTCAGTTTGAGCACCGAGTGTCCGATTGCATAAGCCGCAATTGAGGGGATGAATTAATTTTAATAGCATTAAATTTTTCTATAAGAGGGGCGGATATTATTTTACTGATTTAGGATAAATCAATTATTTTCTGATTATTTAGCTAACAAGTAAGACTTAAACGGATATTTAGTAAGGAGACACTATAAGTATCTCCGCTAATAGTTATTTTTAAAGAAGTGATTGAGGATACTTTTGCTTCTGGGTATGCAAAGGTATATTGCTAATCTGGAATTCCATGTCCAAATGTGTATAGCATTGCACATTCTGAGATAGTCTTGGGTGATAAAGAAACCGAACTAGTTGTCGGTCGGAACCGCCTTCGGCACTGTTTTATAAATTTGAAGAAAAGCACGACCAATTGGCTAATGTTTCGTAGATCGAATACACTGTTGGTCTTGAAAAGCTAATTTGGAAAAATAAAGCAATTCAACGTGCTTTCTAGGCGAAAACAAAATAACGCACTCTCTGTCCTTTTCTCTCAACATGTTGGTCGGTCGAAAGGCAAGGCTTATAAGAGCCAGACCGCAGGCGACCGCACCAAGGTCATTAAAACTAGATGATGTTCTTATAGAGTTTGTCAGCAAGTAATAGGACTGAGTCGATTTAAAAAATATATTGAATCAATCGTTACAATTCTTTAAAAGCTTTCAAAAATGATTCCTTCTGCGTCGATGCAGCGCCGCCAGCGTGAATTTCAAGCATGGAAGGTGCCACGGAAGGCATTCTCCTGCAACTTCCAATCGGCTGCAATATTTTGTCGGACCCGATTTACCCTTCGTTTGAGTTTCTTGAAGACTTCCACCTAAAACTTGACGTTGACGCTTTGTCCAGGAGGAAAAAATTCATGGTGGACAAAGCCTTTGATGTCAAAAAAGGCAACGAGTATAGTTTTCACTTTGGAATAGCTCATTCTTTCGGTCTTCATGAGCGACCTTTTCCCGGCCTTCCAAAAAGGTCCAGTGCCACCTAAACACACCTCTTCTTGCTAAAGCAACATCTGGGTAAGCCTGCTTGATCATATCAAACGTCACTGTCGCAGATTTACCGAGTTTCACACAGAATTTAATCGCGTACCTCTGCCACCATGCCCAAGCAACATACATTAATATGGGGTACTTGTCGAGAGCCAATAGACAAAGGGGGGTCGTAAACCCCACTTTGATACAATGGGTTTTTTGCAGAAGTTCCACATTTGAAGTGCTTGGGAAGCTCTGCTTTCAATGGTTTCACTCAAGTTTAGATTTTTTAGATATTTAACAAAGCTTTGTGCTTTCTTGTAAAAAGAGAGGGTTACCACTTGCTATAGAAATGGCCGTTTTCTCGTTCGTTTGAAACTGAGGTTTCGGCCTCGAGAATCAATGATCCTTCCACACCCGAAGTTTTGAGTGGATTACACTTACGTGGGTGCGACCTGGAGTATTAATCCTAATGTTGACACCTTCGCTCATTTTGGTTGGGTACAGTTTAACATTAAGCTGAAAGTGGATGGGTCTTTCAGAGTATATTGTTCGCATCTTCCTTCTACTTTCCGTAACGCTTACCAGAAGCCATTCGGGATGCCTACTTCAATCCTGCTACTGTTACAACAAAGGCTTGGGAACGACCTATAGCCATGTTAATCGGGATATAAGGTAAAAAAGTTCAAATGTTATTATACTGTATAATATGAGGTTTTTAGGATACTCGAGGCTTCACAGAAAGACCTTTACGTGTTGTGAACGAACAATCTCGGAAGGCTATTGATGAAACATTAGCTGGTGACCTCATTGGAATGCTTTATTGACTTCAAAGGGTTGTTTCGAATTGAGGCTAACTTGTGTAGCGAGCAATCGATGATTGTGCCATTAGAGACTGATCTGAGAATCTTCTGTACGATATAGGCCAGAAAGCTTATATTTAAATCTGCGAAAAATGTTTGAATTTACAAAAGTAGGAAACTAAATGTACTCTTTTCTCTTTTAAGTTCTTACTGGTCTTACTGAATTCGTAGTCTCATATAGCAACTCGATGCTTCAGAACAATACTGCTAAATAAGGTGTAAAATATTCAGAAATATCTCGAGCTTTTGGAACAGATATTATCAACTCTCTTCGTAGAGTTTTCATAAAAGAAGTTTGGTATAAAGTTCATCCCAATCGGAGTGCTCTAAAAACCATCAGATTAAGACGCACACCAGAGACATCGCCAAACTACAATATAACACAAATCTATAACCGCCAATTTACTTACATACTCATACACATATTATATCTACTCAGTCATACGAATAAAAATGCTTTCAATGTGAACTGTCGTCCGAAAATGACTAAATCAGGCACGTAAACCCAGAAAAACTTAATGTAGTAATCGATAATTGTTATGAATTTTGGACATTTCACACCTCATAGCACACCGGTCACACACAAATCCTTTGTGGCCAGTGGTAAATACTTAACTAACCCGAAGCACAAGGGACAACAGTGCAACCGTTGAATGTGTCAATCAATGTCAATAAAGCCATTGCTGACATTTGTAGTATTTACACGGAAGCAGCGCAAGAAGGAAGTAAAGGCG
Organism: Bactrocera dorsalis; assembly: GCF_023373825.1. Taxonomy (NCBI): domain Eukaryota; kingdom Metazoa; phylum Arthropoda; class Insecta; order Diptera; family Tephritidae; genus Bactrocera; species Bactrocera dorsalis. The sequence continues at coordinate 94,018,111 of NC_064303.1, forward strand.
TGGACGAAAAAGAGAGAGAGAGAGAGCGAAAGCCTTAGCAAAATATAACGAGCATGCCTGACATAGTGGAGTTGTAGGGAATGTGAACAAAGTAACGATTATTGATTCTAACCGAAGGGTTGCGCAATTGTTTAACTGAAGGATGACTTTTGCTTGCTGATTCGCTGTGGTTACCTGCAATAATTGCTATAACATTGCTCTACCTTTTGTTTTCGATTACAGTGTTTGGTTGGTTTCTCAGCGTCAATGTAATCAGAAACCGTGAGTGGAATGACTGCCACTTGCTAGGTACACGCCATGGAAGCTGGCAATTCCTCCATCTACACTGACACCAACTGGCCTTTTTCTTAATGTTTACGTTGTTGTTGATCAATCAAAGGCAACAAAAGTTTATGACAACAAAATGACAGTTCCGCGCATAGAATGACAGCTAGTCAATGCGGAAGTGTCATAACTGTGTTGACAAAATAAGGCAAAAGTCAATGAACCTACAACTACCAGAAGTAACAATGTACTTGAACAATGTATACTAATTACTTATGTATGGACATAACAGGGTTTATTCGTCAAACATTGATAACTGGCGAATCGAACCAGCAATCGCCAGTACCTAGGATGACATATTCACAATTATTTCATTTGTTAAGTATCTGTTTGCAAGGTCGCATGCGGACATGACATGATGAGTGTCATCACGTGTGTCTCAAAGGTCGATTGTGACTCGTTGCATATTGCTGACTCACTCTGGATTCCCTTGAGTTATAAATTGAGTAATACATATCTCCGAAACATGGTTTTCATATGTGTCATTCCTTTTCTGAAAAGACTTCCATTTGAAGTTCTTGTGAAACTCTTTAATTATATGTATAATAAATCAGTTCAATAGTCATCGTTTGCGGTCGAATCTTTAGGTTAGGTGCAGGATAGGTTTAGTCGTCGTTTAGTCCGCAATCGATAGATCTTACTTTCACATATATTCGCCCTTTTTGTAACCCATTAACTCTTAAGAAGTGGAAGCGTATTGAGCTCAGCACAAATTTATTAGACCAGTTAATATCAATCCCATCCAATTCTCTAGGTTCGCCAAAGGTGTGTCTACCGAGTTATTTCAATCTCAGTCTGGCAAAAGCCATAAACCTATTGGACAGTGTCTAGTCAGGACACCTATATATGCAACGAGATTACTCTTACTGTTTAGTCTGGGTCATAAGGCTATCGAAATCGCCGAAGTTTTGGCTGTTAACCAGCGCTTCCTGAGTCCATTGGAGGTCACTCATCATTCAAGTAAAATATGGAAGAAACTTGATGATATTTATAATGATTTCATATACTCGTTGACTAGTTTTGAGTACTCAGTCGGCGAGCTCAAAGCCAGTATAGCCGTTCGGCTATCGTAATGAAGGTACAGCTCTCTAAAGGAAGTTGCACTTCAGAGCGGTACATAATGACAGCCATCTCCGCATTTTAAGACGCCACAATGGTCTGGTAGTTTGAAGCTAGAGTTGATGGAGAACTTCTAATTTTGCTTTTAACTTCGATCCATCCGTGAAAAAGCTTCTGCACCCCTTCTCCAACGGCAACGGCCCACTCTCAAATCGCTCGCTGGTGCGTGAATTAAGAAGGAACCGCCAGGAGAAGGTTCTGCGATGCAGTGATCCAGATTGTCAGAAATGTAATCGAAGCAGTGAAGGATTTCAGAGTGTCTCTGCCCGGGATAAAAATAATTTAATTTCGGAAGTTCATTGTAAAATCGTTTTAGAGTCGTAACACACAAATTCAGTTATCCCATTGTGCGAAAATGATAGTTTTTAAAGAAATCAGGAGATGGTAATGTTTCCCTTGATTTAAGAAAGGCGTTAAAACTTCAGTATCTATAACTGGATCAGAAATCAAAAGTAACTAGAGAAAGTCTATATATCTACTTTAGAGCCTGGTCTTTATGTACATGGGTATTAGTGAAAAGGCCAACAATCGGCAATAGCCTCTGAAGTGCACCAACCAATACTTAAATCCTTCACACAGACAATAAAACAAGAAAGGACGGCCAAAGTTCGAGCGCAACCAAAGGCGAATATCTTTGCAGTTTATATAAGCGGATCGATGAAGAGAAGCTGGAACATTATCTTCACCCAGGTGATCAATTCCACTGATTCTATCGTACCAACTTAAGAGATAATGGAAAGCTAGGGTGGAAAAAAATCAAGTTTTTTACCAAATCCACGGACTTACTGGATGAGGCTTAACTTGATTACCAACCGGGAGCACAATGGACCTAATTATGGCCTAAGTGTGGCCTCCCTTAAGGTAAGTAATACTAAGTCAAGTATCTGGTGAAGATGTAAGTAAAATGTCTGTCAAAATCTATATATTCCCATATAAAGGGTGATTTTTTAAGAGCTTGATAACTTTTTTTGCAAAATCTCATCGGTTCTTTATTTGAAACGTTAGATTGGTTCATGACATTTACTTTTTGAAGATAATTTCATTTAAATGTTGACCGCGGCTGCGTCTTAGGTGGTCCATTCGGAAAGTCCAATTTTGGGCAACTTTTTCGAGCATTTCGGCCGGAATAGCCCGAATTTCTTCGGAAATGTTGTCTTCCAAAGCTGGAATAGTTGCTGGCTTATTTCTGTAGACTTTAGACTTGACGTAGCCCCACAAAAAATAGTCTAAAGGCGTTAAATCGCATGATCTTGGTGGCCAACTTACGGGTCCATTTCTTGAGATGAATTGTTGTCCGAAGTTTTCCCTCAAAATGGCCATAGAATCGCGAGCTGTGTGGCATGTAGCGCCATCTTGTTGAAACCACATGTCAACCAAGTTCAGTTCTTCCATTTTTGGCAACAAAAAGTTTGTTAGCATCGAACGATAGCGATCGCCATTCACCGTAACGTTGCGTCCAACAGCATCTTTGAAAAAATACGGTCCAATGATTCCACCAGCGTACAAACCACACCAAACAGTGCATTTTTCGGGATGCATGGGCAGTTCTTGAACGGCTTCTGGTTGCTCTTCACCCCAAATGCGGCAATTTTGCTTATTTACGTAGCCATTCAACCAGAAATGAGCCTCATCGCTGAACAAAATTTGTCGATAAAAAATTTTCGAACCGAACACTGATTTTGGTAATAAAATTCAATGATTTGCAAGCGTTGCTCGTTAGTAAGTCTATTCATGATGAAATGTCAAAGCATACTGAGCATCTTTCTCTTTGACACCATGTCTGAAATCCCACGTGATCTGTCAAATACTAATGCATGAAAATCCTAACCTCAAAAAAATCACCCGTTATATCTGTAAAAATGCATGAGTTGTGCCCTATCGAAGGCGCTTTATGGAACTACAACTGAACATTTTACCCCGACTTCTTATTCATACCCTTCGTCTTCCCTTATCTCATTCCACCTTTAGTTGATAAAACTCTTATACTTGATGCAACATGTTGCGCGGGTCTAAAAAGGAAACAGTAAAAGTGAAGAGGAGCACAAAAACAAAAACAACAAATGCCAAATAGCCCAGCAGCCAGTCATTCGGTTCAAGCAATGCTTTTGTAAGCTGAAAAGTTATTTATTGGCAAGGCATTGCCTTAATGACTGCAATGCGAAAAATATTGCCTCCACCGCACACACAGATCCACACAACCATGTGTATGTAAGTACATATGTACCCATGAGCGTATACACGCGGGTAAGCTAAGCGCGACTCTGCCCGGCTGCAAAAGGGCACAAGCAAATAAATCCTTTCATTGAAATCAATAAAAGTCCACACAGATTACCGCGATGACGTTGTTGACCACTGCGCCTAGAATGCTGCTACCAATGCGCATACTATATGTATACACATACATACATATATATTATACGCTGCCCAGTCAATTGCTGGCTGCTGGAATGTGTGCGCTCAAGCGGTCGCATATTGTAAAAGGGCTATTCAAGCCAACTGACGCGTCAGACATTGTGGAAAAGTTGCTGTATGGCTGTTGAAAGATTGTGTGCACAGTTTCCTATTTAATTGTTTGTTTGCTTGCTTTTGTTGTGATTTCTGTTGCGAAAAATTCTAACTGTATTAATATACATTGGCTTAGGCCACAAGTGATGGCATTGTAGATGCCTGGGTGTGTTTGGAGCGAGTAGCTGCTGTGTAAGTGAGTGCTTATGATTGTGTGCGTTCGCTAAGGTGGCACTTTAGAAGGTAGCGCCTGGTAGTTAGCGTCGCAAAGCTGTTGCGCAATATGTTGCATAATTTATCACAAAATCGGCTAATAGTTAGTTCCCATCAGTTGGCCGACGTAACGTCAAGAGCTCTAGCCGAGTTGAAGCTCACAACTGGCGCCTTGCTCGGCACAACTTTGTTTACGCGTTTCACCTCGATGTCGGCGCGGCCTCTTTATCCCACTGAAACTATTGATGCGATGAATTTATTTCAACTTTCATACAAAGCATATTTACATATATGTATGTATATTTTTACATACATATTTGACGAAGTTTGCGTATTAAAAATTGCAAAGCCCAGGAGCTGGTAGCAGTGGTGCTCTTGTCCCGATAGTAGTGGATTGCGCTGGACCCCTGAGTTTCGCGTGAGTTTAGCAGGCGCTTATTTCCTACAGTAGAATGCAAGATATCCACTGAACTACTTACTTTCAAGGTTGATCTTGCCGCAATTGTAGGATTACTTCTGGATTTCGTATTAGAAAAGTCTGAGGATGAAAACCTTGTCGGACCGTAACATTCAATGTTGTATGGCGGTAGGTAAGTTGAAAACATCCAACATCTTCCATTATCCCGCTTTTTCAAGACTGAGATTGAAAAAGCTTGGCATTCACATTAGCCGTCTCAAAAAAATTTGTAGCATGCTCGAAGTATTGTTTAAATTTTTGATTTTCGATCAATACTTCGGACAATTTAGGTTTCACAATGGCTTGCCGTTCTCAGCTGTCAAATAGGCTTCTCTCTTAAATGGACTTTCGAGGACCTACAACGACAACCCACATCGGATCCAATGGAAGTGAAGAAACAAAGATTTGTGAGTCAACTGGCTACACCCATGGGATTGTGATAAGCTCAAGTAATGACCGAAACTAAAGGTTTTCAAAATATGACGGGACCACCGATCAGGCAGGCATTTTTAATGGAGTAGCGTCTTCTGCTATGGTGTTTCCATGTGCAAGAAGTTAAAAACTTTCGAGTCCAGCAAGAGACCCTTTTTAAACTTTTTCCTACCAGCGGCGATTATCTCTCAGAGCTCACACTTGTGTCTACCTCTGATCGTAACTTATCATGGTAAGATTAAGACATATACAGCTTTAAGGGTTCTATGAAGTCTAGTTATTAAACACTTGAAACCAAATCAGAATGGGAAGCTCAGATGACTTTCGCAAGCTTAAAAAACGGTAGTAAGTGATCTGACGCAAAATATCATTAATTTTAGAATTTGTTTAGAGCGGAATATGAGTACTGATGTCATATTATGGATGATCCAATTCGAGGTTCTCTACTGTTTTAAAGAAAAAACATATGAACTTCAAATTTAATGGGGATTTTTTACTATCATGGTCCATCCGTTCAATCCAATTTTCGATGACTCATTCGAACCTGACCTTTCGACTGGTAACTGGGCGAGTGACATTTGCTTCAATGCCTGAAACCCCATAGATATTAATGCTGGGTCTCAAGATTGGTGATGATGTTGCGAATAGTACGCTTAGTTGCCCGATTATATTGACCAAAAGTTGAACGATTTGCAAACGTTGTTCCGACGTTAGCCTTTTCATGAAATGTCAAACAATATTGAAGAAAAATATCATGACAAATTGACACTACTCAAGGTTATAGAAAAAGATACATTTGCCTGGATCAGCCGTTTGTTAAGAGTAGCTTTAAACACTTAGTTACTGCTTTATTACTATATTTATATGTAGATAATGTGAGAATAAAGATAATAAATATGTTAGTGTCATGGTGAAGACGTTATTGATGCCACTGTATAGACGATGTTACAGCATTGATGAGGCTTATGAAAAATGATGAGTGAACAGACTTAATAGAAGTGAGGTAGTAAGATGATGGCAATGAAAAGTAGCGGTGTGTGAAAAAAATAATAAAGAAGGAATAACGATGATGACGCCTGCCATTGTGGAGGCTTTATGAGAAAATATATATCCAAGACGTTGAAAAGAAGTCTCAAATAAAAGGTATAAATTTCATATTTCTGTTTATGAATGTCTTCACACATGTAAGTAGATATGTTCGTAAGCGATATACGTTTCAATCTTATTGGCTTAATGAAATTATGCTCGATGAGGTGGGTAGGAGCTCGGCGTTGTAGCCGAGTGCATTGAATGCGTGACTATAACAACGTGAATCACTAGTTCGAAACATATAAGTAAGTATGTACTATGTATATAATAAGAATACCTGCAAAAAATACATCAGAGTTCCAAAATCAGTTTCCTATTGTATAAAAATACTCAATACTCATAGGAACTCGACCAAACACCCACGAAGTTATTAACACCACGTGCATATTTTTACTTACAAATGTCTGGCATTACTTTGCCAAGAGTGTCACTAAATAAAATATTGTATATGAAGTCATATTATCGCATTTGAAGGCCCACGTGCCCCGTGTAAACGTTCAGTCACTTACACAATTTATGGCTACGCACAGCCGCTAAGTAGTCAAGCCGAACAGTTAGCTATATTGTGTGCGCGGCACGAGGTTGCCTTTTGCGTTATGCGGTTGTGGCAATACAATAGGGTAATATGTCTGTCTGTATGTACGGGGTGTCAATTTATGCACCTACCTATTATGTAATAAGAGTTCACGTTAAAAGGATGACTTACTTTCAGAACTCAGTGAGAAAGAAACCATATTTTTCATACACATAAAGGGTTATTCAGTAGCTATGTATGTACCGACTGGGGTATGCTTAGTAAGATTACTGTCAGTATATTGACACAATATTACCAGTAAGTACCCAATAAGTGTAACAGAGTTCCTAAATTTATGACCCTATTTTATGTCTTTTTAATTGTCTGTGCAGCACTGTTTGAGATTGGTCGAGCTAACGAATGAATGGGACAGACCGTAGAGATATTAGAAAACATTTTACAGCTTTAAATCGCTAAAAATATATGATCAAATCCAGTTCACTTGCGGTAATGTCGAACCAACTTTCGTGCGAATCAACTTGATTAGCATTAGTCTCTTGGAAAATCATCGAAGCTCTTTTATGGTCTAGCTCTAAATTCATTCTGTTTTTATGAGACGATATCTCCCAAGTGTATCTGCTCTTTTTCTATAGTCGAAACTTTTTTCAACTGTTTCTTGGTTCTTAACAATAAATAAACAAGTAAGGAAGGGCTAAGTTCGGTTGCAGTTGAACACTTTATACTCTTGGCAATGCTAAGGGTTAAAGTTAGGGAAGTTCAGGGACTTATTGACCCGACTCAACCTCTTTTAAAACACACATACATACTACTAACAGAAAAGGATTCTCCTTGAATTCCTATTATAGATCTCACATATTGCCCGATATTTTCGGCCAAAAGTCAATTATAGGGGTCCGCATATTCGGTGCTTGAACAGTTTTAGTCACGTTTGGATAATTTCTGGTCATAGGATGACATACTTGAAAGACAGAGAGTTTTATATCTCAATTTAGTGTTATGATATTATATACGTTTTCGGTTAATGGCATTCTGTGGGCGTGTCTGTAGTCCAATTACGCCTATCAACAAACTTGTCTTTTTCTTCTTGCCAAGGAACATATAAACGGTGTCCAAGTAGATGTACTTCTTTCAATAGCCTTTTTCTGACAGATCATGTGTAAGTCGTGTCAAGCTGTTGTATATTTGTTCAGTATTCTTTGGCATTTCATCATGGAAAGAATTGGACATCGGTACATATTTCTTCAAAAATAATGCCGCTAAGAACCCAACCGTCAATGGCGACCGTTATCGCGCCATGATAACAGACTTTTCGTTGTCTGAAATTAAAGCTCGTGATCGAGAACATTTGGTTTCAACAAGACGGTGCCACTTCCCATACATCGAAAACACTTCGGTAAGCAGATAGTTTCACGTTTTGGGCCGGTCTATTGGCCACGAAGATTGTATGATATCACACCGTTAGACTTTAAAGGTCTATGCGGACAATACCGATTCGATTGGAGGAAAGCATCACGCATGTCATTCGCCAGTTACCAGTCGAAATGCTTGAACAAGTCATAGAAAATTGGAGAAATTGCCTATCTGAGACATAGCCGCGGCCAACATTTAAAAGAGGACAGGTTTTTGTTATTTAGCTTGTAAGTGAACTTAGCCCGTTCATTAAACAATCATTTCAGCGTGCAACATACCATAACAACGAGTGCATCTCGAGCGATCAGATAGTATTCGCTAGAGTTTAGGAGGGGATTAAGTCCCATTAACTAGAAACATAGTTGAAATATACACTATACACAAAGTTTTGAAGAAATTTCGAAAAACGCAGAACTTATTAACTATTTAACGGCCTTCGAGGTCGAAATATATCCTAATTTAATAAAAATCTAAAATTGAAGACGATCTCGTCAAGTCATTTGATCTTAAAGGAGGGTACAGTTCGAAAAGAGGGCTGAAATCGACTTGTATCAAGCCTTAACAACTTTTTGTATTCTGAGTTATTGACTCAGTGAAAAATTCTCAGATTGAAAGAGCTCGAAACAAAAACAAAATAAATAATTTTGAATATTTTTTTTTATTAGTTTTCATATAATTTATTAAATTTGATTAATTTAAAATCAAATTATAAGAAGTTGGAGAATTAAATAACAGATTTCGCTAGAGCAATCAGAGAACCAGTGAAACGCAAAATCTGAAAAAGTAGGAAATACAAACAAACACAATTTATGAATAAAATAAAGTCTGTGGACTAAATATTCGCTAACAATTCTTACCAATATTTACTAAAAAAAATAGCATATAAGTAACCTACATAACCTCAATTGCTTACTTACTGAAGTTAGTGCTGGCAGTGACGGCGCAAAAAACGGCACTTTCAGTACCAAACTGCGTTGAGCGCGTATAATTATCAAAAGCACCATCCGCTGGACATCTACAGTATGAGTATACCAATTGCTGTCGTATACCGCAGTGGCCAGTTGCGAGCTCTTTAACAAATAAGTATATAACGCCGATAATAGAATGTTAATAATTTTTTCGAAAAATATTTAACTACTCACACATTCAATGACCACTGTGCCGCCCAGACAGTAGAGGAACAATTCGGTGCTGACGGCCATGGTGTGAACCAAATAAACCAAAACGCCGTAATCGGAGAACTAGAGATAATATAATTATGAAAAGGTGCAAGGTCAAGTAAAATATATGAGCAGCACAGAAAAATGATATGAAAGCTAGAACTGTGAGAACTAATCGTACTTTTCAAGTTGTTTGCAGAAATCATGACAAATTATGCTACATTTAAGACAAGGATTCATCCAAAACTTATCACCTAAAGCAAATATAGTCAGAAAACTCCACAATTTGTGCCAATAACTGTGGGACAAGCCTCTCCAATATTGCATATAAGGTCCTATCGAGCGAAGTGTGTTGAAAATGAAGGTCACCGTCAGCGAATTGATTGGACCTTATCAATCTTTTGAATGCGGCTTTGGACATAGATCACTTATTATTGGCCAGATTTTTACCATGCTCGAAATCTTGGAAAAGACCAGTGAAAAGAAGAGTGACGACAACAAGGCTGGCTGACGTTGGGCAGCAGCAAAAAATCTGTCAGTATTCTCCTCTCGATACCAAGTGAAGTTTCAGACAAAGAGTCTCCTTTTTCGACTCCTTTAATCAATTTCTGGAGAAAATATTAAGAGCTACAGACCAAAATAGAAAAGGTGCAATCTCTAGATATATCTTCTTCACAATTGCTGGCGTACGTCGATCGTATTGTTCTCGTGGGCTCAACAATGGCGCCGAGAGCTCTGCTTTATCCAGATAGGATAAAGAAGCTAAGCGTATGGGTCTGGTTGTGAATAAGGACCAGCAGAAATCAAATAACAGTTACCGTATTCGCGATTTGCTCATTCGTCATTGTGGACAGTCATATCTTCGAAGTCATAGATGATTTCGTCTATATTGGAACCAGCTTTAACACCAACATCAAAAAAACTTTGATAACAGTTGCTACTTTGGACTGAGTAGACAATTGAAAATTAAAGTCCTCTCTTGATGGACAAAGACCAAAAGCCCCTCATCATTTCCGTCCTAATATTTGGTGCGAAAGCATGGACAATGTCAATATTTGTTGGGTAGGACGGCGACTACCGCAGTCGATCGAACGATGAGCTGTGGGAGATATAGGCCGGCATTGACCTAGTTCACCGTATCTAAGGATTGGCTGCGCTGGCTTGGAAATGTTGTCCGAATGGAAGAGGACACCCCAGCTTTGAAGGCTTACGCGTCAGTACCCGCCGATGGAGGCAAGGAAGAGAAAGATCCCCACTCCGTTGGAGGAGATCAAATGGAGATCACCCTGGCTGCACTTGGTAACACCAGTTGGCATCAAATAGCAAAGAGCGGAAGCGAATGGCGCGCAGTTGTTAGCTCTACTATAACCGTGTAAGCGGTGTCTATGCGAATAAAGAAAAATAATTATGTTTTAATCGAAAGCAAAGTATTTCTAACTGGTTCTGAAGTACCGGTTACTAGGTTAGCAGTACTATTAGAGATAATAATTAATCCGTTCCGACGAAAATCGGGCCTACGTAAACGGAACGGATCCGAATTTTTATCCAACCGAGGAAACTCGGCAGAATTCTGCCGCTATAACAACACACATCATAATTAATCATACCAACAACATATCCACCACACAAGTGCCAATAATTGCGCTCGATGTCACAAAGTGTCCCAATGTTATGCCCGACATGACGGCCGAAAAGCGTTTAACCAGATCTATAATTTCATTGTGCCGCGCTATAATCATCTTTAAACTCTCCTTGATCTCAGCTTCTGATGAGTGTTTACGTTCTCCACAGCCAACATCCGAAAGCAGATCTTTCGTATCATATTGAAGAGCCTTCAGCAGTGTGCCAATGTACATGCAGAAACACAGAAAGAGTCCGTCAGTGCCGGCAAAACCGGCAACAGTGATGTACCCATGCCAATGGGAGAATATAAATGTGAGCGGAAATATCGGCATGGAAATTAGCGGTTCGGGAAAACTGCAAAACATAACAAAAATAAAAATCGACTATAGAAATTGAACCACATATGTAACTATGTATGTGCTCACATCATTTTAAATGGCGTCTCATATGGAATCTCCTCTCCACGCAAGTGGCTTAAGTAATTCACAATACCCGCTCGTATGGTGTATAAAGTACTCGTAGTGGTGCCGAAAAACAAAACCGATGCTGAAAGACGTGTTGCGATAGTAAAGTAGCGGCGTTTATCGGCCAACTTCAAGCGACTATTTTGTGTTGCGATGAGCTCAGTGACACGTTTAATTAAACGATCCAACTCCTCACGATGCCACCAGAGGAAGGCCAGCTTCACCACCGACATAATGCTCGATGCAACCGGACATAAAGCATCTAAAGCGCGTACCACATCGATCGATAGATAATGTATGCCAAACATGAATTCGGCATAAGAACCATAGACGAGAACGACAAAATTGAAGATAAGCCAGGCTTGCATTCGTCTAGAGTTACCATCCCCAGGGTAGAAGCCGGCGATGCGTAGAGCAAACCTTGGTATTAGAAAAACATTTTCCTCCGTTGGATACGATTGCGATAGAAACTTCAGAAACATTTTGAACGCTTGTACTTGTTGGTATGAAATGGCTTGCTGCTCAACAGAGGTACTTATAGGCAGTTTAGCAGGAAGTATATTTAGAAAATTGTTGAACATGTGTAACATTAAGCAACCACAAAGAAATTATAATAATACGATTAGCTCACGCCTGTAATAACCATTATCAAATCAATTTGAGTTGAAGCACGAAACCCTTTAATAGGAATTGTACACTGAAGGAAATGGTTGAAAAAATACGGCATCTTAAAATGTGGACCATTTGTCCCTAAATTAAGTTTAAACTCCCGTTTTTTCTATGGACTTTGTTCTCAAGGCACTTATCGAAATGTTCTAAATCTTAGTTGTTATGCTATAGGTTTAGGAGGATCTTAAAATCTTTTAGAGATTTGAACTGCTAAACAAACAATCAAATATAAGACCTACAAAAATTTCATTTAAATCCCTACGATCTGCGATTTATGAATGCTATCGCAATACTCGTAAATATAAATTTTAAGATTTAATAAAAATCACTCCGAGCTTCTAAAAGAACAGTAGTATGATAGAAAGTAGAGATAGAAAATCCAAAATTGAAGAAAACAGAAACTTCGAAAGATCGAGAAATCCCAAGTCCTCACTACCAAACGTTTAAGTATTTTCATAAAAACACTTGGAGAACATTGTTCATAGAATTCCATAGTGTCAATTTTGGATTTAATCGTTCGCCCCATATATTACACACATTGAAACCAAGAACTTTATAAAAAGTAATATGTTGAATCAATATAATTTAGTTGAAACGATATTTTTTTTCAGGGTATTCGTTAAATAATCCAAAAAATTTCATTCAAGTAAACTGAGCATTACTATGCATAATCGACACTTCGCTAAATAGGGCGTGCTCGGCACTTATCATAATAATTTAATCAAAACGGTGAAAAAAATATTATAAACGATAGAAGCATACATACGTACACTGGTACTTGTATACATCCTTTTACATTTACTTTCACTGTGTGAAATAAATTTTATAATTTATATAATATCTATTCATAAGCCTGCTGCTTAAAAAATATGACCCTGGTTGGTTGATTGCTTGAGGTAGTAATTTGCAATTAAATATTGTTTAACTACACGTCCTCGAGGAGAAGTGGTTTCAACCACTTATGGAAAAATTATTGCCTGGTGGTTATTTGGTATGGTATAATTCCTTAAGGTGTACACCAAATTATTTATTTGAATAGTAATTTTAAAAGCCGTTTCGTCAGCGGATATTATTACCCTAACATAATTTTTTGATCCTATTAATTTTTTTACATATTCTTTACAACCAATATACTAATATATATTCCAATGTAAACGATGTACTCCGTTGACTGATTTGAACGATCTCCACTACTTAGATACATATATGAAAAGTTCGATTCCGACAAGTGTGACAGAAGTTTTTCTACATTTTTCTTCTAAAGTGAGAAAAAAAATTTGTCTGGTGTTAATATTAGCAAAGGTCGACAAAAATCCTCTTAGCTGTAGATGTCGCTGCTTACAATGTCATGATATCAAGCTGGCTCCTGGCAGACTCCTTTTATTGCAGTCAGGCGACTTCTAATGAATACTGACATGATTTTCCAATCATCTCCTTATGTTGGACTGCTTTACATGCATCCCCAGAAGCAAAGTAGGTGAATGGGTAATACAACGGCCATTGCTAAAGAGGTACCTGGCGGTAGGTATAAAACGCTAAAGGGTAGAGGCCCCCAAATTTAAAACTCATCATGGAGGTCAAAAAAGAAACAAAGTGGATTGGGGTATCAAGTCAAACATCGGTGAGAGTTGAGGCTGATACTACCGGCGGGTAAAGTGATCTGAAGGAAGGAGCGGATGGCTTACCGGTATCAAAATTTTAAAATGTAACGACAACTGACGCTAACATGTTCCAAAAAACTAAGATCGTCTCTGCCGAGCTTATTCTCAATTTAGAGAAGAGCGACTACGACGTGGCTTTAGTTCAGGAACCATGGATTGCATCGGGTAACGTGGTCGCTGGACTGAAGTCACAAAACTACACAACATACACTCCGAGGGTAAATGACAAGGTAAGATCAGCGATATTGGTGAAGAAAAGCCTATTTTCCCATATTAATTTAAGTTTTTCCACAGATGATAGTGAAGGGTGCGAAATATAAGTCTTTACAACTGGCACCCTGCTGTATGCCACACGATTTCGAGGTGCCAACCGCTGAGCTCCAAAGGCTGGCGGATACATCCAGCAGAAGGAAGCAGACATTGGTGGTGGGCGGTGATGCTAATGCCCCTCATACAGTTTGGGGCAGTCCCGACATCTATCAACGAGGTTAGTTCTTACTCTATTACATTTTAAAAAGTAGTCTAGTGATAGCTAAACGAGTTGAGGAATCTACCTACATAGGACCAACTTCCAGAGGCGTTCTAGACATAACTCTATACACAAGTTGAGGTGCATTGGTAGAAAACTGGAGAATGCTAAGCACTCCGTCGTTCTCTGACCATAACATATGTACATCTTCTTATCCTTTCGATCGGAAGCAAATGGAAAAACTTTCATAGTGGACTTGAAAATATCAACGAGGTGGTGAGGCTTATGAAGCTATTATCCAAAACCCACGCTGCGCCTGGACTAATTCGCAAAACAACTGCCAGGACTCACTGGAAGACCTAGTCCGAGCGCACTTTCCAGGTTCTAAGGACGCAGTAAGTTCTAGCAACGAAGATGTAAACGTTCCCGAGCACATCTTTATGGAGAATAAAATAGGATTCGACCCATACAAATCTCTATTCGACCCATTCAAATTTCCCGGTATGGACGAAATCATTCAAGCAATGCTACAGAATGCACTCTGTCTATCAGCGCCGTGACTAAAATTGATTTTTAGGGGATGCATGAAGTTCAGCCATGTTGAACGTGGACATTATGGCGGAAGTGCCACTCTGCTGAATCTAAAGTGAATTGTATCCAGTCAATAGGTGTTGATCCCGCTATACAACGCTGGATCAGAAGCCTTTTGACCTCTAGACGAATAGAGGTACTGTAGAGGTATTCCCTAGGTGTTTCAAAATCTCAACTACTGTTCATACATTTAAATACAGTTTAATGAAATCAAAAATAAAGGAGTTCAATTATATTAATTCAAGAATAAGTTGCAGAAGTAAGGCTGTTTTTGGGGGCTCTAGACTGATCTAATTCAATAAATGTAATGTGAATTAGTTGTAAACTCTCCTCTCCTAAATTCTAATTTTACTTAAATAAGTGACTTAAATTTCTAGTTTTAAATCATTTGTTGCATACCCTAGTTTTGCTAAACTCCTTTTGTACACATTTGTTCAATATTTATTATGCGTCAAAAAAAGAAAGTGAAAAATATTTCAAGTGAGTTTCTGCGAAATTAAGTGTTGTCATCGTCTTTTTATGCGATATAACAATTTATGAAATGGCGCATTGATTTTCACCCGCCTACGTTTTATGACTGGCCACACGCACAATCACACACATATATTATATATAAACGGCATTTACGATATAGTCATATACCATGACACTTACAAATTCAGTCGTGGATACGAGCACATTTACTTTGTAGTACTCAGCAGTAATTTGCTCTAGGCATAACAAACTTGCTAGCATCCTGCCTGCCTGCCTGCCTGCCACTTACACGCTCGCACGAAATTATGCCGACATAAGCACACGCCTTCGCAATATCGAATTTCAATCAATGCCAACAACGCTAAAAGTCACTCAATTGCGAAGAGCGATTTCCTGCCGCATAACAACCATGTTTATGCGAGTGTACACGTATGTACGTGTAGTCATACACATAACAGTATGTTGCTGTGTGCGCTCATGCAAGGGCTATCGATCTCTGACATTGACTACTAGTGGCTGTTAAAGGTTTCGGCTAAGGCTGCTTTACTGCTGTTCTGACAGTTATTTTGACTGTGGAGCAGCACCGCCTGTATACACAGTCAATGGATGCAAGAAATACCGTTGGTTGAGGTTTAGTTGACCAATTGTGTGTAGGCGACCCTGTAAGAAATCCGTCGGACTAAAATTGGTAGTGGTTATTAACTCGCATGTTTATGAAGGTAGTGGAGATGTCGAAATTATCTGAGTTTATACTCGCAAATGACGGATATTGGGATGTTTCGATTACTGATGCTTGCTCGACTTCGGTAGATTTTAGGTTTGGTGGTCGTTCTATTCTTCATTTGTTAGATATTTTTAAAATTAATCCGATGCAAGCTATCGATTTTGGTATCACATAGAACATTTTTTCAAACCTAAATCTTTATACGAGTGTGGTCTAAACGGTTGAAACATTCCTTCGGCTGATTTTCTAGAGAACCCCATATTGAATACTGTGCCCGGTCACAGTGGAACCGGCGGAAACTGCAAAGCAGGGCACCTTACTACAATTCCATCCGATCGGACACGAGTTGGTTTTCCGATGTTCTCTTGTGTTCCAGCGCTGGAGCTATGGACTCGGCAAACGCTGGTCAACAACCAGAACTGCGAAATCAAATGATCCAGAAGACGTTCTCTAAACAACTTGCACTTAGCAAAGTCAATCTCATTGTAATTGTAGGTGTTCTGTCTGAACACTGTCCATGCGGAGCGACTAACTATTTTTCAGACGCTCTTTGTCAAAGCTGCATGAAGTAAGTCCAGGAGGGATCATCTTGTCAATCTAGTGCTCTCTTGGTCGATCTATGAGGCGATACACTTTAAATAGTTTCTGAGTAACACAAAGGATAAATATTTGTCCAAGGGAGATCCATCGAGTTTTGGATCAACCGTTTGACTAACCTACAATGAAAACTTAAAATAAAATTTTTGAGCGAATAGGGCCTAAACCAATGAGAACGTAAATTTTGCATTTTTCTTTTGCCTCTTGACTGGAAGTAGATTTATTCGATGCCATCGCATATGTATTCATATATGTAATATAATATATATTGTGCAATTCGTCGACTTATATCAATATTCGCATGTTCTCTTCTAGAGTCTCGTAGTTTTTAACTAATAGCGAAGTAACGAATAGGTTGTAGTCTTCGCTTTATCTTAAACTTGCGACTTCTTTACTATTATAGAGAACCAATCTGAAGTGAAATATTTGCGGAATGTCACCAAAAAACCCAGAACTACTACGAAGAATCCCGACGCTATCTCTAATCCGACAAAAAACAGGTCATCTACAACTGAAGGCTCGATTAAGCATCTAGAAGAGAACCTATGTATCAAAGCATGTATACCTTTTCCATATTAATGCAACTCGTATGTGTTCACATACTTATACATGCTCACAATTTTATGTCCGTTATATACATACATGTCACTCTATGAGCGTCCTTGTATTTGCTGTGGCATCCACAATTTTGAACAGGTCTGCGGATTAAATTGAATTGTGCCCGGCACTTTGGCATTTCGTTAATATTGCCACATGAGTGGCAGCTGCATCGCGTACAGCAATGAGACGGCACCTCAATTGAATTTGGTTCGTCCGAAAATTTACTCGGAGTTTAGTGGAGGTGTAAACTGATTCCGTTATACGATTATTTGCGTCATAAGCGAAATGTTTGGATAGTTCGCCTTGGTCTGTATGATGTGGGCAACGAAGTAGATTCAATTGCGCGCCGAAATGTAGGGAACAGTTGTTACAGGAAATATTTCTAATTTTTAAGGTAAGATATTGCAGATATCTGACTCCTAAGGAATTACCTATTGTGACAAATAAACTACAAAAATTAAGTGCTTTAACAGCGAGATAATGTCGGCTATGCTGGAAAAAGTGGTGCACAATCTGGCAGGTCGGCTGCAAAAGACGCAGTCGTGGTAGACTTTTTGAAACGAAATTGCATGAAAAAACTGAAAAATCACTCGAAAATTGTAATTAAATTCTCTGGGTAAATGATATTTAAAAAAATAAATTTTGCTAAGTTGGTAGGACTATCCTTAATTATAATGCCAAATAACATCAAAGTCTGTCAATCGGTATTTTTACAGCAGCTGCTTAAGTTGGTATACCTCGGTAGTGCGTTGCGATTTTTACAATAGATAAAAATTCCGAAAAAAAGAATTTGTCTCAAATTTCGTATTTCTAATAAAATTTCGTGTGCGGAATCATTGCAAATGTTGGAGAAGGCCTATGGTGATTCAGGTTTATAAAAACCCTAGGTCTACGAGTGGTACAAAGCCATCAAAGAGAGTCAAGAGATCGTTAAAGACATTCCTTGTTCTGGACCATCTTCGACCTCTTCAATTGATGAAAATATTCCAAAAGTGAAGGATATGGCGCTTGAAACTCATCAAATAAGAAAGCTCAACATCTCTCGCAAGTCTGCTCGAATGATTTTGGTGGATATTTTGGGTGTGAAACGCGTATTTTGCCCGATTCGTCCCAATAAAGCTGAATTTTTTTTAAAAGACTACCGTAAACAGGTCTCTTAGGGCATGTTTGATCATGCAAATTCAAATAACACATTCATAGAGATTATTATAACTGTCAATGAAACAAGGGTTTATGAGTTTGATATGCAAACAACTCATCGGAATGGAACCCGTTTTTAGACGTTCGAAGAGATAAAACAAAATTCGCTGAAGGAGCTGAAAGCTATCCCAAAAAGTGCTGATAAAAAGTGTTTCAAGGACTTTGATTGATCTTCGGACCTTTTGTAGATTATTGAGCACACTTTTTCCAATATAGGGTAACAGTATTTTTCCCTAGACGTTTAGGGGAAAGCTCTGATACCGGCTTATGCTTCAATATTTCTGAATGAAAAAATTAACCTATATTGTTAAAAGTATGTTTAATAATGTACAAAAGGACTGAATAAAGCTGCTTTATCCATATTTACGAAAAAAATTTGCAAAAAAGTTTTTTTTTACCTTGAAACTCTAACCCCTCCCTTAACTGAACATTTATTCATTCAGTCCTGCCTGACCTTGGCTCGATTGGGTGTCGTGTCTGAGAAATTTCACTGATATGTACAGAAACTGTGTCAATCATTGAAGCCAAAGTATTGAACACTTTATTATAATTACAATTAAGAATTAAATTACATTAAGACAAATATTTCAATAATTTATCTGAAAATTATGTTTAAAATGAGAAAGAGAACTTATTATCTACTTTATTATTATTCTTAACTAGAATTAAAAATTATTGAATGATACTTTAGTATTTACGAGTACCTTAATATGTACCTTAATATCACATAAGAGCATTGTTTGGTTGTAATTAACAAACATTTCAATATAATAATTTTTTTTTAATTAATGTTTAAAAATAAAACACTCACCATTGTGTATTAATTGTAAGTTTCCAAAGGAAAAATGCAATTCCAAAAGTAGTAAAATAAATTAATGCACATTTAAGTGTTTAAATAAACTTTCCACTATAAATAACTTAACACTTGATTTATTTTTTACAAATATAATTATTTCACACATAAATTTATTTCACGACGATTTGCTACCCCGTCCTCATGCTAGTATGATATTTTTTTAAACAAACATACATACATACATATGTACGCACGGATATTATTTAAGAACTTTTAAACCGACCGAAAACAAACTCGAATCGAATTACAAGAAATCGGACAACGCAGCACATTTTGATTAGATTTCACTAAATCAGTAAGCTTATTTGCTTTGATTTCACTGCACAACACATTTCTTCACTTTTATAACATTTTACACACTTTTAATATTTCATTTATTATACAATTATTTTATTTATTACACCGGCGATATACGCGCAAATATTAAATAAAAATATTATCACTTTTTCTATGAGAAACCAAAGCACTGCGAGTTTAATTGTCAACTGAGCGATGACGCTGCAATAATTTCTTTTGTGTTTTGTTTTTTGTTTTGCAGCTCTCACAGGTGCATACCAAAGTCTATGCTCTTCCACACTCATTAAATGCAGATGCTCCTTCGTTTAGTGTAGTTGCTATACAACAATTAATAGTTATGTGCAACAATAACATGTCACGCTATCGTGGTTATGAGAAGTCGCTCTATTACATGATACTTTTATTTACGGATCGCATGCGATTAATTTATCACTACAGATTTTTCACTACGAGTACATGTAAGCAAAATATATGGGGAAGTGAAGCAAACAACCAACAGCCAGATTAGTCTGAAAATAAAAAAAATATATACATATGGATATATTATAAAATATTATATAAGATTTATTGCGATAAATTTGTTATTTACATAACAATTTCGAAGTAAATATTTATGTATAAAATTTATAAATTTAATAAATAACTAAGCTTATTGTAGTGGCGTTTTATTTAAAGAATGTAAAGCATTTAATAAATAATGTAAAAGATATCATATCACATTTAAGACTATTATATCATAATGGCAACAATTTTTGTTTTTTGACTTTGACGGTTGTTTCCGGGTCATAAGCATACTCGTAGATCCAAGACTCATCGCCAGTAATAACACGTTTCATGACATCCTGGTAATCAATCGCAAAGTATTGTTTCACAGACGTTAACGCGACGCGACGCGAAAAAATTTAGGGATGTTGAAACCGATCCTGCTCTCATTTTTTTTAGCCCAAATTATTTTCCAAAATGGTTTTCACTGAACCTTCCGATATTTCATAATGAAAGGGAAGTACAGCTTGTGCAAGAACTGAAGCCGCTCGACCTTCCCAAACGACATGTCTTTACTCCATGGGCTCTTGAAGAGTTCCAATAAGATTTTGTTCAGCAACAAGTCCCATTTTTAGCTCAATGGGTATGTAAACCTGCGAAATTTCCACATGTGGGACGAATAGGAACCTGAAGAGGTTTAAGAGCCACAATTTCATGCAGAAAAAACATTGGTTTGGTATGGTTTGTGGGTCATTGGAATCATCGGTCCATATTTCTTAAAAAATGATACCAATGAGAACGTAACAGTCAATGGCGACCATTACCGCGCCATGATAACCGACTATTTGATGCCTGAAATTAAAGCTTGTGATCTCGGCGACATTTGGTTTCAAGTGGATGGCTCCACTTTCCACACATTGCATCAATCAAGGGATTTATTGAGAGAATCCTTCGCTGAGCGGATAATGCAACGTTTCAGGCCGATCGATTGGCCACCAAGATAGTGGTATCACACCGTTAGAATTTTTCGTGAGCATATACATATGTAAAGTGCCTTGGAGCAAAACAGTCAAAGACAATTGGCATTAACGGATGGACTATTGAGACGTAGCCGCAGTCAACTTTTGGTAGACATAATATTTAAAAATATTAAATACCAACGAATGTTCATTTGAATGACAAAAAAAAAACATTCTCCATTAAATTTCATGTTTATACATTTTTCCTTAAAAAAAAAGTAAGGAAACTTTAAAATAAGCCACTCTTTATATTTATATATATTTCTAAGGCTTCAAATATAATTAGTTAGAAATGTCATTTTCTGACTAACAACTAATTCTTCGCCACTTAATATCTGTCATCTGAATAAAATTGTACTGATGGCAGTAATTGTGAAATATGACAAAAATAAGTATAATTCAGAACTCCATCTCCAACTCCTGCTATTTCACCGGCAACATCCTTCGCCTTCAACGTTCAGCACATCGTACTCAATTAACACACAAAATTACCACTCGAAGTCATTAATAAATGCAATTTGCCGTGAAAGTCACACTCGGCGAGAACGTGCCGCACTCATATCCTTTCCACATTGCAACGTCATTGTGGCGCAAAACAATGTGGCAATTCAGCACACCCCTCCTTTGACACACACACACATATAATTAACTGCACATTTGCATATATGCGTTTATTAAAAATGGCACACACACATATACATACATACACACCACCAGTTGCATCAGCCGTGTCAGCCACTTGCTTTGAACTCCAATGCCATTACCCGCACTTCCCAATCAGCCACTCCAGCTCTAGTCAATTCAGTTGAACTTGGCTCAATTGATTGCAGCTTTGGTCTGGCAGTTGCTTTGTTTACTGTCGCATTTTGTTGCTGCAACACGTGCGCACATCCGTCTTTCCGCGTGCGCCGCTTGTATTCCGTCACCGAAAGTGTGCCTCATGCAATGTCTGCCTTTCAGCAGTTGTGGCTGCTCGGCTGTTGCACTTCCGACTCACACACACACACTTTGGCTGCTGCCGTCATTGTCGCTGCCATCGTTGTCGTCGTCATCGCATGCATACATCGTGTTTGTTAAGCGAACTTCCGTTCGTCACACTGAGTACAAATTTATATTCAATTTATTGTTGCACATTAATTACTTGATAGCTGTGCAGGATCACTCAAAAGGAGCTGGGGAAAGTGAAATTTCCAAATTGCTGGGTATTTTATGGTCTAAGGTGCATAGTATGTCATAGTGCTCTCAAGCGCATCGTTATTAAAATCACAAAGGAAAGATGAGGTAAGTGATAATAGAAAGCTAGTACTTAGTCAGTTACTTAGATAGTTCTGAAAATACAGCAAACTGCTGTAGAAGAAAGAGTAAGAAGAGCTAGCAATGCTTTATATGCGTGTAGGCAGATGCTCGGGCAACCTGAGGGCTCTCTCCCTCTATCATGCACTGGTGTTACACAACTATTGTTAGACCAGTGCTGCTTCACCGGACAGTAGTATGGTGGACAGGCGTACGAAAATCCCTCTACCGGAAGCCAATGGAAAGGGTTCAGAGGCTGCATAACGGGATCCAAAGACGGTTCTTGAACTAGTACTGAACCAACCACCCATAGATCCGAAAACTGACCTAAGGAGAGTTTACATATAGAACCTTCGGGCATAGCTCGGTGGGAAATGGTTGTTCGGCACACACCGACTGCAGGACCTCACTTTTCAACTGGCAAAGAAGGTTCAAAGGAAAACTGTTTTTTCTATGGCTGGCGTAAAGGTATATTAGCTACGCGCAACACTCTAAACATCTATAGGGATGGCTCGAAAATGTACGATGGAGTTGGTGCGGGAAAATATTGTCCAGAGTTAGACATAAGGCGACCTTTTAAGTTGCTGGACCATTGCAATATATTTCAAGCTGAGGTCTTTCCTATTGCATAAGCCGCGGAGCTGGCCTCTAGTACACCTGGAGATAATTCCAGCGTCAACATTTACTTAGACAGCCAAGCAGTAATCAAGGCGGTGTCTTGGGAAGCAGGGTTGCTATGAATAGTGTTGTCAGAAGCAAGCAACTTCCCTTTTACCTGGTGCCAAATCACAGCGGCTTCGAGGGCAATGAAATAGTGGACGACATTGAATGGTGTACGGCTAACTTTCGAAAACGGGATCAACATTGTGAAACCCATGCATTATCTGCAGAATGGAGCTGACAGATCGAGAAGACTGCGGGAAATGTCTAGAGTAGGGCACCAAAGGCACAAAGGAGCATCTCTTGTGCATTTGTCCGGCATTGGCAAGTTGGGGTCCCCAAAATATGATACACTAGAGAAAGCATCGATAATTAGGACACAGAGTCTGTTAAAATTCGAGTCAAGCGCAGGCATCTTAAGGGGTGACTACTCCGCTTGGACCTGGCAACCAAAACTGGTCTATGCGTGGCTTATTGGCCTATCAAATTAACCTCACCCAACCTTATATTTTTGCGACGAAATTTTCTTCATTACGACACTGAAAGTAAATGAAGTACATAGTACATACGGTCGCAAATACCTATACTAACCGTTCATTGGCGCTGCTATTGCAAAGACTCTATAATAAATAAATAATATACATTCTGGTAGATGGATAAGATCTGAATCTCATTTGTAGTTTTGCTTTGAGCGTGTGATTTTAGATAATTGGAATATGAGGTATATTTGTCGGTTATTCGATTCTCAGCTAAGACGTGACAAAAGTCTACGATCTCGTGTGAGTAAAGTGCATGGTGTGCGAGATAGTTGAGGCAATAGGAATCTCAAAACACCGTTCCTTCATAAAATTTTAGGATTAAAAGCCGCTCACTCCTAACAACAACAATCAGACTAAACTGAAACATCTACATATCTACAGTGACCGTCGAAGAAACATTAATCCACTGGCATATGCTTGAGACTAAGATACAGACGAAAAAGATAAATTGATAAGAACTTATTTTTGTCATTAGAAGGGTAAGTTATTTTAAGTTATCGCCAGGATGTTGCACGCCTGCACCAAACGTATTTTTCGGACGTGTTATGAAGGTTGGAGTATCGTTGGGTCAAATGTATGTAGCTGAAAGGAGCTATGTTGGGAAATAAATCGGTATTTTTGTACTCTGAACTGAGTAGAAGAGTAGGGAACCTTAGGCTCTTTAAAATGTTTATATAAATGATGAACATGTAGGCCTATCTGTCTGTATATACGTTAACTGGAACTATTCATCAGTCTTTTCCTTCTAAAAAACTTATCATTTTTCGGAACTGCTGATATCGCACCCATGGCTTATAGTTGACATACAAATTGAACGTTTGGAATGAAATGGTTGTATGGAAATCTTTTTTATTTAACGAGATAGCAGCACAAATTTTTACACCGGTTATTGGCCAAAGCAACAGTGCAATCTCAGAAGATTTTGTTCAGATCTGCTCGCAATAGAAAATAGCTGTCACACAAACTGGCCGATCAAACTCAAGTCCTTGTAATGAAATTTTTTTTTAACAAAATATCTTCAACAAATTTGGCATTGATTATTGTTCGAAGCAAAGGTATATTTTCAAAAAAAAAAAAAACTGTTCAGATAGGGGCGATATCTTAAAATCTGAGGAGCCAGTTTCTATATATGTACAGTCTGTCAAGTAAGGGCGTGGTCAACTTTAACGACAGTTAATGAAAGCCTTTGCTCTAATTCCTTCGCGAGCTGATAGAGGGAAGCTTTGTCCTTGATGCATTGTCAACAAAGGTTCAATTGTCGTCGTTCTTTTGAAAGAGAATCACGTTAAACGCCATGAGTGCTAAGTACTCGTCGCGCTACGAAGCTGTGTTCCTTTGCATCCACCCGAAAGGTCACAATCAGCGGCTGCTAAATATATGAGAAAGTCGAAGGCATTTGTACAGAAGTGGATACAGCGACATATAGTGTCGAAAAATGTCGATAATTTACCAGAACGTGGTTCGATAGGAAAAGTGAACAAAAAAGATGAAAAAAGAATAGTGAATCTATTTTCGCGGAATCCTTCTTAAACACTGCAGCAAGGACAAGCTAAATTAATGGCTAAAGGTTTAGATATATCCTACGAAACTATCCGAACCCTTCTTTATACTCATGATCTGAAATGCCATAACACAATGAAGAAGCGTCTGTTGACTGAAAAACTTGTGACAAAGCAACTCGCTTGGGCGCATGAGAATATTGATAGAGATTTTGAATATGTCATTTTTACTGATGAATTTTCAATATGGGCACGTTCTGTCCTCACGCAAGTCTGGCCAACTTCCACCAATAGGCTTGTTTAGTGGACCGTAAAACATGTAATAAAGGTGCATCTTTGTGCTGCTTCTCAAAGCAGGGATTCGGCATTTTGTACCTCTTTACTGACAACATAAATGCCGAGAAAATGATAAAAATCTACAAAAGGGCTTTACTGCCAAACGATGGTTCATCAGAAAAAATGAAGATTGGATTCTGCAGGATGACAACGATCCTAAACACTCAATCTGGCATCGTTACATTGGATTGGCCGTCGCAGTCGCCCGATGCAAACCCTATTGAAAATGTGTGGGCATATATTAAACAGACTTGCCACTAGTATACGCGTTAAATTAGTAGAAAGCATGCCTCGGAGATGCCAGGCAATTATTGACGCCGGTGGTAACTGGACATATTATTGATCATTACTTGACAGAATATACATAAGTATACAGACAACCAGACTGACATACCAAAATTGGCTCAGCTCATCAGGCCGGTCATTTTTACATATATTATAAAGGCTGTTTACCTTTTCTTTTGGTTGTTACAGTTCCATGTATAAAACAAAGCTCATTAAGCTCTGACCTGGAGTATGACGCACCCTGTATTTATTCTAATTTCTTTTCAGTTCGCTGTAAATATTATATGCCAACCGTTGGCAAACCGTCCGCAATGGTCGTGGTCACGTACTTTTAATGCGCACAGTTGAATATAGCATTATTGAACAATTCTTTGCCGCGAAATGCAATAAATTATGTGAAACGTAACGCGTTAATACGGTACATTATTATTATTATGTTAACAAGCGTAAAACACATGGCTACCTCAAAAACCATTTTCAATGCGCACTGATTGCAATGCTTTCCGGGAAATCTCTTAAAAATTTCACAAACATCGCCGACCGATAATTTACTGCTGCGTTAAGTGAAGTGATTGAGTGCGGATTCAATTTGCCACGAATCCATAAGCCGCACACACACACACACACGCACGCGCAGTGATAGCGGTGTAGCATACGCATATTGGCAAGCGATAACGTTTGCGTTGGACGCGCATGTGCATAAGAGAGTGAGCGTATCGATCAAGCGAGCGAGGATTTATCGCATTGAGTTGTGTAAATTTTTCATTAACTACTTTTACGGGTGATGAGCGGTAAGAGTGGCCAAGTGTGTGTGTGTGCGTATGTGTAACTGTTTTAAAAAGCGCTTTCTGTGTTTATAATAAATGAGAATTAAAGTGCAAAGTGAAAGGTGTGCTTCGCACAATGCCTGCAGGCGGACATATGTATGTGTGTGTGAGTGCAAGCTTGTTGGCATAAGTGTCTTAATTTATTTGTACGTATGTATATTAATTAAGTATTGTCTGCTGAATTGCTTGCAATCAATTTGCATCACATTTTCGAAATACACTTTGTTTACACACACACAAACACACCACACTCATATACACTCATATGCACCCGTGTAAATGCCAGCTATCGCAAAGGTTATGTAATATTAATAACAGCAATGCCGTTACGATTGCAACAAACCACTTATGCATTGAGCATGCAATAATTACGCGAAAAATCGCTCATCTTATTCACCCACACATACACACACATACGCAAATAGTTCGGTGGTAAATCATACAATCTAAGGGACACACTGTAGCATCTGCTGACCCTAGCGCACCTCAAACGGTAAGCTGAGTACAAATGATAGCAGCGCAAACGCAAGGAGCTGCTACATTCGCATTTCGCTGAACGCGGCTTCGACGAATTTAAGGATTTTGGCGCACTTGTAAGTGACCTGTAGGGAAAACTCAACGTAACTGTAATTGAGAAAAATTAATGTTATTTTGGTGTGAGAATTTCTATTGCAAACTTCTTCTTCTTCTTTACTGACTCGACTCTTCCAAGTATAGCCACCTTCCCCACCTGGTTTTCCCAACGGAGTTAAAGTCTTCCTGAAGTACCAACAAGTCGACAGCAGTGCTCATAAGGATTTATATAATGTTTTCTGCAGATATAACAACAACACCAAAAATATCCTTTTGAGCGAGCTTTATAGAAATTGTAGTCATTATTCGCCTCCCCTTTACGCACGCCAATAATTCACGTTTCCCAATCCAAAACAACCATGAGTCTACTAAGTCTACTAAACTCAGAGAATATATTAATAATATACAATTAATTGGTTATAGTAAAATCTTACTGAAACATATTTTATACAATTTATATCTGCTTTTTTCCTTATAATTGGACACATTTTCACTTGTTGTCGAGAGGCCTTTCCTAACCATGCCTAAAAATTCATTCAATGAGATACTCATACGCCCTGGTGTACATTCATAAAATCATAACAATACTGTGTATGTTCAAGACAAGAATGGATGAGACTTACATATTTTTATTTATACAATCCTGGACATTGGAGGGTGGAGCCATGTGTAGAAGTTCACAGAAGCGAGGTAAGTTCTTTGAGCGCCAGTCACTTGAGAGTGGTCAGAAACGATTCTTTAACATATAGTTCAAACAGCTCATGACTTACGGTCTTAGACCAAATATCTTCTGCGTGGCCGAAAGTCATCCATTTAAGGGCGAGCTAAAGTGAAAAGGTGTACCATCCCTCCCCTGGATTTTGCGCTGCGTTTGGGACCCTCCTCGTAAAAAACGCCCAGATGGAAAAGAAAACAACAACCTCGAATAAGAGACCTTTTCGGCTATAATCCCGTGAGTAATGTCTACGCCAATCAAGAAAAAGAAGGACATTTCGAGTATTATAGTTTTAAAAACCTTAAGTCAGCTTATAGCAATATTTCCGAGTTATACTAACAACTTCGATTTTCAGGTTAAGCAAAGGAGGAGTATTCGGATATTTTATAAAATTAAACAAAATTAAATATGCGAAGTTTTTGTCATAATGTATATGTCGAAACATATTTGCGATATTTCGCTTCTTAGAATCTATGCTTCGCCAAGAGAAAAATTCGTCTTGACAAGCTTCATTCTGAATGCTACTCTGAGCATCCACAATGATATTTCATACACCTCCAAAAAAGATATAGGAAAATATTTATAAACCATAATCATCAAATAACGAATTTTTGGAAGTCCAAAAGTCATCTTGGGAATACTGATAATTTCATAAAGAACCAGTTCCCAAGTGGAAACCACAGCTCAGGTGCGTCACCTGTTGCGTTATATACATGTTTAACATAATTGCTTTGAATTGGATGTTGAAACCGCAGCCGCGACAACAGTATATTACGAATTCACAGATAGAATTTCAGAGTTGAAGCATTCACAGGGTGACACTGATGAATAAATATGTTTATTGAAGCTAGTTAATGAAAGGCTTAGTATTAAAGATTAGGAAAATATGCGCATATGAATAACAAAGTATTTAAGTTTTGATAAAATTAGTTTTTAATAAACAATTTAAAGTTGAAATTTTAGTCGAAAATCAATTTTTATTTTGGGAAACCCCCAGAGGATCCAGTTCAGAATTATAATGGTCAGCGCAAATCGTCTGTTTGGAGTGAACCTTCCGGAAATCAGCTGTAGTTCCTTTCCTAAAAAATATTTTTACTAATACTAAGTACTAAAATACAGTTAAAATATACCATAATATGTGAAAAAATTTTGGATCAACGAATTTGAAAATTTTCTCAGAAATTTGTGAAAAATTCGCTTTTTCGGCCTTCTAGCTGTATGTAACCCCTTAAGGCCAATATGAATAATTTCTTTTGAAAGTTTGATATTTTTTTTTTAATTTTCGTTGGTGCCGAAGTCACAATAGAACGAAATGGCAATCATTTGTCGAGGCTACTCTTTTTTGAGCTGTTAATTCATAGGTTAGAAACCCCAAGAAAGATAAAGAATTAACGTTTTTTATATGGTATTCCGAAGTACTTCCCAGTAAGAGTTTTCAGAGAAATTCTGTGTGTTGTGTTAAAGTTTGCTTGGTATATACAACGTTGTGTTTTTTCATGATTACTTGCCTCGTCATTAACAATTATTTGCTATAAAACTCAGTAGTTTAGATAAAGCATTAAAAATCTTGCTTCGGTATCACCCTGTAATTGCTTTTCAAAATCTGCCACATTTACTCAACTTACGTTTTTGTGCAGCTGACGCTGCTGTGCGGGTATTTACTAGGAAAACACAGACTCTGGCAATGGCGTCACATCAGCAGAAATCAACGCAAAAAGCACACACCAACACATGTATGTACATATGTAAGCGCATATGTGCACCTGAGTCCACAGAACAATTCAACAGCGGCGGTTTTCCTTTTTGCCAAACGCCTGCAGTTGCAACAATCAACGGCATAATTATGCAATTTCTGCTGAACGTGGAAAATAACTGCGAATGCGCTGACGGCGCATACACGCAGCTATATGTATATAGTATGTATGCAGGGCATATAACGGGTGATTTTTTTGAGGTTATGATTTTCATGCATTAGTATTTTGACAGATCACGTGGGACTTCAGACATGGTGTCAAAGAGAAAGATTATCAGTATGCTTTGACATTTCATCATGAATAGACTTACTAACGAGCAACGCTTGCAAATCATTGAATTTTTATTACAGTGTTCGTTCGAAATGTGTTTCGCGCTTTACGTCCGATTTATATGAGGCTCATTTCTGGTTGAATGCCTACGTAAATAAGCAAAATTGCCGCATTTGGGGTGAAGAGCAACCAGAAGCCGTTCAAGAACTGCCCATGCATCCCGAAAAATGCACTGTTTGGTGTGGTTTGTACGCTGGTGGAATCATTGGACCGTATTTTTTCAAAGATGCTGTTGGACGCAACGTTACGGTGAATGGCGATCGCTATCGTTCGATGCTAACAAACTTTTTGTTGCCAAAAATGGAAGAACTGAACTTGGTTGACATGTGGTTTTCAACAAGATGGCGCTACATGCCACACAGCTCGCGATTCTATGGCCATTTTGAGGGAAAACTTCGGACAACAATTCATCTCAAGAAATGGACCCGTAAGTTGGCCACCAAGATCATGCGATTTAACGCCTTTAGACTATTTTTGTGGGGCTACGTCAAGTCTAAAGTCTACAGAAATAAGCCAGCAACTATTCCAGCTTTGGAAGACAACATTTCCGAAGAAATTCGGGCTATTCCGGCCGAAATGCTCGAAAAAGTTGCCCAAAATTGGACTTTCCGAATGGACCACCTAAGACGCAGCCGCGGTCAACATTTAAATGAAATTATCTTCAAAAAGTAAATGTCATGAACCAATCTAACGTTTCAAATAAAGAACCGATGAGATTTTGCAAATTTTATGCGTTTTTTTTTTAAAAAAAACTATCAAGCTCTTAAAAAATCACCCTTTACTACATATGTACATCGATGTAAATATATGTAGATGTGTAAGTGCACGCTGGCACGCGACAGTTCACGCATACTTGTGCAAATAGTCCATGGCTTATTGTAAAATATAAATTTCATTTCTTCTCGCCGTGTGCGTTTCATTTTCATTCCCCTGATTACCTACGATTACTTCAAGGCGCCAATCGCCATAATGAAGAGGAAAAATCACGCGTTGCAATGAGCGGCTTTCACTTGCATTATCACAGTCGGTCTCATATTTATATTCATACGAGTTTTCATATGTATTTCATATACCTGCATGCTGCACTTTACAACAACAATAACTGGGAAATCATAATGAGACTGCGGCACTCAGCACGTGGATATGACACCGACATGTGCGTTGATGGCCGCACAGCAGACATCGCGATTGTCACTACCGTCGTACGATTCTCAGATTTCATAGTTTGTTTGTAGAACCGTTATTCAAGTATTTATGTAGGGGAATATATTGAAATTCATTGCGTAAGCCGAAACGGTGAAGAGGTATTTCTTTATTACGTAAATAAAAAGTAACAAAGTAATAGACGCAATGAAATTGAAAAGCCCCAGCTGGTTGGAGGAGTAGGTCAAGTGATTTGTTTTTATGGTGAGAACCCCAACAGGGCTTGTCACGAGTTTTTTTTTACCAGTTGTCTTGTATGTTAGTACTAGCCGATGAGCTCTAAGCTGCTGTTGGACTTTTCTTTCTATCAACTTTAGTTTCTGACTTCTTGCCTTTTCCAGTGTTTTTCAAGCCAATTTGTGTTATAAGACCATTAAGCTGAAGAGCTGGCAAGGAAGAATACTTTAGCGCCGCTTTCAGTAAAATAGAAATCGATTGCCTCCTCTACTTGTTTGAGGTACTACTAGAAAGTTTGGCTACTCGGGAACACTAGCCTACACTAGGCAACCATCAGTTCATGCGCTGTCGCAAGTTTTTTTTGACCCAAGATCGGTTGCAAGAGGTCCAGTGAGATTTTTGCTCTCACTAAGGGTAGCTAGATGTGGGGGTTCTAACAGGGCATTGTCCAATATACTGGAAGGCTTAGAATCCTACCAGAAGCCTGCTGCAGAATCTGCATTAAGGAAGATGGAGTGGAAATATCTCAACACTTACTCTTTCATTGTTACATGTTTGTGAGATCAAGGGTTAAACTTGAGAACTCGAACAGCTATCCCGTTTTAGTGTGAACTATAGGGAGCATACGGGATGGTTCATTTTTGGATATCAGCAAAAGAGGGAGAGAGACAAACTCGGACTAAGAACTATCAGCCAGGACTGGTATGAAAATAAATATCGTCAACTCTTCGATAGCCAATTTTAAGGCCATAGTTTCGAATAGTCTTACGGGTGTAAGAATATTTTCTAAAATCTTTTTGAATTCCAAGAAATTAAAAATCTAACAGAACTTAATTATATGTAGAGCTGCTAATGGAATTATGCTTTAGATTAATATGTGTGGCTACCGGGAAAAGACAACGGAATGGTCTTTCGATATTTTTAACTTAACACAAACTCTTCGCTGAGAAAGAAAATATCAATATTGTGGAGGCTTTTTATTGATTGAGTAAAATAGAGTAGCGTTTGGAGGACTGCAATCGATGCGGGTTAGCTTGCAAATCTTCAGAAATTGAAATCATACTTGTATATTATTCTTCGCATTCGTGAAGTCCTTCCCGTTTGATAGAAACGAAATATGAAATGACTCGAACTCCATCACTCAGAAACTCATCAATAAGTGACCACAGACGGCAATATAAAGCTTACAGAATCCTAAAGGATGCAGAAGTTGCGATCGATTGAAAATCCGTTCCATGATTGTCGGGTTTGAGCAACCGGAGCGATTCTGCCGCTACAACAACAACTGATCAAAAATAATACGAAGAAGATCGATACTGCGTAAGTTAGCCGAAGCTAGCGTCACCTGGGGCAGAGCAAAGATCATAGGTATCAATTGTGTGGCATAAGTTTGTCGAGATCCTTTGCTCCTGTTAGGTTAGGTTGGGCTATGTTAGCCAACAGGTGTTTTGTAATGCCAGAAGGATGTTCATTATTAATTGGAGCTGCAGCTTATGTCTTGTAGGACGTCAATACTTTTTACGTGATTTAATAGATACTTGATATCTTATTCTGATACTTCTTACAGAACTACGAAGCATCTAGATATCTAAACAAATTTCTAGATATGGCCAGATTGAGGTGGAGGTGTTCCAGTGTCTCTACCATGCCTACTTTCCTGGTCTCTCAATGTTTCCATGTAATAACAGCTCCCATGTGATGCCAGTAAGTTGTGACCTAGTGTTATACCTACAAGCGTCTTCAATCTTTTCGAGATCTATTGAAAAGTTTCGTGATTTCCTTCCACTCCCTTGTATATGATTTTGGTGATCCAAAATGTTCCTAAGCCTTTCAGTCTCACCCTGATCTGTCTTTCAGCCCTTTCGGGAATCCATGGTGTATCGTTTTTAGCGACCTGCGTATTTCCTGAACTGCAGGTTGCACTATCGCCTGAGGTCTAGCTCCGCGGAATAGATTCCAGTGCGCACTCCTATAGCGATTTTAGATCCTTCCGTGAAAATATCGAAAGTTCCGCTGGCGGATCTTGTGGCCTTGTGTTCTCTTTTGAGGAGCAGTTAGGAAAATAAAGGTTCTGCTTATTCTAGTGAAAATTTTTTTTATTCTGTCTGCCACTTCTTTACAAAATCAAAAATAATTGGCCGCATGAAAGAAATATTAAAGTCTTAATAGGAAAACTGAGTGAATCAGCAAAGAGGTGAAGACAGCTTTTCGTCTCTCGAGTACTGTTATTTACGCCCACTAACTGTTTGCTGCGTCAGCAAATCTTTTACGCCGCCAAAAACGCCTCCACTTTGGATTTACGAATTTAAATTTTCAGACAGACACACTGAGAAACACATACAGCCCTCCGCAGCCTGTTTTGTGAATAATGACTTAACGAATTTTTGTTGACATCATTCATTTGCGAGCTCACTTACATACATACATATAGACATACCCATGCATATTTATACAGAAAATCTTATGTCTAAGCTACTAAGGCATTAAGTAGACGCAAAATAGCGTAAAAATAAGCGACTTGGTGTCGCGATTTGCGAAATGTCAAAATGCCAGCGGCGATGTCATTGCCTGCGACGTCGACGACGTGCAGCGAGGTCAGCAGCAGCGACACAGCTGAACTACCACGGAATGTTTTGTTTCACTTTCACTCTTACGTTTTAATTTTCATTTTTTATTACTCTGTTTTTTTTTTTTACATTTTCCTCCGTGATTTTTTGTTATTGTTGTGTTTTGCACTGCTTTTATTCTTCACATTTGCGCTCTGCTTATTCACTGACGTGGCCGCGTTATTCGGCACTTTTCAAGCATATCTTTTACGCCGTTGATGGCATTGAACCGCATGGCCGTGTGCCAGTTGTGATGACGACTCCAGAGTACAATGCACAGCAAACGTGCAGCAGTCGCACTGGCAGGGGTGCTGCTGTTCTACAATTTTTAGCGCCTAAAAGCGCACTAGAAGAGTAAACACTCTCCTCCAGCGCTCGAAGGCTTGTGCAAGTCGTCAGCGAGGGTCTGCGACGTTGAGTTCAAAGCTCTGTGAGAAGCCTAACGAAGCTTCGCAAAGGTCTGCAGAGAACAAAGCGTGATTTGGTCATTAACTAGACGTCAACAACAACTACAAATGCGTTCGCATATAAATAAATGTATGGAACAATAAGGCCTGCCGGAAATTTCGGTAGGAAACAAATTTGGAGTAGGACTATAAGAATGCTGGGGTTGCGTGGTCGATTCCCAGAACCCACCGAATTCTTAAGAATTAGGATGTGGGAGATCTGACACCCCAATAAGAGAACTTAGTAGCTTGGCTTGGAAATTCTCCGAAATTATTACGAAAATTCGCATTCTTCGAAAAATTCACAAACTCATGTTCGAAAAAAAAAACCATTTGAAAGATCTTTTGGCCCCTTTGATGAGTTATCTGCATACTTTCTTCTTTCGAATGCTACTCGCTAACTTTTTGTTGCTTTAACGTATACATTTTTTGAGAGGAAATCACACATAACAAGCAAAGAAACAGCGACAGAACAATGTCTACAATTTCCTGCAGGGTTCTGCTACAAATTTAAAAAAGTCTCTTTATATGTAAATACTATTGTGTGAATGGTTATTGACCACCAATGACAGCGAAAATCTTTAGTCTGGCTACAAAATCAGTGGAAAGTTGGTCAAATGTGAAAATCGAAAAGAAAAAAGTAAAAGTGTAGCGATACCATGAAATGAGAAAAAATAAACTGAAGTGCATAAGCAAATAGCTCAGCGCATGCTTCGGTTATAAGTATATAAAAAATACCTAACTCAATTTGTCACACTGATTTTTCCATTCGAATAGATTTAATCAAATATAATAATTTAGCCCCGAACAAAATTTTTTTTGCTACAAATTTCGTTAAACTTACTCAAAATCATTCAATGAAAAACTTACTTCCAAATATGCACCTATGAAGCGTATTTAAAAATATATATATATGTACATACATGTAGGTATGAGAGAATACATAATTTTTTAAACTTCTATGTGCATACATACATATGTATATGTGCTGTTTAATTTAATTCCATAGCTTTCGACATTTTACTTTCGATACATTTTTTCGGCAAGTATATGCAAAAAACAAGTAAGGAAGGGTTAAGTTCGGCTGCAACCGAATAATTTTAGTCTTTCAACTTGAAATAATCAAACCCGATATTAGGGCCTAAGGGATTTATCCTGAGCGAATTTGATTGTGGTAGCTGAAGTGGTATAAGGCCATACCAACTTTTTCCAACTTTTAAGTCCACTGATGTTCTATGCTACCCGATCCCATGTGCCATTACAGTTCTGCATATTAGTTTAGTGTTTAGTTAAGGCAGTTTATACGTTTTGGATTAATGGTGTTTTGTCAGAGTGTTGGGGGTCCGATTACCATCTACGAACTCGTTACTTACTTTTTTACCTAGACATATGTACGTCTACCAAGTTTCATAAAAATGTCTATAGCTATAGCTTGCATAGATGGACAAACAGTCACCCGGATTTGAACTTGCCTTTTCATTTTGATCGTTCATATCCATCTCGATTAACGTTAGGTGAACAAAACTATTATACTTCGTAGCGACATGTTGCAAGAGTATAAAAAAGATTGGCAGATAGGCTACGACTTGAAACAAATTACCAGCAAACGGTGAATTATTGGTCGTGAATAATTTCGCAGTCAAAAATATAACCTGCCGCCGATATTAACTTTTCGAGTCATGAACGTAACGCGTAACGTTGAGGGGAAAATTGGCAACAATGCTTAAAGTGCAAAGTGAATACGTTTAGTTTATGACTAGATACAAGTAGGTATACACGTGTTGGTATGTATGTGAGTATATTGAGCCATTTCTGTCGCTGCTCTTCATTACTTTTTCAAAGCAAAAAACTTTTCTTTACAATGTGGGCTGAGTACTTCGCTTCGTTAATGACGCAGCATATCGTAATCTTATATTCTATCAATCTTGGCTATAGTCTTGCATATTTCTATAATGTTTCTGCTTTGCGAAAGTGCTCAAGAACATACTTAATTTCGCCGTAATAATTTCAAGAAATGTCGGTCTCCTTATACAGCTTATACAGCTATATAAAGGATATTTTTTTGAATGCAGTTTTTAAGAATGAATAAAAGGCTTATAATTTATTGTTATGGAAAGGAATTTATAAAGTTGAGGGTTGGTTATTATGCTTTTAAAATGATTTTGGGCAAGTCACTATCGTGGCTGGCTCGTATTAATGCCGGCCGAGAGGCCTAATTTTCGACCACTTTTTATATTTAACAGCAATAAGGAACGCATGTCAGCAATGACGTGCCAAATATTTTCTTTCAAGACTTCAACATATAAGCCTGATCTGCACAGACAAGCGGCTTCATATAACCCAAATTGATTGTTTCGTTGGCTGTATGGTAAGAAACGCCGTATTGTTGCAACCAAAGATAGGCCACATCAACTTCCTCCAAGTCAAGCACGAAGTCATTAATCAAGCCTTTATAGAGCTCCCCATTAACTGTAACATTATGACCGCCTTCAGTTTTGAAGAAATATGGAGAATGATTCTCTCTCTGCTCATATAGCACACCAAACACTGACTTTTAAAGGATGTAACAGCGTCTTAACAATAGCTTCTGTTTCTTGAAAAATGAGGATTTACAGTATCCGCTAGGGTAAAAATGGTCCGAAACTTATCATTATTATCCACTAGGGTAAACATGGTGCGAAACTGATCAATGTTTGGTGGAAGTAATCTAAATATATTTTCTAAGTAGCCAACGACTAGAGCCAGATACATAACACACATTGGTATACTTGTATGAGCCGCTTACTTTACGTCCAGTAGAATAGAAAAAATCCTTTCGAGTCTTTCATGAAAACTGAAAAAAGCTTGCAATGGCGTGTAATTTTGCATGAAAAATTGTAATTTTTCACTGATTTCT
The DNA here is from genome assembly GCF_023373825.1 of Bactrocera dorsalis. NCBI lineage: Eukaryota > Metazoa > Arthropoda > Insecta > Diptera > Tephritidae > Bactrocera > Bactrocera dorsalis. The sequence continues at coordinate 94,055,221 of NC_064303.1, forward strand.
GTCTCATGCATTCCAAAAAGGCTTTAAATCAATCGAAGCGTGACCAATAAAGTTAATGGCATCAGTTACATATTTGTGAAATTTAACACAAAAAATTGATATGGAAAGTATTTTGTAGTTGTAAGTAAAAGAGACAAGCACTGAACGATTCAACAGATAATAAATGTTCTTAAATTAATGAATTACATTTTACGCGTTTTAATTTACGTTTTTCTTAAACCAACGATAAACTATTATAAATAAAATAACTCGTTCCAAAACTTGATAAATTTGTCTACAATTATAATACATCCATCATTTTAGTATAGCTGAAGAACTTCTTCTTCAGATCGTAGTGACTGAAATCCTTTTTTTTAAATTCGATGACCCCTTGGAATGTAATGTAAAGCCTTCTGCATGTATAGCGTGGAGTACTTGCTGAGGACAACTTTATCCCATGGCGCTCAAGAGCATAGCGGATGAAATCATTGCGTTGAACAGCGCACTGAAAATGCCAGACATTTTTTAACCATCCAAAACCTCTGCCGTACTTTAGGTCCAGAACACGTTTCCGATACAACTCCCATTCAACAGACAAAGTATCAGTTCTTCGCGCATTCCGATTTTAACCACAACCATCATGATACTTCCGAAAGGTCCAGTTTGTATGAGCAGGTTGGAGCGAATTCCAAGGGCTCCTGCTCCCCGTGGTACTGGAGTGAAGTCTCCGCTCAGAACTCATAGCCGAAATTACTACCAGTTGCGCTTCCATACTACCCTAGACTGACGACCAAAGGTTGAATCCATACGCACATAACACGAAGACACTATTCACACAAGAACCGTTTAAAAAATACACGCGCAAACGACCCTTCTGTTCGATATTCCGACCAGTGGAGATCACATCGCATCAGGCATCCATCGGCCCAGCTAATCCCCATACCACCCAGATCTCTAAGGGCCGAGTAAATCAGGCATTCTGCAGTAAAACGCATCCAAGACTCGACCCGAGGCTTGACTTACAATACGGTCGGCATTAAAGTTGATAACAAAGCAACGGCTTCGAACATGTTTCTGATACGGAGAAGTTTCCCGTTGTCAATATGGAGAAAGTTCCCTTCCATTTAGAGCTTATTCGGTGTCACCTTGGTTTACGTTACAGTAGGGAAACATACAATATGGAGGCGAACATAATTTTCATTAAAGGAGTCTACAGATACTACTACTTTCAGAGGGTTAAATACTTTCAGTGCTAGAACAAAGCTAATGATTTCAGGTAAGAAAGAGCTAAGTTGTTTGAACGAAACATTTATACAATTGTTGCTAAAGTTTATGATAAAGGTCAAGCGTGTAATATCCAAAATTTATATTTATCGGACGGATATCAGTATATTCAAAATGGAGGTCCTGGAAAGGGTTGCTGACTTAATAAATTGTAAAACCAAATCCTTAATACTTTGTTTTTACTCAATTTTATTTAATTTTCGTAGGAACAAAAGGTTATATGGTTCAGAGTCATGGACGATGACAACAACGATGATGAGTCGACGTTGCGAGTTGTCGAGAGAAAAGTTCTGCGAAAGATTTATGGTCCTTTGCGCATTGGCAACAGCGAATATCGCAGTCAATGGAACGATGGGCTGTACGAAATATACGGCAACTTTGACATAGTTCAGCGAATTAGGAGACAGAGGCTACCTTGGTTAAGTCATGTCGTCCGTATGGTTGAAAACACTCCAGCTCAGAAATTATTTGACTAAATACCCGCCGGGGGAAGGGAAATACCTCCACTTCGTTGGAAAGACCAGGTGGAGAAGGACTTGGTTTCGCTAGAAATCTCTAATTGGCACTAAACAGTGAAAATTAAGATCGGCTAACGCGTTATTGTAATCTCGGCTATAGCCACGTAAGTGGTGTCTACGCCAATAAAGAATATCTCTCCTTTGATGCGTTAGTTTCATATTTTATTCTAAAATAAGTTAAGGACAGTCACAAGCCGGCTATATAGGAAATAGGCGCCATTATTGTCAATTTTCATTAATTTTGAAGTCACTTCAATTCTAAATTTTTTGATTATTCACTGCGTAAATCGTAGCATTTCATTCATATTACAAACAAGCGTTATATAAATTATAAGCTGTGCGCCATCGACATGATTTAAGCTTTTGAAAACCACAGCATTCATCACCAGAACTTATCTAAGCTGAAATTGAAATATTTTCAGCTGAAAAAATGCTCTAACAATATTCGCATTAAATACTTGGCAAGTGTAGCGAATAAATTTTTCACCTGACAAATGCATGCCATATTATATCATATACATATATACTCTATATAAATGTAGAGAAGTATATATGTTATATATGTATATGCAAGTTCATGATCGTATATTTTCGTAGTCCCACACGTGGCAGTTATTTAATTGGAATTCCATTGTACGCCATATGAAATTCCAATTGTATCGAATTATTACATCAAATTTAACCAAATCCAGCAGAAACATATGAAACAGGTAAAAAGTACGATTATGTGTGGTAATAAAATTTAATAAAACCGTCTATCAACGTGGCGGCCAAAAAGGAATTTGTGTAATGAAAAAAATTATGCAAAAGTTAATACTCGAAAAAGAAAAGTGAAGTACAGAAGTGCAAACCAGTTATAAAAATGTATTTGTTAAAAAAAATAATTTAAACTCTTTATAAATGAAGCGATTAATTCTGTTTGAACGAAAAACTGAAAATATTTACAACTGAAGCTTTGAACAATTTGTGACCGCAGTATTTCATGAGAGTAGTTCAGAGAAAAAATGAAGAAATTGCGTGAGAATAGTAAGAGTTTGAAAAAAGGAGAGTTTTATCACATGGTCCTTGTTTTTACAGCTCAAAAATATGAGATATAATAATAGATATTAGACATTTAATAGACATTGATAAATTCTTTTTCTTACTTCTGGTTGTTCTGCGATGGAAAATAGTAGAAATGAAGTTATTGGAAGCCCTCTTCACGAGAATGGACGTCGAACCGAGCGCACCCGAGCCGTCACTTTATGGAGCAGGATGGCTTAGCGGAGTCAAAATCTTGAAATACAACGACGGCCCGACCCTAACATGGGTAAAGGAAACAGTCAGTACGCTTACAAACCTGTGGGAAAGAGCGCAGCTGGAGGTGGTAGACCGCAGCAGCATTTCGTCGGTGGCCAAAGTGAAAGTAACCATGCCTCGAGTGGTGGACCCGAAAGATGCTCTGCAGCTGCTACAAAGATAGAATCCGAACTTGTCAACTAGAGACTGGAGAGGGTTAAGCGAGGCTAAATCCATCAACAAATATGGCGGCAGAGGATCTTCTATACGCGATTTTCGGGAAGATGGCATAGGAAGAGTTGAAGGTGGATGAAGTAGAAAAGGATCTCGGCATAGAAGAGAATATGACTAATTCAGTTGTTCAACAGGAGATTGAGGCGGAGAAAGAACCCAGTCAGCAGTGGGATGGTCCAAAACTAAGAGCTGAGGGTACTCCAAGTGAACATCTACAGGAGTAAGACGGCCTAACCGAGCTTCTTCTCAATTTAGAGAAGGGCGGCTACGACGTGGCTTTAATCTAGAAACGATATATTGCAACGGGTAACGTGGTCGCTGTGCTGAAGTCACAAAACTACACGACTTACATTCCAAGAGTAATTAACAAAGTAAGATCAGCGATATTGGTGAAAAATAGTCTATTTTTTGTATTGATTTTCGTCTTTCCATAGATGATGTGACGGTTAAGGCAGTGAATCTCTATTCCTATTATCGTGCTTTATGCCACACGATTATGAGGCATCGACAGCTGACCTTCAATATCGGCTACATCCAGTAGAAGAAAGCAGGCGTTGGTGGTGGAAGCTGATACTAACGCCCATCATACGGTTTGGTGCAGCTCCGACATCAATCAGCGAAGTTAGTCTCTTGGGCAATTTGAGGTTTAACCTTTTTTGTCTATTGGTTAAGTTAGGTCAAGTTCCGCGGGAAGGTGCAGTATCCTCGCAATCTCAATTGCTATGAGGATTGCTGGCCGGGAGCAAACTTCGGCTTATTCCGTAAGGAATTTTTAAGTTTAACCCTGCTGTTAGGTTAAGGACCACTTGGTCCAATTTTTTTCTTTGCAACATGCAAAACGGGGAAACCCCTCGCCTAGTTTTTATTTTACCAGAGTTGAGTAAATAATAAAATAATAATATTTAGCAAGTATTGAACCAAACTAAATATAAAGCCTAAGATTAAATTGTTATTTTGTATGAAAACTGTAGCATGGACCAAATGGTCCTCTAACTTAGGATTGGTAAGTTTTTTAACCTAACAGCAGGGTTAACTGCTTCGGGTATCCGTATATTAGAATCTTCCCAATCATGGGATCACAAGGGTGTAGCGGAAACACCACTTCCCTCTCATGTCAAAAGCGTCTACGGATGGATCAATACACCCTCGTATTATCTCGATTCCGCTGAGGCGAATAATATTGATTACATTTCTTATTGACTTAGAAATTCATATGTATTTGGCGGTTTTGCTCACTTAATTTCTTCATGTTCGCCAAACACTTGTTTGTAACCTCTCAAAAAAATGGGCACAGTTGATTTGGGGTCATAGTGAGGAGATTTACTAGATAAAATAATTTAGAATTGATTTCCTATCTACAAGTGAAAACTTCAGTAAAAGTGTCGATATTTCGATGAAAAACTCAACGTGCCGTTGTCTGAAGAGGTTGGTATTACCGAAATGGACAAGGAAAAAAAAACAAGAAAAAGCGCAATAAAATGGTACATAAAGATCTTTATTTTGATTGTGATAGATGTGGAAACCCATTTGTCGGAATACTGTCAATGATATCTCCGCCAAATGTCCCACCAAAATAATCATTAGTGTTTAGTATACGCTTGTCTTTCTGAAGTACATACATGCAGTGATCCATTAAATTTTTTCGGAATCAAAAACATTCAGATGTTAGAAAAGGCCTTCGGTGATAATTGTTTCTCCCGGGCATTTTTGGGTCGCGAACGCGTGGACGATGAACCACGTCCAGGACGGCCACCAACATCAACTGATGATCAATACGACTATAAAATAAAGGAATTGTTGCTTGAGAAAGAACGATTATCAGTTAGAGATCTTACTGACACCATTGGAATATCGAAGGGATCAGTGAAAACCATTTTGAAATATTATTTGGGTCTAAAAAAAGTGAAGGAATGATTTTGAAATAATTTTACTCAATCGCTTTAATCTGTGAAACAAGCATTGAACGACTACGAGGTTATCATGAAACTTATTGTAGGCGATGAGTCTTGGGTTTATATTTACGACTAGAAAAAGGTGAGCCGAATCCGAAAAAAACACGTCAAAGGCGGTCAAAAATTAAGACTAAACAGTTTTCTTCCCTTATCGAGGTATGGTGCACTACGAATTCCTTCTGAAAGGCCAAACTGTCAACATGGAATACTATTAGAGTGTTAGGCGTCATTTGTGCTATTTGAAAGAAGATGCCGGAATTGTGGGCCGACAACTCATGGTTTTTGCTCCACGGTAATGCACCTTCGCATACTTCGAGGATTGGAAAAGTCGTTGGTATTGTGAAGGGGACGAAATGTGTTTTGGAAAATAAATCAAGAAATTTAAAATTACGAACGAAGTCTCATCATTTTTTGCTCATAGTAGTACATACATCGTATATTACATCTTATAAACTATTTGAGCAGTTTCAACCAAACGCGTTGGAGAAAGTTAAATGAGGTCATGAGGTGAAAATAGTACAGTTTTACATGAGTCCTGTGGTTGACATATACAACAACAAAAATTACGAAAGCAGTACAAATTCCAATGCACAACAAAAATTGGCATAAAATTATTTCAACAGCAGATACAAAACATATTATATGCACATAAATACTTGTATATAATATATAACACACACATACAAAAATGCCGCACTTCTGTGCGCCACTAAGAGCAGGCGCATGTTATCTGCAATTAAAAAAAAATTTAATTCATAATATTAAAACGCATACTTGAAATTTACGTGGTTAAATTGTTGCGTGCAACATGGGAAAAGTGAAAAAATAGCGTATGCCAACAACAAAAATGGCATTGGAAGTATACTTTATATAAATACTTTGTAATATTTGCGCCCATGTTGCCACATGTGTTGTTGTTGTCGCTGTACGGGTCACAAATTGCAGCGGTTGTGCGATTTATTGATACTTCAGCCAAGCTGTCCTTTGCCTACACTTCAAGTGCTACAACAACACACACACGCACACACATACAAGCTTTTACACTTAACACACAAACCAAGCTTCCGGAGAGCAGTGAATTTTCTGTTGACTACATATACATATGTATGTGTGTATGGGTGTGAGCTTATAGAGTGTGTGTGCTATAAATTGCATTTTTTAATTCGATTTGTTATTGTGGCATCATCATGTGGCGCGTTTATTTAATTTCTAGCCTCACACACGCGCTTGTGTACACATATTAACGGTGTGAGAGCGAGAGAGCTGCGCATTTTCTGCTTGTTATGTTTTAATGTCAATTATGTAAAATGACAAACACACTCCCACATACAATTGCCTACACATATACACACACATACATGTAAGTAGTAGATGTTTCAATGTGAATATTTCATTTCACTTATTTTATAGTCGAGTGTTTTGTGGTCTCATAAAGTGTGTACATACGCCTATGAGTGTGTGTATGTGTTTGTGACGCAAAAGCAGTAATTGCCTGCTGTTATGATGAGAATGCTCTTTTGTTAAGCCTCTGCGAATGTATTGTATTTGGCAAACACATAAGCGGATATTAATTTTTTTGCGGTCTGGCCTCCTACAAATAAAGCTCAAGTGCTTAAAAATTTAATTAGTATTCTTTGAGGAGATCTGTTGTATATGCGAAGCGAGTATGGAAATGAAAAAGCTGCCGCTGAAACTGAACACATTATGAAGTGATGGAAGTGTGGACTGATTGTTTTTTTACAAAATCTTAAAAAGGAGTATTTTGGACAGATTGCGAGATATTTTTCAATGTAAGCTCTCTTTTAGCGCGACTCAACACCTTTAATCGGTCTGTAAAAGCTCACCCTTTTGTTCGACTCAACCGGTGATCTGACCGATGCGAGTCTTTTTCAAATTTGAAATCAAAAAGAGCTCATACCAGGCCTAAATTTCATGCAATTTGGCATAGAAGACGGCGGAGGTTTGAGCCGTTTAGTTGTCATAATATAAGAACACTTTATTTTTTCTAAATTAGTCCGTTTGTTCTATAACTCGGCAAAGCAGAGACCCGTGAAGTTTTCGCTCTCATCTAAGTAGCCAATGTAGTTAATATCTCATGAATCTTAAAAAACGATGGCCATTACATCTCAGTTCGCGACGTGTCGTTTATGAAATACACTCTTTCAACTGCACCTTGGTCACTTATGTGCGCCAGTCCAACCATGTTCATTCGACGGTTAAGAAACGATTCAGTTACTCCTTCTGATTTCGCTAAAGGGATATTAGGGCTAAGGGGCGAAACCACATGAAACCATGGATCAAATAAATACACATCAGGACTTTCGCTATCCCCATCAACCACCAGCCTACCCATAGAATGCAAAAGCGTTAATTTGGCCTATTTTCCGTTCCTTTAGACAAAGCATTCTCTGGGATAACACCCGTTATCTCCAAGTTGGAAAAAGAAGCGAAGCAAATGGATCTGATATGTATCTGGCAATACAAATCATCTTCTCTCCATCGCAACTTGGCTCCTACGTCACTTTTGACAGTGATAATTTCGAAGTCGTGTATCTTGGAACCAGCATTAACACCAACAACAACGTCAGCCTCAAAATTCTACACAGAATAACTCTTGCCAGCAGGTGCTACTTTGGACTGAGTAGGAATTTTTGAGAAATAAAGTCCTCTATCGATGAACAAATTCCAAATTCTACAAGTCATTCATCCTCCCCGTCCAGTTATGTGGTGCAGAGGCATGGACGATGACAACATCTGATGAGTCGCTTTACGAGTTTTCGGGAGAAATATTCTGCAGAAGATTTATGGTTCAGTCGATAAAATGGTGAGCTGTACGAGTTTTACAACGACATTCATATAGTTTAGAAGAGACAGCGTCTATGCCGGCTAAGTCATGTCGACCAAATGGATGAAAATACTCCAGCCCTGAGAATATTCGACGCAGCACCCGTCGGGCGAAGCGGATGAAGAAGAAGACTTCCAAAACGTTGGAAAGACCAGGTGCAGAAGGACCTGGCTTTGCTTAGAATCTCCAATTAGCGGAAAACAGTGAAAAGAAAAAACGACTGGCGCGCTGTTGTTAACTCGGCTATAACCGCGTTAGCGGTGTTCACGCCATTAAAGAAGAAGTAGAAGGCATTTAACTACATTTTGCGTAGGTATACTTATGTATGTATATCCTTTTATTCTAAACGTTTTCTTCTTTGAATTGCTTAATTGAAAATCACTTTGTTTTGTTTCGTATTCTTTTGTACATATTAAAATATTTATGCCCTTTAAGCATTCATACATTTTTATTGTTTGTTTATATGTGCATACATACACACATATGTATGCACATTCCTAATTGCCTGCATTAAATGTTGTTGAAACAAAAATATTTAGTTTTCATTTAAATTAAACAATAATAGCAATAATAATAAAATAGGCATAATTAGTTTGATGACAATGGCTGCCAGGGGTGTAAAGGTGAGTGCGCCAAAGTATATACGCAAATGATAAAGAGCATTTATTTGATAAGCGAATTTTTGATTTCAATAGCCTCGGGTTAAATATGCATGCAAACACTTTTACAACAAAAGAATGTATTTAAGTGATGACAAATAAACTCGGGACTCGATTTTATTGAAACATATTTAATATATTTTCAAAGAAACCAGACATTTTTAAAACTGACTGCTTTGGAATGCCCGTTGAGGATTTATGAGGTTTAATAGGTAAAATGTTAGTATTACTTTAAAAAGTGTTTATTTTAGTTTTATAGTTTAAAGATGTGAAGTTCAAAATTTTTTTTTATCTATCTCATCTAAACTTAACCGGACTTTACAAAGGACACCATTGCAAGTTCGTAAAGGCAACGATCTTGTTATTTAGTAATCCAAAAGTTATATAAGGGGCAGTTATTGTAAAAATATATAAAATAAAATCATTTATATTTTTGATATTGAAAACTATTAAATCCCGAAATTATAATCCCGATTTTTCGGGATTTTTAAAGTTATCACTTATTCCAACATTTAAAGACCAAATTTTTTCGATATCAACAATTTAATCAGTCCCGAAATTATGTTCACGATATTTTCGGGATTTCCAAAATCGGTAAAAAATATGGCTTAAACACAATTTTTATAAAAAAAAATTACAATCCGAATTTAAAATCCCAATTTTTATCGGGATTTATTCATATAAGTAATAAAAAATTAAAAAGTTTAAAACTCATTAAATTTTTTGACATAAAACTAAGCGAGGATGGAGTCATGTGTAGAAGTTCACGCAAGTGAGGAAAGTTCTCTGATTGCCATTCACTTGGGAGTGGCCAGAAACGATTCTTTTACATATGACTCAAGCAGCTCACGACTTCCGGTCTTAGACAAAGTATCTCTGGGCAGCCTAAGAACATCCGTTTGAAGGCGAGCTAAAGTGAGAAGGCGAAACCTTCCCTCCGCAGGGTTGTGCGCTGGGTTTGGGATCCACCACGTAAAAACCGTACCAATGAAAACTAAACAACAGCCTTGCTGTTGTTAACTCGGCTATAATCGCGTAAGCGGTATCTACGCCAGTAAAGAAGAAGAAGAAGAAACTTAGTGAATCCCGAAATTACAATACCATTTTTTCGGGATTTTATAAGTTATAACTAATATTAAAGTTCCCAGCATTTAAAAGCCAAAAGTGTTTGATATTAACAATTTTTTCAGTCCCGAAATTATCATCACGATATTTTCGGGATTTGCAAAATCGGTGAAAAATACGTTTAAACGCAAAAAATTTTTATAAAAAAAATTTATCAATCTCGATATTATAATCCCAATATGTTTTCGGGATTTACACATATGTATGTATCTATGTAAGTAATAAAACTTACAACAGTTTAAAAGAAGAAATTACAACACATTACATTTTTTGACTTAAAACTACATAAATCCCGAATTTTCGGGATTTTTTAAGCCATCGCTTATATTGGATTTCCAACATTTAAATTCCAAAAGTATTGGATATTAAAAATTTCCGCAGTCCCGCAATTATATACCGTATATTTTCGGGATTTCCTAAATCGGTGAGAAATATGTTTTAAACGCAAAAAATTTTATGAAGAAAATTTTCTCAATCCCGAAATTACAATTCCCAATTTTTCGGGATTTTTAAATTTGTCACTCATATTAGCACCCCGATCACATAAAACCAGACATCATTTGCATTCCAAAAGTATTGAGCTTGATATGCCCAATAAACAAAACAAAACTATGAAACATATACGAGTACACATTTGGTATGTTTGCATGTGTGTATGTCGGGCTATTGAATGAACAAAACAAATAGAAGTTTAGCAAATGTTTAAATTTTTTGATTAGCTGCAAGCTAAATGCAAACAAAGGCACAATATATTATGCATAGACTATATACAAAAACCATTGTGTGCTCGCGCGTATTGCTGACCAAATAAATATTGACTTTTCGTCGGGCGATAAAATAATATCGCTGTTATTCTATTATTTGTTTGGTCCATTGACATAATCATAAGTACATAAATATTAATGTCGCCGAAATAAACTTTTTAATATACAGCTATACCCACATAGGAGCCACATATGTTTTACAAAAGCTTGTCAGCACGCACATATTTATGTTGGCGTTGTTGTTTGCTTACGAAAAATCGCACGCAACTTTAGACGAATGTTCAAAAGAACACATTACGATTGGTACATACATACATTTATGCTTTGTAAATATAAATATGCGCTTTCATTCCCATGGCCACGCTTCAAAACTGGCAAATTTAATTAATCATGCAAATTGTCGTTGTCAAATAAGCTAATTTATAATTTGATAACCGAGCTAATTGCGTCTGTTAAAAATTTGTATTTACAAACACGTAAACGCAATAACATATGTAGGCGCATTATCTAAGCAAGGTCAGCACAACTAATCCGGAGATGCAAATATCAGCATAAACTTATTTATTTTCATTATTTATTCACTACATTTGTGCTGATTGTTTATTTACATATAAACACAAACTTATTGTCCATTCTATATAAACACCAAAAATTTTCACACTTAAGATATTTACTAAATACATTCTTAGTTTAATTAAAGAACCGGGTGACCAATTACATCTAGGCACACGTGGGCAAGTTTTCGTCCAATCATAATAGCTTAAAAAGGATGTCTAAAAGAAAAATATCTCGCTAAATTCGGCCTCCATGATGAAACATCCCCAAATTGGTTGAGGCTTCGCCGTGCCCGACACTATGTGATAGATACCGATAGTTGAAGAAGCGAAACGCATTTACAGAAAAATAGAGAGAGGCTGAAATGAGTGATCACGCTTGATAAGGAACCTCCAGAGGTGATCAAGTAACTGATTCACAAAGCATACTAAAACTATGGAGGTAATACTTTTCCAGCATGCTCAATGGCAGCGAAAGAATGATACCAGGAGATGGTGATGATGACGATAGAGCGAACATTTCACTGGCCGACCGTGATGAAGTTCAATTAGGATTACAGGCCAAGCTATTCAAATACGATGGCGAAGAACTTATAAAGAACATGCAATAGCTTCTTTGTAGAATATGGTCGGACGAAAGCATACCCAACCATTGAAATTTAAGTGTGCTCTGCCCAATCCACAAATAGGAAGATACTACAATTTACGCCAACTACTATTGGATACGCCTCCTGAACATCGCGTATAAAGTTCTATCGATGCGTTTTGTCAGATGCGGCTGGACTAAACATCAATTAATCGTAAACCAGTATCGTCCAGAGAGATGACAAAAAAAGTCAGATATTGAGGTTTCACTTTGAATTTCACTCTTTGATGAAAATATCATGAGGATGTAACCAAGTTTAAAGCTACAAAAGCACTCATGATATGCAATCGTTTGGTTGGAAAACACTTAGGTTGCAAGCCAAGGATTATCAGGTGGATGTATATCATGATCGCGAGACCAATTTTTACATATGGAGCCGTGCTACTGGCATTGAAAGCAAACTTCGGGAGGATCTCCCGAATGAAACTGCACAGATTTGACTGCGTTTGCGTGTCGAAACCAAGGGCAAATGTACCCAAAACTAACACTATGTAGTCATGCACTAGAAGTCATGCTGGACCGCTAGACCTGGCAATTAATCAAACAACCCAAAATGCATTGCTTTACATGATAACAGAAGGATGTGGAAGAGGGTAAGGTAATCTCGTCCCAACAAATGAAGGTTCTGTTTCAACTTATATCGCTTCGAAAACATTCAGTAGGATCGTGGAATTTATCAAAGTGATGTGCTGCGAGTCTGTGTAACAGAGGGAAGAGAACAATAGCCTTTAAGACGCGGTGCAATCCTCAATTGATTTCTATTTATCTTGAGCGATTGTTAGACGACGTTGTTAAGAGAAACATTCGAAAATTCTCAGCTATGAGTTCGTCAACGTCTATGGATCCAGAAATATATGACTATAGCAAATACGAAAAATCGCATATTTTATGAAAGAATCGGAATTAAAACGAGTTCTTTATATATAAGGAATTGCCCCCGATCTCCGTCTATGCACTTCACTGATAAAGATGATTTATAATGTGGGAAGTCGGTGGACTGTATTTTAAAAAGTTGAATGTTTAAAATCATTTCAAAAAGGACACACACAAGGTAAGGCAACATCTGTTTCATTACACAATTAAATTATTATTAAAACAATTAAACTCGTTATTTATCACACCAGATTATATAATCATTCTTATGCGGCTCCATTTAAATTTCAACTAACATACATCATAGAGTTTGGTCTTTTGGAGTTCAACGCGTTAAACAACATTTAAATTCAAAACAGTACTTTCCATCGGCTAATCGCTGCCTGCTACAAACGTTGACCCAAAGCGCCTATCATAATCCACTAAGGGCAGTGAGCTTATTAAAATTAAAACTGAATTTGTAATACGAAAACATATCGTACTCAAGGAGGGAAATATTTAATAATGATAAAAATACAATTTCAGAACGAAGAGAGCAGAAATTGTTTAGCTATAGTAATTTCCTTTTCTGTTAGCTTTTTTTTATTATCCAAACGTTCCGAAAATTCGTCAAAATTCAAACGAAAGTGAAGTTCCGAGTTTTGAGTGTATTGCACGTAACTCTGGCGCCATCCACCCACAGCAAAAATAATCTTAAAATACTCCCACAATAACAACAAGCAAACCAACGCTTGCATAACAATTAATAATTTTTCAATTTTTTTTAAATTTAAAAAATTTAATTAACCGTAATGTTTTGTTCACTTTTAAAGAGCCCACAGCGCGCTGGTTGGTAATTCTAACAGCGAAAGAGCGCCAAACCAACAAGTTGCGGAATATGTGTGAATAGAATGTGTGTGTGTATTTGTTGGTCAGTGGTTCTCAAATTATGTTGTGAATGCCTGTGGCAGCTGCGTTTGAAAAATTACACATTTTTATGAATAACTGAGGAATTTTCTTTGGCGAGTCTGCCAATTTGGGTGCCTAAAGTTAGTGGAGTCGAGGTTATTTGCTTTATCTAAAGAAGTAGCCTGATGTCCGACAAATGGCACTTTAGTTTTACCTCATTAAATTTTTGACCAACTTAAGAATCTTTTACATAAACTTCCTTAAAAGAGCAAGCACAAAAAAGAGACGAAGAGAAAGGAAAAGAGATTTACAAAGGTGCAAAGCTACGGATCATCACAGGGAAAATTAAATAATGATAAAGACCATAGACTTTACGTAGCCCCACATGAAATATAGTAGTCTAACGGCGTCAAATCGCACGACCGAGGCGTCCAATTGACTGAACCATTTCGTGAGATAACGCGTTCACCAAACTTGGTTTTCAATAAATCGATTGTGGCATACGCTGTGTGGCTTGTGGTATCGTTTTGTTGGAACCACATATTTTGTAAGTCCATATCATCCAATTCGGGCCAAAAATATTTGGCTATCATTAAGCGGTAGCGATCCCCATTCACAGTAACGTCTTGATCATCACGGAAGAGGTACGACCCAATGACGCCGATGGCCCATAAACTGATCCAAAATGTAATTTTTTCGAGATGCAATGGTAACTCATAGAGCACGTGTGGATTGCTGACTGAAAAATAACGCATATTGAAAAAGCCATTCAGCCAGAAATGCGCCTCATAGCTGAAGATGATTTTTCGATTAAATTCCGGATCATTTTCATTTCGTCATACGACGATTCCAATGGTCAACCCCACCTTTTGAGAACGACGTGTGAGAGACTGATTTGGGTCTTCCTCAATTGATGCGCTGGCGGCAGCAATATTCTCTACACTACGAGCACTTCCTTATCTCAATGGTACGAGAACATTTTGTACTGTGCCTGTGGTTTCATATTTTCCCTCTGGATACTCAATTGTTGATCTCACAAGACCATTATGACGACCATAAATTGGACGTAGCGCTCTTTAATTTGAGACCACTGACTCCGAATTTCGGAAAGAAATTTTAATAACTTCGACTCGTTGTTGGGTCGTATATCTTTCCAAGATAAAATGGCAAACCTTACTGAAGAGAAATGTCAAAAAAGCGGGAAAAATATGACGTCGTTGGTCGTTCCTATCGGTCTACTCTTGTAGCGTCTGTATTGAAATTTATATAATTTTGAGGTTGGAACAAAAATAATTCGTGCAAATCCAGAAAATTATGTGATCCAATAGCTATTCCACTTTACTGAGTTATTTGAATATCCGCCGCTTATTTAACTGAAAAATAAATTCAATTATTGTTTGAGGCGGTTTGAGTTCCGCTGTGCTGCCACCAGCGGCTGAATAAGCCTACTCACGACCGCGGCTTGACAGCAGCTATGCCTGGGGCAGTCAGCCGTTTAATGGCAGTGTGGCCTCGGCGTCTGTGGCAGCCTGCAGGCTATTCAGTGGTGTTAGTGGATTTTTTAATGTTAGTGTAATTTTCTTTCCTGTCAATGTTGTTGTAAGCACATTTTGCGTTAAGTTGGCTCTAATAAAATTAAAATGAAATGAAGCGTAATGAAAGAGTAATAAAGTTTGTTTTGCACAATTTTATGTAAATGTTTTCTTTGGCATATTTTTATTTTCAATTGAACACTCAAATATGGAGTATAGATATATGTATATACATACATATATATAAATATATATATTTACATTTTTCACTTATTTTTTATTGTGAGGCAAGAACTACAAGAATTTTGTGTTTATTATCAAAACAATACAGCAGGGAGAGTTGTTGCCAACAATGCGGCATGCCGAGAAGTGGCATGGTGTAATTCGGGAGATGAAATTGATTGCTATTTTTCAGTGCAACCCTTAAAAATTTGAAATTTTTAAAAAACAACTTCGAAAGCAAATGCTGCTGGACGTATTTTTTTTGGTTCGCATTTAATTTTAATTACCTTGAAGAAGACTGGCAAACTTAATTGAGGTTTGCAGATGTTCAGAGCAAGGCTGCAACGCAAACGAAGATTATATTATGATAATCAAAAAATACCAAAAATGCACCGCCTATTAAGTCTTCCTGAAATTGCTGACATTTAGAATAATGTGAGGTGATTTAATAAGTAGAATGAGTGAGAGTTAATGAACGAGAGTTTACTGAAAGTTAGACGATGGTTACAACTGAAATGATTTAGTAGAGACCGATAAGATAAAGATCGAGTAACAAAAGGAAAAAAGAAACACACACATTTGCACAAAGTTGGATAAAATACCTAGAAAAAACTATATTTTTCTAAAGCCCGAGATTTAGAGAGGCTTTAGAGCGACGGGATCTGGAGATGGAAGTTGCAGGCCGAATAACACCTGATAATATAGTGCTGCAAACGTGATAAGTATAGTACAGCATAGAGAGGACGACGGCTCTGATACTGGAAGAGCTGAGAAAACCCGAACAACAAAGAAACAGTGAAGCTAGAGCCACGAATAGCGAGCTAATGACATGATCCAATGCGATGTTATGCTTAGCGACGGTCTCGCAGGTCCTTTCCACAAACCTACAATGACGGGGTTAAGGGATTAGCACATAAACGTACTGTTTTGCAAGTCCAATATAGTAAGATATTACTGATTAGGCGTGGTCCCAAATGGGGTGTACCTTTGGTGAGCAGTACGAATCGTGCATGCTGCATTCTACTAGTATCAGTAGCTATGGAAGATTCTCACTTCGGAAACAAACCTACTACAAGGAACTGTAGAGTCAAGTATACTGACAATCGAAATAATAAGATGTTATTATTCTATAAATAATACCATGGAAATAGACTAAATTTAAAAAAAATGGAAGTGCTAAAATTCAATAGCATTATAGACCAAAGGTCCTAACTTCGCATTGAACACACTACACTGAGGTGGCATATGCGATTACAAAAGCTTCGACGAGTGCAAGGGGTAACGAACATAATTTAAAATAGGACTAAAATTGGACTATATGTGTGGCGTCATGACGAAATGTCTCACAACTTTACCTAATAGATGGAGTGAGATGGATGGAGAACTCTCATTAAGGTAGTGGTAGTTTTACTGCTCTGGACTGCAGCCTCCTTCAGAGTAGTAAATATCCAGTCTGGTAACAAGAAGGCGGCATTAGCATTGAGCTCACTAGCCGTGCGTTCAAGGCCGATTAAGGAATGCTTAAACTAGAGTCACTTTGAATGAAGACTAGTGCGAGTGCCAGGCCAAAGCGGAATCGCAGGTAATGTAAAGCTGACGAGATGACAAGAAAAGGCATCCTAGCTGCACCATCAGTAGAATATGAACGAGTCAGGACTGTCATCACCTCCTGTGTTTTACTACTGAATAGCTGGACTTCACGGGAGCTTGGCCAGTGCTTGACCACTATCAGTTCATGAGTTGTCAGAAGATCATTTTCGTAACAGATCCAGTGAGCTCATTGTAAGTAAGGAGAGGCTCTCCCTAGTTGTGGGAATTCAAACAGTTATTGCCAGGTTCATAATCTTACCGAACGCAAGCTGCAGAAGCTATAAGCAGAAAAACGTGGTGGAAAAATCTCAACATTTACTCATTGATTACCCCGCAGGATCAAGGCTAAAATATTCAGAAGCTCACACTTACAGAGAGTTATATTTTTATGGCTTCACAAAAAACTGCATTAGGTGTCGAAGTGCGATCACTGGATCAGCCATCGAACCTAATCTAACCTAACATTGTGGCAAACTTAATATATGTACTTTATTCAGGGTATGTAGATCGTACGTAGTTCAATAGTTGAATATTCTAAAAATTATATGTTTTAAGCAAAACAATTAGATTTTTGGAAAATGAGGTAGGGAGAATATATTGAATTCAGTTACCTTGTTACTCATTCTTGCAAATTCTTTGACAGGAGAGTAGCGCTCTAAGGTAACGAGCAGAGAAATGTTAAAACGATGACGGCATGTGTATATTCAATTCTCCCATATTTTCAATTAGTTCCCATCAAGTATTAGAATTCTAACGCTTCCAATACTCTTAAGTTCAGCTTTCTACTATTATAACGGGTGATCCAAATAGAGGTACTATTTCAAAGGCCTTTTTTTACAGACCATGGCATGCTATTTTTGCTCAGTGTTTTTTTTTTGGCATTTCATAATGGAGAGACTTACGCCCGAACAACGTTTAAAAATAGTTCAACTTTATTACGGAAATTTACGTTCTGTTAAGAATGTGTTTGGCGGACTCGCTGAACTTATGGTCAACATTATCGGCCTACTGAGTGTACTATTCGCAACACCATCCATCTTGAGACCCAGCATTCATTATTGGATAATATCCGACCGAAAAGACCTCGTCCAGTACGCAGTGAAAAAATATACATAGCAGCCGCAGCTGAGAGGGCATATGAAGACCGTGAAGAGTCGATTCGGTGCCAATCGCAGCAACTCGTACCGACGTATGGAACGACTTCGCGCATTTTACGTCGAGATCTTAAATTGAAAGCGTACAAAATACAGGCTGTGCAAAAACTGAAGCCACTCGACTTTCCCAAGCTACATCGATTCGCTCTATGTGCTCTTGAAAAGTTCCAAGAAGAACCGACGTTTTCGAGCCAAATTTTGTTCAGCGATGAGGTCCATTTCTGACTCAATGGGTATGTAAACAAGCAAAATTGCCACATTTAAGACGAAGAGCAACCTGAAGAGATTCAAGAGCTGCCATTTCATCCAGAAAAGACAGTTGGGTCGGTGTTGTTATGGAGGAATCATCGGGCCATATTTCTTCAAAATGATGCCGGTGAGAACGTAGCTATGAATGGCGACCGTATCGCCATTTATGGCCGACTATTTGATGCCTGAAATTGAAGCTCGTGATCTCGGCGACATTTGGTTTCAACAAGACGGCGCCACTTCCCACACATCGCATCAATCAATGGATTTATTGAGAGAACACTTCGATGAGCAGATAATTTCACGTTTTGGACCGGTCGATTGGTCACCAAGATCGTGTGATATCACACCGTTAGACTTTTTCCTGTGGGGATATGTAAAGTCTAAAGTCTATGTGCACAATATTGCTTCGATTGAGGCCTTGGAGCAAAACTTCATGCGTGCCATTCAACAGTTTACAGTAGAAACGCTCGAACGAGTCATCGAAAATTGGACTCAACGGATGGATCATTTGAAAATGATATTTGATATTTGAAAGAGATAATCTTCAAAAAATAAACTCCAAAGAATGTTCATTCGAATGCTAATAACCATTTTTCACTAAATTTGAAGTTTCTGTGTTTGTATAGGGATCCTCGAAATGCATTACCCTTTATATAACTAATAATTTAGTGAAATGGACTTAATAAGTATTTGTTGTAATTTACAGAAGTGGAGCTGTTGTTGGTAATAAATGAGCAGATGTTTACAAACGATTCGGTA
Organism: Bactrocera dorsalis; assembly: GCF_023373825.1. Lineage (NCBI taxonomy): Eukaryota > Metazoa > Arthropoda > Insecta > Diptera > Tephritidae > Bactrocera > Bactrocera dorsalis. The sequence goes on from NC_064303.1 coordinate 94,074,329, forward strand.
GACTGATTTCCACTTGACTTTCGATTGTTATGAATATTGGTTAGTGCGCTCAGCAATATTCACCAGTTGAGCTAATATAATTTAGTAATCGGTGCATATGTGTGAATAGATATATATATATATGTATATATTTATATATGTATACAATATATAAATTTATAGTTAATATCTCGAATAGTTGTAAGTTAATATTGAAAGGAGAAAAGTGTGTGCTGCAATATGCAAAACATGCGCTTGTGTGTGGCAGAATTTAGGACTTAACTTTCTGAAAGCATTATTATTGCATAAATGCAACTTAACGGTACATGTACAACTATATTTGTGCATATTGCCAAATGTTGCGCTTGAGTGCATTTTAAGCAAGTAAATTTATATGTGTGAGTGTGTATTATATAATTGATGCCCAGCTGCATGAATGTGGATTTATATGTATTTAGCATATATGTGTATTATTTACATATACATATTTGTATGCTTGTGTGCTGTTGCCTGATACTTACTCCTGCAATTCGTCTACTCGAAAGTTTAATATGGCAAGCTTCAACGAACCTGCTAAACCGAATCAAATGAATTTCTTACGCACGTGCTGAGTGCAAATACAATATGGCAGCTGCACGAGACGTTCGTGCATGTGTTTTGTATGTGTGTGTGTGTGTGTGGATTTTCATTATTTATGCGCTTCAATGTACAGTAATTAGAAACGGAAGCAATGTGCTCACTACATATACATACATATATGAGTTGTAGTTGTTGTAATTGCTATGTTGGTTGTTGTTGTTAATGTTGCTTGCTGATTGTTGTTGGCAGACAGCCAAGCAGGCATAAATGTTGCGAAGCCATAAAGTCAAGCCGAGCAGAGGGTTGCTTGCACTTTAAACAGTTGCAATGCAACATTGAACTAAACAACAAAAGGCAGTTGACGAGCTGCTGATTTTGTTGCTGCTGTTGCTGTTGATAGCGCCTGACGGCCGGCAACAGTGGTGGCAATGGCAATGATAGCGATGGCACTTCAGCTGAGCACTCTGCCTGAAGTGGATGGGGTAATTTACATAAACAATAAATGTGAACGGAAGTCGGACGCATTAAGCAGAAGCAAGGAAAGAGAAGAAGAAGAAAAAGAAGGAGGATGAAGAAGAACAAGAAGCAGAAGGAGGATGAAGAAGAGCACAAAAATCAAAGCAACTTTAGGGGTGACTACTCGAGTGTATGGCAGGCGGGCTGTTGGACTTGGTCTCGTTGGACGTTCGAGTGTTTAATTACTAGTAGGGCACTCACTCACACAGGCTGACTGTCTGCCACCGCAACAAGGACGAGGGGTGCATATATTTGACCAAATTAAATGCTAAGAAAAGGAGCAAACGCATGCCAACCCACAATTTAATATAATTTTATAATATGCATATGGATGAGCGGGCGTGCGCTCGTTATTATGTGTGCGTTGCAGCGTGGAAAGGATTGGTGTCCTTGTGTGTATACACATACACACAGTCTTATGTGTGCCGGCGTTGATGTGGGAAAGGGTACGGTGTGATTCTTGTACTTTTTTCTTTCACATAAATACTGCTTGCCGCAAAGGGCTGTTGACAATTGAGGTGAGTACGAGATTACGCGTACGGAAAGTAAATTACGTCATGCCGGGGTGAAGAGTAACGACGAGTGCTGGGTAGAAAGTGTGGGCGCAAGGGATATAAATAAGCAGAAGTTTAGTTAGGGATTTGGGCAATAACTACGCATTCGCTGTAAGAATTTATAAAGAGTAGATGTACCCTTTAGGAAAGTTAGTTGCTTAGAATCGTACATGAACTGGATTTTGGTCGGTCAGTTTGTATGGCAGCTATATGCTATGGTGGTCCGATCTGAAAACTTGTTAAGGATATTGTAACGTGTCTGTGTACAACAATCCCTACACAATTTCGTAATGATATCTCGTCAAATAAAAAAGTTTTTCATACAAACATTTAATTTTTAGCGTTCAGTTTGTATGACAGCTATACGCTATAGTGCTCCGATTTAAATAATTTCTTCGGAGATAGCCAAATTGTTTTAGATAATAATCTATGCAAAATTTCGTAATGATATCTCTTTAAATAAAAAAGTTTTCCATACAACTATTTCATTCCGACGGCTTAGTTTGTATGGCAGCTATATACTATAGTAGTTCGATCTAAACAATATCTTCAGAGAATTCACTGTTGCCTTGGATAATAATATGTGCAAAGTTTCGTGATGATATCTCATCAAATAAAAAAGTTTTTCATACAAGAACTTGAGTTTGATCGTTCAGTTTGTATGGCAGCTATATGCTATTGCAACCAGATCTGAACAATTTCTTCGGGGATTGCACTGCTGTCTTGGGCAATAACCCATGCAAAATTTCGTAATGATATCTCGTCAAACAAAAAAGTTTTTCATACAAGGACTTCAGTTTGATCGTTCAGTTTGTATGGCAGCTATATGCTATAATGATCCTATATCGACAGTTCCGACAAAAAAAAACAGCTTCTTGAAGAAAATAGTATATATACAAAATTTTAGTTCAACATCTCAAAAACTAAGAGACTAGTTCGCGTATATACAGACGAACAAATCAGCGACGGGACTAATAATCTTCTTGGTACTAAATCAGTTGCTGCAAAACTACCGTAATCATAAAAAACATTTTCAAACAAAACTATATTCCAACAGGGTCTACATTTTAATATATGCACATAAATATTGCCAACACAACACGAGACTGCTCCCTGCCCCTGTCATGCTAATCAAATTCACTGTTTCTTCCAACAAATGACTGAGTGAATTGCGGATTGACAAGCGTAGCTCAAGTGGAATGACGTTTGGCATATTAAAAAGTTGCTGCCGGATACCATACTAAATGCAGACGTCAAGCTTATAAAAGAATACCATATACAAAGCATTTGCTTCTTCCAAACAATTTTATTAGTTTCGTAGTTTTTTTAGCTCTGTTGTTGGGTGCGTCGAGAGATTAAAAGTTATTATTGGCTTTTAGCAGCGTAACTGAGTAGTTTTAGTGTCTGCGATTAATCGGATCTATGTAATTGTTGTACAACTGCTAGAAGAAAGATTGAGCTGGTTGGGTGTGAGTAAGGATTTGTTAAAGTCTATAAATAGAGTACTTAAGGTGCAGTTTCAGAAGAAAATACAAATAATATGTTTTTTTGTCACGAAGTCAGAGATTATATCAAAAGTCGAAAATTTAGTGCATTACTGTCAGGAACTATCCATGAATTCTAGAAACAAGCTTCCAGAAAAGTTTTTTCAGTTGAGATGACTGCAATTAAAGTGTGACTGCGGAATGTAGTTTTCTTCACAAAAGTCTACGACATGATAAGACTAGGCGGTACATAACAATTGGCTTACGGAGCTCCTTATATCTTTCTTCCATAATTATCATTGTCCGCTTAGTCTACACGTCGCTAAAAGCTTATCGGTTACCTGTTGTCGAAGATATTTTGAAGAAAATGGGGCAGATGATAATCGACATGAAGCTGAAACAACATGCATCTTACGTCATCCATGTGGAATCAAACTAAATCTTCTAAGAGTAATATGTAAACCATTTTGTTATCAAGAAGCTTTATAGTGAAATGAAATCAAACATCGGATGTTGACCCATAAAGGACTTTTTTTGGTTGATTAGAGATGATCTCCTTTTTAAGCATCAGCCATAGGACCTAACCTGACATTTACTAACCGCATTGGCTGCTAAAGTTTGATTCATTTGTGGGTTATTAAAACTTTCATTTACCCTAATATGCAGAGGCTTTCAAATTCTATTCGAGTACTTCTTCTATAGACATCTTTGCTTAAAACCGCGCAGCAAATCGGAGGGATAGACTACTGGATGCAGGAGAAATTAGATGAAGAACTTTCGCGCATAGCTCGGTGGGTAATGGCCGTTGGGCAAACAGCGACTACATGAGCCCATTTTTTTACTAGGGAGGATGGTTCAAAGTCAACATAGAAAAAGATGGCTGGCGTAATTAGCTCCGCACAACACCCTAAACATCTATACGGATGGTTCGAAACTGGTCGATAAAGTTGGTGCGGGAATATACTGTCCAGAGTCAGGCATAAGGCAACCTTTTAAGTGGCCGGACTACATCATCATTCATTTATTATTTCAAGATGAGGTCTATGCTATTGTGAAAGCCGTGGAGCTGGCCTCTAACAAACCAGAGTTAGAGTCCAGAGTTAACATCTACGTAGACAGCCAAGAAACAATCAAGGCAGTAAACTCGTATCGCATATCGGCCAGAAGTGTCTTGGGAAGCAGGGCAGCAACGAACAGTGTTGCCAGAATCAAGCAACTTGGTGCCAGGCCACAAAGTCATCGAGGGCAATGAAATAGTGGACGAAACCCATGCATTGTCTATACGACGATCTCGACAGAAGCATGGTAAAGAAAATCAAAACCCGATGGAACGAGCTACCTGGGTGCAAAACTGCAAAAGTCATGTGCAAAACGGTAGATCGGAAGTACACAAAATTCCTATTGGCACTCGATAGAAGAGACTGTAGGAACATGATGGGAATACTAACTGGTCACTGTCTGGTGGCGACACACGCCCGTAGGATAGAGCTGACAGATTAGAGGACTGCAGGTAATGTTGAGAGCAGAACACCGGGGAAACAATGGAGCAACCCTTGTGCACTTGTTCCGCATTGGCAACTCTACGCTGTGAGCATGTGGGGTTCGCACGGTATGATACACTGGAGAAGGTATCGATAGTGAGGCCGCATAGTCTGTTAAAATTCGCGTCGAGCGCGGCGTACCAAATGATGACTACTCCTCATGGACTTAGCAACTGAACTACGTCTGGTATTACAAAGGACTAAAACTGGACAATGCGTGTCTTATTGACCTACCAGATTAACCTAACCCAACATAAATCCTACTGTACTGTTTAAACCGCAATTCTTTTCGAAAGATGTGAGTATGACAATACGAAAAATTGCCAGAGAGTAGTGCTGCGGACTCATGTAATTCAATTCACCGGAGGTTTTTATGAAATCCCTACATATATAGCATATATATTTCGTGTTTATAATGGTAATCATGTCTTTAGCAAATCCATCACGATCTTAATTGCTTGAATCGCGAACTACTACTTAGTAATCACATATACATATGCACTAACACACCAATGTATATTTATATGTCAGCCACAATTCCATTTCTGTCAGCATCAGTGAGCATTAGTTAATCATCTATATTTTTTCATAATAACTAGTACCCCTTGCCATTTGCGCGAGCCAACTTTTCCAGCAATTTCCCCAACAGTGCTTTAGCGCCACAAACTTTGCTTGCCTGTTTATTTGTCAATTCAGTTGGAAAGAAAGTTTTAGCGATTTGCGCCACGTTACCGCTCGCCGCACTAAGTTGCAGCAATATGATGGCTTAACATTTCACGCAACCACTTGACCCAAGGACACGAAAGGATGTCAGCCAAATGCAAGTACGCGCGGCTTGCGCTGATCCCTGTGTTTATCTGACGCTCTATGGCTGTATGCGTAGTTGCTTAGTTGTTTTTGAAGAGTGCTGGAAAATGTCAAACGAAATTTGTGGACCGAAAGCGAACTGGGCCGAATCGGACTAGTTATGTAACTAGTTATTAATGTTTAAAAATCAATTAAAATTTATTTTCTGATTCTCGTTTTGCAATATCAAAATGTTGATTTTAGTGCAAAGAAGCACTTTCAAAATACTGGTCCATTTTGAACTAGTATGGTACTAGTACATGTCGGACCAAATTATGTCAACTGACATTTCGCAGTAAAACAAACTTAAAAAACGACGCACGTTTAAAAGATAAAATTAAAAATATTAGCTAAATCAGCTGACTAGTTACACATGAAGTATGTACTAGTTGCTTTATAACCAGTTGTGTTCACTTCAAGAAATATTTTTGTTACTATGTAACCAGTTCTCTCCACTCCACTTGAAGTTATATATTTGTTTGTGTGTGCGTGTCAAAGTTGTCTTTATTGCATCGTTGTTTTACTGTTTTGTACGCAATGTTTGCAAATTATCTCGACAAATCTTAGCGAATTATTGCAACTGTACTTGTACTCATGTACAGTTATGTATGCGCGCACTTCATGGCAAAGCTGATGAGTTGAAGTGGAAAAGCGCAGCTTTCTTGAATCGCATAATTATGAAACAAATAAGTAGGCGAGCACGAAAGTGTCCTTCACGAGCTCGTTCTACGAAGCGCTGCCGTCGTCAGTTATTGCCTCAGCGTTGCATGAGAGCGCATTGAAAGCTAAGCAGTGGCAGTTATTCAAGTATTCGGCACTTGAAGTGGCTCCGAATTAAATAATATATTTACAAAATTTGTTTGTTGCATTTGTTGTTATTGTTGTTGCCTTTTTAATCTGCCAGCGCAACTGCTTCATTGCACTTCTCAAACATCACTAATAATTTGGGGCAATTTGTTGTACAAGAAGCGGCAAAAGCACTTCTAGCGATTATTAGATTTGGAAAAGAGTTAAGCATAATTTATGGCACAGTTTTGGAAGCACTGCTGTTGAATGTTCTTTTCAAGTGCCATAATTAAGTTAATTTAGGGAAATCAATATGTGTATTTATGTATAAGTTACATAACAATAAATAACTGTTCAACATAGAAAATCGCTTCAAAGCTAGGGAGCTATAGACTTATCGGCCTAGGCATGTGGGAAATTTACTCTTGCAAGTAATACAGTACTACCCTAAAATGAGTAATACAGTACTAAACCTAAATGAATTAATCACAGATTGACACTTTTGAAACTGAACTTTAAACTGTTGACTTCTCTGAGATTCTGAGTTTGTTTGGTCACCATCAAGGTCAGCACGAACCGAAGGGAAGGGAAAAATAGACCGCTGTCAATAAGTAGTTTTAATTATAGTCCCTTTAAGAACAATATAAGTAAGTAAATTTTTCTTATGTTATCCTTTCTTAAGTGTTGATACTGAACGCTAACACACACGAACTCATTGTTCATTGCCATTCATCTAAACCTATTGCCATTAAGGTCATCACAACATTTAAAATAAATGCATTTGCAATGCCAAAGAAACGCGAAGTCTTCTTTACAATGGACAAAAACCCGAGCACTGCTGTGAAGATAACCAAATACAACAACAGCGAGAGCGGCTGTCTCCGGATCGAATATCCACCAACCAGATCGATCATGTTGTGATAGATGGAAGACACGTCTCCAGTATTTTAGACGTGCTTACGCTCCGAGGTGCTAACAATAGCCAAAATATTTTCTACTCGACTTGCACTCCTGCTCTTTGAAAGCACTCATCAGCATACTCGGATAAGGGAACTGAAGCTCCTTACGTACTGCTGCAAACGAAACCATTGGTTCTCGAAAAAAGCAAAAGAACAGCTGGTACATTGAGGAGTGCTGTGTCGCAGTGGAAAGAAAACAGACTGTCTCCCTTGCATCGAACACAACACGTGAGCGATGGGATTGACAAACTGGCGGACAGGAGTAAAGCTCGAAAATTCTACAAAAAGATGTGAATAACAGAGGATTTTAAGACCGGAGCATACTCTTGTAGAACCAATAGTGGTGATCTAGTGACAGATTTATGAACTATGGAGGGAACCCTTCTCCATCTTGCCAAATGCAGTGAAAGCATAACTCCAGGAGACGCTAAAACCGATTACCCAAACAATGACGATGGAGCCGATGTATCATTACCCGAGCATGAAAAAGTAAGAAAAGCAAGTTCTCGCGCAAACGATGGGCCAGCCGAGTTATTTAAATATGGCGGCGAAAACCTGATAAGAAGCGTGCATCAGTGTGATGAGCAATACCAAAATCTCCGTCAGGATCCTGAAGGACCTCTCCGAGCCGTTCGATAACATACAAATGGGTTTATGTGGGAATGAGGGCAAGACGAAATTACTCCTGTCATCAGCCAAACAGTCGTCTCACTCGTGACTTTACACGTCTCAGTTGACATTCAAAACTTCGAAATAGTAGATAATTTCGTATATCTTGGAACCAGCTTTAACACCAACAACTTCGTCAGCCTCGAAGTCCAACGCATAATAACTATTGGCAAGAGGTGCTACTACGGATTGGGTAAGGAAATTGTGAAGTAAAGTCCTCTTTTAAAATATGAAGACCAAATTATATAAGTCCACTCATCATCCCCGTCCTGCTGAATGGTGCAGAGGCATGGACTTCATGGATTTAGAGGTTCTACGGAAGATTTATGGTTTTTTGCACATTGGCAGCGGCGAATACCGCAGTTGATGGAACAATCAGCTGTGCGAGATATATGACGACATTGACATAGTTCATCTAATTAAAAGACAGCGGCTACACTGGCTATGTTATGTAGTCCGAGTGGATGAAAACACTCCAGCACTGAAAGTATTCGACGTAGTACGATCCGGGGAAGCAGAGGAAGAAGAAGTCTTCTACTGCGTTGGAAAGACAAGCCAGAGAGGGATACACTGGGATATCCATTTGGCAAAATCCAAACAGTAAAAAGGAAGAACGACTAGCGCGCTGTTGTAAACTCGGCTATAACCACGTAAGCGGCGTCTTAGCATTAAAGAAGAAGAAAAAGGACGTGATAAGTTAATGTTAATTTCAAACTCAGTCAAAGATTTTAGTATTATCACAACGGCATCGAATAACAATAATTGCTAGCACACTGAGAGAATTCTACCTTATACTTTCTCCCTCTTATTCAGATTTTATCGGTTTGGTGGTGGTGGTGGTAGCGCAAAGCCGTGAGGAGGATACCAATACCGATTCAAATGATTTGCTTATATGTCTGCCGTAAGTAATTGTTTTCTTATGAACAAAACCTTTGCAATAATTTCCAGATTACAAGATTGAGTAGCTGTGATTTAGTCGAATTTTCCATATCCATCTAAGATTCGATAACAAAAAACTTTGCTTAGTAAAAAAAAAACCCACAGAAGCAACAAAAATAATAACAACTAAACTCACTCATCAAAACGTTTGCACTTTGGATGCGAGAGTCAGGGATTATGACAGATTTGCCAAGGAAGTCCTCTAAGTAGCTTCAACAACAACCACCTCATTACATATATCTATGAGTATTCATATATATGTATATTGAATAATGCAATATAAAATAAATTGAACTAAGAAAATAGGTTTATATAAAAGAAAACTTGCTAACCTACACATATACTATACATACTTGTATATGAGCCTATGTGAGCATCTGTCAGTAAAGCAATGCAAGTAAGTATGCCATGGAGTTGCATAAGAAAAAGAGAAATGCAACACATGCAACCGCTGTTGCACATTTACTCATCCATTATTTACAGCACAAACATAGTAGAAAAGTAATATAAAAGCAAAATAGCTTCAACTCTTTAGTTCTGCACGTGACGTGGCAATATGTGCTACGAACAATGATTGTGAAGTGGAAAAGGCATGGAAATATGTATACATATACGGTATGTGGCATATGTTCCATGTGTTTCTAAATGGAGTCTACATGAAAATTTTATCCTCTCAAAAACATGAAAAAATACAAACACAAACAACTGCTTTTAAATCGTATTAACCGATAATGGAATTTACTTGATAAACCACTAGAGCTCCTACAAATCGTCGTACCAAAATTCGGTTAATTATAGAAAAGTATATGTCCTAAATTCAGAGACATGTCAATTTCTCTCCCTTTTCAGTAAGTAGTTACTTTGATTGATTGGAATTCGGGTTTGCATGCGATTGGACTAGATTTTTTTACTCTAGGTTGATTTTCTTCTCCCTCTTGAAACAATATTATAGGTATATTAGATCATAATATGACTAACTAATATATTATATTAGTTAAAACAGGTTGCATCTGTCGAATTTCTTAAGCTCTCTGCTCCCTTATTATGTGGGGAGCTTAGCTGATTAACTCGCTATAACGTACGACTGCCAGTCCTTCAAACCCTTTTATATTGTATATTTTTTTGGTTCAAAATACATTATGACAAAAGAGCACACGATCTGCCAACCAGTCTACAGCAGCTGCTTAAGTCGGTCGAGAGGTTCGCTGAAGGAGCTAATAGCCATCCCAAAAAGTGATCAGCAGATCTTAAAAAAAAAATAGCGGAGGCCCGTCTAGAGCATATCGTCTCACAAACCAGTTGTCTGCCAGCGGAAAAAAAATTATACATTTGAAGGTGTTATCTCTCCAAGGTTAGGTGTGACCACAAAGCTGTTGCATACAATTCTAGGGTAGACAGCTCATAGAACCGGTACTAACGTTTCACATTTAAACTACATAAGATGTTACGCAGTTACATTAAATGACGATTGATAAAGATACAAATGGTGGAGTGTGAATATAGTTGCAACATTCTTTTGCAGCTCGACAGCAGAATGATATGGCTTATACTTAACTCGCGCTAATACTTTTCCCCATATGAATACTTTGCCGAGTTCCTTCTGTTATATATGGGGCAACCACGATCTCCTGAAGCATCTTGTACGAATATTTATCATAGTAAAAACATATTCGAAGACATTTCTTTGACTGTCTAATTAAATATAAAGAAAATATGAGATCGGATCAACGCGATGCTTGTTGTGAAAAAAAGCTCGGATAGATTCAATATATACAAAGTTCGATGGAACTAATTTAGAAAACAGTAAGAAATATTTGTTTGCGAGGACACAGGACCGGTCCTAGTTGGAAACAGGGAGGAACGGAACTTAAAAATACCTCTATGGAGGCTGTCAATATGTTATTGGGAATAGTAGCTTGTATGAACCTCTAGAGTTTAACTGAAGATTACATGGTTCCAACTTAATATCGAACGAAGTGGCAGACTGTGTACTAAAAATAACTTTAAGATGATGGACGACTAAGTAGTTCAAAGCACATATGTATGTATATGTGATCAAAATTATACATATGGAGTTATCCGAAGGGACACCTTTGAAATTAAGTAGCGATAGCATACCGACATTTCTGTTTTCGGGTTATAGAAAATGGATTTCATACTGAAAGACGAAAATTAATATTACCTAAAAGAAAAATACATCTTTGGGGTAAACCTAACGACCTTAATTAAATCCTTCTATCACAAGGAATAAAACAGTCTATTATGACATTACAATTAATCCCTGAGTACCATCCTTTAAACCATCTAGTAAATAATATTTGTTTGCTATAAATTTAAATCGGCATCATTACACACAAAAAACACTGAAATGTTCCACAAATCACAAAATATATCATTTCGTAAAATGGGGGGTATTAATTACGATAATTATTAATTATATTATATTTGAGAACAAAAGTACGAACATTATAAATACTAAAGCAATTAACGCATACCTAAATATTTCGCCAACAATTTTACAACTAATTATCCTTTATCCTGTCAAAGCGACAGCCGCAGGCACTACTTCAACTTAAGCCAACCTAAAATGGCTCATTAGCAGGGCAACCAGCGCGGAGAGTTGCCTCACCAGCTGCCAACCGCCACCTGCAATTTCATTATCTACTCTTCTATCTCGGCGCTCCCATTGTCGTTTTTCGTTAGCTAAACCAACAATTAGCGATAAACAGGAATTATTTGCGCTGCTGGAAACTGTGATTTATCGCAATGAGACAGATAAAATACACGAATTGACTTCTCTGAGGAGACGCAATGAGGAGATATTAACGCACATAGAACTTTGTATGTTGATATATTTTTATGCGCTCTTAAATTATTGCACAGGGAATAAGTTTTGATTTCCACTTGGAAAGATGTAGAGCTACAAATATTTATCGATATTATCGAAATGGTTAGACGAATCAATGATGCCCCTGTCCTACCATCCATGTAGCCAATAAGCCGAGTACAAACTGTGATATTCTGATGAAATTTGATACAGATATTCGACTACGACTTAAATATATCCACTTGAAAATGCCGAATTTTATAGGGAAGGTGCCTCTATCCAACTGCTGGAAGCCCTCGCTAAGTGAAAGGTTGCTATCACTGATAAAATCTACCATGAGAAGCGGAGTAATTTTTGATGAGGATTTGTGATTACAGTGAAATTCCGCCACACTGTCTCACAGTTCACCCAAGTGTTTATAACGCTAGCCACTATACGTCTTAAGCAACGATTTTTCTAAATCAGGAAAAGGAACGTTAGAGGAAAAGAAGTAAAAGATGCCTCTTACAGTGATCTCGAGAACACCTATGACCGCTGCGCCGCCCACAAACTTAAAATTGGTCACAAGAAGTTTATTGCGAAGGTCGGACAGGTAGGTATTTTGGGCCACACGGTTGTTCACTTTAGCCTACAAAAACCTACTTAGTACAACAGCCTTAGACCTTTCGACGGGAACAAACTGTTGAACTTGAAAACATGGTTGTTAAAAACACCACCTGGTACAACGTCGTTATTAAACCATCAGCAGAGACACAAAAGAAGCGCGAAGTAATCATAATTGGGTCATGATATGGAAAAAACAGAGCTACTAATATTAAGAAAGAAGCACATACCGCTCGAAATAAGTATGCAAACGACAACGGATATTCTTAGAACACAAAAAGAAGTAAACTACCTAAGCGTAAGACTGGACCTCGTTTAACCTTCTAGGTACAAGTCCAACACGCCACAGAAATGGCAGGACGCCCCAGCCAAGAAAAGAGAAAGCTTCTAATGTCGACTTCAATCAGATCTGAGAGTAGACGTGCTTAAAAAGGAAACCCGACGTAAGGTAGTGGCCAGAGTGCACCGCCCTGTAGCCCTCAGAGTTGCATAACAACATGGCAACAAAGATGGGAGCATGACAGTCGCGGTAGATGGACGGCCAGACTAATAAAGGATACAAGTATGATCTTATGGACAAGCCCGTACATTTTTATACTCTCCGCAACAAAGTTGCTAAGGAGAGTGAGTGTTATAGTTTTGTTCACATAACGGTTGTTTGTAAGTCCTAAAACTAAAAGAGTCAGATATAGGGTTATATATACCCAAGAGATCAGGGTGACTAGTAGAGTTGAAATCCGGATGTCCGTCCGTCCGTCTGTCCGTCCGTCCGTCCGTGCAAGCTGTAACTTGAGTAAAAATTGAGATATCATGATTAAACTTGGTACACGTATTTCTTGGCTCCATAGGAAGGTCAAGTTCGAAGATGGGCAAAATCGGCCCACTGCCACGCCCACAAAATGGCGGAAACCGAAAACCTATAAAGTGTCATAACTAAGCCATAAATAAAGGTATTAAAGTGAAATTTGGCACGAAGGATCGCATTAGGGAGGGGCATATTCGGACGTAATTTTTTTGGAAAGTGGGCGTGGCCCTGCCCCCTAAAAAGTTTTTTGTACATATCCTCGGAAACTATAGGGTGATTTTTTAAGAGCTTGATAACTTTTTAAAAAAAAAAAAACGCATAAAATTTGCAAAATCTCATCGGTTCGTAGATTGGTTCATGACATTTACTTTTTGAAGATAATTTCATTTAAATGTTGACCGCGGCTGCGTCTTAGGTGGTCCATTCGGAAAGTCCAATTTTGGGCAACTTTTTCGAGCATTTCGGCCGGAATAGCCCGAATTTCTTCGGAAATGTTGTCTTCCAAAGCTGGAATAGTTGCTGGCTTATTTCTGTAGACTTTAGACTTGACGTAGCCCCACAAAAAATAGTCTAAAGGCGTTAAATCGCATGATCTTGGTGGCCAACTTACGGGTCCATTTCTTGAGATGAATTGTTGTCCGAAGTTTTCCCTCAAAATGGCCATAGAATCGCGAGCTGTGTGGCATGTAGCGCCATCTTGTTGAAACCACATGTCAACCAAGTTCAGTTTTTGGCAACAAAAAGTTTGTTAGCATCGAACGATAGCGATCGCCATTCACCGTAACGTTGCGTCCAACAGCATCTTTGAAAAAATACGGTCCAATGATTCCACCAGCGTACAAACCACACCAAACAGTGCATTTTTCGGGATGCATGGACAGTTCTTGAACGGCTTCTGGTTGCTCTTCACCCCAAATGCGGCAATTTTGCTTATTTACGTAGCCATTCAACCAGAAATGAGCCTCATCGCTGAACAAAATTTGTCGGACGTAAAGCGCGAAACACATTTCGAACCGAACACTGATTTTGGTAATAAAATTCAATGATTTGCAAGCGTTGCTCGTTAGTAAGTCTATTCATGATGAAATGTCAAAGCATACTGAGCATCTTTCTCTTTGACACCATGTCTGAAATCCCACGTGATCTGTCAAATACTAATGCATGAAAATCCTAACCTCAAAAAAATCACCCGTTACTATAGCTATGTCAACCAAACTCTATAGGGTCGTTTCTTTCAGGCATTTCCATATACAGTTCAAAAATGGAAGAAATCGGATAATAACCACGCCTACCTCCCATACAAAGGTTATGTTGAAAATCACTAAAAGTGCGTTAACTGACTAACAAAAATCGTCAGAAACACTAAATTTTACGAAAGAAATGGCAGAAGGAAGTTGCACCCAGGCTTTTTTTTAAAATTGAGAATGGGCGCGTGGCGTCGCCCACTTATGGACCAAAAACCATAACTCAGGAACTACTCTACCGATTTCAATGAAATTCGGTATATAATGCTTTTTTAACACCCTGATGACATGTAGAAATATGGGTGAAATCGGTTCACAACCACGCCTTTTTCCGATATAACGCTCTTTTGAATTCCATCTGATGCCTTCTACATTAGGAACCAATGATGATAGCGGAATAAAACTTTACACAAATCGGTATTTGAGCTGAGGTATTCCTTGTGGAAAAATTGTCTTGATCGGACTATAACTTTTCAAGATCCCTGATATCGAACACGAAGAACTCAGTGCCTAACCTAACCTAACCTAATTTTTCACCGAAAATATCGGTAAATCTCTTAGAATTCAATTCTAATTACTAATAAAAAAATATGTAAATGACGGATAATGAAATCTCGATTATCATTTTATCATGCGAGAGTATAAAATGTTCGGTGATACCCGAACTTAGCCCTTCCTTACTTGTTTTTAATTGAAAATGGGCGTGGCGTCGCCCACTTATGAACCAAAAACCATATCTCAGGAACTACTCTACCGATTTCAATGAAATTCGGTACATAATGCTTTTTTAACACCCTGATGAGATGTACGAAATATGGGCGAAATCGGTTCACAACCACGCCTTCTTCCAATATAACGCTATTTTGAATTCCATCTGATGCCTCCTCTATATAATACGAGTATACACATTAGGAACCAATGATGATAGCGGAATAAAACTTTACACAAATTTGAGCTGAGGTATCCCTTGTGGAAGAATTGTCGTGATCGGACTATAAATTTTCAAGGTCCCTGATATCGAACACGAAGAACTCAGTGCCTAAGCTAACCTAACCTAATTTTTCACCCCAAATTTCTCTCAGAATTTAATTATAATTAATTTTACAGCAAAATAAAAAAATATGTAAATGACGGATAATGAAATCTCGATTATCACTTTCTCATGCGAGAGTATAAAATGTTCGGTGACACCCGAACTTAGCCCTTCCTTACTTGTTATAAGTCGATTTTTACACAACCCAGCTGTTATCCGGTCACGGACACTTCAAAAAGTATCTCCACACAATAAGAAAAGTCGAAGATCCGTATGATTATACAACGACGCGACAGAAAACGCCGATGAACACATATTCTTTAAATGTGTGGGTTGGAAACGAGAGGCGAGGCGCCGTTGGGCCTAGTTGGCCCAATAAACTTGGACAATTCAACATCATGCTGGAGAGTGAAGCAAACTGGGGGACTAAAAAAGCAAGACTTGGACGCAGATATAAATCTCTCAATGAAAAGAATGGAACGGCACCCTGAAGTAATGTAAATGTGATCCCAAGGTGGTAATGTAAATTTGATCCTTAGAAGGGAATATACCGTTGCTGAAACGACTGCCAGCGTGTTTTCAACGACTGGAACAGTTCGTGCACGGCGAATCGAAACAACTATTACTGGGCGAACTTCAGTGAAGAGATAAAATAATATTTGTATGTAGGTGTCTACCAAGATTTAGTTTTCAAATGCATCCATCAACAAAGCTATATTAATAAATTATGGAAATCACAACTTTAAATACTTAAAGGCGCTTTGTCTTTCCATAAAACCGTTTAAAAATTACAAATTTGTATCTTAAACAAAGCCGTTCATTGTGTTGCTTTAAGAATACATACGCCTGGAGCGTGCATGAATAACAAACGAAATTATTTCTAATCTGAATTAAATTGTACTTACATGCATAGATATTTCGGAATTGAATTTTTAATTTTTGTTTGTATAATCCGAGGAAAACCAAACACAAAAGATACTTCGCGTGTTGCTAATTCTCACACCAAGTAATCTGTAAAGTAAACAGTGTAAAATTTGCATTAAAATTAAATACCACGTGGAGATTAAAAATTTTATAAATGGCTGCAGGCAATAAGGAAGCAATTTTGTGCGGCATTATCAAAAGCGTTTACCGTACGCGGCAAAATATACAAAGGGAAGAGCACAAATTTGCCTAAATACATGTGCTTAAGTAAGTGTATGCTTCCTTATTATGCTGTCAAACAATAGGTTGTATAAAATAGATTTGCATTAAAGCTTTAGTGCAAATAAAATATTTCGGGATCCCGAAATTTATTGATCCCGAATTTCGGGATTAGTCGTTTAAATGCCTGAATTATTTATTATGGGTTGGTCGTAATTATTCGGTAGCAAAAAATAATTAATTTTCGTACAAATTGGCAATTATTTTGTTTGAAATTAAAATATCCAGAACTTTCGGGTTTGTTAAACAAGCTTCCAAAAATCCGGACTACAAAAGTAAGATATGTAGACTTCAATATTATGTCTTCAATTGTATGCAAAAGCTTTGGTTCAAACAAAATGATTCGGGATCCCGAAATTTATTGACCCCGATTTTCGGGATTTTTAGTTTAAATATCTGAATTACTTATTTTGGTTTGGTTTCAATTATTCGCAAAAATATCAATTATCGTGCCGATTACTTTCTTAAAAGAAAAGAGGAATACATTCTTTTCCGATGCAAGCATTCGGGATTTTCTGTGGCGTAGTTTTTGCAGTTTTTAGCTGTCAAACAATAAATTGTTCATAATATATTTGCATTAAAGTTTTAGTACAAACAAAAAATTTCGGGATCCCGAAATTTATTGATCCCGAATTTCGGTATTGTTAGTTTAAATATCTGAATTACTAGTTATGGTTCGGTTTTAATTATTTGGCAGTAAAAAAATAATGAATTTTCGACAGACTAGCAGCTGAACCCATAATGTATAAAAATTTTAAAAGCTTCAATGACTTAAAATTATTTACTAGAACTATAATGCTTTAGAAAAAAGATGGATATGTATAATATCATAAAAATATACTTTAGAGAAATAAAAATAAAATTTGTTGCATTTTTTAGGTTTATTTCTAATAGCTTAAGAATTTTTGGAGTTGTCAAGAAAAACTCCCGAAAAATCCCGTATTAAGAATGTATGTAAGAAACATATTATGTTATCATTTCTAAGTAATAAAATTTTCTTAAAAAAAGTGAGAAATACATTTTTTAGCGATTCAAAAATTCAAGATTTTCGGGATTTTTCTCTAGCATATGTAGTTATTTTGCAGTTTATAGATTTCAGTAAATTGTAATAATATTAGTTTACACATAATCTTTAGTTTTATATTCAAATTTTACTTACAATGGGTAAACCCAAAAAACTCGATTTTTCGGGATTGACAATTTTTTTTTTATTTTTAGTACTAAATACTTAATTTCATAAAAATTAGAAATTCTTGTTCCCAATACTACATCAACACAATACAAAACAAAATTGGGATATGCAAAATCGGGATTGCGAAAATCCCGAAAAATTCGAATTTTCGGTATTAACAGTTTTTATATTTTTTCTGCATCTAATATTCTTTTTTTTCAATATTTCATTTTACAAGTCAGCATTTTGTGTTATCAGTGAACTTTTGTATATCCAAAATTTACAAAACCAGAAAATCGGGATTCACAAATTTTGTTTTTTGAATTTATATGCCAGCTTGTTCGAATATGCTCCTTCAATTATTAGTCGCAAGTGGGCAATTAGCTTTACATGAAATGAGTATATACTATAAATATTCACCTTGTTACACTTACACACACACACATACATACACAACTGACGGCAATTTGAAAATTTCGAACCCAAAACCGAAATCCCTATTCGCATACCAACTATCAATTTTGTACGCTACCTTTTTGAGTATATGCCATTAGTGTGCATCAAAAGCCATAAAATTCCCGGCGCCATGCTGTCAGCTAACTTTCTGTGTCGCCGCAAGCGTGTGCATGTGTGTGTGCGTGTGCTAATGTCCTGCGACAAGCTAACGACAATGGCGTCAAATTCTAACCATTACCAATGAGCAGTGCTATGCGCTGCTATGCTGTGGCGCGCCACCCAAAGTAAACGCGATTTTATGGCATTTTAAATGGTTGACAAGCTTTTCGAAAAGCACATATTGAATCTCGAATGGGTGTGCGCCGCTGTCATTCGAATATAATTTTTGATCGTTTGATAGCACGACATACCAGTCATTGTCTTTCCGTTCGCTATTTGTGCGTTGAATAACAATTTTTTGGGATTTGCGTTGCCTGCTTTTAGGCGCAACGCATAAATTCCTTACAGCTTCACACATACGCATTTGTTTGCATTTTGTAGGGAATTTTTCACATGTAAACACACTCCCACACACACACACACACGCGCGCATGGTACATATTTGCAGACTATTTTGCTCTCAGCTGGATTAAAATCCCTTTGTGGAATTTTAATGGGCCTGTGCGCACTTAACTTTGAACTTTCACTTTTACGAACACACACACACATGCGCACATTGATGCCTTGAGGTCGCGCGCGTCTGCGTCTACTCAATCGGTGACAGCTGCTTAAAATTGCTAACATGTGATTGAAGTTGGCTGCGTCTTTGGCCTACGGCAACGCGCATAAGTTCCACCAACGCTTGTCTTCGCCACACGTACGCACACCTTCACTCACACGCAAACATGCACATTTGTACACACTCCCACACATACATATGCAGATGGGGCTAACTATCGCGCGTCTTCGATTGACGTCTTACTCCCGACGCACAAAACGAAATTTAATTAGTTAGTATGTGCACTTCCGTTGTGCGCCAAAAACTCTATGAAGAATTTAATTATGCGAATTTTGTTGCTATAGAAGTGTTGTAAAATGAATGTGTCGCGCACGTGGTCTCACAAAGGCAATTCATTGTGAGACGTGCACGTCGCTTAGCAAAGAAAATCGTTAATTTGAAGCATATAAAAGGTGCTGAGCGGCACGATTTAGAGGTCATTTCATGAGCGACACTTCGCTTGACAGTCAGCCAAGTGGAAGCAATGTGTTTCCAAAAAAAAAATGATTTCAACATATAAAGAGATAGTCAGTAAATTAACACACGTTCCTGGTTCCACTACTTCGCGAGATGGTATTAAAAAGCAGCGCGAATCAGCAAATATTGCGAAGCTGGATTACTAAGTAATCCTAAATATTTATTAATTTTCTAGTATAATATGTCCAAAGAACTAGTAGTCTAAGACAACTGTTGAATATATACTTCATTACTATTTAAACTGCGTCAACAAACTCTGCTGGAGCGACTCCAACGTATTCGCTTTAAGCCAAATCTGCGCATTTTTATATTTTTGGAAACTGAAAAATCCGCTTAGGGGAACGAGCTGTAAGGACATTGACCCAATGTATAAAAATCGACAGACAAACGTTTGGCTTTGTAAATGGTCTGTACTATGGTATTGTAAGAGAAATGACTTCACCTACATTAGCTACCAGAAGAAGTATAATAAGCCGACAGTTTTTCTACACAGCCGAATTGTTGGGATGGCTCGAAGCCTAATGCCGAAATAATGGCTGTTTTACTGGTGGACGGGAAAACTCGCTATCGGGTATAAAATAATTATGAAGAACTTGGAGCTCGAGCCAAGCCATCTGACTTAAACGCTGTCAGAATCGATGGCATTGTTAACGCGCTCTTTCTTACGCACAAAAAAAGAGTCAGTGAACCAGAAGACGTTATAAGACTCCAAGTTCACCTTCGAGTAACCGCAACTGGCCGCTGGCAAGCTAAAAACTAACAAGTCATCGGCCCGGAGGGGATTCGCAGTAGAAATACTGAAAACAATCGCTCGCAGAAACGACTCGCGAGTACTCTTTAATATGTACAACGCCTGCCTCAAAGCAGGAATATATTTCCTGAAATTTAGAAAAAACCATGGCTAATCAGCAAGAGAAAAATAAACATCCCAGCTTGCCATCAGTATAACCGCCCACTGTATAAGCTCAACACTGCGGGAAAGCTCTATGAAAAACTACTTAAACCTAGACTGGAAGCGGCGATCAGTTAAGCCGGCGGACGGACTTCCCCGAGACAGCACGATTTTAGACCCGGAAGGTCAACTCTAGGAACTATCCGCAGCGTCATACAAAGTGCAGAAGTTCGCACACATAGGTTGCCCGAAATACAGGTGAATAGTTCTGTTGGCGACTTTAGACGCCCGAAACGGCATGCAATAGACGCCCGAAACGCCTTCAATAGCGCGAGATTGGCGGATATGATCAGCGCCTTAGAAAAATATTTTAGAATTCCCGATTACCTCAATGCTGTGGCCCGGAGCTATCTTAGTAGCAGAAAACTGTTGTACCACTAAAGAGAGACCACGACAAATAGAAATTATCTTAGGAGCAGCATAAGGGCCCTTTTTAGGTCCAGACCTATGGAATAACAGACGAATTATATTTTAATCGGATATATGGACGACAAAGTAACCGTAATCATAGCCCAAGGTACAGAGGAAGCCCGAAGAAAGTTGAATCAGGTCATGATTCGGACGCAAACGCTTGACTCCTATAACGCCCAGCTCGCTACAGAAAAAACAGAGCTACTACTGCTGACGAACAAACCACATACCTCTCGTAAGGTTGCACCCCAGATTAACCTTTCGGGTACAAATCCAGTACGCTGAAGGAAAGGCAGCGAAAATCAGCTCCTATATTAGCAGATTAATGGACAACGTGGGAGAGTCCACACAAGAAAAGAGAAAGTTCTCAATGTCAAAAACCGCCAGCGTCATATTATACCAGCCGGATTTGATTTGATTTCATGAGAAATGGACTCATTGGCCAAAAAGTTTAGTTAGCTAAGGACGTTGGTTTTCATCACTATAGAAGCTTATTTTGCCAGTTGTCACACCTCAAAAAAGTCACGATAATTTCATGTGATTTACCACTTAAGAGTGGAGGTTAACGAACTTGGAATACCAGCTAAACCGGTTATACCACAAAAGTGCTTTTGAATAGCTTCGATAATGGGCAGACATAGAGGCTTTTACTTTTATGAAAGAGCAACCTAAGCAATATTGGCAAATTAACTCCTACTTTCTGGAACAATGCCTTTGAGAATGTCTAGCTTTCAGCCGCTAGGGACGACATCTTTCATGACTACTATCTTTAATGGCTTCTAAATATTTGGTGAGAATGAGATGAGAATAACTCAAATAATTTATCAAGAGAGCTGCTAAATGGGGCTTAATAACGAGACTTAATTAGCTGGTCTTCCAAAACTCTCCGAAATATCTAACGTTGGTTTCTCGACTTAACTAACGATGTCTCGTTTTATATTAACTAGACTTATTTAATAGTGGATTGATCGGATAAGTAATTAGCTTCTACTTGTGCATATACATAGTTGAATTAAATATATACGTAGTTAAGCCTTTAATCTCAAATTTCAACCCATTTGTACCGCCTTCGAACGTATAATACAGATGCACTCAACGGCAACACACTTAAACTAATTTTCATAGCAGCGACATAAACGTTTCGAACTTTTTGAACTGCGCACTATGTTGGCTATTAGCCAAAAAACGTACAATGATATATACCATACATACTAAATATATGTATGTACAATCTGGACCTCTCTCAAATGTTGGCCCGTATATGTAGACATCACAGAAACCAAAAAAAATATTCCTTGGCTGCACCGAAGCTATAATGCCATTCACAGGTAAAATTTTTCATGGCAACAAATAGGTTGATAAGATATTGGTTGAATTTTGATCGGTCAGTTTGATTGGCAGCTATATGCTATACAGATACGATCTGAATAATTTGCGTAGAGATTGCAGTGCTGGTGTTTTGAAAATAATCTTTGACAAACTTCGTTAAGATATCTCGACAAGTACAAAAGTTTTCCTTACAAGGACTTGTGTGAGATCGATAAGATTTCATATAATGATATGGCAGGAATAAGTACCTTACAGAGCCTCCGACATTTCCTCTTTGGTTTACCAAACTTCATGGCCAACCCAATATACCCTGTTCAGGGTATAAAAAAACCGTTAAGACAATGGCGATTGTGATAACAAATTTTCGTGCTATTCTCAGCTACCCCAAACCCAACTATCCGAGCTCACTAAGCTTTTGTACAATTTCACAAACTTTTAATGGTTCATAAAATATTGATGGTAATGACAATAACTTGAACATTGAACGGTCAAATGAACGCTTCCACAGCTACAACTACAAAGCGCAAGTGAGCGTAAAGGCAAAGGCAGCCTAAAGAGAAGAGTGAAATTTGGAGCCTGAACGGTTGGTCTCCTAAAGTTCGTGGTGTGAGTCACATGCAGCTCGTAATTGACAGCAGAAGCGTGTTGCTTGCTTTTCGTAAGTAGAACATGTTCACCTGGCATGTCGGGATTTGTTATGCTTTAATGAAAGTTGGACAAGTGGCTAAATGTTCGTATTGAATTACACGACTTCTTTGCGTCGACATTTTCTGCCTAATTTGGCTGTTTTAAGTTGGTACTTGTTCAATTACCATTAACATAGCAAACAATTGAATGCTCCGGTCTTTGGCTGATTTTTTTAAATATATTCTAATGGATATTGTTTGGAGTAAATAATTGGATTTTTATCGTTTTTAGCTAATACCACGATAACTGGGTAAGTCTGATTTTACAATGAGGGGAATTTTTGAATATTTTACGGTACTGTTTTAGCTGCTGTGAGTTTCATTAACCAACTCATTAATCGTTCTTTCCAGTAAATGCTTTGAGTCAATTTGTCTTTAAGAGCTGTATCCGAGGTTTTCAAACCAAATTTGGTTTAGCGATGAAACTCTTTTGGCCCTATGGGTATGTAAACAAACAACATTGTCGCATTTGCACGAAGAGTAACCTGAATAGTTTAAAGAACTGTCATTTCATCCACAAAAAAATAGTTTTGGTATGGTTCGTGGGTCGGTTGGATTATCGGTCCACATTTCTTCGAAAATGATGCCGGTGAGAACATTACCGCTAATGGCGATTGTTATCGCGAGATGATAACCGACTATTTGATGCTTGAAATTGAAGCTCGTGGTCTCGGTGGCATTTGGTTTCAACAAGACGGCGCCAGCCAAGATCGCGCCGAACGCCCGAAAACGTCAAAAAATACGAAAACACGAATAGAAAGTGAAGAAAAAATAAATTGATCAATCGTCGAACAATCGTAGCCAAGGCTCATACGGTCAATAAAGAATATCACCTGCAAACTATGCGAAATTTGAGTTAAGCAAACCGCCAGAAAAGCGTATCAAAGAACAAACTTGTGAAAGAACAAAAAATATCCATCCACATTGTTGCCCCCTATTCCTCAGACCTACCAGCCCTGTGACCTTGTTTTCCGCCAAAATTTAAAACTCCTATAAACGGATGATGTCACGCTATGATTGAGGAGATAAAAACTACATCGAAGAAGGAGCTAAACAAGATCACACAAAATTACTTTTTTAATTGCTGTAAAAACTGGGAAAAAGCAGAAGTGCAATATATCAGGGATGAGTACTTTGAAAGGTAGAAAACATGGCAGCTATTCTTCGTATAAGAGTAAAATTAGTCGTTGACAGTATAACTCACATACAAGTATTATTGTCGAGCTTACAACTTACTGAACTTCTCAAGTTCCGTTCTCAAAGATACAACGAAAGCATATAAAATACGGGTTAAAATGAGTCGCACTCTGAAATTTTTGACTAAAAAATTAAGCTCAAATACTTAAAGTGTAATTAATTTAGAATATATGTATTTTTAAATTCCACCTGTTTTCTTTGACAAAAAATAGACCTCTCTCCCTGATTCAACTAATTGTAAAATATTAAGCAAAAACTATAACCTCAAAACAATCAAGAATATTAAATTGCAGTATACTGAAATTCGAAAGCAGGAATTTATGGTGAAAGGTTTTATAGGAATCTCTCATATTATGAATTTTAGAAAACATCCAGCGCGGTGTTTTTAACCGTAGGGAACGTTTGTATCTGATTAAACATCCTAGACCATTTTTCTAGTTTTTCGTGTTTGAAAGTATGATAGTTATAATGCTGTCTGCATTCCGCGGATCCTGTGCATCCTATTTTAGTTTTACTCAATTAAAGAGCCTACTTCTAGTCGTGATTTTGGCATCAAAAGTAAGATCCAATTCAGTGATGGTTTGATGCGCACGCTTTGCTTGTGGGATCTAGTTTGTTAGCATTTTCGACTAATAAAACTGCCTTGAAGAATGAAACAGTCGCTAGTCAATTGCTACGACGGCAATTTCAGCTCAATCTTCATCATTCTTTTTAAATACTGCAGCTACCTACAGAATTTCTTACCTTGAACAAATAAGGGAACAGCAGACAAAACAATGATACTCATCGCAGCCGTGTGCAAATTCCAATTTATAATTGGGATATTTTTCCTATATGATATCCTCTCTCTAACTCATTCACTCAGCGTGATTCTCCAAAAAGAATCGATCGTTCTGGCACAGACATCAAATATGATAGAACCGCTGCTTGTAACGTTTCGAAATCGAAGACAAAAAGGTAAGGAACATATTCGATCTATTTAGTCAGACACGAAAAAAATGGCAACAAAACTGAAAGTTGACGAGGAAAGACCAAGAATCTGGTGCCGACAAACACAACTCGAAAATTTCTGCGTGAGAACTTTCGAAGAATACTACAGGTGAAGCTTTGAAGAGAAGTACTCGTAGACATTATGGATAGTGATTCTAACAAGTAACTTGTCCAAATCAATCAATATCAGACAACAACCATTACAAAAACACAGAAACCAAGTTTTGAATAATCAGCTTATTTGATCAAGGGAAACAAAACTTATCAACAGAATTAGAATTATATTACCCTAGCTAACACACACCCGCCGGTTAATTTTATTTCTCAGATATTTTAATAAAATTATTATTTTTTGACACCCACCAAAGGCAAATGAAATCGGGTCATATATTTCTTTTAAATTTTTACCGTTGCCAAGAGTATTTAATATTCGGCTCAAGCCTCACACAGAGCCCATAGTTTTTTATCACCGCTTGGTTGCGTATCAATTTCTGGTGAATGCGAGCGTTTATCACATTTTCATTTAAAACAGCTGTGCCTGAGCGGAAGTTTCCAGCTACGATGGCAACAATAGCGACCGTTTGGCGCAAACGCACACACACACACACATGCAGGCACAAGAGCCAGCTGTGGCATGCAACAGCCGGCGCCGGAAGAGGAAGTGGAAGTGCACAATAAACAAGAGCAAATTATTACGCCCGTGGGTGAAGCTACGCACAGCACAGCTCGACCACATACATACGTACGTATGTATATACATGTATCTATGACTATATATATGGCGTTGTGCATGCAAATATATTGATGGCAAAGTGTTTTGCGAGCGAGCGACTGCACTGTGTGGTTTTATCTGTGCAAAAATGCTTCACACGCAGCTGCGGATTGTGTACATCGTTTGTCTATATTCGCTGCTAAAGTGCAAAGGTTACTGTTATTATTATTTTGCTTGTTTGTAAAGCAATCTGTTAATTTTATTTACGCTGAAGTGATGTGAATATTATGATGTTACAGTTATTTGGCTAAATATAACGCAGAGCACGTGGGAAGTAAATCACAGCGTAACGTTATTTGGCTTTAAAATAACGAGGTTTTAGAATATAAAAGTAATTTTTGACTTTCTAAAAGTTTTTATAATGACATACTCAGGTTTGTTTTGAGAAAGCTCCTTGCTAACAAACTCCTTGAGCTGCAAATATTAAACTTTATTCTTTGAGGCGCTTCAAGTGTGCTATTCTTCTACTCAAATAGTAACTTAAACCTAAAGTAGTACAGTGGAACCGAAAGTTAGAGGCTACCATGTGCTTTTTGTTAATCTCAAATTTGGAAATTAAATGAACGAATTTTTCAAGTAGACCCATAAGGACTGCAAACGACGATAAAATAATCCCGAGCCAGTGAGACAAAAAAGTGTCTATGGTGTCGAGAATACTGTCGCCAGGGCATCCATTGAGGAAGACCTAAATCAGTCTATGACATCGTTGTGGCGAATTTTGAAAAAAAAATCTTGGCCTATATTCTTACAGGATAAAACTGACACAAGAACTGAAGCCGCTTGATCACCAGAATGGCCGTATATTCATGAAATGGAGCAACAAATTGAAAATGATCCAGATTTTTAATGAAAAATCATTTTCAGCGATGAGGCTCATTTCTGGCTGAATGGTTTAGTCAATAAGCAAAATATGCGTTATTGGTTACGCAGCAATCCACACCTACTCCATGAGTCACTATTGCATCCCGACAAAATTACGATTTGGTGCGGTTTATGAGTCGGCGGGGTCATTGGGCCGTACTTCCTCCGTGATGCCAAGATCGACACGTTACTGTGAATCGCTACCGCTCTGCGATAACAGAATATTTTTGGCTCGAATTAGATGATATGGATTTGGAAAATATGTGATTCTAACAGGTAGGCGCCACGCTGCGAATGTCATAATCGGACCACGTTTGGCCACGTCAAGTCTATGGTCTACAACAATCCAGCGACGATTGATAAACTTCGTACAAATATCGAACTTGCAGCAGTATTGGCCGATTTGTGCTTGAAAACTTTAGGTTCAGCGTCTAGACTTCTGCAAGCATGCCTGTGTTTGCCATGCAAAAGAAATCGAGTTACATACGTAATGACATCGAATGTACTTTCACAGGAACTTTTGCACCGCTCTTTTTGAAAAACCCGTTACAAAAAATATGTGGCAAGGTACCTTAACTGGTGAATTTGGGGGGCGAAACAGCAGTTTCTAGCCTAATTTGACCATGCGGCAGTGACAAGAGCTTAAATCTTAGCCAGTGCGTTGGCATAGTAGAAGAAGACGATTTTCTTCCTCAAATGGTAACGTTTTTTCGGGAATTTTTCATCGAGTGGCCCAATATATTTGCCATTAAAGAATATTTTGTCCCTTTGTCCTTCTCCAGGCTGTCGAACACACAGTCTTTGCCATCGTTAGAACAGATTAAGTCCAGGTTGTATCTGCTCCTTAGTCCATTTCAGCCGAGCCCTGTTACGTCGATGATAATGGGATTGCACATAAACAAAGCAAATGCGGCGCGATCGCTCAAGGCGACAGCTTTCTCATATTCAAAACTTACACGCAGTTTCTCGCGATAACTCTGCTCATACTCAATCGCCAACCTACCAATATGAGATTAGGGACTTTTGCGAAGTTTTCCTTCGTGATTGCCGATTTCGAGACAACAAACGGATATACGACCATATTTAAACTCATTAAAGTAAGTTTTGATCTTTGGTCTGGTTAGACACCACTACTTCAGGACATCGAAAAATCTACGCTGCCTCCAAGAATGGAAAGGTGGACTATGAACTATTTGAGCGGTCGACAATCATTCGTATTGTTTCAAGGTAAAAGCTCTTATTTGAGAAGAATTAAAGAGGGGGTTCCGTAGGGTGGTGTTTTCTTCTCGCTACCATTTAACTTCTACATCTCGAAACCTCGTCCTCCACCTTAGGGAATTTCTATCACCTCGTATGCTGATGATTGCACGATAATGCATCGAGCAATGGAATCGATGGGACATGCTTAAACTTAAATGGCTGTCTCTTCGTCCTTTCTCGCTTCTTCGCTGCACGGAACCTAACACTCTCTCCCATTAAATCCACAGTGACCATATTCACTAACTGGGCAAAGAAGTACACACTTAACTTTAATATTGCAGTCGATGGCGTTATAATTCCGACTGTCAACAACCCTAAGATTTAAGGTGTGATATTCGACTGCCTGTGCTCTTTCATTCCTCACACTGCGATTACTGCCAAAGTACTGTGCCGAAAAATCATGTCGCTAGCCGGCAGCACATGGGGAAAAGACTAGGAAACGTTGCTGGTCCTTAACTACGCCGCACCAATGTGGTCGCATGAAGGCAAATGAAACGCAGACGTTGAAGCTACAGATATGTCAGAATACTGCATTCCGGACCACAACAGGATGTCTCCTATCGAAAACCTGCATAGTGAGGCTCGTATGCTCTCAGTTAAGGTGCATAATGAACTCCTCTCCTAGCAGTTTCTGCTGGAGTGCTATCGCAGAAATCAGCATCATATGTCCAGCGTGCAACCAGCCCCCAAATGACCATAACCACCTGTTTGCATGCCCTGCTAATCCTATACATCTCACACCCCTCTCCCTATGATCCGATTTCTTCGAAACAGCACATTTCCTGGGCCTACCGTTGGATGACTTCTATGATAACTTATCTAGTCATTACCATCCTAGCGGAGATTACCTAACTACAGCATCCAAGCGTTTTTTGACTTCGCTGCGCTCTTTTTCTCCTCAAAACAAAAAAAAGAAAACTATCGACCAATATTGCTGTTTTCCTATTTTCCTAAAACTAGCGAGTTCTTACCTATTTCACACGCAGTCTTACCAACACAACGAGTCCAATTTGGTTGAAATTTTGACAGAAATTGTCTACGAGTCTACAATATAGTAGTGACGCTATTGGCTGGGGAGGCCATCTTATTTTCGGATCGCACTCGTATCTGGTTAACTAAAAGATTTCCAAGTCTAGCTACTGAGAAGTTGCTACTATGGTTAGGTTAGTCTGATAGGCCAATGAGCCACGGACAGATTATTTTGATTCTTTGCAATACCAGATGAAATTCAGTTACTACGTTCATGAGGAGAAATCATCCTTAAGAATGCCTGCGCTTGACGCGAATTTTAACAGTCCTCACTATCGATACTTTTTCCAATAAATCGTACTGTGGGGACCTCAGAGGCTTACAGCGTAGTCTGGACAATGTGAGACAAATGCACAAGAGATGCTTTATTCTTTACTTGGGGCCTTGCTCTAGACATTTTCTGCAGTCTTCTCGATTCTGCGGGCGTGTCTCGCCACCTATTAAACTAACTATAATTTAAACTCATGAAAATATGATACAAGTATGTTTATTTGACTGCCTGTTATTACACAGCGATAAGGACTCTTTAAGCTCAGTCTAGCCTTTGAAATGAAATGACCACAGAGTCATATCCCCAGCTAATATTCTGCTGCATTAATATAACAAAGAGATACATAGCAGTTCCAAGTGTATGCTAGAAGGTAGTCGGCTCAAAATCAAGGAAATTAAAGCTGAGTTTTACAGCTTTCACCTAACTACTGTTGAAATAAATATTTATCTCTGAATTTTTTTGTTATATATGTTTTTTGGAACTCTAAACCCAACGACAAACGAGTCTTTTATACAAATGTTTTGGTATTTCTATAATTGGATTCACCTAAACCAACACCCAAAAACAACCACGGACGCAATTTAACATAATTTTATGGGAGTGGGTGCGCAGTAGGGAAAAATATATTTACCAACCTACATACATACATACATATTTATATACTCATGCACACACGTGGCAGCGAGCACCAACTACACACAGTTAGAGAAGAGTGACCACAATCATTCTGTCATTATGTTTAATTACTCGTTTCCCGTCTAATTCGTCATAGTCAACGAGTGCCATTTGAAAAGGCTTCTTCTTATGTGATTTAATTTTTTATGGTTGTTCTAGCTGTTTTTGTGCGAGTATGTCATGCTATTATTGCCGGGGAC
Source organism: Bactrocera dorsalis (assembly GCF_023373825.1). Taxonomy (NCBI): domain Eukaryota; kingdom Metazoa; phylum Arthropoda; class Insecta; order Diptera; family Tephritidae; genus Bactrocera; species Bactrocera dorsalis. Next base: position 94,104,390 of record NC_064303.1, read on the forward strand.
TTAGGAGAACCCACGCGATTTGCGTGTTTAAATGCCAACAAAGCGTCATTTAAAGCAGTTAGTGGCACACCTACTCGGTGCTATGAAGAAATTTGTGTGTGTCATTATATATATACATATATGTGTGCGTGTTTGAGTGGTTGAAACACCGGGAGTACGATTTAAATGAAATGTCAACGAAAATTCATTACATTGCAACGCCCCGGTGAGGGCAATGCAATAAATAATTTGAATCGTGTGGATTTGCCTTGAGGTGCGTGCGGTGGGCAGTAGAGGGTGTGGATTGTTAAAAAATGAGCACTCGTGATGGGGAAATTAATTTGCTGTATAGACATACATTCACACGTATGTATGTGTGAGTAAAAGGTGCACACACAGGTATGTAAGTTGACATAACCTCAAATGTGTAAATTATATGCTGGGGTATGTGACACCCATACATACATACATACATACATATGTAAGGCTGTGATTTACAATTGTTCAACTGTCACACGATATTTTAATTAAAGTAAATTTTTTCATCACCGTCACAAACCTTCGTGTGTTTCACTCGAACAATTCTCCGCGCTTATAAATTGCACTTAACGGAATGTATTATGTTTTTTATGTGCGCAGTTATGGCTAATATTTTCATTTGAGATGTCATAACCGTACACACACACATACACAAGCGACTACAAAATACCTCAGCGGTTGATTACTACAGAGTCACATAGACGCGCCGGCACTCAGTCACTCAGTTGTTGTGTCAGTCGGTCATTGTGTGCCGCGACTGTTGCATGACAGCTGTTTTGAGCCCGCCAAGCGTTGACACGGAAATAGTGCAACAGAAATTTGTGCTAATTTGTGAAATGTTTAACATATGTATTCATTACTTATCCCTGCACGCACGCGTTTATGCTTCGTGCATTGTTGTTGCACTCCTCTTGTAATGCACACTTGACTGTTGGCTTTTTAATTTGCTGGGAATGCATTACAGTGATTTGCTTGCGCATGCAATCGTTTTGTGGTGACAATAATTGGTTATTTGCATTTTTTCTGATAACTATTACGAATAAGAGTTATGAGTGGAATTGGAGCGCGAGCTAATATTTTAATTTTTCTGGCAAAAAGTAACCTCCAAATATATATATGTATGTAATGAGATTGTTTTGAGGGCTTTACTTCGAACCAATTTGATTCAAACTATGATTTAGTAGTGAACTTATGAGCTATTGGTATATAAACTGGCTTCAAAGCCTAAAATCTAGCTAAAAATACAATATTGCACACATTTCCGACTATTTTGTACATTTTCCTGCACTCATATCAACTCCATGGATTTCTCCTCAAATTGAGGCAGCTTCAATGAAGCCAAATTGCTGAATAAAAAGTTAGAGTTATTGATTTCTATAATGAGTAGCTTCCCTTAGCCTCATGATTGTGACATATGGCACGTCATGATGTGGGGTTATATCTAGCGCGTTTCGAACACGGCTCATAATTTTTAATAAAGACGTGATTGTTATTTTTATTTCACATGTTGGCTTATAACAGGAACTCTTCCTACTCGCAGATCTTTCATTAAACGAAAAGACATAAGTCCTAGTGTAACTTCGAGAAAGTTTACCTCAAAAACATGTTCAATTATAGATCTCAGAAAGTGAAGAGCTTCTCTTGTTAGCCAAAAGGAGGAAAAAATAACGATCCGGGAATGCTAGAGAGTGAGAGAAGCTTGCAAAAATACAGCTGGACTGCAAAAATACAGATGCCCACTAAACGACTAATCTTAAATGAACTTCAAAGTTATTTAATAATATGACTATGTACTTTTCATCTACAAAAAAGACATAAGTACTTAGTCAGATTAAGGAAGAACTAATAAATAGCATAAATAAATCCATTAATGGGCCTAAGTTATTAACAAAAACCATATCTGCCTTAAATTTCCAAATCTTCGAAAATCAAAAGGTGAATGTTTACAGTTGATTTCGAGCGCCTCGAGTTTAAAGCAAACGCTATTTTTACATCGAAGCTTGTGATTAACCTAATAGTAAATTGCACTATGCGATGTCAATGCCAAAAACTACCCACTTTGGAGTGTATTGGAATCAGTCGTCGAAATTTTCAGATATTTTTTCACAAATCTTACATACACCTTAATATTCTTCTGTGTAAAATCAGAGCTATATATAGAACCTTATAGAGCTTCTTAAAATTCTTCTGTTTTGGATTAGAGACATATATGATAGTATATATTTGTCCTATAATTTGGTCCGAAAACAAAAAAAAGAAGAAGGCAAAAAATTCAATAGCTTTAGGGTCAATCAAAAATAAAATAAAATTGCCGAAGTGATTTTGAGAATCGATTAGTTACTTTTCGTTGATCGCTTTGTTTGACTTTAGCGAAGTCACCAACCTAGAGATCATTATTTACCCTTATGTTTAAATTTAGCAAGGGCCCAAATCTTCAGTACAGTGAAATTTTAGTTTACTTTTATCGAGAACAACAACCCTTAGCGTGTTCAATAAACCGTAAAGTTGTTGACTTCGCTAAGAGCTATTGACGATTGCGGTAAAGTTTTTAACCTTTTTGAAATGACCTTCATTCCATGCGATAATGCGGTTCAGATGTTTTCGATTTCAATGTCATGTGATGTTAGTTGAAAAAGACGTAATCAGATAATCCAAGGGACTCAATACTTTCAAATAATGAGTTTGAGAACTAAGAAAATACATGGTAAACAAATTTAGAAGGTTGATATATCTTTAAAATATGTAAACGCTAATAATCACTATTGAAGAGATGTTAACAGAAGTTAGAAAGTTTGCTAAATTAATATATTTTCTACAGAAAACTTCTCCTGAGTGTTTCCTTATCACATCATCAGGCTTGCAGCTCACAGCCCCCTATCATCATTACAAATCGTCACCAAAAATGCAAAACAACGTATTATCCAAAAAATCAAAATTCGGTTTTTTATTGCTCATGATTCACTACACCGTGCCACATATATATACATATGTTTATAGCATAAAATTTTCAGCTTTCGCTGTCAGGTATAATCTATATATTGGTTATTTTATAACCAAAACTCAAATTTTGTTTCAATATGAGTAGTTTCTATTATTATTTTTGCTTTGTCTGTCAACTTATGAAAAGTGATGTTAACTTATCTTGCATTTTAATTGACGATATGTAACTTCATCTTGGAAAGAATTTAGTTTTGGCACTTCTAGAAAGCATTAGAGTTTAATTAAAGCCTTTCAATTCGAGATTTAAACTAGGTAAAGAAAAATGAGGGTCATCAAAAACAACAGCATAGCTAGTATCGTTAGATTAGAGGAAATTCTGTTTGGTACATCTGTGGTACCAGTTACTTATACCGGTTAATTATCAGATAGTTTGTTCTTTATGCCTATTATTCGTGATTTCTCAACCAGTTTTAATAACTTTTTAATAAAATACAAAATACACGTTTGTATTAATATTAAATACTCTTAAAATTTAGGGGGTACATTAATACCAATCCTTTTGTGGTTGATGAAAAACGATGGCACGCTCTCCGAAGACCAAACAGAGTTGAAAATCGTACTATGGCATAATTTGAAAGCCGTTATAAAATCATATTTATTTAATATTAATTTATCGGAGCACGTTTCTGACGAATTAAGAAGCCTCTATAAACCAAAATCTCAAAACTAAAGTTTCGAGGGAAATTGCTTACCAAAATTGATATAGCCACTACTTCTGATTATATCTTAATATACATTACAAGTAAAAAATTTGATGTAATTTCAGTTGAAAAAATATAATTAAAAGCGAAAATAAACATGAATTTGTTAACAGTTTTTAATAATAAAAAAACATTGTTAGGTGCCGCACTGCGTATGAGCAACATCGACTGTATCAAGAGAGACAAAGGCACAATACAGATGTATATATTAATTGCGATAAATTCTGCGTTCGGTTGGAAGCTCGAAAATATGGCTTTGCTACTTTTTAATTAATATAGCGAATAACATGTTTATTGGTACTACATGACGTATGAGCAACATCAGACGGTAAAAGTTCATTTGCAACTTAGCATAAGGTCATGGAAGTCTATAAAATATCTATAAATAGAAAATCTGGAGGCAAAGTACATGAAAATATAATATACCGTTATACAAGTGAAGTGATTTATTTTTTGCATCTAAATTTGGCAACAAAGTATTATAGCAACTATTTATTGCCTTTTCTTAAACAACGCCTAGTTAATGAGCAAAAATTCACAATTCCTCACTCTCATAGGACGCTCAAGCGTTACGCGCACCCCTAATTATGTGAGATAATATAAAATGCCACAAGCGATATTTTAACTGTGCTAAAGTTTTGCATAATGATATAAAATATTCAATTCTGCGCCACACCATGGCTTGTGTGAAAACGATATGCTTATTTTCTGAGTAGTTGCGTGTGGCTCAGCTTACTACAGATATATGTATGTCCATATAACATAGTATACATGTTCATAAGTACATATAGGCACACATGTGCGAACATATCCTTGCAAATTTTCTAATCGAAGACGCTAACTTAGCGTTAATTTGCATTGCAAACTCGACAAAATTGTGCCAGCGCATTTTACATGCTTAATATATACACTTTACATGCATGCTGTGGTGTGCATAATCTCTACTATGTACCACAACTGCAATACGGCAATTTTGTTACTTTGAGTTGCAGCTGCATTCCTTTTGGCGCGTAGCAAATACTTATAGAGTTACGCATGCAAATATCACAAAATTTACTTTCAACAAAATTGCCAATGAAAACTTTCACTATTCACCACTTAACTATGTGTGTGATATACGTTTTATAAACGAAGTGTGCGTAAATTTAGTATTAGCTCATATTTGGTTAAGTAAGCGTATCACTTCCACAAAGTGGCGTCTATCAAGGCGTTTGAATTACTTAGAAAATGCTTAGAAAGAAAATAAAAAAGTTTGCAAAAATGTTGCTGCCTCAATACGCAGCAACAAATATGTTAGATATTATGAGTATATTTATATAAAAGGTATCAAAGGAAAATTTTATATGTCTGGAGATAACACACTCCATCGCATTTTCAGGATTATACAGCTTCATCAAAAAAAAAAAAAATAATAATAAAATGAGTATATAGATATTGTAATATTAATAGGATTATCATTATCTTATTTTCTCACCGCAAGAAATCTCAAGTTGAATTATAATATGCAATACGTTCAAGTCTTTATACATTAGGTAGTTCGAAACGACACTGCGTATGAGTAACATTGATAAAGCCGGCGACTAATAAACTAACTCAGGCAGTCTCCAATGTGTAAATGTGTAAGTAGGTGAGTTATAATTCTAATATCTACATGACACTAAAATACTTTGGAGAGAAATACCTGCGACTTTACATGGAACTAATTACAACAAAATTTCCATGAGATGATCATTTTATCACTGTATTTATTATTTTCAACTCTGCATGCATGAGGGAAGTGCATAACAACAAACAAGGTGGGAGTGAGAATACTTCTCTTACTTTACAACACTTTGAAGTCGAATAAACAAAATAGAGGATTACACATTTTTTAAAAGAATTTCTTTGTCACTAACCCTATAACTGGTTTAATGGATTCATGATGCTCAAGGCCCATATTTTTCGCAATATTCCTATAAATTCCACCTTGTATAGTTAACATTAGTTACCTAACACATCTATTATGCACGCGTCCCTCAATATCTTATAGAAATTATTATGAGTTATTTTGAAAACAGGCAACAAATTATAGATACTGATGAGAACACTAAGACCTACTCTATTTCGAGTGGAGTATAGCAAGGCTCGGTTCTAGCTCCGCTTCTATGGAACCTAATGTATAATGGGGTACCTAGATGACCTCCGGAGCAAATGCAATGAGTGCATAAACGGTCTGCGCCAATGGTTCTCCTCAATGAGTTTAGAACTGGTTGAGCAAAAGACAATAGTCTTGCTCATAAGTACTAGAAAAGTGGAGGAAAGTATATCTCTCGTCATAGGGGGGCGTAAGATTCCTTCGCAACCACAATTAAACCATTTCGAAGTAATAATAGACTCAAGACTCAAATTTAAGGATCACCTAGAATACACTGCAGGTAAATTGAATAAAATCCTAAAAGCCTTATCAAAAATTATGGCAAATAGAGGCTACGTGTATTTTAGCCGGCGATTTTCTAGATAATGAGATCGGTTGTGTTATATGTGGCTCCAAAATGGATCCAGGCGCTAGGCATACTCGTATGTCAGACAAATAGGTACATTTCTCAGGCTGTCGGCACTAAGAGTTATCAGTGTTTTTCGAACAATATCAAGTGACAAAGCAGAAGAAATACCCAGTATGACCCCCATTGACATCCAGAGTGACGAATGCGAGTGGATTTACAAGTTATCAAAGCCGTCTATAGGAGCCAAAAGAGATGGAGAGTCAAAAGCTTAACAAATGGTTAGCAGCGGTTGCAAACTTCACTCAAAGGACGGTGGACCCACAGACTGATGCCAGACATCTATTTGTGAATCGACAGACGACACGAACACCTGGATTTCCACCTAACCGAAATACTAAGTGTATATGGGTGCTTTAAAAGCTACCTGTACAACGACATTAGTCCGAATTGCCCAACATGTTCAGAGTGCTTTGAAGAGCATGTATTCTTTTATTTCGTTCGCTTATTAAGTACAAGGGAAACACTTAAAACTGCACTCGGTGGTAGTTTTACGGTTTGAATTTAGAGCAAAATAGGCGTCCGTCAGCCCGTGCCATAGAGGTGACGTAGTGTCTTATCACTCCCACGAAGTAATACTTAGTCAGGTGGTGCCGTGGAGGAGTCTGGAGTTGGTAGTATGTTAGATTTAAAAAACAATAACACCTTTTACGTATGTTAACTAACATGAGTATAATTTACCAAACTTGATCGCATAAAACAATATTTATTTGAAGACTTAATCAAAATTTCAATATAAAGGCAAAAGTATCAACTTTTTGACACATACCCAGTATATACCATCACTAACGAGAGTATAATAAGACCATAATATAGACAATAATAATCAAAATTCGCGTTATAAGTGACAACTGACTTTTTATTATAGATTCCCGTGTAATTGTTCACAATTTTTTGTATATTATGTGTTACTATCATACTTATTACTGATTATTGAACACAGATATTTCAATAATGATACTTTTTGAGTAAGACTAAGTTAGTTATCTGTAAAGAAGGTATATTTTAATTATGTGTTATTTATTTGCGAACGTTTCAAATTGAGTAATTTACGGAAATTGATAATCAAAAATGTCCTTGCTTTTAAGATATTGTGTGAAAAAAGTATTTACTTTCTCCTGTGGAGCATTTGTTAAGCATTTACAATGTCGACTGCTTCACTAATATGACACGACTATATTCTGCTAAACTATACATAGACAGTGTACCAGTGTTATACTATAGTAATCTTTGCTTCCTACAACGCGTCCGTATTTCAAAGGTAAGCACTTTTAACCTAAAGAGAGTCAAGAATGTTTATTAGAGAGAAAAACCGAACGAAGAGTAAAGAATCCTTCAGCAGCCTGTTATGTTTTCTGTCCAGATATGTAAAGCAATCTATAAAATTCAATATTGATATTGACTTTTTTGTTTGAGTCGATGATAGTCAATATCCAATACATTAACTATCATCGACTCAAACAAAAAAAAACATAGTACCAGTGTAGTCAAAAAAAAGTAAATGCTGTATAATTTTTTTTTTTTTTTAAAGATATCTATACTTTTTTTAAGAATACGCAGTAAAAGTTTTGAATGGAAAATAAAATATTTTTCGGATTACATGCGATCGCCGGCGATGCTAAAACACGGTCCTCCAGTGCCGCAGTGACTCTACGTAAACTTTCTGAAAAACGTTGGTCAAAATTCGAATTTTGATCAGATAAAAAAAGAATAAACGTTTTCACCAAAAGCTAAAGATTGAGCCATTTCGAAGGTCCGTACCTTTTTTTACAGAAATAACACAGAAATTTCAAGCTTAGTGGGGAATGTCTATTATCATTCGAATGAACATTCTTTGGTATTTATTTTTTGAAGATTATCTATCTCAAATATTGGTCGTGGCTACCATAATGTTTTGCTACAAGGCCTGAATCGAAGCAGGATTGTCCGCATAGACTTTAGATTTTATATATACCCACAGGAAAAAGTCCAACGGTGTGATATCACAGACCCTTGGTGATCAATCGACCGGCTCAAAGCGTGAAATTATGTCCTCAACGAAGTTTTCTCTCCATTGATTGATGCGAAGTATGGAAGTTTCACCATCTTGCTGAAACCAAATATTGCCGAGATCACGAGCGTTAATTTCAGGGGTCAAATAGTTGATTATCAGGCGGCGTAATGGTTGTTATTGACGGTTACGTTCTCACAGACATCATTTTTGAAGAATTATGTACTGATGGTTCCACAGCTTCACAATCCACAACAAACCGTTTTTTTTTTAAGAATGAAGTGGCAGCTTTCGAATTTCTTCGGGCTGCTCTTCGTCTCAAATGTGGCAAGTTTGCTTGTTTACATACTTATTCAGCCAGAAATAGGCCTCGTCGCTGAACTAAATTTGGCTGGAAAACTATGGATCTTCCTGGAACTTTTCAAGAGCCCATAGAGCAAAGCGATGTCGCTTGCGAAAGTCCAATCCATGTGAAATTTTATGAAGATATCTTGTCTGTAAAAAAAAGTTTTTCACACAAGAAATTGACGGTTGTGGGAAAGGAGCAGCTTCTTAAAGAGAAAAGGATGTGTGTGAGATTTCCAAGTGTTATCTCAAAAACTGAGGAATTAATTCGCTTATATACAGACAGATGAACATGGGTAAATCAACTCAGTATGTCACGCTGGGTATTACAAACTACATGGTACATTTAATAAGCTCTTTTCAGAATAAAAAACAATGGTAAGTTGTTGCTTTGAGAGATATATGTAGGTATACGTAATATGGAAAAACAATGAGATAATGATCAGAAATTTGGAACACGTAGTTTATAGTTTTTGTTTTTGTGTTCCCGAATCAAACTTTCTTTGTGGTCTCTCTACTAAGAATCGATTGATTTCGGTTTAACTCTCTTACTTGTTACTTTATTACTTACCTACTTACTTTTTATTATGCTACTTTTTATTTATATACAAGAACATCGTTAATAACAGTTGTTTGCCGTTTTTATCGCTGACTCTGTTTTCCGCTGTCATAATGTTTAATTGCATTGTAATGAGTTAGTTAAAGTGGCGTAATCAAAGTGGCTGCTTACCACAAAATTCCCTACGGCCATGTTGCGAAATGACAACAGGAAAACGGCAATACGACAGCAGAAAAACAACAACAATACAATAAAAGTAATGCGCCAGTCGATTTTACAAGCGTGCAACACGCGATGAGTATTGAGTGGCCATTTTTTGTTTCTTTTTTTTCCTTTTTTTGTTTCTGTTTCTGCATATCATATATTTGTTGTAGTCCCACTTATATAAGCGCAAATTTATCATTCACACATAAATTGCGGATTTCCTGCGCTTTATACGCGGCAATTCACACCATTCATGCCATAAGCGGCAACGGAAGAGTCAGCGACGCGTGCGCCGGCGCTCGGCTGCGAACTTTTTACCTTTCAATTTTGTGATTTAAAACACTTTTCCAATTAAAATTAAAATTGCACGCAAATATATAGACATTCACAGTTTTTAAATACATTTTAACTTTTTACAAATACCACAAAAATAACAACAACGAAATTATATTTTCTCACACATTTAAGTGCTGATTCTCTATTTGTGTTTGTGTTCTTAGTGAATTTGGAGCTATTTGGTTATGCTTCTTTTTTTGGTTTTTTGTTGTTTTTTTAGTTGGCGACATGTTTGAAAAACTCAATTTCATATATAAATACAAACATTCTTTGTACACACACGCGCGCGTAGTGAGGCTGGTGTTTGCGCCGCGTGGTTTTCAATTAAAAATTACGATTATTCGGCATAAAAACGGGCAGTTGCAAACATTTATTATAACGATGCGACACGCTTGCAGCTATTATGTGCACAAACATATATACATACAAACATACATGCATGGATACATTCATACGTACCTTCAAACATATATATACATACAAACCTACGTACCTAAAAGTCTATGTGCTTGTGGGTATGTACATATGTGCTTGTTGAGTGGGGGAGCTGCTGTTGCTGGCCAGCTGTCGATGAGTATGTTTTTATAGAGGGTGTTCTTTAAGTGTTATGCAAACTTTTTTTTTGCTGCCTAGGGGATATATTGGATAAATTCTTCAAGCTCTTTTGAATTCAAAATGTCCTAATGGCATTATTGTACCATTCGCATACAAAACTGAAGTCTTGAGTCAAATAGCTCTCGCCTTTTTAGCTTCCCGCGTCAATACAATTACCTGAAACCTAAAATATTCTAACTCGGTGCTACAAAAACCGAATAATTTTGTGAAATCGTAACATCCTTATAAGAAACTTTTGGTTTGCGGAAGCCTATCAAGAAATGAACTTGTCAATGGTCATCAACATACTTTATTAGACTTCTCTTGTTCAGGATAAGTCCAGTCTGTGATATAATTTACGAAAGCAGCTTTGACTTGGAAACTACTCAATCAGTATTTAATTAGATAGATAGGTAGTATAGATAGCTGTGCTGGAAAGTGCTATAAAACTGGTTAGGTTGGTCTTCACAAGTCGTAGTCTTAGCAGTTCTATCCTCCCAATTTCGTTCACAAAATAAAACATTTAAATTTTGCGAACTACGCAGCCTAAATTCTTGGCCGTTTCAATAATACTTTTATATTTTATTTAAAAGAAACCTCTAAAACACCCTTTATATATGTACCTTTATAGGTATGCTCTTTGCAGCAGCTCTGGAACATTGTTTAAAATAAGTGTGAAAACTACACGCGGGTGACGCAGAATTGCAATTACAAATTTCACCTGTGTGTTGGATTCATACAGTGGGCAATATTGAAATTGCTGATGAATAAAAATAAAAGAATAAATATAAATAAAATAATAAATATAAATAAAAAAAGAAGAACAAGTAAAAAACATAAAAAAAATAGAAAACATTACTAACAATAACTTGATTTTGATCGGGCAGCTTGTATGGCAGCCACAAAGTAATCCGATGTGAAAATCATTATTATTAGCTTAGACAAAAACACTTCATTCGTGAAGATACCTCGTCAATGGAACAAGTTTTCTATGCCAGCACTAAATTACGATCGTTCAGTTTGTATGACAACTGTATGCTATAGTGAACCGATCTCAACACTCTCTTCTGACATAACTCCATTGTCTTAGACAATAACTCATGCCAAATTTCTCGAAGATAAATATTCGAAGGAAAAGTTTCCATACAAATTTTTGATTCTGATCGTTCAGTTTGTATGTAAGGCAGTTATATGCTATAGTGATTCTATAGGCGGCTTAGACAAATGACCAGCTTGTTGGAGAGAAAAGGGATTGCGCCAAATTTCTGGAGAGATATACCACAATATGAGGAAATAATAACAGACGGACTGACAGACAGTCATGGTGATCATTTATATATACATATTTATAGTTAAAATAACCGGTTCAGATTAGATTAGCTACCATATTGTCTGTCTGATACTCTTAAGCAATAAATATAAGCCCAAAACTTATAACTGGAGCAACGGAGAATTCCATTACCTACCGGAGTCCTATTTCTGAGTTAAAGCTTCTCCGTTTAAGGCGACAAATAAGCGGAGTAAAAATTGAATATGTGATATGGGCGTGCCTGAAACTTTGGACTAAGGGTACTGTTTTTAAATGATTTTTGGTACAAGTCATCTGGGATCTGAATACTAATTCCTGACCTTTAGTCTACCCCAGACGATTATTGATAGAAAGAGAATTTTTTTTCGCCACTTGATTAAAGTTTTGAAAGAAATTTTCTTTGAACAAATACAGAGCTTTTCTTATTAACCAAAGTCGATTCGAAAAGAAAAGCGTTGCTTTGACGAAATCTCAAGCTTTACAACATTTGTAACTTGGACTTAACCTCGCCAGCCAGCCTCGCCTCATTACTTATTTTAACAAAACATTAACGGTATGCACCATAATTACAGAAAGGTAGAAGCGCTGGATGCGCCATGGTAGGACCTCTATAATCTGGCTATCTCGTTTAATCTTTGCGCTAAACCATTTTGTGCTCTCAGTGAAACTAGTTATACCTAATGGGTTCCAAGTATATTGCGTGTAGTATGTGTTAAAGCTGGGCATTCACAAATAAAGTTGAACACGGTTTCCTTATACGCTTCTAGCTTGCAACCGTAGTAAATATTTTTATAGGACAGACCCATTTTTAGTGCAAATACTATTCCCGTGCCTATGTAATAAAACCCTGCTTCTAGATTCACCATATTTGGGCCATATCTGCTTCGATATCTCGCAAATGCAGTTGGCTATAGATTTCCATCTATTCTGAACTATTTGTTCAAAGTGCATAAAAAAATCCCCTTTGATACTTCCCCGCGGTCATGGTATGTACTAACTCCGCCTCGGATTCTTCTAAAGAGGTTCCTCCAACTCGTCCTCTATTTCATTGCCGAAACATTTTCTGCAACCGGAACTCAGATTATGAATCAGTGAAGTTGACCTGCCAGTGAGTTTAAAGCCTTCCTGCAATTGTTAAGTATGCTGGAATTGATAAGTGCCGTCGAAAAGGCCGACAATGACGTCTGGCTAACAACCATATTTTTCTATAGTCTCCCATTGTTATTTAAGAGAATACCACAGGCTTTCTCTATACTCAGTACTTCCGATTGAAAAATTAAGACAGAGCTTGGTAGATAGATAGAGAGAGATTTCGAGATCAATGGATTATAGATCCGCCTCTACTATGCAGTCCATATCCGTCGGTATGTATAGAAGTTATATCATTATAAGGCAGGATTCCTCTCCTCCATTGACGTCCATAGGATATCCGCAACCGGAAGTGTCTATTGAAGTCTAATATTGGGAGCATAAAGTTTGATTTACCTATCTATAATCTTTCCTATTCCATACTCCTCATTCCTTTTTTTCTTATAGCAGAATAAAGTAGGCAATGGGCAGCTGATGCAAGGGTATATTGAGCGCATCAGTCAGGTAACATCTGCAGAGGTTGCTCTCTGAATCCGTTTAATTTCTGTTTAGTTTAGTGTTTCTTGAATGCTGGCCACCAAACCAGTGCTTTATATGTTAGAATTGGTCTAATGACAACAACATACTATAACCACATGACTATAGTTATAAGTATTTCTTTTAGGGCTCCAGTTTCAGCTAATTAGTATTTAGTAGTTGAAGAAGACGTTATATGCCTTTTAATGACAATTTTCTAGTTTAGTTTGGTATCGATTTACTATATATACTTTAAACAAAATCTATTAGTCAATTTTTTTAAATTCCTCTCTGAAAATCACCTTTCCGCTCTATAGTGCCGTTTCACACTCAGCGTGTATTTGCTTTAGTTGCCTGTTCATTGCCGCTGCTATTATTATTAATATTTTTGTGGGCGTGACAGCTGTGCTGTTCATTTTTATTAAACATAAATTCTGGCAAACCAGCACACTCACACACACATATAAACCTATGTAGACACACATATAGGCGCAAATATTCAATTTGCCGCACACTGCTCGCCCGTAGTCTTGCATTTTCTTTCTTTTTTTACGCTTTGCTGGTAATACAGTTGCAGCTGCAGCGGCTGGTCACTAGGTATTCGGTCCGTGCTTCCGTACAGCCGTCAACCCAGGTTTTATAATTCATGGTAACTCGTGTGTACGCATTTTACTTTTATAGTTTTCAATACTTTCGCTGCGCTTTTTGTCACACAGCAATAACGTTGCAATGATGCGAAACGTGAACGTGGATTGAAGACGCAAGCTGCTGAGCTGTTCAGTGTTATGCTTGGTGTTATCGGAAATATAACTGAAAATAACTGGATTTTGTCTTTTCTACGTTTAAATTGCAGAAACTGGTTAAAGCAGCAAAGTAACGGTAGTAGAGTGACTCTGGTAGACTTTTTCACTTTTTGTTAGGAAAAGATCTGTCAGTCCATTGGTAAAGCGCTAATTAGAGGGCTTTAGGATAGCTTTTGTCGGATTTATCACTATGTTTTGTGAGAAAAATTATGAAGTTATATTACTTTTCACCACAGTCGTGTAATTTACCATACGGTTGATATTCACCACACTTAGTATATTCACCAGACTCATGATTTTCATCACACTCATAATATTCACTCCACTCATGATATTCACCACACTTATGGTATTCACCACACTTATGATATTCACCACACTAAAGATATTCACCACTCTATTTATATTCACCACGATACAATTTTTAAAATGCGTTGGATTTTCGTTCCAAATAAAAATACTTTCCTGCTTCTTTTGTTTCATAAGCAAGAGTAGGCGTCACCGTTATCACCACAGGCATGTGTCCATCACTGAACTAACTTCAAAAATATCTGAATCTATAATTTTCGTACAAAGATCTTAGTACAGATTAGCTGTTTAACCACAAAAAAATTAATGCCAGTTTTATGTACTCATATTCAACATACTTCATCGCCAAAACAGTAGAACGGTCAAAAGAAATAAAATAAAGAGCAATTTAAACCAAAAAAAAAACAAAATATTCTGTCTCTAAAAGTCAAAACTCAATTCTTACCAATATATGAATGTAGATGCATATGTATGCATAAGTCAAACACAGGTAATCGCAAGTGAAATGTCAAGTGTAAAAAAATAGTTCCGAACAAAAACTATCAAATGGAAAAAGTGCAAATAAGATACGATGTAACTAACTGAATGCGGCCCCCCCGCACCGCACTGGAATTTACACATGCTAAGGACACAGAATAGAAAACTTTGCGGGCTTGACTATTGCCCCCAGGTCGATACTGAAGTGGCTGTCGAAAAGTGCAAAATTAAAAGAGTAAAAAATTATGAAAATTAAATTTATAGAGAGAGAGTCTAACTTCGGCAACAACTCATGTGCCTATCGAATCCACAAGCACTTCGGTCTACAAGAAGGCATTCAGAAATGCTATCACCGAGCTCTGGCGACGATGCATAGCTTCATGGCTTTGCAGCTTCCGTTTATCAACGACAAACGGAAATCGAGGAATTGAAGAGGAGGTGAAGAAGGTGGAGAAGAAGTGGTGCACGAAGATAGGATGACATCGTTGTGTCGGAATGTGTTAATGGCCGTAAAGTATCGAATATTCAAAAAATAAAACGACCAAAATTAGTATGCGTAAGTGTGTGAATTAGTAAAGATCCTGTAGGAAAAAACGCTGTTTTGGTTATGGTGGTGGATAGAGCAGGAAGCCACAAGCCAATAGAGACACGGAACACAAAATTAATACCAAAAAAAGACAAGACAAAAGTTTTAGCTAAGGTTTTAGCATAATATAATATACATATATTCATAGAAAGATGAGAGTATGAAAGCGAAGGTCTTGTTTTTAAGTGGCTTAGAAGGTAAAGGATTAGAAACTTTTGACGAATTTGACTCTTTTACGGATTTGTTGCAAAGCACTACTAAAGGGTGATCCATTTCGTGGTTCCTTACATTTTTAAAGAAACTTTAAATTAAGTAATGAATATTTATACCCGAATATGAGAGGAAATTATATAATAAGTCTCTATCCTTCGAAATACCCAAAAAGTAAAAAAAAAATATTTTAAACCCACAAATTTTTCCAACAGGGTTTGTATGCTTTTCCTTTACTGTATACTTATGTAGTTTTACTTGCTGAAGTGTGCGTAAATTTTACAAGAACAACGCCGGCTTTTCATTCCAAACCATTAAAGTCGATAAATCGTATGGAGATTTGAGTTGAAAAATGCAAACTCTGTACCGGAAAAAGGCAATAAAATTGCCAGTCCACAAGTGAGCATTGGAAAAAAGCAGAAATAAAGCCAATAGAAGTGACCGAAAAATATGAAGTAGCGAAATCAGCAATGACAGTGAATGAGGGTGCAGAAAAAAACGAAGTAGAAAAGTAGGCCGAGGTGGAGCTTAAAAATGCTTAAACAGGAATTCTAAAAACGATTTAACGCAGACTTATTTGGTCAATAATGTTGACTGAACGCAGCTGAGCGATACAACTTAAGTACGTTTTGGTAATAAAATGTTAAGTCGTAAAGGTTTTCAATCGTAAATAACTGCACAGCTCAAAGGTTTAAGGCAAGGTTACGGCAGTGGCTCATGGAAAGCTTGAGCCATAAAAAATAAGTGATTTGATGCATAAAGTGCTGAAAAAAATGGAGGATAGAGAAAAACTAGCTGTCAATTAAAAATGTGTAGCTAAATATTGATTGTTGTGTCACAAAGTGCTAACAACAGCACTAAATGAATTACAAGAACAATTAAAGTCCAAAATGAAACCTAAGCTCCGGCTTTGTGCTTATAAATATTGCGGAAAATCAAAATGTGAATATTGAAAAGCCTCCAATGGACAACCGCGTATCGAGAAATCCCCTGCTTCGGCGGCCAAAACAATCGACTTGGAAAATTCAAGTAGATTATGTTAAGTTAGGTGACTGATCGAAACATTGATTGATAAAAACTTACTCAGGCGTTTTTATTTCAATATATTCCATATTTTCATTTCCGGTATGACATTTGAAATTATTAGATTCGAAGTCTTTGAGCCTTGATGATAAAAAGTTGATCGAAAGGATTTTATCAGAAGGTGATCACTTAAATACTGTGAATTTTTTGTAACAATAAAAGTATACATTAAGGCGCCAGTGATTCGTAAAAGATTTTTTTGAGATTTGATTTCATATCAGAAATCCATTCGGCGGTTGTACATCGTATACTGTTTGTGCACGGCAAAGACTCTTGGAATAAAGCCATACATATTTTTTTGTCCTAGGTTGGCTGTCATGCAAATGTATCGGCTTCATCTACTATATGAAGTATACACTTAGGCGCAATCAAATATCTTATCTATCTTGTTTTTTTGTTGACAGAAATAAATTAGAATACATACAAATAAGAGACGTGCTTCGTAAAAAATTGCTTATTTTCTGTCTCAAATAATCTATATAAGAATTCCACCCTGCAAGTACTTCTGGAATCGGAAATCTTCTATATGAAGTATACATCTAGGCGCCGTTGAACATTATTAAATTTTCTAATATTTGTTGTAATAAAAGTATACCTTAAGGCATCAGTGGTCCATAGAAGATTTTTATGAGATTTGATTTCATGTTAGCAATATATTCGGCGGTTGTACAACATATTTGTGTTGTCCCAGATTGGCTGTTATGCAGTTGTATCGGCTTCATCTACTATATGAAGTATACATCTAGGCGCAATCAAATATCTGATCAATCTTATTTTTTTGTTTAAAGAAATAAATTACATATAAAGACTATAGCTTAAGCCATCGATCAGTAGACGATTTTTATGAAATTTTATTTCAGAAATACATTCGAAAGTTTTGTATTTTACTATATATTATTTGTGTAAGCGCGTACACTTTTAGAACAAAATAATGCAGGTTACTTTGTTAGAGATTATCTGTTGTACAGGTATACCAGTTTCATATACTATTTCAAGAATATAATAAGCCGCCGTCAAATAACTGACTGCTATCAATTTCTTTTGTTTTCGTTAGAAATGCAGTCAGGGGGCTTACATCGCATACAGCGAAGAAAACTTTTAAAATAAAGGTTTTAGTTTGCTGTTTCTGTCGTTTATTGTATGTTTGAGCATATCCTTCAAAATGAAGTATACATCTAGGCGCCGTTGAATTTTTGAGATTTTTTTGAAAAGTGTATTTCTCAAGATGTTATAAACCAACTGCTTTTCAAGGTTCCGAAGTCGTTAAGTCTTAATCTCGCAAACGCCGGACACTCAAGAAGGAAGTGCAAAGATGATTCCACCTCGTCTTCATACAGCTTCTTTAGGTGGCGTCGGGTAAGATTCTCAATCTTACAGCATGAATGTGGACAGAGCAATGACCGGTTACAACCCCCACAACTAGGGAGAGGCTACTTTTAGTGGGTCTTAGGTACTTTTTCTTGCCACCTCATCAGCTTTACAGTTGCCTATCATTCTGTTATCGCCTGGTATTGATAACGAGGTTGAGTATTACTTAGCCAGCCTTAAACGCATGATCAGGGAGCCAGAATTTATTTAGGCGTTTCCGTGATCCAAAAGATCCGGTATAAAGTCAATGTGTGTGAGGATTTCCGAATGTTCAGATATGTGTTTATTTAAAAACCTAGCTTCTCTGAGGCTGATAGCAGCTTTTGCGGCCATACACTTTCTGGCTAAATCTTTGAGTAGGTACTATATGCAAAATGGCATTAAGTGCATGCTGCTGAGCATCGCACGTTGAATGCTCTTGAGCTTTCGTGTAGGTGTCATCTTTTCTAAGCGCCTTCACCACATAAATACCATCACAAACACTGCTTATAACATAATGAATTTTACTATGATGTCGTAGAGTCAAAGGACTACTGTCGGTGAGACACCTCACCAAGTTCCTCTGCAGCAGTACAAAGCAAATAAATCCATATTTGGTGGACTTATGAAAAAAATTCTAGTTAATAGAGTAGCGAGTAAAATTTCTTAAATATGTTATATAATTATAAATGTAAACATTTCACTAATAAGAGTTTTCTGGTTTGGTTAACCATTCCAACAAACACAACTCAAAAGTGCCAGCAATTACTCACGAATATGCTCAGTGAAAGCCCTTAAGCGCTCACATCCGAGCAATAAAAGTCTCAAAAAATGCTCAAAACAGTGTCATTAATGTTTATCTCAATTTTAAAGTAGTCCGAAAATATGTGCAAAGCCCACACATTTATCACATTTGCACGTTTGCACAATTTTCCATGCTTTATTGCCACACATAATTCGCTTTGTCCATTCGCAATTATGCCCAACTTGCCGCTCAACAAATTGTAATTGCTGTGTAGGTAGTTTTTTATGCGATAATTTTTGAATATTTCTTTATTTTTTTCAACACACTTCGCGTTTCGTCGCCTTTTGTTCGTTGCGCATTTCCATATCGCTTTGGCGGCGCATAATCGGCATAATCATAAAATTTATGTCCACTGGCAATGGCCGAATTAAGGATGAGTTAATAGAGCGAGAGCAATAAAGCGGCATTAACAGCAGCAACACCAACAAGAACAACAACAACACTAGCAGCAACAAAAAAATGACAGGATATCCAGGATAATAATATATAGAAGCTACTAAAAAACGGCGACTGGGACAGAGACATACACACACGGCTGCTTTAAACATTTCTTGTGGCAGTTTGGGTATGAAATGGGTATTTTGTGTGTGTGTTATATGTGTGTGTGCGTCTTTTTTGTGTGTGTAGCTTTTGTGTGTGTGTATGCGTGTACGTCATACAAGATTGGCAACTCGTGCGAATGCTCTTAATGGCCGAGTGACTAACCATAAGCATATGCATGACTACTTAAAAGCATTGTGCTTGTGTGTGTCGCTCTCTCTCTCTCTATGTGGCTTTGTGTTGTGTTATGTGTCTGCAGCAACATTTAAAAGCAAATTATACTGCCAATGTTCGTAAAGTGTGATTTAAATGCACTTGAGTACGACACTTGAACGACAACTAAATTGCTGCCTTTATTGAGTGTCATAAAATGTCCAAGACTCAAGTTTACTTGGCGCTACTACGCACGAGGCACGACCGAGTGTCATGTCGTATGCGTTGTCACGTTTCTACTATAAACTGGACATTGTCGAGCGCGCCGTGTACAAAGTACTTGTCCGAGACACACACACATACACATGCGAAAGTTGCACTGCCACACTCGTTCGCCATAGGAACTATGCGGCTCAAATCGTTTGTTTTTTTTATTTCTATCATCTCATGTCATCACAGCCCTTTGGTTGCTTTTGTTGCAGCTGTCAGCTGCTGAATCATCGTCATTCTTTCGGCATATGCGTCATAATTTCAAATCAAATGTACGAAATCCGTCACACTTGATTGCTGTCGACTTTTATTGCAGTTAGCAAAGTGTGCATATCTATTAACTTCCCCTCTCGGCTGGCGCTAGTTTATCTATCTCCCAGTTTATCTATTACACTACAATACAGCTACATGTGAATGAGTGTGTATGTCTGTTGCAGGGCATTCCCTATAAAAGTTATCGCAATAAGTGAATTTATGAGCGCAACTGTGTATTTTATGACAGCTGCTGCCACTCGTGTCCTCACGCCGATTACATGCATGTATATATGTGTGTGTGTGGCGGTGGGTAAGTGCACAGGTAATGCAGTAAAGGTTGTGATTGCAAAAGGTTGCAGTGCTGAGGTGTTTTATACAACTAAAGGATAAAAGATATACAGCTTTATAGCTAGCTGTCAAAAAAACAAAAACAAGACAGCACATCGTCAATTTTTTTGCAACTCGGCGACAATTGGCATTGCGACGTGACTTATATTTTTTCTATCAGCTTCAGTGTTTTTTACACTTCCTTCTTACACTTCCTTCTCAGAAAGTGCGACCTTTTAACCTAACCTAACCTAAGAAGCTCCAACTCTCAGAAAAAAGTTCAAAAACATTAACAAGTAGTTGCTCTATAATATCCCAAAATTTCAAAATATCGACAGCGCCTAGATGTATACTTCAATCTCTGACGTACGAACATAAACAACAATCTTTTACAACATTATTCCAAGCGCTTTCAAAGACTAGATTTAATAGTCTATACAAGGGGCTCCAAGATCCTAGGAAGATCGACCTTTTAACACAACCTAACCTAAAAGGCTCCAACTCTTAGAAAAGAGGTAAAAAAAACGTTCAAAAACATTAACAAGCAGTTGCTCTATAAGATCCTGAGAAATACATCCCTTCGAAAAAATCTCAAAAACTCGAACACGCCTCCATGTATACTTCATTTATGTATACTGGTATACCCACATAACAGCCAATCTCTGACAAAGAAACCTGAACAAATTTGTATTAAAAATATACGCCCTTACACAAAGGATGTATAGTACAAGACTAAATTTTCGAATGTATTTGTGATATAAAATTAAATCTCATAAAAATCGTCTACTGATCGATAGCTAAAGTCATATTTTGATCTATATCATACAGAGCAATATATTCCTGCAAAAAAACAATCCTGAACAATATATTCTTGCAAAAAAATGTAAGAAAAATCATGATGTTCAACGGCGCCTAGATGTATACTTCATACACAAGGATATACTCGAACATATGTGTGAGAAAAACAAACTTTATAGAACCAAAAGAAACAACAACCACCTAAAAACTTTATTTTAAAAGTCCCTTTAGTCTCTTATCTGTATGTACTATAAGTTATTTCTGCAAAATAAACAAAACTTGATAGATCAGATACTTGATGGCGCCTAGATGTATACTTCATATAGTAGATGATGCTGAAACACCTGCATGACAGTCAATTTTGGTCAACGCAATCTATCAGATATCAGATTTATTCCAAGGATCTTTGCCCTTCAACAAACAATGTACTATGTACGAGTAAATCTCTAAGCGTACTCTGATATGAAATCAAATCTCATAAAAATCGTCGACGTATCATTGGCGCCTTAGTGTATACTTTTATTATTTAAAAAAGCGTACAGTAGTGATCATATTTCGATAAAATCCATTCTACTGATTTGATACAAAAACAGATTTCAGATTCCAGAAGTACTTGCAGGATGTTTAAAACTTTATATAGGCTAGTTTGAGACAGAAACATAAGCACCTTTTCATACATTCTTTTCTCAAAACATCAGGTCAAGGTCAGTAAAGAAATTCCAGCATCCAAATTTACGTACTTTCTTCATTAGATACAAATTGTTTATAACCTGCTTTATAGTGGGAATAGAACGAACAGGAACCTCGTCGAATAAAAGAAATAAAGGACCTCTAAGACTCTCCGAGAACGCTTGAGAGCAATGAAATATTTACGATTTTGATTAAAGGGTCGGTAGTTACTGAGGCCCAAAATATACTAAAATTATGGAGGGAAGACTTCTCGAGCCTGCTGAATGGCAGGGAAAGCATAACACCAGGAGATGGTGCACGCGATTCCCCAGTCAAAGACGATGGAGCGGGCGTTCCATTGCCCGACCATGAAAAAGTTCGAATAGCAATTACTCATGTGACGAACAAGCAGCGAGTGCCGATGTATTACCGGCCGAGCTATTCAAATACGGCGGGGAAGAACTTATAAGAAGCATGCATCAGCTTATTTTTAGAATATGGTCGGACGAAAGCATGTCGGACGATAGTAATTTATATATGTTTTGCCCAATCCACAAAAACTACCGTGGGAAAATCCTCCTCTACATCACATATAAAGGTTTGGCGAAAGATTTATGGGTGTTTACGTTGGTTGGGCGAACATCACATTCGATGGAACGATGAGCTATGGATATACGGCGGCATTGCCATAGTTCACAGAATTAAGAGACAGTGGCTACGCTAGATAAGTCATGTCGCCCTAATAAGCGAAAACACTCCAGCTCTGAAAGTTTTCGACGCAGTACCCGCCGGGGGAAGCAGAGGAAGAGGAAAACCTCCATTCCGTTAAAAAGAGCAGGTAGAGAAGGACCTGGCTTCGCTTGGAATTTACTTATTTTCCAGCCCTAATATTTTCTCGAAGAAACAAGTTAAGTAAAGCAGCGCTTCATAACGAACCCTCCAAAGTTTGGATTCCTACAGCTTGGTATCGAATATTCAATCTGCCTTAATATGTAGCTAAATTTCCTACTCGATAGTTATATGAGTATAAAGATCGACCGTTGCATATCTTAATATTAAATACAATAATAATGTCATCTAGACGTAAGGCCTACATCAGAGTTGTCAAGTGGGAAATACTGGCATTCACTTCGAGTTACATATCTTAGTGATACGCAGTGCTCTATGAGCGCGAAAAGGTTCACAAATAAAGTAATTTTATATGAAAAATAACTTGGAAAAAATAATAGACCATTGCTGGTCCAAAATATGCTGATTTAGATAGAAGGTAGACGGAGATTTTACGCATAATGATGTCAGCTACAAAGCTAGCAAATAAAAACGGCACACCTACGAGTCCATAACTCATTTGCTCATCCGCCCCTTTATTTATGCATGTAATAGTGCATTGGTTTTGAGCCAGCAAGCAACAGCCAACAACGCACCACCGCCAAATCTGGTGTGCCAACTGCTGAACGGCCTCCTGCTGACTGCCGCGTGCCGTCTACATTGCTTTAAGGTTGCCGCTGGAACTTTGTGCGTGGCTTTTACATTTGTCGAAATGCCAAGGTCTCCAAAACTGTTTGCCTATGCACATTTTGTGCGACTCGTTTGGCTGGCGGTTATCGCTGCTGCATAGTTTGTTAGTCACAGTCACCGATATTGGAATGCTGCCATGTTGACATGTCCTGGTGTCACAATAAACATGTTAATGTTTTGACAAATCCATGTACTTGAATGCGTTTGATTGCGGCTCTAAGAATTTCAGTATTCACTTGAATAGCTCCGTGAGCTCAGTTAATGTTTGGCTGTTGTACTTGCTGTGGTTGTATTTGGTATGCAAAGCTTTGCGGTTATGACTAAATTTAGTCGCTTTGATCGTAGCCTTGGCTAATTACCTTAGGAAATTAATATATATCCGAAGATGGTTTTTAGAATATCTTTAGTAAGCTTTCTTTGTTAGAAAGGTGTTTCATCTGAACAAATAAAAGATAGCGAGAGCAAAGGTTTCAATAAAAACTATGTCTCCATATTATATATCACAAATAGATTAATGCAGATCTCAACTTGTGTTCGACCTGGGTGGAGAACGCGCTCATCATAAGTCTAATAGCGGTCATTCCAAGCGACTTTTCCTGGTAATACTATTCACTAGCTTTTGAGGGCGATTTATAGGCGCAAGCTAACTTGTTTAAATTTAAGCCGACGAGGCCAAGCCGCAGGAGACGATCGGTCCTGCACTAAGACTTACCGGTCTAAATGGGTTCAACACTCCATCAAGGACTAAAGAGGTGGACTATGAACTACCTGAGTGGTTGTCAATCCTTACTACTACTTCGAGGTAAAAACTGCAAACTGAGAAGAATGACACCTCGCACACTGCTGATTAGCCGGTCCTTAACTACGTCACACCAATATAGTGGCCTGGAAGCAGTGAAATGCAGACGAGAAAGCTGCAATCATGTGAGAACACTACACTCAGGACTACGGCAGGATACCTCTTAATGTCTCTCATCGAACATCTCGAATTGCTGCGAGGAATGAGAGCGACCCTTGCGCAGCGTCGTTCTGGATACCGTAGCAGGTTAAACTCCTACTTACTAGTGATTTCTATATTACTTACTAATCTATAGTTATTTTATGATTATTCCAGAAAGTTCTAAGGCTAATGAACTTGCTAAGGGTGCCCGCAGAGAGCACGCTCAAAGCCCAGCCGAGCTCGATTTTAAGCGTCCATTCTGCGGGCACCCTAGGGCAGATAATTCAGTCTTCATTGGCTTCTTGTGGTTCCATATTGGATTGTTGGGCCTCAGAGTAGCTCAGCAAGCGTAGGTCAACTACCAACAGTTGTGCAGTCGTAAGGTCTTTCTAGGCCAGAGTAAATCGTAGGTGTAGGGAACTTTTTGTTCTCAGCAGGGTCCTCCTTTCAATAGTAGAAAGAGTTCTAACTGGTTACGGTTCTAGTTGCATTAGCTGTTTAGAAAAGGGTAAAATAGGTTAATGTCAAACTTCCACCTCTACCTCACCGTGTCGTTTTTGCCAGGACAATTCAAAAGACTTCGGATCTCATATTTTAGACATCTAGGTGAAATAGCGGAACTAGAAACACCTAAGTAAATTTGAGAAAGGTTCAAAGCGTATTTTGCCGATAGCTGATATCAAACTACAGAAATTTTTCTTCTGGCTTCACAAAGGACTGCATTCAACAGTCTAAGTGTTATTTACAGCCAGCCCTCTAACCTAACATAACCTAGTCTCTTCACGTGAAAATGTTTTTTAAATTTCAGATATGATCTATTTATGTGCATGTGGAAGTTAAGAGACATACCAGGAGGAATCTCAAAATCTAGCCCTATTATTTTCCTCAATAACGCCATTTGAGTTATTAAATTTTCTCATCCCCTCAATATATTTATTTTCCCGTATTTCTGCCATTAAATCTGTAGCGACTGCTGCATCAATAATCTCATGAACACCAGTAAATGTTTACCGAAGCCGCGTAGTAGCTATACCGGCGGCACTAGACTTTAATGCGAGTTGGTCAACTGACAGCCAACTGGCAATAATTTATACGTTTCCGCTGCGTAAAATAAATATAGCAGCGAGTGAAAGCAGTAAATGGCGCTTTTCTATTAAATAGAAAGCACCGCAGCAGCCTATTTATTGTGAAAGCAATGAACCAACCGACATGGGAAATATGTGTACGTCGTGGCGCCGTAAATGAGCTCAGCAATTTACACAAATTAATGGAGTAATACTGAGACTTTGCAAATACACTGCATACCTGTGTGTGCGTGCAAAACAACAACAAGCCAGCTGGATGGAAATTATATGCACTACGTACATAAATACATATTTCTGTGTGTGCTTATGGTAGAGACTTTATGGAATGCGTTGAAGAAGTAATGAGCCAAGCAAGAAATTTCTGAGAATTGAGAGGATACTTGATCACTCTTGCTGTGAGATATAGAGGCCTTGTGGTGAAATATTTGTTTAGAAATAATAATAGATTGGTTTCATAGTAAGGGCTTAACTCATGTTTGGGTTCCACTTAGTTTCACAACACTTGTACAACATGGGCATAGCCTCTTCAGCAAGCTGCCGGTTTGTCGACATATAACTGAAAACTTCAGAGCACCTGAATATAGGTTGCAGCAAATTTGTAGAAGCAGGCTCAAGCCTCTTGGATCCCTCTATGTGGACAGGGATCACTTTACCTCCACAGCGCCCAGCAAACTCCTGGAATTGTTCAGAGTGCTGGACCTTTGTGACCATATGTGATATATGTAGGAGAGGGTGCAATAGACCATAGGTCACACTGCAAAACCTCAATTATTTTCTATCTATCTATCCAGGATTTCACAGTGAGAGCTAGGGGATTCTTGATCTACGAATTTGCAGATCATACTATATTCGATCTATCCTCAGTATAAGCGCTCAAAACACTACTTGAGTTGACTTTTGAAGATTTTCAAAGATTACTTTTATCTTTTATCTGTTTTTTACTTTTGTCTTTTATCTTTAATGGCATATTATGGGAAACCCGGCGCACGTTCAGCTCGACAAGCTGGTATTCTTGGCTGTGGAGACATATAGAATCACTCCAGTTTTATTAATGGCAAGTTGGCAAGCAACAACACCTAATTTCACTGAAATCATTCTGAAACCCTCCACTTAAATTGGTGAAAAAGTTTTACCGCCCATTTTCGGACCGTCTTCAAAGATTTTATTAGCTATTTCATGAACAAGTCACCCTAAAAACGATCTTCTATTAAAAATAGTGAAGCACCAGAATCTGCAACTAAGTTTTTTTTTCGTTCTGATCTATCCTGATACCGAGTGCCTAACCTCAATAGCGTCGAGTACCTTTGTGATATGATTGGTATGGCTGTTAGGCCACAGCGGAATCGCAGGAAAGTGTGTATCTGATGAGCTAGCAAGGAAAGGTATCCTAGAACTGCTGTCGGTAAAATAGGAGTGGATCGGCGCTCCTGTATCCTCTTGCGGTCTACTACTAATAGCTGGACTTAATGGAACCTTGGTCAGCGCTGGCACACAATCGGTATATGTGCTGTCGCACAAGCCTTTGGACCCAAGATCGATGGCAATAGATCTATGCAGTGATCTCTTTGCGCTCGATAAGGCTAGCCCTCTAGAGTTTTTCTTTTCTATCGCCTCACAAAGGACTACATATAGTAGTCCAAGTGCGATCTCTGATCAGCCATCTAATTTAACCTATCCTGAAAAACCTAACCTGAAAATCCCAGGTGGAAAATGATGAACTGACCCGAAATTTTACGAAAATACTCTTGAAACTTGACAGTACATTTTTTGGAGTTAGTATTCACTATTTCATGAGTGACTCATAAAAATAAGGAATTTCCATTAAAAAACAGTGAAATTCCGCAGTGTCGAACTAAGCCCATATCTCCCACAGAAAACCGTAAAATACCACAATCTCGAAGTAAGTTTTTTCGTTTCCGGTCTAAACTGAAAAACCCTCATACCCAGTTGAAAGGAAAGAACTAACCTGAATTATCACGAAAACTCTCAAATTGAAAGTTTCCAGGCCATTATCGCAGGATGTATTATCAACTATTTGAGAAGTCAGTCACACAAAAGACGATCCTCTAAAGAAAATTATCTTGTGGACTGATATGGATAGTTTGGAAATCCTCACTCTACATTGAAAGATTAGTTTCGACAGACTTTAAGTCGACCTTCGACGGTTCCTACCAGCCATATCAACATAGATAAATATGTGCTACAGCCAACACTCAAGGCGGCATGCAGTTTGTGTGGAGAGTAAGACCGTGGATGAAAGAGTAAGAGCTGGAAAATCAAGGTGTTGCTGTTGAAGACACAACCAACACACACAACTGCCAATATAATTGAATGCGCGCTAACCAGTTACTATTTATATAGTTTACACTCCCTCATCTTCAGCTTCATCGTCGACGCTATGCTCATGTCTGTCATCTTCGAACGTCTGCTGTTTGCCGGAAGTTGGTAGATAAGCGTAATGCAACCTTAATGCCGCGGTTGGCCAAGCGATAATTGCAGATAATTATATTTATAACGGCACAGTGTGACACTGGAAGCAGGACATCCTTGCTATATTGCACGTTCCTTCGCGTTACGCTCTCTACACTTTCTTCCACCTTAATAATTTACTTTTTATGTCTATGGGGGAAGTACATATTATTAGTTTTACTTTTCTTATTTTTGCATTTGCCAGCTACCTGCAATAAACAGCAAATATGAGAAATGTTCGAATATTTCTTGCTTTTTTGTTGTTGCAGTTCAGCGTGCGAAAAATTACATGCGAAGCAACACCTCTGCCGCCCGTCGCACCGCAGGTGACGCTTGCCACATAAAAGTGCGATAAATTAGCCGGAAGCGGAACAAGCTGCCGGACGTGGATGTCCGTTGCAAAATATTTAGCAAAAATTATGTGTTTTAAATGAACCGCGCTGACCCGCCATACAAACACCACACACACACGCGCGCGCACGAAGTATTATACTGATTAATTGTTTTAATAGCAACTTTGCGTAAAGTCCATAAAAAATTAACGTTGACCACAAATATCATCGTAGCCACCCCTGTTGCGTGTGTTTTTGTTATTGTTAATAGAATTCAGTGCGGTATTTGGGTCCTACATTTCGCCATCAATTTGTCATGCGCCCAATTAATGTCAACTTATGATTAGTGTAAACATGCAGACGGCAATGGAACACGCTCTCGACAAGTTGGCTGCGCCCTCAGTACGCCCGAAGGGAGCACACACAGACATACGCATAAATATATTTGTGTGTTTACGTTGGTCAGTCAGCGCATGGGAGTTGTGCCCGTGGTGGTGTTGACCAATTTGACATATTCATTGCGACAACATCTAATCTGGCACGAGTATGAGCATGAACCGCGCGGACGATTGAAAAATGAGCAGTGGACACGCAGCAACATTGAAGCAATACAGCAGTCAAACATCAAAGTGGCGAGCAACATAGCTACTTTAAATTTATTATTTACAACAACAAATATTTTGAAAAATTTTGGACTGATGTCCAACTAGTCAAAAACACACTAGTTTCAAAACCGATTTTCTAGAAGGAAAATCAACTAATTAGTAATAGATCAGGCTTAGAGAGTCCCAAAATGAACACAGAAATGGAATTAAGTACAGGGTGTACCAAAATTAACGTCAGATTAAAATTTGCCTCACTTTATATAGTTAACCATGGTTATCTGTAATACTAGGTTCCAGCATATGAAAATTCATTGAATTGCCTGACTCTCTCCGGAGCGGAGAGCCAACCAAATCGATCATTTTGTGATAGATAAAAGACACGCCGCCAGAAATTTCGTCGTTCGTACGTACCGTGATCCTAGGATTGACTCGGACCACTATCTAGTTGCAGTGAAGATATGTACCCGCCTCTGTGAAGCAAAAAACGCACTTCACAAACCCAATGAAGGTTCGATGTCGAGAAGTGTACTCATCAGCAAAGGAAAAGGCAAAAGAATAGTTGGTACAATGAGAAGTGGCTTGTTGAAATGGAGAGAAAGCAGACTGCCGACCTCGCAACTTTACAATCGACCACAGCACGTGCGGGATGGAATAGATACCCGCTGGAGGTAGACCTCCATTCTGTTGAAAATACCAGACTGAGAAGGACCTGGCTACACTTGGAATCTTGGATTAACGCCAAAAGGCGAAAAGTAAGGACAACTGGTGCGCTGTTGTAAACTCGGCTATAATTGTGTTAGCGTTATCTACGCCTATCACGAAAGAAAAAGTAAGAAATTTCAAGTCTTCCGAGTACCTCAATATTCCGAAGAAAGATTAGGAATTACCATTTTATTATATTCGAGCAAAAATAGTGGGATTAACAACAGTGCTGAAAATTCTATTTTGAGAAGAGACATGACAATCGTGTTGATGCCTTCTCGGACCCAAACTATATTAGCCGACATTTTACACAGCAGCCTTCGACAGACAAAGCCAAACGATGTGTTACCCAACGGCTGCGTAAAATGCCAGGAGACTGCGTGCCACTTACTTTCACCGTTAGGAATTTTCGGAGTATCATCAACAAGGCTAAATCATCCAAGTCCCTTGCAACAGATAGAATAAACATGTTCATGCTAAAGCATGACCAGTAAACTGGTCTAACATTGAACCTGGGAAACCCGCCAACTTAGGGAAATACTATCACCCGATCACTTTCCTTTCCTCAATAGTGAAAACACTAGAGGCCTACCTTCTCCAGCTGTTCACTTACCACCGGAAACTAACAGAGCATCAACATGATCTGCGCAAACTGCACGGCACCACCACATCACTTGGCGCCATAAACGCTCAAATAGTTTATAGTCTAAATCAAAAGACACTCTTTTAGCGATGATCCTTGTAGCGTTGGATTTGTCAAAAGTCTTTGACGCAGTTAATAATACAACGCTATTTTAGGACATAGAACAATCCAAGAGGTGGACCATGAACTACCTGAGCTATCGACAATCAGTCATACTGTTTCGAGGTCAAAACTTTAAATGAAGAAAA
This sequence comes from Bactrocera dorsalis, assembly GCF_023373825.1. NCBI lineage: Eukaryota > Metazoa > Arthropoda > Insecta > Diptera > Tephritidae > Bactrocera > Bactrocera dorsalis. The sequence goes on from NC_064303.1 coordinate 94,134,765, forward strand.
TTAAAGGGATGTTTCCAGGATGGTGTCCTCTTCCCGTTACAGTTTAACTGCTTTATTTCGAAACTCCCTCAGAAATATCTTTCACCTCCTACGGTGATGATTGCACGATGTTGACGTCGGGCAACGGAATCAATGACAATTGTTCGAAAGTAAAGGGCTTCGAGCTTTCTTGCTTCTTATCTACAACAAAATAAGACATTCTCCTCCACTAAATACACATATACCATATTCACCACTAACTACAGAAGTCTATGTTAACATTACAGTCGATGGCGTTAAAATTTCGACTGTCAATAACCCTAAGATTTTAGGTTTAACATTGCACAGCCTGTGCTCCTTCACCCATGCGACGGTGAAGACACTAAAGTAAAGATCATGAACTTGCTAGCCGGCAGCTTCTGTGGAAAGCACAAAAAAAACGTTGTTACTAACATACAAGGCTCACGGCCAGCCGATCATAAACTACGCCGCACCGATATGGTCGCCTGGATGCAGTTAAACGCAGACGAAAAAGTTTCAGGCGTGTGAAAATACTGCACTCCGGACTATCACAGGATGCCTCTTGATATCGCCAGTTTAATATTTGCACAGCAAAGCCCTCATACTTCTGGTTAAGGAACATAATTAGCTACTCTTTATGGAGTTCTGGTGGTATGTTTTCACGGAAACTATTCTTACAGCCCTCAGGCTGAAGCGGAATCAACTTCTAAGAACATCAAGAGGTATTTCCTTAATTTTGCCGATGACATCGAATCATACGCCGCTAAGTCTTTGGACATAACTAACCTCAGACACGCACTGACTTCACCGACTCCTTCTCAGTGAAATAGAAGCGGATGGTAAGGATTCGTTTAAAAAGCAATGAGCAGACGAAATATCGCTTTTTCGATTTTTTTCAGTCAGTTAATTCAACAGTCTTCACCCGAAGAGAAAATTCCGAGAGCTGGTTCTCTGCCCTGTGAACTTTTTTTCCCTGCAAGACAGTCTATAATATTTCGTAGCAATAAGTATTAGATATTTTCCTACCCTGAATCGGGTATATTTATGCCACAAAGTTTGTAATACCTATAAGGGCATGGGAAGACTCAATTAAGTATGAAGTATATAGCTATTTATATTGAACCGCTGTATCATATCTCATATAAATATCAACATAAAGCTTTTTTATATCATTATAGTATAAGAAATGCACCTGTGAACGATTTTATTTATTATTCTAAAAATATCTGTATAACTTTCATAAATGTTTATATTAAATAAAGAAATATTGCGACAGCGTTTTTGCAAGTAAGAAGACACACACACCCATATATAAATAAATAAATGCGTGCAAATATATGTCTCACTCACCTGTTTACACATGCGTACATTCATTTATGCACATTAATACTTGAAATGTGTGCACACAAACATACATATGTACGTATACCCATACATATCTGTGTATTTACATATCAACTGCGCAAATATTGACGAGTGCCGCGCAATGAAACCGCAAACAATTCACAGTTTGCGTTCATTAAAAAAGTGTATGTATCGATGCCGACAAACCTTTATATAAAAGCGTATGCGGTTTATTCATATATTTCTATAATAAAAATGAATATTTGCTTAAGTGTGTGCATTTCACAAACAACAACAAATAATAATGATCAATTAAAACACGCAGTGTGTTGATTGTTAATTGAAAAGTGAATTATGTAAATATACAGGGTGAGCCACAAGCACTTTTAATTTTATGACGAGTACAAAAAAAGAGAGAATATGAGTTAGAAAGTATTTTAGTGAACCAAATATGTACCACTTTGATCGACTACTTTTTGCCATTTTTCCGCTAGAGACATTATTCCATCAGTGTAAAATGTTTCTGTTTTCTTGACGAAAAACTGCGACCAGTAATTTTCACAGACTTCTCTTGCAGTCAACTTTACTCCATTAAGGAAGTTCTGCGTTGACCGAAACCAATGGCAGTCTGATGGTGCAAGGTCAGAGCTATATTGTGATTGCATCAAAACTACCCAGCCAAGCTCTCCGAACTTTTGCCGAGTCATCAAAGATGTGTGTGGTCTAGCGTTGTTCTAATGGAAGACCGAAACCAATGGCAGTCTGATGGTGCAAGGTCAGAGCTATATTGTGATTGCATCGAAACTTCCGAGCCAAGTTCTCCCAGTTTTTGCCGAGTCATCAAAAATATGTGTGGTCTAGCGTTGTCCTGATGGAAGACGAAGCCCTTTCTGTTGATCAGTTCTGGCCGTTTTTTCGATTGCTTGCTTCAATCTCATCAGTTGTTGACAGTAAAATGTAAAATCAATCGTTCGACCAGGCTGGACCAGCTCATAATGGATGATTCCTATCCAATCCCACTAAACACGCAACATAATCTTTCGAGGCGTCAATCCTGGCTTTGCGACCATTTGCTGAGCTTCACCGCGCTTGAACCATGATCTTTTTCGTACATTATTGTCGTATTTGATCCACTTTTTGTCTCCTGTTACCATTCGCTTCAGAAATGGTTCGATTTCATTTCGTTTCAGCAAAGAATCGCAGATGTTAATTCGGTCCATTAAATTTTTCACAGACAATTCATGTGATACCCAAACATCGAGCTTCTTTTTGTAGCCAGCCTTTTTTAAATGGTTCAAGCCCGTTTGGTGATGAATATTAAGTTCCCTAGGGATGTCATGGCTGCTTATGTGACGATCCTGTTCTATATCTTCCATAATTTCATTGACCTTTTTCAAGATAGGCATCTTTCACATCGAAATTTCCAGAACGGAGCCAGCGAACCATTGTTGTGTAACACGAACTGGTACAGCACCGTCTCCGTAAACTTCACAAATTTCATTGGTGGCTTGCGTGGCATTCTAGCATTTTTTATAATTAAAATAAAAAAATTCTTCATTATTTTCACTCATTTTTGAACAGCTGAAACTTTTCTTCAACTTTCCCGAATTTTTTTTTTTTTGGTTAAATGAAGCTTTATATCTCACCTTTTCAACATTGTATGGTACAGTAGCACTGGATATATACGACTGCAACGACTTCTATTGATACAATACGAAAAGACTTTTTCGACTACCCAATATATGGTATAAAGTAATCCGGAAGCTCGAAAGTATATATAATATGTATATATCGGGGCTCAGAGAAGTATTGACACGATTCAACCCTTTTTCATACACAGAGATATTATTATTCAGAAAAGGTTTTCTCTGAATTTCAATTGTATATCCCAGATATTTACCGACATTTTCGGTCAACTATGGTTACTGGGGTCCACATATGCGGTACCTAGTGACTTGAAAAGTCTTTGCAGGATTTGGACAGTTTTCTGTATATATCTCTAAAAAAAATTTCCCAAAAAAAATGTAGGCGACTTCTCCCATTATTTTGATAGCAGAAGCGCAAAAGCATAACTTGAAAAATGAACTAACTTTTGATCCACCCTGTAAACACATACCTATATGTATGAACATTTCTTTTCACATAAAACTTTTAAAACGCGGAAGTTGAAATATTTCGCTGCCCATTATGGGAGTTATTATCACTTAACTGCTGTAGTAATCATTAATTAACCCTTAATTGTTTCATTTGTAGCAATATTAATATTATTGGCATTACTTTAAGCACCTTTTCCCGACGGCGGACATAATATACATATACAAACTCTTTTGTAATTTCAAGCAGACTTATATTTGCTTATAACACGTATTTATCTAAAGAAAATGTCTACTTAGATTATATTAGACTTGATTCATCGTAAAAAGGCTCAGTTCTTAGGAAAAATTGTCGTCAAACTCCAGTAATGGAGCGAAGAGGTTGTAAGGTTGTGAAGTGTAATAGGAAATTGTCCATAACCTAAATTTTTTCATTTATAGTATACCCTCGTACCCACGCAAAGCTTACCACTATTATATTTTACTGTGGTATACATTTTATACTATTCATATACATACATACGAGTATATAATAAACTGTTCAATACAGTGAAAATTTTATTTACCAATAAAGACGAAAACGTTTTTGGCGGTATTAGAATCCAAGGGATTGTACTTGGGGTTTAATTTTGAATATATTCATAAAAATAAATTTCATTGGAAGAAATAACGAATTTAAGGCTGCTTTCTCAATGTCTTTTTGTGTAGTTAATAGGGTTGTCCGCTTAACAGAGCGTCTATGTAATAGAGCTTTCACTGTATACTACTTACTATGAATTATTTTCACTATCCTATCTTCCAAGTTGGTTCGATCAGGACACAGTGTTCTAAATTTTACTAAAATCGGTTCGGGAGTTTAGAAGTTCATCGCGAACAAACAACGTGACACGTACTTTTTATGTATAAAGAAGCAGAAGATATATCTGCATTCAAACCAACTGATCAAGTTCTTTAATGACACTTTTTTTATTTGTGAAAGGTACTCTGACTTTGGCTGCATCGTTGTTTTCGTTTTTAATTTACCTCCAATATATATTTATATTTTATTATTTCTATTTTCTTACTCAACCGCAAAGCAATGCGCTGGCGCACCAGCTAGTACTTTGTTATTATTTTCTTATTAAAAGATAAGCCAGAAATATGTAAATACATAAATATAAATATGTATACACTGGTGGTTATATAGTTAGAGTGTTATTTCGATACATTGGTTTACTTTCCAAACAAAACTAAAAAAATATCAAAATTGGATTTCTTATCAGCACAACCTAGAACAAACTTTTTATACAGAAGAAACATAAAAATAAATTAAATACAATACACAATAAAAACAACGCGTTATCGAAATAATTCGGGAATATTTTCGCAATACCAAAAGACCGATAATATGTGGTTTGTTTCGTAATATTTGAATGAACTTTTATGATTTTGTTATATTAATGTGTGAGCAGAAAACAGTAAGACTTTTTAAATTAAATTTCGCGTGATAACCTATACTTCAAAATATTGAGTGTATTCAGACTTTTTAATTCGGAAGCGTCAGACACCTAATAAAATATGTAAATTGGGTAGTCGAAAAAGTCTTTTCGTATTTTGTCAATAGATGTCGTTGCAGTCGTATACCTCCAGTGCTACCAGTCATATTATGTCTTACCATTCGATGTTGAAAGGGTGAGATTTTAAGCTTGATTTAACAAAATTAAATTTGGGGAAGTTGAAGAAAAATTACAACTATTCAAAGATGAGTAAAAATTATGAAGAAATACGCTATTTTTTTTTTAATTTTTGTATAAAAAATGGAAGAATGCCACGCAAGCCGCCAATGAAATTTTTAAAGTTTACGGAGACGATGCTGTACCAGTTCGTGTAGCACAACAATGGTTGCCTCGCTTCCGTTCTGGAAATTTCAAAATTTCGGTTTGCACTTATGAAAGTTTTACACTGATGAAAAAATGTCTCTCGCGGAAAAATAGTTGAAGTTTGATTAGATATATGCAGTGACTTTTTCGACTACCCAATATATAAATGATCAACATGATGAGCAGAGTCGATTTAGCCATCTCTGTCTATCTATATATGAACTGAGGGACTAAATTTTTCAGATATCGATTTGAAGTTTTGCACCTGTCTTTTTCTGTAAAACCATAAAATATTCAGAATAGCTCGCAAAAGTATTTTGTTTTTGAGTAGAAGTCAAATGGAAACATAAGTAAAAATTATATACTACTTCATATGAAAGCCATTATTTTTACAGACAGCTTCCAAAAGTTTTGGTATAGATTCTATCAACTTTCGGCAAAAATCGGGGCATATCTTGTCCCATTCCTCTTTCAAAACTCTTTTGAGCAAACTTTTTGATAAAATTTGGTGATTCCGAACTTTGTTTTCTAGATTGGCCCAAAGATTTTCGATTGGATTAATGTGGAGGTGATGGCAGATATTTTGTGTTGAAGAAAATTCACAATTTAACGTTGTGGGCTGCATGTTTCGGGTCATTGTCGTGTTGAAATAAAAAGTACTTACTTTCGTCACTAAATATTAATGTTTTCCAAAACACAAAACCTTTAATTTTATAGGTATTAGCTTGCGATAATCTCTCTTATTTATTAATATCCGATATAATAAATAAAATATAATATTTTACTCTCCCCCCTTACTTTCAGTAAGTCTGGTCGTCCACTAGGGCCCGCGATTTCTAAGTTACCGCGTTCTTTGCACCTTTTTGTCAAACTTTCTATAGTTTGGCGATATCGACTAAGCATATCATTAATATATTTCATGGATTTCCCTCTATTGTGAAGGGGCGAAGCAATTTTTTTCCCAGCAGCAGTTAACACCTTACCTTTAGGCATTTTTAAAATCTACAAAACCGCGATCACAATCGGCCTGAATGCAACTAAAATTAAATTCAATTTTAATATGCATTAATAACCGTAATATGATCGAAAAATAGATAAATAAACAAAATTCGCACCAACTAGCAGTATTGAAAACAAAAGCAAAATATTTTATTAGCGCAAAATTTCGCCGATTTTTTGTTTGCTCTACATAACGGGACAGTATTTATTTCCATTATTTACAGTTTTTTCAAAAGAAAATTTGAATAAATAAACATACGTATTTAAATAAATGAAATTGGCTACTTTAACCACTGAAATTTTTAATAAAAGGAATGGTAAGGGTTATAAAAGATACTTCTGTGACCCACGTATATAAATTGGGTATTCCAGTCTATAATCACATTGTTCCATGAACACTCTTCGGTGTCGGTTGTGCTTGCTTGCAAATACGGTGTTAATAAACTAATTAGTCAGCGTTAAAATGGGTTTGACAAAATGCTGTATTTTAATTTTGTGCTTTGCGGGCGTCTTATCCAATTCTATTAATATTTCCAATCGCGGTAAGTCATTCTGCAGGAGGAATATGAACTTTCTATTCTGCAATTATAATTATTTCAAAATTGTAGGTGGGAATGAGACTCAACCCTTCATAGAGATCGGTGATAAATATTACCTAATATATACAGCTTTTACGGTAATTTATTTAGAAGTTTCACAATTAAAATTATATAATTTAAGTCCCTTAATTACAGATGAATTGGTTCGATGCGATGCTTTATTGTCGCAACTATGATTGTGATTTGGCTGTAATTGAATCGGAAGCTGAGATGAATGTATTGAGTTCCTATTTAACCAGGAATGGTAACATTGGTAAACAGTTTTGGTTGGGTATAACCGATTTAGCCGAGGAGGGTAGATTTATGTCAATTAAAGACGGACGTCCAATGCCTTATGCCAAATGGTCAGATGGTCAACCAGATAATAATGCGTTACTTGATGATTGTCTTTGGCGCGTTAATAATACATTCGAAATGAATGATGCGAATTGCAGAGCTAAGCTTTATGTCATCTGTGAGCTGCGACAACCGAAGAAGAGTTGTGATATATGTGATTTGAAAATTTTGATTGAAAGATTCATGCAACATACAAATGTTTCAAACAGTCAAAATTAGTTAGGTGGAAGTACCAGTTTTATTAATAAAATTCTTGTTTCATAAGAACACCTTGTTTTAAAAACTTTATAGCGTTGTTAGCGATCTCCGAAACTATTTCCGCGTTTAACTTGAAATTTTCAAAGAAAATACTCAAATACTTACATGCATGCCCAATACACAAAAAAATCAACCCTTTGCGTCTTATGTAAGGCTTTGCTTTTCGAATGAAGAGGAGGCTTAATCATTGTATGAATTATATGAATTATATGAAATTTTGTTTTGTACAATTTTTATTTCGTTCAGTCTTGCAAGTGGATATAATTTCTCTAACCACATCCAAACGGGTTTCAAAAGTATAATTATGAAACTTTATTACACTGCAAGTTAGCCGAAGATCATTTATCTGTTCTGTCGGTGGTGTAACAGTATTCTAATAAGACACCGTTTTTCCACAATTCATCTTAAAAATAAGTATGAATATATAAGAATCCGATATGAAAAAATTCTTCAGATTTTGTAGCAAACATTTGGAGGTGGCACAGCCGATGCCCAATTTTGCATCCAATCTTAATCAATGATATTTACACTCTTATCACATTCTCCGACACTGACAAGGTTATTAATAACGCTATAAAATATTTAAAACAAGGTAGTATTGTGAAACAACGATTTTATTAATATAATTGGTACTTCCACTTAACTAATTTGGACAGTTTGAAAGATTTGTATTTTGCATGAATTTTTCTATAAAATTTTTCAAATCACACACGTCACAACTCTTCTTTGGTTGTCGCAGCTCACAGATGGCATAATGCAGAACCATACAATGATCATCATTCATATGGAAAATGTTATTAACCGGCCAAAGATGTACACAATCCTCATTTCGACCAGTGTTATCTGGTTGACCGAATGACCATTTAGCATAAGGCATTGGGCGTCCGTCTTTAATTGACATAAATTTACCTTCCTCGGCCAAATCGGTAAGACCCAACCAAAACTGTTTACCAATGTTACCATTCGTGGTTAAATAGGAACTCAATGTATTCATCTCAGCTTCCGATTCAATTACAGCCAAATCACTATCATATTTGCGACAGTAAAGCATCGCACCGAACCAATTCATCTGTAATTAAGAGACCTGAGTTATATAGCTTCAAGTGTGAAACTTCTAAATAAATTACCGTTGAAGTAGTACTTATTAGGTAATATTTACCACCGATCTCTATGAAGGGTTGTGTCTGATTCTCATCTACAATTTGGAAACAATTATAGTTGCCGAAGAAAAACTGCATATTCTTCCTGCAGAATGACTTACCGGGATTGGAAATATTAATGGAATTGGATAAGACGCCCGCAAAGCACAAAATTAAAATACAGCATTTTGTCAAGCCCATTTCGTCGTTGATTAATTAGTTTATTAACACCGTATTTGCAAGCAAGCACAACCGACACCGAAGATTGTTCACGGAACAATGTGAATATAGGCTGGAATACCCAATTTATTTATATAGATTTTTCTAACGACTAAATTTCTCAATTTAGAATTTTACACGAAATTCCGAAATTCTCGCAACAATGCGTGAGCAAATCAAAGTTCAACAGAAATTGAGTGTTCCGCATGATTCCAGAAATAATGCGTGTGCTGACCAAAATACGACGGAACTGCAGTTTGATAAAATTTTGAAAAGTAAATAGCTTCGACTATTATCAGCATTAAATACAAGCATGTTCATGCCTACATGAAGTGAGCCTTTTAGTTTGTACAGTTGGATTTTAATTTAGCCTATTACCCAAATAGGAAGCTGCTATTTTTTTGTACTGCATCTATGTCGGTTGGGTTAATTTTTTTTAATGAAAAAGTTTTATACAAGCGGTTTATTCCGATTGTTTTTTGTATGACAGCTATATTCTATAGTGGTCCCATGTCGGTCGTTCCCACAAATGATTATCATCTTGCTGAGAAAAGCAGAGGTGCAAAACTTTAAATCGATATCTCAAAAACTTAGTCCCTCAGTTCATATATAGACAGACAGACAGACATGGCTAAATCGATTCTGCTCATCATGCTGATCATTTATATATTGGGTAGTCGAAAAAGTCGCTTCGTATGTCTAATCAAACTTCAACTATTTTTCAGTTAGATACGTTATTCCATTTTGTTGTTTATTATTTTCACTAATTTTTGAAAAGTTGTAATTTTTTTTTCCACTTCACCGAATTTACATATATTTTACCTTTCTACATCTATATGGTATGACACAATGTAATTGCTAGTGCTGGAGATATACGACTGTAACGAAATCTATTGAAAAAAAAACGAAAAGATTTTTTCGACTACCCAATATACATATTTTTTTAGGTCTCTGATGCTTGTGGACATCGGACTTTATACAATATTTGTTCGCAATGAATAAGTTCACTTTTGGGGCAACAAAGCAAACCAAACAGCCGAGAGAAGTTACCAAGTAACGAAAAAACTATCATGCCTGCCAGTCTTATACTTCTTCGTTACTCGTTAAAACGATAATCTGTTGATTTTATAAAAACAAAACGCAAGTAAAAAACTACCATGAAACAAAGCTGGTCTGGTTCGAAGTCTTACTATTTTCTGTTCACACATAAATATAACAAAATCACTCCGTTAGATGATCACATCATATTATCAAACGCTTTAAATTGTGTGGGTGTAAGTAATATAAAAATCGAAATTTCATATCAGCAAAAGTATGAAACGACATATACATACATATGTATATATGTATATGTTATATATCCGAACTCATACATATATACAAAAAACTGTATATACAAATTTGGTATTTCAGTCTATAATCACATTGTTCCATGAACATTCTTCGGTGTCGGTTGTGCTTGCTTGCAAATATAGTGTTAATAAACTAATTAATCAACGACAAAATGGGTTTGACAAAATGCTGTATTTTTATTTTGTGCTTTGCGGGGGTCCTATCCGATTGTATTGATATTTCCAAGCCCGGTGAATCATTCTGTAAACCTAATAAACTCTTTTATTCTGCAGTTGAAAATAAGACACAACCCTTCATAGGGATCGGTAGTAAATATTACCTAATAAATACTGTGTCTAAGGTAATTTACTTTAAAGCTTCACAATTAAAATTATGTAATTCAAGTATCTTAATTACAGATGAATTGGTTCGGTGCGGCGCTTTATTGTCGCAAATATGATAGTGATTTGGCTGTAATTGAATCGGAAGCTGAGATGAATGCACTGAGTTCCTATTTAACTACGAATGAAAGTCATATTGATAAAAGATTTTGGTTGGGTCTTACCGATTCGGCCGAGGAGGGTAAATTTTTGTCAATTAAAGACGGACGCCCAATGCCGTATGCTAAATGGTCAGAGGGTCAACCAACGAATTACGCTGGAAATGAGAATTGTGTAGATCTTTGGCTCGTTAATAATATATTCGAAATGAATGATGAGAATTGCATGGCTGAGTATTATGCCATCTGCGAGTTGCGACAACCAAAGAAGACTTGTGACGTGTGTGAATTGAAAATTTTTTTGGAAAGATTTATGCAACAAACAAATATTCCATACTGTCAAAATTAGTTAGGTAGAACTACCACTATGTTCAGAACTTGCAGGACCTACAGAACAGATAAATGATATTCGGCTTACTTGTAGTATAAAACAGTTTCAGAATTATACTTCTAAACCTCATCCAAACGGGTTTCAAAATGCGTTAGAATATTATATTCACATGCAAGAATGAACGAAATAAAAATTTCGCACTTACAGAATTTCATTTAATTCAATAAACGTTGTTTATTTTTTTAAAATTTTGCAGTTCCTTGTTCCCATAGCCCATCTCCAGGAGGAACTCAGAAAAAAGATGTCATAAGGTGAGGAAAAGTTTCTGATTTTTTTGGTCATTGCCGGACATAGATATATTTATCGAATGTTGGGAAGTCATGTATGACGACATCGAGATCACAATTGGCATTAAAACCAATAACAGTTGAAGCAGCTGGGGATTTTTTGTTCCTAGTGCTCACTTTCAACTTCAAATTTCCATTAGCAGTAAGTGAAGTAGAAGAGTTCAGATTAACAGAGTCATCAACGGCAACTGATTGAGCAGCATTGACAGCGACTGAGGGACGATCTGGTTTAGCAGCACCTGTGGGATTGTTTTTGGTTTACGAGTGAATGTTGATATTCCTAGCAACAGCGTCAGCATATGTATTGGCATAATTAACAGCATTGGGAGCAGCAGCAGGTCGAGCCGCAGGAGCACAGTAATCCACGCAGCCAATACCAGAAGAAACTGAAACAGCAATGTTGAACGGAGCTGTATTTGTACCATTATCAGCAGCAACAGAGAGAGTGGAGCAAGGAGCAGACGGAGCGGCAGAGATTGCTTTCGGTATAGCGGGAGCGAGATAAACCATACTCAGATCTCTTATTTAAGTTCGTAAAGCTTAACGATTAACGAATTTCGATCATCACATAGTTGTTGTATTAATGTGAGCGGCTTCGATTGTTCACTTCTCAGTGAACTTACTTCCAAAACCAGAGAATTAAACACCACATTTACCTTATTAGGATTATTAGGCTCCAACGAAGGTTCAGTTACTTCCGTTTGATTCTTCAGCATTTTGTTGTTGCGGGTCCCGAAATATGAGAACCCCATGTAGGGGATGTTGCGCCTTCTCACTTTAGCTCGCCTTCAAACGGATGTTCTTAGGCTACCCAGAGGATACTTGGTCAAAGACCGGAAGTCGTGAGCTGCTTGAGTCATATATAAAAGAATCGTTTCTGGCCACAGCTGATGCAGCTGTTAAATTTTACCGCATGAAAACGGATCGGAAAGATTTAAATTGAGAGCGAGGAGTTCCCTAAACCTCTTACCAGACCAGAAGGACTGCGACAGCACAGTTGCTGTTTGTTGATCAACGCTTGCTGAGCTGGCCTTAGGCCCAGGATCAATGATCACGAAACCTCAAACTGGAGCTGATGGAAAGTTCATCTCCACCAAACTTTATTCCATCCATAAAAAACCGCACCCCTCCTCTCCTTCAGCGAGTACTTCAATGCCATGCCTCTCTCGATGGTATAAGAGCTGGGGAACGACAGCCCGGTTTAGGCTCGGCAACCTACTTAGCCCAGTATTTTGCAATGAAAACAAAGTGAGCGAGTATTCTAAGATGACCTGGCTCGCAGTCATCTAAGTGCCCAGAATATCTGAATTTAAGGGCAGTTTTTGGGAACATACACCTTCGGCTATTTTCAGCGTTGCTATCTACAGCTAGACATTTAGCACCATACTTGTGTTTCCTGGTGCACCACAAATACTTATGAGTATAATGGGAGAAAGTACAAAATACATTGAAAGACAATGTTATAAATGAAAGGGATGTCTTCACAAACATTTTTGATGTTCTAAAAGAACCTCTTTTTAGTCAAAGTACTATAAGAAGCTACCATTCTAACGTTCATCTAACACGCTTATATTAAGACCTTTACAATTTTACATTTTTTCTTAAATCCGTCTACAATTTATGGATTCTGAATCATAATTTATGATCTCATCACTTTCAATCAAGGCAGCTGCAAATGATCTGCAGCAACTGTGCAACTATTCGGTGTAAGCTGCATAATAACTTAACAAACTCATTACAGCCAGCCCTGTGCAAGTCATCCAAGCATTTAACTAACCAAGTCATGAGGATGAGCCACACACAAAGTCGACACACCAGCGCTTGTGCATTGTCACGGCACCCACACCAGCCTCAACAGTGCCCTTAAAGACTCAGCTTGCGCAGGTATTGTCCGCAACGGTTCAAGTATTAACAAGGAGGATAATCCGAAAAGGTCCTTAGCGTGCTTAAAGCATTTAGTGGTGAAGTTTTCACATCGTACCGCTACCTGTCACTTAGTTTTCACTCAACCGTCGCGCTTGCCGTTGCAGTTAGCGCCCGCGTCAGCTTAAGTCGTGGCGTCGTTCGCTACTTGCTGCTACTTTCTAACTTTCTATGAAACTTATGCCACTTTTTTTCTTCTGCTTGGCTCTGAGTTTTGTAATATATTCAAAGCGCCCTCGACGACGATGACTACGACGACACATGCATAGATTATCACCTGTCAAGTTGGAAATTTTTTAGAGCGCAACAAATGAAAGCAATGGAATTGAAGTACTAAAAGTTCGCAGCTAAGACGACAGTATAAGGGAATGTGTGCCAAATTCTATAGAAAGCTGTAAGTGTATATGCAGTTAGTTGCAAGTAAGCATGTGTGTATTGAGATCATAATTTCGATTGAGTTTGGTTGGGTGAGAATTCAGCTCTAAAATTACACTGGATCATCTATATAGTGTAGTAAAGGAATGTTGTTATTGTAATTTTGAAAAGTTTCACCAAAGCCGAATATATAGGCAGAAAGCGGAATTTTGTCATAATGCAAATGAAAGGCCCAGAAAAAGTTTTTGAGTGTAGTAGGTAAGCAGCGAGGTAATACGAAATGACAATACACCTAGACTTTTTGGAGATCGATTGTGATCCACCGGGACTAAATGTCTCTCACTCTATATCATGTATTCTCTGAACTGACCAGTACTCCTGATAATATCCATCCATACAAAACGATTTATAAGTGCAACTTCATCGTCAAGGAACTCTCGACCGATAGTTGCGATACTTTTCCTGTTCGAAGCTTTGTAGGTATTGGAATAGAAGAGGTTCTTTAGCTTGTTTTTTTTTCTACCAGACTGTTCCGCTCATATGTCTTCTAATAAGCCAGTGACCTATTAGCCCTCCTACTAGAGTTCTTATGTCTTTCTTATGAATGTGAATAGTCAGCACGTTCGGCTTCCATTCATGCCAAAGTTAAGAAAGTTAGGAATTGACTGCAGCGAGACTCGGCTAGATCTAGTTATAACATTCTTGTCTATTAAATGCCTAGAAGTAGCCAGAGGCATATATATTTTTTCTTTATCGAAGTGTAACTGTAGGGTGGTGTCCTTTTTGGCTAGTTCAACTGATTTACAATTACCAGGAATATCACTATGTCCAAGAAACCATTGCAGGATTATCGTGAAATAGGATGTGAGATCCTCTATGAGATCTCCGTTTTTTCTTCGCTGAAACCCTATGAGACTTTAGTGGTTTCAATACCGCTTGGCTATTTATATATTTCTTGAAACTTTTTATTTAATTGCCGAGATCTCCACTGAGAAGACACTACAGCGGTATGTCAGTCGGGAGGTGATTCTGGTATCTAATTTTTCTGAAAAAGCACCTCCTTCCACTCTAATAGCTAGTTTGGACCATCTGTATAGATACTTATACCTGTGTCCTTATCCAACTCACTCGAAGTCCACTTTCGTCTGGAAGGTAAGGCAATATTGGACATCGAATTTCTGTAAGTTTGATTCTAAATGATTTCGAAAATTTTTGATATTGGGTCGAAAGGGAAACTTACTAAGCATCGTGAAATACCTCACATTACAGACGACTAATGAGGAGAATTCTGTAAGTCGAAAAGATATCTTAGCTGTCTGCTGCTTACAGAACAAGTCTGTGGGCAAAAATATAAATTAGTAATAATATTGAGTATAGTTATTAATCGAAAAACCAGCGTTGATGATAAATTTGGAATTCTGCGTAAAATAAATGAAATTTTGAAAGTCCAGCATGTCGAGATCTTAAATTGAAAGCGTACGAAATACAGTTTGTGAAAGAATTTATCAAGCTTCCCAAGCAACAACGCTTAGGCTCTCGAAAAGTTTCAAGAAGATCTGACGTTTTCGAACCAAATTTTGTTCAGTGCTGAGGTTCATTTATGGCTCAATGGCTATGTAAACAAAGAAAAAACAAGGTTTGGTGTGATTTCTAGGCCGGTGGAATCATCGGTCCATATTTCTCTTACCGCGCCATGATAAACGAATATTTGATGCCTGAAATTGAAGCTGAACACCTCGGCGACATTTGGTTTCAACAAGGCAGCGCCATCTTCCTCACATCGCATCAGTCAATGGATTTATTGAGAAAACACTTCCGTGAACAGATAATTTCACGTTTAAGGTTGTTCAATTGGCCACCAAGTCCGTGTGATATCACACCGTTAGACTTTTTCCTGTGGAAATATGTGAAGTTTAATGTCTATGCGGAGAATATGTATAAATTACACTTTTTAGCTAAATTAGAGTTATTTTGAACCCCTGCTTATACTATTTCTTAATATCCATTCGATGAACCCTTTTGTGGATTCTTTATTTCCAAATACTGTTTCCATAAATTTCACCACATACCACATATATTCAAATAATCTATAAATATATGTAAAATTTGAAAATAAGCTTTGTGAAATGCCAGACTAAATTATTATGCCGTTTTTTCAAAATCTGCATAAATTTACGTTCACATAAATTCTATTTAAAATTAATAAATTCCAATTTGAAAAATATTTTTTACATCTCGCTTTAACACCCGAAACATTTGCTTCACGCACCGACACTTTTGAAGGTCCACACGTTCCGTCTGAGTTTTCCAGCAACTACATACATAGATATATTTATATATGCTTACAGTTATATATTACTAGAATATGTAGTTGATGCTTAAGTTACTGAATCATTTTGTATGTGTGTAATATGCGTATTTGTTTAATATTGTGATTGAAATGTGTAAATTTACTCGTATGACATAAACACGCAGACTTTTAATGGGAAATCATCGCACACAAATTTGAATACTGACGCATAAATTTACATACAAATATTGATCAATTTGCATAAAATAAAGCTGGTGAGAACATAGTTTTAATGTTAAAATTTTAACCAGATGGAAGTTTAAATTTTAGTAAGTAGTTAGTCCTGACATACTTACATAAGTATATAATAAGGTTAACTCTGACCACAGAAGGACGATACAAGATCTGTAACTTGATAGTTGAGCTATCCATTCAACTATTATTGGACGATATAAACTCAGATTTTATGCTTATGTACTTAATCGTAGGGCTCTAGCTAGAGTATATAAAGGGTGATTTTTTAAGAGCTTGATAACTTTTTTTAAAAAAAAAAACGCATAAAATTTGCAAAATCTCATCGGTTCTTTATTTGAAACGTTAGATTGGTTCATGACATTTACTTTTTGAAGATAATTTCATTTAAATGTTGACCGCGGCTGCGTCTTAGGTGGTCCATTCGGAAAGTCCAATTTTGGGCAACTTTTTCGAGCATTTCGGCCGGAATAGCCCGAATTTCTTCGGAAATGTTGTCTTCCAAAGCTGGAATAGTTGCTGGCTTATTTCTGTAGACTTTAGACTTGACGTAGCCCCTCAAAAAATAGTCTAAAGGCGTTAAATCGCATGATCTTGGTGGCCAACTTACGGGTCCATTTCTTGAGATGAATTGTTGTCCGAAGTTTTCCCTCAAAATGGCCATAGAATCGCGAGCTGTGTGGCATGTAGCGCCATCTTGTTGAAACCACATGTCAACCAAGTTCAGTTCTTCCATTTTTGGCAACAAAAAGTTTGTTAGCATCGAACGATAGCGATCGCCATTCACCGTAACGTTGCGTCCAACAGCATCTTTGAAAAAATACGGTCCAATGATTCCACCAGCGTACAAACCACACCAAACAGTGCATTTTTCGGGATGCATGGGCAGTTCTTGAACGGCTTCTGGTTGCTCTTCACCCCAAATGCGGCAATTTTGCTTATTTACGTAGCCATTCAACCAGAAATGAGCCTCATCGCTGAACAAAATTTGTCGATAAAAAAGCGGATTTTCTGCCAACTTTTCTAGGGCCCATTCACTGAAAATTCGAGGTTGTCGCAGATCGTTCGGCGACCGGTCCAGCACGAGCTGTATTTTATACGGTTTTACACCAAGATCTTTGCGTAAAATCTTCCATGTGGTCGAATAACACAAACCCAATTGCTGCGAACGGCGACGAATCGACATTTCACGGTCTTCAGCCACACTCTCAGAAACAGACGCAATATTCTCTTCTGTACGCACTGTACGCATTCGTGTGGTTGGTTTAATGTCCAATAAAGTAAACTGAGTGCGAAACTTGGTCACAATCGCATTAATTGTTTGCTCACTTGGTCGATTATGTAGACCATAAATCGGACGTAAAGCGCGAAACACATTTCGAACCGAACACTGATTTTGGTAATAAAATTCAATGATTTGCAAGCGTTGCTCGTTAGTAAGTCTATTCATGATGAAATGTCAAAGCATACTGAGCATCTTTCTCTTTGACACCATGTCTGAAATCCCACGTGATCTGTCAAATACTAATGCATGAAAATCCTAACCTCAAAAAAAATCACCCGTTACATATGAATATGCGAGAATAGCACCAAAACCGGACCTTCTGTATTGGCGAATCTCCACGGGCGCTCTAAAATTTTATTTTTACTCAAAATAATGGAAATTCATCTTTTTATCTAAACACAATTTAAACGGGCTTATCATTATTTATATATTAGAGATATTCTGATTCGTTGTGGCTTTCAGTCAGTGATTTCTCTTCTCTTATGGATTTTTATCTGCATTTGAATAAAACTTTCCCAGTTAAGATTTTAAAATCATAAGACCTGTTCTAGGTAGAGCTGGAATAGAAAGCTGAGAAAACTGCAAAAGAAAATCCCGTCTTTTTTTAATTTTTTAAGAAAAATTAATCCCTTATAATTTAGTGCCTATTTAATCAGTCAGTTAAGTGTGTATTCTACTCTAGAAGCCCGAATTTCGTCCGTTTCTCGACAATTGATAAATAATCATTTAATACTTTTACAATTCAATTTTTATCCTAATTTTAACATAAGGAAGATCAGTGAAAGAGTCGGATTCAAGAAGTCTGCCTTCGGGGATTTTTTGAAAACATTTCAAAGCAGTGAGTCTTTGAGTAGAAAACCAGGTTCAGGAGCAGCAAGATAAACAGATTCGAGGGAGGAACGGTAAATAGAGAGCATTAGTTTAAAGAATCGACTCAAAACCGCTGAGGACATTAGATATCAGATCACAGAAGACTCTGAACCGATATCACTGCTAGAAATATATAACACAGACTCCGAGATGCTAGTCTGAACGCTCGACGATCTGCAAAATACACTTTATACTAAGCAAATGCGTCAACAACGCTTTCGGTGGGCTATAAAGCACCAAAGCTGGAATGCAGCCGATTGCTAGAAAGTAATCTTCTCTTCTCGACTACAAGCACAATATCTTATGTAACGAAGGGAGGCGGCTGAATGGTTTGGAGATTCTTTTTTTATCATAGACTTGGAAAACTGGCTCTAATAGATAGAACAGTTAACGAACTTAAGTACCAGCAAATACTGGAGGAATGTTTAACGCCTTCAATTGAAAAGCATTTTTCACAAGAAAACGATCTCATCGTGCCAAATAGTGCCAAAATAGTAGGTATCATTTCTTTTTCATGTCTGATTGTTATTTTATTAAGAATATTAATTATATTAGGTTATCAAATATCTCCCTTCAACCTTTTTGTTTTTTGAATTTCGGCACTCTATCACTTCGAACTGCGGACGAATGGTTTTGCCAATTCAGAGGGGGTGAAAACGACACCGTGGATAAGCCAGCCGACGGAAGACCGTCATAGGAATAGCGATCAAATCATGGAAAACATCGAGTTAGACCGGCCACAAATCTCGTAACATCGCCCAGAAGATAGGAGTTAGCCAACAAACCATTTTAAACCATTAGCAGAAGGCTGGATAAAAAAAAAAGCTTGATGTTTCGGTGCCGCATGATTTGACGCAAAGAAACCTTCTGGACCGAATCAACGAACTTGACCCATTTTTGAAGGGGCTAGTGACTGACGACGAAAAATGAATCACATACGACAATATCAAGCGAAAACGGTCGTGTTCGATGGGCGGTGAATCGTTCCAAACAGTGGCCAAGACGGGATTGACGGCCAGGAAGGTTTTGTTGTATGTTTGGTGGGATTGGAAAGGAATCATCCACTATGAGCTGCTCCCATATGGCCAGAGGCTTAATTATACCATCTACTGCGAACAAGTGGACCGCTTGAAGCAGGCGATCGACCAGAAGCGTCCAGAATTGGCCAACATGAAGGGAGTAGTGTTCCACCAAGATAACGCCAGACCACACACTACGTTGATGGCTCGTCAGAAGTTACGGGAGCTCGGATGGGAGGTTTTATCGCATCCACCATATAGCCCGGATATAGCGCCAAGTGATTACCACCTGTTCCTGTCCATGACGAATGCCGTTGTTGGTGTTAAGCTGAACTCAAAAGAGGCTTGTGAGAAGTGGCTGTAAGAGTTCTTCGCAAATAAGGAGGGGGGCTTCTACGAGAGGGGTATTCTGAAGTTGCCGTCTTAGATGGAAACAGATTCACAAAGGAAACGGCGTATATTTTAACGAAGTCCGATTACTGTAACAGTTTTTATAAAGCATTGAAAACAAGGCGGAAGCGAAATATTTGACAACCTAATATTTTTTTTTTTTATTTTTTCTAGGTAAAAGATTTCCTCCCAGTACCAGTACGTTAGCTGAATTGGATAAAATTCTGGAGGATGTCTGGTATAACGAAATTAAAACGTATATAAATTATCAGGATGTCTGCGTTTCAAGGAAGCTGCTACCATCAAGGAGTTCAAGTTCAGCAAGTTTTTTACTGCTGCTGCTACCAGCTGCTTTTGCTGGCACTGCTGCCGAAAAGAAGGAAGAAGGCAAAATGGAGGAGTCCGAGTAAGAGGAAGACGACGCTATGGATTTCGGTATCTTCGACCAAATAGCTCAACACTCATCCTCATATCTATTCATATCTCCAACAGTACTTAAACCACAATAGCCAAATTCACTTAGGACAAATCGTATAAGAACTATTATCGACAGTGTGAAATAAAATTACTTACAACAGTGACATTATTTTTTAACTCCAAAATGATATGAGAAGGCTTTGCGACCCGGTGGCACCGTCCATTTTTTGATGAAATCACCAATTTCGATTAAACTTAGTACATAGCATTCTTCTCAGACATATTTCTATATCACAATGTGAAAATTGGACAATCCATGAAAAACAAACATTGAAGAGATCGTTCTGAAAGCGTGCCCCTAATTGGCTTCTTCGCATGAAAGAACTTTTCAAAAACTAATAAGTCATGGAAAGAATATCTTGAAAATTTCCTATATTTTTTTTCTAGAAAATTTGCAATATTTCGCTTATAAATTCCCACTAAGTATTTTCTATATAAGTATTTTTGTGTCATATGTTTAACGCTCATTAGTATTTAATGTTTTCCAACAACGCAGCGCGCGCACAAGCTGATGGGCGGAGAGCCGCGCCGCGTGCATACGTATTTAACTTATTCACGAAATTGTTATTGTTGCGCTTGTTGTGTGCGTAAATGGTTGTATTAAACCCCCGCTCCGCTGTTTTGCAGTGCCGTTGAGCAAACATGCGGTTTGTTGTTGCTGCTCTGCTGCTGTACTGCTGTTTTTATTGCATTCGTGATGACACGAGACGCAGCGCCGGCACCATGCCGTTTGACCACAAAAGCATTTTTAATAGGCAACCATTTACCATGTATGCGTGAGGAGTGGACGTGGCCATTAACAATTTGCTCATACCTTACATTTAACTCTTTATTGCAGTGCCGGCCCCGCGCTCGCTCTCCGGCGCGACCCATGACACAGTTACTCGAATGCACTTTGTAATGCAAACATACAACTATTTCGCTATGCATGTGTGTTGTTGTTATTGTTGTTGTTGGTCGGGTAGTAATGTTTGTATTTGCACCCATTGTCCTTGCAACAATTTCGCTGAAATTTGTCACATTAAAAGGACACATCAAGTGTGTCAGGCCACAGCATGCGCAACTGTGTGTGCACGCCTGACCTGCTTGCGGAATCAACGCACGACCCGGTAACACACTCACTCACTTCGTATGGCGTGGTGAGCGAGCGCGTGAGCGCCAGTTGTTTTCATTTTTTGTTGTAGTAGTTTTTGTAGCAATGATGATGCCTTCGGTGCAGGGAATATGAGAACATGAGAATATTTAGCAAAAGTATGTGTGGGTGTGGCTGGTGGAAAGTAGTCAAAAAAATACTAGTCGATATTACTGACCGAAGTCGGACTAGTCCGGAGAGTATTAGTTTAAAATAAAAATTTTACGACTTTCATAAAAGAACTAGTAATGAGTTTGTCATTGATTTAATCAGATAAAGTTTTAAAATTAGTACTGGCACCAAAAAAACTAGACATAGACCATGTATATAGTATATCGGAATAATAATGAGCTCTTCATTGATTTAGTCAGATAAAGTTATAAAATTATGACTGGGCCTAAAATAACTAGACCTGGACCACCTATGAGTTGGTATAGCAATGCGCTCTTTATTGATTTAATCCGACAAAATTTTTAAAAATATGACTGGGCCTAAAATAACTAGACCTGAACCATGTATATATCGGTATAGTAGTGAACTCTTCATTGATTTAGTCAAATAAAAATGATGAAATTATGACTGGCCCTTAAATAACTAGATCTGGACCATGTATATATCGGTGTGGCAGTGCATTCTTCATTAATATAATCAAATAAAATTTATAAAATTATAACTGGACCTAAAATAACTAGACTTGGACCAAGTATAAATCGGTGTAGCAGTGCACTCTTCATTGATTTATTCAGATAAAATTTAAAAATAAAACTGGTCCTAAAATAACTAGACCTGGACCAAATATAATTCGGTATAGTAATGAGCTCTTCATTGATTTAATCAGATAAAATTATTACTGTCCCTAAAATAACTAGTACTGGTCCTTTATACATATATCGGTGTATTAGTGCGTTCTTTATTAATTTAATCAGACAAAACTTGTAAGTATAATATTGTACATATTGATTTTCATTTAGCTGCAAACATTAATTTTTTCCTATTACTTTTTCTTTCTGTTTTCTCTTTCTCTAAATTTGATAAGAGACTTGTATACTTCTCACTTCTTCTAAGGTGTTTACTCCTAATATATTGAATAAATATATAACTTCTCGATATCGAGAGAAAAATATGACTAACTATTTAGTTTTCTATTCAATTCATACCAATTTTACACCAATCAAGCACTAGATTATTTCACTACAGGGTTACCGTATGTAGATCTGAGAGTAATTCATACACGAGCATAAATGTAAAGAGGCTGCTCATAAATAACAATAAAATATTCATAACGACTGAATGTATGGTAAGTAATGTTAAACGGAGCGGGTTGGTGGGGTCACAATGGCTTATTTTATGAAGATAATGCCGAGAAGTACTATGCGTTGAAATTGAGAAAATTTGGTATTATAAGTAATATAATTTTTCTTGAAGAAGCGATAAAATTGGACGAACGCTTAGTTTACGGCGCTAATTGGAACTGAATTCCACCTTTATATCAGAAAATGGAAAGTCTTTCGAAACTTAAGTCAACCTTTGAGTTGAGATCACTCTTTTTATTGCCGGACTAGCTATTCAAATACGGCGGCGAAGAACTGATAAGGAGTATGCATCATCTTCTTTTTAGATACTCTACGAAAGCATGCCCGACGAATAGAATTCGAGTGTGCTCTGCCCAATCCACAAAAACGGATAATCCACAAATTGCGCTAACTACCGTGGGGTGAGTCTCCTCAACATCGCATATATGATTCTATCGAGTGTACTGTCTGATAGGCTAAAGATCACAATCAACAAACTGATAGAATATCATCAGTGTGGCTGTAGTCCGGAAAAATCAACAACTGACCAGCTACTCACCATGCGCCAAATCTTGGAAAAATCTGTGACAAGAGGATCAACATACAACACCTCTTCGTTGATTTCAAAGGAAGCAAATAGGTCTGGTAGTGAATGGGGGCAGGGCAAAATATCGCTACTAAATATCAAACAAACAGTCGTCGCACTCGCAACTTGGCTCCCACGTCACTGCTAACAGTCATAACTTCGAAGTCATAATTTCGTCTATCTTGGAACCAGTATTAACACCAACAACAACGTCAGCCTCGAAATCCAATGCAGTATAATTTTTCCAGCAGGTACCACTGCGGTCTTAGTAGGCAATTGAGGAGTAAAGTTCTCTATCGATGAACAAAGACCAAATTCTACAAGTCGCTCATCATCCTCGACGTGCTATATGGTACAGAGGCCGAAAATTTTCAATTGAAGTCACTTGAATTGAATGTAGAACAGAAGCACTGCGGCGGTGTTTGATTTCCACACCACAGGAAAAATTAATCATAAAGCGCTCTTCGATATGAAACCACATGCACTTCTTTAGTATATCTGGTGGTTACGCTAACAACAGGAAGCCTAATAACTATATACAAAGGGTGACACAATATGATTTCATCAGAAAATTGTACCAGATGTTTATAAATAAGGAAACACATTGTAGGTTTCTTATAAGATTAAATAAGATAGGATTTTTGAAGGATAAATTGAGACAGTAAGATTCCAATTCAAGCGATCTACGACAACTCAACCTTTGTTGACAATGCATCAAGGACAAAGCTTCCATTTATCGGCTCGCGAAGGAATTAGAGTGAAATCTTTCATTAACTGTTGGTAAAGTCAGAGCCATTTTTCAAATTATTCCCGGTCATTTAAACTCAAAAACAGGAAACGCTTCTTCAATGCACCCTATAATCCATCACAGCACTTATTTACCTCATTTAGCTGTATTTTCTTTTTCGGAAAAACCATGGCGCTGATTGCACCAAATTTAATTAGATTCTATTTGCTTTGAATGGGCAATTGTTCATATAAACTGCATACATGATATACCTACATATACATATGTATGCCCCTGCAGATAGGCTTCCACACCTGAGTCCGCATGAGCCTAACTGATATTGATTTCGCTATTAAGCGAGTTCGCCATTTGTTAATGCCGAATTTTTCGACCAACTGAAATTTGCATTGGTATTAGTGCGGTCATGTATGCACACAATTGGTCAATATGTTGTTGCAAAAACGATTTGCACTTTCGATAATGGCTATTGTGTCCCTAATTGCAGTTAAATTATAAAACGAGCACACCTAGAAATATTTTTTTTCATTTGGGTGTTCATGTAAGTGTTTACGCGTAGCTAGATTTGAGGCTAGTTAATTGAGAATTACGAATAAATTGAGAAGATAAACACGAGAGGAAAAATAACACACGAAAACCATGTACCTCATGCCTAATTTATGTAAAAAAGTTACTATACGTTGATCACTATATCGTATAATCCGGCATTTCCAGCCGCAATTTTAAAGTATCGATTGATATATCTTGTTGCTATATTGTCCCAATTCCGTTGGGTGGTACTATAGTCGATTTGCTACTAGAAATAGTGTTTATGATACAATCCGATATGAGTTTTTTTGAGAAATATTTTGAGAAGTAAAAGGGAACAAGTGGATATGCTTGGTTTGCAAAAACTTATCATCGCTAAATTCATTCAATTATAGGTAAAGTTATTGGTGCAGTGGTCAAGCCAATGGCAGAA
This sequence comes from Bactrocera dorsalis, assembly GCF_023373825.1. NCBI lineage: Eukaryota > Metazoa > Arthropoda > Insecta > Diptera > Tephritidae > Bactrocera > Bactrocera dorsalis. The sequence goes on from NC_064303.1 coordinate 94,159,717, forward strand.
GGCTGTATGATATACTAATCAAACGAGCTTTTTCTTACCAAAAAACGGCTATAATATGATTGATGCAAAATTTGCAAGATTGGATATATTGATAGATAATTACCAAGTAAGAAAAAGCTAAGTTCAGGTATAACCAACCTTTCTATACTCTGGCAACTGGCAAGGATCAAAGTAGGGAAAAATTCTTAATTCAAATTTCAATAAATCATATATCTGACAGGTTGACCGATATTTTCGGTGAAAAGTTCGCAATAGAAACAGACATCTGCAAATTCGGTATCAAGAAACTTAAATAGTTTTGGTTCGACTTAAACAAAATTATGCCACAAAGACTAACTTCAAAGGCACTATTAGTGAAAGAACCACATGGAACTGCAAATTATGTTATCAGGGAAGAAGAGGTGTTTTTATACTCTCGCAAACAAAGTTGCTAAGGAGAGTATTATAGTTTTGTTCACATAACGGTTGTTTGTAAGTCCTAAAACTAAAAGAGTCAGATACAGGGTTTTATATACCAAAGTGATAGGGTGACGAGTAGAGTTGAAATCCGGATGTCTGTCTGCCCGTCCGTCCGTCTGTCCGTCTGTTCATCTGTCCATCCGTCCGTCTGTCCGTCTGTCCGTCCGTCATCCGTCCGTCTGTCCGTCTGTCCGTCCGTCCGTCCGTCCATCTGTCCGTCTGTCCGTCCGTCCGTGCAAGCTGTAACTTGAATAAAAGTTGAGATATCATGATGAAACTTGGTATACGTATTTCTTGGCTCCATAAGAAAGTTATGTTCGAAGATGGGCAAAATCGGCCTACTGCCACGCCCACAAAATGGCGGAAACCGAAAACCTATAAAGTGTCATAACTAAGCCATAAATAAAGATATTAAAGTGAAATTTAGCACAAAGAATCGCATTAGGGAGGGGCCTATTTGGACGAATTTTTTTTTGGAAAAGTGGGCGTGGCCCCGCTCCCTACTCAAGTTTTTGTACATATCTCGGAAACAACTATAGCTATGTCAACCAAACTCTATAGAGTCAATTCCTTCAGGCATTTCCATATACAGTTGAAAAATGGAAGAAATTGGATAATAACCACGCCCACCTCCCATACAAAGGTTATGTTGAAAATCACTAAAAGTGCGTTAACCGACTAACAAATAACGTCAGAAACACTAAATTTTACGGAAGAAATGGCAGGAGGAAGCTGTACCCAGGATTTTTTTTTTTTAATTTAAAATGGGCGTGGCGTCGCCCACTTATGGACCAAAAACCATATCTCAGGAACTACTCTACCGATTTCAATGAAATTCGGTATATAATATTTTCTTAACACCCTGATAACATGTACGAAATATGGGCGAAATCGGTTCACAACCACGCCTTCTTCCAATATAACGCTATTTTGAATTCCATCTGATGCCTTCTCTGTATAATATATACATTAGGAACCAATGATGATAGCGGAATAAAACTTTACACAAATACGGTATTTGAGCTGAGGTATCCCTTGTGGAAAAATTGTCGTGATCGGACTATAACTTTTCAAGGTCCCTGATATCGAACATGTAGAACTCAGTGCCTAACCTAACCTAACCTAATTTTTCACCGAAAATATCGGTAAATCTCTCAGAATTTAATTTTAATTAAATTTACAGCAAAATAAAAAATATGTAAATAACGGATAATAAAATCTCGATTATCACTTTATCATGCGAGAGTATAAAATGTTCGGTGACACCCGAACTTAGCCCTTCCTTACTTGTTTTGTCTGATTTCGCTCATTCTCACAGTATTATCTACCGAATTTGTCTTGAGCTATGGATTTGTACCTAAATTTGGGCAACCCATTGTCCAAATGTGACATCGGATCCTATAAAGCCTTTCGTACCATCTTGAGTGTGAAGTTTTATGTCTCTGATACATTTATATATATGTTTATTGCACTTTTAGTAGTTTTAAGATTACCGTTATATGAAGAGTGGGCGAGGTTATAATCTGGATTAACCGATTTTCACACTGGATAACCGATTTTCACAGGGTGGGTAAGAATTCCCTCGCGAATTTGGTTATTTTAGCTTAAGTGGCATTGTTAGTATCACCTTTTGCCTTTTTTACGAAGAGGAGGCATCGAAAACCGGAACTCCATGTCAGTGTGGAACTTTAATCGAAATTAAACATCCTATTCTTTTGTACTGATCCCCTCGGTACCACCGTCAAGTATTACGAAGAATGGATGATTGAATATTACTCATCCGTACGTGATGATCCTAATGCATTCAGTAACACGCTGCATATTCTGAGCCCTATTTCTGTTAGGCTCATAACCCCCCCTTGTACAGTAATTGTCACCAAATCCTTCTTGTCAGTGGAACAATACATATGTGCCCTGAATTCTCAATAGTCTTACCTCTAAAATAATCGCATATGTTGTTGACTTAGTGTACTATAAATTGCTTTAAATATGATTGGAAAAAGCGGTGTTCTGTGAGAATATGGGTTAAGTGAAAGTCTTCTTCACCGTGCGGTCTATTAGCCGTGACTTTATGTTGGAGATTAGTCGAAATGTCCGGCGACTAATTCGGCTGCCTTTCCAATGTTCTTACCTGCGCTTCACTGTATCTGCTCTGCTTTTTTCTCTTAGAGTTGTGGGTGATACTCTATCGTTTAAACGCAGTTTTTAGCTAAAAGGTCTAATGTGTGTCGCGATTACTAGGGCAGCATCTCCAGATACTGTACGAAACGTGGAGTATAATTATAACGCGCAATTACTGTACATATGTAGCAAATAGACCGCGCCAATGCAATTTAATTTCGAGAGTTTTCTCCCATATTTGGGCATCGTAAAAGTAGAAAAACCTACATTTAAATAGTACTTGTTCCAGTCAAAAAGAATATATTTATTTAAAGAAAAAATCTCGGTCACGTCGTATATACACATTTATTTTCTACTTTTAAAAACTATTTGAAATATTTTTTTTCCTACTTTCAGTTCATGTGGAAGCAACCTTTCACAACCCAACACAATAAGGCCTCTACTCATAAGTTTAGAAATGTACATATGTATGTAGGGCTATAATTTCCATTTATTCCAGTTAGTTAATTACTAATAGCAATTTCCCGCTCATACACACACACACACAAACCAAGATACTTATTAACAAATTAAATGCGTACCGATTCAAGTGATAAATTGAAATAAATTTTCAATTGAATATTTATTACAAAACGTTTATGCGAAACACAGAAATGCAAAGTCATTATATCAATTATAATATTCCAATTAATTATAGAAATTACAATAATTAAGCGGTGATTGCCGATCGCCAGCAGATATTCCGGTGCAACGCGGGAGGCGCAGAGACTACGAAGGCTGATTGCAATTTGCCAACAAACACACAGACATATGTGCAAATGCATGCAAAATATTTATTTGACCAAAAAATGAGCTTTTTGCAAATGAAAGGCCAAACGAATGGTGATTCAACTATTTTAGCTGCCACTCGCCATGAAAACTATTGATTAAAATATAATTTTATATAGCAGACATGCGTTTACTAGCACAAGTGGGTGTATGCGAAGCATGTATGTGTGTGCATGTGCGTGTGTACACCTGAGTGAGCAATTAATTAGCGCATAATGACCGTGACAAATTCGCCAATAATCGCACATGAAAAACCGACAGCATGTTTCTACAGCATTTGGAGACTTACGCACACGTATTCACTCACACACTTGCGTATATAACATATTTCAAATTATATTAATATTGCATGGTATTTAGAAGGCCATAATTTGTACTGGCGATTAATTTAATTCGCTTAACGCGCAGCGAAGCCGCGTCTAATTGACAGATTAAGGAAATGTAAATTTTCAGCTTCACGCTGTTATAATTTGTCATATTCACATTTGTAAAATAACTATAGTCAATATGTCTGCTAATCAACAGCAGTTGATCGATCAAAAATCGCTTTGTTTCGTTATGACCTCATTCGCATGTGTACGCCGAATATTTTTGGCATACAGTGCGTATGAGTAACATAATTAGTATAATGTTTGATGTGACTGTAGAAATTTGAAAATTTAAGTAAGGACGGATTAAAATTAAGGTTATTTAATAAAAAAATGGATCTTTTAGACGTTTACAGTTATTTAAAATTTTAAGAAGATTTATTATTAACATAAACTTATGGGAAAAGAATTATAATATTTGTATATTATTACATATACATATATCATACATACATTTACAGTTTGCTTTATAAAAGCACAGAGCAGAGGAGATTACATTATTTCTATGAACAATAACTCATACCAAATTTCTTGAAGATATATCGTCAAATGAGAAAATTTCCTATTTTCGATCATTAAGTTTGCATGGCAGCTATATGCTATAGTAATCCGATATGAATAATTTTTTCGGAGATCATATTACTACCTTAAGCAATAATGCCATGTCAAATTTCGTGAAGATACCACGTCAAATGCTAAAGTTTCCCATACAAGCCATTGATTCCCATCGTTCGGTTTGTATGGCAGCTATATGCTATAGTTAACCGATCTGAACAATTTCTTCCGATATTACATTATTTCTATGAACAATAATTCATACCAAATTTCTTGAAGATATATCGTCAAATGAGTAAGTTTGCCATACTAGCACATATTCCGACCGTTCAGTTTGTATGGCAGCTATACGCTATAGTAAGCCGATCTGAACAATTTCTTCGTATATTACATTATTATCTTAGAAAATAACATGTGCCAAGTTTTGTGAAGATACATTGTCAAATGTGAAAGTTTTCCATACAAACCCTTGATTCCCATCGTTCAGTTTGTATGGCAGCTATATGTTATAGTGGTCCGACAAATGAGCAGCTCCTTGAAGAGAATATGACGATGGCAAATTTTCAAAACTATATCTTAAAAACTGAGGGACTAATTCGTATATAGACAGACAGACGGACATGGCTAAATCGACTCAGCTCAACACACTAATCATTTAAATATATACTATATAGGGTCTCCGACGCTTTCTTCTGGGTGTTACACACTTCGTGGCAAGCTTAATATACCCTGTTCAGGGTATAAAATACGACAAATTTCCTACATAACATATTTAATGTATCCGGCTAAAACTTTGCACAAATAGAGCCGTCAAAGTATTTCATCTAACAGACAAAAATTTTCGAAATCGTAGTATAACTTATAACTTATCAAACCCAATTCTACATGTGGACCCCTGTCCGTATTGCAAACGTTCTGCCCAAAATATCGGTCAATCTGTGAGATAAATTATTGAAATTCGAGGAAAATACATTTTATTTAATAATATACCTAGCATTTGTTAACAAAGCTTTGAAACTTTGAAGTAAGGTGGTCGGTTATAGACACGGGTTCACAACTGTAAAGTAGTACAGACACAACACTGGAATGTCATCAATGTTAATCCAATAACCTTAGCGATGAGGCAACCATATCAGAAGTCGCCAACTTTGTGTGCAATTTAGATATTTTCATCAAATATTTCTGACATTTCCTTGATTATCGAAATTTCTAAGACAACTAAATCGCCAGGTTTAGATAATATGGAAAATATATGCTTGAAGACCTGACCTCATAGTGGATTAAAGTATCTCACAAGAATTATAAACGAATGTCTTCGCTTATGCTATTTTCCGACCCAGTGGAAGCTTTCAAAGGTAATATGTACCAATATTAAAGCTCAACAAAGCTGCAGAATGCCCAGCTTCCTACCGCCTTATAAGTTTATTGTCATTAGTAAGAAAAATCTTTGAAAAAGTTGTGAAAGAAAGACTGTCGACCTACATGGAAGATAATGAAGTGCTTCTCCCAGTATAATTTGGCTTCTGCCGTGAATATAATACCTTGCAGGTAGGTCTGATTTAATTGCAGGCGATTACTAGGGATCTTTTCTTCTACCCAAATGGAGATGAAAATTCGAAACAGGAATTACACGCTCGTCTTAGAAGAGGCACATTTCTGGCTTCTTAACAAACAAAATTGACGCTATTGTGGTGAGTGAAATCCTCGTGCCGAAACTCCAGCCGAAATGCTTCACCGAGTCGTTGAAAATAGCCAGAAATGGAATTAAGTTTGGACAATTTTGCTGTTTTATTTCATCTCAACATTACATCTTCTTAGCTAGTAAACCCTGTATGCATAAAATAGGAAATTAAGACCTGCACAAAAGTTACGCATACGCCATGTACTCATACATAGTTATATTTACTAAAAAGAAAAATATAGGGAAATTACAGTAAATATAAGAACTCTAAAAAAAATGATTATGAAGCACACCTCAGAGTGCATGAAAGTATATGTATACCTTGCGAAATTCATAACGTACTTAAATGTTACTCATACGCCCTGCACCATGAAGGAACTAAATTTTAGTAATAACATGCAAACTACAATGAGTTACGCTGCACAAAATTTATAATTTTAATTATTTCAAAATGCTCATTAAATTCAAAATTTCACTAATTTAAACTCTAAAAGAATTTCAAACATTTTGCTAGTATATTCTAGACAAACATCTTTTTATTAATATTAACTTCTCATTAAAATCAAACATTTCATTAGTATAAGCTACATATATGAATAAACTTTCGTTTATTAAATTAAAATTTACACTTCAAGCATTCCTTTCTCCTCTTAAGCCCTCGCACTTTCTGCAAGCACACATTAACTCCAGTACGCACTCAACATTTGCTTTATTACACATCAATTGCTATTGTTTTTGCTTTCTGCCATGCGGATATTATTTTTCTGAGACTTGTTAATCGCCATTTTATTCTAAATTGACCTCGTAAAAGTACTTAAAAAGTTTTTTGTTTGAGCGTACGCCTTAAAAACTAATTCAAAGCTTACTCATATGAGAGTTAAGCACACACAGGCACACAGACACGCATATGCATACGCACTTACGACTGGTATATGCACTAAAGTAGCTACAGAAAATGAAATCTTTTACAAGCGAGTCACGCTGAAAGAGCTTGTCAAGTACGCTTGAGCGCTCAGCGGCTGAAGTCATGTGTCACACATGTGACAAATGTGCCACACAGAGACACAGTTTTTCGCCAAAGCATGCTCACATAGCAGCGCTGAAAGGCACGTGCCGCTGGAGGAGGAAGAAAAAAAGGCGACTGTGAAGATTTAAAATACAAATGCATATACTTAGACGTAGACTTAAGAGAGAGTGTGCGTTAAGCTTTTATTAAAGCCTGCTCTAGGCGCATTTCATTGGCGGGTGGATGAGTGGCATGAAGTGTAATTAAAGCACATAAAAAAATTATGCAAATGAATTTTGTTTAATTTTGAAGAATACATGTGAAGTTTTGATGGAGAATGCTTCAAATTATTGAAATTTCATATAAAGTAGATATGCGAATAAATGTTGCTCATACGCCATGGAATACGGTAAGTAAACAAGTAGGAAACAGATCTTAGATGCAATAAAACGGCAATAATAGTCCGATTTCATGATTTTAATATTACCTCAGCACCTTTAAAAGTTCCGTGTGTCATTTTCTGAAATAAGTATACGTCTTGAAGCTGTTCAGATCCCTTCTACACTGAATTCCTTACTACCTCAGAGGTTATATCTAAACAGAGTCGACAATTTGTAGAATAAAAATTTAACCATAATTAACTCGCTAGTGTCCAAAACTTCTAATTTTCATATTTTTTCGCAGAAAAAATACCTATATTTTTTCCTGCCTCCTCTTAAAATATATCTATGTATATGTTGACCTTCTCTCTTCCATTCACTTGTCGGTTTCAAAAGAGCAAGCGCATCGCTCAATAAATTCTGAAGCATCAAGAATTCAGCCAACGATTTGCACACGTACATTTTGCTTGAATAAACTATGTGGACTCAAATACTTTTATTATATTCCACCATACTCTAATACTACTACTTCTCCTATGCGAATAGAAGAGCTTCGCACAATTTTGGCAAATGCAGTGAAATCGATTGCTTTCCTTTCTTATGCATGAGTTTCCTTATTGATATGAAAACTTTTCAGAAAATTGCATAAACATTTCGGTATTTAAGAGAATGAGCATAAGCTGCTTGTGTGAAGCATGCGAATACACCCAGTAGAGAAAAGTTGACGGTGGAGAATTGTTTTTATAATTTTAGTAAACATTAGATTATATACATATGTACATGTATTACATTATATATATTAGTACATATACATATTTTATTTATCACTAAGTATTTTATTTCCATTATTAAATTTTCTATCGCAAAAATAAAACTCTTAATTGTATCATATAATGTGTAGTGTAAAAATAAATATATTCTATTAAAAAAAACAAATTCAATAAAATTTCGGGATCCCGAATATTTAAAGCCTGAAATCCCGAAAACTTCAATATAATTTAAACTTGGTAGTATTTGCATTTTTAATTCTTTGCTTCTCGGCATTAAAGTTTCAAATATAGTAAAGCGCATGTGGCTTAGCTGAGCTGAGTTTACGACAACTGATTTGAATTGTGCCGCAAAAATTTTATGAAAAAGCAAAGTTTTTGTATAATTATGCGAAATTCTAAATAATATACAGTAATATAATATATACAACATATGAATTATGCGAAATGAAAGAAAAAATATTTCGGGATCCCGATAGTACCTTTGCGAATCCCGAATATAACCACATTTTAATTACTCCTATCGCTTAAATTTAATGAGAAAAATAAATTTCGATATCACGTTGCAAAAATAAAACAAATATTTCGGGATCCCGATAGTAACTTTTTCAAATCCCGAAATCAATTGCTTTCTGAAAGTACACCAATTTCATAAATTTGAAGTAAAAATAAAATTTCGGTATTTCAATGCGAAGTTAAAACAAACATTTCGGGATCACGACTTTACCTAAAGCAATTTTTGAAACCAACTACCTCTCTTAAATTTGAGGAGAAGAAAACCTCGTCGTCACGAAACAAAATTAAAAAAAGTATTTCGGGATCCCGATAGTAACTTTTTCAAATCCCGAAATTAACTGTGTTTTGAAACTACACCAATGGCATAAATTAAAAGTAAAATAAAATTTCGGCATTTTCATGCAAAATTAATAGAAGCATTTCGGGATCCCGATAGTACCTCCTTCAAATCTCAGATTCGACAGGATTTGTAAGGAATTAGGACAACGTTACTACAGCAATATGTACTTAAATTAACACATTTCGCTAACTTTAGTGTTCTTGTTAGCTGGAAAAGATATAAAACAATTGAGTGAAATCAATAAAAAGAATACAATAACGGTACTATGAAATGCATCTTTAACAAAAAAGGTTTTTCTCCAAAATTAAGTTAAAACGATGTTATAACAAAACCAATGTAAACAGTAGCAACCTAACCGTATTTCCTTTTCGGATTGCTAAAGTAGTTGAACACCAGTGCGTATGAGTAACCACAAACTATGAATTTTTTCGCTGATTGCACTTTTTGTTATAATATATACACTATTTAATCATTGCAAGGCAATAAAATATCGAATCCACAAAAATATTTCTAAATTTTTTCGGCACAGGGTGCATAGAAAACCACTTTAATATTATATAGTATGTGTGGCGGCAACATGTATGTATGTATGCATCTGTGTGCAAATGTGATGCGCATAGCTTAGAACACTTGCATGTTGATACATTTACGTGCCTTACGCGCCAATGCATAAAGCAGATTTCCGTATTTCGTATACATAGATGGATGGATGCCATCATTTATAGCACCTGAGTACGTATTTATCTTGGGTTAGCACTCTTGAAAAGTTACTCATTCAATCGCACACACATACGCCGACACACAAATACATACAGTGCTGCCGCACATTCCGCACTTGCACTCCACGCTTTGCATTTAGCACATTTTCCGAAATATTCTCACACACACCCATACACTTACATGGACATTCCATGAGTCGGCGGCGGCGGCGGTGTGGCGCGCTGGCAATCGAATCCGTTGCATTTGCAGTTGCACTTGAAGTGTGTGTGCGCGCTTGGCTTGGTGTTGAGTAGTACGCGCGCGGATGCAGGCAGTAAGTAAGTAATGGAAAGTGCATTACCTTTACCACTAGACAGTCAATGGCGGAAGCGTATCGGAAGCGCATTGGCAGGCAATGCGAAAGGTGTGACGGCATTGTTGCTGCATTTAGTAGCTAAAAAGTTATCTTTTCATATGAATGAGACGCATATGAAGACGATGCGCACACGTTGCGCCGCAGTTGCTTGCAGACACTTTTGGACTCTGCACGAAAATACGCGAAATAAACGGTAAATATGGATGGCATAAAAAGCATAGGAGAAGCCGTGAAGGCAGCTGAGTAATACTTCAGCTTCCGTGAAGTGCTACGATACGAGTTTAGAATGAAAAGTAAATGCAGGCATAACGTAGGTAACGCTAAGTGTGCCAGAGTGAGGAAATGCAGTGGCAGTTACCTACTTGAATAGTTCAAAAGTGGTATTTTGGCTGAAAACCTGTGCTGTAGCAGGCAGTAAATATGAAGATATGTGAAAAGGGGCGAAAGATTTTAGTAAAGAAAAAACAATTTTCAAGCAAAAAAAAAACCAGAAAGAAGAATATTCCTGCATGAAGATGTCGAAAATGCTCTTGAGAGCAGATCCTTAGAGACTTTAGCCAACAGAATTTGTCTTAAGTTCAGTTGATATATTAATTAAGAGGGCAGTAAAAAGTTGTTATAAGTTCGAAGAAAAGCGGCCAATAGTAAAGCCATTACATTTCAAACAGTATACAATAGCTGCCTTTCTGGATATAATGAGAGCTCTTAACAATATAGATTTAAGCGCACAATAAATGAGCCCTTATTATATGGTGACATAGACGGCATAGTGAGCAAATGGATATAAAAGATTCTTATGAACAGAACTATAATAGCATTAAACGATTTAGTGACTCTATCCAGCTATGTAAGCACAGAGACTCCTCAAGGAAGATATGCTTTCCCCGCGTAGGAAAGTGCCTCATGTGGTGGCATTGAACGAACACTAATTTCAACTCAATGGTGGAGGAGTTAAAAAAGTAGATTAAGCAAACGACATGTAGTGTTAATGGTACCAGGTCTGCTTACATCCACAGTCACTGAGATTATGAAAAAAACTTTGAAGGCGTAGGTTACGAATACGAGCCGCAAACAACAGACTAAGAGTTAAGCCTAGTAAGACGAAACTGATGCTATTCACCAAAAAAACACCAAAATACCTCAATTTTATCTTCTCTCATTCGGTGGTACTACAACTTCACTGTCCCAAAGGTCAAATTATCTAGGAGTCGAAATCGATACCAAACTAAGCTGATAAATGAATAAAACGTATTTAAAGTGCTTTTATGGCGCTTTATATGTGCAAGAGAATTCTCAATAATAGGGGCCTAAAACCGTATATAGTTAGTTAGATTTAGTCATGTTGCTAAAATATGTTGCACTGATCTGCAGGACAGCATTAAAGAGATAAAACAATATAATATTAGAGAATAAAAAGAAATTAAATGCCAATAGATATTTTCATACGAAAAGTGGCAACATTTTCTCCAATAAGAATCAAGAAGATAGTGATATCCTAAATCCCGGATTTCAATAGTGACTTTCAGAATACGCTCTAGACGTGAATGAAGGTGAAATTAAGTAGGGGAGGGGAATGCAATCACAATCTATACCGACGAGTCCAAAATAAACTGTGGAGTATGGATGGGGGTATTCTACGAGCATCTTTATACCGCTTTCGCCTACCTTCTGCTAACAGATATGGCTGAAATTTGACGGCAGATGGCTAAAGTATCGGAACACCATTACGTATGAGTAACCACTGACAAAGAACTTTTTTCGTTGGTAGTACTATTCTTTTATATACAATATTTAATCATTGGAAAGCAATAAAGTATTGAATCTACAAAAATATTTTGAACTTTTATTTCACCTTCTCCATATTTTCGGTTCGACACTTCTTCTATGATTGCCCAGCTCCATTACATCCGATTACATAGGGGATCGATCAGACATCAAACTTCGAATATTTACAGAGATCATTACTTAAAGCCTTGTAACTCTCTCAACTTATTTTCTTTTTTTAACTTTAACATATTTTAAGGTGGATTAAGAATGATGGGACTTGTTATAAGGTTTTTGAAAACGGTGATCCTATAAAATTAAAATAAAATCACCGATATAAAATTAATCTATGATCCGATTATTATGTGTATATTTATGGTCAGGTGAGTCGTTTTTTTTTTAAATCATAAATATTTCATAGTACACATATTAAATATGAAAGAAATAAGCGATAACAGTAGTAAAAATGTTTTAATTGTACATATAAAATTAGTATTGTCTCCGACCAAGGCTATTCATGTTCTTGTTAAAAATAAGTCTTAAATTTTTTCGCTTAATAGTATTGTGCAATTCAATTAAAATAAAAAAAGGATTTTGAATAAAATTCATAAATTCATGTTTAGCCTTTCAATTGAAACAAACTCTTAAACACAAATATACTTGTATACCATTTCACTTGTTGTTAAATGCAGTAATGTGCGAATATCAATTTTGCTTTCTTTTGAAAATTTTTCATTTCAACTTAACAACTTTGTAAGCACACAATCGAATGTGTGAGCGAGTAATTATAATTAAAGTCAGCAAATTGCAAACAAATATATCTGTGCAAATGTAAGTATGTATGTGTGGGAAGAAACTTCACTCGTAATAGCTTAACGCGCATTTTGTTTGAAATCTAATTTCACTTTAGTATTTTGTTTCGTAGCATTTCGGGATATCAGCGCGTATGAGAGCATATGAAAAGCAATATTAGGTTGGTACCAAAAATTTCGTACGAAATTAAAAACATTAAATAAATGATAAAGGTAAATTTAGCACTTTGTGGCATCTTTAATAATTTTTGTTATCCTTAAAGCATACTTTATTTTACGATACGTTATTATATTTCTTAATTTAATAAAGAAATACATAAAAAAATTGGATGTATTTAAAAAAAATCTATCGTAATAAAAAATGTGTACCAGTTCATTTATGATTCAAATCAAGCCATCAGTAAAGATAGTTCTCAATATACATATGTACATCTGTACGGACATAACCATGGTATGCGCAAATATCTTATATGAAAATATCACTCATACGCCCTGTCTGCAATATATGGTAAGCTGTTGAGGCGTATAAAATGTAATTGTTGCAAAAGTTGCCTACGCAAAGGACTGCTCAACATAGACTTGATGTTGGTTGAAAACGAAGAAACAGCAGCAATTATTCGGAGATTGGACCGATAAGTGATCCACAGTTATTGCTGTTATTATTATCAGAAAGGTTACGCTGGTAGCAGCATTTTTTATCTGAATTCACATTAAGAAGATACATATATAAAATCAAAATTACATACTAATGCCAAATATCTACTCGATAGATAAGACTCTTTAAGAACTATATTTATATTTATCATCGAATTCATCGCTATAGCGAAGAGAGCGTCCGAAGAACGGTTGAGCAGGAAGGCAGCCGAATGGTTTGAGGTTACTTTGCTAAATAGATGGAACAGTAAACGCAATAAAGTACCAGCAAACACTGGCGTTCACAAGAATTGGGTCTGGTGGAATCACTGATCCATGCTTCTTTCGAAATGAAACTGGTGTCACCGTGATGGAGAGCGGTATAGATGACTGACATTCAACTTTTTATGACCGCAATTGGAACAAATTGATCTTGATAACTTCTGGTTCCACAAGACGCGGTTACGTGCCACACAGCGTATGCAACAACCGAATTATTGCGAAAAAAGTTTGGTAATTCGATTGTTTCAAGAAATTGAGAGATTGAATGGCCTACAAGAAGTTGGGGTTATTTGCAGTCATTGGTCTTTAGCAATTAATCAGAATCTCTTCAGACTTTAGCGGTCAATAGTGAATGTGATATTCCTGACATACGACTTGATTTAGTAGAAAAAGTGTTCGAAAATTGTATTCATCTAATTCGTAGGCAAAAGAAGTCATGGAGGCCATTTGAAAGATGTTATATTCAGAACTTAATTGACTTACCTCTCATTAGATAAAAAAAACATCTCCTATAATATTAGTGTCTTTTTTTTTTGAAGAAATCATATCACCCTTTTTAGAGAACCCTGTACACATACTCCGCACTGCCTCAAACCATACAAAAAGTCGGACAAATTATAAAAAATATATTCGAATGTTGTCATTTTTAAAGCTGCTAGAAATTTGACAGCGAAATGAGAAAATAATGACAAGAGTATGACTGCCGAGTTATTTTGTTTCAAAAATTCAATGTCGAGTTAATATTGCATGTTCAACTTACCAAATGATTTCAATGAAATACCATTTTATATCTATGCATATTAGAATTTTTTTCTGACGTAAGCCATTTATAAAATCCAATAAGAATTTTTACATATCTGAAAGAAAAAATATGGATCACAATTACAAAATTTATTTATGAATAATACTGCAGATATTACTAAAGTACTTTAAAAGTTATGAAGGCTTGCGATAATAATAATCACAGTCATGCCTTTTTATCTTTAGGCGGCTCTTTGGTAACATAGCCATTACTTCAGCCTTTAACTATTTAGTACCACCCTTAGCTGAGTAAATGTAATCGCACTGTGCGTTTCACCCACAACATATTCAATAGAGAGAAAAGTTTTTAATTGAGTTGCGCTCAAAATACTATTTCAAACGTTTCAACATTTGTAACGGGTGATTCACAATTCACAATGACTCATGTTTCATTTTAGAGAAAGGGAAACTACTTGAGTATAATATATTCGTAGATTATGATAATTGCGATTAAAATTTCATATGATAACTATTTAACGCTGAAAAGAGAACAATCATAGATAATACTGTGTATAAAGCATGACTAAAAATTTTTTTGTATGCCTGCGATGGGCGTGGAAATTCTAGCTGGAAACTCTTTGATTTTAACGCTGTTTTTAAGCAAAAAATTACAAAATGTTTCCTAAGTAAGTAATTGTTTTTTAGGATATATTCACAGCTTTAATTAGAAATTAATTGGAATAGAGATGCCACCTATTGAAAAACTCAATAAAAATGTAAATTATTACGGAAGGCAGAGAACGAATAGAAAAACTTTACGTAAAATGTTCGGGACTGTTTGAATTTAAATTTAGTTTGAAAAAGAGTTGCCACCTAACTAAAAAATCTTACACCGCAAAAAAATTGCAAAAAGTAGTTATTTTATGAAAACTTCAAAAAAAATGGCAAGAAGGCTAAATTAAAAAAAAATGGAAAATAGTTACCACCTTTAGAAAAATTTTTAAAATATTACAATTGGATTAGGAAAAACCTTACTGCTATTGTTCACAAAAGTTTTAATTTAAAAATAAAATTTCCAATTAAAATTGTGGAAGAGAGTTGCCACTTATCAAAAACTCTTAAACAGTGAGAAACATGTATATAATAATGATTTCATAAAAAATTTATCAAAAGTGGCTAGAAAGACTAAAATTTCAATTTTTTTGTGTGTAAAAAGGTTGCCACCTGTTAAAAACCTCATTACAAACTTTAAAATATTAGGACTTAAAGGAAAAGGTACGGTACTAGATTAATTTAAATATAGTTTGAAACAGAGTTGCCACCTATCTGAAATTCTTAAACAGTGCGAAATACATTTGTATATAACAGTGATTTCATAAAAAAATCAAAAAAAGTGGCTAGAGAGACTAAAATTTCAATTTTTTATATGAAAAAGGGTTGCCACCTATCATAAACATAAAATTTACAATGTATTAAAAGGTCCGTATTTGGCATAATACGCTTAGTAAATATTATATTGGATAAAATAATGCTAAGCTTTATTAACTTCGATTGTTCAGACCGACAAATTCTTTCAAATTAATTTACAAACATACATACATATGTATATGTACATACATAGGTACACATCGTTACCTAAAATGCAATATAATGTAACGTCACTTTTCATAAGTTTACAAGCAAAGGAAAACGTTATAATAGAAATCTCTTACATTTAAAGAAATTTTAGTTTTGGTTACAATATAGTTATATATTGGTTATTATATCTGATAGTGATTTTCGATTTTTTTTTTTTTTTGATGATACGTTCTATTTCATTTTAGGTGACGATATACTTGTCTAGCTACTTACGAAATAGTTACCATCAAGCAGAATATTTCAAATATAACATTCGAAGTAATTAGAATTTGACAAAAAAAAGACTTGCACATTTCAAAGTGTGAGCAGTTAAGTTCATGAGTTGGAAGCAATATGTCTCTCAACACTGAAAACACAAAATGCAAACGTCTAACTTTCGAAAACATACACACATTTATAATTCGGCAAAGTTTATGTACTCTAATATATAAAGAGAGCCTACATACTAAACAAGGGTACTATATATGGTTATGTATAGACATAAATTGGAGATTAGTAGAAAAATAGCATACTCATGCTAGGATCTTTAAGGGCACAACAGCTGTTACAAGTGCAATAACTGAGTTGCTTATACTCGTACAGTGGTGGTCATAACTGTAAGGAAAGTGATTTCTATACTCTTACAGCATTTTTCTTCAGAGTTTAATAGTTTTCTTTTCTGATAATAAACTACCTTCAATGGTAGTTTCGCATGCTTAAAAACACATTTTGTTAGATATGAAAATCTAGAATGAAGTTAAAAACATTTTGTAAAATAATAATAAAAAATTTGAAAAAAAAAAATATTTCATGTTTTATAAAAAAAAAAATTGCCGAAAATAAACTGTATTTTGCTCGAATAAGCCCAAATAAAAATTATTTATCAAATGTACTGAGAATCCATACAAGTGATACACCATACGCATTCTGTATTACTCATACGACGTGGTGTCCCATGTATGGTAAAGTTTAAATTGAAAATAAAAAGCTTGTTTACGTTGAATGCTTGTTTTTAAGACAAAAACTGAAAATTCAGAAGATATAAAAAGCATAAATCTGGGAAATTACGAACACCCTAATTTTCACACACATATTTTGTTTTACCTGAAAGATTTTAGAATATTATATGTACTTAAAACAAATATGGCCTTATACATATATACCAACGATGTCAATAAGTGTAATGTCTTGAATAATATTGAAAAAAAAATATTAAAAAAAATATCTAAAAAAATTAAAAAAAATATAAAAAAATATTTTTAAAAAATGTTGAAAAAAATTATTAAAAAAATATGTCTAAAAAAATTATTAAAAAAAAATATTTAAAAAAATAGCTAAAAATATTATTTAAAAATATATCTAAAAAATTATTTAAAAAAATATTTAAAAGAAATATTTAAAAAAGTATTATAAAAATATTTTTACAAAATATTAAAAACAAAATATCTAAAACAAATATTAAAAAAAATTGCAATTGCAGAAAATTTTTAAAAAGAGGACCGAAAAAATATGTGAAACCGCAAACCATTTATTTTGCAATTTTGCACAACTCATACTTATGTCGAGTTTTAAATTAAAAAAAAGTTAATGTCATAACTTTAGAAAACAAAGTATAATATTTATTCATATAGTACTCTAAGCATTTTTTTATTTAAAGTAAGAACGTAATATTTCGATATGCAGATTGAAACTTAATATCGTATTTTTCATTACTATGAAAACAGTACTAGCATTACTTTAAAAACAGTACTAACTGGTGCTGAAAAGTAAAAACACGCACCCAGTCCATTTGCTCCCATCTACGCATACGGGAATGCTCATGCCTTTACGCAAACACACCAAGCATAATTTAAGTGTATTTTTTTAGTTTTTTGCTAAGCCATTAAAATAGTACGTTTTGACCGAAATGCACATCTGTGCACTTCTATATTAAACACATATGTTTGTATATATATGTGTGTGTGAGCGCCACGTAGCATTAACATTACGTTACGTACATAAGTATGTGGGTTTGTTTTTACTAGCAACTTTAGCATTTGACTTTTTCACGCACCAGCTGATGGCTACTTCCATTTAAGTTATCACCGAGTAATGTAAATACACTTTACCGTTATCTATCACTCATGCTCTTCGCTCCGTACACTTGAGCCACAATTGTTTATGCTACTGTCCGGCCACTTACATATGCTCACACACTTACGCAAGCGTTTTGCTCACACGTTTTAGTTGCTTTTCAATTGTGCCTTTTTCTTAGCAATATCCGCCTTCTTGAAGGAGTGTGAAGTGGCACCAAAAGAAAGTGAAAATAGTAATGTGCATAAAGCGTATTTCTTGCGTTAATTTGAAACTTTTATTTTAGAAATATATGTACAATGTATTTGGTTTAGTGAGCTTTTTTGTTCACTTTATTAAAATGAGGTTAGTTACCCAGTAACTTGTTTACTATAGGTCAGACGAATTAAAAATTGCGTGATTAAAAACACTGTGGAAAGTCACGAAACAACGAAGAAAGAACGCGAATGAGAACTTTAATTAAGTCAAGATTGACTTCGCGTTTTTTGCAACATACTTACTAAAACTGCCTAGATAGATTACCTAAAAGTCACCTTGATATGGGATTGAATAATTTTCTAACAGGAAAAAACATTAAATTGTCTACACTGAAGCTTTATAGAGTGACCCATGTCGAGATTCCCAACTTTTTTAAAAAGCACAGAAACCTTATTGGGGATTTTTTATTTTTCGGCATTTATTTTTTGAAGACTAGCTCTTTAAAATGTTAGCCGCGGCAACGTCTCAGATGCTGCATCCGTTGAGACCGGTTTTCGATGGCTCATTCTTCCTTAATTGGGAAGATGCCGCTGCCCAGCTGGTTGATGTTCTCATTAAAGTAAAGGCTGACAAAGACCGTCCAAGAAATGGAAATGATGCGATGGTTGGGACAAGGACTAAGGCGAGTAGGTCTTTATAGCATTTCAGCCACAATCCGCAACAAAGCAAAGTACTTCTACATATCGCAGATTTGGGCCCGTGCTCCGACGGAAGAGAAAGACGATGTGACAAAAGATAAATTCTATGAGCGCTTAGAGCGTACCTATGGGAGCTTCCTCCGCTCCGGTGTCAAATTGGTGCTTGGCGACTTTAATGCCAGGGGGGCAAAGAGGGTCTATTTGCCACAACGGCCGGTAAATTTAGCTTGTTGAAAATTTGATGAAACACTCCCAACAATTCCCGGGATAAGGTTATCTGAAGTACAAAACACGTCTTGAATGTTTCAGAGATGCATACGCTCTAAGCTTCAAGCATTGACTAGGACCACTATTTTGTTGCAGCGAAGATACACACGTCAACAAACACAAGGAAGGTTCGACCTCGAGAAGCTGCAATCACAACAGACAGCCGAACGATTTTCTATTTGACTAGCACTAGTTAATGCTCTCTGAGAGCACTCCATCCACAAATCGGTATAAAGGAACTGTATGACGTGATTTCAAGATGATGATGATACAGATGCAAACGAAACCTTTGGTTTTCGGAAAAGACCAAAAAACAGCTGGTACGATGAGGAGTGCCGCGTCGCAGCCGAGAGAAAAGAGGGAGGCCGAAATGCGTGAGTACGAAAAACTTGATAACGATCAAAAATAATACGAAAAGATGCGGTGACTAACAGAAAGTTTCAAAACCGCAGCATATTCTTGTAGAACCCCCAGAGGTGATCTAGTGAATGATGCCCAAAGCATGCTAAAATTATGGAGAGAGCACTTCTCCAGCGTACTGAATGGGCATAACATCAGGAGATGGTCAACCCGGTGCCCTAATCAATGACGACGTAGCAGTCGTTCTATTGCCCGACCATGAAGAAGTTCGAATAGCAATTACCCGTCTGAAGAACAACAAAACGATGGAGATCGATGAATTGCCAGGGGAGCTATTCAAACACGTCGGCGAAGAACTGATAATGAGCTTGCATCAGCTTCTTTGTAGAATATGGTCGGATGAAAGCTTACCCGACGAATAGAATTTAAGTGAAAGGAGAATCGACACACAGCACCTCTTCGTCAATTTCGAAGCTTCTTTTGACAGCACGAAAAGAAGCTGCCTATATGCCGCGATATCTGAATTTAGTATCCTCGCAAAACCAACACGGCTGACGTTGAGCAACCTTCCCGATGCTGACGAAGAGACCTCTAAAAGCCGTTCGATATCAAACGAGGACGAGGCGACTGCCTATCGTGCGATTTCTTCAATCTACTGCTGGACAAAATAAAAAGCCTTTTTTGTTTTACAAGATCCGATCGTTTAGTTTGTGTGGCAGCTATAGTGGTCAGATGTCGTTAGTTCCGACAAATGAGCAGCTCGATATTCTCGTTTCGATATATGTGGGCACGGACATAAATTAAGGTAGAAGTCATCCATTTCAAAGTAGAACAAAGGATTTTAAATGGTGTTCTATAGGAAGTAGCGAAATGTGGTGTATTTTGAACCCGCCCTATCCGATTTTTGTGGAAAAAACTGAGTGCCTAATCTATTCAAGATGAACAAACATACCATGCCTTTATTAAAATCTTGCATTAGTATACAGAAAGCAGTAAATTTATGTAACTAAATACTAAAAAAAAAATAAAAGTTGTAGAAAAAAAATCAAAAAAGTTTTCCTTTCCTTGTGCTTTCGTTTACTAATTAGAATGTGAGAACCTTAGCTAAAATAAAAATATATGTCAATCAACTAATAAAAAAATGAATGAAGATTGGTCTGTGTTTATTTTTAAATCCAAATTATTTTACAAATAGAGCATGCTCTAACTAAGTACTTCCAAATATTTCGTCAATGAAATGACTGATCGACTGCCAAAATGAAAATGCGAAAATTCCAATGCAAACAACGCAAAATCCTTGGAATCAAAAGCAATGCAAATAAAAAGCGAGAAAACAAATCAAAAAACGAAATGAAATTGAAAAAGAAACGAGTAAAATATTGCGAGCAGCAATGTTCACGCATACAAAGGAAGTGGCAGAGCAAAACTGCAATCAGCGTCAGCAAATGTCTCGAATGCTTGATGGCGCTACCAGCAGTGGCAGCCAGAAAAACGTGTAGAGCGCGCTGCAGCAACAAACGTGTAGGGAACAAAGTGTTGGGCGATGATTGTGTAACATCAAAACCTGCATTGGCATCAGCAAAAATTTCGCCCATAACGGTTTGCAAGGCAGCAGCAGAATTGAAGCGTCTGCGCTGTGTGAAGAAGGACAGAACGCTAAGCGGCGAACAATTGGCAGCGGGACTGCATTATTTCGCTTGCTTGCGAGCATTCCTTTTGACCATCGGCGTGTAGTAATGCCCAACATTTACGGCTATTTAATTCAGCACATTTATATTATTTGCTATTTTTCTTTGGCAAATATTTTATTTTGTTATCGCACTGGATAAAGAGGTGTTTATAACCATTGTCTGACCCTGACCTGACGTTGACGTTGACGTTGCTAATGCGAAAAGTTTTTTTGGTGCCCAGTTGCCCTTTGTGTGACATAACACGAATGTGGAATTGTGTAGCGGTGGCTTAGCTTAGCCCAGCAGTGTATAAGTTGATTTCAATTATTCGTGATTGGTTTGCACTCTTCGAGTAACCTCATGTTTTCTGCATCCACTTCTGAACTCATTTTCAATCCCATGATAGCATGAAAAAATTGTAGCGGCTGAAGAATCGAGATCCTTTCTGTTTCCAAATCTCTTTCGATCCATCGAGTGCAGTGAAGTTATACTGAAAAGGTGTTTCGTGTGGTCCTGGGTCTCAGAACCTCCAGATCACATAGGAAACATTTTATAAAGCTACACTTTACAAGCACTCTAATCAGTTAAGACAAATGGTAAGGACTAGCAAAGTTCCAACGATAGCCCCAGGAAACGTGCTGTTTCGACGGGGTCGAACAAAAGGGAGAGGAGTATTGGATGAATAGGGTTAGTGCGGCATGCAAAGAGGTGGCCAGTGATATGCGGGGACTCATTGGAGGAGTGTAAGCTTCTTCAGTATCCAGAACGAAGCTGCGCAAGGATCACTCTCGTTGCTCGCGGCAACTCGAACTCTTCGTCCGTAATGAGTAGCGGTTTGACTCCAAGTACGTCATTCACTGAAAGGGAGTCGGTGAAGGTGCTGATGGTTCCACTGTGAATGACGGTCATTGCTTGTCCGAAGTTCGTTGCGACCGAAGTCGCATTGGTCGGCGTTAAGAAATGACCTCCTGATGATTCTAAGAGGCGGTTCCACTCCAAGCAGGTGACTGCAGTCGTGATTTCTGTGAAAGGTTGGAACCTCTTGAGTTTCTCCTCTCTTTTCGGTGTAGTCGACTTTCAAAATCAATAACATTAGGATATGGACGAGAGAAGGAGACTGGATCTAAGCCTGCTGGTGTCTGAAAACTTTTTTCAAGGCCTCATTCTTCAAGGAGTTCAGCCAATTCGAAGTGATTAAAAGGAAGCCAGGTTAAGACCGAACTAACTTGGGAAGACCATTATTTTTAGGATAAATTTTATATTAAGGAAGTGAATCTTCATCTCTCAACTAGTTTTCAACTTGAATCCTCTGGAAATCTTAAACATCGTTAAGCTTTACTTCGATTTGCGATATCAGAAGCACGTTCTCTCTCTGGAATTCAGGAAACTCAGCGAGGTTAGATATATAAAGAGCAGAAATTACTTCATCGCTCTGAGCAATTAGACCCACTTAACCAAAGTGGATTTTGTTTTAGACCAGCCAGATAGCTTCCAAAGTAGTTGCAAATATGTAACCAGAGCGAATCCAGGTTGTAGTCTTTCAACAGCAAAGAGCTTCCTCGGCAGTTGGATCTACATAAGTAAGAAAAGTGAAAGCAGATTTTACTCTTTCAAAAGCCAAAGAGCTTTCACAGTAGTTGGGCCCCTGTAACCAGAGCGAATCCAGATTATATTCTTTCACACCAGCCAGAAAGCTATCAGTCATACAACACCCCTTCGATCGCTGATCTCTTCTTAGACCAGACCATTTGCCCTTTACTTTTTTAAACATTTTTTCTCTCTACAGCTTTCGCTCCTTGTGCCTCTCGTCCACTGATGACTTTATGCGATTTGCTAATATAATTTGTTATTCCCGCCTTTCTGCTGCACATCGCTACACCCACTTCGGTTTACTGCATTTCACAGTGTCTGCGGCGCTTTGGCCGTCAGTGCGTTGTGCGGGCACAGCTATACACGATAAGTTTGTGTCGCATTCCTGTTGTCCTTGATTGCCATTGTTGCATTTCTCTCCTTCTATGACGGCTCTCAAAACGTTTGCACAAACATACTACTTTGGCTGCGTTCAACCTGTACGAACTTATCGGCTGCCGAAAACATTTCAAGTCTGTCAGAAGCACCAGCCAGTGATGGCAGGCAGTTTAGCCTGCAGCACGTCGTGTCATTCGGACTATTTGCGCATTTCATTCTCATTTCTTCATTTATGCGATAAATTCCTTTTCATGCATTCACAATTGCATTGTGTACGTGTGCATTTCTATTAGTGCGTTTGTGCAAATATCAATATTTGGGTGCCAATGGGTACAGCTGGCTGATATGTCAGTACAGCTATTGTTGCTATTGTATGCAACACTTTTGTTGTTGTGCCATGTTAGGCGAGTAATGTCTCGCTGTCATCGGTTAAATCGAAACATCTCAGTCAACATCCTTTTGAGTAGCCAAATTCTTCCTTTTTAGTTTAAGTATTCAGAATGTGTTTCAGTGTGTTCGGTTAGGAAAGTCAGATGTGGAGGTTATGTATAACGTCAAACACAGCAACTTCGTTTGCTTCAAACGCTTATTGGACATGGCTGCCAATAAAGCTAGCAGAGGGTCGTTCCATAAGAAGACTTGTACAAATGAATAAGTATTGAAAAACGAATTGAAATAGTTTATTTGGCTCATTGAATTTACAAGAGTATTCAGCAGGAACTAAGGCCTGAAAGTGAATACAGTTATTTCGATGCATAGAGCCTTCAGTGGACTCCAAAGATCTTAAAATATATGTCTCTTTCTCTGTGTCTGTCTCTGTCTCTCTCTCTTTCTCTTTCTCTACCTCTCTATCTCTCTTTCTCACACTCTATTTCCGTCTCCATCTTTCTCTTTCTCTCTCTCTCTCTTTCTCTCTATCTCTCTTTCCCACTCTCTATTTCTGTCTCCCTCTTTCTATATCTCTTCTTTTTCTCTCTCTCCCTCTCTTTTTATCTCCTTCTCTCTCTCTTTCTCTCGCCATTAGTCTAGCCCTCTAGAAACGATCAAGAGGGAGATCTATACGGAATTTTATTCGAGTTAGACCTTTCATTTTTGATGGTATCGGAGTTTATCTAATCTGGAAAAATTAGCTAAATTTCAATTTTCGACCAAACTTTCTGTAACTAATCCTTTCTGAAACATAAGCAGTGCTGTAAGATATTGTATTTATTTCAAAGTGATCGATCCTACTCTTAGTTCTCGTTGTAGCAGCGGAAAAAATGCCTAAAGTAATCTGGAGTACTGCTGCTGAGATGACAATTCTCAGTCGAATGAAAATCCGGGTTCGTTCCGCTTATGTAGACCCGACTCTCGTGGGAACACGCAGTCTTTCGAACTAGTGACAGTCATGCTGGTTCAGACAAACTCTTAGTCCACAGCACAGTCGGATAATATCAATTTCCCAGTAAAGAAAGAACTTCCTGGCAGTCAGATTAGAGACTCCTTCTTTTCTCTACCCGACCACACATATGTATTAAGGTTACAGTGCGACAGGAAGACGCTCATAATAACCTTTAAATCATTCATAGAAAAAACTTGTGAGTTATCCTTCAGCAATTTCCTTTTGCCCAACCATCAAAATAAACTCAAAGTTCAATATTTGTTTCCACTAAATAACGAAAGCATACAAACACTCACTCACATTGATGGCATTAGTGGTGAATGCATTCATGTGCATCAGACGCGTTGCAGTGGGGCGCTATGTTTCATGCGTAACTCTCTGTCTAAGCGAAAACGCAGTAAATCTACACACTCAGACTGACGTGCACAAGCGCCAGCAGTTGTAAACGCATTTCGCCTCATATTTGTATAACAAATTTCAATTCTTCGCTGCCGTCATCATTCGTTTCAAGTCAATTTCGTTTACTAGACTTTTACGTTGGCTGCGGTTTTCACGGAGCAAATCCGTGACGCATAGTGGAACAGTTTGCGATATGTAATGCGAAAAATTATTTTGGAAAATTATATGTATGGGATAATTTTTAAATGTCAAAATAAGGTTTTAGGAATTTCGGAAGAATGATAGTTTATCCGTAACTCCTTTTGGAACTCATTCTTCACTTCTAAGCATAGGTTAGGTTAGGTTATGTTAAATGACTGATCAAAGATCCTTCGTAAAGTCATAGAAAAGGAGAACTCCTGTGTTCGAAGTATGAATTATAAATTTAATTTCCATTTCCGCCAGCTCGGTGGGATATCTGAAAGTATGTACTTCCAGTGCTTAAGTCTTGGCCCCCCAAACGCGGGACAGTCAATATCTTCCTCATCTTCTTCCATACAGTTCCCAGTCTTACTGCGTGGACGCCAGTTGGACAAAGCCCGTTAAAACCCCCAAAACTAGGGAGAGCCTAGCCTTACCAAAGGCAAAGAGATCACTAGATTCCTTGCGATCAATCTTGGGCTAAAAGGCTTTTGCGACAGCGCATGTACCGATGGTGGCCCAGCGCTGACCAAGCCTCCGAAAAGCCCAGCTACTTAGTAGTAGAACAAAATTCTACCGATAACAGTTCTAGGATGCCTTTTCTTACTATGTAGCTTATCAACTTCACAGTTTCCTGCGATTCCGCTGTGGCCTGGCATCCATACCATTATTATAACAGAGACACTCGATGCTATTGAAGGCGAGGTTAAGCACTCTTTGGCCAACCCTGATTGCACTGTTAATGAGTTCAAGTCTGGTGGATGGTCTCTTCTCTGAAGGAGGCTACACTGTGGAGCAATAAATCTACTAATACCTTAATGGCTGCAACATCGGTCTGGAAGCCACTTCAATAGTCTGAAAGTCTGAAACTGGAATTGATAGAGAGCTCCAGACAATAGACTCCTCCATTAACCTGCCCCCCTATTCCAACAGCTTCTTTCTACCCACAAATCCCTCGCCGGTATATGAGTAGAGGAGCTGCCAGAGTTCGGTCTGGCGACTCCACCATACAAGTGGTTCGGTATGAAGTCAATGTGAGTGAGAATTTCCGAGTGTTCAGACTCGTATCCTTTTAGGAGGCTAGTTTATCTAAGCCTGATGGCAACTTTCGCATTAAGCATAGTTTTGATGAATGATTCGGCTGTGAGAACTTGACATTCGGAAAATTTTGCTTCGACAGCACTACACTACACTACACGCTCTACACTCTGCAAGTTCAAAAAAAAAAAAAAATAAAGTATGTCGTCCAATTCGACTATCAAAAAAGAACTGTTTCGAATTCTCAGGAGCTAAACAATGCACAAAAAAGCGGAAACGGCCAGAGTAAAAGGTAGACAAGCCAGATTCACCGCCAGGAATATTTTTCTATGGACTTGGCAGAGCTTGGCAGGATAAACTCTTAATTCGAAACGGCACTAACAACAATTTGACCGTCTGAAGATAGCAATCACCCATAAGCCATTTTGGCTAGGAGAGTAATTACGTTCCCTCAGGACAACCTGCATACATCTTTAAAGACTAAATTAATTCGTAGAAGCTTGGCTGGGAAATTGTTATGAATCCATATGATAGCTCGGACCTGGCAACTTGTGAACACTACCTGCTCCTATCTATGGTGAATTAATATTTAATAAGGATTCGATCCAAACAAGTGTCATTGCCTTCCTTAGAAAAACAGTTGCTAGGTGGGACCTTATCGAGCTTTTCTGCCGATACGTACTCAGCAGTCGAAGATCAGGTAGAGACTTCAGATGCGGACCATCTACGTAAACTTCCCCTGCCCTAAAGTCTTTCCTTTTCGGTTACCTAAGTTCAGTTCTTAAAATAATTATTTTAGCCTCCGTACCTTTAAAATTTTTATTATGTATGTAATTCGACGAAAAAACTTTGCTTCAATCGAAACTTCAGTTCCAAACAGCGAAGTATCCACATAAATAATAAAAATGCGCCACTGTGTCCGCGTTGCCATCTTTTTGCCGATGAAGCGCATTTCCATTTGCATCTTTGCAAAACGGATGCGCAAAAGGCATTCCGTTATATGAACCTTGAAAGCTACTGTATTTTTACATGCATGTTCGCCGCCGGCATTTCGCGCAGATTCCCCCCTCAACAATTTTATCGTTTATGCATAAATCAGCGAATTTCATGGTATGATGAACAATATTCGCATTTACTAATATTTTGCAAGAGTTGAATTAGACAAGCGACGAACAAAAATAACGGCGGTGCGAGAGGCGATTTGTGGCAGAATTTTTACGGAATAAATGAATATTTGGACAGAGTGGAAGAAAACATGATCTAACGGATGTAAAAAGAATTGAAGCGAATCGAATGCGGTTAGAGTGATTGTGAGCGTTTTTTGTTTTGTGGTTTTCAGGAGTTTCATTCATTTTTATATACTGAACAGGGTGTATTAAGCTTGCCATGAAGTTTTTTCTACTCGGAAGAACTCCTTGGCGACCCTATAAAGTATATAAAAAAATGATCAGCAAGACAAGCTGAGTCTATTTGTCTGTATATACTTGAACTAGTAATTAAGTTTTTGTGATATCGGTTCTTAAATTTTGCATATCTCCTTGTCTCACCAAGAAACTCTTCATTTGTCGGACCCACCGATATCGGACCATTATTAGATTTAGCTGCTATACAAACTGATTCAGTCAAATAAAACTTTGCTACGGAAAACTTTTTTTATTAGAAGAGATATCTTCATGAAATTCGATATGGCTTTTAATTCAAGGCAACGCTATGAACTCCGAAAAAATTATTCAGTTGGGGCCTCAACGTCATATGGCTGCCATACAATCTGACCTATCAAAATGAAGTTCTGTTTTGGAAACTATATTACTTGTAAAGGGTATGAAAGCTTCGGCGCACCTAAAGTAAAAAAACTATATTTTTTTATTGATACTCCACGCTTTGTTACTGTAGCCATCACTTTGTTATTGCAACTGGTGTTTCGCATTTGTTGCGGTTTCTAGGGGTTTCTTTCTTATCGTTTTATTCTCAACTCAAAGGAGTTTTATGGCAGTTGTTGTTGTGTGATTGCGTATTTTTTATGAAGTCCTTTGTGTGAAAAGGGCATACTTATTGCTTTTTATTATCACACTCCTTATGTCCCGAAGCCTTACTGCGTGCTCTCGAATGCGTCGTTAGTCAGCCTTTGGAATCGCTGACTCTGTGACTTCATTGGAGTATTTATTGTTGTTAGAAAAGTTGTAAGGAGTTTTACATGTTTGTATATATACATAGTTTATAGGAAAATATTGGAAAGACATCATATACATATGTATGTATGGGCATAGAAGGACTTCCACTTCAATTTTGGATGAAAAATTCCTACTTCTCCTTTATCATTTAAGAAAGTATAAGGTATTTTAATCGTTATTTTTTTACGCTATTGGTTATATTTTGACAAAAGATATCAAAAATTAATTACTTTTAGGGCACAAGACGTATAGACTTCCCCAACAATGGTTTTTTTATTCCGAGAACTTTAAAATTACTTTTATATATTTGTGAAGTTGGAACAAACCGATCCTAGTAGGATAGCTACAATTTCTAAATTTCTCGGATACATGAAATTTTAATACTGATTTCTGGAAGTGGTTAAGTTTGGAAATTTCAAAAAATATGTTAGATTATCTGTATAAATTTTTGATAAAAATTTCAATTTTTTTAACCACTCTGGACTATTAAATTTTCATTTTTTTTTTTTCTTTTTTGGTGAAGCCGCCGTTTTGTCCAAAATCAAAATTTTGGTGGGTTACTTTCTCTTCTTCTTCAGTCATCGGCGTAGACAACGCTTACGGAGTTATAGCCAAGTTTACAACAACGCGCCAGTCGTTCTTCCTTTTCACAGTTTTGCGGACTTTGTTCGTCGATAGAGGACTTTTCTTCTCAATTGCCTACTCAGTCCGAAGTAGCAGCTGTTGGCAAGAGTTATTCTGCGTTGGATTGCGAGGCTGACGTTGTTGTTTTTGAAAGGTATGCCTGCCATAAGAGGCGACTAAAATCCATATACACTGTGTATGTATTTTGGGCTTGCCTTGCAAATTCATAGTCTAAGTATATCAGAAATAGTGCTATAAAACTCAGCTTGAAGTTATATTATAGACTTTGAATGTAATTCATTCTAATGAAATGAGGTTTGAAGTTCAAGCGACAAATGTCACCAGTCATTGGGCGGCTGGGTGCTTAACTGGTAGTAGGTCTGACAAGAGACTTAAATATGTTACCACGGGGAGCAGTTAGCCTTTGGAGTCTTACTCCAATCTGCTCAATGAATTTGGCCTTTTGTGGAAATTCTTGGTGGCTGTGGCTTAAACCTAAAGGCGGGTAGGGTTAAAAAATTCAATCCAGTGTGGAGTCGCCCTGTGGCCGGATGCCGGACCCACAGCTCAGCAGAGGTTTCAGATCGGCCTCGAACTCAACCAAGGTGGAAAAGGTGTATCTTCCACTTAGACGAATCGGAACCAAAAATGCGCGGACAAAGCATTTCTTCTTTGGGGCGCTGATCAACGCATTGCATTGATCTTTGTGCTTTTTGAAGCACCGTGAGGTTAAGCCGACTTCGGCAGGTACTTACAGAAACCACAACGAATGTTGTCAACAGTGACATAGAAGCCTAGGAGCCATATGTAGGTGTTCACGCCATTCACTTGACAGTGTCCAGAAATGATTGCTTTACATATGGCTCAAGCAGTTCACGACTACCGCTCTGAGACCAAGTATCCTCTGGGAAGCCAAAAAACATCCGTTTGAAGGCGAGCTAAAATGAGAAAGCGCAACTTCCCTCCTCAGCATTGTTCACTGGAGTTGGGACCCTTAACGTAAAAAAACACACCGAATGAATTAGATAGGTAATTGTAAGAGAAAAAGGTTGACTTGCAAGTGGATATCACCGCCAAAAGGAACTATTTCGTAGCAATTACAATAAATCACTATATCCAACACCATTTGAAAACGAAGGAAGTAAGAGAACATAGTCAATATAAACATCGGCAAAATTGCATCATTCCAATGCTTCTAGGTCCAATAGAAATCTTACAAATAATACCAACTGAAACTTTGCACTTTTTCATGCACGCAGTCCCTTTCAAGATATTAAATAAAAATATAAGAAATGTCTACATTTCCCTTAAAAGCAAAATATTATACTCTCATTAACTACAGCACTTTTGTGTTCCAGATCTTCTCGTCTTAGCGATTTTCATTGTAAAAAAGGTTAACATTTGTGGGCAATAAATGATTCCCAGTGAAAAAATTGCAAAAGTTCGAAAATACTGGGCCGAAATCAATCGAATCGATGGATTATCATTGCAATTTTTTTCTTTATAATCCTTCTTTCTTTTCATTTTAGAAGCTTCAGTTTCGTAGCACCGACTGACAATCACCGCCCACAAAGGCATTTAACACAAAAAATCTGCCCCCAAAGCATATCAAAACATGAATGCAAGCGTCGGACACGTGGCAAATGCCGTGATTCTTTATCCCACGACCTTTGTCACTTCACTGGGCGACCAACAAGAAAATTGCCCGAAGCGGTCAACAACAACTGCAACAATGCGCAAACAAATGCCGAGTAAACGCTGGCAATTTGAGAAGCTCAATCTTCTTGATTTGTTTGCAAATTCTTTTTGCTTCTTTTGCGGACTTAAATGTCATGATGGTGTAAACTGTAAATAAGGTTTCATTTTGTATTGGTTTAAGAAGTGAAGAATGAAGATAGATTTCGAAGATAGAGATCGGAGAAATGTGTACAAAATAACAAAAGACACTCAGGTATTTGCTTGCGCAAAGGCAAAGTAATGCTGAAACTATTAGGAAGTGTTCAGAAACCTCAGAATTTATATAATTAACACCTATTTACAGCAGACACCAACATTTTAAAACGGCAGACCTGAAAGTTGACGAAGAAAAACAAAGAATCTGCGGCCGACAAACGAAACGCGAAAATTTCTGTGTGAGAACTTGCGAGGAATACTACAGGGTCTCAGTGTATATTGCTCTGTTGCAAACAATTGGCGAAAATTGGAGGCGCGCTTTTCTAGAGAGTTATTGGATGGATTTCAACTGAATTGTCTGCTTCTAGAAAAGGTATGTGCTTTGAAAACTAAAGAAATGGAAAATCTTATTGAGTGCTTGACAGATATATTCAAAGGTCTTTTGGATAATGAAAACGTCGTGTTGACGTTTGAAGCTCAAAGGTGAATTTGATCAATGGAAGTGTCCATAGAGGCAGAAGAAAAGATCAACAAGTTACCGACTACTTCATTGGAAACGTTGAAGAACTACGGTGTAGATCTATACCCAATAATTCATAGTTTTCTTCGTATATTATGAGTGGCTGAGGACAAACATGCTTCAAGATAGATTGATCGGCCTGGCGTTGCTGCACACGCATCATGACATTGAAGTCACCGCAGAAGAAGTTCTCGAAAGATTCTCAAAACTTGGCCCACATGGTTTTGTTTTGTGAATTTTATCTATTCTACACGAACTGACTAGAGTATTATACATTTAGTAGAATTTGATATTAGAAGGTCGGTTTGAAAATTTTCCACCATGATGTTGAACTGTCTAAAGACTATATTTAATATAATAATGTTCATGTCTCAAATAAATGTTTATGTAACCCAAAATAGCTACCATACAGACTGACCAATCAAAATCAAGTTCTTATAAGGAAGCTTTTGTATTTGTGAAGGATATTATGGCTCCGGTGCAACGAAAATTAAATCTTTTTTTTTGAAAACAATATTAAAGAGTACTGTTTTTCGTTATAGACTAAAAAAGTAGTTTTTATTTATATCATTGGCTAGTAAAATGGAATAGTAAATACTAAAATGATCACATCCTGCTACACAAGCAAATTTTTGGCGTAAATATAATTCTAAGAATCTCTAATTAGGGTCATCGAAATTTGTTACACAGCTCCTCGTTGTTAAAGATTAAGTATTTTCTATACACATGGCAACAAGGACAATAATAACTTAATAATTTCATCTTTAATTAATTGATAGAGTTACCATGAGCACAAAACCCACCCTGTCATTTCTAGGATACCTACATATGTACATATGTATGTATGTATGTGGACTGTCGTAAATTAGTTGGTGCCAACACACATGTGTAATTTCCAATAATGCATTCTAACGATAGATGTGATAATTAGCTGAGAGTACATTAGGGCAACGATGAAAGATGAAGACGGCATTTCGACCACTCGTCTGTTACAAGGATAAGCGTCTGCACCCTGACCACCTGAACGGCTGCACGGATGAAAGCACAAACAACACGCGCATCTCAACTGAATCCTAATTAAAACGAATCAGTTTGACATGCAAGGCAACAAAAACAACAACAACAACTACAGAAGTTCATATTGACAACAAAAACGAAACAACGCAACGCAACTGTAGCCCTACTTGTACTTATGTATGTATGTACATACCAGAGGAGTCAATAAATTGCAACAACAACAAAGCTGACGCATATAGCTGATAGAAAACAATTTTCTGGGGGAAATAAAAGTCTACAGACATGCATACATTCCTAATACATGTGTGTATGTGTAGATTCACACATACATACATACATATGTGTGTGTTTATGTACTTGCATATCTGCACTCAAACGTGTTGCTAAAGCTGATTCTAATCTATAGACTGGACTGCTACGACATTTTCGGTTGTTGTTGTTGTTATTGTTGCCATTACAACAGTTGTACAACTGACACGTGCTAAGGGCTCTATTATATTGTAGTTATCAATAAGCTTACAAGCAGTTACATGAATAACTGGCGATGTGGGTAAATACATAGCTAATTAAGTACATATAGCCTGTATGTATATGTGTACATATGTATATAAAATTGTTGCAAAATTGCTTGAAGCATAAATAATTTAAAAATATGGTGACGATACTTCACAACATTTACGAAGAGGGCATAGAAGAAATCTTCTCTGTTCATTCGTGATCTGTTCAAAAAAGGTTTGAAAAAAGTACCTCGATTTGGGTCACCCGTTATATAGTCAGGTATAAAATTGAACTCAAACTGTGCAAAAACAATAACGGTTACCATAATTATTGTTTAGAAGAGATATCCCGTCGTCTACAGTGATAAAAATATGCGCTCTATGATCGGCGGTCAGCAAAAATATTAAGATAAGTTTTCTATTTATAAATAATTCATTTTAATATACATATATCAGCAATCTCAAAACATCACAAACACAATTAGGTTGCAAAAATATTTCTATTTACGTCTCATGCTCCAGAAAATAAATAACGATGGTCTTTCGTACTTCGACCGCGCTGCGTATGTCTATGAACAGCAGCATGTTCCAAGATAAAGCTTGATATAAATATTGAAATAATGATAGGAGAATGTTTGCCAATTTCAAAATAACAATTACCTAATTGAATTTACTCGCAGTACCTCTCAAACCAATACCTAAGACACTGATATACCAATATTTGATTAAAACACCTGTGCTTGATTGAAATATATTAATGGACCGATAAGACGTATGTGGTATATGGTATGTATAGTACATATAAGAAGACGGTTTTATAAATAAAATTTATCACTTTATATCTTTCTTACGAATCACAAAATAATATGCTAATATATAGTAGGGTAAATTGGCCGAGCTTTTCATAAAGTTTTGGGAAACACTTTCTTCTCAGAAATATTTATACTACAAACTTTAGGTGCTATAACCCTAATTCCAAAAAGTAAATAATCTCAATATAAATATCAGGCAATCGGGAATTTGAACTTATAACTCCTCGATTATTAAAGATGCGCTTAATGCACTCGGTTACTTTGCACGACACATTAATGCACATAATAGGTACTAGATACTTTCGTTCTATCCAGTTCTATCCAATCACCATCCATTCTGTTAACACCCCGCCAACATAAGTCAACTCGCAGCAGAATTCTTTGAGCACTCGGAGGTCTAATTTGATTTTAAATGCACAGCTTTCGCCTTTCATTTCTTCCACAAATAAATCTTGCCTCGCTTCGCTGCGACCTTTATGCCATACAACTACGTGAGGGGGAAATTATTTTATCTAAATCTTATATTAATTAATTTAATTAAATCTTCGTCAAGCGCTATTTGTATTTCATTATACTGAAGCATTTTAAACAAATTTAGGTTCATCGGACTCGTGTACGAGTATACATACAAACATATGGATGTATTTGTACACTTAGATAATGGTTTGTGGCGCAGTTCAAATTGGATATATCTCGTTTAAAATCGAATTATTTTTATACAAATGCTGCAAATGGCGCCTTTTAAAATGTCGAGTTGTTTATGTGAATTTTTGCGAAATACGTTTCGAGAGACAAGTAAGGAAGACCTAAAAAGGTGGAACTTGCAAGAAT
Organism: Bactrocera dorsalis; assembly: GCF_023373825.1. Taxonomy (NCBI): domain Eukaryota; kingdom Metazoa; phylum Arthropoda; class Insecta; order Diptera; family Tephritidae; genus Bactrocera; species Bactrocera dorsalis. The sequence goes on from NC_064303.1 coordinate 94,194,259, forward strand.
CAAAGCCCGGAAAATTCCTTCAGCTGCTGGCGAAACTTTAAAAGAATTAAAGATCCATTATTCGATGAAATCGTGAATATATTACAGTCAATTTTGGTATCTTATATTAAGGGGGACCTGGTAAATTATATTAAGGGGGACCTGTGTAAAATGTCGTGAAGATCGGTTGAGTAGTTCTCGAGAAGTCTTGGCAACCAACTTCGAGAAAAAAGCGCTTACAGGCGGCGTACCTAGCCTAGCGAGCGTCAATCGCACAAGTTCTCAAGGCTTTATCTCCGAAACTATTACTCGGATCATCTTTAGAGTTGTTGTAAAATATAATAAGATAATAAGGCAACAAAAAAGGTCGTATCTTGAATACTTTTTGAATGGCAGCGCTCTACAGAGCGACCGCTCAGAGTTATATACATAGGGCGATAGTTGAAGCTTTAAACGCGTTTTTTTCAAAAATTGCTGATATCATAACTTTAACGAGAAATTGACCGATCGACTTCGAATTGAAACTGGGTATTCTTGGATATATTTACTATAGAATGATCTACGATCTTTTTGATTGCTTAAAAATTGTCAATTTGATATTGAATCCCAGTTTCATCGACTTTTAATTGAAACTGGGTATTCTTGGATATATTTACTATAGAATGATCTACGATCTTTTTGATTGCTTAAAAATTGTCAATTTGATATTGAAAAACGCCCATTTTTTACCAAAAAAATTTTCCTTTTTTTCAAAACTACGTCCGTTCGTTAATTTTGGATACCTTCAACTTTAATAACTTTTTAAGTTTGTTTGTTTCATCTACTCATTCGGCCGGAATTATGTCAGCAGTTGGGGAGCTGTTTTATGGCACTTCCGAACACAATACATAACTCCGTTATTTATCAATACTTTTGTAAAAAAAAAATCCAAAAATATTCGTTAGTGTACTTTCTTTAAAAAAAATTCACAAAAATCGCCTAATTTTTCATGGCTTACACTGGTATAGCCCCTTGATCGAAGGTATCGAGTTGTTAAGGAAAACATCAACCAGAGGATGGGAATTAATATTATTAGCGATATGAAGTTTAGAAACAACAATTACTTTCTATAAGTATAAATAATACTCATTGACTCACATATTCGACATAAAACTTTGCTGGATTAAATCTTTATAAGTAGTATATGAGAGTTGGATGCAGTATTGACTCGATGTTAACTATCAATTAACATGCCACAGACTAATAAAATGCCTCAGAGTGTCATTAAGGTATCTCACATACAAACACCAATCATATAAACTAAAGTCAACCGGATGTTCGAAAATCCTGATATTATATATAAGGGGCTATAACAAGTATTTGTCCAATTTTAACTATTTTAGACATAAAGGTATACATAATGTTGTAAGTAAAATACGCTCTCTAATTTTTCAGCGGCACCTTCCCAATTAAGGAACCGGTTATTCCTGGTACATGCCCTCAATTCGTAGCCCTTATTTCGTTTACCATGGTCGTCATCAAAAGCGGGGTCTCTCATCCGAGGCTGGTTGTTACTTTTCATTGGGGGTGTTTTTATACGCGGTGGGTCCCAAACCCAACGCACAACCCTGTGGAGAGGATGTTTCGCTTTCTCACTTTAGCTCGCCTTCAAACGAATGTTCTTAGGCTACCCAGAGGATACTTGGTCTGAGAGCGGTAGTCATGAACTGCTTGAGTCATATGTAAAAGAATCGTTTCTAGTCACTCCCAAGTGAATGGCGATCAGAGAACTTTCCTTACTTGCGTGAACTTCTACGCATGACTTCATCCTTCAAATAACCCCCATATCCCTAGAACAAAAAAATATTGACCCGATTTAATCCATTTTTGACACACAGACATATTATTATCAGAAAAGAATTATCTCAGAATTTTAATTATATATCTCACACATTGATCGATATTTTTGGTAAAAAATCAAATATAGGTACTGAGGCCCTTGGCTGATATAAAGCCACCTCTTACCATCTCGGGGTTAAATTTCATATTTCTATCTTGTTTATTTATTGATATAATTATAGTTTTGTATTTTATTTAGTACTTAGTTATGTCTCTTTATGCGTACTATTTTCGTTTAATGAGTTGTATGGCTATGACCGTGGGCCTAAGAACTCGTCCTCTCTCTTTTGTTAAGGAAGGTTTCGTTACGTTACTTTTATTACTTAAATTTAAAATATTTTTATTTATTTAATTTTTCCTGAAGCTTGAACAGACAGACAGACGAAGGGGGACGGACGTATGGATAGACAGTCATCCGGAGTTCAATTCGTTTTATCATTCTGATCATTTATATACACTCGTGGCCACACAAACCTTACCACTATACTTTCTAAGAATTTTTCGGACTTTTTCGTTCGTTCGGGATTTTCTTCAGTTTTGTTTTTGCTTTATTTGTGTTTTTAGTAAGCATAAGTAAACCAAATAATATTATCTAATTAATTTCAATTAAAGTATAAAAGAAATTAAATTAAAAAATGTTTCCATCGCATGTCATGTCTCTTACATTTTGAGCTCATTTTGCAAAGTTTACTAACTTTCAAATGATTTTGTCTATAGCCGAATGAGTTTTGCTTTTATTTTTTAATATTTTTGATAAATAACATTATTTCTAAATAAAAAATTTCTCTATCGCAAAAAGTACCGCTATAAAGTGCTGTCAAATATGCACAACACTTGAAAATTTCGAGTGGTAAGCTTTGCGTGGCCACGAGTGTAAATACATACAAGTATAACCCCATATTTAACTCGACCAGTTTTAGGTATACGAGTATGTACTATATATACAACCATTATGTGAACAAAATTATGTATTATACCCTGTATCAACACGTTTCAAGAGTACAAAAATCTTGAATGAAAAGCAGTACTGAAGCACATATTTCAAAAAGTGACATTGACAATTTTATCATGACAGTTATTTTCTTTCCGATCAGTTATAATTCGGGATCAATTGACAATTGACATGTGCAAAAATAGCTGTTGTCAAATTTTTATAGAAAGATTTATCGCCAGTTGTACGCAATTTGACAGTGAATGTCATACGGCGGCAAAGTCAAAGAAGGTGATGGTGTGTTTACCCAAAACACTTGTTTCACATTTCACACATAAAGGTTTCACGTGGATCGAAATCGATTATTATTCGTTGGTGTATCCTACAATGAAAGTAAAACTTTTACTTATATGTTTGTGTCCTCAGGTTTTTAATTTTTCGTCGGAAAATTATCGAATTACAACTTGTGCCCAAAATAGGTAAAATTGGGTCAACACTTCTCATGTACTTGTATATAAAATACATATTTACGAACTTGCTGATCACTTTATTATTGATCAAGATGCAAGAAATCTTAATAAAATTCAGGAAAAATGGTTGAAATCATTTACATTGAAGTTCAATTTCAGGTTTTCCTAACACCTGAAGGTGTTTTACCGGCTTTGATCTTTGCAAGTTGCAAGAGTATAATACAATATGTTCGATTACACCCGAACTTAGTTCTTCCTTACTTCTTTTCAATTAAAAGTAGTAAAACTCTTACGAGGCTTTCATCGAGATATTTTGTTCAGCACGGAAGTTGTTAGCAGTTTGTCGCCCACGCGTTAGCCCAATCTTTCTTGTCATAGTTGGGTGTACTAAGAATCTAAAAAAACGAAAAAAAATCGCCGGCTAAATATTGATCGCAGTATTCGTGACGCTATCATATCTTATCGTACAACTTTTATAACGAATCATGACATCTGAGCATGTGTTGAGCATTTCTGTAGTGTCCATAGATCCGGAAACTTAACTGATCAGCACTGAGAAATTTAGAAGCACTTAGGAATTTAGAAGAAGTTTGAATTTTTTTTAGTTTTTGCGTCAAATCTAAAAACCATTTTGATAAATGATAAATGTAGTAAGTTTCGAACTCGAAAATTGGCTGAAAGATCTTAATTTTTCAAATAAAAAAGTTTTACATGCTAGAACTTGAACTTTGATCAGACAGTTTATATGACTGTTTTATGCTAAGGCCTCGAAATCCAACCCAGAATAACTCTTGCCAACAGAGAAATAAAATCCTCTCTCGACTAACAAAGATCAAATTCTAAAAGTCACTCATCATCGCCGTCTTGTTATATGGTGCAGAGGCATGGACGATGACAACATCTCATGAGTCGGCATTACAAGTCTGAGAAAGGTTCTGCGAAAGATTTATGGCCCTTTCCAGCTCTGAGAGTAATAGGTGCAGTACCCGCCGAGGTAAGCAGAGGAAGCCGTCTGGTCTGAAATAGACAATTTCGATATATAGGAAACTTCTTACGAAAAAGTACGAGTTAAAAACTGAGGGCTAGACAGGCGGTAGGACGGTATATACTTTATAGGATCACCGACATAATTCCTTTTCGCGGTTACAAACTTGGTGGCAAACTTAATATAACCTGTTCTGGATATAAAAAACTGCACATCTTTCATACGCCAAGCAGATAAATTGACTATTTAATTTCCTTGTAACGTTGTTCTCAAATCTAATATCCTAGAATATAATAATAGATATAGAGCTACCATTATTCCTTCTTATAATGACAATCAGGTCCCTCCAATTTTGCACAATATTTTTTCCCTCATAGGATCTTATCTCGCCAATCACGCGCCAAGGCTAGAACTTCTTAGTTAGTTTATTGTTATAAACGTATCCCCCACAATATACTTGTAGTGTAATGAAATTAAATCGCATAAGCTAGGTGGTCAATTAACCAGTTCTTATTTTGAAATAACTTGGCCTTATCGTCTCCTAACTGAAGTTTAGAAGAAAAATAAAAATGATTCCCATCTTGAGACCATTATTGGATAATATTCGACCGAATGGATCACGTCTTGGCGTATTTTCGTCGAGATCTTAAGTTGCAAGGGTTCAGAATACAGCTTTTGCAAGAACTGAAGCCGCTCATTCTTCCCAAGAGACGTGATTTCGGTCTATGGGCTCCTAAAAAGTTCCAAGAAGATTCGGCATTTTCGAACCAAGCGTAACCTGAAGATTCATTGCGTCCAGAAAAACACAACGGTTTGATGTGCTTGTATTTCTTGAAAAATGATGCCGTTGAGAACGTAACCGTCAATGGCGACGATTATCCCGTCATAATAACTGACTATTCGATGCCTGGTATTGAAGCTATTGATCTCATCGACATTTTGTTTCAATAAGACAACTTCCCAAAGAGAACTTTTCGGTGAGTAGATAATTTTACATTTTGGGTCGGTCGATTGGCCATCAAGATCGTGTGATATCACACCGTTAAAATTTTTCCTGTAGGGATATGTAAAGTTTAAGCTCTATACGAACAATCCCGTTTCGATTCAGGTGGGAGATCAAAACATCTCAAGTGCCATCGAAAATTAGGCTCAACTCTTGGACCATCTGTCGCGGCCAACATTTCAAAGAGATAATCTTCAAAAAAATAAATGCCAAAGAAACAACGTTAGTTTGCATCACGAGACGTAAAACAGCAGCTGACTTAACAACAATATCTTGACATTTCGTGCAAAAAACCCGTAACACACTCTTTGAGTGCTATTTATTTATTTCAGCAATTAATAATAAAAACACGTGATGTCAAAAACGTACGATCTGCTCAACAGATATGTCTGTCAGGATGTCTGTTTGGGTCAAAACTTTTGTTAGCACATGTTTTATTGTATCTTAATTGCATGCCATCGATCAATATATATGCCAATACCAAATGATTTATGATAGCCCACAACAAACGAACTGTAATTCGTATACAAATAACTCCGAATTATAACCAACGAGCGAAAAATAAATATTTGCATTCTTTAGCAAATATTCGAAAGTAATTAATTAATTGTCGCATAGTTCAATTAATACACAAACGCCATATAATACAGTTCTACACCGAATATAATAGATAAGATAATAAGAAATAATCAAAAAAAGAATATAAAAGATAATGCTTGAGAGCTGTCAATAAATTTTATTTTAAACAAATAAAACAAGTGTATAGATATCCAAATGGTTAAATGATTAAGAAAACTTCAAGTGGAAAGAGTTTAAGGGGTAACTATGGAGCATTCTTGTAAATACTGGATATCATATAGGCGCCGTATTTTGTTATCTATTATGGCAAACTCTTACACGGTTCTTATCTAAATGAGCGATTTATATGGAAAGTGCACCATATTACAATTTACAGTCAACTCGTGATTCATTACAAATATATTAGACATCACAAAAGGCTACCTGGGGTTTGGATATTAATACCCGAAACTCCTACTCCCCACACGGAACCGTTGCTTTCACTTCAGAAGCGAATATAATTTTTTAGTCTGTTTGAAAAGTCTTTCCTCCGACCCAATGGATGAATTTTTTCAGTGATTACCGCTGACCGCGTTTGACAGACGGTAGCGTTAATCCCGATTAACTGTATTAAACCGGATTACTACTACTACTATCTGACTACTTTACTGCTAAAAGTTCTAACAGAACAATTTCTTACTTTTTGGAGAGTTTGCCTTAATTTTTTTATCTCTTTCAGAAAGTTGTCTCCAGTTCTATGTAAGCAATTTTTTTTATTGCGAAAAAATTAAAAAAAGGATAAAAAAATTTTGCTTTAAATACATTTGAAGCGAAAACTTGACTTGATGACCAGTTTTCGGACACTGCCCCAGTCCCCCAATCAACTATCAAGGATAGCATTGATTAAGTGCAAACTGGGTGAAAAGAGAACCGAAGACGGAAGTCCATAATAGGCTGTTACTGACGAAAACATCACAAAAGCCCACAAAAGAGTTTTGGATGACCGTAAAGTGTTGATTTGGAGCAGCGTTGGGAGATGAATTGGGCTTCAAAATGCTTCCGCATTCAGCGTTTTCTCCAGATCTGACTCTTAGCGGCTATTTCCTTGGTTCTTGGTTCTCAAAAGAATACTCGCTGGGAACGAAATTTCGTCGAACTAAAAGCTGCCCTCCGAAACATAAGACTATTTTGAAACAAAGAACCAATCGTACTACAAAATGGTACCGAAAAGTCCGAGAGTCGCTTTGATCAGTGTATCACCATTAGAGAGAACTTTGTTGAATAAAAATAAAGCGAATTTTATCAAAAATAAATGTCTTTTAATATGATAGGCCGGGAACTTTTCAATTGGCCTGTTATCTGATGAAGTGGCTCTTGAAATGATCGAAAGGAAACGATAGAAAGCTATAAGTACCATCTATAAACAAATGAAGAAACAAACAAATTTTATGACCACTTCAACACAGATGAAGATTCAGTATGAAACCAACTAATGGAAGCAAAGGAACTGAAGACTGATTGGAGAGGGAACTATTGGCATTTAATAGAATTAGCGCGAACTTGAGAAACGAAGTACTGACTGAGAGGCTCTGAAAAACCTGACTAACTCTGAAAAAAAACCGGCTGGCTCAAGTGGAGACGGATTTATCTTGACGTGGATTTTCGTTAATTCCGACATTCAAAGCACATACAAACAGCAAATTATACATTTGCTGAGGCCCAAATTTTATTTTGATCCCAAAAACTTCCGCCTAAAAATCTACTTATTTAGCTTTTACCTTTCTTGAGTTTGAAGTTTCCTACGAAAAAATATTGATCTGCTACGAAGGTCGTCTAGCACGTAGGACGTACGCGGTACTAACGGGAACAAAGGACTGACTGGAGAGGGAACTAGCTTCATTTGACGGAATTTCCGCGAACTTGAGAATAGAAGTACTGTCTGAAAGGCTCTGGATATGGGATTGCTTAAATAGAAAAATGCACCAGAGGGGTACGGATTATCTTTAAGAAGGTCCTCTAGCAAGTAGAACGTACGAGGTACCAACGAGAACAAAGGAACTTGAAGACTTGAGCTTCGTTGCAGAGACTGACTGGAGAGGGAACTGGCTTCATTAAATAGAGAGAATCGAAGTAGTGACTGAAAGACCACGGAAATAACGTCTTTTTTAAGCAGAAATAAGTACTACGTAGATTTTCGATAGTTCCAACATACTAAGACATAGCTACCAAGTTAAGGCAAACTCTGGTATAACAACTTGGGATTTACAGCGCCAATAATGAAGAAGAAAATATTCTTTAACCAATTCCAACTCATTTCACTTATTCCGAAAATGCTTTTAAGAAGCTAAAAATCGATTTTTAACCCCAAAACATTCACCTGACTGAGTACACTTCCTCAAAACAAGAAAATAATTCAGAAATCTTTCGCCTCCTTTATTTATTTATGTAATTTGGAATAATTCTTTAAAAATCTGTTTACCTCTCTTTTTCCTTTCCCGACTTGAAAGTTTCCACCAAAAACATTGATCTTCAACGACAGGCACCAGAGGAAGTCGTACCAGGTACTTTGCAAAAATACAATCTCTTTCTACACATCAACAGATAAGTAATGATGAATGAATTTATTTATTTATTTTAACGCCTATCTAGTGACAAGCGGCTCGTTAAGTAAGTATGTACTATATTACTTATCGACCGTTATGTTAGCTTACTGCTACAAATCTACATATGTATACTCAAACGGCTGAGGTATAAAATTTGTGAACTTGCAGCGTTTCGGGTTATTGTTTACACGACACCCGCCGCATAGCCACCGTCGTTAACGCGCTACGCTCGATTCGTTGCATTCACGAAATACACAATTCACACTTTCGGGCGAGCTAAAACAGACACAAAACATACCGGCGGTACTGCGGGGCGTATAAAAAGCAAAAATATACATACATAGCGGCTGTCTTAAGATCCCATTAAGAGGCGATTATATTTAGAGCAAATACGACAATTCTCCAAATGCGACAATAAAGGCATGCTTACACACTGACATACTAGTATGTAGGATGTAACAAGACGACGCGTCGAGTGATCATACATAATACTTATAAGAGCGGTCCAAGCGTTTATTCGATGACACGATCGCCCGGACGACAAGCAGTCAAATTGAGCGGGAGCAGGTCAGACGGCGCATAACGTAACGTGCATATCAACGCAAAGTTCAAAAGCAAAACAACGCGTGATCGGAACGAAACCGTGCGGATCACCAAACGCGATCAATGTGAACGAAAAATATACGAGTGCTAAAAGAGATTAATTTATAATAAAAGTGTACTCGTAAATGTGGGTGTTTAGACGATAAAAAGCGGTGGAAAAGTTTGAAGTGTATAATAAAAAGAAAATAAAAGTCCTAAACACAAAGTGCCATTTGAAGTAAAAGGATTTCATTTTTAAAGAAAGAATTAACAGTACATAAAAAAGAGAAATAAAAAAAGAGATATAAAAAAAGAAATACTTAAATTAATTTTGAATATTTATTTTCGAAAAATTAAAAAAAAAACACACATAAAAATAAAATAAAAACATGACGAGCTACGACAGCGTCGACAAGTCGGCAAAATCACAAATGCTGCCGCAGGATGCCACGCAAATCATAATGGAATCGGCGAAACCTTTTACCAGCGATGCACTGCGTCGCAGTTCCACGCCACACACGGTGGGCGGTAAAGTGAAGAAAGCGCTACGCAATCGGCTCGAAATACTCAATTGGATTGGCGATTATAACACGGAATGGGCTATGAGCGATTTGATAGCCGGCATTACCCTTGGTCTCACCATAATTCCCGAGAGTATTGCTTGCGCGTTGCTGGCCGGTCTACCGGCACGTTATGGTCTGTGTTCGGCCTTTTTGGGCTCCTTTGTCTATCTGATATTTGGTTCGATAAATAAAGTGATCATTGGTCCTACCAGTCTGGTGGCTCTAGTCAGTTTGCAATTCACTGTCGGCAAGCCAATTGAATTTGCCATATTGCTCACCTTTCTCACCGGCGTTGTGGAGCTGATAATGGGTTCGTTGCGCGTGGGTAAGTGTCTGAATTAGATTATAGACATTAATTGTAAGACTTTGTCGAGTGGTGGTGATTTGTGTTTGATAGCATTAGTGTTGTTATGTTACTTTAAATAATGAGACTGAAAGCGACAAGCGTCTGAGTGGGGTGTTTAATGGCAGGTACATATAACAATTTGTATACACTGTGAGAAATGGAGTTTAATTTTTTATTGGTATAGAAATATATGCGAAATATATATTGAGGCCAATTATATTATTCCGTATTAATTTTTTTAAAAAATGTTATACTCTACATAGTTGCTGAGATACATTATATTTGACTTTTTGGTCTAAGGTAATTACGAATGTAATCATTACTTTACACGAAACGAATATTTAATTAACTTCAAAGCTGCTTTATAATGTAGTTTATGAATTCATTAAATTTATTGTAGGTAATTAAAATGTAATCAGAAATGTAATCATTACTTTACACTAAATGATTATTTAATTAGCTTTAAAGCTGCTTAATAATTTAGTTTTTGGAGTACACGAAATTCGATCATAGGTAATCAAGATGAAATTACATGTAATCATTACTTTGCACGAAACGAATATTTAATTAACTTAAAAACTGTTTAATAGTTTACTTTTTTAAGTACATTAAATTTGATCCCAAGTAATCAAAATGTAATCACAAATGTAATCATTACTTTTACTAATATTTAGTTTTTTTTTTTTTAATTTTTTATTAAACTAAATTTGCTGGTAGGTAATCAAAATATATACTACAGATGTAATCATTACTTTTCCGAATATTTAATTAACTTAAAACTTGTTTAACAGCTTCGCAGGTAATCAAAATTTATTCATTACTTTTGCGAATACTTGATTAACTTCAAAGCTGTTTTATAATCTAGTTTAAGAATACATTAAATTTGATTAAACGAATATTAAAAAAAAGTGCTTAATACTTGTAGATAGTTTAGTTTTTAAAGTGCACTAAATTTGATCGCAGGTAATCAAAATTTATTCATTACTTTTACGAATATTTAATTAACTTCAAAGCTACTTAATACAGTAGTTTAGTTTTTAAAATACACTAAATTTTATCGCAGGTAATCAAATTGAAATTACATGTAATCATTACTTTACACGAAACGAATATTAATTTAACTTCAAAGTTGCTTTATAATCTAGTTTATGAATGCATTATATTTGATTGTAATGTAACCATTAAGCTACTAATATACTAGTTTTGTGTTTGAAATTCACGAAATTCGATCGTAAGTAATCAATATGTAATCGAAAAGGTAATCTTTACTTTTATGAATATTTAATTAATTTTAAAGTTGTTAATAATCTAGTTTCTAAGATACATTAAATTTGATCATAGGTAATTCAAATGTAATTACATGTAATCAATACTTCTATACGAAAAGAACCATTAATTAACTTCAAAGCTGCTTAGTAGTATAGTTCTTGAAGTAAAAAAAAATTTAGTCGTAGGTAATCACATATACATATAATCATTACCTTTAAGAATATTTAGTTAACTTCGAAACTGTTTAATAGTTTAGTTTTTGAAATATATCAAATTTGATTTTGAATTAGATAATGAAAATGTAATCACATACATAATCATTACTTTTAAACTAAAAATTATTTTAATTTGCTTTTTTATATATTTTATTACAAATTTTAAATTATAGCAACATAAACCAATTACTTGATTTCAACTAATCAAAGGATAATCATTACCGTGTAAAAAGTAATTTGGTATTTAAAATAAAAGTAATTTATAACTGAATTTAAAAATCTGAGTGGGTCCACAAAAAATATTAATTTACTTTTCTACTTTCTTTTTTTGACATTTCTATATTCAAGTAATGAAAACATTGTTTTTTAAATAATATTTACAATAAGAACAAGATATACGCCAAAGTTGAGGTGAATGAATATTGTGTGGTAACAAAAAATTATTTGTGTATAAACAGCAATTCTTCTTGCACCTGTTTCAATAAGAAACATATGCGATTGTTTACGTCGCTAATTCTGAATCATAGGTCTGGATCTAGATTTAACAGTTAAGTCTCAAATCCCGTCCATTACCGTCAATGCCAATGATCTATTAAACAAAAATAATAGAGTTTGACAAACAACAAGCCGGGCTCTACGCATATTCATAACCAAACACAAATGAAAATGCAAAAACGCAAACAAAAAAAATCATAATAAAACACATATTTACATTCTTGTATGTAAACATTTTTTGCGAATTTTAGCATTTTGCCAGCATAGGTAATATACCAGAATTTCCAGATGCATATGTAAATAAGCGTGTGCGTATATGTAATTGAACAGCCTGAGGGTGGGCGACAGTGAGCGACTACTTGAAAACCGGCTGTACAAACAGGCGCACTCTCGCTCAATCGGTGGGCGCACACAACGAGGGCAGTTGAAGGTCGGTATGACGCGCGTCGTACAATTGCCAGAATTGCAGCGCTGTCGGCGACAGCGGTAACGTTCCCGGTGTAAGACGTAGAATTTACAACGGCTCGTAGTATGTAGTACTCAAATTTGATTTGAAGACGCTTGCTAACATTTGCGAATTAGATTTAAGTGACTTGAGTTTGTCGCAGCGGCGCAAGAGCTTCAGCGAAACATGTGTGCACATTCTATTGCATTTCTAATGTGGATAGGAAGTATTTTGTGGAAAGAACCGAGGTTGAGTATAGTATGTAACGGTATAATTAAAACAATCGTTAATATTGTGCATCATTGCAAGCCTTCAGCGCAGTCTCACAGGGATATTTGAAACTTTTTTATTTCGAGAAAGCGTTTTGAAATTGTTTTTTTTTTTTATTCTAAATTAATTGGAAGAATATTATATTTAAAAATGACGCAGCCAAAGGCAGCTCAACCGGTCAGCGCTTGCTCGTCTAGCGTTCATTGCCATTGACTACTGTTTTTGGAACATGTACCGGTTTTTGACAATATTGTATAAATGCAATTAATAAATAAATATATATACATACATATATATATATATAGCACCAAAATAACTGTATATATGTATATACATATATTGTTTAACAGGTTAACAGCCTAAAATTCACGTGCTTACTCACAAAATGTAATAAGCCATCAAATTAACAAGAAATGCTAGAAATCAATTTACCTAGTTAATTGATTTAGGAAACTTTTTGAAATAAATGGTGATGATGCGAAAGTAATTAATATGAATATTATGTATTATTATTAAGAGTATTAAGTATTGTCAAACGTTATTCTGATAATTAATATTTGATGAGCCAAAGAGCAAAAAAATTCAAAATAATTTTCACTTATTTGAAATATGACAAAATATTTTTGAAAAAAGTAATCATTACTTTTTAAATACCTGTTAATTTATTACATTTTTTAAATAAGAATAACTTTTTAATTACTGGGCAAACGTTTAAAATTTTGAAGAATATCCAAAAAAGTAATGATTACTGGTAATTAGGTAAAAAAATTTAAGTAATGACTACTTTTTGATTACTGTGCTTACGTGACACATACTTTAAATTAGGAGGACATTATTAATTACTTTTTAAATAAATGGTAATTTATTACGTTTGGTAAATAAGAATTACTTTTTAGTTAAATTTTGAAGAATGTAGGTATAGTATATGTAATGATTACTTGTAATTAGATAATTTTTTTAAATTAATGATTACTTTTTTAATTACTGCGCTTATACAACACACATTTGAAATTTGAAAGAATATTAAAGAAAATATTAAACTGATTACTTTTGAAATACCTGATAATTTATTAAATTTTTTGAATAATGATTTCTTTTTAATTACTATGCTCGAATGGCACACGTTTAAAGTTTAGAATAATAACAACCTAATTAAAGATTACTGATAATTATTACTTTTTAATTACTGTGCTCACACACATTTAAAATTTGGACGAATATTGAAAAAAAAATAAAAATAATGATTACTCTTTAAATACCTGATAATTAATTACATTTTTAAAATAATGATTACTTTTTAAATACTGTGCTTTCAAGGCACACGTTTGTAGTTTTGAAGAATATCAAAAAACGTAATGATTACTCGTAATTAGATTATCATTATTATTTTTTAAATAATGATTACTTTTTGATTACTGTGTTTACATGACACCCATTTGAAAACTTCAAGCATATTGAAAAAAAAATAATAATAATAATGATTACTTTTTAAGTACCTGGTAATTATTAAATTTTTTAAATAAGAATTACTTTTTAATTGCTTTGCTTATTACATTCAAAATTTCGAAGAATATCAAAACAAGTAATGATTACTCGATAAAAAAATTATAAAGCAATTTTTATTTGTTTTTGTTACAAGAAGTACCCTAAATTACTACTTAATAAAACAGAGGAGCACATACTGTTTAAGAAACTAGTGCGAATCTCTTACCATAGTTTCTGTATTTAGACTTTTCTAAATTGTTATTTTATACTATACGAGTACTAATCATAAATTATTTTCGCTTCCTTCACAGGCGTAATCTTCGAGTTCCTCTCAGTGCCAATCATTAAGGCTTTCTCCTCAGCCACAGCTATACTCGTAATCGAATCACAGATTAAGGTTATGCTGGGCGTCAAATATCTCGTGTCGGGTTTCATTGGATCTGTAGCTACGCTGTTGCCAAGGCTACCAGAAACCAATGTCGGCGATCTTGTAATGGGCCTATTTGCTGTTTGTTTTCTGCTCGGAGTTGCGGTAAGTGAAAGACATTCTAAGCAAAATTTGTCATATTTTAGTTATATTTAATTTATTTCTTTAGCAACTGGAAAAATTGGCGGATAATCCAAAGATGAATCCCAAATTGAGCACCGTGTTGCGCTACTTATCATTCTCACGCAATACACTTGTGGTTATAATCACCGGCGCTGTATCGTACATTTGGCTTAGCGAGGAAAGCACTGTACCATATGCATTGAGCGCCAACGCGCTTGCTGGACTACCCAACTTTACCATACCAGAATTCTCAGTGGAAACACCTGAGAAAACATATACATTTGTCGATATGCTGGCTGAATTGAATGTGGGCATTATTGTTATACCCATCGTAGGCATACTCACGAACATTTCAATTGGCAAACTGAGTAAGTATCAGATATATAGTATAAAAAGTTCTCCCCCGCAAAAAAAAATCGATCTTAAGGAACCCTTACGTAAAGACTCGTCGTAACAGTCTTCCAGTTCTCCGAATTTGCCACTCTCTCTCTCTCTCTTTATGAGTAGACCTAATGTAAATAATTAAAATGTGCTTTGAAAGGTTCCGACAATTGCGCACTTTAATGTGTCCTCACGTTCACTAAATCAAGACTAGACTATCAGTGGTAATCATTCTAAGTACTTGCATTAATGAAGTAGTCTCCTATCCTCCTATCTCTATAACTATAAATGAGTATTTATGAGCTTAACACGATATACTCGCACTCAATCTGACTCAATAATTCTTAACGCTTCATATTTTGTACGTCATGGTAGCTTTGGCTGATTTTTTTAGACTTCATATCAGCAAATTATTAATATAATTACTCAAAGTTGAAATCCAAATACAATGTATCTTATAAATAAAAAATGTAATTTCAATTTCAAAACAATAAATTATGTAAATTTGTAATTCAGCAGCGTAACTTTCAATATGAAACAAAAACACTAAAAATTTGCATTATTGAAACGAATTGGAAAACTGGTACTTGAAAAGTAATTACTGAAAAAAATATTAATTTTGCAAATATTTTGACATGACTGTCTGTAAAAATTCATTGAAAACAAAATTGTTTACTGCTAAATTATTAAAAATATTTTTTATGCAAAAAAATATTTTCGTTTGCATGTAATTATATGCATAAGTTAATTACTACCAAAACAAACTAAAATAACCAAAAACTCGTACTCGGCAATATTTAGATTTTTATTATTTATTCTGATTTTCAATTAGGTATGCTAATCAAACGATTTTTCTTACATGTAATCATAACACGCTAAGCTAACAATTATCTTATAATCAATGCTTGAGAATTAATGATTTATTGCTTGCAATTACTAGCAACTTATGAAAATTTGAATGCTGTCAAAATTTCACTTGGCAAGCAGTCAATGTCCAAAATCCAAAAAAAAAAAAAATAATCAAACGATTGAATTACTTTCTTATTGCTAATAAATAATGATGCTTATTATTTGTTGACATGCTATACATTATGTGTCAGCTACCGCTTGCCTAATGGAATAATTGAATTCTAATTACTAATTCGATTATTAACTTGTTTGTGACTTCGACTCATATTATTACGCATATTATTGTTTGTAAAATTTATTTCAGTGTGTTTTTTTTCAAAAGTAATCATCAAGTAATTGATTACATGTAATCATTACTTTTAGATTACAATACGTAATTGACCCAAATTGGCTTCTAGCAACCACATTATTTATATTAACATTTAAAAATTATTTTTAGTATTTTTTTTTCTATGCTAATCATAAAGTACTTGAGTATAAATATAAAACGAAATAAGTTGGAGTTTGATTAAAAGTACGAAAATACTCTTTCGACTAACCAATATTTAAGACCTTGCTAAAATGTGATCATTACTTTTAGATTACAATACCTAATTGACGCAAATTGCAATTTTTGGTGTTTTTTGTATGGTAATCATAAAGTAATTCATTACATGTAATCATTACTTTTAGATTACAATACGTAATTGACGCAAATTGACTTCTGGCAACCACATTATTGATATTAATATGCAAAAGTTATTTTTAGTGATAATTTTCTATGGTAATCATAAAGTACTTGATTATATGTAATCATTACTTTTAGATTACAATACATACTTGACGAAAATTGGCTTCTAGCAACCACATTATTGATAATAATATGCAAAAATTATTTTCAGTTTTTTTTTATAGTAATCATAAAGTACTTGATTATATGTAATCATTACTTTTAAATTACAATGCGTAATTGACGCCGATATTATATTTAAGACCTTTCGAGTGTTCTAAGCGTTAGTAGTACTCAAAAAATACACGATAAATGCTATCACTATTTAAATAAACTAAGCTGCACCGATATCTGATTAAATATTTTATAGATACTTAGAAAAACTGCCAACGGCATTCCTCTGAATTTATATTACAATAATAAATTTGTTGTCTTTTCAAATAACTGCAGTTGAAAATTCTGAGAGCAAACAACTTTTTATAAATATTAATAAATAAAGATTACTTTTTAATTACTGTGCTTACATGACAGACATGAAATTCGAAATATTAAAAAAAAATAATAATAATGAGAATTACTTTTTAAATAACTGGTAATTTATTATATTTTTTTAATTATTTTTTAATTTCTTTGATGACATGGCAAATTTTTGAAGAATATCATGAAAAGTAATGATTACTCGTAATTAGTTTTTTTTTTAATAATGATTACATTTTGATTACCGTGCTCAAATAACGCACTTTTGATATTTAGAAGAAAATTTAAAAAAATAGTAATACGATTACTTTGATTACATGGCAAATTTTTGAAGAATACCAAAAAAAGTAATGATTACTCGTAATTAGGTAATTCTCTTAAATAATGAATACTTTTTGATTACTGTGCTCGAATGACGCACTTTTGATATTTGAAAGAAAATTGAATAAAAAATTATAAGATTACTTTTTAAATACCTGGTAATTTATTTGATATTTCAATTAAGGATTACATTTTAATTACTGTGCTCATATGATACACGTTTAATATTTTGAAGAATATCAAAAAAATTAATGATTTCTCGTAATTAAATAATGATTACTTTTCAATTACTTTGACATTATTTTTTTGCATTACTTTACAGCTCCTAAAGGTATGGTCGATGCTAATAAGGAATTGATTACAGTGGGTTTGTGTAATCTGGCGGGCTCCTGCGTACAATCTATGCCAGTGTCAGGCGCTTTCTCGCGCTATGCCATCAGTAATGGTTGTGGACTCAAAACGCCAATGGCCAACTTGTATTTAGGTAATTTATTTTCCATTAATTTTCAAAACCATAATTTGAAACTGATTACTTAAGCAAAAATATATCTTTTAATTACACAAATTAGGCGCTATTGTGCTGCTGGCGCTTGGCTTCCTCAGTCCCTACTTCAATTACATACCCGAATCAACGCTCGCCGCCATTTTAATGTGTTCCATTGTCACACTTTTGGACTTGAAGCTGCCCTGCCGCCTGTGGCGTGATGCCAAGCGCGATTTCTGCGTTTGGGTATTATGTTTCACCGTGTGCATACTGTGCGGCGTAGAAGTAGGACTCTTGGTCAGTATTATAGTGACGGTGCTGCATTTACTCTTCATGTGGGCGCATCCACAGATCTCGGTGAAAATTGAAGAGGTGCGTGTGGGCATATAAATTTCTGTGTCATCTGCTTATTTTCAATCAAAAATATTTGTTACTTTCTTTTTTCTTTCTTCTGTACTTTAGGTAAATGAGCTGCAGTACATACGCATTACGCCCGTCGGCGTCATCTATTTCCCCGCCATCAATCATTTGCGCGCCAAAGTGATGAAGGCCTGCGAACGCGTCCACTTCAGTCTGCCGGTCGTCATGGACTGTCACAAGATCACCGGCATTGACTTCACCGCAGCGCAGGGTATCTCGAAGCTACCCGACGATCTGTCACAGTCGGAAACGGGCGATGGACCATTGTTAGTCATACATCGGCTCGGCGCCGATAAACAGAAACTAATTCAAACTTCCGCCAAGCTGATATTCTGTGACGACGACGAGCGTTTGTGCGAAAGCATCACTCAAGAATCGCTAAAGAATGGCAATGTGGTGTTAAAAGAACAAGAGAAATCTATAAATGGGGTGCTAAGTGAGACCCATTTAGATTTGCATTATTAAAGCGTGAAGACGAACAAGAAGTCCGGGACACACAGAGTGTACGCTAGCAAGTGGGTCTATGTGATAACTAGTGAAAATTAAAAGAGGAAAAATGCAATGAAAGTAAATAATAAGAATTGGGACAAATGCATAACTTGCAAGACCAGCTGCAATCGGATGCAACGCGTCGTGAATGATTGTATAATATTTATGTCATAGCTAGTTGCTAAGTGTTAGCTAGTGAATATATGTATAATATGAAATGTGTGCCATTGTTGTTGTCGTCAACGTTTAGCCAGACCAGAGAGTATTCGAATGTTTGTGTGAACAAAAAAAAACTGCACAAATGTTCATTTAGTTGTAATTTCAGTTTAACAATAAAAATAACAATAGCAAAATATAAATATAAGCACATATATGTACATATGTATGTAAATATAGTATATAATACAGTATTTGAAGATGAATAAGCAGAAAAAATGTAAATAAATATACGCAATTGTTATAAGAATATAAAATTGCCTAAACTTTATTTGTTTGGTTGCAATTACTTCATTAACGGTAATTGTTGATATGCGAAGTTGAAAGGCAAACATTTGCAACCGTTAAGTCGCATCAAAGTCGCTGGAAGTTATTGATTTAGTGAGCAAAATTTAATAATATTGATAATATGCAAAAAAGATAGAGTCCAGTGCGGGGAGAAAGACATTGTACTCTGTTGGCACTAGAGATTTTCCGGTGGGGAATTCCGGTGAGATTCAGAACACCAAGCACCAGAAATTATCGAATATGAACAATTAAAATCTAAGATTTCATATTTTATTCCATGAAAAAGAAATAATATTGGTAGTCGAAAAAGTCATTTCGTATTTCAAATCAAACTTCAACTTATTTTTTTTTTATATTTATAATAATAAATGTTTATTTATTTATGTCATGGTCGACCACTTTTTTTCCATTTTTCAGTGAGACTGGTAGCACTGGAGACATACGACTGCAACGACATCTATTGATAAAATACGAAAAGACTTTTTCGACTAACCAATATATTGGTTATATAACTTTATATACATATACGAGCGGTTGCCAAAAGATAGCGTAACTTGATTATTCTTCCATTGTGCATTTTTTCACTCAAATTTGTTGACCTTTGTGGCAGGAAAAGTATTTTTGCCAGGAGTTCTTCTTCATTATTTTACATGACAAAAGCCTCAGTCGAAACACATCTTATTTTGAGGAATGAGGATTATGCTCTAACTGAGGAAGCGGTCTAAAGTGGTTTACACTATTAAAAGTGGTGATTTTGGCTTGAAAGACGTAGAACTTCCTGTACAACCAAAACAGTTTGAAGATTTGTAACTGGAAGCATAACTCGATAAAGATCGTTGCCACGCACAAAAGAGCTCTCAGAGTCCTTGGCAGTCATTCAAGTAGCCATTTCAAAACCTTTAAAAGCAGTCAGATACATTCCAAGCCACGGAAATTGGGTGTCTTATGAATTGAAGCCGAAAGACGTTGAAAGGCGATTTTGTATGTAAGAATTGTTGTTACAAAAAGAAGTTCTTGTTGTATTGGATTGTGACTGGTGATGATCACTGGATCCATTACGATAACTTTAAACGGAAACAAGTAGAGAATGGCTAAGTTCAGGTGGAACCGAACATTTTATACTTATACAACTCCCAAGAATCAGAGTTCCAGAAATTACTTTAAATGCTGGTAAAACTTTTTTGTTTTTAATCAGGTAGAGGCAAGTTTTGGCCCAATTTTATCCGTTTTAGGCAGAAAGCACTGTTATGAGTAAAATTCGCACCTTCATTTTCATTTAATACAAAATGCTAGAAAAATATTACATACCAAATTTGGCTGGAATCGGCTATTATTCGGAAAGGATTCCGTCTGCATTTCATAATTATAAATGGCGTGGTTGTAGTCCTATTTCACCCATTTTCACACTGTAATACAAGAATTCTAGAAAAATGTTACATAAAACCCTCTCATCTCGGTGGTATGATTTAACGTCTCTGGCGTTTATAGTTATGGATTTATCGTGCTTTTATGGTCGTAATAAGTTTCATCAAGATATCTTAATTTTTAACCAAGTTACAGCTTGCACGGATGGAGGGACGGACAGACAGACAGTCACCCGGATTTCAACTCGTCTCATCATTCTCATAATTTATATATACCATGACAATACTCGGCTTTCTAATCCAAAACCGATTCAAAACTTCTTGGAAAACTGAGGTTGGGAAGTTTTACCTCACCAACTTTATAGACCAGGTCTTGCCCCTCCTGACTGTTATTTGTTCCCTTCCATGCAGAAAGGCCTCATTGGAATACGAGTAACTAACAGAATAGGGTATCAAATTGTGTGTAGATTCATTCTTAGCCGCCAAACCAGTTCTTGTGGGTTGTAATCCATTAATTATCAGCTATACGGAAAAATGTTTTAACTTAAGTTAGGCAATAATTTGATTGATATTATTGTAGATATTTTTCTTAAATAAACGTTTAAGTTTTGACACCATACAAATATAGTTATAATCGCCCAATATATAGTGTAAATACTGAAAATTACGTGTGATACAAAGCCTTCAAAGACGGTCGAGAGTTCATTGGAGATATGCCTTCTTCTGGTCGATATTCGATCTCTTCAACTGATGAAAATATTAAAAAAGTGTATGATACGGTGCTTAAAAATCATCTGGCAAGTTTTTGAGAGACGGTAAGAAAGTTTGACATCTTTTGCGAGACCGTTCGAATGATTTTGGTAGATATTTTGGGTATAAAACGCGTTATTGCTCAACTCGTTCCGATAAAGTTGAATTTTTTTTTAAAGAGTACCTCTTCGGCATGTTCTTGATCGTACGAATTCCGATCCCACATTCATGGAGAGTATTATAACTGCCGATGGACAAGGGTTTATGAGTTTGACATGCAAACAAGTTGAGAATTATCGGAATGGAGGGAAAAAAATGAGCCGAAAAAAATTAACCCAATGCCGCTCAAAAATCTAGATACGTCATGAATTTCCTTCCCTATGAAGGTCTTAAAGCTTCAATAGGCGTTCGCTTCCATCCTGGCCTTTTTTTAATTTATCGGTGGTATGACGATGAGCCGAAGTTTAGTCCTACAAAGGATATTGGATGAGCAACGCTGTACTCATCGTACGGAAAGCTATCACATGTGTAAAGTGTTCTAAACGTCTTGGCCTATCCATTTCAGAAAAATCTCGACCAAGTACTTAACAAATTTCATAACTTACATGTATTACTACTATAATCAAAAATATTCTTACTAAACAAGTTTTAAAATAAAATTCAAACGCTAATTTAACGAATAATTAGAATAATTAAAGCTATTAATTGCTAGCAAACATTTCTTTCTGTTTAAGTCGCACACAATAGTTAAGCGGCGCTAATTAGTTAAATACACCGTTATATTAGTAAGTTGCAAAAAGAAATGTCACTTTCAAATATCCAAGCGGAAGATTCTCACGATTTTTTACAGACATCCGTTATACTTATGTACATATATGAGTATAAATTACTATTTACATACAAATATTTTATGACAACAACGGTATTTAACACATTTACATTGTGTTGCTAAATGCCAGCCGATTGCTGTTTACAGACTGACATTTTGCAAAAAAGGAAATTAAGATGTCAACCTTGGAAAATGTTAATGTTGTAAAATTTCCATTGTTAGCAAATGAAATTCAAATCTACTCAATAATGTGCTTGTATATAGGTCGTCGATTTAGGAGAAGTATGTAATAGAAGAAGGAATAGAGAACATGCCGACTTATGGACTTTGTGGAATTACTCCGCGTTTTACAAGCTGAGCACCTTTATAGAAGACACTTTTGTATCACAACTGCCGTTAATACAATCGAAAATCGATTAATCCAACCTCGATAGATACATACTTTCCATGCTCTCTTTGATACAGAAAAAAGGGATTGCATGGGTTTACGGGTTTCAAAAAATCTAATTTTTTTTATTGTCTTATTAAATTCTACAACACCTCTAGAATATTGGTCAAGATAATGCGAGTAATAATTTCGAAGATACAGACTTGAAGACTTGTGCGATCGAAGCTGGCTAGGCCAAGTGCGTCGTCTTTAACGGCGTTTTTATCAAAACTGTGTTTCTGAAGTCGGGCGGCAAGATTTCTCGAGAACTACTCAACAGATCGTCATGAAATTTTACGCAGGTCTTTGAAGGAGGACAATCAATTGATCAGATTCCGTTAGACTACTTTTTGTGGTGGTCAAGGCAATGTTCTAATCTGAAATTTAGCTATTTATGAGACGCAATTGACCATAGTAATTTTAATAACTTCATATAGATGATCTCTTTCACAAAAAAATACGAGTTTCAGTTATAATAACTCAACGTCTTGAAGTCACCATTCAGATCAGATAATCAACATAATTGCTACTCAGTTTCCATTTCATTCTGGCTCATAAGATATCACATAACTACTCTTACATATAAAACTTTTTGCATTCGCGCCCCATACTCTTCATTATTTTGCTAATTACCCAAGAGTGGAAATAATAAGGAACAAATTACTCAGCTACAAAGATTGACCTTTACAGTCTAACGGATGGCAAGTTGATTCACAAAAAGAGCTCAATAAGCCGAGAAGATTTTAATCAATGCTAAGTTTCTACTTAACATATGTACATTAGAGAGGGTCGATTTACTTGAAGCCAAAATAATGGAAAATCACCTTTGAGTGAAATGTTCTACGGACCACTCTGAACAACTTTGCCTAAGAGACTATTGGTCTTGAACCGTTTTTTTTTTCGTTTTTGAAATATTCCAATGAAATGTAATACGTAGTTGCATTTAGATATTCTATTGATCATTTGTCGGTAACGGTTAGATCGGACAACTATATCACATATCTCCCATACAACTTGCTATTCAGACTTTTTAAAGTTCGCCTTAAAAATTGTTGCCTCGAACCCTTTTTAGACCCACGTTGTTTTAGCCAAAGTTGTTCAGAAAGATCCGTAGAACATTTCCCGCTTATACGATTTATAAATGAAAGTAAACCCACTCGAATCTTAGTACATACACACAAATATACTATCTTAAGTCATTAACAGCTATTTACTAGCTAAATTAGAAATCGATAGCTCACTAAATACACATGCGTACAAATAACGGTGATAGTGTAATGAAAGTCACCATTGTACTGATGTGATGACAGAACTCATCGAACTTTTGTAGTTATATACATTGTAGAACAAACACGGCAGACAGTAGAATTTGTACCCTATTTACTAAGTGATAATTTTAGTCAAACTCAGGCGCATTAAAGCAAATTAAAGGGAACGCCATTGTATGGGACTCTTTTTTCGGGTGTAAACAAAGGCCCAGCAGAAAACAGACTGCCTACCTCGCAATGTTACAATCGACCACAAAACGTGCGAGGTGGGATAGATACCGATAGCTGACTCTTGTCGACAAACTTCTTATTGCCTTTAAAACAAACAAAAATTTTTTGTAAAAAACATATGTTTAATCAATATTAATAAAATAATAATTGCCTCAAAAGTATTTCAAAGGAAATAGCCATTTGCAAATTTAATAATCTTATCCAAGCACTTGAAATGTCATATCTCACCTAAGAGATTCTTTCACGGAAATATATAAATAAATTATGATTCCTTTTGAATATAATTAAATCTATTTAACATTTAATGTACAATAATTTATTGAAAGTCGAACTCATTATCTTGGTAGCCACTTCCAACGGCTCTTCATATCTTAATGTGTACACAGTTGACAGTTAGTTGACAAATGGACGATCGCGTTCGGCAGATAAAGTTCGGCTAATGTGAAATGAGAAATTTTAAATTATCTTTCATCTCTGTCAGCTATTCTCGGCTGAGTGGGTATAAATAAACGGTGACAACAGAAATGTGCCAAACAACACTTAAAAGGTAAATTAATGATAATAGTTGCTAATGAAATAAAATAAAAGCTAAACACACTTCATATATAGAAAGCTAGTTATTTAAAGATAAAGACATTAATAGTGAGAAATTTGTAAAGCTTTCCATAATTGTTCTTAATGAAAATGAATTGGGAATTTCTTAGATTTTTTTATTAGTCTCATGAAAGTACTATCAAATTATCTACATATAGATATGGGTGCGTGCGGGCATTTTTTTAATATTGGTACACCTTTGTGCCCAAAATGGATTAAATTGGGAAAAAACTTGCCCTAGCCCCCATAGAACTAATATCTGGATTAACAATCATTTGATTGAATTTACACTTTGTACTAGAAATTGAAGATGGGAGATATGTTAATGAAACTCAGAGACCATATTTTTCCGTTAGTAATGTCAAAAATAGGTAAAACCTGGACATAACTATCTCTATCATCCACATATCTAATACTTTCAGATTTACAAACTTCAGGTTGGTTTTCTACCGTATACATCGGTCAATATGTAATATCTTAGCAAAATTGTCTAAACATATGATTATATATGTATGTATATTTCATATATATGTACATACATACATATGAAGCCGAAAATATGTGAAATTGGTCCACGAATTATACAAACAAGAAAAAGAATATAAAAAGATATTCAAAAATAATTTCAAAAATAATTTCAAATTCGCATAAAAGTATGCTTGTGTATTGTTACTTACCTTTCAATCACAAATGCATGGCAACAATACTACACAATTTACCGAAATTAACACAACAACAAAACCGAGCACTCGCACCCGTTCCGATTCACCCTGCCCAGCACACTACTAATATATTATACACGCTTTTCTATAATTTACAACACTTTGCACCAATATTAATGAAAACTATTATCACAGCTACTACAACGAACGATTTTAAAAGGAGACAACCAACACAGAACAGGAGCCTTACTAATGAATGACTTTGCAAACCCTACTGTTTTCACTTTTAACTTCTCACTTACAGTTCACTTTCATAACACTCACGCCATTTACGCATTTTTAAGACTTTCAGCTCAATAAAACTTTAACTAAATATATTTTTATTAAAAAACGACATATTTTTCACAATTAGGAAATTACGCACTGCGCAAATTGACATAACTGAATATTCCGCTATTTCCGTTATAGATGGCGTCAGTAATAAGTGTTGCCACCTGGCGGGCGGTAGCAAAATTGAATTGTGGTTTTTATGTATTAAGTACAGAACTTTACCAAAACTGCCTGTTATAGCTAAATACATAACTGTGAAAATATATTTTTGTTCAAGTTCCTTTCAAAGACAGAAACCAAACCAATATCAGAGCTGTAATTTAAGTTCCACAAATCCCTTTATTTGTTAAAGTGGTATATGGCCACATTCATAGCTGTTTTTTTATTGCTCAGGTAGCACCACAGCTGATTCGCTGATAAGAATTTTCGTAAACAATTAGAAGAAAAAGACGCAGGAAAAAGTTAAGACTCTCGTAAAAATTATGATGAGTGGCACAATTCATGGCTTAAGTTGGTTTCCACAATTTCCGGATAAGTTTGTGACCTGGGGACAAGAAATAAAACTGTATGAACGCACACAACACGATGATAATCGGAGAAGTAAGTAGAAGCCGCAGCGTGCATCAAAAGTGCAATTGCAACGCAAAGCGTTCATTTTTGGTTGGAACTCCAATGTATTGCAACTAATCGTTGTTATTTTACCCCACAGGTGCGCTGCCAAACATTTCGGCCAATTTTTTGGCCACCGAAACACGCTATCAATATGCGCGTTGTGTGCAGCCCTCATACCACAAGAATCGCCCAATTATCGCTGTCGGCTTGGGTGATGGGAAAGTAGGCATATGTGATTTTCATGAAACTGTCGACAACAGTTGGGAATTCAGTAAGTTGTGAATAAATGTTGAATGTTTAAGAAAATGATTATGCTAAATATTTGCAGCGCCACGCCAGCAACGCATGTGCCTTTGTCTAGCATGGAATGAGTTGGACCATAATGTATTGGCCATAGGCCATGATCGCCATCGCTCAGACTCGTGCATCACAATTTGGGACATTGAACGTGGCGTGCCAAAGGATTCTGGTAAGTTTGTGTTGTTTTATCGTACAAAGTGCAATTGTTACTTTTAAGTGAGGTTAAACTGAGAATAATTATTAATATAATTTTTTAATTATACAGTTAGCTTCTTTGGCCACTCCGAATCTGCACATTCAATGTGTTGGGATAAAAATCATCGTGTACTAATAGCCGGTGTTAGTCAAAAGCAAATAAAGCTCTTCGACTTGAAGCGTAAGTTTGTAAACATTTTGTGAATTTTATTTTAGAAATGAATTAACTGAATCTCTTTCTTACAGAGGGCAATACTACCTGTCAGTCTATACAAACGAAAATGGTACATGGTCTGGCTGTGGCACCAAATGGCAATTATCTGTGTTCCTATTTAGACTCTGTTATTACAATATGGGATTTACGTGTGCTCGATCATCCGCTCAAGATCATACAATCAGGAAAAAATCATCTACAACTCAGCTGGTGTCCAACACGGTATAAAAAATGAAAATATATATTTTATCACGCTTAAAAAATTATTTCGTTTACTTACAGCACGAGCTTACTTACCTCGCTGCAGCGTGAGTCGCCTTTCATTACGCTCTATGATATACGCAGTGTTGATGCGGAAAGTAGTCGTGAGGTGTACCATGTCAAGCGCCAATTGCAGCCATTCCAAGCCAAATACTATACATCTAACAAACCACCATTGCTAACCTCACTTTCTTGGCACAATACGGATTATGAGCGCGCTTTGCTCTTGTCGGAGCAAGGTTTTTCTCGCTTTTAACAATTTAAATGTGCCATTTAATAAATTAATGTATATTTTTTATTTACTAGGTAACATTTTGGAAATCCGCCTACCGCTCTCGCTACTCACCACCTATAGCAATCACAAGAAATTACCACTTCTGCCACAGCGTCCATTAGCTATTGCAAATTCACCCATACGTCAAAATAGCAGTCAGAGTACTTCATCTTTAACCTCAACATCCATACTGAATTCGGCGCTTAATTTTGAAATTCTCGATCATAGTTTATCGAAAGAAGATTTAGTTGAGGAAACCTATCAACGTGCTTTGGCCGATTATGGCCTAAAAACCGATATGCATGTGGATAGCTTGCCTTTAACACCATATCTGAAGAGCGTATGGCTGACACTCGGTAATTTATATAGAGAGGAACGTTTGACGGGGCTCAAAAGCGTTTTGGGTATAAATTTAGGACACACTTCGGAGGCGTTGATGGCCTCGTCACGCATTGAGTCACATGTGCTGCAATGGCCGGACTTTATCAATTCTAATAATTTAGTGTGCTACAGGTGAGTTGTTGTTTTTTATACATATATGTGCGGATTTTAGTATGAAAATGTTTTCAACGCTTTTTGCAGGAGTGAGCAGCGTGACATAGCGCTCAAACTCTGTGGCTGGGTTTTCGAACAGGATTTGGAACGTTTCGTCAATGGTCTCTGCGATAATAAGGTGAGTTGTGTGTGTGCATAACCTCAAAAAATCCATTTCACTTGCAATTTCATTGCAGGAATTCAGTCGCGCTGCGATGATTTGCGTTTTCCATCTAAAAATCGTGTTCGCTTGTGATATACTCTCAAAAGCGGCTGATCTCTCACGTAATTCCAAGGATCCACACGATGCGAGCATGTTTCGCATAGCTGCGATTGCTTTGTCCAGCTTCAATGCGGATCGCTGCAATTCCACGTGGCGTAATCAGCGCTCGAATGCGAATAAGCAAATACAGGATGCGCATTTGCGTGCGATATTCTCCTTTCTCACCACCGAAAATGATAATTTCGATGCCGTGTTGGTAGGTTGCAGTAAAAGAAAGTCAAAATAGTTCGCATAACAGTAAAAATTTTTAAAAATATTCTTTCTTGCAGACCGAAGACGGCATCTCGCTGGCAGACAGAGTAGCTTTTGCTTGCAAGTACTTGTCGGAGAGCAAACTTTCCGATTATGTTAAACAGTTGATACAGAAATCGATTGAGAATGGTGACTTAAATGGTTTGCTGCTCACTGGCGAATCGCTGGATGGCATCAATATTTTACAAGCTTATTTGGATGCCACCTCAGATGTGCAAACTGTTGCGCTGATAGCGGTTAATTACTTTCATCGCGAGCATTTTACCGATAATCGCATACAGTACTGGATAAGCAGGTAAAGCTTTTGCTGGTCTCTTTATAGACATGTGATTTTTATAAATATTTATACCAACAGTTACTTGGACGACTTGAACTCGTGGGGCTTGTGGGAGAAACGCGCCGAATTGGATATAAAAATTGAAAACTTGCGCACCGGCAAACGCGCCACACGCAGCGTCTACCTCTCCTGCAACTTTTGTGGCAAATCGGTCTCGAACGCCCTGCAGGAGGATGCGCGCATGCGCAGCGCTACATCGAATGTGAATAAGGTTAGCGCAAATGCTCAAAAAGCACTCTTTATTATAACGCAAAGTTTTCTTTTTTGCTTTTGCACAGCTCTCCAGCTGCCCCAGCTGTCGTAAGCCCCTGCCACGCTGCTCGCTCTGCCTACTACACATGGGCACCACGCTCAATATTACGCTACCCAGCGATTCCACACATGAGAGTCTTGGTTGGCAATCAAAACCATTCTCCAAGTGGTTCTCTTGGTGTCAAACCTGCCGTCATGGCGGTCACACCGAGCACATGATGCAGTGGTTCAAGTAAGTCGAATTTCAATAATATCTTTGTATATCGTAATGTTTCCACTATGTATATTGTATGTATTGCGCAGACAAAACTCCGAGTGCCCGGTGAGCTCCTGTACTTGTCGTTGCTTTGATATGGACGGCACCATACCCAATGACATAACCGACTATTCGTAGCTTTAACAATGAGTTTGACTCAAATATTTATGCGAGTGCTTAGTACTCCATGTAAATTCTTTAATTAGTTTTAAGTTTATATGAAAATGTAAAGAAAGTTATAAACATTTTTAAGTTTGACAGAAAATTCGTTTAAAAAAAATTTCATTATTTCATGCCCTAACCTTACTTCATGTATCATTTGTATATCAGCTCTGTTCCTACTACATCCCCAACTCTTTTAACCTTTTTACGACAATTTTATTTCATTTTACATATTCCTTTTCATCTCATGCGCCTCATTATCTTACAGTTCCTTTAACCTTGTTTTACAATTAGCTAAGTATGCGGTACTTGAAAGGTAAATAACCGTTAAAAATTGAATAAATGGCATTTCTACTTTTAAGTAGCTTAAACAGTTATTGCAGCGGCTACCTTACAGCTGTTCGGTTTCTTTTTATTATGGGCGTGTAAATGAGGTTCATTACGGCGCTTGGCTCTCACATGGGAAAATGCACATAAATGAAAAGTAATTTGTTTTGTACTTTATGCTTTGCTTTAGCACTTCTTGCGTCGGCTAAATGGTTTTCAATTAGCTTTTGTGTCTTTCCAATTTTAATTTTCGCTATTCTTCAATTATTTGATTCGGTGTTTATTTGCTTCGGTAGAATTGAAATTTTCTCATTTAGCTTTTTTATGCTCTCACAGGTTTACGGGAGTTGTTAAAGCGTAATTATTGGTTTTTTTCTTGTTCTTACTTTAAAGAAATGTAAAAAGTATGTTAAAAGTGGATATTTTGTGGCTAATGAGCTGTACAAACCAGGGTTGCAAATGATGTATTAAAAAGTTATGGAATTCGTATACAAATAATTTCAAATTTCCAATCCTAAAATTAAAATTTTTGAATAAGCGGGATTTCTTCTTGTGCTTGTGTAGCTGGAGTTTCTCTTAAGGTTGTGTGTTCTCAATTTGGTCCGGAGCAGTACTTACTGTAGAGGATCTGAGTATCCTACTACTCCCACGGATTGATTGATTGATTTGAATATTGAGGAATGCACTGCGATCTTTGGTCTATTGTGCCCTCTCCTCTCACTCAGGCCCCAGCGCATGAATGAAATCCAACCAGCTTGCCGGGTGCTAGTGAGGCGATGTGATTCCCTATCCGGAAATATCGATCCAAGGGCCTTCGCCCTGCGTCTCCAGACTGCTGTGGCAGTCGATCAGCAGGTGCTCCGGGGTTTCAGGCTTCCTATCGCAGACCGGCAACTTGCACCAGAGGAGAGGCCCATGCTATGCAGGTGCCTATTCAGTTTGCAGTGGCCAGTGTAACCATGCGACCAGTAACCTGAGTTTGTTCCTTGGGAGGTTTATTACCGTTTTTGCACCTTTTTCAGGTTGTAACTCCCCATTAGCAGCTTGGCATGTCCTCATACTGTTGAGATTTTGTGCCCATGCTGCTCTCTGCCCACTGCTTCTTCCTTACGGAGCAGCTCTCTCATGGTATGGGGACCCACCCCCATGAAGGGTTCGGTGCTAACATCTTGGTGGAGGCTGCGGAGCGGCGAACTCGTCGGCCAGTTCATTGCCGGCTATACCTCTGTGACCAGGCACCCAGATTAGGTGTACCTGGTTCTGTTCTACAAGGCTGTTTCAGCCTTTCCCTGCACTCCTGCACTAATGACGATTTGATCTCATAGGAAGAGATCGCCTTAAGCTCCGCTTGACTATCGCTGAGGATGGCTATTCGCTCATTACGATAGTTGCGATGGAGGTTAATATCAATACACTGGCTAATTGCAAAACTTCTACCTGAAAATGTTCGGGAACTCTCCCATGGGTATGGATAGCTTAGTGCGTGGGCCAACAATCCCTGCGCCGATTCCCTCCGACATTTCGAGCCATCGGTGTACCACCTTAGCGTGCTATTCCTCAGCATCAGTTCGAGGTTGGAGTCATCCCATTCGTCCTTTACTGGCAAGGGTGACCTTAAATCTTTTCCTTAAGTTAACCGTTTTTGTAATTTAGTTCCCTCGGGAGGAGGGCCAATGGTAAGCGGCCACTTATCTTCTCCATCCTCCGGGACGAGACTACCTTGCCAATTCCACACCCCTCCGCCGTTATTTGCAGAAGTGGTGCTTGGCTACCTGACCGATAACCATATGAAAGCGGTGGTCAGTACAAGCAAAGCCTCCAGTGCAGCCGTTGGACAGGTTCGCATTGCATCCGTCATGCAGACACAGGCTAGACGCTGTAGCTTCAATATTTTTGTCTTAACCGAAGTTTGAGACGCTACTGAGGCCCATGCCACCGCCCCATATGTGATTATCGTCGCACTATCATGGTGTACAACCACCTAACGATCCTTGGCTTACAGCCCCAGGGCTTTCCCACCAGTCGATTGCACACTATTGAAGCTTTTGTCGCTTTGACCACGGTCAGGTTTACATGCTGTTTCCATCGCAGAGTGGAGTCAAGCATCAAACCCAGGTATATGACACTATTGGTCTCTCTATCTCACTTCCCCCAAGTGAGAAAGTCCTAAGACCGGGTAGGGACCTGCGTCTCGTAAACGGGACTACGGTCGTCTTGGAGGTGTTGATACTCAGTTCAACCCAAACCCAACCTACACCACCCCTTCAGGAGGGCATGTCGTCGTCGTCCTCTCTGGCATGCTCCTCAAATAGCGCCCGTTCCTCCGGCGAAAGGATGTCAAGGAAGTTAACCTTCCGTCTAGCTCCTTGACCCGCTTTGCCTACCGCTACATCAGATTCCTTCTCGTTGTCCGTGTCCGTTCTCCTTCGTTGTTGCCTTGAATCCATGTTGTTTGTTTGTTTATTAAAGTTATCCATCTTGTTCTTACGACCCTAGGCTCAACAGGGTAAGCCGTCGGTCTATTGGTTTCATTGAGGACTAGGGGGGTCTGCCACGCCAGAGCCCCTTGACGCGGTAAGGCCACAGTTACACACCCAATTCGGCCCGGTGTTGGGGAGGCTCCGTTATACTACAGCCGAATTTACCTCCTGGCTGCAAACCATCCAATGGCCACGGTCGCATGACACCCTGGATTAGGAGGTGGCAGCCCTTGGTTGGCGCACGCATGCGGCACCCTACATCCTGCCTGGGCGGTGCCTATCAGCACCAACCACGCCGGTTTGGGGGATGCCGAGTATGCCTTGCGCCTAAGCCCCTGCACCGCGACAAGGTGCCTACCATCCCCGGAAGACGGTCTCGTATTTCTCTCTTGACCATCTATGCTTTGTTGTTTTTTCTGTTGTTGTTTTTCTGTTGTTGTTTTTTCTGTTGTTGTTTTTTCTGTTGCTGTTTTGGTGTTTTTATGTTTTTCTAATGGCTTTCGGCTTCAGGCCGCTAACTCCGCGCGTTGTAATAGTTGCCTTGTATGAGTCCCATTGTTATCTATGCAAGCAAGGAGGCCACACAAGTCCCTATGGGAGCTTACATTCAGAACCAGGTTCGGGCACTAATAAGCTGTTCGTCTCAACTGAACATATACGATCAAAATTATTGCGGCGTGCATTGAACGTACTTGAAGACTTGTCAGGGTTTTAACGACACGGAGGTGAGAACAGCATTAGCTTACCAGACATTTCGGTAAAATGTCACTCTTACTTACTGAAGTGACAGAATCCTGCTCTCACCAGCCTTTTGCTATAACTGATCCATTCTGTGTTTCCAGTACACCATAAACAGAATCTTACTGGCACTCGATTCTGATGGGTTTTTGCCCAGGGTTTTCGTCGACGTCTGTGATGTATGATCCCACATGCGCTTGATTGAATCTTCCCTCCCGTGGGTAGGTTTTCCCTCGGTGCAATCCCGGTGAGGATTTTGTGGATGATTGTTGCGATGTGTGGGAAGTGGCGACGTCTAGTTTAAACCAAATGTCGTCAAGATCATGACTTCCATTTCAGACATCAAATAGTCGGTTATCATGGCGCGATAACGGTCGCCTTAATGGTTACATTCTCAACTGCCCGATTTTTGAAGAAATATTGACCGATGATTCCAACCGCCCACAAACCACACCAAACTGTTGTTTTTTTCTAGATGAAATAGCAGCTCTTGAATCTCTGCAGGC
This sequence comes from Bactrocera dorsalis, assembly GCF_023373825.1. Taxonomy (NCBI): domain Eukaryota; kingdom Metazoa; phylum Arthropoda; class Insecta; order Diptera; family Tephritidae; genus Bactrocera; species Bactrocera dorsalis. The sequence continues at coordinate 94,228,018 of NC_064303.1, forward strand.
TGCTCTTCGTCTCATATGCGACAATTTTGCTTGTTTATATACCCAGTGAGCCCAGAAATGGGCCTTATCGCTGAACAAAATTTGGCTGGAAAACGTCAGATCTTCTTCGAGCGGCTTCAGTTCTTGCACAAGCTGTATTTCAACGTTTTCATTTTAAGATCTCCACCTAAAATGCGTCATGCTGAACAAAAATAATATGACAGCTTGATGCGACTTACGCGTGTTCTGTCAAAGAAAGGTTATTAAAAAAAGTACCTCTCCCTGGATCACCAGTTAAATGAAGCGACAACTGAAATATGAAAAAACTCAAACCTTAAACGAACACTCGTATTCTAAAACTTCTCAGTAGAGGCAACAATAAACAGAGTCGTTAGTCGAAAGAGAGTCAAAATACTTTTCACTCAGCTCTTATTGAAAGTCCTGTTCTCCCTACAGCGTTTTCTATGAATATTTCTTGTTAGGAAGGTTCATTGAATTTACTCTACATAACCTCATTACACAACCCTAACTAGGAAGGGAAAATGTAAAATAATTAAAAATACTTATAATTGTTGTTATTGTAGTTCTAGCAATACAAGTAAAGACTAAACGCTGAAAAGGTTTTGAAAATTTCTACTTTAGGGACAGCACATTTTACATGGCTTTGTTTATGACTGTCAGCGTAACTGCCAGTAGAGACTTTCTTAAGTACGATTAAAGAGAGGTGGGGAGAAACTTCATCTTAAGAAGTACTTATGTGCCTTTTTTAGACTAGAAATGCTGTGAACATTCCATGTTTCTGCCACGGGCATCATAAAGCCCTAAACCTTAACGTTAGCTAAAGGTGTATATTTCACTAATTTTGTTCATAAATTAAACTCAGTAAATTATTTATTCACAAGTTATTTATTCACGCCATAATTCGCAGTCATTAAGTTTCTCAAGTCCTCAATCATATTCGTACATATTATATATGTATATGTATATATGTATGTTGTTGCTCCATAGTTGATAAACAGCCAGATACTGAGCGCACACCCTCTCCACAAAAAGAGGTGGAGCTAAGCGACTACCTTCTCGTTTAAGAGAGTGAACACAAAGAGTCGCTGGGTTTGACATTCAAACACCTTAACAAGTCAATACGACTTTACATATTGATATATATGTACATACAAATGCATATAACTTTGTAATTGGAGATACAAAAATATTTCGCTTTGGTAAACTTTTAAAATATAGATCTCTTATAATAATAATAATAATAATAATAATAATAATAATTTTTGTTATCGGCATAAATACTATTTTTTAAAACAAAGTACTATTTTTGCAACAATATGGTTATCGATATTAATAAAAATTCGATTGTAGAATCATTGGTGACATTGATTGCTTAACATTCATGTGCGTTCCTGGCTTCTTTTACACTTGTTCGAGTTTTAATTAAGATATACATTGTTGATATCTGAGCATTGCAGCTGTACTTCCGATAGCAAGCATTATCAAGCCGAATTGTATGAAACAAGATGATAGTGCTACTAAGAAGCAATCTTGTTCATTGTGTTCATGTTTGCCTGCTTTTTATACACGAAGTTTGTTTGATAAAACAATAATTTTTTATTGATTCCTAAAAAAATATTAAAAAAAATTAAAAAAAGTCGTTTAGTTTTAAAAATATCACTTACTTTTTAGATAGGTGGCAACTCTCCTTGAAATATGTCGATGTACATGTCATATTTTGTGTGCAATAATATTAATATTATATTGATTATTGGATTAAATTTAAAAGTTTTTAAATCCAAATTTCAAAACAGATGGCAACTATTATATTTTTTTTTTTACTAAACATTCCTTAAAACCTTGTATTATTTCAATTGTTATGTAAATTTAATTAAATAAATTATTTAAAAAAGGTGGCAACGCTCTAAAAAATTTCACAGCAGGGGAAAACTCTTCTAAAAAGCTTTTTGAAGAAAAAATTCTTTAAATCCTCTCGATCTTGCACTTATTGTATTACTTCAGTTATTATATAAATTTAATTGAATAAATTGTTTAAAAAGGTGGCAACCCTACATATGTACATACATAAAAAATGTTACCGAAAAAAAATTTAAACCCTATCGGTAATGTGCTTACTGTATTATTTTAATTATTATATGTATAGATTAATTGCGTACATTATTCAAAAAAGTGGCAACCCTCTAAAATTTATTATATTGCATATATATCTATTTATAGGGATATCAATACCTACAAATGTAATTTATTTATGCTATGCAATTTTTACTTAAAAATTTGCAAACAGATGGCAACATTCTAACATTTTTCTTGCCATTTTTCTTCCTGCAACAAATTTCTATTCAAGTTTTTAAAAAACTAACAATATATAAAAAGAGCTAAATCCCATTAAGAGATCCTATTTTGAAGTTCTTATAAGACTTGGATGAAAAAGTTAAACCTCTTTAATTTAAACACAATGAGCAATAATATTATTGTATGGAAGATACACTGCCTCATTAAAATGTTTTTGTAGTTGTGAAAAAAATTATACCGTTACTCACTCTTATCTTTTTTCATTTTTCCTTTATCTTTTTTGTGATTTCCCAAAAGTCGTATGATTGCTGCTGATAAATTCTCGACAATTGAGCGACATACTCAATTTGTCGTCAATTATTTGTGTGTGTTTATGCATTGTAATGATTTTCATTAAATTTTCACTAAATATACTATGGAACACCTTGGCAAAATTATTTCGAGCTCTAATTTACGTTGAAAGTCTTGTTCTCAGAGTTTAATAATAATAATATAAACAAACGCTCATCTCAGCGGACTTCTCACTTATGCAAATTGAAATTCAATCTTCAATACGAGTTTAGATCCTTAGATAGGTCTATAACAGTCGGGAACCATACGAGAGTATGAGAACCTTTCATAATTTCTCAGGATTTTGCCTTTATAAGATATGTTTCGTTACTTGAACTTGATAGCCGTAGAGAATAAAAAAAATTTAGATTCCCTTAATCCAATAACTGATCGCCAGAGAAATTCCAAAAATAGTGTTTAGCGTTGCAAAATTTTTGTGCTCTCATTATCTCAAATCCAAAAACCGAAAAAACAATTATTAACTGTATTGATCAACGCAGATAATGATCGAAGTACCAGCCAAATTTTGATTTTTGACAAAATGACGTCTTCCCAAAAAAGTCGATTTTTGTGAGAAAATTACAAAACAGAGTAGCTTAAAAAAAAAATTATAATATAATACAATTATAAAAAATCGTATTCCCTCCGTCATTGTCTCAAGAATTGAATTAAGATGATCGTGTGAAAGTTTGTTCCCCGATTCTGAAAACAACGTTTTTCAAATTTAGTGGTGAATGTTTATTCAAAAGAACATTCTTCGTCAAGAGTCCAATTTTCGATGACTCGTTCGAGTATTTCGACTGGTAACTGGTGAATGCCACATATGAGGCTTTGGGGGGAGGCGAAGCGGGATTGTCCGCATAGACTTTAGACTTTACATATCCCCACAGGAAAAAGGCTAACATTGCGATATCACCCTATCTTGGTGGACAATCGACCGCCCCAAAGCGTGAAATTATTTGCTCACCGATATGTTTTCTCAATAAATCCATTTATTGATGCGATGTGTGGGAAATGGTGCTATCTTGTTGAAACCAAATGTCGCCGAGATCACGAGTTTCAATTTCAGGCATCAAATAGTCGGTTATCATGGCGTGAAAACCATCGCCATTGACGGGTACGTTCTGACCCGCATTATTTTTGAAGAAGTTCGCAAACCACACCGAACTGTTATTTTTTTTTTCATGAAATGACAGCCTCTGAATCTCTTCAGGTTGCTCTTCGTCCCAAATGTGGCAATATTGCTTGTTGACACATCCACTAAGCCAGAAATGCGACTCATTTGGCTTGAAATCGTCGGATTTTCCTGGAATTTTCAAGAGCCAATAAAGTAGAGCGATGACGTTTGGGAAGGTCGAGTGCCTAAATGTTGCTCAGGTGCAAGTCTTTCCACGCGTGATCTGTCAAAACAAGGCTATTGAAAAAATGATGTCATTTTGGGTCACTCTTTATGAAAAATTTGCACCCATTGTTTGTTTGATTAACCACTCTGTAAGGTTCCACTGCTATCAAGGTTCTTGCATTCTCATGTTGGATCTGATATCGTTGAGCCCTCTATCGTATTCTTCTTGTTCTTTACTGGCGTAGACATCGCTTACACAGTTATAGCCGAGTTAACAACAGCGTGCCAGCCGTTTCTTCTTTTTGCTATGTGGCGCCCATTGGAGATTCCAAGCAAATCCAGGTCCTTCTCCACCTGGTTTTCCCAACGGAGTGGAGGTCTTCCTCTCCTTCAGAGCTGGAGTGTTTTCATCCATTCGGACGACATGAGAATCGCATTACAACCGAATAATAACCGACCAATAACATATCTTCAGAATTCGGAGAACGTCGGATTTTTCGACAATCCACGTATGGGGTCTTCCAACCAAATATGTGGCGGATGACGTCAAAATCAAAATTAAACATTTTCCCATTTCGAGCTGCTCTATAGCCTCAAAGTCGGTCGAACAATACAAAAATTTAAACCCCTCCATAACAAATTTGACTGATTTCCACCATTCCCAGCGATTTTTCATACATTTTGATTAGCCAAAGTTCCACGCTAAGCCGGTTTAGCGTTCACGCATTTGGTTAATTAACAACTTTCCTGTTTGTGTTAATTCGAGGTGGGTGTTCCTTTTCCGTCAATCTCTAAACATGATTTGCGCATTTTCATTTACAAATTAATTAAATCAGTGAACAAAAAAAAGCCCGAATACTAACGAGGTTCAAGCGCAGAGAACATACACACACACACACTCACACATCTAAAACTGTTTAGCACATGCGCGCAGGTCCTCCATGGGCTACTTTTAATTTAAACTTCATGTGATGAGGTAATTTTTCATCGCCACTAAACGAGTGCACACGAGAGACCCTTGAAGTGCCACGTGAAGCGTGCAACAAGCTCTTACGTATGTACAAACATAAATTTGTCGGAGGTGTGCGCGCTTGTCGGTCGTCCACTTATGAATTTTTGATAAACCTGTTCACAAATTAAATTTAGCTTCCAATGGTTGCGAAAGTGCCAAGCATGTACACTTACTAGACTGCGGCAGTGAAATGCACTTCGGCGGTGGGAAACCTCCACTGTCGAGTCGGCAATCCATCCACACCTTCTCAACGGCGGCCAACATCCATCAGCGGTTGGTCCATCATTTAGCCGCTTGGCTGTTAACTGCTTGGCTTGGCTTGGGCATATCAACAAATTGCACAGTTTATTAAATTCATCGTAGTAATTCATCTTTGCTCATCAAGCTGATTTGCTGATCGCGATGCGGAGATCACCGGTGTTGCCTATGTTGATCGCCAGTTATGCTGATCGGATGTAATGAGGTGAAAGCGTACAACTTACTGGTCTTTAGACCGCGCTGTGGTTGCAACGCAGTGGGAGACGATTTTGTTGTTGTTATTATTGTAATTGTTGTTGTTATTATTGTAATTGTTGTTGTTGATTTGGTACTGTGTGGTCATTTGTGCTACAGACCGCCGAAGATGTTGGGAGTACGTGGATGGTGCTGAGGGTAATACCCAATAGGGAACTGGGAGTTTCGGTATTTTGTATGTTGTTTCCATGACTAATTTTTTTTTTTAAACTACGGTAGTAAGATTTCTATATCTCTGATTTACTTATATAAATTTTTTTCATTGTGATCAATTTGCTTAGAACCAAAATCGCTTCCTCGATGTGTGGACACTTTTCTGTGCTTCCTCGACAATTGAGTTTTCTCTGCCCAGCGCATCTTTTTACGATCTTAAATTCATCGTTCTTAAATTTCCGAATATGCCTATATTCTTTCATATGTTGGAATCATAGGGCACTAGTAATTATTTAAAGACATACGTAGACAGAAGGGCGTACGTTCCGAAAATTTTCTTTAAAGTCCATCTCCTGACAGAAAATCTCTCGATTCGAGACAGTTTTCTTGAAAGAGACACAGTTTTCACTGAAGGGTCTAAGCCAAAATTCGTTCAACATAGTTTCCTTTAAGGGTGTTGCACCGATTATAGCGTCTCTCCTACTTTTCGATACCATTTTTGTAGTACGATTTGCCCTTCGCTTCAAAATACGTATCAGTTTCGGCAATCAGCTCTTCAGTCGTTGACGTTCCAAGGCGCATTATTTTGAGATCTTGGAACGGGAAATAGTCGCTGGGGGTCAGATCTAGAGATAACGGTGGATACGGAAGCAATTCAAAGCCCAATTCAAGGATTTTTGACATATTTTTCAGCCGACTGTTGCATTTTCTCATGCTTTGGAGCGTGTTCATCGTGTGCAATTCACTCAAATGACTGTCGAAAGTACACATATTATGATACCGTTGCTCATTCTTATGGCTTCGGTTCTAAATCTTCTCTTTTCACTAGGTCCTCCAGATGAGGTTTCATACATGTATAGTCCAAGTACTAGTACTTAAAGGAATTGACAGCTTTTAATGCTAGGTCCTAAGCTTTTTTTTCGTGTAGCGCAGAAAACTTCCCTGATGCAAATTGGGATCCGTTCCGGTTACTTAGACCCGATTGACGTGGGCACGGGCCTGGTCTGGTCTGATATACCCGGTTAACCGATTGGCAACCGAATACTCAATTGTCATTTCCGGTCCGTTCCGGTTACATATCGGGCTGATATGGAAACGGGACTTACATATTTATGGCGACTATATTGATTTCTATCATTTTGAACTTACTAACCCTGAAAACTGGTTTTGCGGTTGGTTCAGGAAGTTAGGATGCTCAAGTTAACTAATGATATCCTTCTGTGTTAAGTCAACTCCTTTCAAGGCATGTCAAGAAACATATTTTCTTCAGATCTCTTGTCTCCGAAGTTCAAGAACATCATAATTTTCCTATCGTTAGCTTTTTTATAACCCCTTAAATTGAACCTAATTGTTTGCTGGGTTAGTCTACCGACTTCATGTCTATAATGCAAGCTTAAATACCTCGGCCACAAATATTTTACGAGCATGCGTTGTGCAGAAGCCAAGTTCTTGCCGGTTAATGAAATTTATTACCCACACGATGTGGTAGTCACAAACAAAGTCCCCACTCTACGTGGCAGCGCTTCAAAGCGTGGATTTGAGAGTCAGTTCATCAACGTTGCATGTCACGCATATCACACTATCCACTCTTACGCTTGCGCGCCTCCTCAGTTTCATAACCTGATATGTATACTCCTTCGCCTGCATTGGCCCTCTCGTTTACTCATTCCCTAGCTGCCACGCAGTTTTCGTCGGCAAACCAATCATCCCAGCCCGCATATTAAATTTACATTCATTACCTTGTAATTAATCTTGCCTCCTATGCCGGCTACCAACAGTCGGCAAAGCATAGCCGTAGTGCTTACATATGTTCTTACATTTATTGCTGTTGTTGTTGTGCTTGACTATCGCCGCCACCATTGGTTGCATTGCGCATTTGAAAAAAAGAGGCAGAATAAATTGAAAATTTGTCTTCTATTTTTTAACTAATTACGAAGCGTAATTAATTTTCAACAAAAGTCAACAACTACAACATTCCTACGTTGCGATTTGCCGCTCTTCTCTTCACATGTTGATATTTTTGCTTTGCGCAGGCGCTAAAGTTGACGGCAACTAAAAGTATTTGGCGCTTATACTGCATATCTTAAACATACATACATGCATATTTACATACATACTTACATACATACAAAAATACATATTTCTTTACTCTAGTCCTTAGTAGCGCCAAGAGTATGCAACGCCTATATATTGAAATTTATCATAATTGGCAAAGTGATATTTTATAAATGGGCTGCTCCTCACTAGTAGTAACGTAGCTTGACTGCAGCGTGCTTACATGCCTACAAGTCTATATTTTTCATTGTTTAATTTTTTGTTGTTGCTTGATGAATCATAAACGGTTGCTAATAATCCTTACCTCGTTTTCAAAACTCTGCTTTGGCAACAATTTAAGGCAACTGAAGCTCAGCTTTTAGATATTTCATTACTTTTCAAGCAAAATATTTTCAACAACCATCTCATTAGACAAATTTGTACGAAAGCTTTCATTAGTAAATCTTAAAAGAAAAGGTATCTCTGGCGCTTGAGACAGCAAATTGGTAATTGCTTTCTTTTTACAGCATTTCTTAGACAACTTACAGTCTGTTTCAAAGTGTATGTGCGTCTTCCGCGAAGCTTATGTTTAATATATGCCTACACATTTTCAATAGGGTTTGCATCGGGCGACTGCGACGGCCAATCCAATGTAACGATGCCAGATTGAGTTTTCCACTGAGTACAGAGCTTGCTGTGGCATTTTCAAAATCTCTATCAATATTATCATGCCCCAAGTGAGTCGCTTTGTCACAAGTTTTTCAGTCAACAGAGGCTTCTTCATTGTGTTGCGCCATTTCAGGTCATGGGTATGGAGAAGGGTTCGGATAGTTTCGTAGGATATACCTAAACTTTTTGGCATTAATTTTGCTTGTCCTTGCCGCAGTGTTAAAGCAGGATTCCGCGAAAACAGATTCACTATCATTTTTTCATCTTTTTTTGTTCACTTTTCCTATCGAACCACGTTCTGGTAAATCATCGACATTTTTAACCACTTTATATCGCTGTATCCACTTCAGTATAAATGCCTTCGACTTTCTCATATATTTAGCAGCCGCTGATTGCGACATTTTGGGACCTTTCGGGTGGATGCAAAGGAACACAGCTTCGTAGCGCGACGCGTACTTATCACTCATGGCGTTTTACGTGATTCCCTTTCAAAAGATCAACGATAACTGAACCTTTGTTGACAATGCATCAAGGACAAAGCTTCCCTCTATCGGCTCGCGAAGGAGTTAGAGCGAAATCTTTCATTAACTGTCGGTAAAGTAGACCACGCTCTTACCAGACAGACTTTGGATTTTGAGACTGGCATTGTTGTTGGTGTTATTGCTGGTCTCTAGATAGATGAAATTATCTATGGCTTTGAATTTATGACTGTCAACAGTGACGGCGGGAGCCAAGTCGCGAATGCGACGACTGTTTGTTTGATGGCAGAAGATATTTCATCTTGCCCTCGCTTTGCTACGCTGCCTTATCCATTCTGGAAAAAGCAAAACCAATGACGCGGCTGCTGTGGCCAGTGATATCGATGTCATGTCATCGGCATACGTCAGCAAATGTACACTCTTGTAGAAGATTGTACCTTTTTGACTAAGCTCTGCTGGTCGAATTATTTTCTCAAGGACTAGACTGAAGAAGTCGCCTTATTTGAAACCTCGTTTGGTACCGAACGCTTCGGAGAAGTTTTTTTCGGTCCGGACGGAGCTTTTGTTATTGTTCAACATCAGTTTACACAGCCGTATTTATTTGGCGTGGATACCAAGTTCCGACATAGCGGCATAAAGGAAGCTCATTTTCGTACTGTGAAAAGAAGCTAAAAGAAGATTACCTCTGATTTTACAAGAGTATGTTATATTAGTATTAAGGCAAAATTGAGGACCTGTCATTAAATAGTCATCAACCTTTCACCGCACTCAACCACTACTTTTTTATCGCTAAGACAGGAATTTACATAATAAGCAAACTCCTGTCTAAGAAGCGTTGGCTTCTCGGCGATTTGTTCTTCAATATGTATTCGATTTAGAGATTTATTTTCCAACTTTATTAAACCGATGCTATATTTTTTTGCAAGACAACAAGACAAAACACAGCCGCAGTTAGAATGCTATGGATCCAAAAAAAGGTTTTGCCATTTTCCATTTTTTTCTGTTCGATTTTTCCCATTAAGCCTCTGGATTTATTTTCAGGAATAAACATATTTTTTTGGAAATAAAATTGGACAGTGTTGATTGCTAATGCTTGAACTGTCTACTACTACCATTTGTGGTACAAACTTTCAAATTATCTCTCAAATAGAAGGTTTTATTAGTTCTAAGCTACTTCCGAGGGATCAGTGAACTTTATAAGATGCTTTTTTGATTTCGGAAATGTCTCAGAAATGTGGTTATTGGTAACCGCTTTGAACCAAAAATAGTGATAGCTCAAGCTCTGAATAAAGTGATTAAGGTACTATCTTATATAATATTTTGGAAAATCGTCTCTATTTCTTAGGGTATTCTTATACTGAAATGACCCAGCGACAAAATACCTATTCGATAGCCTTGTTTCTTTTTACTTTTTGAAAAATAGAATAATAATTTATAATAATTTGTTTAATTCGTTTTAAATTTCAGTTAATTATTGGCATGTGTTTCTAATTGTGATTAATTTCAATACTGAAAATATAGTATTTTAATGAGTGGAAATATTTTTAACGCGCGCAATTGAGTTATTTTATCGGTAATAAATATGTTTATGTCTGAAATGAACCGTAACTCGTCTCATAAATTAGTCCATTGGAAAATTTCCATTAAATTAGATAAAGCAGTGTATGCAATTAAAACTATAAATTTTCATGTTTGTAAAAATTCGAAATTAGTGGCGAAAATAATCGAACTGCTGTTGCACAACATTGGAGATTTGCGATAAATATTAATTGGTTTTTTTCTCAGTTATAATTAGGAGACCGATTTTAATGCGCTTAAAATTAGAAATAAATGTTTTGGAAATGAAATGTGTTTGAAATTGCATTAATAGTCCAAAATTAAATATGCAGTGGTAATTTGCAACACGTGTGAGCTAATTTCTCGACATTAGGGTGCACCTATGCATTTCAAAAATCAAATAAAATTAATTCAACTCAAATCTCTTACCACTGAGCTAGTTATTTGGGTTGTCAAGTAAAGTCGGGTTCTGTAGGTATTAAAGGATAGGAGAATAGCTGTATTTAGTATGGGAATTTGGAATGAACTGAAAGATTGTATTCCTGTAGGAATTCATATACATACATAGCTCCTAATTCGATAGCTGAGAGTAGACTTCTGTTGAAAAATATAAAGAAAACCCTACAGACATTTCTGATCGGAGTGGCAACTCAAGGTCAAAAGAAAAAATACTACCTGCTGTCCCTTTTAAAATAATCTGAATGCAACTAGGTGGTATTCTGATTTGCAAACCCTAAAATAACACGATCTCAAAAATATAATGTAGTGATTATGTTTGCAGTTAACTTTCATAAGACCTTACGTTTGGCGACGAAGTCTGCTGGCAAATAAATGGGATTACCATTACGTCCTCGTACTTCTTCTTCTTCTTTACTGGCGTAGACACCGCTTACGCGATTATAGCCGAGTCAACAACAGCGCGCCAGTCGTTTCTTCTCTTCGCTACGTGGCGCCAATTGGATATGACAAGCGAGGCCAGGTCCTTCTCCACATGGTCTTTCCAACGAAGTGGAGGTCTTCCTGTGCTTCCCCCGGCGGGTACTGCGTTGAATACTTTCAGAGTTGGAGTATTTTCGTCCATTCGGACGATACGATCTAGCCAACATAGTCGCTGTCTTTTAAATCGCTGAACTATGTATGTCAATTCGTCGTATACATATCTCATACAACTCATCGTTCCATCGAATGCGGTATTCGCCTTTCTCTCTAAATCTAAAGTCGATTCATCAGATGTTGTCATCGTACATGCCTCTGCATACAGCAGGACGGGAATAATGAGTAACTTAAAAGGTTTGGTTTTCGTTCGTCGAGAAAGGGCTTTACTTCTCAAATGCTCATTCAGTCCGAAGTAGCACCTGTTGGCAACACTTATTCTTCATTGGATTTAGAGGCTGAGGTTGTTGTTGGTGTTAATACTGGTCAGCAGATAGACGAAATTATCTACGACTTCGAAGTTATGACTGTCAAAAGCGACGTGGGAGCCAAGTCGTGAATGCGACGACGGTTTGTTTGATGACAGGAGATAGTTCGTCTTGCTCTCTTTCATTACCGGAATCATTTGTTTCGCTTTTATGTCAAATCTGGAGAAATTAGCACTAAAACCATCAGTTGTACACTATTGTTTTAAGATTGTACCTTTTCTATTCAGCTGTGTAACTTAAATTACTTTCTCCAGCTGGTTTTACAAGAGTACGCTTCAATTTGCCTTTTATAACGTTGCGAGGTAGGCAGTCTGTTTTCTCCCCACAACGACACGGCATTCCTCACCGTACCAGCTTTTCTTTTGCATTTTCCAAAAACCAATGATTTCGTTTGCAACTGTACGTAAGGAGCTTGAAATGCGTTCCCTTATACCGAATTTCTGTTGAGTGCTCTCAGAGAGCAGGAGTGCAAGGGCAAAAAATTCTTCGCCTTTCTGTTGTGATTGCAGCTTCTCGACATCGAATCTTCTTAGTGTTTGTTGACATGAGTTTTGTGCTGTATAAGGGCACCGGACGTGGGTCCGAATTAGCGATATGTTAAAGAACTTCGCTTTGATACAGATTGTGGATAAACGTTCATCCATCGGGTTGAATGCCAGGACTTGGCGATGAAGTCTTTCTTCCTCTACGAATACCTCACCGAATTTACACTCATTTATATGACCGCTGTAGAAAAATACCACAATTCCATCGCACTTCTTGGACGGCGGTGATGTCAGTCTTTACTCTTACAAGGACATTAACCAGTTGTGCAGCAGAATCTTCCCGTTTAAGGGACCAGATATTCCATGTGCTAGACCTTAAATTGTAATCCTTAATACGTTTCCAGTGGTCGTAGTCAAAAGGGGAGTCTATCATCCGAAGCTGTTGTGTCCTTTTCATTGGGAATGTTTTTTTACGCGGCGAATCTAAAACCTAGCTCACAACCCTGGGGAGCGATGATTCGTCTTCTCACTTTAGGTCACTTTCGAACAGGTTTTTTTTTCTTGGCTACCCAGAAGATACTTGGTCTAAGACCGGAAGTCGTGAGCTGGTTGGGTTATAAGTAAAAGAATCGTTTCTGACTACTCCAAAGTGATTGACGCTCAGAAAATGAAGAAATTTGATGTTTGATTTTTAATATTTAACTTTCTCTCATTTGCCGGGCAGACTTTCAAACATTTCTTTAAAATGTGAAGATATAAAGATAAAGACGAATAATACAATAAAGCACAAAGTTCACACTGAAAAGTTTTCTTCGGTTAAACTAATTTACTTACTGTCGAGTTCTCCTTCAATCTTTTTCTATTACCCATTGCAAAGAAGTAAAGTATCTCTTCCATTTCTCATATATTTACAAACCGCACCGAACTGAAATTATATATCGGTTGGAAGCACTTGTTTGATTCGTTCACCTTGCTTAATATAATGATTTTTGATCATGTGGGATATCTACATATATCTATATTAGGGTGTCCGTTATTTACCAAATTGATTATTTTTGACGAGACGCCCCCTAAACTTTTAGTTTTCCATCTAAAAAAAATATCAGATCATAAAAAGCCCTTAATTTTCATAATAAACCTTGCCCCAAACACGATACATTTCCCATGGAAATTACATGGGATTTTGCCATTTTTTACAAATATTTTTTTTTCTCTGGAACTTTCTCGTTTGTAGGAATAAAAAAAGTCATATTCTTATACAGAATTCAATGCCGTTTTCATGCGGCGAAGCTTAGAAAAAGAGTGTTCACAGCTCGCATTTGTCAGAGAAAGTGTGCAGAATATGAATTTGGGGTATAGTCTACATCGCAGTTCTTTAACGTTTCCAATGCACTTGTTGTCTTTTGACTTTTTATTCTGCCCCCAATGGCACTGCCAGTGATCATGTTCACCTTTGAGCTTCAAACTTGGGACGACGTTGGCATTATCCAAATGTCTTTGATTCTATCCATCAAGCAATCAATAGGAACTACCATTTCTTTGGTTTTCAAAGCACATAATTTTTTTGAAAGCAGCAAACTCAGTTGAAATCCATCCAATACTTCTCTAGAAAACAGAGGAATGTACACTGAGATCCTGAACTCAAATCTTTACCAGATCGATCAATACTTTCTAAGAAATTTGCAGAGTGAATGAGTTAGAAATAGAATATCACATAGGCAAAAAATCGCAATTATAAATTGAAATTTACACACGGCTGCGATGAGTAACGTTGCAGTTCTCTGCTGTTATTTCTATGTTGGATGGAAGATGAAGCTAAAATCAGCATCCTTTCTCTCCTCTGGATCCGTCACTGCATATACACTAATCTAAACTGTCGATAGAGGTCAATAAAGCAGCTGTTTTTGATTAGTCGATCGACTTTTGCAAAATTATATGTATGTCGGATAAAAAGTAAAATATAGTATAGTAATGAAACTCTTGAGTGTAATAAAATATTATAATTTCGTCTAACTTTATTCTCAAACTCCTGAAATTGTTCAAAATGCTGGACCTTTGTGACTATATGTGATATATAGTAGGAGGGGCAAAATAGACCATAGATCGCAGTGCAAAGCCTCATTTATTTTTCATCTATATCTACATATTTAAGTTTATTATACTTTCTTTAAAGTATGAATGCAATGTTAATTCCACGCGCATTGGGTTAGCTTAGGTCAGACTGGCTTTGCATACCTTTTTATGTCCTTTTTCAAACTACTATATGCTTATTATTATGATATTTAATTAGCATTTCTAAAAAGGAAGTTCTCGTAATTATATTAAAATCGCAAACCTTCTCGCCATTCCGCTTCTTCTAAATAAATGCAACAAATTAGATCCATTTTCGGCCACTTCCAAATTAATGGACTCGATCTTATTGCCTTGTGATTGTGTTGAAGCCTAATACGTGCCCACAAGATGGCGAAAAAACAAATCGTTTCTATTAATGTTTGACTTATAGCTAATATCCAAATGGCGTAGAGCCTAAGTGGCAGCGTATATTTACACTTAAGCGAGGCAGTTCACGTCGTAAACCAATTTAGCAATTGAAATAATCATTCGCACACAAAATAAATGCACACACACACATAAGAAAACGCATATTGATTATAATTGAAAAATGATTTCGATTCTTGGTTTTATTATCGCAATGATTATGAACCACTTCTCGTATAATATAATGCATAAGTATATGTATATGTACATACATATGTATGTTTGTATACGTGTGTGTGTATACGCCAACCGCCCGCCATTGCGGATGCGCCAGAACATTCGTGCCAAGACGCAGCCACTACGTAGTGGTGAAAATTGTTCGTGCGGGGTGGGAGGCTATATTAACACAAAAACAATAACAACAAACACAGCACACAGTTGGTCAGGTAAAAAGCCACAACGAATTATGATTACTAGAATATTGGTTCGATTGGCTTGTTGCTTGGCCCGAGTGTTGGTTGTTTCGTTGCCTGCCTGCTGCCTGTGACCAGCCACGGCTGTGCCACCAATAATATCCACTTATCTGCTGCCACACATTATCCTACCATAAACTGCCAATAATTCGATTTACACAAGTTTCGCTGATGGTACTAGTTAATGGCACAAATCACTACACTTTTTGTATGTTATATCCTCAACAGGTTTTTGAGATATCGAACTGAAATTTTACACAGGTCTTTTTCTCCCATTTGCCAGAATCGCCAATATTCGATCACTATAACATATAGCTGTCATACAAACTGACCGATCAAAATTAGGTTCTTCTATGAAAAACTTTTTTATCCGAAACTTTTTCCTCACGAAATTTAGCATTTTTTCGGCTAACCGATCAAGATCAAGATGAAGCACTTTTTATACCCACTCATACTGTGAACGGTATTATAGCTTTGCCGCAGCCGATGTTAGCTTTTTTGCCTATCTTTTTATTTTTATATTATTTTTATATTTTTTTTATATTTTTTTTTTATATTTTTTTTATTATTTTTTCTGTTATTGCTCTTATTGTTTTTCTTCTTACTCTTGATCCAACCATAAAATGTGTAAAACAAATAAAACTAAATAACTTTTGCTTAAATTATTAGTAGTTTGAATGAGCGTATAAATGAATGAACGAATGAATGAGCGAACACACGCTGAAACACGTTCGTTCAATTCCATGCAAGAACGTTCAGACTGCAGTGCTGCATACACCGTGTGTTTGCGCTGCTTGGCTCGTCGTTTGTTGGAGCAGCGCCGATTGTGCTCGTATATTCAATTGTGTTTTTATTGTTTTCACCAATTGTGGGTTCGTCATCTTATTACTATCATTATTATTGCTTATTATTATTATAGTTGTTTGTTGTGCTTGGCGTATTGTTGTTATTGACAATGGTGGTGTTGCCAGCCACTCGTTGTCGATCATCAATTCGTGCATTAGTGTGGCAATTTCGTGGTTTGGCTGTTGCTGATTCGGTCTCATTTTATTTTGGTTTCGACCAGCTTTATTGAGTTATGAGGAGGTTATCATTTTCTAGTATGATATCTCCTTATTATTTTAAGTTATGTAATTGTTTGGGAGGTAAAAACCACACCGACTCACATTTGCCACGATACTCGGCCGATTAATCGTCTGTTTTCTAGTCGTAAGCATAGATCTACTTAATACTCCTCACCGCTGAATGGCTGATGGATTTTACTAGAAGCAGAGCTATTTTGTCTTAAATTCTAGTTTATAAAATCACACTGGGAGAGTGTCGGCGTTCTGATCGCACAGCAAAAGAAATTTATGGACTAAACTTGCTATCAAAGCCTGCTTTGGTTCCCATTTACCTCCACCAAAAGCCCTTTCTGCTGATTATTTAATATTATTATGATTATACAATTTTGTAGTTGTTTTTGTCTGAATCGTGTAAATCAATTGCTGCTGTTGATGTTACTTTGTGACTGTACTTCTATGTAAGTATGTATGTTGTTGGTAAGCAAAGGTGGGCAAAGGTGACCATTGCGAGGCGCCACGTTGCTTCATTAAGCAGCTGCCATAGCTGATCAGCGCTAACCAGCCACATCACACCAACACGCCAAATGCCCACAAGAACAACAATAACAACAGAAATAAGAAAAGTGTGCAGCAATTGGTAATGCAAAGCGTGTCAACTTGTTGGCTGCTCGGAGACACCTTAATGGTTATCACGATTTAAATTTTCATGTAATTGGAATTTATTGATTGCACACAAAGAGAGTAAATATTGATTTAGCATTTTTGCTAATTTTACGGTATACTACTTATTTGTGCTCATTTTCTTTTCGTTGTTCTTTCTTACTGCGCTCATACACAATATTTAGTGATATGAGGTGTTCGTGGCGTTTCCTAAATTAGTGTTGTTAGTAGTGTGATCGAGGATTATTTAGTTTAGGAGAGCTTTAATTATTTTCTGCATTATACTTATTAATCGTAAAAAAGCTCCAAGAGTTGAATCTTAATTTTAAGTTATAGGTTAGGTTACCTTAGATGGCTGATCGAAGATCGCACGTAGATTGCTCAATGTAGTCCTTTCTAAAGCCATAGAAAAGAAGAACTCTTGTATTTGATATAAATTATCACAGGCGTTTAATTTCCACTCCCACCAGGTCGGTAGGGATTCGGTCCTAAGTGTTTAAGACTTGACCTCCCAAACGCGGGACAGCCAAGAAGGAAGTGTTGAGTTGTTTCCACCTCATGTTTTTCCATACAGCTTCAGCGAATGGCATCTGGTAAGATTCCCAACTTTACAGCATGGACGCCAATAGGCCAATGGCCTGTTAAAAGTCTCTCAACTTGGAAAAGGCTAGCCTTACAGAGGGCAAAGAGATCACTAGATATCCTGCAATCGATCTTGGGCCAAAAGGTTTTTGCGACAGAGTTCCGATGGTGGCCCAGCGCAGGCCAAGCTTCCGCGGAGCCCAGCTGTCTAGTAGTAGAACACAAGATAACGGTTCTAGGGTGCCTTTCCTTGGTAGCACATCAGCTTCGCAATTTCCTGCGTTTCCTCTAGGGTCCGACACCCATACCACTCTTTACCGATGCTATTGATAGCGAGTTTAGGCACTCTTCGACCAACCATGAACGCCCTGTAAATGAATTCAAGGCTAGTTTCGCCGCCTTGCTATCTGAGTGAATCATCACTTATCTGAAATAGACTGCACTCCAGAGTAGCAGATATACAAATGTAGCAGGTCCACTTTCATTGAGAGACTCCACCTTTTTGGAAGACGACGACAAGGATTTCAGTATCTTCCACTAAACAACTCGAATACTAAGTCCGTGAAAGTTTGCTATCCAGGATGAGCCCTTGATGTTACACTGTATCCGCCGGTTGCAAACGGATGTCTCCCATTTACGGCAGCGGTGCCACCGGGTTCTTATATCTTCTAATAAATAAAATCATCTCCGTTTTACTTGTGTTGATGGCGAGACCGCTTCCAACCACGCGATTTGTTATGACGCTGAGATACCCCTGCGTCAATTTGTACACGGCATTCTAGAAGTTTCCTTCGACCATAAGTGCTAAATCGTCTGCATAGGCAATCACCCGGCAGCCATGATCTTCGTCGTTAACGACTAGGACCCATAGAAGAGGAGAGAGAACTACACAAACTTCCCCTACTCACATTTCGTCGAGCGAGTGCGTTGCCCCACTCCATTTCATTCACTCTGTCGCACAAAAAGCTGAGAATGAGGTGTTTGAGGTTTCATTCAACCCCAAGAACGTCCAGAGCAGTAACGAATGTTTCCGGCAGGACCTAATTAAAAGCTAATGATAGTATGTAGGGCAGTATCCACTGATTTGTCTTTATAATAAGCATGTTGCGCTCCTGATGGTTTGTACCTGGGAATACGCCTCCCAGGGACAGCAAATGACGCCATTTTTGATCCGCTCTTTTTACTTTTCTCTTCAGTAAGGTTTACCATTTCATCATGGAAAGACATACGATCCAACAATGAGTCGAAATTATTAAAATTTAATACTGGAATTCGGAGTCAGTGGCCTTAACTTTAAGAGCGCCACGTCCAATTTATTGTCGTCATAATCGTTCTGTCATTTCAACAATTGAGCTTCTAGTGGAAAATTGTAATCAACAAGCACAGTACAAAATGTTCTCGTGCCAGTGAGACAAAGAAGTGCCCATAGTGTCGAGAATATTGCTGCCGCTAGTGCATTAATTGAGGAAGACTCAAATCATTCTCTCACACGTCGTTCTCTAGCGTTGGGTATCATTGGCCCGTACTTCTTCCGTGATGATCAAGACTTACTGTGAATAGAAATCGCTACTCGGACTTAGACAATCTGTGGTTCCAAAAGGACGACGCCACAAGCCACACAGCGGATATCACAATCGATCAATCGATTTATTGAAAATCAACTTTGATGAATGTGCTATCTCGCGAAATGGCCCAGCCAATAGTCCGCCTCAGTTGTGAGATTTGACGCCGTTAGACTATTTCAGCAGTATCGGCTGATTTATGCTTGAAAACGGTCGAAAATTAGATTCAACGTCTGAACTTCTGGGAGCGTGCCCGTGGTGGCCATACAAAATAAATCGAGTTCCATATATAATGGCATCGAATGTACTTTCACAGAAATAAAGAAATTAATTGATATAAAAAACCGTTTTTGTTTTCTTTACTTTTGTAGCGCTCTTATTGATAACCCCGTTGTATCATATATAAACGATTAGCATGACGAGCTAAGTCGTTTAAGTCATTTCCGTCTGTTTGTCTGTACATACACGAAGTACTAGTTCGTCAGTTTTTGAGATATGGCGCTGACTGCATTCTTTGCTTCCCAAGCAGCTGTTCATTTCTTGGAACCATTGATATCGGACCACTGTAGCATACAGCTGTGATACAAGCTGGACGATCAAGAAGAAAGTCTTTGTATGAAAAATTTATTTATTTGGCAAGATATCTTAATGAAATTTGGCATAAATTATTGTCGCTACAACCTTCGAAAATATTATTCAGATCTGAGCGCTTTAGCATATAGCATACAGAGTCCGGCACTCGAAATGTAACCAACTTCAGACCGTTCGCGCAGCTGTCGCACTGGAATCAGCTGTTTATAAATTTGCTGAATGACAGTTCGGAGTATTATTCACAAGTGTACAAAAGCGTTTTGCTTTGTATTTAGCTGGAAAATCACAGCCAGCAATCGTTCGCGAGCTCAAACACCTTAATGTAAATAAAGTTTTTGTTTATCGCACCATCACTCGTTACAATGACACTGGTAGCATCACAAAACGACATGGAGGTGGTCATCAAAGGACTGCAACGTCACGTGAGACGGTTCGGAAGATGAAGAAGCGACTTGAGCGAAATCCACGACCAAGAGCCAATCAAATGGCTAAAGAACTGAAAATATCCGACTGCAGCATCTGCGCATATTGAAAAATGAGCTAAAGGTCAAGCCTTACAAGTTCCAAAAGGCACAAGATCTCACACCGAAGCAGAAACAAGTAAGATTTGAGAGAGCAAAGCAGTTGCTTCGCTTGGCCGAAAGCGGTCAAATTCCGAACATTGTGTTTTTTGATGAAAACATTTTTCCAACTGAGCAATTCGTAAACTCTCAAAATGATAGGGTTTACTTGACCGACCGTTCATATGAGAATCTAAGTCATCGGTTGGCCACCAGGAGACAGCACCCGCCAAAAATAATGGTTTGGGCCGCTGCCACCGCAGATGGATGCTCTACAATTGTTTTCATCGATCCTGGTGTCAAAGTAAATGCGACATATTATAGGGAAAGTGTTCAGCCGGCTGCTTTGAAGCCGTGGGCAAACAAACATTTCGGTCGCAAACAATGGACGTTTCAACAAGACTCAGCACCGTCTCACAAAGCACGAGTGAACCAAGAATGGCTGAAAAACAATGTTCCGAACTTCATTACGACCACAGAATGGCTCTCGAATTCACCACATGCGATTTCAATGGATTATTCTCTCTAGCCCCTTTTGGAGAGCAAGGTTCGAAGTAAAAAATACACCAGTCTCGAGATGTTGAAGAAAGCTATTGTCCGTGAGTGGGCCAAAATACCGGCAATTCACATTCGGGCAGCTTGCGATTCGCTTTTTGACCGTCTCAAGGCCATAGTTAAGGCAAAAGGTGGTCATATCGAGCAAAAGTGAATTGGTCCTGAATTTATGATTATTTTCACACACATTTCTTTAAATAAATAAAAATAATATTCCAAACCCGAATTTATGTTTTTAATTGGTTACACTTCGAGTGTCGGACCTGTACAAGCTAATCAATCAAAATCCTAATGTAGGTATATCCTGTTCTGCTGTAAGAAATGCACCTGTTAAGGGCATCAAAGCTTTGGAGTATTACTTTTTTGTTGTTTTGTGATAAGAATAAACAAATGCATACCATTAATAAAATTTCATTAATTTTATTCACACGAAAAATATTCCCATAAAATTCAGACAATCTTGTTATGGCACAGACTTATTAAATAACTACATACTTAATAATTTCCAAAGTAATTAACCTGACACACAACAGATGCGCGCCTGCGCACAACAAACAATTGCACACAAATGTATGAGTGTGTGTGTATGTGTGCGCTTGCCCTTGCATAGGAATGCCGGGGCTGCCTTGCGTGTGAGTGATGCTACTAAATTTTATTAGAGGATATTTAGTCGACTTCGTACTTAATTTATCTCTCAGAAACGTGCGCTAGCAACAACAACAACAATAACTACAAAAATTAATTTGTATTTCTGTTTGTTGAGAAACCAAATGATGACAGCTCAAATTAGCCGCCCGACCGACGGCATGCAAACAAAGTGACGGCTGTGCGCTCCACACTCGGACTCCTGGACCTCACACAGCTGACATCAAAATTGACCGTCGGTGAGTTAGACTTGCATTTGTAGCATATATTGTATGTACATGGCAACGACATAGGAGTAATGACAATTACAACAATAAAATCGAGGTTGCACATTAGCAACGGTGAGTGCCACACAACGGCAGCGCCGACAATAACACCGATAATAAAAAATAATTTAAGGGACGCCGCCAACGATTGAGTTAAATGGCCATGGAGGAGGAGGAGGACACAGCGCTCAGGAGCGGAAGGGTGTTGTTTTATTGTTTTTTTTTTTACTTTTTTTTATTTTTTGTTGAGAGATCTTAAGTGTTGTTTCGGCCGATGTCCGCTGTCCGCACTTCCTCTTCCTTGTTCGCTGCATGCGGATTTTATTGCTTTCCTTTAGCTTGGGCATTTGAAGTAGCCTACTTTTAGTTCATAGCCATAGCTGCTGGATTTAGAGCGTTGATGCTCCAATTTGTAGCTCAGTTTTTGATTATCCTCGGACAGGAGTTCTAGAGGCCGGCGCTTAGATCTGCCGTCGCACGCGAATTGTATATTAAATTCACTGCTTGTGTTTTGTTGTAATTTTTGTTGTTGTTGTTGTTGTTGTTGTTATACATGCATTTTTGTTGTTGTTGTTATACACACATATGTTGTTGTTGTTCTTGTTGTTATACACATATGTGTGTGTTTGCAATTGTTGTTGTACTTACTTTGGTTGGGCTAGAGTTGTTGTCGTACTCATTTTTGTTGTTGTTGTTGTTGTAGAATATGTTGTTGTTGTTGTTGTTGTTGTAGAATGTGTTGTTGTTGTTGATTTTATTGTTGTTGTTGATTTTATTGCTGTTGTTGATTTTCTTGTTGTTGCTTTTACGGTTGTACTTCTTGTTGTTGTTGTTGTTGCTGATCTCATATTAGTTGCTACCGCCAGCACCATGGTAATTACGCGCTCCATTGAAAGGTACCGCAGTGGCGGCACTCTAAGCACACACACACATGCAAACAAAGTGTTTGGCTTTCTTCCTGCGCTACTTGCTTCACATTCATCGCTTTGCCTACCTGCCGCCTTGCTTGCCTCTCTGTCCGCACTTGCTGCGTCTGCACCTTCTCGTTCGTGTATCCTGTGTGGCGCTAGCTTGTTTTTAATTTATCAATTTGAGGTCGGCATTTTGTTTGTTGTTGTTAATTGCCTTTCGACATGCGTTATCCTTATCATGTTCATGTCACATGCTTGTGTGTGTGTGTCTGTGTGTATAGTTGGCGGGCTACTACAGTAAAAAAAAGACTCTCCACTGCCCCTGCTGTTGCGTAACCCGGTTTGTCTAATGCTTGCACTCACTCTACACAAACACATATACACTAACGCACATGTGTATCTCCTTTTTAAATTTTTTATTAGTTATTCCTGCCTTCCCTTTTTTGATGAGTAAATTAAACGTTTCATTTGTTGATGGCAGCAAATTAGAATATCAATTTATTACACTATTCACTAATAGAAATTTTATTATCCAATTTTTGTATGACATGTGTGTATGTGTATCCTTTTCTCAAACATTTATGGTTTAATTGTTGTGCAACATTGCGTCTGTCATTTGAAATTATTATGAAGTTGTTAGCGTTCTTTGAGAGTGGCGGACCTTTTTCAAAATTTTATTATAATGGCAAGAAGGAAACGAAGCCTGGAACAGGTGGAACAGGTGAAGGAGATTTTATTGATGTGCGAATTATTAGTTTTGCAAGAATTTCGTCAGAAATAGTTTTTATTGCTTCTAATATGAAAATGATTAGGAAACAAAATTCATGTAATTTTTTTTAGTTAACTGTTTAATGGAGTTTGGGTTGAAAATTTGTATACCCAAATATCCAGTTTTTCGTACGTTTTTGTTCATACTTGAAAATTTCTCAAGCACATGAAGTATGCAGATCTTATTACCTATAGATGAAGAATATCTACTCTCTACATCTTGTTCATTATATCTCTATCAGTATGATCATAATCGTTTCCTGCTTTCGTGAAAAAAAAGAAATGACAACAAACCCTTAATGTCAATATTTGCCTGTAAATATTTCTACTACTACTTCTGCTTAAAGTAAGGAACTATCCCTTGAATTCAAAGTATTATGATGAAAGTATATATAATGGAAACAATGAAATTTACTCATATATTTGCAACTTTTCCACTTATATATTTTTTTATTCTTGGAACAATACCTATTCTTTAAGAATTATTTTTTTTATCAAAAATCTACCAAATTTAAAAAGATTCTGAACAATTTTGAACCGATTATTAGACTAAAAAAAAGTCTCTTTCTTTGAAATATTCTAAGAAACTTAAAAATAAGACTCAAGTCGTAAGTCAAAAATAAAGGCTTTTTTGTGAACAATAACAAATTTAAGTGACGTTTATATGTCAGCTAAATATACTATATGTTTGCTATAGTAAACCGATATGAACAATTTCTTCTGAGATCAGACCGTTGCCTTGGACAATAATTCATGCCAAAGTTTTCCATTCAAGACCTTGACGTGGATCAAAAACTGAGGACAAACAGATAAAGCTACATCGGCTCAGCTCGTCACGCTAATAATTTGCGTACATACGTAGTTTAGCCTCTTCTATTTCGGAATTAAAGAACAAAAACAAATATTAATCATCGAAGATTGCTTTGCTGGTTTCAAAATATTTTCCATTAAAATCTACATACTTGTAACATGCGTTCTGAACGCATCAACCGTCTCTCAGGAGTCAGAAAACGTTGACCTCTTAGTTTTTTTTCGGGAATAAAAAGAAATCATTCGGTGGCAAGCCTCATCCTGAAACACCCATACAGTCTGGCTCATTCGTGTAAGTCCCTGATTCATCTGTCACCTTGTCATACTCGTAGACATATTTCGAAGCACCATTATTGTAAATCTTTCTCTAGACCAGTCGACAGTAGCCTTTTTTGAGCGATCATAATAATAATAATATATATACATAGATATAATTGACTGGGATTCCACATGGAACATTGTTTTCGACAATCTAATGTTCATGCAATATACGAGTATATCGATTGTATGCTGGTCCCCCTCACGCCTATAGCTGTCTTAATCTAACAATAGATCACATGACGATCTTGCAATATTAGTTTGCATCAGTAGTTTCCGGAACAAGAACTGATTTTAGCGACCTTCGCAGAATTAGTCTTGGAGTGATCTACTATCCCAATTGGATTCATCATACCATCGATAAAAACTGGTCTCTTATGGAGTTTCAACGCCAAAAGTTGATTTAATCGATGCATTGCTATTGAATTAATCTACGTTGAAGTTTTTGATTTTGACTAGTGTTGCCAAATCTGTAAATATAAAAGGCAACCTACGTATTTCATAGGAAATTTCCTTTATACCCTCTTCAGGATATAAAAATGCGTATTTTCAGATTTTAATGCACATTAATTATTGGTGATTCGCTTTGAAAAATATTGAATGCCCTTCTTCCTGTAATTATCTGAAATGCTTTGTCTATTATTATGACTACAGTTAATGTGCGAACGACTAAAATTTTGACAGTGAAACATATTTTTGGAAAATATTTTGTGCTGTGGACTTTCTAATTTAAATTTGGCGCGAAAACCCAATCGCCGGATTATTTTTTTCTAGGTAGGTTTGACTTTCAGAGACATCTGTGCCAAATGTTACATCAAAATAATCATTAGAATTTTTGGTTTTTAACCTAAACTATGAGAAAATAATATCGGTCAACATCGGATGAAGAGTATTGGCTTGTTCTCTGTTCGATTCGACAAATCTATGTCCATTTTATTACCTTTAGATCAGCATATTTCCAGAAAGCACTGAGTTTATGAAAGATATTTAGGTCAAAATGTTTGAAGAGAAAAATCCGGCATTGAGTGAACTAAAATAAATTTTTAATTTTCTAAAATCGTACTAAATATGCGAAAAAGTCTTTGAAAATCAAAACTCACAAATAGTTTTTTAAAACATTATGGAATTCTTAAATAATTGTCTGCAAATATTTTAGTTAGTGTTAAGCAGTTCCAAACGTGCTTGCAAAAACTGCAGAGACCTTGTACATACTTAATTAATATGTGTTTGTGATCCTGCAAATCTAAATCGTTCACAAATCTATATACGACAAGAATTATATGGAATTACCTATAAGAAATCACTTCTATTGACCTTATCGAAAATATTCCAACCTCTCACTAACCTCCAAAATTCAGGTTAAAGCAATTATTTTGTAGCTATTTTATCCTCAGTAGCAATTAGCATTAAGTGCTGCTTATTACAACAAAAAACATCATTGATTTATTAAATTTGGAGCCTAATTCAATTTCGTATGCTTTATTTCAATTATTGTGTGCAGATTAAATTTAATTGGGACAAACTAACTTTAATGTATTCAAATTAACCTGTAATTACCACGGGTTGGTAGTAATGGATTTTTTTTTTCCAAATACTCTCTTTTTGGGGACTATACGCCTATGAACTGCTGAATATACTAATTTATATATTAAAGCTGAGTTTACGCAAATATAAAATATATATGTATATGTATGCATATATGTATTTTTAAGCCGTATGTACATATTATGTTCGCTTCTCCTCCCCTTCTCTCCTAAGACTTTCTTTTTTTTTTGCACTTGGTATGAAGGTGAACCTAGGTATGTTCATAAATAACTACATATATTCCTAGCTATGTAAATTTACTCCCACATTTTGTTTGACATTTCATAAGCAGAAAAAAAACAAGTAATTATTACACAATGCTAACGAAAATTACAATTATTTGATTAATGTGCTTGTAGTGTGTTTCGCCTTGCTTTTTAATTGTCGGAAATTTTCAGCTCATAACTTTCGTCATCCCTTTTCCACACACACAACACACACCCACGCAGAGGCATTCGTTTTTCATTTGCTGCGCTTCTATTTTATTACTGCTATTTTGGGGGCGGCTTATCACTGCCGCCATCTCGATTTGTTGCATAAACCAGTTAATAACATTCTTCCGTTTAGGCCAATTTACCAGCACAAACAACGCACAGCGGAAAAAGCAAAAAGAAAAAAACAATATGTCAACATTTGCAAGTAGATGAAAATCGTATCACATTACCAAATGTTATGTAAATTATGAGCAGAGAGTTCGGGTGAGTGATAGCTTTAAGGTGAGAGCACACGCACGTTAATTTCTGCCAACTGAACTGTCTAACTGGAAGCAGAGTCAGAGTAGCAACTACAAGCATATTACAGTCACAGGATTTGTCAAAACTTTTGTAAAATGTCTGAAAATAACTTTTTTAGATTTTTTTCACCCTCAAGAACCGAGATGTTGTGGATAGGACGTAACTGTTTTCTTAAAGAACGTATTTTCAAGTAATATACTTTTAATACTATTTTTGTGTAATCACTAAGAAACCTTCTCATATAATGATCTTTACTTAAACTTTAATCTTTAAATGGACAAAAATGAAATCGATTGCCAAGAACTGTGGATCACTTTGATGATTTTATGAACTTTTGGAACACATCTTTATATGCTTCATTCGTCATATATTTAATTAATTGAACAAGAGAAATATTACAATTTTCTGATAGGAAATATTCCATGTACGAGAAATTAGTTAAAAAAACTTCGAAAAATAAAAAAATTTATCACTGTGCGCATCGATACAATGTTTTGTAATTTCGGTGTGAAGTTTGAGCTCCATATGTCCCGAGTTGTCCAAAGCGTATTGTTCGCTTTCCCTGACAGGTTTACTGCGTCGAGTATTCTCAGAGCTGGATCTTTTCATCTATTCGAACGACATGACATAGCCAGTGTCTCTTAAATCGCCTAAACTATGTCAATGACGTTGTATATCTCGTACAGTTCATCATTCCATCGACTGCGCTATTCGCCGTGGCCAATGCACAAAGGACCATATATTAGGTTGTCAAATATCTCCCCTTCGCTTTTTTGCTCTTTATTCAATGCTTTATAAAAAGTGTTACTGTATGGAATTCAGTTCAAACAAGCCTCTTTTGAGTTCAACTTTACCCTTAAGGGCGTTCGCTAACCTCCAGGAAACAGGTGTAATCACTTATTTTGCAGCTATATATGCCTCAGTAGCGATAAGATTAAGCTCCCGTAGCTTCTGACGAGTCATCATTGAGTGTGTGGTCTGGCGTTGCCCTAGTGGAACACTACACCCTTCCTGTTGGCTAATTCTGGACGCTTCTGATCGATCGCCTGCTTCAAGTAGTCCAGTTGTTTGCACTATATAGTATAATTAGCTCATAGTTGATGATTACCTTCCATCCCACCCAAACAAAACCTTCCTGGCCGTCAATCCCGCCTTGGCCACTGTTTGGGACGATTCATCGGCCTTCGACAACGACCGTTTTCGCTGATATTGTCGTATGTGATCCATTTTCCGTCGCCAGTCACCATACAAAAATGGGTCGAATTCGTTCCGTTTCAGCAACATATCGCAGGCGCTGATTCGGTCCAGAAGGTTTTTTTGCGTCAAATCATGCGGCATCCAAATATCAAGCTTTTTTGTGTATCCAGCCTTCTGCAGATTGTTTAATATGTTTTGGTGACTAACTCCCATCTTCTGGGCAATGGCACGAGATGCCACATGCGTTTAACTCGATGTTTTCCATGATTTGGTCGGCATTCGTCGTCATAGCTCTTCCGCCGACTGGCTTATCCATAGTGTCATTTTCACACGCTCTGAATCGTCGAAACCATTCCTCCGCAGTTCGAAGTAATAGAGCACCATCCCCCAAAACACCATTAATCTCACAGAAGGTTTCTTTAATTATTTTAAGACCTTGTATGTATATTACATAGCCGCGAAATTCAAAAAACAAAAAGACGAAAGATATTTGACAACCTAATACTTGAGTTGGATTGGTCAGTTTGCATATGCTATGATTGTCCGATATTCTATGAAATATGTGCAGCTTGCTGAGAAAGGAACTTTTGCAAATTGATATAGTTTGATATCTCAAAAACTGAAGAAACTTCTTCTCTTCGTTATTGGCCAAAACACCGCTTACGCGGTTATAGTCGAATGTACAACAATGCTCTAGGTGTTCTTCTTTTTCGCTGTTTAGCGCCAATTAGAGATTCCAAGTGTAGCCAGATTTTTCTCCACCTTATCTTTTCAACAGAGTGGAGATCTTCCTCCTCCTCTGCTCCCCCGGCGGGTACTAAATCGAAAACCTTTAAATCTCTTTCATCCATTCGGATGACGGAACTCTTTCTTAATTAGCTGAACTACACATATCAAAGTCGTCGTATATGTCGTACAGCTTTGGGGTATTCGTCGTTGTTGGTGGAAATATAAATCTTCCGCAGAACCTCTCTTCCGGTCTTAGATGAAATATCCTCTGGGTAGTAGTAACAACATTCGTTTGAAGGTGACCTAAAGTGAGAAAAGGCGAAACATCCCCTCTACAGGGTTGTGCGCTGAGTTTTGAACCTGTTACGTAAAAAACACCCCCCATAAAATGGGCGCAACAGCCTCGCAAACTAGCAGTTGTATACTCGCGTATTACAGATGGACACCATAATTTACATATATTCTTTATAGGGTCGCCGAAGTTTTTTTTGTCCAGTGTATATGTAAGTATGTGGCAAAGTGGTATAAACTACAAACGTTGAAAGTATAAATATTTTTATACAACTTTTTTTTATTAAGGGATTACATTCCTCTGGTAAAAAACATATTTTTTCAACAATTTTTCTCATTTAAAAAACTAAATATTTTATTAGAATGCATGAAGATTGGTTGAATACTTCTCGAGAAATCGTGCCAACCGACTTCAAAAATACAATTTCGAGAAAAAAAAAAGATTAGAGTGGCAATAAAAGTGGGACACAAGTGCACAAGTTCTTAAGGCTGTATCTCAGAAACTATTACTCGGATCAACTTGAAAGGTTAATATTCCAGCAGTCTCCCTAAAGTCTTCAGTCCACCTTGTCAGTGATATTTATTGATTGTTTAAAGTGTATTACACAAAATATTGCCAGATGCAAAAGTATTGTTCATTCGATTCATTACTCTCCAAGGTTTGTGAATAGCAAATTGTTAGTATCTTTTATTCATACACTAGTGATTATTGAACATCTCTGTACCACCTTCGTTAGCATTCGTGTTGTGCAGTGTATAGCCAGCCTTAGCTTAGCGTTGGTATCTTGGCAGCAGCGTCGATAACCTCAGTTTTTTTTTTTGTTTTTTTGTATTTTTTGTTGCGACCGCTTTCTACTAACTACTTACTGCTACTATTAGTTTTTATCATTTCTCATTTTGTTTCGCTTTTGTTTGCAATTACGCGCACCGTTTGGGCACATTAGGTACCTCACTCCACACGCTGCGCTCCCTCATCCGAACCACGTCAATGCGTGTGACACTGGTGACACCTTGCGGCGCCCTCCCACTATTTGTCAACCACATTAGTTTCATTTACTTGCTTACTGCTTCAACGTGTTTTAGTTTTCTGCGTTTTTCCATTTCATTTTTCCATTTTTGCTGCCGTAGAGCGCGCTGTCTGCGCAAATGTGCACGCACCCGAATTAGAAATTTTCTCTAATCTCGTCCATTTCATCGCGCATTTGCAGTAACCTTAACTAATTGCGGGTAATTTAACAGTCAGATTACACAGATATCCATATTAACCGCATATATATATACATATGCATATGTAGTTAAGTCTGTGTGTAATATATACCTACTCCCCGCCCTTCACTGAATTATGCACCGACATTTACACAACATAAATTATAAGCCTAAATAAGAAGGTACAAATTTAATTTACCCCTCGATTTGTGATTATTCGTATTTTTTCGTTCGTTTTTTGTTTGTTAGTCAATTGCTTTGAGTCAAGGCGGCTCATAAATGTCACACGCATTTATTTTGTGACTGGTCGAAAGGTTACGGCTGAGGTGTGTGGAACTGTCAGTTACGAAGTCGCGCATAATTGATCTAATTAGAGATTTTTTCGTCTATGAATTATTGATGTGTGAATGAGCGAGAGTAATAAATACAGTTATACTATTTATATACATACATACATAAATCTTTTAGTAAATATTACATGATAGAAAGCTTTAGACAATATTTAGACTTCTTTAGGATAGATTTCTTAGCTGAGGAATCCGTCGTAATAAAATTGGCATTTGTTATCAATATTATTATCATTTCTCTGGCTACTTCTTCTTGTCAAAATTACATGTTAAAGGCAACAACAAAGTTATCGAGTTAAATTCGAGCCAAAGAGTATTTATAGTAGATATCTTCCTGCTGCCAAGTTTTGTTTTTCACACTTTATATCAGTTTTACTATTTTCAATGGCTCAAATGACATATTCTTAACTTCTTTTCCACATATGGAGAATCATAACGCAAGTGCTATTCCTTGTTTTCGTATTTGGTATTGTTTGTTCGATTCACTGAGGTATCGTTTGCAGCTATTGACTGAAAAGCGTCTTGTATTTGGAATTTCATGCCTAAAAATAACAACATCACCCAACCCTAATGATATAATAATAAGCTATCGCTTTATCGGCGGTCTTAGGTACAAACTCTGGTAACTTCTTTAAGTGGTCATTCTGTTACGAATCTCTGAATACGGTTTAATACTTTGTAAACTGTGTTTTTTAGACATGTGAATTTCAAGAAGAAATAAAACGCTTATAATTTAATGCTAATTTTTCTCTTTTAATGGCGTAGACACCACTTGCGCGGATATAGCCAAGTTTATAACAGCGCGCCATTCGTTCTCGCTTTACGCTGTTTGGCGTCAACTGGAGATTCCAAGTGTAGCCATGTCCTTCTCCACCTGGTCTTACCGACGGAGTGGAGGTCTTCCTCTTTATCTGCTTCTTCGGCGGGTACTGCGTCGAATACTCTTAGTTCTGGAGTGTTTTCATCCATCCAATGGAACGTCTACTCTATCATCATCAATTAAGGAATCAGGTTCACCATTTCCTTATGTTATGTTTCCACTGCCATTCAGCAGGCTGGAGATGTGTTCCCTCCATAATTTCAGTGTGCTCTGAATATCAGCCACAAGATCACCACTTTGGATCCTACATGAGTATGCTGATGTCGGTCGCTTGTAATGTTACCTTGCGACACGGCACTATTCATCATACCAGCTGTTCTTTTGCTTTTTCCGAAAATGAAATGCCCTCCCACAGTTCCCCTATACCGAATTGCTGTTGAGTGCTCTCAGAGGGCAGGAGTGCAATTCGAGCAGAAAATCGTTCGGCTGCCTGTTGTGATTGCAGCTTTTTAACGTCGAACCTTTCTTGTGTTTGTTGACATGCGTTTTTGCTTCTTAGAGGCTGTTGCGTGTCTTCGCTGCAACAAAATAGTCGTCCGAGTCAATGATAGGACCTCGAAGCATACACACGTCTAATACGCTGAAGACGTGTCTTCCGTCTATCACAACATTATTGCTTTTGTTTGTGGCTTTTCGATCCGGATTCAGCCAGATAGCTTGGTGATTTTCATAGTCTGGAATGTAGACAGATAACCATAATTCGGGCTCCGGCGAAGTCGTGCATCAACCCATTTGGGGATGTTTTTCTTTATGAAGGATAAATTTATTGTTGTGCCAATGACACCATCTTTGCCCATCCTGGCGTTAAAGTCGCCAAGCACGATTTTGACATCGTGGCGGGGCAGCTCTAGGCGCATTTGGTCACATCGTCCTTCTCTTCAGTCGAGGCGTGAGCGCAAATCAGCGATATGTTGAAGAACTTCGCTTCAATGCGGATTGTGCTTAGAAGTTCTGCCATCGGGGTGAATGCCAGGACTCGGCGACGACGAAGACTTGCCATAATGTTTTAAAACTGATTACGGGAAAGTGGCTGGCTCAAATAAATCCCAGCCTAGTGGCCCAACTTTCAACAACTTTTTGCAAGGGCATAAACCAAGATCCTTCCGCGAAATCCTTCAAAAAGTGAAGGGGCTTTCCAAAGTTGTCGTTATTGTAACGTTTATCTTATCCCCGTTAGAGTAGTAAGGTTCAGATAAGTTGTAATTGAGATAATTCAACGAAAATCGTGCTAGGGTCGGACAATAGGGGGAGCGATGTCAGATGTATAGGGTTAGCTGGGCTTACAAAGAATGGGTTTGAGTTATGCGAGGACTCGTTACATGCATATATTTGATATATGGGGATCGTTTCCGTATAAGTAAGAGTTTGACCTGCTACAGTATTCAGAACGAAGATGCGCATGGATTCTCGTAAAAACTCGAGCTCGTCGGATGGACTCATTCGGATCTTCCTCTATATTCTGCTTCACTGTACCAATTACGTCTTTGGTGTGCTCTGTAGGGCGTCTCTGAAGATGCGCATTATCTACATCATTGACAAGCACATAGAAACCATTATCTTCTCTTCTTCAAGATCAAAGAAAACGAAGCTGACCGATGTGGACACTTTGGATAAAGTGCTTTATTATTCAGAGACTAGAGTTTGCTTTTTTAAAAAAATCAATTTTTGTGAGGCTTCAAATAGGCCATAAGCATCTTTGCGTCCAATTAAAGTTAAACAGCGATGCCGTGAGTAAATAAGACACAGACCATTTAAGGCCGACAGTATTTGGGTAATGACGATGAAACTCCCATAAATCGTCGAAGTTTTTCTTTCAAAATTATTCTTATTCAAAGAGTGAATATGCACGATTAACTACTTTTATTTAGTGCAGCATTGTAGCGGTTATTAAAAACTCTGTTGGGAAGAAAGGGAAGTCAATGCAATTATCCAGTTGTAGTGCCAGGAATCGAACCATAGAGATGTTAAAGTGTTGGTTCTATTATCAATTAGTTGTAAAAGTATTATAATATGTGGTCTTGTCCTTAAGTTTCAGATTTGTCCAGTTACTTTCTTTTCGACCAACTACTCCAACACTAAGTGAACTTGAAAATACTGTTAACTGGGTGGATGAAACAATAAGGTTCTGCTTTGGTTTTCTTTCTCAATACCAAAAATTTTCAGTATTTGATCAACCTATTTTATAACATTTAGTTTCTCTAATTAACTTATTTCAAAAAGTTCTGCTCACCACTGAGAGCAGCACGATTTCAACAAAAGTTATAGACGTAATAAAATGTTCACCAACACCAACAAAAATAACTTTCCCTGAACATTTTATCCCGCACAACTCTAAGTAATAAATGAAAAGTAAAATTTTCTCTTAAAAAACAAAAGTGGATACTAAAAAATCGTTAAATTTTAATCGTTTTATTCGTAATTGCGCAATTAAATGTGTGCACTTTGTAACAATTTCCGCGACATCTGTCCATTTCCGTACCGGAAATTCAATTGTGAAGCGATAATATAGGTAATTATTACAAAAGGACGCGCGCGCATGCGCATGCCCCGTATAGATACATATGTAGATAATTTACAAAAAATAGTCATGCATGTGTATGAATGACTGCTTGTGTGTGGGGACTGTTGCGCGGCGTGTAAGGTGCTGCGAAATTGGCTTGTGCGCTTACGTAAAGGGCGATTTTGTTGACGTCCTCGTCGCCGGGACGCATGGCTTCATTGCACAATCGATCAGTTGGTGTGGCAGCAAATAGTGTTGGCATATGTGCAACACTCCACCGCTGTTGTGCACCTTGCGCGCGCAATGACCGATTGACTGACAGCACACAACCTACGTGGCTGGACGCCTGCGCCAATGGATAACCTATTTATTACCTTTATTAAAGTTCATTGCTATTCGAAAGTTCAATGAAACCATTTTTGGTTTCATGAATAGAAGTTTTGTATGTGTGTTAAAAAGTGAAAAATGTATTAAAAAGACTGAACGTTTATTACACAAAATTTTGTAACTCAGAGTATATTCGTTGAGTCGAAGACTCAGTTGAATAACTTGCCTTAAAAATGAATATTTTCCATAGATTTGAGTTCGGCATTACTGCTCGGTTCTATTGACCGCTACACCTCAGGGGGCAGCTAAAATTTTTACTAAGAGATCTCATCACGCGGTTTAGAATCAACTTAAAGCTTGTACCCAAAATCTATAAAGTCAGCTGGGCAAATATTCTCGTAGGTTAGGTGACCTAAGAGTCAATTGATCTTTACTAGTAAAATCGTCTGTAATGGAACTTTTGGAACTTTGGTGTTGTTGTTTTAGTGGCTGAAGAAATTCCTTTAGTCATTTCGAGGCATGGTGTCGGGTTGACATGCCCTGGCCGAATTAAAACACCGGGTCCTTTCTGGTTTCTTTTACCCAACTGACGTGGGAATGGGGCCCGACCAAGTCTTATATACCCGGTTAACCAATTGGCAATCGAATACTCAATTTCCAATATATTCATCTTACCCAGATATACACAGATTGATTCTGTTTATATAAGAAGCTTGAACTAAGAGCCTTGGAACTAAATCACTAAAGGAATTTTTAGGATACTTTAGCGTTGGTATCTTCAATCTCTAAATCGGTTATGGCGAAATTGATCCGAATTTATGAAATTGCGGGTCAATATCTAATTATTCTCAATCTCTTATCATATAATGTAAATTTTGCGAAGTTAATATTTACCATAAAATCCCGACAGCTTTTGCGATCCCGTAAAATTATTTTCGAATTTTCGGGATTCAGAGTTTGATTAGTGTATTATATTTGACGAGAGTTTCGATATTATGTCAGGCTTAATTTAAACTTACATTAAAAAAAATCCCGAAATTTTTCGGGATTCCGCAAATTACTTTTTAATCCCAAAATTTCGGGATTTAGGGTCTGATTAGAATATAATGTTTAATATAAGTTTTTGCGTCAAGAGACATTTTTTTAGTGAAGCAAATTTTTCGGGATCCCGTAAAATTACTTTTTAATCACAAAATTTCGAGATAAAGTCTGATTACAGTGTAATGTTTAATAAAAGTTTTTGAGAATAGCAAATCTGAAAAAGCAATACAGATTTAGTTGGTTTCAAAAGGCTTTTAGTTGTAAAGGAAATTTTAAAATTCATAACAGAAAATAAGGGACTTATGTATATTATATCGTAGAATTATAACACTATGTCAAGGTTAAGCTAAATATAATACATAATATTAAATCCAGAAAATTTTCGGGATCCCGTAAACTAATTTTCTAATTTCGAAAAATCGTGATTCAGAGTATGACACCCTGTTTAATAACAAATTTGATTTTGCATATGTACATATGTCTTGATTAATTTAAGCTTAAAAGTTAAGTCCAGAAAAATTTTCGGGATTCCGTAAAATAATTTTCCAATCCCGATATTTCAGTATTCTGAGTATAATATTCTGTTTAGTAAAAACTTTGATTTTATGTCAAAATTAATTCAAACTTAAAACTTAAATCCCGAAAAATTTCGGGATCCCGTAAAATAATTTTCCAATCCCGATATTTCAGTATTCTGAGTATAATATTCTGTTTAGTAAAAACTTTGATTTTATGTCAAAATTAATTCAAACTTAAAACTTAAATCCCAAAAATTTTGGAGATCCAGTTTAACAATTTTCTAGTTCCGAAAAATCCGTGTTCAGTGTATGATAGCCGTTTAATAAAAACGTTGATTTTATGTCAAGGTTCATTTAAACTTAAAACTTAAATCCCGAAAAAATTTCGGGATCCCGTAAAATAATTTTCCAGTCCCGAAATTTTGGGATGTAGTAACTGCCGAAAACCAAACTGCAGACTATTCAAATGTTATTTATTTTTTATTTTTTTTATTATTAACACTACTTTATTATTGACTTTTTTGTCGTTCCCATGTTGATGAAGCGTGAAATTGCCTCACTTTAGCGCGGGTACAAAGCCCGTGTTATTGGAGGAAAAAAGTGAAATGTAAAAATTAACAAATTTCTATTCGCAAGTGAACTGTTAGTGTAAATATTTTTATTTGAGCGCACTTGTTTATTCAAAATTGCATATTAACACCCCATTTATTAGGGCACAAAGCAGGCAGCCGCTCAACTTATTGCAAATAGACATGTGAATGTATGTAAATATGTGCTTTGTATGCACTCGTAGGTATATATGTATGTATGTATATACATATATTATATATAGTATATTGCGCCTAGGATAGTGCTAATACACACCACTTGCTTTTGTTTTTTTTTTTTTGTTGCTAGGCAAGGTTAAACTTCCGGTGCAACGCGCCCTCCACTGCCAGTGAAGCATTAAAGCGTTGCACAACATTTTTAAAGAGTAAAAGTGATGGACGAAAATTATCGATTGACTAAATTTCCATTTTTTTTCTAAAGGTTCGCAACCAGTTCGCTCCATTTCCTTCTTCTATCCCAGTTTCGTTTTAGTTGCACTTCCTACCAAAACTGGCTCTTGTCTGCTGCACCAAATTGAATATTTTGTTGGTCATTCCAATTATAGTTACTCAAATGCTGTCATTCGTTAAATTGAGATTTAATTGAAATAAAGCGCAAATAAAGCGCCATCTTTAGCTTTTGAGTGAAGCGCCAACAGCTGGCGCTGCATATCCTTTGGCGCTTGGCATTTTGGCGTTGATCAATGGCTGCAAATGTTTCATTTAATCTGTGAGCGCGCCAAGGGGAGTCGTCTGATGTGCTCATATGCGCAAATGCGCTTGTACTCCTCCACATGTACGCACTAGGTTATACCCTGTAGGAAAAGTTATATTAAAAGCATTTTTGTTAAGGACGACCAAGTACCATTATGGATTCGACCAGATTGTCAGACGATTGTGATATTAGACTCATAGCTTGTATATACTTAGTTATGAAGTAGTACAAAGCAGAACAAATTCGTCAGTTGAGGAAAAGAAAATAAAATATAACCCGTCTTCGCTTTATTACTTCTCTGCTCTCTTGCTTGAGCTTTGCTCTCTTAAAAAAATGTCACATCTTATACTAACGACAAAACTAAGCTGAAATCTTGTGTGTAGCTGATTATGAAGTCGTATACGCTTTGATTATTCTTTTTTTGCTGGTTTATTCCAGATTATTCGATTTATACCAGTTGCTTGTTCGATTCGACATTTTCCAAAGTATAGTAAATTCCCTCATATGACAACTGATGGCAAATTGTTGATAGAACAGAGGAAATTTCTTATTCAAAACTTATTTCGCTATTTCAGTACATTTTATTTATACCAGTTGCTTGTTTGATTAAACTTTTTTCAGAGTTTAGTAAAATTTCTCATAAATTGTCAATATATCAGAATACATTTATTCTTCTAAATTTAGCTCACTATTTCAGTTAATTTGTTTATACCAGTTGCTTGTTTGATTGTCTTTTTTCCAAAGTTTAAAAAATTCCCTCATATGACCAGCAAATAGTTGAGAATAGAATACATATATTCTTTTAAATCTAAATGTCTCCATATCAGTATATTTTATTTATACCAGTTGCTTGTTTGATTCCAAAGTTTAGTAAATTCCCTTATATCGCTAGTTAATTTTTGACCGGTCAGAATATATTTATGCTTCTAAATCTATCTCACTATTTCAGTTTATTTTATTTATACCAGTTTCTCGTCTGCTTTCTTTTTTTTCAATATATTTCTCGTTGTGCTTGGAAAGTGGGTCAGAGGGCAGATTATATTTTTTGTTCTAAATCTATCTTCTTATTGTAGCCTACTAGACTTATACCAGTTTGTTGTTCGATTCGCAACTTACCAACATTTGGCGAAATTGTTTGAAGAGCTGTAAGTTTGACTTATAAAAATAAGA
This sequence comes from Bactrocera dorsalis, assembly GCF_023373825.1. NCBI lineage: Eukaryota > Metazoa > Arthropoda > Insecta > Diptera > Tephritidae > Bactrocera > Bactrocera dorsalis. The sequence continues at coordinate 94,266,374 of NC_064303.1, forward strand.
TGAGGCTTATACTAGCTGTTTGTTCGGCTCACCACTTTCTAATGTTTCGTAAATTTGCTCGTAGAGATGGTAAAATTGATCAAATTATTGCATAACTAAAGTTTTCTTTACTTATACCAGTTGCTTGTTCGAATCGCCACTGTCTAATATTTTGAAAAATAGCTTGAACAGCTGGCAAAACGACAGATTGTGTATACAGTTGTTATATATTGCATAATTCTAGTGTATTTGACTTATACCAGTTGCTTGTTCGATTCACTACTTTCAAATATTTCATACAATTGCTCGTAAAATTTCTGATACGAGCCATAATATTTATGTTTTCTAATTTATTGCAGCATTCTAGTCGATATGATTTATACCAGTTGATTGTTCGACTCACCTTTTTTGAATATTTGGCAAAATAGCTTGTTGAGCTGGCAAGACGACAGATTATAAATATGTACAATTAGTATATGTTGCATTGTTCTAGTGTATTTGACTTATACCAGTTGCTTGTTCTATTCACCACTTTCTAATATTTCATTAAATAACTCGAAAAGCTAGAAAAATTGCTTATAAGACAGATAATAGTGATATATTCTGATATATTGCAGCATTCTAGTTTATATAATTTATACCAGTTACAAGTTCGATTCCAATATTTTATAAATTAACTCGTGGAAGTAAGGTTAGCAGCGTAAGGCAATTTTCGTTGTTAGTGACGGCTTTGTAGTACTTGTAGTAAATACAGAGTGGCTACAATTTGTCGAAATCGCACTACTCCTTAACTAGTCTGCTTGCTTTAGCTTTCGCGGCCGGGTACGTTTACACATAACAATGTATGTGTGTAATGCACCACTTATGGCATCCTGTCGAATTTTCGGAATTTAAATTGGATTTGTATCTTTTCACTTTGCTCGCCGCTTTGCATTTCTCTTGACTTCGGCAACGCAATTCAATTGCAATTCAGCAAGCTCATTGGCTGCTGCACGTCTCATCACCTCTCGTATTGCGTCGCGCCGCATCTTCGCCATGGCGTTGATTATCAAAACGTTTCAGGCATTCGATTCGAATTGAATTTATTTATTTATTGGCGCTGTGTGCGCCGGCGCTGCGCTCCTTGATTTGCTACGTAAGTTGTTTTTGTACATGCTTCAGCAGCAGCGTTGCATAATTTATGGCTGGCAAATGCCCGCCAGATGTTGGTTTATACAATTAGGATTATCGGCTATAAAGGCAATGGATATTTTTTTGTTTTTTTTATTTGAAGTGAATCCATTTCTTGTTCGGAACTTGTTATCTCGTGTGACTGTTACTTTGTGGTCACATGAAGTATATGAAAATAAGGAGGTGAGAAATGAATATTGAGGCGCCCAAAAATATTTTTAAATGTAAATGGCGCATTATGGTTTTTAATCCAAATATACATACATGTATTCTAAAAAGAAGTTGCCTGGCTCTCGAAGATAATTATTTCTACCTCCGAAATAGTTTTTAACAAACAAAAATATTTTAATGGATATTTTCACTCTTTAACTCCTACTTAGATATGTATTTAGGATCGATCCGTGCTTCAAAAATATCACTAATATGAAGCTGATAGTAGAATCCAAATTTTCCCAATTCCTCTCTCTCTCTCTCCCTCTCTCTCACTAACTTGAGAGTCGCAACATACAATATATTAAAACTCCACAAAAAATTGTTTTTTTTTTCAACTTTTTGCTCACTCCAACTCACCCCAAATTCGCAATTATTTTATTTTAATCAATTTAGTTTGACAAAGATTAATGCTATGCATTTTTAATAATTTTATAGTGATTCGTTAGCACTTAAATCTTAATGAAGCGACATAAATTAAACATAATTTTAACAAGGCGACAGCATAAACTAAGTAAATGCCAAACTTTACGCTCCAAAAATGGCAAATTGCATGAGCATAAATCAAAAGTTGCTGCTGTAGTCTAACGGTAACAACGAAACTTTGCTTCGTGTTGCTGAAATGTGGCAATGATAAAATAATTCGTTTTTTTCGTCACTAACTACAAGTGATTGTTTCTATTTATATGTGGATACATTAGGTCTGGTCGATTAACAGAGGTAAAAAAAAAAGAATGGCATATGAGGGAAATTATCTATGGATAATTCTGAATAACTTTGCTTAAGAGACCATGGGTCTAAAACTGGTTCCGTGCAGCGATTTTTAAAGTGAAGTTTTTAAGAGATTTTATTTAAGAAATACATTTTTATGAAATTCGTAATGTCACTCTCCTAGAAACCATCGTCCCTATTAGCAATAAACTGAAAGACTCGATTTTTATTAGATTCTCTTGAAGTGAATTTTTATTAGCAAAATTATTTGCCATAGACAGAAAAAGTTAGTAATAATTTGATACCAAACTGTAAAATGAAGTCATAAGACTACCTCAATGAAGTTTTCTTCTGTCCAGCCACTGTTCATACCTGTTGACTCGTTGTCCTGATGGAACACAATTCCCTTCCTATTGGCCGAAGCTGGCTACCTCTGAACGACTGCTTAGTTCAGACGGTTCACAGTCACCATTATTTCATCGATATTTTCGGCGACTAGCCTTCCAGAACGTGGTACTTTTCTGTACAGTACCAGGGTCATAAACACAATTTACATTTTCAGCCGCCTGGCCTCCTTTTGCATTTGCCTTTTTGCATTCTTATTCTTAAATATTTATTTTTTCGCCTTCAAAGTAATCTCCACCAGATGTAATACACTTACGCCACCGATTTTCCTAGTTCTCGAAACACTTTTCATAAGCACTTTTTGGGATGACCCTCAGCACTTTCAGCAAATTTTGCTTAATCTCTTCGAGTGACTGAAAATGGGTTCCACGGAGCGGCAATTTCAGTTTGGGGAACAAGAGAAATTCATCTAGTTAATACGTTGGCTGATCGATGGTATTCATTGCTTTTTTAGCTTTAAATTCGGTCACAATCATGGCTCGATGCGATGGTACAGTATCTTCGTGTAAAGTCCATGAACTGTTTTTCCACAATTCCGTTCGTTTTCGGCCGATATTCTCTCGCAAGCGCCTCAAGATGACCAACTAAAACTCCTTATTGATTATCTGTCCATTCGTAACATATCACGATGCACCAAACTACGAATATTGAAAACAACAATGAGTATTACCTTGTTTGTTGAGCGACTTTGGCGTGTGTTTTTTGGTTTCGGCTCGTTTTTTCCGCCCCATCTCGAAGACTGTTGACTTGTTTGCAATGCAAACTCATAGAACTGTGTCTCATCGTCAGTTATATTGCTCTCCTTGAATGTTGAATCGGAATTTGCACGATCAAGCATGTCCTCAGAGACCTGTTTACGCTATTCTTTTTGAAAAAAAAAAAATTCACCTTTATCTACCAAAATCCTTCGAACAGATTCGCGAAACATGTCAAGCTCTCTTGCTATCTCTCTAAAACATACGAGATGTGTTCAAAAAGTATCGCGAATCGTAACTGACAGTTTCATGAGTTCTTGCCACAGGGAAGAACGATCAATAAGGAATATTACGTGCAAGTTATCCGCAATTTGCGCGCAGCAATCCGCCAGAAACGCCCGGATTTGTGGAAGAACAAAAATTGGCTTTTGCACCACGATAACGCCTCTGCTCACACACATCGTTACTTGTGCGCGACTTTGGCCAAAAACAACACACTAATGATGCCGCAGCCACCGTATTCCCCAGATCTGGCCCCCTGTGACTTTTTCTTGTTCCCTAAACTGAAGAGGCCCATGAAAGGACGACGTTACGCTTCTCTTGACGAGATAAAGACGGCATCGAAGGAGGAGCTGAAGAAGATAAAAAAAAACGATTTTTTGAAGTGCTTCGAAGATTGGAAAAACCGTTGGCACATGTGTATAATATCTCATGGGATGAAGGGACAAAATAGATATTCATGAATAAATAAATAATGTTTGAAAAAAAAACACAAAATTCGCGATACTTTTTGAACACACCTCGTACCGCGACGATTTAAGAGTACTAAATCTTTGACTTTTTCAATATTTTCATCAGTTGGACGAAGGTCGTCCAGAATACGTATGCTTCAACGCTCTCTCGATCGTCTTTGAAGGCTGTGTACCACTCGTTGGTTTGTGTATTTGGTAAAACTGAATCACCGTAAGCCTTTTCCAACATTCGCAACGATTCCACAAACGAAAATTCATTACCAGAAAATGACAGTTGCTGAATTTTGTTTTTAATTATTAAAGCAAAAAATATTCTAACTAATCTGACTATTGATTCACTTGCACTATAAATCTGGTGTCGAAAAGTTGGAAAATTGCCATATCTATTGTATCACCCTCGAAGCCAATAATGTAGAATAATAATACTAAGTTTTGTCAAAATTTTCTTTTTTCCTTACTTATCCTACTTACTTATTGAATGACCTGTTATATAGTATTAATTTATATTTTTTCCTTTTATACATGTATCTTATAATTATATGCCTACATTCTTGCCAAAATTTTCTATTTATTTTTATTCATTGCGCCATTAGCCCCATTTGGTGGCACATTAATTTATGTGTACGTGCGAACTTCCACTTAGCCGCTAATCAAATTTATTGTTTCGCCCTCTGTGCGCGAAAAACTTTATTCAATTAACCGCCATTCACTTGACGTGCCATTCAAGTGTTGGCGGAGCCATGCGACAGTAGAGCACGCAATAAGCAATAACAAAAACCAACAGACAGTTGCTATGTACAACAACCACAAGCTGAAGCGTTGCTTTCCTGCAAGCTTCGCGTGCAAAATAATTTAAAACAATCAAAAGTTAACACTAACACGACCTCAGCAGCAGCGGCAGCACTCAACAAAACGCTCAAAGAGTTCAAACTAACGATTTTACATACATACACAGTTACACAGTATATGCAAGTGTGTGTGTGTTTGACGACATGCGCGCTCGCAGTCTGGCAAACGCCATCTTTTGTAGCCGCTTGCAAGTAAAATAAAGTCCCAAGAGCTTACATACATAGATTCACTCATTCATGCACTCGCCAGACGACATGTACAACAACAGCAACAACACATGCTTACATACGCGCATATAAATTTATTTACACGCTGACAAGCCAACAATGTAAACAAAAACAATTTTACAACACAGGCGGCTTTTGTAGCTTTGTACTACATTCGGTAATTATCGTCGTAAAAAAGAGTGCCGGTTAAATAACCAACAGCAACAACGACACATAGTTAACAGTGCAGCCACGGCGCGCTCTCGCACTCACACGTCTCCAACTTCTCACACCGCCGATAATATTTCACGCTTTATTGTTTCTTGCTGTTGTCGGCCGTCAGCCGCCATTTCTCTCGTCGCATGAGTGGACTTGACTTGGCTGTTGCTGTGCGCCAATTGGGGGTGTCTGCCATGTTGTCTCGTCACCACACAGTGCGAGTGAAGCCCTGCAGTTGAGCACCAGTAGGCGGAGTCAAGCGATTGGGCAAAAATAGAGCATGAATTACAATGCTAGAACAAAGTTGCTGATTGTGTGAAGCATACTTTATGAGTGTAACAACAATGCATTGAACCTGTTCGTGACATGCACTAAACAGTGTTGCCAGAAGTTAGAATGGAGCTGAGATCAAAAAATGCTACAAAATCGATTGAAGTGTGTAAGATAATATGATGTTCTGAAGTGTGAAGGGCTGATCGTGTTAGTTTCCAACAATTTATTCAATAAAACTACGAGTCCTATAGAAAAAGGTTATATTACAAAGTCCTTCTCATTACAGAAAACTTTTCACATAACTTGAAAATTTTTGTGGCTATTGCAAGACTCAGCTGAAAACATTAGGTGGTCATAAGTATATATCTAATAATGATGAACTTAGTGTTCAAAGCGAACCGTCCCAAAACGTAAAATTATCTGCTCACCGAAGTATTCTCTCAATAAATACATTGGTTGATGCGTTTTGTAGGAAGTGGCGTCGTCATTTTGAAACCAAATGTCGCCAAGATCACGAACTTCAATTTCAGGCGTCAAATAGTCGGCTATAATGGCGCGATAAATGTCGCCATTGACGGTTACATTCTCACCGACATCATTTTTAAAGAAATAAGGTCCGATGATTCTACCGATCTACAGACCACAGCAAGCCGTTGTTTTTTTGATTGAATGGTAGCTCTTGACTATCCTCAGGTTCCTTTTGGCCCCAAATGCGGCAATTTTGCTTGTTTACATACCTGAAATGGCCCTCATCGCTGAACAAAATTTTACTCGAAAACGTCGAATCTTTTGGGAACTTTTCAAGAGCCCATAGAGCGAAGCGATGTCGTTTTGGAAAGTCGAGCGGCCTCAGTTCTTGCACAAGCTATATTTTGTACGTAAAATGCGCCAAATCATGCCACACGTCAGTCCGAGTTGCTGCGATCGGGGCCAAATCGACTCTCCACGGTCTTTATGTACACTCTCAACTAGGGCTGCTATATTTTCTGCACTGCGTGCTGGACGTGGTCTATTCCGTCGAATATTATCCAATAATTTATGCTGTGTCTCAAGCTGGGTGATGGTGTTGCGAATAGTACGCTAAGTAGGACGATTATATTGACAATAAGTTCTTTACAGAACGTAACAAAGTTGAACAATTTGTAAACGGCTTTCAGGTTTTAGTCCTTCCACGATGAAATACCAAAAAGATATTTAATAAAAATAAAAAGTCGACATCTACTTGGATCATTCGTTAGCTACCTCAACAAATTTGGAAAATCTTTTGATTTCTGAGGATTATTTGCCGAACCTGTTTTGTAAGGGAAGAGTCTTGCTTATATTAAACTATTCATTTCCTCTTGGTTTATATATCACGTCGTAAAGCATCAACTCAGTATGGTGAAAATGAAACTCAATTGCTAGTTTTTCATTGGGCTAAAGAGGTAAGAACTCGCACGGTGATGACTAAAGTAATCCTTTCCCACGTCGGTCGGGTCAAAGTAACCGGTACAAACTCGTCTTTTTATCCGACCAAAGAATGTCAACCCAGCACCGTGCCTTGAAATTACTTCAAGAATTTTTTCGGACGCTACAACAACAAAAACATGATATAGTGAATTGTTGAAGAAAAATCTGCAAAAATTTGCTGTGGAGCCACGGCCCGGTAGAAATTGTCCGCTTTTCTCTTCCTCTTTATTAGCTTTCTTAAATTTGTCTGCTCAGGGAGATCTTCAGGCGTCTAGACTTAAATAATTCATTCCTGTGTTCACTTTGAATCCACAGTTCGTAGAGATAATAATTATAATATGTTTCCTAAATAAAGAATACCTTTCAGTCTCTTTATTTTATTAAAGTCAGAAAGGTCGGAAAGGATCCACCTCTTAATACCGATATATTAATTATTCCGATTAGGTCTGTTTTAAGTGATGACAATTTTACAGTTAAAATGATTATTCTCTGATAGTTGTAGGGTATTGTCCAGCATAGAAAATCAAGTGCTGAGGTTGAATATATCTCATAAATACTGTAACTATGCGGGCTACTTCGAGAACTTTTACTGTGAGTTTCCTTATATAAGAAAGCGAATAATAAATATTTAAAATAATTGTCTTTTAATTTACAAATTTTTCTGACAAAATCCAAAAAAATCGACTCTCAAAAACGTAAATTTGGCAACACCAGCCAATCGTTCCAATCAGAGTATGTAAGTCTCACCACTCTAAGAGCCAATAATAGCGAGCGCACACATTGACACACACAAACACCGAACGGCATTGCACACCTGTTCGCTATCAGCACATAAAATCAACAGATCGTTGACTATTCGTTAGTTCGTAACAGCAGCAAGATCGATTGGATCGTCGAATCAATGTATCGATCGCATGCGCGCTGCTCTCCAGCACGTTAAAAGTCAATAAATAACACACATGGCACAACAATAACGAACACACAACGCACTCACTCCAACACCAGCAAGCCGACCAAGCATGACGAACAGTTGAGTGTGAGTGGGAAGTCTAGACGCAAGCACCACCCACTTGACGCTGAAAATAAGAAAATAAAAATAAAAGACAATAAAACCGGTTTACCCGCTGTTGATTTGTTATTGTTTTGCTCAAACACACACACACACGCAGCAAACTCAACAGCAAGCAAACGGCAGCACTGTGCAGACGCCTGCTCACCTACTCGACTCACCTGGCCGGCTGTCGGCGCTGGACGCTGCCGCTAATTTGTGCTCGAGAGCAGTCGCTCGTGTTGGCGCTACGTCGAGTAGTTCACTTGCGACATTGGCGCGGTGCGGTAGTGCATAAAGGAGCGTGTATTGTTTATTGAACGCGTGTATGCTGAATTTTGCGTGAATTTGAAATTGATTTTCGAAAACAAAAACATGTGTGAAAATACATTGAAATACTGTACGCGCTAGATCTATCGAAAAGCCGGCATAAACGTGGATTGTTCGTGTAGGCAAGTTGCCAATTTGCATTTGTGTTGATGTTACCAGCTTTGCTCGGATCGCGCAAAAGAATTTTGTGAAACCTTTTATTGAAACTGACAAGGTGAAAAGTGTTATGTTTTTCAAATTGTGACAAGCAATAAATCAGAAAGTAGAGATTTGAAAACAGCATATAAATTCAAAAAAATACATATACACTTGTGCTCACACAATTAAGCCACTGCATAGCAAAACTACGTTTCTTAAAATGTATTCACCGAATTAGCTTTTCATTTGTATAACGGTATGCAAAAAAGTTCCATTATACATTGGGCAGTTTTTAAGATCATATTCAGAGAAATAAGTATCGTGGTTATCGAAAAAATTAAAATAAATTCGCAGGTGATCTAGTGGGGTGTGCTCATATAATTAAGCCAGTGTAACGAAATCTTAGCAATCACGATCTGTGTAAAAAAAAAAATTGTTAAAAAAGTGAAGAGTTTATTGGTTCCATTTAATTTAAAAGTGTTTTTTGAAAGTTTTCTAAAAAAATGGGTAAGAACAAGAGTTCAGTTCCATGTGAGAGAAGGGGCATATGGAAATATTACCAAAAGTTCAAAAATATTGCGAAAACAGTGGAATATTTAACATTTTCTTGGGGAAAGGTTAAAATGCTTTACAATATTTTAAAAAACATAAGTTTTTTGAAAATCTGCCCGGTAGAAAACCCAGAAAAACAACTCCTAACGACGACAAGCAGATAGTACGGATGAGCAAGGTGGATCCTTTTTGGATCTCGAGCGAAATTAGAGCCCAAATTGAGCAAAATCATGGTGTACGGGTATCAGCACAGACAGTCCGCCGAAGATTACAGGAAAATTCCTTAATTGGGCGAATTGGACGAAGCAAACCGATCGTTACAAAAAGGAACATCAAACGAAGGCTAGCGTTTGCGAGAGAACGTCTGCAAAAGGACTCAAAATTCTGGGATCTAGTGGTATGGAGTGATGAATCTAAATTTAATGTCTTTGGGAATGACGGTAGACCCTATGTCAGGCGACCACCACTACCAGAACTGAACCCACGATATACCAAAAAAAACTGTCAAACAAGGTGGATCATCAGTCATGGTATAGGGGTGTTTTACTTCATGCGGAGTATAACCACTTGTACAAGTTGAGAGCAAAATGACTGGCAGTATGTACAGAGACATTTTAGCAGAACATCTAAATGGAAATTACGACGAAAACTTACCACTAGCTTGAATATTTCAGCAGGATAACGACCCAAATACTCTTCCAGGGTCGTTAAGGGCTGGTTTGCGATGAACCGTATCAAGTGTCTTGAGTGGCCTGTCCAAAACCCGGATTTAAACCCTATAGAGAATCTATAGGGGATTATTAAAAGGGCAGTTGCGGCGAGAAAACCGCCAAATAAGGCTACATTGTGGCAAATTTTAAAGGAAGAATGGAGCAAAATTACTCCGGACCAATGTAACACACTGGTCTGTACAATGAACCAACGCTGCAAGGAAGTAATTTAGCAAAAGTGATTCCCAACAAAATATTAGTCTAAATAAGACAAGTTTTTTTGAACAAAACATCGAATTCTTTTATCCGACAGCTTATTTTTACAGGTGGCTTAATTATATGAGCACGGAAAATACATACCAATGAAGAAGAAGACAGATTTTTGCTTTTACATTAAAATTTACCTTTACAAAACTATAAGTACAATAAAGTTTAAGTAATTTACTTTAATTTTGTAAAACTTTTTTTTTCGATTTATCAATAAAATTCAACTTTTATGAATTTGTACACCATAATGTTTAAGTGGCTTAATTGTGTGAGCACAAGTGTATATACATATATCTATATGAAAATTTCTAAACAGTGCCTTAGTAACTCATTAAAATTTTTAAACAAAGTGTTGCGTAAGCCGTCGGTGTTTTTTCTAAAAAAGTAAAATTTTCTTATAAACAGAAATACAATATATACATATATACTATATACTTATATATAAAACATAAGGATCTTTACGGGCTTTAATATAATCTAAGGTATGTCCGTAAAAAGTATAAAACTTTTATGTGTTTAAAAAATTAATTTGTTTAAAAAAAAATTTTGCTTGAAAAATTATGGTGAAAATTACATATGCTATACGTTGTGTCTGTCAAAAAAGTACCCGGAAATTTTGAACAAAACTCCAAATATTTAATTATTCATCAATATTTCTTTTGTCGCCTTCAAAGTAATCTCCAACAGATGCAATACACTTTTAATAACGATTTTTCCAGTCCTCGAAACACTTTTCATAAGCACTTTTTGAGATGTGCTTCAGCTCCTTCAGCAAATTTTGTTTTATCTCTTCGATCGACTGAAACGGGGTTCCACGGACCAGCAATTTCAGTTTGAGGAACAAAAAAAAAACTCACACGGCGCCAAATCTGGTGAATACGGTGTTTAATCAATGATATCCATTGCGTTTTTGGCTTTAAATTCGGTCACAGTCGGAGCTCGTAGCGATGGTGTATTATCATCGTGTAAAATCTATGAATTGTTTTTCCGCAATTCCGGCCAGTTTCGACGGATGTTCTCACGCAAACTCATCAATACCACCAACTAAAACTTCGTACTGACCGTCTGTCCCTCTGGAACAAATTCATGATATACCAAACCACCAATATCGAAAAAACAATGCCATCACTTTGATTTATGAGCGGCTTTGGTGTGATTTTTTTGGTTTCGCCTCCTTTTGTGCCATCCATTCAGCAATTATCGTTGACTTCTTTGCATGCCAAACTTATAAATCCCTGTCTCATCTGCACTTATAATGCTATCCATGAATGCTGGATCGGAATTCGCAGCATGAAACATTTCCAAAGAGACCTGTTTACGGTGCTCCCTTTGAAAAAAATGTCTGCTTTATCGGGACGAGTCGAGCAAGTATACTTTTCATATCCAAAATATCCACCAAAATCATTCGAATGGACTAGCCAGAGATGTCGTGTTCTCTTGCCACCTCTGTAACACTTTCCTAACGATTTTCAAGCACCATATCCTTCACTTTTTTAATATTTTCATCAGTTGAAGAGGTCGAAGGTCGCCCCGAACGTCCAGGCATGTCTTCAACGATCTCTCGATCTCGCTTTGAAGGCTTTATACCACTCGTATGTGTTTTTGATAAAACTGAATCACCGTAATTGTGTAATTGTTTGTCGCGTTTTTGATTGGCACAAATTATTCAAAAAGGGTCGAAAACGCGTTGAAGACGAACCACGTCCAGGACGGTCGTCGGAAATCAACTGATGATCAACACGTTAATAAAATAAAGGAATTGATGCTTAAGAATTGGCAATTAACAGCTAGAGATTTTACCTAAATCGCTGGAGTATCGGAAAGAGCAGTAAAAAACAAATCGAAAGATCATTTGGGCATAAGAAAAGTGAAAGCACGATCGGTTTCAAAATCACTCAATTTTTTTTTTAAACAGCCTCGTGCAAACGTGTTTCCCGACTACCAAAATGTCATGAAACATATTTTTTACTGGCGATGAGCATTGGATCTATCTAATGACCCAGAAAGAAACGATCAATCTGACCAACATCGTGACAAAGATGAGCCAAAGCCGAAAAACCACATCAAAGCAGGTCAAAAATTAAGCTTATGTTGAGAGTTTTCCTCGATTATCGAGGCGTGGTGCACTCCGAATTTCTTCTCACCAGCCAAACTATCAACAAGGAATACTAATTGAATTTTATTCAACGTTTGCGCGAAGCTATTCGTAAAAAGCGGTCGGAGTTTGGGCCGACGACTCTGGCACCGTCGCTACTGCATTGATTCTTCGTGAGTTTTTCGACGAATTTTCAAGCAATATCGTGCCTCAACCAACGTATTCGCCTGGTTTGACTTCGTGTGACTTCTGGCTATTCAGCAAACTCAAACAAACGCTCCAGGGAAACCATTTTGGGTCAAGTGAAGACGTTAAACGTGAATCGCTACGCGCATTGAAAGCTGTTCCGAAAATTGACTTTAACAGCTGTTTCGAGTGTTGGAAAAAACTTTGGCAGAAGTGTATTATGGCCAAGGGGGTTACTTTGAATGCGGACGACATAGTTTTTGAAGAATAAATTAAGAATTTTAAAATTATGAACAAAGTCTGACTATTTTTTGTCATAGTAGTATGTATGAAATTCTGTTAAGGGACAACTCGCTCCCCATCTGAAAGATCGTTGAGTCTTTTCTTGAAACATAAGTTTAATAAGGTCTTAAGTCTCGTCAGAAATATCTAATTTTTTTACTTTAATTTAACTTTAATTCCAATTAAATTGTATAAGCTTTTGAAAGCGCTATTGAACTATGCCTCCAAATTACTGAATCTGTAAAAAAATGTAATATTCTCCTGCTCACTGATCGAGACCACGAAATCTATCTATTTTATTATTATATATAGTATCTGGTGAGACTTCTAAACTTAGACAAAGAGATCTGGGAGTTCACAGAAATATTTTCATTGACCTGATTTTATAAATATTTAACTCTAAAAACGAAAACGTCATGAGTTACTTCATCTAACGTAATGTGATTACGAGCGCCATCTAGCGATATTATTTCTTTTGACATCTGCTGAATATTTCTAGAACCTGTAATCGAAACTGCTCATAACTTTTTTGCATGTCATCCCTTCAAAGTTTTCTTAAAGTGCTCAATAAAATTGATAGCTCATTTCATTATGCTCAATTATAAATCGCTTATAAGCAACGCCTACGGACTGAAGGTGAAGTCGAGAATAAATAAATGTAAATTTGATTTAAAAAATATGCAAGCACACACATATATATATACATATACATATACATATACATATATACACTAACACTGATGTGTATATAGTTCATTAATACCTTAGCTCCATTGTCGTTTTAACCAAATCAAAATTTTATTTGTTTAACTCAAAGTTAATTTCACTTTTATTGCCATTCACAGCTCGCATTTGCATCCAACAAAATGTGCTTGTTAAAATTTATTAGTATTTCTTGTTAATTTTCGCCGATCGCTTTTAATTTAAAATGCATTAAAACGAGTTCCCCTCCGAACGGACTGAATTTACTGTCGTTTAGTTGAAATTATGGCGGGATTCTTGAATGTGGCAAATAATTAAATTTATTACCTTAAGCAGGTAGCCGTCAATGTGCGAATGTTTTATGATTATTAAATAAAAATGCAATTAATATTGTGAGCGTTTGTGCTTTTTTCATATTTTATTGCAGAATATTATGCGATTTGTACATAATGCTAATTGATTTAATAGCACCACATTTTAAAATATTCTAAGATCTCTTTTTTATTGAAAAATTAGTTTAACGAAAGGTTATACGCAATTCGCTCATACTCAGTGCTCTCTTTCTTGAGCAAAGCATCACTCGGCAGTACAATTGGTTTTTTAGCGAGTCATGATATAAGTATGTATGACTGCGACCACAAACTGGTTAACTATCACAATTTTCAATGATCCATTTTCATTATAATGCCAAACTCCCCACTCAGCATCCCTATCGGCTATTTAGGGTCCATTAACTTTTGCTATATAACGACTTAAGGAAACTAGGTCGCCCATAATATGTAGTAAGCTTCGCTCCTCTAGATCGGATCTAAATTTAAACGCCACATATTTCATAATTTTCTGGAACAACCAGTGATATCCCTTCAAGGTTCGAGGTTCTCTCCTCTTTTAAAGAAAAAACATAGAAGCTTGAAAAATAATGGGGAATGTTTATTATCATTCGAATGAACATTCCTTGGCATTTATTTTCTGAAGATTATTTCATTCAAATGTTGGTCGCGGCTTTGTCTCAGCTGGTCCATCCATTGAGTCCAATTTTCGATGACTTGTTGGACTGGTAACTGGCGAATGTTGTTTCGCTCAAAGGCCTGAATTGAAGCGGAATTGTCCGCATAGACTTTTGACTTTACACAGAAAAAAACTCTTACGGTGTGAGATCAACGAACTTGTTGGCCAGTTGACCGGACCAAAACGTGAAGTTATCTGCTCACTTAAATGTTCTCTCAATAAATCCATTGATTGATGGGATGTGTGGGAAGTCTTGTTGAAACCAAATGTCGCTGAGATCAGGAACTTAAATTTCAGGCAGTGAATTGTCGGTTATCATTCCTCGATAACGGTCGCCATTTACGGTGCCATTCTCACCGGCAACATTTTTGAAGCAATATAGACCGATCATTTCACCGACCTACAAACCACACCAAACCGTTTTTTTTTCTGGATGTAACGCCAGCTCTTGAACCTATTGAAATCGTCCCAAATGCGGTAATTTTTCTTGAATCTTTTGTCAGAAATGGTTCTCATCGGTAAAAAAAATTGGTACGATCGGATATTCTTGGGGCTTTTTAAGAGCCCGTAGAACGAGGCAATGTCGCTTCGGAATGTCGAGCGGCCTCTGTTCTAACGGGTGATTTTTTTGAGGTTAGGATTTTCATGCATTAGTATTTGACAGATCACGTGGGATTTCAGACATGGTGTCAAAGAGAAAGATGCTCAGTATGCTTTGACATTTCATCATGAATAGACTTACTAACGAGCAACGCTTGCAAATCATTGAATTTTATTACCAAAATCAGTGTTCGGTTCTTTTCTTTTTTATCGACAAATTTTGTTCAGCGATGAGGCTCATTTCTGGTTGAATGGCTACGTAAATAAGCAAAATTGCCGCATTTGGGGTGAAGAGCAACCAGAAGCCGTTCAAGAACTGCCCATGCATCCCGAAAAATGCACTGTTTGGTGTGGTTTGTACGCTGGTGGAATCATTGGACCGTATTTTTTCAAAGATGCTGTTGGACGCAACGTTACGGTGAATGGCGATCGCTATCGTTCGATGCTAACAAACTTTTTGTTGCCAAAAATGGAAGAACTGAACTTGGTTGACATGTGGTTTCAACAAGATGGCGCTACATGCCACACAGCTCGCGATTCTATGGCCATTTTGAGGGAAAACTTCGGACAACAATTCATCTCAAGAAATGGACCCGTAAGTTGGCCACCAAGATCATGCGATTTAACGCCTTTAGACTATTTTTTGTGGGGCTACGTCAAGTCTAAAGTCTACAGAAATAAGCCAGCAACTATTCCAGCTTTGGAAGACAACATTTCCGAAGAAATTCGGGCTATTCCGGCCGAAATGCTCGAAAAAGTTGCCCAAAATTGGACTTTCCGAATGGACCACCTAAGACGCAGCCGCGGTCAACATTTAAATGAAATTATCTTCAAAAAGTAAATGTCATGAACCAATCTAACGTTTCAAATAAAGAACCGATGAGATTTTGCAAATTTTATGCGTTTTTTTTTAAAAAAAAGTTATCAAGCTCTTAAAAAATCACCCTTTAGTACAAGCTGTTTTTCTACGTTTTCAATTTAAAATCTCGACGTAAAATGCGCTAAGTTGGTTCATACGTTAGTCCGTGTTGCTGCGAACGGCGCCGAACTAACTCTTCGCGGTCTTCGTGTACACTCTCAGCTACGGCTGCTTTATTTTCTTCACTACGTGCTGGACGTAGTCCAATCAAGTATTATCCAATAATGAACGTTGGTTCTCAGGATAAATGATGGTGTTGCGAATAGTATGCTCTGTAACCGATTATGTTGACCATAAAATGAGCGAAGCGCGAACTTCGTTATAAAGGTCACGACTCATGCATTATCTATCAAAAAAAGGCTATTGAAAAAAGTACCTCTACTTGAATCAACCGTTAGTTACAATTTTGGATTTAACTAATTTTATTTTCTTCACACACCTACCAAAAAAATTGAAAAAAATGTTTAATTAAAAAAAAAAAAGAACTCATAATGTGTCAGATATTTATAACGAACGCTTATTGAATCGAAAATTTTATGTACAATAAATTAAACAGCAAAATTTAATGCCGACGGCATTTGAGTTTTATACTTTGTGTCTCCTTTAGGTGTCGCCTCTGCGCTTATTTATGAGTTTTTGTTGTTAATTTTCTAAGCCACAACACATACTTATATATTAAATATACAGAGATATATAGTATGTATGTGTGTTTCCTCTTACTTTCGGCCGTTAGTGCCACCAAAACGTTCTAATTCTTCTTAAGCTCACTTCATTTGCCACTTCCCTACCAAAACTTAAACTCTTTTTGGCTGGCACTTAATTCGATTTTAACTGATTCACATTAAATATTCAATTTAATTATGTCGTATTCAACTAATTTATGTTTGTATGCATAATTAATGGTGCGAGTGGCGACGACGGTGACGGCGGTGTTTGGCGGTGATAGCAGCAGTGCTGAAGGTGGTGTTGCTGCAAGGCTGCTGAGGAGACTGTTTTATATTTTTATGCCCTAAACAGGGCGTATAAAGTTTGTCACGAGATTTATAACATTCAGAAAGAAAGAAAACTCTATGATATGCCTGTATACATATGTGGAAATTATCAGCGAGACAAGCTGGGTCGATTTAGCCAGAGCCGTCTCTCAGTCCGACGGTCTGTATAGAAACGAAATAGTCCCATAGGTCTTGAGATCTCGATCTGAAATTTTGCACACGTCTGTTTCTCCTCAGGAAGTTGGTTCTCTGTCGGAACCGCTGATATCGGACCACTATAGCATATAGCTGCCATACAAACTGATTGGTCGATTTTAAGTCCTTGTATGGAAAACATTTTTATTTCATAAAATATCATCACGTAATTCGGTATGAATACTTGTCCAAGACAAGGCTACAATGTCCGCAGAAATTCTTCAGATCATTCAGCTATAGCATATAGCTGCCATACAAAGTGGCCGGCCAAAATCGAGTTCTTGTATGGAAAACTTTTGTATTTGTTAAGATATCTTAACGAAATTTGGCACAATTAATTATTTAAGGCAAGGCTACAATGTCCGCAGAAATTCTTCAGAGCGGACTACTAAAACATATAGCTGCCATACAAATTAATTGGTTGAACTGAAGTTTTTGTATGGAAAACTTTTGTATTTGTTAAGATATACTCACGAAATTTGGCATGCATTACTGTCCAAGCCAAGGCCGCATTGTCCGCAAAAATTTTTCAGATCGGACCACTATAGCGTATAGCTCCCATACAAATTGACTGGTTGAACTCAAGTCCTTGTATGGAAAACTTTTTCATTTGACAAGATATATTTCCGAAATTTGGCACAGATTACTGTCCAATATAACGGTACAATCTGTGCAGAAATTCTTCAGATCGGACCACTATAGCACATAGCTGTCATACAAACTGATCGATCAAAATACCGACCTTGTATAGAAATATTGTTTGTTTGATAAGATATCTTTCCGAAATTTGGCACAGATTATTTTCTACTATAAAGGACAATCTCCGCGAGAATTCTTCTGATCGGACCACTATAGCCTATAGCTGCCATACAAACTGACTGATAAAAATGTAAGTTCTTGTATAAAAATTTTTTTGTGAAGGGTATTATAGATTTGTTATTGTTTGTTTTTTTTTTTAATTTTAGCATTTTCTTTCAATTTTAGTATTTTTCTTTTATTTTTTTGCTTCCTCTATCGCCACTAACAGCAAAAGATCTAATCGAAATTGAGTTGTTAATTGCCAAAAAATGCTACATTTACGATTTATCAAATAGTTTGCTCCATGCTTGGCATACAACAACCGCAATTAATTGCAATCTTCATTAATTTCATCGTTAATAGCTACAACACAACATTGTTGGCAGCATCTGCAATCGCGCAGTCGCATATCTGCAGCGCTTCTCGTATCTATATACATATGTATGTGTGTGTCTGCTAACGGTTTTTGTAACATATGTCATAAGCTTCAAAAGGTAGCGAAAACACGAAAAAATTAATTAAGAAATGTCAAACATTCCGTGGTTGCCAAAGACAAGCATAATTCAATGTGCATACATACATACATATACTTAGATGTACATATGTATATGTGTGTAAATAATTGCTGAGTTTCTATGTAGTAACGTCTAGGTGACAATTATAGCCATTAGGCAGCCTTAACTGTACACACTTGCGCCTCCTTTGCTTACTCTCCGCTAACAAGCGCACGCTTTCGACGCTCTCGCATTCTTCCACTTTCTTTGTGCTTCTCTGCTTTCTCTATGTTCACCCAAATTTTAACAACATGCTCTACAATTCATAATTGATTGTTTCAGTAATTGAATTGAAGCCATTGTAAACTTGTTTCTTCATCGCTCCACATTATCTAGCGACAAGAAGCAGCTCTTCCTTCATTGCCGTCTGCTAGGTCTTCCAACCGATGGTTCTTATCAATCAAAAATACTGTTTGCTCGATTTGTTAACTTTTCCATTTTGGCATGTAAAGCGTTGTCTGCACAAATCTGATAATAAGTTTGTAACATTTTTTAATTTTCAGCGAGTTTGATTTGCGCGCTTTCGTCAATTAAAAGCAAGAGAGATAAAGCGATATTTTATACATTTTTTCAATTATAACAACAAAAAATCAAATAAAAAATTTCAAAATTATGAAAATAAAATTTTAAATATTTTTCTAAACTAATTTTTAGTCAGCGAGTCCACCCAAAAACAACAACAACATGCTCTCTTTCTCTCTCCTTCTGAGCATAAATCAAATTAATTATCAAAAATTGTCGACAGCCCAAAAATTATTAGCTGTCTTGTTGCTTACATGAACTACCAAACAACAACAATACGCACACCCAGCAATACAAAAATTTCCAAAATTTTCGGCAAAATTCTTTGATAGTTCTCAGCCTCAATCACACGCTTCATTGTGCTCTATTGATATTGTTGTTTGTTTGTTTGTATTTTGTTGTTTTTTATTACGGTTTCCTTACAGTTGATAAAACGGAGATGTCGCGCATACAACACAAATTATGTTTGGCCTCTGTAAATAGTTTGTTTTTTGGTCTTTAGACGTCGCTGATTTGATTATTTTACCGATAAGTACCTACTGCAATCAGACGAAATTTGATATCTACAAATTGAAGCAGAGAAATTCAAATTCGAATTGTCATTGCTGCAAATTAAGCGGAAATTATGTTTCGACAACAGATCTTTGTTGTTTTTATATGAAATTAAAAAAGTTGCATTTGTAAAACAAGTCTTATTATTCTACGATTAGAGTCCACTAATGAGTGATGGAACTTCATTTCACAGTTTTGTCCAACCAAATGAAAACTGAAACGACAGAGACTAGTTGAGAAACTATCAGAAGTATTATGTAAGGTTAGCACTTAGTATGTGTGTCGTTCAAAAGGAAGTTGGTTAGACAGTCGTTCTTAAATCATTGAGAGGCTTGTTGTATTCCACAGGGTCTCCCAAACTAGCATTAGTAAGCGTTTCATATAAAAAATTAACGCTTCTGCCATGCCACTTTATTCTCCCTGTATCTCAGCACGACCTTTTTGTGAGTGATATTCAGCTTTGATCAGCTTAAAATATTCAAACGCTCATGTAATACTGGAAGGCTTCCTCAGAATCATGATGTTGCTGCCATCTTCAGCATTTGTAGTCAATTTCAAGAGACCTTTATGAGATTTTACACAGTTGTTGTAATTTACGGTGCAAGCCGGTTGTCTGATATTGCTCTAAAGTAGCCATAGGGAAAAGGTGCGGACTCTCACCAAAGGTGATGTATAGACTTTGCGATACCGTTATCAAGCCAATAATGCCATCGTGAGCATTTCAAGTCAAGAAATCAATACTAAGAGACCTTAATTGGGCTTTACACAGTTGTTGTAGTTTTATGTGCATTTGAAAAGGCTTGATAAGTAGCTTGGACGTGTCCTAAGAGCGGCTCTCATGAGCATCTCCGGTACACTGTGAACAACACCAACAATAGCACTTTCACTTAGCATTTCCGGCTGGTACATTGCTGCGCAGTCCGCTCTAAGGCTCAAGAAAGCCGGGTGGGGAGGGGAAGTTTTCTGTAAAGAGCTCTACGCCAAGCTTAGCTTTAGGCTACCGCACCACTGTAAAGTTTTACTGCTGCTCGTACTGCGACGAAGTTCAACCTTTTTCTGGCAGGTGAGCATTCACTCTAACAGCAGAGCGACAATACTAGCTCAAACTTAGTCAAAGACTGTCTGTTCTCAGTGAAAATAGTATCAAGCTACTTCATCATTAGACTCGTTTGTGTGCCTGGTGATAGCAGAATCGCTGGTAACTGCAAAGTAGTTAAAATAGCCAGTGGGGACAACCTTTTCCTGCTCACATCAGCATGGAACCGTTTTGGATCTCCACTGCCATCTTGAAACCTAGCACTAGCCTATGTGTGCTTATCAGGCGTTGACCGAAGACCCGACCCTGTACGACCGAAGAACCGTTTAGCCTAGAGTAGAATACAGGAGATCGACTGGATTACTTGACGTTGGCAAAGTGCATCTTGTATCATCACTTGTCGCAATCGTCGAGGTTCTTACTGAATACTGAAGGACACAATAGACCTAATATCGTGTTGCAAACCACATCTATTTAAGTTACTGCATACTGTCCAATAAGCGTTCATGCAGTAAGGCTAAAAATCTTGTCTTGCAGAAGTTGTCTAAGTTGTATGTAGGAGGGTGAGGTGGAAACATGAATGCTCTTCTCTTATGACCTATTATACGAATGTACGAGTTTTCATTACCATAACCGACCGGCATTCTGGGTTATCCATGTGAGATCCCTGTTTTCAACGACCTCATAACCAACTATTTTTCAAGACACGAAAACTATATTTGAATCCGTCGTATATCTCATACAGCTCATTGTTCCATCTATGCGACCATAAATCTTCCGCTACCTCGACTCATCAGTTGTTGTCATCGTCCAAGCCTCTGCATCATATAGCAGAATGGGCATAATGAGTGACTTGAAGAGTTTGGTTCATGTTCGTCAAGAGCGGACTTTATGTACATCTCAATTCCCTACTCAGTTCGAAGTAGCACCTGTTGGTAAGAGTTCTTCTGCGTTGGATTTCGAGACTGACGTTGTTGTTGGTGTTAGTGGTTCCACGATAGGCGAAATTTTCTAAGACTTCGAAGTTAGGACTGTCAACAGAACGTGAGAGCGAAGTCGCAAGTGCGACGACTGTTTGTTTGATGGCAAGAGATATTTCGTCATGCCCTCGTTCACTACCAAACCCATCTGCTTCGCTTTCTTATCCAGTCTGGAGAAAACGGATGTTGGGATCAATGATTGGGGTCGGATTATTCTCTCCAACAGTAGATTGAAGATGTAGCACGTTGAAACCTTTGCTCCATCATCATCGGTTGGGGAATCGGGTTCACCATCTCCTGGTGTTATGCTTTCGCTGCCATTTAGCATAATGGAAAAGTGTTTCCTCCATATTTTTAGTATGTTCTGGACATTAGTCACCAGATCACCTCTTGCGGTTCTGCCAGAGTAGATTGTTTTATGCGCTTATAAATTTATGTCCCGTCGTCTGGTGAAATACCCCTTTCTCTGAAAATGTAGTTACGAATCTAATCATTTAACGCTGAAACCTTCAAACCATATTATAACGGCACTTAGTCACCACTTGGGTGTTTTGTGGCTATATCACCTTAGATCTTATCCCCAAAATTAATATTAGCACGAGCTGAGACACTTAACAAATATTATTACATTTATAACAAAAAGTAAATTTAATTAATTAAATAACGTGATCAATGGCAATAGATCGATATCGCAAACGACAAAAACGTTACACAATTCGACTGTCAACGCTTATCGTTCATCAACTAAAACAATAACAACGACAATAGCAAGAGTTGAAGCACTAGCCTAAAAATATGAAATATATCAGTTTATTTTTCTAATATTTATTTTTGTTCTTTTAAGTGGACTTTCCCGCCGACATACCGTAGAACGTTCCGCGAGACTTATAAATTCAAGAAGTGTTCTACAAAGCCTACGACAAGGCAACATACGTAAGAGCTTGTCAGTGAGCTCGTCATATTTCACTGTCCAAATTGATTATGCGATTAATCGGACCGTTAGACAAAAATAAAAAGTGCACCAGTCGCTGATTATCGCATGCGATAAGTGACATTTAATTTTCCGTTTCAATATTATTAATGAACAATTGAAAACATCACTTTGACAATGCATGATTTGCTGCAGTGCGCACATGCGTATGATAGTTATATATTTATTAAAGTGTGTATACATATGTATGTGTGCACTTGTTCTTTAAAATGTAGCCACCTTCGCATTATTTGCTTTAATCAACAGATTAATCAATTGATAACGCTTCTCAATTTTACTTTTAATCATTAGACTCCCTACTAATTATGCCACGAGCTTGTCAATAATCAGGTGGTACCTACTTTATATGGGGCTATGACGATGATACTCAGGAAATTCTGGTTTTTAAAAGTCTTCAATTGTATTCAATTTAAAGAACTTCAATTATGATTTCTCTTTGATCAAGTACATATATTGATTGAGTTTCGCATTATGTCGAAATAGAAAGAGGTTCCTTGTGTTGGTTGTCATGCCAGCGTTGACTTGGACTTGTTATTTTTAGAATCTATTTTGCTTTAAATATTAAATAAGCTGTAATATCTAAGTTACTTATAACAATTTTTACGTTTTTTACCATATGTATGGTTGTGTGCGATGAGATTGCCCGACGCTATAGACTCGGAAGATTTTTTCTCCAAAAAAAGTTCACAAGTTTGTAGATAATCCTGAACATTGTTAAATAACTTGGTTCTATTTTTCTTCCATTCTTGATGTAAGTAATTCTTTTTTGGCGAAGACACCGCTTACGTGGTTATAACCGAGTTTACAACAGCGCCAGTCGTTTTTCCTTTTCGCGCTGTTTAGCGCCATTGGAGATCCACATCCACGTGTAGTCAGATCCTTCTCCACCTGTTCTTTCCAACTCAGTTCAGGTTTTCCTCTGCCTTTGCTTCACCCAGCGGGTACAGTGTCCATTACTCTCAGAGCTGCTGTTTTCAGCCATCGAACTATGTCAATGTCGTCTTATAACGGGTGGGCCATCTAACGTTTTAAATTTGAATTATCTATATTTCGACATTGGAAACGTCAAATATCATTCGGAAAGTGACAGATATTCAGTAAAAAGTCTAAAATTTACGAAATGGGTCGCTATTCACTATTCTACAGTTCGCAGATTGGGCAGAAGATCGTTTGACCGAGGATGGTCAATTTTACCGAAAAATCATCTTTTCGGACGAGGCTCATTTCCACCTCGATGGTTACGTTAACAAGCAGAATTGTCGCATTTGGGGCACAGAAAACTCGCACGTAATCGTCGAGAAGCCAATGCAGCCAGCACGTATTACTGTATGGTGCGGATTTTGGTCTGGTGGAATCATCGGCCCATTTTTCTTCGAAAATGAAGAAGAAACCGCCGTAATCATCAATGGTGAGCGATATCGCGCAATGTTAACCGAATTTTTCTTCAAGCAAAAGGAAGAGGAAGACTTGGACAACATTTGGTTCCAGCAGGACAGCGCTACGTGCCATACAGCAAACGCTACACTCAATCTATCTTCGAAATTTAAAATTATGTATGATCCACCCTATATCTCTATCTCGGATGATGAGTGACCTGTAGAATTTGGTCTTTGCTCATCGAGAGAGGACTTTATTTCTATTCTATCATCATTCATGAGACATTCCATTTTCCATATTCTGTTCTGTTGTATAACAGTCCGTCATATACCGTATTTCACAATATCACAGTTCTATATTAAATAATGGCATGCGTGAGGTGATGACGGAACAGGAAACTCCGCAGTCCATTTAATTAAATAATTATCAATTAAATCAAAGGGGATTACGAAATTCGTCACTTGCCACTTTCGTCAATCATGCCACTTATCTACACAGAAATTAATAAAAACTAATTATGACCAACTTAAACAAAATTGAAAGCAATTGAAACAAATAGAACTTTTTAAGTGCCTCATGACAAATCAGTACATGAATACACATGTGTACAAATAACTGTAAAGCATAACTGTAATAACAATGGTAAATTATGTCAATCATACGAGAATAATAATTTGAGCTTATCACATAAATTTGTTTATTTAATTAAATGTTGAAGTAGCTCGGGTTCAAGTTATCAAAAAAACCAAACCAGCAATTCACCTGTCAGCCAACAAATTAATGCAACAACAATGTCGATATCAGCATACAGCAGTTAGTTTCGGAAATTATATTCTATTTTGGATTGTTGATAGCACTTTTGATGATGTCATGGTTGGCATGCAAACCGTATAAAAAATGTTGTACAATTGCATAACGGATGGTATGACTACGATAGGGCACATAAGTGATCAGAAAGATACTATATTGAATAACTGAAATATAATATTTAATGGGTTAATGATAGCTGAGGATCTGACCTTAAACCATCACTTTCACTTCAAGAGCAGATATTTCCTAATTTTGCCACAGCTTTTTGAGAGTACAATTCTGCCATTGTAGATAAGCTTGGCTTTTCTTTAGTGAGAGAGGAGCATCAGTATCAGTATTCAACATCGTTTTCTACTATATAGTACTAATCCATGAAACCTCTTCAATCATGTTTTTTCTTGATATGCCATATTTTATTTCTTATACGCCTTTCCCGTTTCATCCGTACAAATAATGTGTTTTTGTTGCGATGGATCTAGTTCGAATGAATTGTTTTGCCCCCTATGTAATGGTAAATGGGTTCGGTCTATTATTTTTCCCATTTATCTTAACGTTTTACCTCCGATTCTCAACATCCGAAACATAGTTTTTCTCAATTCTGTACCTTTCGAATAGGTTTGATTAGTAGTTTGATTAGATTGATTTACGGTCCCGCGTCTCTGATGGACGTTCGGCTTCAATTCTTGCACGAGTTGGATCTTGTAAGCTCGCATATCAAGATCTTTTCGCAAAGTCTTCCATAAAGCGGATGTGTTGGTGATTGGACTCATTCTGGTCTTCTTCAATACTCTGTTTTTCAGCGCTCCGCTTTATTTTGGGCCAATTTGAGATACCAAGTGCAGTCAGGTCCTTTTCCACCTAATCTCTCCAACGCAGTAGACCATCACTTCTTTTACTTAATCGAAAACCTTCAAAGTTAGAGCGTCTCGTCCAGCTGGACAACATGGCCTAGCCAGCGCAGCCGCTGTCGCTTGATTCGCTGAACAATGTCAATGCCGTCGTATATCTAGTACAGGTCATCCCAAAACTTTTCTTTCGAACACTCCTAAGACCAACTCATCAGGTTATATCATTATCTGTGCCTCCACACCATATTGCAGGAAACAATTGATGAGTAACCAGTAGAGCTTGGTCTTTGTTCGTCGGGAGATGACATTACTATACAATTGCTCACTCAGTCCAAAGTAGTAGCACCTGTTGGCCAGAGTGATGGCTATAGCCATCACTTCCTTATCCAATCTGGAGAAAGTATAACTAACGGCGAAGTTGCTTACGTCAATTATCGTCCACTGTCAGTTTACACAGCCGTATAAGCTTTGCGAGGATACCAAGTTCTGACATAGCGACAGTTCCTTTTCAAGCTGTCGAAGGCGGCTTTAAAATCGACGAAGAGGTGGTGTGCGTCGATCTTCCATACAGGGGTCTTCTCTAAGAATTGATACAAGGTTAAAATCTAGTCGATACTTAGTACATTTTTCAAGTCTAAAGCCACATATTGTTTTATATAGTTATGCTTTTGGGTAAGCAGTTAAAGTAGTAGGATTATGCCCAATTCGTACTCTTGTGTCCTCCCTGCTCAGCCTGGAAACGTGAATAACGCTTGAGTAAGGGGCGGTAGTCAACCCGAGAGGAGCCTGAGTTCACGGCTAAAAGAAAGAGAACTTCAGCGGAGCCACTCTGATTAGGTTTAAGGTTCCCTGTATTCTATCATAATTTATTCGACAAATTATTGCCAAATTCCATTCTTCGCTGAGGTCACTTGTACATACATACATATATGTGAATATGTACATACATACATATATATCGACCCCTGTGACTAAATTCATCATCACACATGTATTTCCGTTAAAAAAAACAGGCACCAACAAACTGAAATCCTTCTTGCAAAGTGTTTTGGGCTCCTTTGTGTGTGAACTAACAACTGATCCACAGCGCCAACTAACAAAGAACAAAACCAACAACAACAACAACACCATTAAAACATTTACAATTCAGTGATAAGCCTTGGCGCCAAAATATCCATAAACAAGCAAAATTCTGCCAAAGCAATTGCAAGAATTCGCAGAATGAAAATAAAGCAAAAATTTGCTAAAAACGAAATAAAACAAAAACAAAAACGAAATGGCAAATAAAAGTCCAAAAAGACAGCATATTATTTCATTAATTTTACCGAACACTGGAGAGTTAGCGGTGCCAGCGGCAGAGGTAGCGCAGCAATGGTCAGAAGTCAACAACGACAGTTGGTCGGCCGTTGGCGGCAACGAACGGAAACGAATGCTGTGCGTGAGTTATCCGCGAGACGACTTGCATGAGTCCACCACTGCTGCAGAGCGGAGGCTTATCAGGGGCACAAAAAATATAAATGACCAACACGATGACAAAGGGCAAGCAACGATTTTTCAACACGGCAAAGAAATGAAGTGAAGAAAAAACAACAATAATAAATGCTGTTAAAAAAAGGTATCAAAAGAAAATGTAAATCGAAGCAGGTTCTCGTGGTAGTAGGGGCTACTGGTAGGGTATAAGCAAGTTCTCATATCGGAACGAGAATAGATCGATAAGTCAGCGATGTTTTGGAACTTCTTTTCCAGAAAATATTTGACGTCTATATTCTTACCATTAAAGGAAAACGATCTTTGCACAATCATGTGTGACCCTGTCTTCTACACTTTGATCTTAGACATAAGGCCGAGAAGCTTGAGTGTGTCATTACTGCGGAATGACTCGATTTCCAATGATGTTGTCGAGAGTGATGGATAACTACGAAGCAGAAGGGTTCTAGATGATAGGGTCGGTCGTAGGTGGGTGGTATGGGGATTAGCTGAACTGATGGACGTTTGGATGTTAGTGGTGTGATCTTCCCTAGTCGGAATGTGGAACAGTTAGGGTCGTTTGCACGTGAGTTGT
The DNA here is from genome assembly GCF_023373825.1 of Bactrocera dorsalis. Lineage (NCBI taxonomy): Eukaryota > Metazoa > Arthropoda > Insecta > Diptera > Tephritidae > Bactrocera > Bactrocera dorsalis. The sequence goes on from NC_064303.1 coordinate 94,293,846, forward strand.
TTAAACGGCGAAGGCGTTTAACTGGGAATTTGGGTTAATTTTTGTATTAGTGGTTTATGTATGGGGTCCAAACTCTGGCCACCAGTCTAGAACTGTATAAAAGCTCAACTGTTGGTAGTTTCTGTTACGAGGTTTCACCGGATACTTAATTCTGGTTCGACGGGGAGCAGGATCATCCAACCTACTCATGCGGACTGGTCCCTCGGGGAGTATCGTGGTGGTTGTGGCTAAAACCCAAACGCGGGAAGAGTTATGGAGTTGCATTGCAACCGGGTGTCGGCCCCAAAGTACTACGGACGTTTTTTATGGGTCTCGAACCCTTCACTCCCAATTGATACTGAAAATGTCGGCCCTTTGATCCGGTTTTCTAATTCCGTCGAAAATGTTGCATTCTAACAGTTCCGTTTTATCTAGGTTTTCTAGTTTTTGAAAGAACTCTTAGTTTTACATTTGTGTTACGTTCCAAGTGTTTTACCGTTAAATGAGGGTCTCTTGATTCATACCTAAGAGTTTTGGCAACATAGAGAAACCAGTGCTCCAAATAGAGTCGCTGTAATATCCCTCGGGATTAGCTCCCAAACTTAAATTTTCTTTTTTATCCCAATCCAAAGCCTCGAGCCATTGAGGTTTTCTTCTAGAGTTTACATTCCGATTTTGAACATAACGTAAGGATTTTGCAAGATGGTTCGTTGGTTTTAAGATTAACTGACGTTTTGGGTCCATGATATGTTCGATGTGTAAACTGTGGAAGAAAATCTTTTTTTTTGCTAAATTTGTTCTGCTTTATGGTTATTCTGGCAAACTCTCCTAAGATTTAAGATCTAAGATGTAAAAATACAAGCCGTTCAAAGTATTTATATTGTTTTCGATGAATTCTCTAATATACTCCAGGCTCTTTTTCAACATAATTTACGAACGAACCGGATTGAAGAAGACCACCACTTCGTCCATTGATTGTTGAAGACTTGATGAGACCGCTGGGCACAGATTTGTCCTATGAAAACAGCTTTGGTATTTTGTTAGGATGCGAACGCCTTCGAAAACTGAACCTCAAAAATTTAGTCCTCTATCTTTGACCCTTCAACTTTCTCAGCAGTGCAACCCTGTACTGCTCTAATCGCAAAGAACCTTAAAACACTTTTGTACCCAAGACTTCGAAACTGAAGTTCAAAAATTCCTTCACCTTCCTTTCTGCTTACCTAAAGTTACCACTGACTTATCCATCCTTCCTGTATATCGTCATTCGTACCAAATTCTCACCGTGTTAACATACATAACTTTTATGAGTAATTTGTGTTTTGTTTTGAATGTGAACGCATAAGTTCTGCGCCAACACTGAGTGGTCAGCCACTGATGGAGACTTCGAAACACACTTTGTACCCGTACTTATGCATGTGTGTGTAGGTATGTCTGCGGCTACCCAGATGTTGCTGATGTTGGCGACAGTGTGTGGAACGCGCATCGAAGGCGACACAGTGTAGTCTGCTACTGATTACAAATGACGCGACACTGTGGAAGTGGCCGAATTGTATCAGAAATGAATCCATTAGGGTGGCATGTCCAAGACACTCAAACACACACATATACATATGCCATGCATGTGTGGCGTTTCGACATTTCAAACAAATGTGTACAATAACCAGAAAATTGTTGTACAAAAAGGTTATACGATAGTGGCCAAATTGAATTAAGATTGCAGCAAATGAGACGAATTCAAATAAAATAAGAGCATAAGACCTTCAATACGCCAAATCAATACGCGCCATAGAGCGAGGACGCAATAAAAAGTATCTAAATGTAAATTAAGAAATGATTTATGGCTCGCAAAGTGAGAGCAAAGCAATACTTTGTTGCAAGATTATGTTGAGAAATTGTAGAGACATGAGAAAAGTTCCATATTTTTTCGCTTAGTAAAAGCACTGTTCGTGTGTGGCAAGAATTTAGCCGAAGAAACAGCCTGAAAAAATTGGGAATATTTTTTATAACAACATTAGTCTAAGAAATATGAGTTAGTAAGGGGATATTATCAGCTTAGAAGTACGGAAATAAGTGCTTTTATGCTTCCCAGATGCACTACTTGTTATTAGTTTGAAGAGTTGTAAAGTTAAAGAAGGAGAGGAACTGTCATCCTCAAAACTTCGAAGGTCATGGTTTACCTTAAAGTCTCTTAAGAAGCCCTCTTTTCCTTTTTCCCTCAATACATTTTTTCAACTTATTTTCTATCAAACTTTTTCTTCTATTCCAGTGTCTTCAATAGTGTCAGCTTGAACCATGTTTCTCAACAATAGACTTCCTCACTTTTCTAAACCCTAGAACTCTGCTTAGTATACCTTTTTCTTCTTTATTAGCGTAGATAACGCTTTCGCGGTTATAGCTGACTCTACAGTTTTTTTGGGCAATTTGGAGATCCCAAGTGGAACCAAGTCCTTCTCCACCTGGTCTTTCCAATGGGGTGGAAGTCTGCCTGCTTCCACCGGCAGGTGAATAGTCAGTGTAGACGCTGTCTCTTAATGTGCTGGACTATGTCAATGCCGTCGTATATTTTGTACAGCTCATCGTTCCGGCGACTTTTGCGGGGATACCAAATTCAGATATAGCGACATAAAGGCAGTTCCGATTTGTGCTGTCAAAAGCAGCCTTAAAATCGACGAAGATTGTGGGGTCTCCCTTTTTACGGACTGGGCAGAGTACAGTTAAATTCTCACAGCCCTCACCGGTTTGTTGTTTTTCAGGCGGCTAATAGCTATGCAATTTCTTCATGATCAGCTTGTCCGTTGCATCGTCACCGATTGGGGAGTTGCTTAAAATACCACCATACTATATTATCAGCAGTTTTTGGCATATGGAAGCAACTATCATTTTCTGCATGCAATCTTTAATCATTCGTAAGTTCTTCGTCAAATGAACCCTTTATTTATACAATCTGAACATAGGTTTCTTCATATTTAGTAATTAATTTCTATCAAAGTTTCCCATTTGAACATTACACATCTTTGGTCCCAGTTAATGGTGTTACGAAGGTTACCTTTTATATTTCGAGATTGGAAAACAAAACCTAATATTAATCATCGAAAATAGCTTTATTGTTTTTTCAAAATATTCTCCATTCCATTAAGATTTATACGCTTTGGGATGCGGTTGAATGAATTGTTGACACTCTGATTGAAGTACCTCCAAAAAATGCGTTCCGAACGCATCAACCGTTTCTTCAGATATCGAAAAACATTGACGTAATAGTTTAACCTTAACGTACAAGAATAATAAGAAGTCACTCGGTGCTAATTCAAGACTATACGGTGAATAGCTCATCAAATTGATGTTTTTGTGTATTCAAAAATACAGTTGTTTTAGTCGTCATGTGAAAGCTCGCTCTTCGTGATGAGTAATCTGACTCGGCTCATTTTCAAACACCATAACACCAAACTCATCACCCGTCACGTTATCATAAACATGTTTAACAATATTAAAAATTTCTCTCGGCCAATCGACATGACTCCTTTTTTAAGCGATCAACAAATTGTGTAGGATCCCAGGTGACAAAAGATTGTCTACAATGAAATGTTCATGTACTTGTATGCTGGTCCTACTAATGTCTATAGTTGTGTCAATCTTATGGTAGGTCACATGTTTCATTTCAATATCAGTTTGGGCACAGCATCAAGGCTTTTTGAGCGATTGACAAATTATGAGGAGTACTCTACGACCTAGATTGAATTCTCGATTCTATCGATATACATTGGTTCTTGGTGGAGCTTCATTATCAAACATTTAATTAAGGGCATCGATGCCCTGTCGCTGAGATAATTCACATGTAGGAAATAATCACGCTAAATTTTCGCCTTTTCATAACATTTTTTTTTTGCCGAATTGAATATTTTAAGTTATGCGTATGTCAAAACGTTCTGAATATGTATAACAACAAAAAATTGAGAACTTTACGATAAAGGTGTGAGATGTCCAATTGCAATACTAGATTGCCCAATCCCGAAATTAAAAAAAGCTTTCTACTTATTATTGATATGCAGGCTTTAAAGGCGGATCTTCGAAAAAATAAAAATTGTATATTTCTGACCGACAGTATACTGACCCGACTTCGAAACCTTATAATATCAGCATATCAATAATAACATAATTTTGTAAAACAGAAAAATATTTTTTTTTACTCAATCTCTCTCAATCAAATTACATTATTCTTATGCTCATACAAGTTATAACTTTCTTTATACATATGCATACATAAATACTGTTTGAACACTGTTATGTAACACCATATTTCGTTTTTTTTTTGTTTCATTTTACGCTACCCAATAACTGTTTATGACACACCTACTCCTTTTGTCGCTTTTAAAATTATATTCCGAAAATAAAGGTGTAAGCCTATCGTATGTGTGTGTGTTAGTGTATACTCATATACTCATTTATATATCAGTATTTATGTAATTCAGGCGCCACTTTGACATAACGAAAGCACGAGCACGAACGAAAGTTCGTAGGTGATAATATTGACTTGAACTTTATTGACTCACAGTGGGCTGAGTTGCAATTAATGTAGTCAAATATACAATTTAATGAATATATAAACATAAATGAAGATTTTATATTATATTTTTTTTTACTCTTTACTTGCAGCTTTCGAGTTCGTTTGTGCTTATAAACCAGGATCGGTAATTGAAAATTAAGGTAAGTAAATTTGTATTATATTATAAGTTTTTTTTTATAGTTAATATAGTTAGTCACCTTAAAAAAATTCAAAAACTATTCTAGATAGACATAGGTTTTCAAATATCGAAATTAGCGAAAATTTAACTACTTACTCATACTCATACTCATTACTTATTTCATGCAAATGTGAGGGCTACTCAAGAGAGTGATACCTGTAAAATTTTTGAAATATTTGGAGTAGGCTCGCCATCTAGTGACTTGATAATATACTCGATAATTTACCAGATAGGTTTTGCGGCCAAATTTAGTTAAAGTTTCCTAAACTTGGAACATATAGTGCTCGTTTGAAATGAAAATTTCGTCCAATAAATGACTGAATTCGGTTCATAGAGTTCTTTAGTCAGCACTTACCTCTTTGGTGGAGGTGGAAGTGGTTTTCTCTGCGCCAAAAAACATTAACCTCATTAACCTCTAAATTTCCAACTGCATATACATATATATTATTATCATTGTCTAAAATCTCTAAAACAATCCTACAATGTCCGACACCCGAAGTGTTCCAATTAAAAAAGCCATAAATTCGGTTTGGAAAATTATTATTATTATAAAGTTATTTTAAAGTACAAAATGTGTGAAAATAATCATAAATTCAGGACCAATTCACTTCTGCTCGATATGACCACCTTTTGCCTTAACTATGGCCTTGAGAGAGTCAAAAAACGAATCACAAGTTGCCCGAATGTGACTTGCCGGTTTTTTGGCCCACTCACGTACAATGGCTTTCTTAAGCATCTCCAGACTGGTGTATTTTTTACTTCGGACCTTGCTCTCCAAAATGGCCAGGAAAGAATAATCCATTGGATTCTTATCTGGTGAGAGCCATTGTGTGGTCGTAATGAAGTTCGGAACGTTGTCTTTCAGCCATTCTTGGTTCACTTGCGCTTTGTGAGACGGTGCTGAGTCTTGTTGAAACGTCTATGGTTTGCGACTGAAATGATTGTTTGCTCACGGCTTCAAAGCAGCCTCCAGAACACTTTCCCGATAATATGTCACATTTACTTTGACGCCAGGCTATCGTTTTGAGAGTTTACGAAATGCTCAATTAGAAAATGATCGGAGTTTGACCACTTTCGGCCAATCGACGCAACTGCTTTGCTTTCTCAAGTCTTACTCGTTGCTGCTTCGGTGTGAGATCATGGGCCTTTTGGAACTTGTGAAGCTTGACCTTGAGCTCATTTTCCAATATGCGTCGGATGCTGCGGTCGGATATTTTCAGTTCTTTAGCCATTAGATTGGCACTTCGTCGTGGATTTCGCTCAAGTCAAGTAGAAATGATCAACTTAGTCATTGCCATCTATCTGTATGTGTGTATATACGCCAACTATTTCTTCAGGTCCTTTTCTCACCAAGAAATGTGTTGGAACGGTCGAACTGTCATACAAACTAAACGATCGGAATAAAGTGCTTACATTGCAAGCTTTTTAATTTGACGAGCTTTCTTCAAGAAATTTGGTATGAATTATTGCCAATATTGGTACAATCTCCAAAGGAATTGCTCAAATCGGATCCCTATAGTATATACATAGCTGCCAAACAAAGTGACCATTCACAGTTCATATAAGGGATATTTATATTTAGGAAGTGTATTTGTAAAAATGATTAAAAAATAGCGTAATAGTTAGTATTTTGTATTATATCCACCATTTTTATTCACCCTTTCACATCTTCTGTCTACCAAATTTTCACATCGATCCTTTTGGCTTGGTACCTCAATTCCAGCCCATAAATCTTCAAAATTTTTAAATTTTTGCTATTTTGGCCTTCACATCATTCCATAAATGTTCTATTGTATTCCGATGCGATTTTTTACTACCTTTGCGGTGTGTTTCGGATCATTGTCTTATATAAATGTCAGTTTATGGGCATGGATTCAAATACGAATTGCTTAATTTTATTTTTCAGTATATCCAAATACTGAAACTGATCCATTTTACCTTTTATTCAAACAAATGGCCCGACGACATGCCATGGAAACGCGCCCCAGACCATGATACTTCCGCCGCCGTGCTTAATGTTTTTTTGGTATACCTAGGTTAAGCGCTTGATCTTGTGGACGACGTACAAATGTTTTTCCATCTGAACCCATCCTATTTATCTTGGTATAGTCGCTCCAAAGCACGTTCCTCTAAAACTGTGCTGGCTTGTCCTTGCAGGCCTTGCAAATGCTAGCCAAATTTTGATGTGGCGCTTTGACAGTGGTTTCTTCCTGCCAATTCGTCCAAAAAGTTGACTTCGTTAAGACGCCTTTCTACAAGCTTCCTCAAGTTGTTCACACCATATTCGTTATTAACTTCGTTCATAATTTCTCTGGCTGACAGAAAGGATCTTCAAATTTCAAATCTCAATTTTTTAATTTCCTTATTACTTGAAATATTTGGTGGACTGGATATAATTTAGCTTATATAATTTCATTTAAACTTTCTAACCTCTTTTACTGTGCAATCAACCAGTTAGCTCTCAAATTACATACCCAATACTCAAAAATGAGTCACAACTCCCATTCTCCCATTTGTACCGAAGGCTAAAAACTTGCTCCAGGACGCACTCAACACTCAGTATTTTGGGTATGTGTGTGTACGAGCTGTGTGTGCTTGCATGTAAAATATGGTAGCAACAACAACAGCCAACTGCTAAAAGCAACAATAACTACCAAAACGGTTATAATATTAAAACCAACAATAAGCACAACAACAATAGCAAAAGCGCCTATACGCTGCGCTCATAAATTATTAATGGAGCGGCTTATCAGGCGGCTTAACTCCGGTACACCTATTAAACGTTGTGTCAAGTGAGTTAATAAAAAAATTATTATTATTAGTCGTGCGCACAGGCGAGTGTAAAAGCTTGCCAGCATTGTTGTTGCTATATGTAGAAAATGTGTTGTTGTTGTTGTAAAATCATATTGTTGCAAGCGGTTGGTGAATATGGTCAATATGTGCTACGGCTGTATGTTGATGGCCGTTGTCGCCACACAAAGAAATTGTAAAACGGCAATTATTGTAATAAACAAAACAACAATAGCAACAAAGCATATGAAAATTGTTGTCGCATGTCGTTGGCGCTCGGCGAGAACCCCCAGCGACGCTAAAGTCGTAAAATTGATAAGAATGTCTCGGCGGCGGACGTCTGTCGGCGGCTGCTGCTACTGTTGTTGTTATTGTTTTTACTTATCGCTTTATAAAAATTGGTGGAAGTGAAAGAATTAAAACAACAAAAATACCGTGGCGTTTGGTGTTGCTGTCACTCGCGTTGGCCACCAATGACACGCCGGGAGAATCGCTTGAGGTCGTTGTCTCTCTCTCTCAGTCATTCACTCTCCCTTATTCAAATTTTTGTGTTGACGGAAGATGTATCGTTGATTGAATAACGTCATTTAGAAGAGTTTCTATTTTACAAGCAGATTTGTGGTGTCTTTGTTGAGGTATTTTGCATTTTTATGCTGCTATAAATTGTGGTCTTTATGGTGTTATCAATAATTTTTCTCTTCGCACTTTTATTATATATTATATGAGCGCTGAATTGTTGTTATTTATGATATACTGTAGACTTGTAGCTGCTGTTTTTGTTGTAATTTTACTATTAAGTGAGTGATTGACTAAAAAGTAGACCTTGACATTTGCTCTCTGGGTGGTCAGCCAAAAAAATTTACTCATACTGTTCTAAAATTTTTGGGATTGACAAAATTAAAATATCGCTATGCATAACTCACAGAAAATCGTCCTTCTTTTAAGTTAAGTCGAGAAGTTGAAATCCATATCGTGGTCTTCTTCAACTTTTTCCTTTTGGCTTCTTCCTTCTTTTTGGTAGCACTCGACTCTAGTTTTGAGATTTGTAGTCGAAGAAATCGAAATCCGTATCGTGGTCCTCTTCTTTTTCTTCTTACTCTTCCCTTTTGGCTTCAGCCTTCCTTTTAGCAGCAGCGCCAGCACTGGTAGCTGGATCTGAGGATCTTGCTAAGATCTTCGATGGAAGCTGGTTTGATTAAACTCCACTTTAATGACTTTTATATTTCTGTAAGTTTTCTGGAGGTCTGCAAAATAGGTTTTTGATCGTCTCGTCCAGGTAGTCGATATAGATCACACCTCATGAATCACAGTCATTACCTCTCCAGTCGATTGGTCAGACTTCGCCTTCTTCGGAACGGGATCTTCTCCAAGTAGTCGATATAGATCACACCTTATGAGTCCCAGAAAGCGGTAGTCATTACCTCTCCAATCGATAAGTCAGTCTTCGCCTTCTTCGGGACAGGATCTTCTCCAAGTAGTACATATAGTTCTTACCTTATAAATCCCAAAAAGCGGCAGTCATTACCTCTCCAGGTTATAGCCAAGATATCCGTGGCGGGATCTTCTCCAGGTAGTCGATATGGTTCTTACCTTATAAATCCCAGAAAGCGGTAGTCATCATCTCTCCATCTTAGCTATGATCTCCGTGGCGGGATCTTCTCTAGTGTCGATTTAGATCATACCTTATGATTCCCAGAAAGTGGTAGTCATTACCTCGCCAGACGATAGGTCAATCTTCACCTTCTTCGGCGCAGGATCGGCGGATAAAGACTTGTTTTAACTGTTCTTTGGGGTCTGGTGTACACCTCTTAATCCATGATCCTCCGACGCTTGAGGTGACGCAGAAAATCCACCGGTTTGCGCTTAAGCACCGTTAAACACTGCTTTTTAAAGTAGGCAAACATGGCATTCATCGCAGAAATGCTTTAACGGGCCAATATTCCATACAGACTATGAACTACGCGACCACTTAAGAAGCCTACTATCCCTGCTATCTCGCTCAGCGTCAATCGTTTGTCAAATAATACGATGACCTGGACTTTTATATAATACGTAAAGTGTAAAGTCTGTGTGGACCGACTTTAAACTTTATATGTCCACACAGGAAAAAGTCTAACGGTGTGATATAGCAATATCGTGGTGGCCAATCGACCAGTCCAAAACGTTAAATTATCTGCAACAGCCGAAGTGTTATCTCCAAAAATTGATTGATGCGAAGTGTGGGAATTGGCTCCGCCTTGTTGAAACCAAATCTCGCCGTGATCATGAGCTTCAATTTCAGACATCAAACAGTCGGTTATCATGGCGTGATATCGGTCGCCATTGACGGTTACGTTAGAACCGACATCACTTTTGAAGAAATATGGATCGATGCCTCCATTGGCCCACAAACCACACCAAACCGTTTTTTTTCTTGATAAAATGGCAGCTATTGAAACCCTTCAGTTTGCCCTTCATCCCAAATGCGGCAAATTTGTTTATTTATATTCCCATTAAGCCAGAAATGGGCCACATGGCTGAACAAAATTTGGCCCGAAAACGTCGAGTCTTCTTGGAACTTCTCAAGGGCTCATATTTTAGGTATTTTTCAAAAAAAAAAAGCTCGACATTTCTCCCTTCATTAATTTACTATTTCATCGACGTTTACGCTAAATTAATATTTTCTTAAAGTTGTTGATTCATATTAATTACCAGTCATGTTTTACATTTATTTTATTACTTAATTATTTCCGCGAGTTCAAGCAGTTTTTTCATTCTTAATTTAAACTGACAGTCAGCGATTAAAGTCTAGCAATTAATGTTTGTCTCAGCCGATGCTCTGATTGATTAGCATTTAATTAAATTAGTTGACAATTAGTTCACAGATGCAATTAATTTTGTGACAATTACACGATAATTAAGGCAATTTTCATAACTGGTTAAACGTCGCCATATTTCTATGATAATGCCAATTTACATACATATGTACAAATTTGTACAGTGTATGCAGCTATGTTCTCTTTGATTATAAATACGATTTTAATTCAAATCAATCTCGATAAAAATGTTTTGACACTGTACTCGTAACACTTGTTACATTTGATTAACTCAGTAGATTAATCATAATAGCAGATTATTCATAGGACACCTAATATTTTAACCACTTTTGAAATAGAAAGTTGTTCTTGTTCTAGTTCTATATTTTATGCCTAACTTCCAAGAAAAGATTTTGTGGAACAACCCTTCCTTCTAATAACCTCGGCTAGTCGTTTAGACAATTTTTTTTATAGTAAGGGGAAGCATCGAAAGCCGGAGTGCGGAACTTTAATCCGCTAAACCCAACCTACTCACAACACAAGACTCTTTCACGGAACCTCCGGTTAATTATTACTTTGTGGGAGGGGCATGACATTTAAGTCTCCTCTATTGTGCGGACTGGCGGACGCCTAATCTGTTAAAAAGTGTCAGTTTTGTCATTATAAAATCAGACGTTTCGCTAACGGCTTTCCATTTCTTAGTCGACTGACACACGAGTGTGGTTTTTAGTTATCCCCTTGTGGTTGAAAAGCGAGGAGAAAGTCTTCTATATACTCTGTACACGTGTCGTTGTGATAGCGGCAGAATTTTGCCGAGCAGGCACTCCTTCGCCTGATAAAAATGCGGGTCTGTTCCGGTTACATAGACCCGACTGTCGTGGGAACCACACTCTTTACACGTCGGACAGTTCGGATTAATATCATTGTAGTATGTATCTGTAAAGGTTCGTCTAGGCATGGATTCAAAAATGTGTTGAAGATAATTTTTATTAATTTCTTCATTCCACACAGCTTCTATGATTTTTCCCATTTTCTTCAGATTTTTTGGACGCTTTTCTCTTACCTTTTTGCCCAGATAATGTCAGCAGTTCTCAATTGGATTGAGTTCTGAACTGCTTCCTGGCCACGTGAGAGGCTCAGTTCCATAAAAATCGTTTGATTTGGTGTTTGCAATGAAGTTTCGAAAAATTTATTTTAATATTTTTATGATTTAGTTACCGTTTTGGCTCTATGGCAGGAGTCTGAAAAATCCTGAAAAAATCTTTTTGAGTGTGTTCGAACAGCTGCTCAATTCTTGGCAAAACACCTTCTTTCAAAATTGTAATGCATTATTCGGCATTCACGGATCCTTCAAAAATAATGAGCTGCCCAACACCAAACTTGGTTATAATTCCCACACCATTTTATAGGTTGAATGCTTTACGGTGGGTGAAGCACATGTTTCCAAAAAACTCTATCAATTCCTACGAACTTTGGCATTTATATTAGGTTCAAACAAATTAAATTTGCATTCGTCGGAAAAAATTTCTCCATTCTGATACAGTCCAAGTTTTGTGTCATTTTGCCCACTCTAGCGGCTGTTTCTTCATTGGGCTAATGAGAAGTGGTTTTTTTGTTGATGTCGCGCTCCTAATTCAATACTAAATTTAAATTTATGAAAATGGTATGACTGTAATTTGGAAGATTAAACCACTTAATCTTCAAAAAACAGTAGGAAAGACCTAAACAAGTTCTAAGTAAGCATTCTTCATCTAACACCGATCGATTTCGATGTCATATATATAACGTATATGTAGCCCTTAGCTTAGAAGTTTGAGTCTTTCCTCTTACTTAGTAACTGATTAGAATTTGATCCGGACTGTCAAAATGAGCTACTTTTAAGCCAATAGATTCATGCCAACGTCTAATACAATTTTCCATACACTTGTTCTAAGCTTTTACTGGGAAGGAACTCAGTGTCTTCAGCGAATTCTAATTTTTTTAACCTGGGCGTATTTTTGGACAGCTTCAACATCGTATTCATAAGCCCACATCCCGGCACGAATAATGTTGCATTTGATGAAATGTGGTACTCCACTCAACGTCGTTTTAACTAAAGTTTCAGGTCTTTTGGTGCGAATCAAGCATTAATACGCTACACACCCAAAATATTAGCCAAAATGTGTTGAGTGGATTCATAAGAGATGTTGAGATCCTCTAATATCTCTCAGTCTCCAACGTGATGATTTTCACTTTAACTTTAATTTTTGAGATATCGATCTGAAATTTAATTTCTTTTCTAAGAAGTTGCTCGTTCGTCGGAGCCATCGATATCGAACTACTATAGCATTTAGCTGTCGTAGAAACTGATCGATCAGAATCAACATCGAGATAGTTTTATACCCGTTTATGCTATAAAATATATTTTGGTTTTCTTGTTGTTTATTTGTTTTTTTTTTTTTTTTTTTTAAAATTACGCACTTGTTTGAGAACTTTGTTACGAATATTCTTCTACAGAACTTATACTTAAATATAAAATCACTGCGCCGAAACGCAGTTATATTCATACCGATTGTTATAAAGATATTACCAATCATTAAGAGCATTCACTTAATTGCTCTGCAATCAATAAAAATATTTCCTCGAATGAGAAATGCTCAAATGTCTCTAATGACGCCAACATTCACAGCCGATCGGTGGACTCAACGGACCTTTGTCACATTGAACGACGCATTCTGTGAGCGCATTCGTGGAATGTACAAATGTACGAGTATGAGCATTTATTTTGTGGTCTGTGTGTGTGTTGGCGCAGATAAATGCAGCCGTCGCCAACAAATGACAAATTGACAAATAATAAAAACAACAAATGAATCAACAGGCATACAACAATAAATCAATAGCAAAGCAAATAAAAATCAATCGCCGCCTTCAATTGAGTGCTTAAATCCACAACAGAAAATCAAACAAATGAACGAACGCGTGTTGGAGAAACGAACTTGTCAACGCGTGGAGCAAGGTAAACAACACGAGAACACCAACAGCAGTAAAGGCAAATTTAAACGAACTATCAGCAATTACAACAACTGTCGGCTGCAACGCGTGTAAAGTGTGACTAAAAAGGTTTAGCCTAATGTAAACCCATAAATACTGCGCTTGCGGCTGGACATGACATGCGGCGAACTCACACAAGCACACTCACACACACACAGCGCGTGCGAACGAGCCTGCGCGCTACCTCATTTGCGTTCGCGAACATTAACAAAATGCAGTCAAAGTGCTTCTGTTTCAGCGCATCCATGCGACGTAAAGTGCTGCTGACAGTGGAGCTCACTGTTTGGATGGCGGGTTTGGGAACAGTGTTGGCGCTGAGAAATATATGTTATTATGTAATCTATCTACACTAATTCTTGGTACCTATAGATCGAGCAAAAACGAAATGATCATTTATCCCCCAAAAACAGTTCCTGAAATCGAATATATCAAGAGGTTTGCGCTTTAGAACAGCCTTCTTGCAGTCAATTTCCTCCTGGCAAAATTATGCGACCAATACTTATCGTCTTTATATGCTTAAAATTTAAGCCGCGTCTATTTAGTAATTAATAGAACTCCCAAAATAGGAATCTGGATTTGACATATCCATCGGACTATTGGAGATTCTTAGTGTAGTCAGTGGAGTAAAGGTCTTCCTCTTTATTTGCTTCCCTCGTCGAGTACTGCCTCGAATACTTTTATAGCTGGAGTGCCTTCATACATTCGGACGATATGATCAACGTAGCCGTTGTCTCTTAATTCCTTGAACTACATATGTCCATGTCGACGTACATCTCGTACAGCTTATCGTTCCATCACTGCGGTATTCGCCGTTGCCAATGCACAACGGACCATAAATATTCCGAAAACTCGAAAACTCGTAACGCCAACTCATCGTCTATGCTTCTGCAACATTTAGTAGAACGGGGAGGATGAGGGACTTAAGGAGTATGGTCTTTGTTTGTCGGGCGAGGAGTTGACTTCTCAGTTGCCCACTGGGGTCCAACCCCTGGCCTCAGCAGGTACCCACGTTAAGCACACCGGGCGTTGTCAACAGTGCTGTGGGAGCCAAGTCGCGAATGTTACGACTATTTTTTTGACGACAGGAGATATTTCGTCTTGCCCTCTTTTACTACCAGACCCACAAGAAGATTGTACCTTCTCTATTCAGCTCTGCAAGCCGAATTATTTTCTCCAGCAGTAGATTGAAGAAGTCGCACGATAGGAAGCCGCCTTGTCTGAAGCCTCGTTTGGTATCGAACGGTTCGCAGATGTGCTTCCCGAAGCTTTCGGAGCTTTTGGCCTTGCCCAACGTCAGTTTACACATCCGTATTAGTTTTTCGTCGATACTAAATCGACAAAGAGGTGGTGTATGTCGATCCTCCTTTCACGGGTCCTTTCTAAGATCAATACTAACATAAGTTATAAACGTTATGCAGCCTTGAAACAAACCCAGGCATAAAGAACAAACGTGTTAGAAAATGGGCCTAAGATATCCCGCATACGATCCTTAGGCTAGTTTATACTTATACAATAGATAGCTTAGACATCGAACCAACAAAACTATATAAAGGACTACTAGACGTAGTGAACTTATTTGTGTCGAACATAGAATATCCAACTCTGAAATCAGGATAATTTAGAGAATGTAATATTCATGTTAGCTTAAGATGTCGTTTCTTATATGGATCTCACTTAGACAGCTTAGAACGCCGATTCTCTGTGTGCTTTAAAAACCTATATCTTTGATAAAGATCTTCACAAATCGACAAAGTGCTTTGATGCTATCACAAATTTGTTGAGGCGGTTTCTACCTCAGTCGTGCAAAGGCTGGATAATGGTGTAGAAAGTGCCTTGATGTCTCTATATTACCGTGTTCCATAAAATTTTGACAACTTCAATCCAACACGATTTTTAGCAGTACTACATGAATGCCTATTGGACGAAATCTGTTAAAAACTTCTACAGTTCAACAGATCTCCTGCGTTTTACCTAGGTCTTAAACTTCACAGTAGTTTAAGAACCGAGACTACTAGCTGATATTTCATAAGTAGGAGTTTAACCTGCCACAGTACCAAGAACGAAGTTGCGCAAGGGTCACTCTGGTTTGTCGCGCTAACTCGAGCTCTTCGTCTAGAAGAGGGAGTCGGTGAAGGTGTTAATGACTCCATCGTCATGTGAAAGGCGGCAGTGCGTGTCTGAAGTTTGTTGCGTCCGAAGTCTGGTCGGCGTATTGTTTTATGTTGCCAAGGTAGTTAATGCGGAACGATTCTCCTAAGAGGAGCTCATTATGCTCCTTAAATGTGAGCATACGGGCCACCCTATGTAGATGTTCGATGGGAGACATCAAGTGGCATCCTGACGTAGTCCGCAGTGCAGTGTTCTGACATTTTTGCAGCTTCCTCGTCTGTCTTTCACTGGATCCAGACCATATTGGTGCGGCGTAATTAAGGACCGGTCTGCCGATTGACTTATATGTTGGCAACAATATTTCTTTGTCTTTTCTGTTGCGGCTCTGTACTTTGACAATAATTGCGGTCGTTTGAGGAGTGAAGGAGTACAGGCTGTCGGAAGTCTCACCTAAAATCTTAGTGTTATTGACAGTGGGAATCTTAACGGCGTGGACTGCAATATTAAGGTCAAGTTTATACTCCTAAAAGAAATACGAATCAGCAATTTGGCTACTCAGAACAAAATCTAAAATTTATGGTTTGAGTTGTCAATAGTTTCATAAACTAGTGCCTATTAGACTAATAATATGAAAATAATGAGGTGTCAAAACATAAACCCAAATAAGAACGCACGTCTTGAAGTAAATAAAAAAAATGTGTTTAAACTTCAACTAAGTGGCAACACTTATTTAGATGCTTGAATAAGAAACAGAGGAATCTTCGTTGTTCATAAGCCTTACCATATTCCCTGATCCCGTATTCGATCCATCATTTCTGCGGTTGGTGTGTCCACGAAGTTTAACAAATTTACGCACTTCATATCGGCTGTCGGCCATGTATGTCCATCAACACCAATAAACAATAAAAGCGAACACACACACACTTCCTCCAAGGCAATCTTGAGACGCGCGAGCAGCGATCATAAAAACCGCAACAAGCAACAAATGAGCAAACACCCGAAAGCAACACGCCAAAGAGACCCGTTAAAGGAGCAGAGAAAAAAACATTTTGTTGTGAGTCAGCGGCAAAGTAAGTGCAAACCGCCAGTCGACGCTGCTGCAGTCTGGTTGAAAGCAAAGTGTAATGCAACAGCAAGTGGAACGGAGTCAAAGGCAACGAAAACCTAACTGCGTTCGATGCTGCTCAACACAGCAAATTAAACATTGATCCTTATCGACATGTCAGAAATGAGACTTGCGCAGCTACTCAACGACAGCAGCGTTGCAAAAGGTGTATCGATGAGCAGTGAGCTAAGAAGAAAATGCAACGATCGGTAGCTCAGCAGCCGGAACGTATACTGGTAGCAATTGTTTGGTCGCAGGGCACAACCTGCAGCGCTCGCATAAAAACGCTCCTGCGTCCGTCTGATTACGGCAGCAAATAAGGCGTTCGCTTCGCTTGTTCTGTGGTGTTCTACGGTGGCGCTGCAACATCACCTCAATTACAACGGTGCGCATCAGGCAACAGCGTTTAAAACAGACACACACACGCATCTGCGCATGCACACATCACTCATCAATGAGCTAGTGCGACAGCGCGAGGCACGTCAGCTTAGACGCACTGAGGCGAAATGCAAGTGCGCGCCAGCCATTTGGCAGGCGTTG
Organism: Bactrocera dorsalis; assembly: GCF_023373825.1. Taxonomy (NCBI): domain Eukaryota; kingdom Metazoa; phylum Arthropoda; class Insecta; order Diptera; family Tephritidae; genus Bactrocera; species Bactrocera dorsalis. The sequence goes on from NC_064303.1 coordinate 94,310,933, forward strand.
AAGCTGTCGATGAATTAATGTGAGATGTTTAGATAAGCGGGGTTAATAAGCGCAGGATTTTGTAGGCTGGCAAGCGATAATAGCACTTAATTTGTTTGAGGTTACGTAGCTGATGCGGCGCGCCGTCGATAGCAAAGAGAGAAAAACTAAAGCAGTAACAAAAAGCATTAGAGTTGTCGAGGCGCGGAAATTCCTTGGCATGCAGCTTCATACTTTTACACTTATTCCCGAGCATTGTTGAGTCGCTAGACGCCATCTTACGGCATCTAAATCAGGTTTGTTGTTGGCGACAAACATTATATGGCACTGGCGTCAGATGCCGCCATAAACGAGGAATTCCGTCGCTCATCCGAAAAACAAAGCAAGCATTCATTCTTAACCGGATTAACGCAGTAAACAGTCATTTCTGACGGCTAAACTGGCCCATGCTACACACAAACACACATACATGTACGTACAGACAACCACACATGCCTGCGCGACTATTTAATAATATGAACTTATCTAAAGCCCATTAACTCAGTCACTAATGGAGCTTATCGCAAAACGAAACAAGCAACCGGACACCACGGAGACATGTCCAACAACCTGAGAGTATGTCAATAAGACGGGCCAAAAGCAGGCTGCTTGAACGGATGAGTAACGGAAAAACGACGAGAATGATGACGACGGCGTCGGACGTGCTTGGCGTAGGATGGATGGATGGCCCGCGGAGTAGACAATTTACTGACTAGTTTAAGTGTAAACAAAGCGCGATTTCTGTGCGTTGTAGTTGGAGAAAGGGCTAAGCGGTCGAGCTAGTAAAACAAAGTGCTTCAATCGAAGTTTTTTCGGGGCAATAGACTGTAGGGAAGGTCAATTGGCTAACAATTTTTGTTTATACTTTTTGGGACATACTTAATGATTGGTGAGGAAGCTTCCCTAATATTGCAAGACGACAAGTACCGGAGTTCCAAATCTTAATTCATTGCGAGACCATTCTGATGAGAAAAAATAGTCTGTAGCAATAAACTCACTGAACGACGAATGCTGCTAAACTACTTTGAACCAATTTGGTCGACTGAATATGGTAAGAACCGACGGACGTCATGACAGTGCTAACAAAATGCCCCACTTCGGACAGTTACTGGATATCTCTTCTTGTCAACTGAAGAACATCGAGAGCGGACGACTCTCTAAGCAGTTTCGGGTTTGAAATGGAACCTCGTACTAGCAAAACAAATAGGCCATTCTTACAACATTAGCTCTTTCGGTCGCGCCAGGTTGCGAACCCGTGCGCAGTGAACTGCTAACAAGGCTCACATTGCTGCATTGTCAGGCGTAAATGGACACTGTCCCATCAGCACTCTCGCGGTGTGGCTAAAGATTTTGTAGAACGGAACTTGTCAAAGTTGCAATGAGGAAGACGAGATGGAAACATCTCGACCTTTTATCCTCCAATGTCCGGTTTTCGCAAACTAATGCTGAAGCATCTCAGTTGCAATACCTTTTAGAAACCCGACGAATTGGCTGGAATTGACATTTGCAGCCTCACTAAATTTGTGAAGGGCTCTAGGCGTTTAGTCGGTATTTAAACGTCTTTTAAATCCATACCTAGAAGTTCTGGGCATCACAGCTCGTAGAAGTCTCTAGCTGTTCAAGTAGCATTATTAGTTTCCTCCCGAGAAATCAGCCCATTTACCTAACCTAACCTAACCTATATCGAAATTAAGCAATTTACGGACCAAACTTCGGATTCGACAACACTTTTAAAATTATTAAAACGCATTCTTAGTGGAGCCATAAAGAACTTTGGCGATTTCTTATAGTGAACGGCATCCTTTGAGTCAAATCATCATCCATAGCATAACAAGGTCCCGACTTGCTTCACGAAACTAGGGAAAGGTCACCAATTTCGTTTTTGATTAAACGTCAACAATCTACATACATATGTTCTCCATGGAAGGATCCCCGCAAACCTCTAACGAGCTCTATATAATCCCAGTAAATCTCATCTCATCATCTAACTCCCTTTTCCTATGGTCCGATCTCGGCGAGACAGTTAGGTTCTGGACTTGCATATACTTAGATGACTTCAATATCAGTTGACTTACCTTCCCCTCAAACAGAGTTATAGATAACCGTAACCAGAACAACATCACTTTAAGCAGAATACATCTGTATCCAATGAATAACATAGATCCAACATAACCAGGCAAATAAGAGGTAAAATATCTGGTAGTTCATTTAAAAAGACACATAATTTATTCCCGTCATTCGACAAGACTCGCCGTGTTTAGAAAAATTGTGCCAATACGTAGATCTTATAACCTTATTCGTCTCTTAGAGATGGTTCAGTTCTCTACGAACTGTCTTCAGTCTTTTACTTGTCTAGAAAATTGATAGTCTCTCCTTATGAAAAGGAAATTTGCTTGGTCTCCGTTATGATAGAAAAAAATTGAGGTTTTACACTACGATCTGTGGTTCTAGCCCAATCATCCTGAAAGTTGCCTCAAAGTGGTTTAGTTCGTCAGCCAGCTCGTTACCGGCTACCTCTTTATATACCGGCATTCAGATCAGGTGTACACGGTTGCAAACTGATAGATGGTTTTAGTGCCGGTGAAGCAATTTCTTCCGATGTTTTCAAGCGTTCAGTGAATCACTGCATAGTGTTGCCCCTCATTGGTAGGTCAACCATTCTCTTCGTAAAGCCGTCTCTTGGAAGAGAGACCAGTGGTGTGTCTTCCTCCAGTTTTTGAGAGGACATTATCTTCCCTTTGCCAAAACCCTCTGCTGGCAGCTGCGCCGCCTGTTTGATCACTACATTCAGCTGTGTGAGCTCCAACATGACTTCAAATGCTGAGGTTAGTCAAGTGCACATTGCCCCTGAAGCGCGATCGCTTTCGGTACGATCTCTATCTAGAGAATAGTTTAATAGTCTATGCCTTAATTGATTGAAGTTACGAACAAAAAGGCTAAACTGTTTCTTGCGTCTGTTTAATGATCCATCGGTGCAGAGGTAAATAAAAACGTCTGTGTTGGTGGAAATTAAACATCTAGCCCATCTCCACTCGAGCTTTTTTCTCCATACCACAGGTACATATATGGCCTATCAACTAAAATCATTGCTATCGAGCGAAGCTCTGCGCTCTGGCTCTCTGCCTCAGTGGTGGGCGTATTAACATGTCGTTAACAAACTCCGAAACTAGATTGGACTTGTTTTACCATTGACCAACATTTCTTTAAAAACATTTAATATATCGTTTTTATTTTTTTCCTAATTTCTCTTTGTAATGCAAAGTTTGTATTGTGCTTCTTCGAGGCAAGACATAACTCATTATTTTGTCTCTTTTGTTGTTGTCTTTCTTTCACCATTTCGCAAAGCGCTAATTTTACTGCCATTTAATGCTAATAAATTAGCGCTAGACTTCATTGCGGTTTCGGCGGTTCGAGAAAAAATTGGCTCATTGGCATTAAGCAATTTGTAGCCAATTTTGAACAAAGCGCGAATAAGTTCGCAGTTTAGAGTGAACGCCGACGCCACAATGAAGTGCGACACTACAATGTTGGGGATTACTAGAGCAGCAATATTTGTATTTTTGTTCACAATAGACCAAAATTGTTCTTTAGTTCAAATTAGTAATGAGGAACAGTCAAACGAACGATCTTGATAGAGTTAGAAGCTCATCTCAAACCTTGACCGTATGTTTGTTCCGGCATTCAGTTCCAAGAAACTTCACTTCAAACTAACAAAAGGTTGGCTCATCATTAGGATAGTAAACCTCAAAACTCACTGAAAGATCTTTTCACAAGAGGATATTAGAGCAGATAGATAAAGTTCCCAGCTCATCTTAAACCTTCACCGTACTGTAGGACTAGCACCTATGTAGTTACAAAAAATTTTACTTCGATCTAACACAGACTATCTCATTCCGCATTAGGATATTGAACCACAACCACCACCAAACTCGACGAAGGTCTTTTCGGCAAGAAAAGCTTGGAGCGAACTGGGATTCCTGCTCCTTGTGGTAATAGAATTAAGGCTCTGATCCGACTTCTTTGGTTGGGCTGCTAAAAATCTCCAGATTGTGGTCGGGACCGTAGAGGTAACATGGAAAAATTATACTCTTGAGGTCTATTCTTCATAGCAAGAAACGACACTGACAATCCCGAACTCTACCGAGATTTCGCACACTCCCTCTTTTATTTACTCCGCTGACGCCACTCTGGCGTTGAGCAATACAAAATTTCGTGCGAAAACATGAACACAAAGAAAAAACCGCAAAACCTGCGTATTGAACGTTATTTAGCAGTCTTTCAACAATTAGTAAGTGACCGAGTTTCGCGGAAGTTCAAAAGGGAACAACCGAGTGTGTGTGGTAAACAAAACGGCAAAGCACAAAAGAACTCTGAGAGCTCTGCGCATTCAGTAGCTCCTTGACGAATTGGTTATAATTGTGCTAATTAATAGGTGACGCCGGCGGAAGTGAAATTAGTACAAAATACCGCTTTGTAGAGTGTGGGTTGAGAAAGAGTTAGAAGAAACTGCCAAAAACGTAAAAACAGAAAAAAGCAATATAACAATAAACTAAACCAGTTTAAGCTGGAAGTATTAGAAAAAAAAAAGTATTTTTGAGTATTTATTCGTTTGCTATTTGCTATAGTTTACTTAGATAAATTCTTATGTATTTATTACTCAAGCAGTCCAGAAATATGTCTGTTCTCGTACACAAATTAATATCGCGGTTTACGTATCAAAAATTGTCTCCTATTTTGACACTTCTATCGTCAAAGTACTACTTTTTGAAACCAAAGAGCTTAAATGGATATGAAAATACTATTTTCTCTTAGTTTGAAAACTGGAATATTAAAATAATTACCGAAAACTATTCTCAAACTCATTACTAAGAAGAGAAATTTGCATTTTTTTCAAATGTTTTAAATGCAAAAAAAACTTCTTCGTATTTGAAGCCTTATTTTAGCAGATTTCGGTTAACTATACGTCACGCCTTCAGACTAACACGGTGTTACTCGAAAATGTGTAATTTTTACAAAAAAGTAAATCATTTACAGTTTTCATTAGGGGCTTTTTTGCGTGGCGGGTCCCAAACCCAGTGCACAACCCTGAGTAGGGAGGCTTCGCCTTTTTACTTTGGCTTGCCTTCAAACAGATCTTCTTTAGCTACCCAGAGAGTACTTGATCTTATATCAGAAGCCGTGAGCTGCTTGAGCTATATGTAAAAGAATCGTTTTTTGGCCACTGCCAAGGGAATGGCATTTAGAGAACTTTCCTCACTTGAGTGAACTTCTACACATGATTCCATCCCCCTAGGTCCTTCTCCACTTGGTATTTTTAACGGAGTAGAGGTCTTCCTCTTCCTGTGTTTCCTTGACGATTCTTCTTCTTCTTTACTGGCGTAGACACCGCTTACGCGATTATAGCCGAGTCAACAACAGCGCGCCAATCGTTTCTTCTCTTCGCTACGTGGCGCCAATTGGATATTCCAAGCGAGGCCAGGTCCTTCTCCACTTGGTCCTTCCACCGGAGTGGAGGTCTTCCTCTTCCTCTGCTTCCCGCGGCGGGTACTGCGTCGAATACTTTCAGAGCTGGAGTGTTTTCATCCATCCGGACAACATGACCTAGCCAGCGTAGCCGCTGTCTTTTAATTCGCTGAACTATGTCGATGTCGTCGTATATCTCGTACAGCTCATCGTTCCATCGGATGCGGTATTCGCCGTGGCCAACGCGCAAAGGACCATAAATCTTCCGCAGAACTTTTCTCTCGAAAACTCGCAACGTCGACTCATCGGTTGTTGTCATCGTCCAAGCCTCTGCACCATATAGCAGGACGGGAATTATGAGCGACTTATAGAGTTTGGTTTTTGTTCGTCGAGAGAGGACTTTACTTTTCAATTGCCTACTCAGTCCGAAGTAGCACCTGTTGGCAAGAGTAATCCTGCGTTGGATTTCTAGGCTGACGATTTCTGTGTCGAATACTCTCTTTTCATCCATCCGGACGACAATCTTCCCAGAACCTCTCTCTCAAAAACACTTAACAACGATTTATCAGATTTTGTCATCGTCAACGCCTCTGCATCATACGGCAGGATGGGGATGATGAATAACTTGTAGAATTTGGTCTTTGTTCGTCTGGAGAGAATTTTACTTCTCTATTGCCTACTCAGACCGGAGCAGCACTTGTTGGCACTAGTTCCTCGACATTATTGTTATTAGTGTTAATGCTGGTTATGAGATAGATAAAATTATCTACGTCTTCAAAGTTATGACTATAAACAGTGACGTAGGAGCGAAGTGACGAGTCGTCACTGTTTGTTTGATGATCTCGTTCACTAACAGAACCATTTTCTTCGCTTCTTTATCCAGTCTGGAGAAAGCACAGCTAACGGTGAGGTCGTTGAGGCCAATGATATCGATGTCATCGGCGAAGGTCAGCAGCTGTACACTCTTAGAAAAGATTGTACCTTCTCTACTCAGATCTGCAGCTGGAATTATTTTCTCCAGGATTGAAGAAGTCACGCAATAGAGAACTTTCTGACATCTCGTTTCGTATTAAATGGTTCAGAGAGGTCCTTCCTGGTTTACACAGCCATATTAGTTTCGCGGTGATACCAAATTCAGACATCGTGGCATAAAGGCAGCTCCTTTTCATTCAGTCAAAATCAGCTTAGAAATCGACAAAGAGGTGGTGTTTATCGATTCTCTTTTCACGGGGCTTTTCCAAGACTTGGCGCATAGTGAACAACGGTTATTGATTTTCTAGGCCTATAACACACCATATTTTACAAAGAAACTGATGCATACTCTTTATCAGTTCGACGCCGCCGAAAGTGAATAGTTCGGCCGGCAATTCATCGGCCTCCTCCGCTTTGTCGTTCTCCAAACGAGTATTTGCTATTCGAACTTCTGCATTGTCGCGTAATGAAACGTCTACTTCATCGTCATCAATTGAGGAATCGGGTTCACCATATCCTGATGTTCTGCTTTCACTGCCTTTCAGCATGTCGGAGAATTGTTTCCTTCATATTTCCCAGAACATGGGCATCAGTTCTATAGAAGTTCTGGCTCTTTTTCCAGCTTCGGTGCAAAAGACGTTAACGTTTTTTTTTGCTAAAATATGGAAAAATGTGTAATAAACTTAATTCATTCTGATTTAAGCCGGCATAATATATTTTAAGCTGACTTAATCGAGAATAACTTGACTTGTCTGATCTAATCTAACACTAATGGACCTAATCTAATTAAGTTCTCATTCGATCTCAAATTGTCAGAGTTATGCATTAGCCAGCTTTTCAAAGCTAATAAGCAACCGCAGTCTCTTCGTCCTAATGCCGTTTAACCACATATGGTGTGGCAACTTTGTCATTTCGTGCAACATCCTTCATTTGTGGCGGAAGAATTTGGTTTCAATTTTTTTTTTTATTCATTGTTTACTATATTTCACTTTCCTGTGTTGCATTGCCTTTGTCTTTATTGTTGTTGTTGCTTGTGCTTGGATGCAACAATTTCATTAACCGCTGATTGATGTGCTTGCTGCTGCTGCGGCCTGCTGTCCATTAAGCGTTGACATTGAGCGACGCGCCTCATCACATAACAAAAACAAAACAAACGATTGAAGAAGGCGAACCACAACTGCAACAGGCAAAAGCATCAACAACTACAAAAACATTAACAACAACAACTACAAAAACAGAAACAACTACAAGAACATCAACAGCAGCTACAAAAACTCAGCCCAGCAAATGACAATTGTACTACAGCATTTGCGCGGCGCACGTACGCGCTCTCTCCTGTGTTGACATACCGTTGGCTCGCCGAATATGTCAGAATTGTCCAAATACCATGTTTAAATGGCAAATTAGTGCGCATGATTGATACCCCGCTGCAGTCGCGCCGCACCAACTCCACTTCAGCGTCGCACAAGTCCATTGTGTCCACTCTCTGCGCTTGTCCGCTGTGTGTGTGTACGAGTAGACGGTGGATGGCCACAAAACGGTCTTGACTTGATGGGACTGTTGTGATTTCGTTGGCTCAATTAAGCTGCTTGTCGAAACACTTGCACAAAGCGCGTCTGGCAGCCGCCGCGGCAGCTATGGAGGCGCATACTTTTGCTGGCCGCTGCATTGCAGCACGAAAATGCCAGTTGCCGCATTAAATGTGCGCGCGGCGCGGCTTGCTTAGTGTCGCGTCTTTGATGCTTTGCGCAGCCGCAGCTGCCACATTGACGGCGTAGCGCGCTGCGTTCTGCTGGCGGTTGAGCACAGCAGCATAAAGCCATGACTTTTGGTCGTCTTACCGGCCATCCACCTGTCGTCTGTCGTTCGTTCGTACATATATGTGTGGTTGCAACAACTCCGAGCAGCTATGTACGAAATGGCAACAGTTAATAACTCATCGTTAATATTTTTATTATGATGTTTTATGTCAGATTTATTATGTTAACAAATTCTTCGCATGCACAAGTGACAATTTCAATTTGGAAAATATTAAATTGTTGCGTACAAAGCATTTGGCGCACAAGTTGTTGCTGCTGTTGTTGCGCTGTTGATTTTTTATTTGCTTTGTGTTGCGTGAATTTATGCAGTGTTGCCACAATTGGTTGCAACATCTGTAGTTGGTGTGCACTAATGAGGAGTATTAATGCGTTGTTGACGTCACGACATTCACCATTTTGGTGTCAGCTGCAGTGGTGTACATGCAGCGGTGGCATTTTTGGTTGACTGATCGATTTGTGGGCTGATTATGTTAAAACAACATTTTTAGTTGAAGTCTATGCTGTTGGACGGAATTGGACTCATAAAATTTATTGCATTTTGTTATCATATTTTTTCCTACGTCTGTATGTGAGAGGTATAAAATGCTGATTGCGAAGATTGATTGCTTTTCAAGCAGCTTCTTCTATGAAGTGAAAATGATATTTACTTATATTTTTCGGGTGGGCAAAAAGTAGTAAGACTTTTGAATTTAAATTTCATGTGAAACCCGTTCGTCCAAATATTTTTTTCTAGGATGGTATGACTGTCAGTGGTTGTCTCTCTGAAGTTCATAAAGTGCATTCGCGATAAAAATTTTTCTCAAAAATAAAATAATAAAATTTCTAAAGTTCAGAATGTTGGAAAAGGCCTTCGGTGATAATTGTTTGTACCGAACGAAGTACTACGTCCAAGACAACCATCAACATCAACTAATAGTCAACACGTCAATAAAATAAAGGAATTGGTACTTGAGATCAGGGATCTTTCTGGCAACGTTGTGATATCGGAAGGATCAGTGAAAACCATATTGAAAGATCATGTGGTCCTAAGAAAAGTGAAAGCACTATTGGTTCTAAAATTACTCAATTTTTTTTCTTTAAATTAAAACTATTAATTTGTGTTTAAATAATAAATACATTTTACTTAATGAAAATAAATTAAAATTAATTAATTAATTTTTAATTGAATTTAATAATTAATTATTTAATTTAATTTAATAATTAATTAATTAATTTTAATTTATTTTCATTACAAAAATTAATAATTTGCTCTATCTTTAATTGAATTAATTAACGGAATTACTCGTAGTTATTAAAAAGCATGAATTATATTTAAGACAAGTGATAACAATTCATTTACTTAATTTAATTTTAAATAATTTTTACTTAAATAAGATAAATTTAAATAATCTCATTACATTTCAAAAATACATAATTTTATAAACTTTAATTGAAAATATTACGAATATAATCACATTAATTATATTGAATTGCTTTGAATTCAGATTACTTAATTTTATTAAATTAAATCTAAAGCACAAATTTCTAAAGTCAAATAATTAATTACATTAATTATATAAATTTTACATAATTATAATTATTTCATTAAAAAACTACATAATTTGCTCATATTAAAAGGCATTAGTTGTATTAAAGACAAGATAAAATAATTTTTATTTAAATTAAATATTTTTAATTAAAAAATTTTTTACTTCAAATTTAATAAAATCATTAATTATTAAAAATCAGAAAGTAATTAATTTTTATTTAACTGAAATCATTTTTACTTAATTAAGATAAATTAACATTAATTTCATAACATTTTAAAAATGCTTAATTTGCTGAAATTTAAAAAAATTAATAAAATTAAGCACCTAAATATATCGAATTGCATTAGATTTAGATAACCTATACAACCCCACCCATAATTTAATTAAATTATTAAAAAGCATGAGGTGTATTAAAGACAAGTTAAAATAATTAATTTTTATTTAAATTTACTCATTTTTATTAATTAAAATTTATTTAAAATAATTTTTACTTAATTAAAATAAATTTAAATTAATTTTATTTTATTTCAAAATACTAAATTTACTCAAACTTAAAAAAATTAATAAAATTAAGCACATTAATTATATCGAATAGCATTACATTTAGATTACCTGATTTAAATACTCGTACTTTCAATTTAATTTCATTAATATTATTAAAAAGCATTAATTGTATTAAAGACAAGTTAAAATAATAAATTTTAGTTTAAAATAAATAATTTTTTTTTAATTAAAATAAATTAAAGTTAATTTTGTTACATTTTAAAAGTACTTAATTGGCTCAAACATAATTTAAAAAAAATTACGAAATTAATTACATTAATTATATTAATTAATTTTATCTAAATTAAATCTAATAGCCCCAATTTTCCTTATGACAAATAAATAATTACATTAATTAAATAATTATTATTTAATTACATACAATACATTAAAATAAATTTCATTAAATTAGAAAATTACAGAATTGTTAAATTTTTAATTCAATAAAAATAAGGAAATTATGACCTTAATATATAAAATTAAATTAGACTACTGATAGTGGTAGAGGGCATAACTGTTGAAATTCAGTTGCACCTTTTTACTGTCTGAGGATCTGCATGCAATGCGAAGGACCAGTCGCAGAAGAAGGAAGGTAAACACATACTTGTAGCATCCACGGAACTCGCAGATACTCGTATCACCAATTTAATAAATACCGTATATCCGACATACATACATACACACTCACACGTTTTAATATGCAGTCCACTGCAAATTAAGTTGATTCCACGTCAAAAGTGAAAAGAAATGAAATTACAGAAAGGAAATAATAAAATTAATATAAAATAACTAAAGTCAAAAAGTAAAGAAAAAAAATATTTCAAAAACGCGTTTGGCCAACACAAATTACCTTACCTTGCGGCCTCAAATTGTTGGCTTCAGTTGGAAGAGTTTTTTCTGCAACGAAAATTGCGAACGAAATTAAATAAAGAATTCAGGGAAGGAGCATGTGCATAACGGCAGGCACACATACGCACAAATGTGTATATGTAGACAAACATATTTATATATGTATATGTATCCTTGCTTCTATATGCATATGTTTGTATTTTTGTATATACAAAAAGTATATATTTTTGATATGCTTTTCAAAAAAATTATAACTAATGAAGTAAATCGTCAAATCAAAGAAACAAATTACACACAAACATACGCATTCATATTGTGAGTATTTTTGTGTGAATGTGCAAACATATAAAAAGCAAATGCAATGCAATAAATTGGTCATTGGGCCGTCCAAATGGCACGACTGCTTTTTCTGCGCATCTCCCCACCGTGTACTGGTTCGTTTTTACGGCGGTAATCACATAATTACTGCGCCTGCGCGCATTGAGGACGAGCGCTTCTTAAGTGATGAAGACTGCTAGGGCGGCGCAGGCGCATTAAATGACTCGGTATGATTTCAAATTGCCATGGAATGACATGAAATGGGCACATGTTTGTTGGTTAAACATAAATGTGCAGAATGAGAGCTGTTTTGCTGGGTAGTACTGCAGTGTTGAGCAAAATATTTGCAAAACAGAAATGTAGATGTGATAGCGGTTTTTGCTTGGGTATGATAACCAGTTTCGTTATTTAATATTGCTGTCGCTTCTTTTAAGGAGATTTTATTTAGTTTAGTTTATAGTCATTGTCACAAATTTTTTGTATTACAAGAACATTTTTATATTTCCAGAAGTATACATCGTTAGATTTGCTATTATCGCTAACTGTTTGACTAAGAAATACAATATGTTATTCTCTTGGTTCCTCTTGCATTCCAAAGACATGCACCAGTAATTTGAGCTATGTTCACAACCCTTCTCGCACAATCATTTGTTTTTGGTTCTACTAAACCTAGCTTTTCAAAAAACCGAAAATGGTTGTTCTTAAGAGGTTACATGGGTTTACGGGTTTCAAAAAAATCGATTTTTTTATTGTTTTATTAAATTTTACAACACTTCTAGAATATGGTCCTAAATTTTCATTCATCCGGGGAATAGTTTCGGAGGTACAGCCTTAAGAACTCTGTGCGCTCGATGCTATCTAGGCTAATTGCACCATCTTTAAACGCGTTCTTCTCGAAACTGTGTTTTTGATGTCGGTTGGCAAGATTTGTCGAGAACTGTTCAACCGATATTAATGAAATTTCATTCATTAAAAAAATCGTGAAATTTTCAGTGAATTTTTCATATTTTTACAAAACATTTCATGAAATTTTTCTGTAAAGCTAAAAGTAAGTACTTTACTAACAAGTCTTACGTATATTATGATTCCATTATCCATTTTGGTTTTGATATAACGAACTCTAAGATACGCCTTCCTCAGTAGAAGCTCTCTTGAAAAATGTCATTTTGAAGGTTAGCTAGAAACCGTCATTTTTTATCTAAGCATCAATAAAAAGCTTATTTATTTACTCTAATCTAAACTAAACAAAGCGAGAAAGGACAAAATTCAAATCCATTTGTCTTACTCTCCGAAGAATTTGTCGATGCTGGGTCACTGGCATACTGAATACTCACACCTCATGAACTAAATCACAGTTTCCAGCGATAAATTAGAAAAAGTGAAGGACTTCAGGAAACCATGATAAATCAACTACCAACAATCTAAGCCTGAATATCAAGCGCCGAATAGCCAACAGGTGCTACTTTGGTATCGGTGGACAATTGAGAAGCAGACACCTCTCTCGACAAACAAAAATTACGCGCTAAAAGTTTCTTATTATTCCCGTCCTATTATATGACGCAGAAACGTGGATTATGACAGCCGAGATCGTTCCCACGACAGTCGGGTCTAGGCAAACGGAGTGAACCCAGATTCTTTTATCCGCTAACTCGGCAGAATTCTGCCGCTACAAGCATAAAAACAACGGCCGAGATGAGAAAACACTTGAAGCACTCGAGGGAACTGTTTTTCGAAAGGTCCTTGCAGCCGTCCGCGTTAGCGATGTGTACCGAAGAAAATGGAAACACGAATGGTCTACGGCGACTTGGTTATAGTTAAGCGCATGAAAGTCCAACGCTGGTTAGCCCTTGTTGTACGCATGGAAGACGCTGCTCCAACGAAAGGCTCCTCCGCGACAATTAAAGCAAGGGCATCCGGGTATCCAATGGAGAAACCATGAACGTGACTTCGCAAATGATAAAGGCAACTAGCGCTGTTTTGTTTTCTCGCCCCAGACCGACCCACGGTTGTAGTAACAAAAAAAAAACAGAACACTAGACAGACCTGGTCACAAAGAAGCGAGGTGAAATACAAAGAACTAACCGGTTCCCACGACAGTCGACGACAATCGGGTTTATGTAACCGAAACGGACCCGGACTGTCAAGAACTGTCAACCCAGCAGAATTTTCGGGCTACAACAACAACACAAACAATGAAGAAGCAACCATGAATTTTAGTCCCGAGTTCTGAATCTGTTTTAATGTTATGAAAAACCTGATGAGTGGAGACCTGCCGATTACTTGTGAGTTTGCAGCGGATCTCAGCGAGTATACTTACGACAGCCATACACTTACTGACTTTTTGATTATTTGTATGGCTTAAGAAGTAATTTATGCTCAAAAACCTACCAAAAGTACGTTTAGAGAGAACATTTTCGGCGTAAACTTAAACTCCTCTGAAAAATTAACTTGATGCTCTATACTCTCAAAAATGATCAACCGAATATTTAGCTCCTAAAAACTGTAATTTTGTGTAACTCTCTGAACGACTGGTGTCCTACATGAACACGCAATGATCCAATAGAGGCTTTCAAATGAAGTTCGGTATTGGTAGAAAAGTATATCAACGACTGAAATCTATATTGTAATATCTCTCGAAATTCATATATGTTTTTTAAATGGTCTCAAAAATATTTTTAATTGGAGGTTTTTAAAAAAACACAAAAATTGTTTATACCAAAAACAAATCAATAATTATTTACGAACACTAATTATTTTAAACGAATTATAAAAACAAATCGACTGGCGCTTTCATAATTATTTTCAAAATGTATTTTGCAATCATAATTATTTTGTGCACGTCCTTAACTGGCAAATAATTTTTAATTACTACAAAATTAAATTCGCAGTAATTAAATCATTATTGCAGTAAAGTGCGCCATTTTAGTGCAATCAAAGGAAAACAATTCGCCTTTTATCTGCGCCGAGCGCTTTATTTTGCTTGCATTGTGCTCCCCCTCCCCTGCCACCTCGGCTGCGTTGCGAGCATGAAGCCGCGCCTTACCTTTAATTGATGGCATTCTCTCATGCAGCGTTGATTAAATTGTACACAGAGCAATAAGAGCAGTGAAACGACAGCCACTGACAGTCGTAGAAAAGCAGCCGCGAATATACATACATACATACACGACAGCAATAAAAACCATATAAACATTACAAAAATTGCAACTATGATATCAACAATGAGGCAAGAATGCGGCAGCCATCGGTCGCCGCAAATGGAGGGGAGACCATTGCCATTGTATATTTGACAGCCGCTTTGCGGTCGGTAGTGTAAGCGCGCAATCGCGAAATCGTTTTGACGTTTGAGCGCTTCGCTTCAAAACACTTGCCGCCGCCATATTATTTTATAATTATTATTGTCAACAGCATAGTAAAGCGATCGTAAAGCAGTCAAAGGCAGCACAGCGAAGAGCGACGATGACAGCAGGCGGCAAATTAACACGACATTAGCAAAGTGACTCGAGTGAGCTGTGTAGGCGCTGGTAATAGAACAAGAAAAAATATTATCTTATATAACACCCTTCACAAATACAAAATATTTCTCATAAAAAATTTATTTTGATTGGTCAGTTTGTATGGCGGCTACATGCTCTAGTAATCACATCTCAACAATTTCGGCGGAGTTTAAAATTTTGACTTAGGTAATAACCTATGCCAAGTTTCGTGACGACATCTCGTCAAATGAAACGGCTTTCCAACTTCATTTTTGATCGCTATATGGTCTAGCGTTTGGATATCGACCAAACCGACAAATGAGCAGGTTCTTGGTGAGACGGGTTCAAATTTTCATATCGATATCTCAAAAAATGATAAACTATATTTAAATAAATCAATTCATATCGTTACGCGGATCAATATTAAGATTAATATTAATATTAAGAAGTCGACCAAGGCCTGTCAAAATTTTCCATAGAAAATACACTACAATCGTGAGTTTTTATCACAGATATTTTACGGCATCGCCTTGACTTTAGACGCATATTTCTGAGAATTGTTGACTCTACAAAAGTGGCCAGTGCAACTAAGTCGTAACTCACACCGGCGAGGTAGTACGGGGCTCTAAACCCGACTTTTCCAAGAATTTGTATATATCTCATAAATGACGGGAGCTATAAAAAAAATGTACATGACAAATTTGTAGGAAATTTTATTTGCTATAAAAAAAGGTTCAATGTCAAAATCGCTATCATTACTACTTCTCGAGATATTCGGCTTTTCAAGGTGTTCAGGGTATAAAAAAAAACTCAATAGCAAAGCAACTATTGAGAATGGCTCTACAAATAAGAACTCAGAATATACATACATATATATTTAAAAGAGTAGATATAGCTGTAGTTGTACGCAGAGTACAGTCAAAATTCGCTGGCTGAAAGAGTAATTAAAACATACTTGCAATAATCGCCACCAAAATGTGAAATCCAATTTGTTTTTATTGCAAATAACTGAAACCTAAATTGCACTGCGAATTGACAATTGACCGACAACCAAAATATGACAAGACATGGAATATTTCAGCATTTCCTTATGTCTACTTTGACATGGCGTTATTGGAGTTTTTATTAAGACTTACGATGATTAGTCCAATCTTCTTCCAAAATGTTTCTTTTTTCTTTCTGATTGGTTGTAAACCCTCATCAGAAAGGTTCGGTTCTTACCTACAGTCATATACATATAAAATAAACAGAACTTGTCTAACCATATCCTCATTTTTCCATATCAAGTCCTATTTAAATATGTGACAATTTATAACTTAACAAATCTTGTTTAGAAGCCTCTTATAGAAAATGATTCTTGCGATGTCCGAGCGATCACAATGAAAGTGATCAAACATGCTACTTTTCTCAAAAAAAGCCGAGCTGTTACTAGGTATTATGTGATCGAGGGTGTAATATTGCTAAGTTAAGCATATTTCTTTATTCTTTAATGGCGAAGTCATCGCTTACGCGATTATAGCCTATTTTGTTTTAGATACTATATAATCGAGGTTGTACCAGTGAATTTGCTTATTTCTATCATTGACCTCTGTGACTCTAAGGGGAATAAAATAATTAGTTTAACCTCAAACTTTTACAACTTAAGCTCTGATACTTTTGTGCCCAAATATTAGAACCTACGAGTAATTACTCTGTAATGTATAAGAATACTGCTTTGGAAGCTATACAAACCATATCAGATCGTTTTCACAACATAAGCTTTATTGAAAGATTTTTGTTTCCTTTGCCACAACTCAAAAAATTACTCCTATAACATAAGGCAGTCTAATGCTCCCAGAGTTCTTCTAGAAACTGATCTATCGCTGTTCACATCAATATTGCCGATTATCTTTTGGTATTTCTAATATTGCATAACATTATTTCACATCAAGGAATATTAAACATTTTTTCATATTCTATCAAATCTCATGTAAACGCACTTTAAATAAAATTTTGGATTTTTTAAACTTAAAATTAGATAAAGAATATTTTAAAGAATATTTTAACTTCGCTTCAATATCATATTTATAGGTGACAACCTCTTCTAAAAAATAATTATAATGGATGTATTCAGAAGAGTGCTTTTTAATGAGGCAATACTTTTTCTGAGTTAGTCCTTTTGACAGCTGTTACTTTATTTATATTCAGATTTTAGACTTAATCCGGAACAAAGTTTGCAAAACGTGAAAGCTGAGTATCGAAAAAGTCCTGAATGAGTCCTTCCTCATAGCGCGCAACAATTTTTGATATGCCCATCAACTTTATAGAACATTTTGCGGAAAGATGTTGGTTTGAGGGTTTACAAAATCCAACACGAATAAATGAAATTCGCATTTAATAATCCACAAGACTTTTTTGAGACTCGTTACATTCTCAAAATATCGCTTGAAATCGAAGCTATTGATGTCTTTTTTAGTTTTTTGTTTCAAAGGGGGAATCTTCCAAAGATACTAAGGTTTAACTCCGGCGGCTGTAGCTTATATTTGGGCCGGCGGTACCGCTGTTAAGCACTACTTCGTAGTGTCAAGCTGGATGACAAGTGCTTCTTTACACCTTCCCTCCAGGGTTATTCATGTGGTCTTATGCTTCTCCGCTGCCTTTCGTTCATTCGCAGTTCTTGGCGCGCTATTGCGGCCCACTCTCATTTAAGTCCACACCAGCTCTGATTGCAGCATGTGACTCATTATGTTGTCGGACGTCATGCTTTCGTTTGTTAGTTCTTCTATGGTGGTTCTCACCACTATATACCAAGGCATGAAAAAATGTGCTCTGCGTTTTCTGTGGCATTATTGCAGAAGGAATATTGTGTTTCGTCATCGTGGGCAAATTTATGTAGGTATTCCCTGAAAACAGCTATGTCCCGATAAGAACTGTTTAAATAGAAGTCTGTTTCACCGTTTTGTCTATCAATGAAGGCTGTTACATTCTTAATTTGCCATATGCCCATCTTCATCATAAGATGTTAGTTTATGTTATGTTGATATAATCACTAAAAAAATTTTATTTATGCAAGTTTGCCCAGAAAATTTTTTTCAAATAAAATTGGTAATTTTATAAACATATTTATAGTAAACAAATTATTATCTTTTCAGGTATGTACAAAAATTTCTCATGAACTTCTGTAAAGCTATATAAAGTATTCGTTTCTATAAACAAACTCACGGGTAAATATTATAATATTATAAAATTTATATACAAACAGTATTTAATAGCAACTTGTTCGTTGTGTTCTACTATTTTAGAATTGTTGGTCAAACTTTTTTGTAAAAATATCTTCCTTTGCATGTCGAAGACTTCCGAGCGAATTGTGGTCATAACACATTTGAATTTTTAAGTGAAACATTTTTTTCAAAAAGTACTTCAGAAACCTGTTTATGCAATTATCTCCGTCTGTAGCAATTCTATTCATAAATCCTTTTTATATTCAGATGGTCGCCACACTTCTGAATCGCCGGAATCGTTCTATATTTATATTGCGATTACCCGGAAAGGCACTTGATTCCTAAATTTTTCATTTCTATAAATGAAAACTGCAAAACTGTTGAAAAATGCAAACAAACTTCCAAAAAATTTCACGCATTCCAAATTTTCATCTCAATTTGCAAACATCTAGCAAAAAATAAATACACAATTTTCTCTCCCCAAAAGTGCATACAGCTATACTTGTATAACGGTTTGCTAACTTCAGACATTTAGCTATTAGTAAAAAGCATCAACAAATTATCTACAAATATTTAATTCCCGGTGATTTTTCATTAAGTCGCCTGACATTTATAGCCATAATCAATATGTCCAATTTGGTTTGCCTTTGCCATTTCCAATTGAACACTTGTTAATGCACACACCATCACATACGCACTGTTGCATTTATTTCCCAACACACCACAATCGTTGATAGGTTCAATAAAATTGCAGAAAAAATAAAAGCTCACCGCCCGGCTCAGCTTAAATAAGCAATTTCAGTTTAATTGCCAATTTTTATGGTTTCATCGGTGGAACTCGTATTTGTCGCGGCTCCTTTCTGGTTTTAGTGTTCAAAAACTATGCGTTAATTAGATATGCACACAATCACACGTACAAATTTGTGCAGTGTTGGGAAACGATGCAAGACATAAAACTGTCCTTGTTAAGGTTTCACTTAAATTGAGTTCGCAGAGTTTGAGTCTTTCGGTTTATTTATGGGTTGTAGTGATAAATTTTTTAGGAAAGAGTCACTTTTTTTCTGAAGAGTGAAAATTTGGTTTAACTCGAGATTTCAGGTAGAACTTTTACCTAAAAAAGTTTGGCCAAGTAATTTAGATTAAAGCCAAAATTTTATTATAGATGGCTTACACATTCTATTCTGGCAAATAAGTAATTTTTGGCAAAATATTTTATGAGTTTCGCCATCCACTTTATTCGCCTGACATGGCTCCGTGTGCCTTTTCCCTATTTCCAAAAATAAAGAGAACCTTAACTATGGTTTTGCAAGTTACATAGATGACATTAGACTGTTTCGTTGATTGGAAGTAGAGCTGGCATAGGTGTATAGTATCGAATGGGGTTTACTATGTAGGCGACAAAATTAATGTAGAGGAATAAATGAATATTTTTCCCCCCAAAAACCAATATTTCCCTTATTTGTTGAACAAAAGTCGTACTATATATCTTTTCACTCTACTTTTAAGATCTGCAATGTTTATAAAAAAACTACAGTGTAACAAAGATAATCAGTCAGATGCAATACAAGAAAAGACTCGGTTAACTCTTCACAATCTCTTTCTATTCTATCCTTATTTGAAGTTGCCCAGTTACTTGATCGATTCCTGCTATTAGCCAATCTTTAGAATCATCTTTTTGCTGGAAGCGTCCATAAGCCACGATGATTTTATAATAAATTAAAGAACTGGATCTCGATCTACATAAAAGCTGCTAGTAAAATACGGACAGACGTCAAATGACTACAGGGCCAAATCACTTCGACACTGCAGCGCATTGAACATAGAAAATATAATTTTTTCAATAATAATTCTCGAAAAGGTCGCGAAAAATTTTTGCTTGGTACTTTTTAAACGTAGTGACGATAGCCGATTCATTCGACTTAAATTTCAGTCCGGCGAGTGTCATTTTCAAATTAGGAAGCAAAAAAGAGTCGGGAGAAGAGGTATTTGTCTGATTTTTTCCTTTCGAGATAGTCATAAAACCCAAAAAATCGTGGTTATAACCTTTCTGCTAGATGTAGCATTCTTCGTCTTTTCCCGAAGCAGTTCGATATGTGCTTAAAAGCCGTCAAACACTATCGAAGTAGTCTTGTGGTTGTACTTGTTGCCCGGAGTGAGAAAATGTAGCACCCATCGCGCTGAAAACATTCTGGTGGTCTTTTGGGATGTCTTCTGTCTCATGAGTATCTTTAAGAGATTTTTTCCAAGACGATATCGTTAGGAAAATTTGTATCGATATATTCCATGGCTTTTCTAAAATCGACGTTTGACCATCTTAAAACTCTTTGAATAAATGTTTGACTTTCGTCATCGCAAGAGCGTGGTTACGGGCTTAAGTGTTTTTTGATTTCTTTGAACGATTTTACTTCCAAAAACAATACTCAAACCCCTGGAACTACTACGTATATATTTCCTTTTTTCTGCAAACTGCGGACACTGTATCTTCCACACACGATTTAAACGAGTCGGATATGACTGAAACAGGATAGTCAATTTTTTTAGCGGTAATACTAAACACCAATGTACATCTCTCTGTAAAGATAGAGATTATGTTTGGTTAGGATACATGGTTAATTCAGAGATCGCAAATCGATTAGTATATGCAATCCTTTGTGAAGGCATAAATGTCCAAAAAACACCTTGTGACTAATACGAATTTTCTTAGATGCTAAATTTCTATTCCCACCAGCTCGGTGGAAGAGCAAACGCAGGACAATCCAAAAGTATCGATGGCAACATGTTGGTGAACTAGATTGCCAAGATTAGTGTAACAAAATTATCCGATAATGTGACCAACATTGGTTAACCCATGCATTGACTTTACGATGATCAGGGTTAAAATTCTATGGAATTATCTAACAGGATGCAAAACTGCAAAGATCATGTGCAAAGCAGTAGATAAAAAATATACAAAGTTCCTGCTCACTCTTGATAGAAGAGACTGTGGGAACATGACTGAAACACTCTCTGGTCACAGTTTGGTGGCGGCACATGCCTGCAGAATAAGGCTGACAAATCGAGATGACTACCGTAGATGTCAGCATGGTATCAGTAAAACAATAGAGATATCTCTTTTGACCTTGTCCCGCTCTAGTAAGAAAACGCTTCAAAAATTAGGGGTCCCATGGTATGAAAAACTGCAAGAAGTGTCGATGGTGAGGCCGCAGAACGTATTGTAATTCGCTTTGAGCGCTGGCATCCTAATTGATCTCATGAACTACATCAGGTCACTCTGACCTAAGCGTGGCTCACGAGTCTATTAGACTAACCTAATGTGGAGTAACTCCTTAAATTAGTTGCCTTCGATTCCCCGCTCTTACTATTCTATCTGCTTGAAAGTCGCTCGATTTCTGAGTTGCTCTTCTCTTAAATTCTTAACATCCCAAGCTTAAAAAATATTCAGTATTTGCAAACGGTTTTTTGAACCACTGTAGATAAACAACATAATTAATTTAATAGCACTTGAATAATTAAAGAATACACATACATACATCTCTGTTTGTGCACATGAGTAATTGAATTAAGTACTGATTGGCACGTTTTCCATAAATGAATCAATAAATTCTAATTAAAATTAATAACTTTTTAAATGCCAAATAAAAGTCTTGCAAAGGCAAAGCAATTTATAAAAAAAATGTAAAGAAGAGATGGAGTACGGAGAGACAAACCACAAGTCATTTGCTTGATAGCTGCGTGTTTTCTCTCCACACACACTCTGTTGGATGTAAAAAATTGATGATTATGCAAATAGGTGAGCAATTATGTAGTAAATTTATAATAATTATTTTTTAATAAGGTTGAGTTTACAATAATTAAAATTCAATGAACAAGAATCATGCATGCAAATGGGAGTCTGCACAGGGTTACATATGTACATACTTAAGGCAGAAATTGTGGCGATTCAATAGATTCATATGAAAGTACATAAACATATTTGATTATGTGTTTACGCTCTTGGCGATATTTATGCACAGCAGTGACCACAAAGCGGCTGGTGGCCAGAACTAATATGAAAAAAGTTTTCTACATCACATATGAATAGAAGTACATATGAAAAGAAGTACATATATACATATTTAGTTCTAACTCCACTTAGAAAAAGTTGCCTAGCCTAGCCATAGCGTGATCACACTGCCTCCTCACTCCTTTACACCTCATTTATACTTGGCAACGCACACACACACACTTGACATTCAACCCGTCAATTTGCCTGCGTTCCACACATGATTTCTTCTATGCCTCGACATAAAATGGCGTAATTGAATAAACACTAAACATGCAATTATTTTACACTTTATTAACGCAATTTATAATTTGCAAATCGCCACTTACCGCCACCACGCTCACCATTCAAGCGCGTCTCTCAGTGTACGCAAGACCCGGCTGACCGAGCAATCGACCTTCTTCACTGATTGATTGTCTGCATAGATGACTTGCATGTCTGAGTTAGCCGTTTGTAGCTATACGCTCACCTGTTAGCCCATTGCGTTAGCCATTTGGCGCTTATGAGCTTCAGCGGTTTCGCAATCACATGCGGCGCTTACGTCATGCGACCCGTCCGTGCGGGATGAGAAGTCATGCGTTTCAGGTGAAATTATGCACTTCTATGAGTTAGAAAAAGAAATGTTTGAGTTAGAAGACGCTGTGGTGTTAACTACGAAAGCGTTGATCATGTGCGATCTTGGGTCATCACAATTTTCATCAAAAATTTTACCTGGCTACTTTTGAGTTCAATATATCAGTTTTTTAAATCAATTTTTTTCTTATTTAAGTTGGGTTAGGCTAATCTGGTAGGCCAATAAGCCTTGCATATGTCAGTTTTTGTCCGTTACGATACCAGATGGGGTTCAGTTAGTACATGAGTAGAAACCTTCCTGTCAGCGCTTGACGTGAATTTCAACCGACTCCATGGCCTCACTTTCGATACATCCAACAGTATATCATACCAGCTGCTTACAGCGTTGTCTTGTCAAGTGTAAAAAAGATGCACCATTGTTTCCCTGGTGCCTTGCTCGAGACATTTTCTGCAGTCTTCTCGATATGTTAGCCCAATTCTCCGGGAGTACATATGTCGCCACCAGACAGTGCCAGTAGTATTCGTATCATGTGCTTACAGTCTCTTTTATCGAGTGCCAATAAGAATTTTGTATACTTCCGATCTACCGATGCCTCCGCAATTCAACCCCCCCCCTGGATCCGCGCCTGGTCCCAGCATATTGATAATTTCCAATATACTTCTAGATGCTAATGAAGCGATGTGATTCATATTTACTAACCTGATCCTTGAGAACGAATTCATCGTGACTACGGTAATAAAGAAGACGATGAGCATCACCTTGATTTTTGGATTTTCAGTTTCAATGTCATTCAGTTAGGAATGTTTTCTACTCAAAATGTGTTGAGTCGAGGAGATATTGAGATCAGCTGCTGTATCGCTGATGCGGACCAACGCTGTTCAAGAACTGTCGTGAGCTTTTTCGATATTGCCAATACCAAAACCCCAATCGGCGCCGTTTTAATTGAAAGCAGCCATATAATTGAAAGTAGAAGTGTTATCCGTTACTTACAACATATCCTAGAATGGCTTTAAGGATGTAAGATATTAAATTCTTTCACTGATTACAGGCTCTTATACCTCTGTCTAAGATCAGAACCAATAAGACCAAGTGACCTAAGCTCTATTATGCCCTCTACTCCTAGTCACAGTGACCCACTTGGCCCCAGCATATTATAAGTTCCAATATACTGCTAGGTACTAATGAGGACACTTGGGCCCTATTTGGAAACATAAGGGCCTTTATCCTACGTCCGCAGACTGCTATGAAGTCAATTGGCATGTGTTCTGGAGTTTCATAGCTTCCTGTCGCAGAATCGGTAATCAGCACAAGAAGCTAGGCCCAAGTTTTGTAAGTGATTCTTCATCTTATAGAGGCCAGTGTATTCTAAAAAGTAGCCTAAGTTTGAAGTTTGATTACATATTTAAATCTGCTGAGGTTGTAACAACCTATTAGCAACTTGGCATGGTGCAGGCTAGGAGTTGATGCCAATACCTCCCTCTTCCTACTACTTCTTTCTTGCGGTCCAAGAACCTGCGACTCCTGCAGCAATTCCCTCCAAGGTTTTCAAGACGATCGGCTAGAGCCCTACCGAAGTCCGCGATACGTTTGATGTCCAAGCCACCGACTCATACATTATAATCGGTCGCACGATCATGGTGACGATCCTGGGCTTGCAGTCCCGGAATTTGCAAGCTAATTGAATGCACACAATTAGTGCTTTAGTAGCTTTAGCCATGGTCAGGTCAGTTCCCCGCCTAATATTATATTAAAAACTAAACAAACTGACATTTAATTTCCAATCCGACTTGCAAATTTTTCATACTAGAATGACTTGATCCGTTTTTATAAATTTTATCAAAGATCAGGGCTTTCGGAAAACCAGTAGTTTAATTATTAAGTAATCAACATCACTAAGGCATCGCTGCTTAGCTTAAAAATGTCCTCGTGGCTTGTATAAGAAGCGTGATTTTAAATCCGGCAAATATGCGTTGCGGTAATACTTTAAACATACTTATTTGCTTCTTATGTACATATGGCATGTGTGCTTAATATGTCTGCGTCAATTCACTTAACCATACTTGACTTAGAAGGCCCATAAAAAGTATGATGTTACATTGTACAATACTCGACAGAGCGCTTATAAGGATCGAGCTGATCAATATACAAACATACATATACATTATTTGTGCAAACCAGTCTACATATATTATTTGCTAGCGCCCAATGCGTGGAACTATTGCACATGGATGCTGCGGACAAATCATAGATTTATGAACTAACCTCAATAGCGTGAAGTTATGGACGTGCTCTACTTGCAGCGCAGAAATACATATGTACTATATATGTATATGTATCCATAGACTCATATGCATGTATAAGTGTGTACGTATATGTATACATATGTTAGCAATATTATTCCGTATTGCTGCTGAACTCATCGTCTTATTCGCGATCAACTCATTTCATACACCATTTAATCCGTCCGTTGTTTGATCCGTTTGTTTTTCACTCTGCCTGTCCACATCATGACCGCTTGGTCCATGTGTTTATCTATTACTTGAACTTGATTTCGTGCGAGTTAGCCATTTGCAGCCACAATGTTTGTTATACTTTTTTACTTAATATAATAAATTCTTTGTTCTTGTTGTTTTTATTCATCACCGTTGGCCATTCATGTCATGTGGCCATTGAGAATTTTAATTAAAATGGGCGTTAACTGTAGTTTCCATCACCTTTTCAACATCAAATATTTTATAATGGCTTTTAATTAAATCAACTGCAGTTGATTCTAAACTCTTTAATGTACACGTGAGAGAAATACTTATGCTTTCTCACTGAAACTGTTATACACGGAAAACTGTTATATGTTAAATATGTATATGTACGCTTTTTTTTATAATTTTTTGTGATAAAATCATGTTGGTTGACAAAAAGCTATTTTACAGTAGTTGGTAGTTGGTCTTCAAAATCAGTATATTTTCTAAAGGGTGATCCTTTTTTCTCTTGAGTTATAACTATTTTTAGTTTTTCATAAAATGTGGCAACTTCATTAACATTTTTTATCCATCTGCTAAGTTTATATAAAATAAAATTTTTATTTTTAATTTTTTTGTTAAAAAAAATCGACTTTTTTTTAATTTTTTATGGCTACTTTTCAAAAATGTGGCAACTCTATAAAATTAATTCATTTCAATCAAATAAATAATGTATGTATAGTTAAATTTTTGTTTTATTTTTTTCGAATCGACTTCAAAAATATGGCAACTCTGTTAAAATATATTCTTACACACCAACTACTAAAGTTGTCATATAATTATTTTTTTTGGTTTATTTTTAATTTGTTATTTTTATGCCAACTTTTTCAAAAATGTGGCAACGCTATAAAATTTATTTATTCCTACCATCTGCAAAAATTTATATATTTAACAAATTTTTCTTATATATTGTAAGCCGTTTTAAAAAATATGGCAACTCTATTCGAAAATATTTTTCCTCCCCAACTACTAAAGTTGTGATATAATTTTTTGTTTTTTTGGTTTATTTTTAATTTGTTATTTTTATTATTTTTTTATGACAACTTTTCAAAAATGTGGCAACTCTGTAAAATATATTTATTCTTAACAACTGAAAAAATTTATTTATAATTCAATTTTTTGTTATTTATCTCAAACCGATTCCAGAAATGTGGCAACTCTAAATATATTTTTCCATACTAACTACCAAAGTTCATAAATGTTGTTTTTATTTGTTATTTTTATTATAGTTTGTGGCAACTCTGTAAAATACATTTATTTCTCACCACTGCAAAAATTTATTTATAATTAAATTTTTTGATTCCAGAAATGTGGCAACTCTAACTATATTTTTCCATACTAACTACCAAAGTTCATAAATAATTTTTTTTTATTTGTAATTTTTTATTATTGTTTATGGCAACTTTTTCAAATATGTGGCAACTCTGTAAAATATGATTATTACTAACCAACCATTTTCAGAAATGTGGCTACGCCGTCTAAATATTTTCTGTTACAAATGAATTTAAAAATTACATTAAAATTTTTTCAAAATCCTTGCTTCTTCTAAAATATATCTTATCATAATTTTAAACTTTAGTTCTCGTCATATTTGCAAATTTCACTAAAATTTCTACTTTTAATGGATTTCGACTTTAAAATAGGTGCCAAAACTTTATCGAAATATCTCCTAAGCATTCAAGGTCGCTCTTGTTTGCATGCGTTGTGGCAACCCATTGACTTATCACACGATCCTCACATATAAACAACAACATTTTAATATCTTTTTCTCCGCTTTGCTCTTCTGTAGGCCTACCATGCACTGCTAACATGTTGCAATTAAGAGCGTAAACTCATTTTCAATTTTAGAAATTAAATTTCGCAAAGTTCCTGAACTTATTAGCTGTTTCCTGTTAATTTTATTTGCAATATTTACCTCAATGCCGGCGCTACTGTCGTACACTTGCCTTTATTGCCATTGCCGCGCTGTTGATGCTGCATACAGCTCTTACTGCTGTTGTTGTTGTCGATGATGTTGCTGCTGACGCTGCAGGATGTTGTTATGTTTATGTTCGCTTGTAGCATCTTGTTCCAGCTACTGTGCGCATATCGGTTGTTTTTGCCCCAGATGTTGTTGTTGTGGCTCTTCCTTGACCGTCCGCTCGCGCTGGTAAAATTCATTTCCCCTTTAACGAGCGGGTCATCTTGCACAGTTGTGCGCACGGCTCTTCCTTTTCGGCTGCGCATGCTTGAAGGTTATGTTGTTCGCATCTTGTTGCAATCTTAATGGAAATGTAATCCGCGAGATCATCATTGTGCCATCCCATGCTATAGGGGGGTTTAGTTTCTCAGCTTCAGCCAGGAAAGGGTTCAAGTTTCGTTGGCTCCTTTGGTCGTGTGAAGTTGCTATTTATCGCTTTTAGTTAGAGGGGATACTAAAATGTATAAATATGAATAAGTGATAATAAAAAATAATGTTGCTACGTGTGTTTCCGTGTGCATATGTGCGAACTTGAGTTTAATACAGTGGAATGATGATTTCGTAATTCATTTCCGGATTTTAGCAAAACGTGCTGAAGATCGGTGCCGGAAATCAAAATAAATAGTAAAAGCGTTCGCTCATTTTTTTGTGCATCAATTTAATCAGTAAGATATAATTTCAGTGGGTCCCAATCCGATTATTAATACTGCAAAGTTAGCGTTGTCTTGAAAGATGAATGAGGCTTTTAAAGAGTGATCTATTTCAAGGTTGCTATTTTTTTCATGAATCATTCGAAAGAACATTTTTTTGGCATTTACTTTTTTAAGATTACCGGTTTCAAATGTTGGTCTCAGATGGTCCATCCGTTGCGTCTAATTTTCAATGACTCGTTCGAGCATTTGGACACATAGACTTTAGATCCAAATGTGTGATATCAGAAATCTTGGTGGGAAATCGACTAGCTCAAAACGTGGAATTATCTGCTCACCGAAGTGTTCTCTCAATAAATCCAGTAGATTGATGGGAAGTCGTCATGTTGAAACCAAATGTCGCCGAGATCGCGTGCTCCAATTTAAATAATGGTCGTCATTGACGATTACATTCTCACCGGCATCATTTTTGAAGAATTAAGGACCGACGATTCCACCGGCTCACAAAGCACATGAAACCGTTGATTTTTTGGTACGCTTTCAACTAAAGATCTCAACGTCTCTATCAATTTTCAAAAATAGTTCTTAGGTTATACTGTATATCCGTATTTATTATTAACTTATTCCTCTATTTCCAATGATGTTCTCCAACATATGCTGTGCCCCTGATTTCGGTTACAATATTTTCGATATAGGCCGAGAAATGAAAGCCATACTGTCTGGGTTAAGGTCGTAGATTGCCGAAAACTTAGGACAAAATTCCAAACCCATCCATGATTTCGAAGGAGCGGCACAAACCATAAAATATTTCTCGACAATAACTCTTTTAAAAGTGGCGATAAGACGGACTTTTTTGAGTTTTTTACTGTTATACACATGACTTTTGCAGGGTTCGGTCCTTACTTTTGTCCAGAACGTACAACAGACAATACATAAGGTTTCTAATGTTGATCTCATTTTCTGTCAGCCTCTCGCTTAATATCTCATTACTCTCGATGCTTTTGTGATGTGGCAATCCAGTAGAAGTAAAGTTAAGGCCCTTTTGGGCGATATGCGAAACAAGACTAAGGCCTTGATTTCTGTCTCACTGTCCGGATGGACATCCGCTCTCAAGTTATTATCTCATTTAAATTCTAATGCAAACAGTTGTCGACTCGCCGATTTGGCAGCGTAGCGGAGAGGTCTCTACGTCTCTCGTGCACTTTCCCGTTATTAAGATGACAGAGTCATCTGCATATGCAACTATCTTGGCGGCTTTGCCGTCTAAATTTTTGAACAGTTTATTCACCATTAATGTGCATAAGAACGGAGATAGCCCTCCACCCTGTTGAATGTCTCTAAAGACTTTTTTGGTCATTTTATCGTCCTTTCATGTTATCCTTATCCTTTTAGAAAACAAGAGACTTCTGAGCCAGCGTTGTGTAGCAGTTATTAATACTCTGCTGATAAACTAAGTCAGAGTTTTTGGGTTTGTCGACGGAGATACTCATTATAGCCTTCTATAGAGAAAATAAGTGATTGCTATTACTTGTCCCTTCTCTTTATCTTCCTCCCTCTTTCTCTGTGTTAAAGCAGCAGGCAGCAGGAATGTGCCATGCCAAGCTACAATTGGGAGGGTACAACCTTGCAAGAAAATGATTGGCGCGCTCTATAGAAGGCACTGCAGGTTCAGGAAGCATTTGTCCAACACGAGCATTGTCTCTCGCACAAACTGCCGGTTTTGCGACATGAATCAGGAACACCAGAACATCTGATTCTAGGTTGCCCTGCAATTTGTGAAAGCAGGTTCAGGTCCTAGGCTCCATTTCCTGGACTTTTGTGATCATATGTGACATAGGAGAGGGGACAGTAGGCTATTGATCGCAGTGCATAGCCTCAATATTCTATCTATCTATGTTAAAGTTTTCTGGATCTTTACCCTTCCTATCTTCTATCTTTCATTATCTTTGTATTTCAGGGAGGCATATTGTCCCTCTTTCTGTCTGAACTAAACTAAAACATTTACGATTCAAACTCAATAATTTTCGAAATAGCCCTGGCCTTGTACCATCGGATTTGTTTCGCCAATCCACAATATAAAAAAATAAGTTGAAGTTAGGTTAGAAATACGAAAAGCCTTTTTCGACTACCCTATAATAAAGTGAACATTTCTTCTAATGAAACCCCATCCCAACAAAATTCTCTCACCGTGG
This sequence comes from Bactrocera dorsalis, assembly GCF_023373825.1. Taxonomy (NCBI): domain Eukaryota; kingdom Metazoa; phylum Arthropoda; class Insecta; order Diptera; family Tephritidae; genus Bactrocera; species Bactrocera dorsalis. Next base: position 94,341,055 of record NC_064303.1, read on the forward strand.
CAACACTGCCACACACTATCTGCGCGCTATCCATTCGATCATGCCTGTCGTCACCAGCGCCACCACCGCTTGGCCATCGGTCAGTTACCAAGCCATAACAACCACAACCACAGTCGCCACCACCGCCACTACACCGTCGAGCACAAGCCACAATGTCGATCGCAAGGTATATCTATATACATATATAAATGTGCATAATATATATGTATGTATGTATATATGTATGTATGTAAATACCACAAACTGAACAAGATATATTGCCTCTTTCGCTGCTTTGACAGTTGGCAGCTAACCATACCCGTACATAGAAATTATTGTAATTGTTTTTGTTGTTGCACTTGCATAAAGCTTCTGCTACTGCGACCACAAGTGCCACTGCGGTATGCCACTGCAGCTTCCGTCCTCTTCACTTGTGGCACTACTACTACCACTGTTCTAGTTGTTGCTATATTCTCTGTTTTTGCCTCGCCTGGCAAGTGGCTCTGCAGCTGATACACTCGCTGTTGTTATTGACAGGCGTACTAGCCTTAACGTGTTCTGATTTAATGAATTACACGCTGATTGCCGCGATATGTAATCGTGTTGATGGCTTCTGTCCGTGCCGGGCCACAGCCCATATTACGGTCTGTTTGCATGTGTGTATGCATCTTGTTGGTGTATTCTTGCAGTGTTGTTATGGTTTTTTTTTTTTTGTGCTCTGCAGCTACGCGTTCGTCCTGCCAATTTCTGCTGTGGCATTTGACTTCTTAAATTATGTTGCTCCGATAATTGTATGGCCAAATGGAGGGTGGCTGCATACTTCTGCCCATTTTTGGCGGAGCAGGAACTACCAAAATCGGCAAAAATGCATAATTTAAACTGTTCGAGCTCGATATGCATCTTTTGCTGGTTGTTGCTGCGTGCATCGCGGCCGCGGTGTGTGCAGCGTGTGGCGGTTGGAAAGAAAATTAATTAAATTGTTGTATTAATTTATTTTCTTACGGTTTTTATGCGCTTTTAATACTTCGTGGCTGACTTTAAAAGAAAAATTAATTAAATATTCTTCTTAACAAAAACAAAAAAACTCAATTGTTTCGGCTGATCTAATGCAGCGCTAATGAAAGCTGTCAAACTGTCAAATTGTCAAATTGATTGATCTGTGCGGAATGTGTCCGAAATGCATTATTCGCATTTTCTGCTTTGCCATCAAAATGAGACTGTCAGAAGCAAATACGCAAAAAATACTTACTGATTCCAAAATATTAATTAAACATTCTGTTCACTTCGCAAGCAATTATTTTTTTTAGTATTGAAGTTAACAAATAAATAATTTGCAAAATATTGCTAATATAGTCATAAATGTTTGCCTGAGTATTTATGGATACTTCCATTAAAGTAATAAATATATATAACCTATAAGACCCTTCACAAATAAAAAGGTTCAAAAATTTAGTTCCGATCTCTCAGTTTGTATGGCAGCTATATATTATAGTGGTCCGATATCGGCGGTGCCGATAAATGAGCACCTTCTAAAGAAAGAAAAATATGTCTACAAAATTTTTCATCGATATCTCAAAAAATGAGGGACTACTTCGCGTATAAACAGACTGACGATCAAGACTAAATCAACCCAACTCGTCACACTGATCATTTATATAAATATTGTATAATAAATATTGTATAGAGTTTCCGAAGTTTTTTTCTGGTTGTTACAAACCTCGTGTCAAACTTAATATATCCTTTTCAGGGTAAAAGTATACCTATAGTATATTAGGTTAGCTTAAAAGACTCATCTAGAGAAATCGCACGTGGACTGCTTTGTGAAGCCATAGAACAGAAGAAATCCTGTGTTCAAACTCATAAATTAGCAAAACGCTTAGTAGCCAATACAGATTCGCACAGGCGTTTAATTTCCATTTTCATCAGTTCGGTGGGATGTCTGAAAGTATGCGCTCCCAAGTGTTTAAGTCCTGACCTCCCAAACGCGGGACAGTCCATCCCATCTTCTTCTATACATGAGAATTCCCGAGTGTTCAGACACGTATTCTTTTAGACCCCTCCACCACATAAATACTCTATAGAACACAATAGGTTTGACTTTGGTGGCTTAGAGCCAGAGTACCACTTTCGGTGAGAGACCTCACATTTTGCCTATGAAAAAACCATCTCGGTTTTATTTGGGTTAATGTTGAGCCCACTTCCGACTGCCCATTTTTTTGATAATTCAATTTTGCGCTGAAATCTTTCCACTTTTATACAACGCCCAGTCGTCAGTTGACCCACTCCTACGGGCCATATTTAATAAACGTCTGCAGAACGCTCTGATTTCCGAGAGTTCTATAGTCCATCAAAGAGGTTTCCCTCTGCCCTTTGGTATTTTCAGTGGACAGGATCTCTGCAGTGCAGTTTTACATGCCGAGCTGAAGAGTTCAACCCACCCGTCCACCGTGTCGGTGGCGAGCAATGAATCTACCCCAGGCGCGTGTGGATGATTTTGTCGTAGATTCTTGAGAGAAAAAATTTCATAGAATCTATTAGACGTTTGGATGTGTTTTACAGCTTTCAGGTCAATTAAAAACTATCAAAATATAAAAGAAAAATATATTCTTCAAATCTCTATACCTTATTATTTTAATTAGCGAGAGAATCGTTAAACAGTATTTATTGTGGATAACCCATAAATCCAAATAAAACTGAGCTTACTAGGAGATACTAAATACCTAATATTACTTTCTCCTTGTTGTTAGACTTTATTCTTCGGCCGGTAAAGAGGGAGAGGCGGTCGCAACTTGTAGAGGAGCAATTGGGAAGAGGTGTCTTTCCAGAAGTATGTTTCTGGTTCTATGAAACCGTAGTTAAGTCATTAATGTTTTGTGGGGTCGTTGTCTAATGGAGAGCGCTCGGTAAAATCACATAGCTCATAAGTTGGAGCGTGTTCAAAGAGCGGTCCACATCGGCTATACATTGCACAAATTATGAGGTCAGCGGCTCCATGCAAGCACACTGAAATTCTACACTGCTTCGCTTGCATTCTTAACAGTCTAGTTCACAGCGAAATAGCCAAAAACTGTAAAGCAGATAACCTTGCTAAGGAGGGCAATTTCGCCATAAATGTAGATTTTGTGACTGGTGACTAGCCAATATCCGCGGTACGGCCTAAGTATTTTGTTGGACGTTCTTTGCCAAAGTTATATGGATGAAGGCGAGATGGAATCTCACGGTAGACTCACCTTTAGCAAACTTAGCGTTGATAAGTTGTTCAGTTGATATTAACCGCCTTAACAAATGTATAGTATTCCCAAAATGCTGTGTCGATATATGAGGATCTGGAAATCCACTTTTGGGAATTTATGGCTAACACAAAGAATGAATGTATGTCTAAGTGAAATCCATGGATAGACCTAACCTAAATTGTTCCACTTCTACGTCTCAAGCGAGATGTTTTTAACAAAGGATCGATTCCAACAAATGCGTATAGGTAAATGAGATTTCAGTTAGTTATGCCAAACCCACTTGAAACCCTCTGTGCATACATCGTTAACACACAACAAGCAAGCCCTTAGTATAGTACCAACACTGGAACATATATATGAACATACCAACACCAACATATTTGCATACCTTCATAGCCAACAACTTCAGCTGCGTTTTCATTAAAATAATTAAATACAAAACATGCCGTGAACTTTGACTGTAACCCCGAAACCGATGATTGAGTTGTTAGGTGCCAAGAAACTACGCACAAAAAAACAAAAATATAAAACATAAAAAATAAAGATATGCGACATACGCACACACATGCGTATATGCATATATTCCATAAAGTAAAGACAAACCAACAATCGGTGGAATGCCAATTCAGGAGCAAATGGAAAATTATTGCAGCCGCCAGACAGCACTTGCAGACAGACAGGCAAGTGTACAGCCAGAAAGTGCTGCCTGAATAACGGTGGCACATTCCGGCGGTAATTAAGAGCAGAGCTACTGTCTTACATGCGAGATGCAACGCTGCGAGACTGCACTTTGGCGGCAGGTCAAAACTTACAAGAGGCAAAACTGAACGCAGACGATCAGCGCGGCGAAGGGAAGACTGCAGACTGATGCAGGCTGTGTGGAGAGCGCCCCCGAGCTGAGTGTGGCATTAAGTGGGCTGTGCTGTTGTATAAATTTATTAAATTTATGCAAAAAAATTTACGCATTTTTTCGCTGTTTAATTGCAAGGCAAGTGTACAGAAACAACAACAAAAATAAAAATAACTGACGCATGCGCAGCTTGATTTGGTTGACTAGGGAACGTATTGGCAATTATATTTTATAAAATATATTTTATTGCAATTTAGCAACTTTTTTTGATTTAAAACTTTTTTTTGGTTTTTTTTTGTTTATTTTTTATTTTGTTGTTTTTTGCTTTTTTATATTTTTACGTGTCTTACATAAGCTCGGCACGGAAAGACAACTTAAATTGAACCCACCTTTTTTAATTTACTGCGCCTGCATTAAGCAAATGTTGTCCTTACAATTACATATACAACAGCAACAACATTAGCAGCAGCATTCTCTAAAATTTTTCTTATTTAACGAGCGCTTCCATCGCCGCTGCCAACAACTTGCCTCTTGCCACGCACTCGCCGCGAGTTTGCTTCGCTGTTGACGTCGGTCGCTGCAACAACAGTTGTTTTGTAGTTGTTGTGCCAAAAGTGCAAATGCTGGGCAATTATCGCAACAAGTTAATTACCTTTACAGCTGCAACACTACGTCATTGCAGGCGAACACAGACTGACAGACAGACAAGCCAACAAAAACGAAACAAAAAAGTGGGTAGCTAAATGAATTAAATAAATATGTTTGCTCAGTGAGTCCGACATAAAAGCCATGAATTGCATAAACATTAACCAAAAGCATCGACAGATGCCACAAGCGTTCCACGCGCGCCCACTGTCTGCTGTCAAGCGCTCCATTTGAATGTCTGCTGCTGACTCGCTTTGCTGTTCGTCGAAAATAGCAACGGGCGTGTGCCTATCCGCTGTTGTGGTTTCTGGAATTCGTGAATTTTTACAGTGCAGCAATAGTATTTGATACGGTTTTCAGTATTATTCTAATTTCAGTTTAAATATTGTTCTCAGTGGTATACCATATATGATCATCTTTGCTCTGAGTGTCGTCTGTCTACCGAATTCCTTAAGAGCTCTCAAATAATTTGATAAAGTCATAACGCTGTTGGTCATTCATCAAAGGCTGAAGCGTATGTGATGTTACCATTTGGGAGGGATAGATTATGTTTCGCATTATTTTGGGGCTGGTCAGATGCTAGTTAGTGAACCCCTGAAAGAAATACCAAGTGTGTAGGACTCTTCTATATTCAGCATTTCCAAACAAAGCCCCAAATAATGAGCGATTGCATATTAAAATCTAAAGGTATAACTAATTTTACTGGAATTAGTCTGATAATACTTGGATGTTATCATCAGTTGGGGTATGAACAAAAAAAAGTAAGACTTTGTTCATAATTTTCAAATTCCTTATTTATTTTTCAAAATCTTAGTCCACTCAAAATAGTTCCCCTCGGCTCAATACACTCATGCCAACGTGTTTTCCAATCCTTGAAGCAGTTGTTAAAGTCAATTGCCGGAATAGTCTTCAATTCGCGTAGCGATTCTCGTTTAATGTATTTAATTGACTCTAAACGGATTTCCTGCAGCGGTCGTTTGAGTTTGCTGAATAGCCAGAAGTCACACAGAGATAAATCAGGCGAATACGATGGTTGCGACACGATATTGGTTGAAAATTTAGTGTAAAACGCACGAAGAATCAGTGCAGTAAGCGACGATGTAAGAGTTGTCAGCCCATATTTCCGCTTTTTATACGAATATCTTCGCACAAACGACGCATAACAACCAAATGGTACTCCTTGTTGACAGTTTGACCGGTCGGAAGGAATTCGGACTACACCACACCTCGATAATCGAAGAAAATTGTCAACATAACTTTAATTTTTGAACTATTTTGACGTGGTTTCTTCTGCTTCGGCTCACCTTTGCCACGGTATTCGTCCGATTGATCGTAACCATAGATTGAAGACTCATCGCCAGTAATAACATGTTTCATGGCATTCTGGTAGTCGGAAAGCATTGTTCCATAGACATTAACGCGACGCTGTTCGAAAAAAGTGAGTGAATTTAGAAGCAATCAAGCTTTCACTTTTCTTAAGTCTAAAGTAGTTTTCACTGATTCTTTCCATATACCAACGATGTCAGTAATATCTCTGACTGTTCATCGTCAATTCTTAACCATCAATTACTTTCTGTGTTCAAATTTAATAAATGAAAGCTCCCTTTTAACCAAACTGCGAGTCCTGATATTGAGCCAATTCTATGCCATGCACAGTTGCTAACATCTCTATGAGTAGTTTTTTCCTAAACAGATACTCTAAAGGTCCTATCACGGTCACACTTTTCCAGTAAATAGTCCGTCAGTTAAATATTATTGTTGGAATAAAAGAATGAAATATTATTCAAATATTTTTCTGGGTTCTTTAGTGGCTGGGAATTTGGATTCATTTTTCATTCGAACTTGTCGGATGATTATTTAACTTTCAAGAACTATTTTTCGAAGTACCGAAAGACTTTATAGTAGTTAGTTTAACTATCTCGTGTTCTGTAAATTTTTGTATAGAAACTTTTTTGGTACTCTTCTTTGAAACAAGTACTTATGTTTTCCTGAAAACGGCAGTAAAAAGAAGGTTTATCCTTACTTTGTAGTATTTAAATGATATTTAAGTTAGGTTCGGTCGTAGGGTGGATGTTCGCAACAAAGGTAGTACAGCATTCCACTTGGACAGCTGTAAATGCTGGTCCTTTGTTATTCCCAAAACTTCTCTATATCCATTGTTTGCTGTATATGGATCACCAGGCCATTTTAGATTAACGAAATACTTTCAGCTTACCACAAACTCCTTAAACTGGCTAATGGTAATCCCAAAAACTTCGCCAGGTTCGACAAAGTGTGTCTACCGAGATGTTTCACTCTCAGTGTGCTAAAAGCTGGACAGTTCAGATGAAAGTGTCTAGAAATTTCTTCTTCGTCTTCTTCCATACAGATTTGGTAATATGCATTGGACAAGTTCCAGTCCAGCCAGAACGTCTACCAATGTGGCGAGATGAACCTTGCTAAGAGCAATAATAAGTTCAAAAGGACTTCTTGCGTTCCACTTTAGTTCAGTGTTTTCCAAGCTCACGGGAGGTTTATAAATCCAACGCTAGAGCACAATGGCATCGACGAAGTGCTGACTCGTTGCCAATCTGGTAAAAGCAGGGTAAACGTACCCTTCAGCGATTTCACAGTGCAGCTCTGCTATCGGAGGAGGTCTGGTAGCCTGATTGGAAGCTCCCAATTGAAGACTCCATCAGTCCTCTACCCTAAGCACTGCAGTGGTCTGTTAGCCTAGTTGGAGGCTCCCAACAGCAGACTCCACCTGTTTTTTACCCGAAGCTTCGATCCATTCGTGAAAAATCTCACTGCACCTCTTTTTGTAGTTATTGTAACGATTATTCGAACTCTGTTGGGAGGAAAGCAGTAAGTTAATTGTTGAATCATAGGGAGAGGAGAGTTAGGTGAATTGTTTTCATTCGGCATGCAAAGAGATTTATTAATATTATGTGGGGACTCATAGCATACAGACCATAGATTTTATATGTCAGGATCTATACTGAATAAATATGAGTTTAAGTTGCGCTGGGGTCACTCTTGTTTCATGCCACAACTCGAGCTCGAGCTTTTGTTCTGCTACAAAATTTTGTGTTTGGACGCCAAGTACGTCATTCACTGAGAGGGAGTCAATGAAAGTGTTAGTAGACTGTCCTCTGAGAATGGCATCAGTATCAGTCGGAATTGGTTACGTTCGAAGCCGATCAAGATTTATTGTTCAAGTTCGTCGGCATGTTTGAGCAATGTGCTCCTGATGTTCCTAGGTGGCGGCTTTGCTTCATTACTGCAGGGATGTTTTCTGCGGAAATACCGAGCAGAAACTGTATCTCTGCTCCAACGAAGACTCAATAGATGGCTGTTTTCAAACATTCTTGTTTTATGAATTCGTGAGATTAGTGAGAGGTACAAAGATATATATAAAATATAGCAAAATCTAATATTTACTTACTGCTTTGCTGCAAGTGCATCACTGTGCAGGTCCCTAGACACAACCGTAATTGCGTTAATTTAATATATGCTATGGTCAGCTACCAAATCGGCAATGATCTATGCTACCAACAACTGCAGACGGCATGCAACTACATTCAACATATACGCCCGCCAGTCGGCTACAACAACTTCGCTGTGGTGAATTGTGAATACTGACATTTTCCAGCTTCCAGCCATTTTAGCAGGAATTTCATTTAACGCTTTTGGTATTTTCCGCACGCATCTTTAATTTTCCCTTAAAATAGCAATGGGAGAAATCTCCTTATTTGGTGGGCGAGTGAAAGAGCGACAAAAAATGCAACAACAACAGGCAAAGCAGCCGAGCAATTGATCACTCATCACAGCACGGCAAGTAAAGGCAGCAAATATATGCGTAAACGTACAAAAGGCGAAGCAATAAAATATAAATAAAATGTAAAAAGGCGAAACTGCAGCTGCGCATGCGCACTGGACGCGCAATTGCAAACGATTGTGCCTTGCTGTACTGCAACGCGTCTGCACCTGTATGTATTTATATATGCGCGTATGTGTATGTTTGCGTTATGCGTATTTATTTGCGCACTTACGTATGCAATTGGCAAGCGTGACCGATGCCGCGAATACGCTTGTAAAGTGCACTGCGCGCGCACCAAGTGCCTCGCTACAAATTAGTTGATGCCTCCTCACTTGTCATGAATTAGTGAACTAATTAAGTTGTTGGACCAATGCCATGCAACGCTGCGCCTCAGCCAACAGCCTAGACGCTGCGCAGCAGCTACGCTACGCACGCGCGCTTACAACCCATAGGACAAGTCCCGAGCGCGTACCAGCGCATATGTCCACTTAGGCATCAATAAGGCGATTGGATTTTCAATTAAGTTGTAACTATGTTATGTCCACACGTTTCCGTTGAAATCCAACTTATTTATGGTGATGAGTTCTATTGCGCATTACGCATGCGCATAACCTCACTGCGCGATCACCATGCGCATGCCCGGCATTTCTGCACGTGCATGAAGAATTCAAGCTTAATTTTGCTACCATAAAACCGCATAGACATTTAAGTACACTAGTATGCCACTAATGCACTCAAGTATTTGCTTTCATTTCTATTTGTAGGTATACGGAAAAGGAAACACTGAGGCCAAAGCTAAAAAATAGCAAGTGATTTGCTTCACCGCCGCTTAAACGCGACTGTTAAACAAAAAAAATAATAATATTTTCTAAAAAAAATTTGAAAACCCTCCAACATACTGAGCGTGAGCAATTTACTGAATTTTCTTGCCACGCCCACTAACATTATCAACATTGCGCCCATTTGGATTATGGGCATATCCGAGGACGTCAAGCTGGACGACCTACCGCAAGAAGCCAAATTAGCACATCAGGATGCCATGCCTGATCGTTCGGCCTCGTGCATTGTGACGACCGGCGCTAGCGGCGGCACGAACAGTCCCATTTCGGACACGAATAGCGATGGCGATTTGGATGATTATGCGCCGAAACGTAAGCAGCGTCGCTATCGCACCACATTCACCAGTTTTCAATTGGAAGAGTTGGAGAAGGCTTTCTCACGCACACACTACCCGGATGTTTTTACCAGGTGAGTAAGCAAAAATAAATTGAAATGATTTTAGTGTCGATGACTATAACAATAGTTTTTTTGCTTCAAATATTTTTGTTGTATTTTTTTTCATATAGTTTCAAAAATATTTTGTATTTTTATACCCTCAACCTGATATTGCGTAGTCGAAAAAGTATTTTCGTATTTCTAATCAAACTTCAACTTAATATTTTTCTATATTTATAATGAACCAAAAATGTACCATTTTGATTGATCATTTTTTTCCATTTGCCTAGAGACATTATTCCATCAGTGTAAAACTTTTCTGGTTTCTCGGCGAAAAACTGCGACAAGTAATTTTCACAGGCTTCTCTTGAAGCCAACTTTACTCCATTAAGGGAGTTCTGCATTGACCGAAACAAATAGTAGTTCGATTGTGCAAGGCCAGGGCTATATGGTGGATACATCAAAACTTCCCAACCAAGCTCTCCCAGTGTTTGCTGAGTCATCAAAGATGTGTGTGGTCTAGCGTTGTTCTGATGGAAGACGAAATCCTTTCTGTTGATCAATTCCGGCCGTTTTTCGATTACTTGATTCAATCTTATCAATTTTTGATAGTAAAATGTAGAGTCAATCGTTCAACCAGGTTGAAGCAGCTCATAGTGGATGGTTCCTTTCCAAACCCACCAAACACTCAGCATAACCTTTCGAGGCGTCAATCCTGGCTTTGCGACCATTTGTTGAGCTTCACCACGCTTGGACCATGATCTTTTTCGCACATTATTGTCGCATTTGATCCACTTTTCGTCTCCTGTTACCATTCGCTTCAGAAATGGTTCGATTTCATTTCGTTTCAGCAAAGAATCGCAGATGTTAATTCGGTCCATTAAATTTTTCACAGACAATTCATGTGGTACCCATCTGTCTTTCCGTTCGACTGTAATGGTTTTTTCAATAAGAGCGGTATAAACACGGTTTTGGAAATCAATGAAATTATTTATTCCTGTGAAACTACTTCCGATGACATCATATATGAAACTCGATTTCTTTTGTATGGCCATCACGGGCACACTTGCAGAAGTCCAGACGTTGAACCCAATTTTCGACGGTTTTCGAAGCATAAATCGGCCGATACTGCAGCAATTTCACGTTCGATATTCGTACGAATTTCATAAATGGTCATTGGCTTGTGGGCATAGACCATAGACTTGACGTAACCTCACAGAAAAAAGTTTAACGACTGATCCATTTCGTGCGATAACACGTTCACCGGACTTGGTTTTCAGTTAATCGATTGTGACATTGGCTGTGTCGCTTGAGGCGCCGTCCTGTTGGACCCACATATTGTCCAAGTCCATATCATCCAATTCGGGCCAAAAATATTCGGTTATCATTGAGCGGTAGCGATTCCTATTCACAGTAACGTGACGGTCTCGTCGGAGCATCACGAATGAAGTACGGCACAATGACGCCGCCGGCCCATGAACCGCACGAAACCGTAATGCTTTTGGGCTGCAATGGTGACTCATGGAGTACTTGTGGATTGCTGTCTGACCAATAACGCATATTTTGCTTATTGACGAAGCCATTCAGCCAGAAATGAGCCTCTTCGCTAAAGATGATTTTTCTATAAAAATCCGGATTTTCAAGTTGTTGCTCAACCCAATTCACGAACAGACAACGATTCTGGTGGTCAAGCGGCTTCAGTTCTTGCCTCAATTTCATCTTATGAGCGTGTAGGCCAAGATCTTTTCGCAAACTTTGTGTGAGAGACTGATCAACATCAACACTACAGCCACTTCTTTGTCTCACTGACACGAAAACATTTTACACAGTGCCTGTGGATTCAAATTTTTCCACTAGACGCTCAATGCCGATTATGTCGACCATAAACATACCGCTCTTAAAGTTGTAGCCCTGATTCTGAATTTCGGTAGCAAATTTTAATAATTTCGACTCGTTGCTGGATCGGTAAAAAATTTGGCGTCGTTTCCTGTTCCTATCGGTCTGCTTTTGTAATGTCGCTATTGAAAAACCCCTTATATACGCAAACTAGTCTTTTAGTTTTTGAGATAGTGATCTAAATATTTGCACACCTCTTCCCAAGAAGCTGCTCATTTGTAGGATCTACATATATCGAATCACTATTCCATGTAATTGCCTTCATTGATCTTCACGATATTTGGCATGAGTTACTGTCCAAGGCAATGACGCAATCTGGTCACTCACAGTTATTGTAATATACCTTTTGTATTTGTAAAGAATATTAAGGCATCATTGCAATCGTAGCTATTTTTTTTATTTATTTTTATTATTTTTACTATTTTTCTGTATTAAGCAAATTATTTTTAGATTGTGTTCTTAATTAATTGCGTTTTGCTGTTAAGGAATAGCCTCGAGTCATTGCGAAATTTAATTGATCCAATTATGGCATCACTTAAAAATGGCAATCGTCGCGATGTTTGTTGCTTTAAATTAATTAATTCATATTTGCTTAATGGAATTGTGATAATTTAAAACCAGTTCTTGACAAATGCCTAATTGCTTAAAAATATTAACTGATTGACCACAGCAATTAGTGAAATATTTTAATGTCAAAAGAAAAAAAAAAAAACGATTTGAGCAAGTGAAAGCACTTAGGAGCTTATGTGATTATTGAAGAAAGAATTTTAACTTAGCCCAATGAGTGGTCGATAGTGTCCTAAAAAAGTTGGAACTATAGCTTTGATCATCAAACATCCGCTACCGTTCTCTACCATCGTAACTGCGAGGGACATGTAGGTTGGAAGAAGACGCTGTAGAATATGGGTAATTTTGTTATGGATGGGACAAAGCTTGCAAAGAAGCATGGTGAAGGTGGCCATTATCAGAAGCCATTCATCAATATCACCATTGAACTGGGTGAATATTGCATCATTTTTCAAGCCGAGGTTGCTACTATTGAAATAGCCTTAAATAAATAAATTTCTAAATTTCCTTAAAATAAATTTCTACCATTCCGAAGGTAAAGCGGCAATACTAGGTTTGCACTCAATGACCGAAAAATCGATAATGGTTAATGAATGCTTAACCTCACTTTAAAGGGCATCGCGTTACTTTGGGATAAGACTGGACCTGTGCATATTGTAATCGCAGACCATTGCAAAGCTGATGAGTTTGCAAAGAAGGGCATTTAAGCTTTGTTTTCAGTGGAGTGGGAACGAATCGAATCTCCGCAGTACTCTTTCGGGCTAGTATTGTACAGTTAGACCTGGTGAGAACTTGTCAAGCATTTCACAACTATCGATACCTGTCGATGCCTGTGATCCTTTTGGCCTAGAGTCAATCGCAAGAGAATCAGGAAGCTTTACGCGGTCAGCAAGGTTAATCTTTCCGAAATTGTAAAGGTTATAACTATACAATTTCCTATTGATGTTCACACAGTAAGGTTAAAATTCTTACCGCATACCAGAACCTACTTGGAAGAAGATATCATTACTTTTTGCCTTGAGATTTGCGAGCTCAGCACTAAAGGATCTCAGCGTCTCACTTTGTTCATTCTGAGTTCTTTTTCTGATTTCAGAAACTAGTGATCAGATTCGGTCCAAGAAGGATACTCTCTTGAAATCAGCTATACAACCTAATTTTAATCTAGATATGTAGACAGACAGAAAATAATTGAGGTTTTCCACTGCCACCTATGATCTGTATTGTGCCCTCTCCAATATCACATATGGTCACAAAGATCCAGCAGTCTGAATAATTCCAGGATCGTGCTGGGCGTGAGGTAGGTGATGTGATCCCTCTTTGCAGCTTCAATAGTTGAAGGCCTACCGAAGGCTGCGTTGTTTTTGATGCCCAAGCAACCGCTCCATAAGTGACAATTGGCCTTAAGATTATGGTACACAGCCACCTAATGATACCTGGCTTACAGCGCCAGAATCTGCTGGATAGGAGTCTTCATATCATGAGTGACTTGGTGGCTCTGGACAGTGTTAATTTCACGCGCCTATTCTACCGTAAGGTTGAGTGTAATGTGAAGCCTATTAATTTCAACTCCAACCCCCTGCCGCCAAGTGTTAGTTGCCTCAAGGAACGACAGTTGTTTTTGACGGGTTGATATTTATAATCTTAATCTAACTTACGTCTCAAAATTCTTGCCGTGGAAATAATCTAAACAACCCATAATAGCCAAGGCTGCTTCCAAGGATGTGTGGCATATCCCATAACAGAGCATAACACTATTAATATTTGATAAATTGAATATTTGGGTAAACGAAAACTTTGTTCACTCGAAATTGATGCTGCGTGAGCGCTTTTTCGATCGTTCCATCACGTTACAAATAAAGAAAATGGACCCGGTGGCCTAAGTATGGCTTCAAATTGCTTCAAGATTGATCGTATTTCGAAGATTTTGCCTAGAACCACAAAAAAAAACACGCAGAAAAATATTAGCGGCAATAAAGAAACTATCAGCGAACCCGAGAATATTTTATGATACAGAAGCCAAATCGGACTAAAAAATGATACCGAAAGGTTAGAACATCACTAAAGACAATGTATAGTTCTCAGCAGCAATGTGCGTTTCCTTTAAAATGAGGTATTCTTTTGAACGGAGATAGTAGTTAAAGTGTTTGAGGCAGAGCTAACTCCATGATACGAAGTGGTCCACGACAAAAATAATGGATCTCTCTTGTTAGAATACACTTAAAAACAATGGTTGAAATATTTCCCACTATATGTGAGACAAGATAGATATCTATTGAAATTCACGTCAAGCGCTGGCATCCTGAAGTATGACTACTTTTACCGAGCGTACCAAACTAACCTAACCTAAAATAAAATTTCGCCCGTGTTTCATTGAGTACAAAAAAACGAGTTCTTACGAATGCAACTGGCTTTCCATAACCAACAATGAAAAAACATGCACACATCATCAAACGGAGTGTAGTAATATTATAATTAAGGCCGTGTAAGTTGGAGTTAAAAATAAAATGTAATTAAAAATAAGGGAAATCCAAACAAGAAACATATAATGTGATGTTTCATGACGAAATTAAAAGTGAGAAGTGAAAAATTGAAAACATGCACCGTAAACATAATCAAGTGAATTTAAATGCATTAAAATGTCACTTCTAAGTTTGCTGTTTAATTTCTTATTTATTTTTCGATTTTCGGTTTAAAATTGATGCTCGTTTTGACCCATTTCACGATTGCAAGCGTCCAAGTCCATGTTAACACATTAAAGTGACACTAAAAACTTTATCACCACGTAACAACCAAATGATGATAAGACAATATATGAGAAAAAATTAAAATCAAACAAGAACAACAACAACAACAACAAAAACACACATGATAAAACAAGCGTGTAAAAGAAAAGAAGGGAGAAAATACAAGCAGCTAAAAGCTGTAAAATCTCAGTGCTAATAAGATAATCTGAACGCGATTAGCATCAACGAACAGTTGACTTTATCCAGCACACGGCAAGCTAAATAAATGAAAACAACACCGAAATTAAAACGGTTTTAAAATATTTCAATTTCATGCCTTCCTACACATTTCATTAAGAAATCGTTCGCGTCGTTTGCGCGATAAAACCGTGTTCTCTAAATTAAGTATGAAAACGATTCAGCTGTGGCCAACAAAAAAGTAAAGTGGAAAAAACACAACAACAAAACCAAAACAAAGCAAACAACACACAAAATGTATACGACAATGTATTTTTAATTAATAAAATCGGCTATAAAATTAAACACAAGCGAACAAGCAAGGTTCAACGGCGACTGCGCATGCGCAGGGTGAGGTGTCGCACTGGCAATGAAATGAGTCGAAACAGAAATCGAATTTTCGGCTATTTATGCATTTTTATGTAAATCGACGTTTTAGTAGTATTATTTGGCTCGTTAGCGCACATAGCAGTAAACCTTAAAAAAAAAAATAAATAAAAATACAAAAAAAAAAAATCTAAAAAAAAAAAACAAAAAAAATAAAAAAAATAAAAATTTAAAAAGTGTAGAAAGGCGCTGCATTTTAGCATCTAATAAAGCGAAAAATTTATAGCTAACAACTATATCATTAAATTTGTGAATCGCGCGGTCAGCAGCAAGTGTGTAGGCGTATCTTCGCTGATGATCTTTCAAATGAGCCAAAATTTATAGAACGACATTTTGAGGAGCAAAAACCAGCTTGCAGCTTTAATTAAAGTTATACATATATTCTGTTTAAATTATGATTATTGACAATGCAATCATTGACAAAAATATAATTTGAGTGAATCGCTTTTGAAAGGCATTAGGTATTTATAGAAATAAAAGCGCAAACTCGTCTGGTCGAAAACTCACTTAAAACAGGAAAAAACATTAACTTCGGCTGCAGGGGAGCTATAATACCCTTCACAGATACATTTTTTATAGCATGAAGGGGCATAAAAAGACCTTTAGCTTGCTTTCGAAGGGTCAGTTTATATGACAGCTATAAGATATAGTGTTCCGATCTGAACAATTTCTTCGGTTTTTCCAGTGATGCATTGAATAATAATATGTGTTAAATTTCGTGAAGATACCTTGCCAAATAAAAAATATTCTATATAAGAACATAAGTTCGATCGGACAGTTTATATGACAGCCATAAGCTATAGTGGTCCGATTTGGATAATTTCATCAGATATTGCAAAATTGCCTTAGAGAATAAACCATGCCAAATTTCTTGAAGATATCTCATCAAATGACAAGGTTTTCCTTACAAGCATTTGATTCCGATTGTTTCCTTTGTATGGCAGCTATAAGCTATATTAGTCCGATCTCACAAATTTCTTCAGATATTGCCCCATTGCCTTGGACAATACATCATGCCAAATTTCTCAAAGATATCTCATCCAATGACAAAGATTTCCATACAAGCACTTGAGTTTGATCGCTCACCTTATATGGCAGCTATATCCTATAATGTTCCAATATCGGCTGTTCAGACAAATGCGCAGCGTCTTGGTGAGAAAAGTACGTGTGTAAAATTTCTGATCGATATTTGATAAATCGAGGGACTAATTCACATATATAGTATACAGACGGGTAGGTGGAGTAGACTCAGCTCGTCATTCCTATTCACTAAAAGATACATATATATTTTTCTAGCTATAAATTTACCATAACAAATTTTAAAATTGTAAATTTAAAGTGATATTGAAGTGCTTGTTCTATCATCTACTGATTCATTTACAACATTATCTTTTGGCGCCTTCGAAACTTTATTCTGCTGTACATGGAACCTCCAGACGTCTTGATCAATTGCGATTTCTTTCCAATTTTCCATTTTTGTTTTTTTCTTCATATCTTCATCGAGCGCGTTAATCCATTTTGATCGGAGTGCTCCCCCCCCCACTTTAGTAAAGAACGATTTGACTTCTAGAATTTTGCTCTGAGCTCTCTTGTCGTTCTCTTTACATAAATTGGGTTCAACCACTGATCATAATATTTTACTGCTTCAAAAGTATCCCTTAGGACCTTTCGTTCGAAGACTTCCTGTTTGGTTTCGTCCTCTTCGATTAGCGTCTATGATTCTCCTCCAAGCATCGTACGGGTCAAATGATTGTATTGTATGGTATATGACCAGTTAAGTCGGATGTAAATCTGGTTCGTGTCCGAAATTGTATGACTATCGGGGTCTTCTCAGGCTGATCAGAATTAGCATCGGACTCGTATCTCGACTGGTTAAGTTGGCAATATTGATTATTTTTCCTCTTCTAAGTATCTTTCATGCTATCCAAGATGGCGAGAAACGTGGTTACAGAGCGAGGATTTTTCGCCCGACTATTCTTGACTTTGTTAGTTTGAAATCCTGAAATTCATGCCTGTAATCACTTCCTTTAATTTGAAGTATGGATGACACTCTTTCACACCAGTAGAAGTCTCCTGTGAATTTTCATTTATTTTACTTCCCTGAGCAAGTTCACGTTTCTTCGCATATCTTCGCTCTTGAAAATGCCTCCGATACCACTTTCTGCGGTTACCGCTCAGCTCTTTGGAGTTGTTTTATTGATATCAGGGCAGTTGCAGTTAGTTTTTGAGATTGCTTTCTTATTCTGTGTATTTTTCCTTTAGTAAGCCAAGCGGTCTTAGTCCGAGCTCAGCGGATTACCTTGTCAAATATTGTCTTCCCTCACGCCGGTAGTAGATAGTACGTCGTCATTTCGCATTTTAGATATTCAACTAGAGTGTGTTGCGAATATCTCTGAATGACTCTAGATGTATGTTTCTATAATAATCTTTCTGGTTAAAGAAACGAATTTTTCAATCCATCTAGCACCAATTTCATTTAGCTTGCTGAGAGATAAAATAATAAAAACTTTTTATTATAAAGATGGTTTTATTTTTATTGGTGGTCCTTTGGTTCAAATAGTTCTTGATAACATACTCGTATATATATTTCGCTTTGTTTTCTCTGATGATCTGATCTATTTGTTTAGACTTTTCTTGAGTCTGCTTGATTGAAGAAGTTTTTAATTTCATATATTTAAAAATATTAGCAATTATGGCACAACGTTTTAATCAGGACACGACAAAAAGTCTAACGCTGTGATTTTACATGATCTTGGTGGTCAATCGACCGACACAAAACTGAAATTATCTGCTATCCATTGATTGAAGAGATGTGTGGGAAGTGGCGCCGTCGTGTTGAAGCCAAATATCGCCGAGATCACGAGCTTCCACTTCAAGCATCCCATGGTCGGTTATCATAGCACAATAATGGTCGCCATTGACGGGTATGATCTCGTTTTTGAAGAAGTATTATATATACCGATGTTTCCACCGGCCTGCAAACCACACCAACTCCTCGTTTTTTTCTGGATGAAGGTGGCAACTTTTAAATCTCTTCAAGTTACTGTTCGTCCCAAATGCACCAAAGGGTCTCATCACTGAAACAAATTTGGCTTGAAAACGTTGGATCTCCTTGGAACTTTTCAAGAGCCTATATAGCGTAGGGATGTCGCTTTGGAAGGTTTCAGTTCTTGCACAAGCTGTATTTGATAAAATGCGCCAAGTCGTATTATATGTCAGTCGTAGAAGGTCTATTCGATCGAATATAACGAAATAATGAATGCTGGGTCTCTTGCTGGATAATATCGACTTTTTCCTTATGAAGGACTGATCCTTAGTGGTTGAAGTGGGTTTCCACGTTTAAGGCTTTCCAAGTCCATATAAGATGGCTTAGTTAACCTGACGGTCTACAGTTTTTTTAAATCAAGCTAGCTAAAACAAATAAGCTTTTTGAGAGTTTATCCACATACTCTGATCATCCTTAATTACGTACTTCCCTTCCTCACTTTTGTTGGACTTTCTTGCTTCGAGAATAGAAGTTCATATGCGCTCTTCATATACCTCAGCCCAATCACTGAGCCTTGTAATGAGTAAAAATGCATAATTTTTAAAGGCGAAACATGTTAAAAATCAATTTGTTTTAATGTGTTATATAAACACCACACATTTGGGAACATTTTACAACGCGTTGCACAACAATGTTGTATGCCACACACATGCGTCCGAACGTTGAGTGCCACAACGATGGCGAAGTGTACGAGTAAGTACACAATAAACGATGCTATTAAAAGGTGATCGTAGGCCGTTTTGGGCCAGAAGCCAGTTTTTGCCAACGCCACGATAAAACATGTAACAACAACGACAACAACTACACACTACACTCATAATGCTGGTAATGACGATAATTTGCTTAATGGATTTCCATGTTTTCTGTAATTGAATTTATTTTAATTAAATTTCAAAATTGCACCGACTGATGGCGAACGTGGCGGCGGCGGCGACGACAACAAGTACTGCAGCGGTGGCGGCAACTTTTGTTGCGCGGCTACAAGGCACTTATGCGCTGTGCCGTGCAACCGGCAAATTGACGCATTAACTGTTGTTTCAGCGCTTTAAAACGCCACAGTCAGTCGCATAACCAAAGGATAATGGCAGCTTTCAGTGCGCCCTGTCTGTGGCCGCCACTTCGCATGCTCGCGCTATGCAATTGTTATGTGTGTGGGTTTAACGGCGTTGCGTTGCGCTGCTGTGTTGCCGCCGCCGGCTAAGGCCATAGGTGCATGTGGCGTGAGCGTGGCCAGAAGTGTGCAATTTTATGCGCTCGCGCGAACATTAATTGATTATAATTTCGTCAGATCCGGTTGTATGGCGGCAAAGCGTAAGTGAGCGCGCATGTGGTCGCAGTGCGGTAAGCGGCGCGCGTCAGATTTGATGGCAGTTGATGAATGCAATAATTTGGCGGCGCGTTGGCTTTTGCATTACCGAGTACGAGCGATGTTGGAGCGCAATGCCTCAGCGCGTAATTCACTTACTGGCGCGTTAACGCACACAAACGCGCGCGCATATGTAAATAAAGCGCTTAAGCGCGCGTTTGTGTGCGTCGCGCCGCGGCTGTTGTTGTGTGTTTGCTGTTGCTTGTTATTACTATGCAATTTTTCTCCATACTCGTTGAGATCATTAGCAGGTGTTTGCCAGTGTCGTTAATAAATTTTTTGAGCAACACTGTCGGCGGTCACACCAGCCACCTCACAACTTGCCACACTTGAGAGTGTTTGCGCTTAGGCTGTGGCACATAAATGACGCGCAGCAGCAAACGCTTCCGTTACGCCCACTTTTTATTGATGCTTTCGGCAATTTGCCATTTTCACTACCTTGAACGCTTACTTTCAGCCAAGCGCTCGTGTTCTTTCACCGCGCTTTTGTTGCTTTTTAATGATCGCTTATTTTTTCATAACCTTTTTTGCTTTCGCTTTTGTCGCTAATCAATTTTGCACTGATTGCTCGCAATTTGTCAATGGGTCAACAAATTAATCACTCTGCCGTTGCTTGCCCGGACGTCAGCGCAAATTTACGCAATTTGAAAGAGGTTTGTGCGCAATTTTGCGTTAATTATGCAAATTTGCTTCGCAATTACGCGGCTTTGGGTGGGTCTGAAATATTGTGTCATTAGTCGCACTAATGGCTATTTTAAATTAGCCCAGAAGACATTCTATAACATGAGCCAAAAAAATTGAAAAACAACTGTTATGAAAAGGTCATACTTTTGGGTTTTGGGTTTGTGAAAATATGTATGTTTTAGTGATAATACAGATTTATTGCGAGAAAATTTGTATCTTCTTAGAGTATGGTGAAATAAAACATGCTATAATATCAGGTTATAACATATGTAAGCTTATAAAAGCAAAATATGATGCTAGTCGCTGACTCCCTGACGACGCACGTAGGACTTTAGGAGGCCTATTGTAAAACCACCAGCACTAAAATCCACTCAATCTATTGTATCCTCTCTGAACCACGCCGTGCTTCTGCTGAAGTTCATCAGTACAATAAGTTTTATCAATGCAACCTGCTAGACGTCGTTAAGAAACTCTTGACCGATATTTGCGATTATTGTCCTATATAAAGTTTTATATTCGTAAAGCAGATGCAGATGCTGGCAGCCACAATTGTCGTTATATGGCAATCCTAATATGCTGCAGTGACCTGCTAGTGTACAAGTGGGCAAAGGCATATATATTCCATCCTTTCCGGAATCTTATGGTTGTTGTAACAGTTATCTAATCCCCGTTAGGGTGGGCTCAGGAAATGTGCTGTTTTGACGTAGTCGGACCATAGAGAGAGGAGTGTCGGATGTGTGGCGTTAGCTGGGCAAGCAAAGAGGTGTTTAGAGTTATGCGGGGCTCGTTGCATGCGGAGCATATGCTTGGTACGAGTATTTCGGGGTCGATTCTGGATAAGTAATAGTTATACCATAGTATTCAGAACGAAGCAACACAATGGTCACTGTCGATTCTTTCGGCTACTCGTGCTCGTCATCTGCAATGGGTGATAATTTAATTCCAAGTACTCGATTCACTGGGTGGGAGTCGTTGAAGGTGTTTATGGCTCCTATGGTTTCTACAAAAACACCCTAGCAGAAACTGCTTGAAGTGGAGTTCATACGGTCCTCACTGTATACATGTTAGAGCGGAGGCATTAAGAGGCATCTATGTAGTTATAGTCCGGAGTTCCTTGTTATGGCCAGCTTCTTCTTCTGTGTTTCACTGCATCCAGGCGGCCATATTGGTGCCGCGTAGTTAAGGACCGGCCGGCCGATTGCCTTGTATGTTGCCAACAACGTACCTGTGTTTTGCTGCTGGCTAGCGACTTGAGGATTTTGTTGCGACTCTGTAATTTGGCAATAATCGTGGTCTATGAAGAGTGAAGAAGCACAGGCTATCTAGTATCCTGCCTAAAATCCTAGGGTTATTTACAGTCGGAATTTTAACGCCATCGACTGCAATATAAAGGTGAAGCCTGCACTCCTTCGTCCAGTTTGTGAATATGGGGGCTGTAGATTCAGTGGGGGAAAGAGTTAGATTCTGTACAGCGAGAAAGCGAGAAAGGTCGGAGAGACAGAAGTTTACTTTTGAGCACATGACATCGATTTCACTATCGTACATATCATCAGTGATAGAAATTCCCCCTGTTAGTTGAGGGAGTTTCGAAATTTAGGAATTAAACAACAATGGGGAGAAAACACCACCCTGCAGAAACCCCTATTTAATTCTTCTTAATGTAAATTTTTTTCCTCGGAACAGTACGGATGATTACTCACCGCTCAGGTTGTTCATGATCCATCTCTTCAATTCTGGAGGGAACGTAGATTTTTCGATAGTTGACTGTGTCAAGGGCTTTTGACTAATCCAACGCTACGAGGACATCCTGTCGCATTTTGTTTTTGGTTGCGTCCATGAACTATCTGGACGTTTATGAGGCTAAGTGATGTGGTGGTACTGTGCACGGAAGTCACGCTAGTGCTTTGCTAGACTCAGATGTCGAGGGAAGGTCGGGAGTAGCAAGGCCTCAATTGTCTTCAATACGCGAAAGGAGTTTGATTGTACGGTGGAGCTGCTGTGGCTAGTTCATCTGCTTCATAGTTACCAGTAATATCACTGTAACACGTTTATTGCGAAGTATAATGCTGGATGCACTAAGAAATCAAGAAACTCTTTCACTAAATTTGACGAAACCCTAAAAGATTTTAAAGCCTCTTGACTATCTGTATATATATCTGAATGTGACAAATACATTCCTCGTTCCTCTTTCTCAAGACAAGAATACTTTTTTTAATTGCTGTGATCTCTTGAACTATCTTAATGTCGTCATATATCTCGTATTCCATGGACTGTGGTATACGCCGTTGCCAATGCGCAAAGGACCACAAATCTTCCGCAGCACCTTTGTCTCGAAAACTACTAATGCCGACTCTTCAGCCATCGTACATACCTTCGCACCATATAGCAGGACGGGAATGATGAGTGACTTGTAAAATTTGGTCTTTGTTCATCGAGAGAGGACTTTACTTCTCAATTGCTTACTCAGTTCGAAGTAACACCTGTTGGCAAGAGTGATGCTACGTTGAATTTCGAGACCGACATTGTTGTTGCTATTAATACTGGTTACAAGACAGACGAAATTATCTATGACTGTCAAGAATGACTTGGGATCCAAGTCACGAGTGTGACGACTGCTTGTTTGATGACAGGAGATCGATCCTCGTTCACTACCTCGTTCACTTTTTTATCCAGTTTTCTCCAGGAGTGAAGAAGTTCACGATTTCACTTGTCGGAAACCGTTTGGTATCGATCGGCTCGGAGAGGTCCTTCTCGATCCTGACGGATCTTTTGGTATTTCTCAGCGTCAGTTTGCACAGATGTAATAGTTTTATAGACTTGATATACCATACATATAATGCTGATATTTCATTCAGTCCCTTGAAATGCGAAGCTCCTAGAGATCTAAGAGGAATTCTAGATAAAGCCGGATAGAAGCATAGGAGTTGCTCCAGCTTCTCTCTCATGCCTATTTCGTACACGACTCGCATGTGCCGCTATGGATTTGGCCTTCAGCTGTCCTCCAGTCTCTTCGAAACCGACTAAAACCGTCAGTACCCTTGCACATGATCTCGAAGATCCGTCGAAATAACTCGTATAAACTAAACTAAAACTATAAACTAAAAAAATCAAAAATATTAGAATCATAAATATTTTCATAATTACTCATTATCACTAACGTAAAAAAAACTCCAAGAAAAACAAGTCAAGCCGCATATTTGCTTGACTTGTATTGAATTGAAATGGTGTCGGCGTCGTTTGAGCGTGTTTTTCTTTCATTTAATACAAAATTTTATAGCAACTGTTTAGCTATTTTCCGCTAACTGTGTTACAATTCTTTTTGTAAATGTGCTTTTCATTTGTTTCCTCACTCATACGCTACATTCTTACATTGCATACATACACAAACACACACACACACTTGAAAAAAACTCGCCGACTTTGAAGTTTCGCTTTGTGTGCGTTTATAAGTTGATTAGCGTTTACTGTTAACACTTGCATTGTATTTTTGCAGTACTTGCCACCATTGTTGTTGCTGCCGCCATATTAGCATTTCTCGCTGAACTTCAGCACGCCTATTTCGTTTTATGGCCCGCAATTAGTAGCTTGTTTTGCATTTTTAACCATTTTACTCAAGTTTCTGCGTTTGCAATGCATTTTTTCCATCGTTTAGCGCAGTCATCGTTTGGATTTTAATTAATTTTGCTATCGTTTAATTGGTCTCAACAGTCGATTATTCAATTAGCCGTATAAAGTATATGATAATTAAATTAATAATGAAGTCGTTAGTTGTACTTGTTATTGCTTTTCATTATACACTACTCATTTTTATTATTTTTTAATTTTTATAGCAAGTAAACTAAATTATATGCAATTCTTTTTTATCATAAATTTCATTTTATGCTTTCTTATTTACAGAGAGGAATTAGCCATGAAAATTGGCCTAACTGAGGCGCGCATACAGGTGAGTCCATTCAGTTTTATTTTGTTGCCAAAAAATATGAATATATTTTATAAGCACTTTTTGGGATGACCTCCAGCTCCTTAAGTGAATTTTGCTTTATCTCTTCGATCGACCGAAAAAGGGTTTCAATGAAATGACACTTTCAGTTTGGGGAACAATAGAAAATCACACGGAGCCAAATCTAGCGAAACGGTGGTGGATCGATGTTATTCATTGCTTTTTTGGCTTCAAATTCGGTCATAATCGTGGCTCGATGTGATGGTACTTTATCATCGTGTAAAATCCGTAAATTGTTCCTCCACAATTCCGGCCGTATTCAACGAATGTTCTCACGCAAACGCCTCAATACGGCCAAATACAAGTAGAACTCCTGTGCCTACGGAACAAATTCATGATGCACCAGACCACTAATATCGAAAAAAAATAATAAGCATTTCCTTGATTTTAGAGAAGCTGTGGCGTCTTTTTTTTTTTTGTTTAACCTCGTTTTCCCCCTCATTTCGTTGATTGTTGGCTTGTTTGCTTGTCAAACTCATAAACCAATGCCTCATTGGCAGTTATAATGCTTTCCAATAATGTGCGATCGAGATTCGCACGATCAGTAATGTCCAAAGAGACTCTTTTTGAAAAAAAATCAGTTTTATCGGGTCGAGTCGAGGAAGAACGCGTTTCATACCCAAAATATCTACCAAAACCATTCGAACGGACTCGCGAGACATGTCTTTTGGCATCAATTGCAGAGATCGATGGTCGTCCAGAACGAGGTATATCTTCAACGATCTCTCGATTGTCTTTGAAGGCTTTATACCAGAGCCGCTCAAAATAATGCGCAATTTATTTACCAACGCATACAATCACACACGTCATAGCGTACATATTTCGACTGCATTTGCTTGCCTATACTCCGAGTATAAGCATGAAAAATTGCGCATTATTTTGAGCGGCTCTGCTTTATATCACTCGTAGGCTTGTGTTTTTGATAAAACTGAATCTCCGTAAGCCTTTTCCAAGGAGTTCACACACGAAATTTTGTTAGAAATACAAAATTTTAAACAAATTCTTTCTTCGTTATTTTCTATCCATTGCAAAAATCGCAACGCACTACTGATGTGTACCAACTTTAGCAGCTGCTGTAAATAAACTAGTTGACAGATCGCGCTCATATTTGACGTAGTAATTAAGAGCAGTGCTACCAACTTAGCAAAAAAAATTCTAGTAATATATTTTTTGCCCGGGGAATTTAATTACATTTTCCGGGTGCTTCTCTGTTACATTGAATGTTCACCCTCAAGTACTTTCGACGCCTATCTAATTCAAACAAGCCAATTTTTCTTCTTAAAACCTTCACATTGATTATAGCAAGCCGCCAACGAAATCATTTTTATATCACGATTTGTTCTTTGCTTCAAAATAGGCCTCAGTTTCGGTGATCACTTTTTCGTTCGATGAAATTTACCTACCAGCTAGTACATTCTTTTTAGAGCTGAGCACAAGAAGTAGTCGCTGTGGGCCAGATCTGGAGAATACGATAGATTTATGGTAACTATTTTGACATCGCTTTCACCGGCGTGTGCTTGGTCTTGGTGAAACAGCACTTTCTCTTTCTTCAAATGCGGCCATTTTTGGGCGATTTCAGTCTTCGAACGGTCCAATAACGCTATGTTATAGTCGCTGTTGATGGTTTAGTCAATAAAAATTATTCTATGCGTATCCCAAAATACAGACACCATAAAAATGCCAGCCGGCTATAGGGTTTTCCTACACCACGGTTCATAGTGTGGTGTCCACTTTGTTGACTATTGATAGGACTTTGGAATGAAATGATGGAGCCACGTTTTATCCCTTGTCACATATTGACGCAAAAAGTCGGGTTTATTATTCTGGAACATCTCCAATCATTGCTCCGAATCAACAACTCAGCGTTGTTTTTGGTCAAAACTAAACTCACGCGGCAACTACTTTGCACAGAGCTTTCTCATAGCCAAATATTTGTAAAAGATATGATGTATACGTTCTGTTGATATATTTTGAGTGTCTGATATCTCGGCAAACTTCAATTTATGGTCATCCAAAATTATATTGTGGACTTTTTTAATGTTGACAGCTGACAAATTTGTACATGCGCATTTTTAAGGTTAAGAGCCCTAACCTAGGGCTAACTAGAAATCAATTATGTAGTGGTAAAGCAAGTATTGTGTCAGTATAAGTAAAAGCGCTTGAAGCAGTAATTATTGTTGATCTTTTAAGTCCAGAAATGTGTGAAAAAATGTCCAGAATGGGTGTAAGTCGGAGTCCAATGGACGAAAAATAATTTTCGTAATTTAATATGTTTCACACAGAGCTAATCTCTTATTTTTCAATGATACTCCGGCACGAATTGGTTATTTTCACTTTGTGAAAACGAAGCTTTAAAGTTTCATAGCGTAATCAGTGCTGAAATTTGATGGAAAATAGTTCGCAAGTAGCTGCAAGCCAATTAATATGTTGAAGATAAACGTAAAAGCAGTTAGCTGACTAACAAGATTCTTGCACAGAAATTAATAAATCAACACATTAGCGATACACGCATACTTACAAACGAACATTTGCATACCTGAGCTTGGCTTACAAGCAATTTATATGCAAAAATGTAATGGATTAAAAGATTGTAATAAGCAAATGTGAAAATCATTACTTTTATCACACTTGACGGCATGCAAGCGGGCACACACATACATTACATATACACACGTACATACACATATGAACATGCACATTCAACATATATTATGAGAGTTAGTGCAACAAAACGCCGCCTCAATGCCACAACTGGCAGCATGAATGGCAATCAAAGTGTTAAAAAGGCAACAACAACAACAACAACAGTCAGTAGCAAAAGCAATTTAAATAGAAAAATGCAAATTAAAATGTTCATCTGGTTTCAATTACTGTAATTGACTGCTTGATAACCACGTGGAGGGCAGCGCCGCCAGCAGCGCAGCAGCTGTAAACATGGTGGTGGCCGCCTGTTGATAATTGCATTTCAATGCAGTCAATGCAAATTGCTAATTGCAAATTGCTAAATAATAGAGCATGTCAAATTTAATTAACTGTGCTTTTTGTTTTTGTTGGTTTTGTAATTTTTTTCATTTTTTTTTTAATTTTTTTAATTTTTTTAATTTTTTTTCACATGTTTCTTTATATTTTTTTTTTGCAATTTTTTTCACATGTTTTTTGTAATCTTTTGTTGGCCCGCGGCATGGCCACAATTAATTTACCGCTGTTTTGTAGCGTTAAATGAAAATAATTGTGCAGTAAAAAGTGTTTGCAATATTATTTTTTACTGCTCCCAAACAAAGCATAAACATATGCATGCCATTTATAGTTTAAGCAAAATTACAACAAAAAATTCTAATTAATTTTTCTACTTTAAGTTGCGGCTTGCGTCGGTAGCGGCGATTTAGCTTACTCGCAGCAGTAGATTAGTTTTCCAATTAAACACTTTTGCAGCTTTTCTGCTTGCACTTAATCCCCTAAACCCTTACTGGCGCACAAAAGACTTAAGACACAAACCTGATATTGAAAATTTTCGCCGCTTTGCGCGGTTTTTGTAATCCTATTACTCACAATGCAATTTAATGCCAGTCATAATTGCCACCATTAGTGGCAACTCAATCAATCTGCACATGCAATGCGCCAGCAACAACTCAATGCTAATGCAAACATTGCCACCAACACGCACACACATCCGCACACACATGCTTGTGTGTGGCGTTTTTTATGCGTTCGTGTGTGTGTTTGCATGCCGTCTCCTTCAACTTGATATTCACATATTCGTGCTGGAACGTAATTCGCTGCGCTAATAAACTCACTACCGCAATAATGACAGCTGCAATGGCAACCGAAAACAACAGCAACACCAACAAATAGCTGGTAATAAATGTAATAAGAAGCAGACAATAGCCTTTGCAATTACAATCAACGAAATAGTTGCTTTCAAATTTAATACACTGGAATATGTTGAGAATGTCACTGTTTGCGGTTGCTACCAGAGTTGTGTGTCCTGTTTGAGCTTTTTAATTTAATTATTAATATTTTTTTCAATTTCTGAGCCCATTTGGAATATCATAAATAAAAAACGTTTTCCATGACAAGACCAAGGTAGATAACTTTCGAAAGAAAACAAAAAAAAAACCAAATGATACCAAAGTTAAAAGAAACATTTTACAGCCGTGCTGAGGTTGGAAAACATAAGGGGAGGGGCATGAATCATTTTTAAGGGGTTACATGACTTTCTTCGCATAAAAACAGCCTTTTTCAACAATTTTTTTCTCATAGGAAAATGAAATATTTTATTAGAATTTTTTACTGTTACAAACATACACTATTGACAAAGAAATTTTGAAATTTTTGAAACGATTATTTCGGCCATTGCGACGGCATTTCCGGTGACCCCTAGGAAAAAATATTTTTGATAAAACCTAATCTTCGGACTTGGACAAAAAAACTGAAAATTGGAGTTTTGGCAGACATTTTTACAAAAAAAAATTAAAATTTCACAACAGTTTTTTTCAAATAGTTGTCATCGAAAAAAAATCCTTCACTGAAGACCTGTGTAAAATTTCATGAAGATCGCTTGAGTAGTTCTCTATAAATCTTGGCAACCGCACTTAGCCTAGCTAACCTCGACACGCAAGTTCTGAAGGCTATGTATGTATATCTCCGAAACTATTACTCAGATCAACTTGCAAATTTATGACAATATTCTAAAGATGTTGTAAAATTTAATAATAATTTAATTTTTTTGGAACTGATAAACCCATATAAATCCTTAAGGCTTAAAAACGGCTTAGCTCCATTTCCAGAAATGCTACAAACTCATTAGAAAAAATTTATAGTATGGCAAAGTTGTTAGTAAAAAAAACAATATCTACAATTTTTGATTTACACATTTTTGACCTAACCTCACAATCTTTCTGGAAATTCCGATGTCCAAGTTTTTAAGGTTTTATTTTTTATTTCTTCGAAATCTGGTGTGAACTTACCTTTTTATGCCCCAAATATGCTATTTTTTCTTTAAAATATTAAGAAGGCAACCTTACTTCGACGTAGAATTAAATTTTCAATCAATTAAAAAACCTAAATTTTCCATCGAAAAATCACATCTCAAATATCAGATCTTTTTATAAAATCAGAAAGTTTTATGTTCGTTAAAATTCTTACTTTCTGATGTGGAAAATATATGTAAATATGATATAGTAAATTCTGTGAATATGCAAAACTAGTCACCATTTTCAAAGGCTTTTGCAATAGTCTTCAAGTTACACTCTGGTTTTGAAGAAGAGATTATCGGCGGCTCTATTGCCGAGAAAAAATATATACATGTATGTATATCTATTAGGGTGTTTTTTTTACTATTAAAATTTTTTTTCAGTCCCGTCACGAAATTTCCTTGGAAATACCCTACAAAAATTCCCTGAAAATTTTAGCCCTTAATATTACCATTAAGAACTGGACCAAGGCCTGTAAAAATTTTCCATAGAAAATACACTACAATTGTGAGTTTTTATCTTTAAATTCCTACAGATCAGAGGTATTTTACGGCATCGCTTTTACTTTAGACGCATATTTCTCAGAATTGTTCACTCTACAAAAGTGCCCAATGCAACATAGTCGTAACTCATACCGGCGAGGTAGTACGGGGCTCTAAACCCGGTTTTTCCAAGAATTTCACATTTTTTGTATATATCTCGTAAATGACAGGAGTTATAGAAAAACTGTGCATGACAAATTTGTAGGAAATTTTATTTGCTATAAAAAAGGTTCGAGGTCAAAGTCGCTATCATTAATACTTCTCGAGATATTCGGTTGTTTAAGTAAGGCTTTATAGAATTTTTATAGATGATATGTATTAAAAAATCTATGAAATCAATTATTTTAAAATTTTTAAAATATACTTATACATTGACTTAAAAGTAAAGTGAATTTGTTTATAAAATGTAAATTCTTTATTTATTGGATCGAAAATGTTCTCAGGTTTTCGTATTCGATTTCGTAACGTTACAAGCAAAATATCAATCATATTTGATGCCTTTGCCAGATTGATCTTTCTGACGAATTACGCTGAGTGAATGAGTTAGAATATCACATAGGCAAAACATCCCAATTATTAATTCATAAAAATTTGCACAAGGCTGCTATGAGTATCGTTGCTTTTCTCGCTATTTCTTTATTATTCCAGTTACTAATTTTTGTCAGAGCTTTGAGGCAAATTGGATAACTGCATCATGCCGTTGAAAAATTTGTCCACCTCTCTTATGGTATTGATATCATCTTGATTAATCGTATTTTAACAAATTTAGGGAGACTGTTGTTCAGTTTATAGAAATAACAGGGAGTTACTGCTACATTGGGGTAATGTCCCCCCTTTTCCCCCCTCTGACTCCGCCACTGGGGTAATACTTTAGTCGATAGCTCAAGGAGTAATGAAAAATAATGGTATACTAAGAGTTTTCTAAATGGTAAAAAGCATTAAAGACCACGGAACATTTAAGCTACATTAACAATAGCGAATCTGAATAGTTGTTGAAACCCCTTAAACCAAATATCTGGTAATATTATACGCAAAAAGTTTTGCAAAAAACATTTCAGATAATTTATAAACATTTTTTGAGGTATTTATCAAACTATTATAGGTGGCGGCATATCATTAGCTTATGATACGGTCAATATTTTATAATGAAAATTAATACAACTTTAATTATTGTTCTCAGGAAGTAATTAAGTCGGCCCATAACCTAAATATTATATATTATTGCCCATTCAATGATCTTGGTGTATTCTATGATATCCATAGTGAAAATTAATCATTTTGAGAAATTGAATATTAACTAGTTTGAAATTATTTTATTTCTTATAAATATATTCATATATACTTCAGACAAAATATTTGTGTTTAAATAATGCAATACCCATACATTTTCCAATCTACTTAGTTTTATAAAAATTCAAATTATCAATTTTTTTCTACACTTCAGATTACAGAAATTTAGCCGCCACTGTCATTTCTGTTATAATTGTGCATGCTTGTAGTTTTCTTCGTCGTTTCAAATGCATTGCGGGTATTTCATTATTTTTCTACACATATCAGCACCTTCTACTTACATACATGGGTTTTCAACATGCTCTTGGCATATCACTCACATTGCATGAACATTTTTTTGCTAAAAATAACGTGTGCATGTATGTATCGGTTTTATGCTTGCGGCTGTCAGTTTTATTATAGCTTGCAACTAATCGTAAATTAGCATTAATTAGTTAAGACGCTGGATAATTGCAAATTGAGCGCATAAAGATAATGCCAAGCGCAATGTAAATATACCGACTAATACCCACACATGCAAGCTTATGTTATATATGCATTACACATAAATATATGTATATATGCAGTTTTATTAATGCATACATACATACTAAAATTGATATGTTTACACTATTTGCCGCCCCTGTAGTCAGCCGCAAGCGTGTCTCCTACTCGCCGTCGAGTAATCAAGTCAGCCAAGTGCATTAATTGATTCTGTGAAAAGTAATCACATCAACACATCACATCGCACTCAGTGTAAACAATACACATGTAATCGCATGGCCTGACATGCTTGCATTTAAACTGTATGTTATTGCACTTATAGCATACTTAAGAGATCTGTGGTAATGTGATACCCTGTGGCATTTATACTACACATGCGATTTAACTTGCAGCTGAGTTTCATTTTGTTTTTTTAAGTATTACGGTTTAATTACAAAAAAAAAATAAAATTATATTGAGATCGATCTTTTATCGTTTTTTAGGAATTTTAGAAATTTTTGTAGGAGTTACCGTGGAAGCAAGCCCAAAAAACAAAACCCTGCATGGAATTCTCTCATACTTTGAAATTCTAAACACATTATACTCGTACTTACTTTGCCATTTTTAATTAAAAAGTGAAACTTCAATTTTGTAATATCAAATACAATGATTCAAATAAGTATTTTGAATACACATATAATATTTTAAAGTAACTAAAAGCTGATCGCGTTGATCCAGTTTCAACCGCAGCTCCCTACGATGACCATTAAATTAGATTTGTTACTCTCAGAAGTATTTTATGTCTAACTAGATTTAATATGGTATTGGTTACCACTCTACTACAAATAGCCTTTAATCGTTTTGCCATACATTCTATCAGTTTTATACAAAATTCTGATGGTATTTTAGCCCAAACCCTTCATCTCCATGTGCAAAGCTTTGGTATAGAGTTCATGTCAGGACTTTAGAAGATTATTAGGAAGTGTTTGTTGTTGAATTTATCTAGATTTTAACATATTATGCGCAATGTTTCTGGTTGATATTGTGGTGAAACACCATCAACCATTTTTTTGCGCTGCACTCCATTTTTCTATGAGATTCTAATAATACTACTGTAGGTTCAAAAATAGTAAGACTTTTTGATTTACATTTCGCAAAAAACCATTCGTCGAAATATCTTTTTATTTTGTTGGTATGACTGTCAGTGGCATCTGTCACATCAGAATAATCATAGAGGTTTTAGTATATGCTTGTCTTTCTGAAGTACATAAAGTTCATTCAGCGATGTTTTCGGTGAGCGAATTTATTCAACAAACAAGTTCCATTAAATTTTGTACGCGAAATCAAATTTCTGCTGCCGAAACGTTTAGAATGTTGGAAATGGTCTTCGCTGATAATTGTTCATCGCGAGTAAGTGTTTGAATGGTTTGACGACGAACTACAATCAGGACGGCCATCACCATCAACTGATGATCAACATTTCAATAAAATTGGTGCTAGAGAATTGACGATTATCAATCAGAGATCTACGATTAAGAGTCGGGCATGGTGGGAATATCTGCAGGACCTGTGACAACCATTTTGAAAGATCATTTGGGGCCCAAGTAAAGTGAAACACGACTGTTCCAAAAAACACTAAATTTTTTCGAAAAACCCGCATCGCGTTAACGTCCGTGAGTCTTGTAGCTATGGAGACAGGGGATCAAAACGTCCGAATATCGTGACAAAGCTAAGTCGAAGCCGAATAACACGTCAAAGCAGGTTAAAAAAACAAGTTTATTTTGACAATTATCTTCGATTATCGAGGTGTGGAACACTCCGGATTCCTTCCAATATAATTTTATTTACAAGATTTATATTAATATATAAATATGATATTTAATATATAATATTAGTTTCTATAACTTCAACAGGTTTTGATGCATTAAGTTTGCCAAGAAGTTTGCAATACTCAAAAAAAAAATTCGATAGACTATAAGGTATACGTATATATTAGGTTGTCACAAGCTTTTTTTGCTCTTTATTCAATGTTTTTTCACAAGCCTCTTTTGAGTTCAACTTTACACCAGCAAGGGCGTTCGCCATGGTCAGAAACAGGTGGTAATCACTTGGCACTATGCCCGGGCTATATGATGAGTGCGATAAAACCTCCGATCCGAGCTCCCGTAGTTCCTAACGAGTCATCAACGAGGTGTGTGGTATGGCGTTGTCTTGGTGGAACACTACTCCCTTCCTGTGGCCAATTCTGGATGCTTCTGGTCGATCGCCTGCTTCAGTTGTTCGCAGTAGATGATAGAATTAAGCGTCTGGTCATATGGGAGTAGCTCATACTGGATGATTCCCATTCAATCCCACCAAACACGCAGCAAAACCTTCCTAGCCGTCAATCCCGGCTTGACCCCTGTTTGGGACGATTCACCGGCCTTCGACCACGACCGTTTTCTTGATATTGTCGTATGTGATCCATTTTTCGTCACCAGTCGCCATACGCTTCAAAAATGGGTCGAGTTCGTTCCGTTTTAAGCAGCATATCGCCGGCGTTGACTCGGTTCAGAAGGTTTTTTTTGCGTCAAATCATGCGGCACCAAAACATTCGAGCTTTGTTATGTATCTAGCCTTCTGCAGATGATTTGAAATGGTTTGGTGACTGACTTCCATCTTCTGGGCGATGTCAAGAGATGCCACATGCCGGTCTAACTCAATGTTTTTCCATGATTTGATCGGTAATAATCGTCACAGGTCTTCCGCTGGCTGCCTTATTCATGGCGTCGCTTTCACCCGCTCTGAATCCTCGAAACCATTCCTCCGCAGTTCGAAGTGATAGAGTGCCATTCCGCAAAGCACCATTAATCTCACGGAACGTTTCTCTAGCGAATTTGCCTTTAACGAAGGAAAACCTTAAAATAGCGCGAATTTCGGCGTTAGTGAATTCCATGTTTACACGTCTATAACTGTTGAACGCAATATCAAAACTAATTATGCATAGCGTCGTTTTATAGGTTATGTCAAGACCTTTAAAATCTGTATAGTATTGCCAGATACGAGCTTTTTACATAGCCGCGAAGTTCAAAAGCCAACAAGGCAGAAGGGAGATATTTTCCAACCTAATATTATATAATATAAACATCAGCGTGGCTAGTTGCAATCATTTCGCCATGTTCATCTGTCTGTATATAGTGTATGTAAATAGTCCCTCAGTTTTGAGATATCGATATGAAACTTTCCAATATATTTTTCAAGA
This sequence comes from Bactrocera dorsalis, assembly GCF_023373825.1. Classification (NCBI taxonomy): domain Eukaryota; kingdom Metazoa; phylum Arthropoda; class Insecta; order Diptera; family Tephritidae; genus Bactrocera; species Bactrocera dorsalis. Next base: position 94,376,190 of record NC_064303.1, read on the forward strand.
TAATGCTATAATGTCCGAACAAAATGTTAAGATCGGACCACTATAACATCTAGCTGCGTGTATATATTGTGAAGGGTACTAAAGCTACCGAAAAATAACTGTTTTTTCTTACTACACAAATATCTAATCAAATAAGTACATGTCTTAAGAGGCTACATGGGTTTTCTTGAGTAAAAATCAGCTTTTTCACCTAAAGTAAAAAAAAACACGTGTTTTTGGTTAAAACCTTAACTTAGACCTTGGACGAAAGAAAAAACAAAACTGAAAATTGGATTTTTGACAGACATTTAGCCTAGCTAGAGTCGAGCACATAAGTTTTCAAGGCTGTATCTCCGAAACTATTGCTCGGATCAACTTGAAAATGTACGACAATATTCTGGAGGTGTTGTAGAATTTAATAAGACAATAAAATAATGTATATGTTTTTGAAACCCGTAAACCCATGTATCCCTTTAAACTTCATAAGACTTATTTTTTTATAATCTTACTTTAAAAAATCCTTTCGACTACTTGGAATCAATCGTTTGACAATTGGAAATAGTGTTGAGAATCAAACTAAAAGCAAAACTCACCGCTGATAATCACACGCTGCATAAAGGCATAAATAAATTGTGGCTACGTAACGGTGATGCCTTGTTGCAAGCCATGCAAATAAGCATTTGCCGCCATAAATCAGCCAATAATCCAGTTGAAATACACACACACACATACATACACGCCACAAACCATTTGCACTCAGCACTGTCATTTAGCGTTTTATACGGTCGCAACACCTTGCCGCGCCACTGCTTGCAGCCATTACCGGTGCGCGCATTTCCAGGTGTCAATTGTGCGGCACTCTCGTTGTTGGCCGGTTCAGGGGTGCCTGGCTTTTTATTTAATTGACCAACGAGCTCATCTTTTTAAAACCACTTAAAACGTTAATAACGCGCCCATTTACACACAGCAGCAAGCAAGCGCGCACACACACGCAGATACATCTACGCAATCACACTTATGCAAATGTACATGTGTGTGTTTAGCCAACGGCATTTGTCGCTTAATCAGCGCGAATTTACATACATCGCCAGGCGAGGGATTTAACTAGATCCAACGGCGATTCGCTACGCGCGTGCGCACGCAATAAAACGAGGCAGCCAACCGACCGTCGAACCGGCCAAGCCATAAATGAATTTACACCACACACACCTACGCATAAATATATATGTATCTATACAGTGGCACTCACGCACGAAACGCAGCGCAGCGTGGCAGACGTTCGCCATTAGGCGGTACCCCGTTAACTGTCGCCACCACCCCCTTTGCCGTGCGGTAGGCGTTGTGCGCGTAGAAAGCAGGTTTCCGCCGGCTTGCAATTGGCAGTTGTCGCCGTCGGCTATTGGCGGCGCGTAATTACAACGAGAATTAATGACACAGACAAAAACAAAAGCAAACAAGCAAATTGATATTCATGTGGCTATGTGTATATGTATGTGTACATATATGATTGTATGTATACATATATATATATAAATATATATATATAAATAAATATATATGTATGTGCTTTTTAGCATATGCAGCGCAGATATTTAAATATGCTTGGCACCAATTGCGCCTATAATGGAGGAAATGCTTGAGTGTGGCATTTTTCACAGTCCAAATGTGTGTTGTTTGGTTCAGTTCAATAAATATAAATTTTGTTTTAATTTTCACATTTCAATTTGAAATTATTACTTGTGAAATTTTTCTAAAAAATGCGGCTAATTGATTCGCCATAAACTGTTGAATATCAAATGTATGTGGCACAGCTCTCGTACCATGTTCAAATAGGTCAATTAGCTGAGTCAATTAGTAAATAATTTGAATCAACGTATTTTAAGCTAACTTACTTAACTCTAAAGTTTACTTATACTAAAATTTAGCGAAAAACTCTCGAGGAAATGGTGCAGTATGTGACGGTGCAAGAGTTGTTGGCCATTAATTCCAGCCTCTTTTGACGAATAGCTTCGCGCTAACGACGCATAACACTCAAATAGTATTCTTTGTTGACATTTTGGCAAGTCGGGAGAAATCGAAGTGCACACATCTCGATAATCGAAGACAACTGTCAACATAACGTTGTTTTTTGACCTGCTTTGGCGTAGTTTTTTTCGAAAAAGTTTAGTGATTTTGGAATCAAACGTGCTTATACTTTTTTTTAATTTTATGGTCTTTCAAAATGGTTTTCAACGATGCCTGATTGTAGTTTGTATAGGGTGGGCCATATAAAATTTTAAATTTCGAAGATATAGGACGTAAAAGACTGAGTGCAGCGTTTGCTGTATGGCACGTAGCGCTGTCCTGCTGAACCAAATGTTGTCCAAGTCTTCCTCTTCAATTTGCTTGAAGAAAAATTTGGTTAACATTGCGCGATATCGCTCACCACGGCGAACGACGATTCCTTCTTCATTTTCGAAGAAAAATAGGCCGATGATTTCACCAAACCAAAATCCGCACCATTGATTCGTGCTGGGTGCATTGGCTTCTCGACGATTACGAGCGGGTTTTCTGTGCCCCAAATGCCACAATTCTGCTTGTTAACGTAACCATCGGGGTGGAATTGAGCCTCGTCTGAAAAGATGATTTTTCGGTAAAATTGACCATTGACGATCTTCTGCCCAATCTGCGAACTGTAGAATAGTGAATAGCGACCCATTTCGTAAATTTTAGACTTTTTACTGAATATCTGTCACTTTCTGAATGGTATTTGACGTTTCCAATGTCGAAATATATATAATTCAATTTTAAAACGTTAGATGGCCCACCCTTTTTAGATCTCTGACTGTTAATCGTTCAATCCTTTACATATTTTATTGACTTGTTAATCGTCAGTTGATATTGATGGCCGTCCTGAACGTGGTTCGTCGTCAACTCGGTCTCGACCTTCCTTGAATAATTTGTATCAATCAAAAAACACTTATTCTTGGCAAACTATTATCACCGAAGTCCTCTTCCAACATTCTGAACGTTTCGATACCAAACATTTAATTCCGCACACAAATGTAATGGAACTTCTTTGTGGAATAATTTCACTCTTCGTAAAAAATCGCCGAATGTACTTTATGTACTTCAGAAAGACATGCGCATACTAAAACACTAGTGATTGTTTCGATGTGACATTAGACACAGATGTTACTGACAGTCATAGCAACATAAAATATTATGACGAAGAGGTTTCAGTGCGAAATTTAAATTAAAATGTTTTATTTTTATTTAAAACAGTCTCCTTCTGCTTCAATACAGCTTTTTGCATGGTCTAAAAGCATGTCGAACGAGTGTTTTAGCTCGTTGACCGGTATGGCTGCCAGTATGTCGTATGATGTCCTTCAAATGTTGTATTCTGAGCAATTTTAGGTTGTCAGTCAATTTGTGCGGAACAAACCATGCACTAACCTTTCGTAAGTCAAAGTGCGATAAATCGATGTTTTGGGGATGTTCAATTCAATTTCCATGAATTTTAATGAAGATTTAGGCTGGTTTTTGATGAACTCACACGCAGTTTCGATAAAATTTTCGGTGATCACAGATTTTGATTGGTGCGCATGTTGATCGTCATTTATGTCCTCACGATCACTTTGAAAAACGTTGAATCCACTAGTGCGCTCCGCTACGGGATAGCCAATGATCGCCATAAACTTGTTTCATCAATTGAAACGTTTCGATAAAAGTTTTGCTCATTTTCGCACCGATAACACAAACATACTGACACTTAAAACGCAATAACTTCACTTCCAATCAATGAAATATCATGAAATTCTCACTGGACAATCGATAAAGATAGCAGATTCTAACGCACTAGTCGACATATAGATGCCGCCACCAGAAGGTGAGAGTTATTATTTTTATCTTGTACAACAGAAGGACTTTTTTTCACGAAAATTTAGCGAAACTTACCTTCTTATGTTCCCAACAAAACATATTTTCTATTTAAGGAGTTACATGGATTTCCTTGGAAAATAAAACAGCTTTTTTCAAGAATTTTTTTTCATTAAAAAATTAAATATTTTAGTAGAATTTTGAATTGTTACAAACATAAAAGAAATTCTGAAATTTAAAAATATATATTTTAAACTTGGCCATTGCGCCGCAATTTCCGGTGACCCCTTGGAAAAAAAATACTCCCGCGTTGGCAGAGATAACTCCTTACAGGATCATCTATAGTGAAAAATACTTGCTTTAGTTAAAACCTTAAACTTACAACTTAGAAGAAGGAAAACAAACAGAAAATTGGATTTTTGACACACATTTTTACAAAAAAAAAACAAATTTCAGTGAAAATTTCGCGACGTTTTTTTAAAATAATTGTAATCGAAAAAAAATTCTTCATCCAAGTCTTTAAGAATTGTATCTCAAAGACCCGTTGTAAAATTTCATGAAGATCAGTTGAGTTAGTTCCCCGAGAAATCTTTGCCAACCGACTTCAAAAGGTACAAATTTTCAAGAAAAATGCTGTTTTAAGACGGCGCACTTAGCCCAGCTAGCGACGAGGGCAAAAGGCTGTATCTCCGAAATTATTACTCGGATCAACTGGAAAGGTTAGGGCAATATTCTAGAGGTGTGTTGTGGGAATTTAACAAGACAATAAAAATATATATTTTTTTGAAAACTGTAAGCCCGTGTAACCCCTTAAATTCTCTTTGATTTGTAGTTATATGCTGAATTTTCTACTTTCTGATGATGTAAAAAATATTGGATCGTTCACTAAGTAATTACGTCCGTTTAGTGCCATTTAAACACGATTTTTTCATTGTGTAAAACATTTTATGAAATTATATATTCCCCAGTTTGATCCAATACCTTTGCAATAGACTGATTCCACGACCAAACAATTTTGATCCTTGTAGACAAACAACTGATCCAAGTGGTTTTGTGTGTTGCATAGAAACGGAACAAGTATAGTCGTATATAAGTCGGAAAGTGCCAAGTCTGTAGAATATGATGGATGTGGTAGCATTTCGCCCTGCAAAAAAGCTCTTGGCGAGTCATTAAAGTTGTAAGAAGTCTCGCATTATACTTGTGGAACACTTATCTCTTTTTATTGATCAATTCTGGCCTCTTCTGTTTGTGTACATCACTGAATTTATCTAGCTGTTCACAATAAACTTCAAAGCTATTAGGGCAAAATAAACGATTTCTTTGAAATCCTACCCAAACAGACAAGAAAAACCTTTTTTTGGGTGACTATCGGTTCATTCTTTTTAGATGGCAGTCGAAGCAGACAACATTTAAAAACAGCAAAGGAATTGAGTGCCATATAAATTGTTTGAAAGACGATTTTTCTTGTAAGAATGCTGCTTGAATGTTTCAAAAAGTAGTACTTTTTGCATCGAGTCACGTGGTGGTATAAGACAAAAATACCGAATATTGTATCAGGCGATTTTTAATCAAGTGCCTCATTTTGAAGTTCAAATATCAATCATGTTTTACGCAGTTAGAATTTTTATTAGAAAATCACCAAATATTGATTCCACTACAAACCCTCTGACTTCACAATTTACTAACCCACAATCTAGTGTTGCCATCACAGCCAACTTTGGCACTAATTCATTTCACCAATGCACACAATCGATGGTTGAAATTGTTTCGTTCAAAACTAATTAATTGGGCGTGTATTGAGGCACACAGACACCACGCCCACATGTTTGTTTAACTTGGCTACCGCCTGGATGCATTTCTTACACGCTGCCACTGTGCGCGCATGCGCCACAACATTGTTCGCTCGCTCGCTTTGCTTGCTTACTTGCTCAGCACAGGAGCGCTCCAATAATAAATGTTGGAAAAGATGTTCAATTAATTAAAACGATTCCGGGCAAATTGCAACACCAGCCAACTGACATATGTACATGTATATAAAGCACCCCCTCTGTCGCCTCTCGAGCCATATCTCGTTACACAGCGCCGCCGCTGTCATACCTCAATGCCGCTGGCACAACGCCCACTCTCGCAACGCGCTGCCACTGACCGGCTGGCTACCTGAAAGCGTTGCAGGAAGTGGGCGTCTTATTTCCCTATTGCTCTTTAATTTTTTAAATCAACTTTAGATTTCATTAATTAAAAGTATGCATTTTTCCAGTGCGACTTTTTTCTCTCGCTTACATATCAACCACTTTTCAATTATGCTCATTTGTTAACCTCTTCTTGTCGTTTCAGGTTTGGTTTCAGAATCGGCGCGCCAAGTGGCGCAAACAAGAGAAGGTGGGGCCGCAATCACATCCATACAACCCGTATTTGCCCAGTGGGCCGGGCGCCATGCAAGCCGTCGTCGGTCCAACATTGCCGCCGAACCCGTTCACGCATCTGGGCTTCAATTTGCGCAAACCATTTGATGCGCCGGCTAATTTGGCCGCCTTTCGTTATCCACACCTGTCGGCTGCGCCAATGTTGCCATCCGGATTTTACAATCAATTTCAAAGGTAAGTTGGAAGTAGTAAAATATTAAAGTATTATTAGCTTAGGATCAGATCTTAAGATATGACTAAAGTTCATAGATAAATGGTGGGATATTCTTAAATATTTAATTTTATGATACTTCGAATAGCCGGCGCTTGTCTGAAATTACACTTTTATAAACTATACCCCGTATGTATAGCTACTAATGTGAATATAACTGATGAGTTAATCAACTAGCAACTAAGTAGCCATCCAGTTGCATACAGAAATGTCAAACTTAAACAATTGATCTAGTAAAGGGTGGTCATTTCGAGGTTCCCTACTTTTTTTAAAGAGAAAACCCGGAAACTTCAAACTTATGTATAAGGGAATGCTTATTATCATTCGTAAGAAAATTCTGTGGCATTTATTTTTGTAAGATTATCCGCGTTGTTGTCCGCGCCTACGTCTCGGATGGTACATTCGTTAAGTCCAATTTTCGATAATTCCTTCGAGTATGTCGACTGGTAACTGGCTAATGACACGCGTGATGTTTCGTTTCAAAGTCAAAACTGAAGCGGGTTTGTCCGCATAGACTTTAAACTTTACATATCTCCACAGGAAAAAGTCTAAGGGTGTGATATCACACGATTTTGGTGACCAATCGTCCAACCCAAAACGTGAAATTATCTGCTAACCGAAGTGTTCTCTCAATAAATCCATTGATTGATGTGATGTGTGCGAAGTCGCGCCGTCTTGTTGAAACCAAATGTCGCCGAGATCAACAGCTTCAATTTCAGACATCAAATAGTCGGTTTTCACGGCTTGATAACGGTCGCCATTGATGGTAACGTTTTCACCGGCATCATTTTTGAAGAAATATGGACCGAAGACTCCAAGGGACCACAAACCACAGCAACCCGTTGCTTATTTTTTGAATGAAATGACAGCTCTTGAATCTCTTCACGTTCCTCTTCGTCCCAAATGCGGCAATTTTGCTTGTTTACGTACCCACCGAGCAAGAAATGGGTCTCTTTGCTGAACAAAATTTGGTTTGTCGGATCTTCTTGGTGCTTTCAAGATCTTATAGAGCAAAGCGATGTCGAGATGATCGAGCGAATTGAGCTCCTGCACAAGCTGTATTTTGTACGCTCTAATTTGAGATCTCGACGTAAAGTGCGCCAAGTCGTTCCATATATCAGTCCGAGCTGCAGCTAAAAAAATGCTAATAGCCAGCTGAAATAACACCTCATTTGTGAGGTTTGTCCTTAAGTTAGTACGGCATCAGAGTACTTTTTTATGTTGGAGCAATGAAAGGCGTAGAAAATATGCCGACTCAACCAGTTGCAGGTTAGGCATTCGCATAGGCAATATTCCACCGTCTCATCATCTTACCCGCATGCCCTGCATGCCGCCTCTTTATCAATATTCTGAAGATTAGAACTTAGGTTTAAGATGCCTCCACAATGCTATCAAGTTCCCTCTTGCCTCAAAGTATAGTATTTTCTATTCACTCTTATAACTTTGAGGAATACCCAATTGCTTCAAACCACCCTTGAAGGAGCTTAACGGTCTAAGGCAGCTTAAAGGAAATGCGTTTCTGGCCGCCTAAAGCGGCTGCCTTTTCGTTTGCTTCTATTTTTATATGACTTAGAAATAGTAGTGGTTTTTACCGGGTTACCAAGTGAGAGAGACTTAGTATTGGCACTGCGGATAGTCTTAATTTTCACTTTTTACTAAAAAGTTTATAAACTTATCTTTTAGAGCTGAAGCTAACCCCCTTCTGTCATGCCAACAATTTCGACTTGAAAAATTAAATTTAAGTCTTTTAGTTTAAAACTATCTTCTACATATGGATTACTACAGAAGAAGTCTGGTCCAGTTCCTATCTTTGATCCGTTGGTGAATATATACTTGTAGAACCATCAATCACAGAACCACGGCCTTCAAGAAGTTGTGATATAACACCTTTAGACTATTTCGTCTTGGGTTATTTGAAGCCATTGGTCTTTAGCAATAAACCAGGCTCTCAAGTTTTAGAAGTCAATATTTGACGTGCTATTCATGACATGCGACTTGAGTTAGTGTTAAAAGTATTCAAAAATTAGGTTCATCGAACTCATTCCGGCAAAAGTAGCCGTGGAGGCCACTTGAATGATGTTATATTCCGAACTTAATTGCCAATTGGAGATTCCAAGTGTGGCCAGATCCTTTTACGTCTTTCCAACGGAGTGTAGGTCTTCCTCTGCTTCCCCGGCGATTACTGTGCCAAATACTCTCAGAGCTGGAGAGTTTTCGTCTATTCGGACGACATGACCTAGCCAGCGTAGCCGCTGTCTTTTAATTCGCTGGACTATGTCATATCGTCGTATATCTCGTAAAGCTCATCGACTGCGGTATTCGTCGTTGCCAATGCGCAAAGGACCATAGATCTTCTGCAGAACCTTTCTCTTGAAAACTCGTAAAGCCGACTCATCAGGATGGTTGCCATCTTCCATGCCTCTGCACCATATAGCAGGACGGGGATAATGAGTGACTTGTAGAATTTAATCTCTGTTCGTCGTGGAAAAACTTTACTTCTCAATTGCCTACTCAGTCCCAAGTAAGTCCTGAAACTTACGGAGTTTAAATAGATTATACTTGACTATATTTTAAGGACTAAGGTCTAAGAAGGAGTTAGGGGAAAGTTTGCATTCATAGTTGCTCATAGTTGCACCACCTTACTTCTAATAATTTTCAAAACAAAATCTAACACTTTCCTCCTCTTTACAGAGCTCCACCACATCTACTACCCGGCATGGCCAGCATGTACTCACCGACCACATCCTTCCAAACGCTGTTGGCCAATATGACTGCTGTGCCACGTCCACCACCAGCACCGGCACAACTCAGCATCGCCGCCGTCAAGCCACCAATGATGATTTCATCCCCTGAATTGCATTCACCCAATCAGCTCATCGCTTCACCGCCCATCTCACCCACCGCCATGACAATGCAATCAATGGCACCACCACCACCAGCAATGGCACACTCACACACACAACAACAGCAACAGCAAGGTCAATCATCGCCGGGGCTTAATATGACAATGCTGCATCAAGCGCCACCGCCACAGTCACAGCAAACGGCTGCGCCACAGCACACACAGTCACCGCTACAGTTGGCGCACTCACCAACACAACATCAGTCATCAGCGTCCACTTCGGCCGTGGCCGCAGCGCTGGTACAAGTGCCACGCACCGGCACACCACCCGAAGATCGACGCACCTCATCCATTGCGGCGTTGCGTCTGAAGGCGCGCGAGCATGAGCTCAAGCTGGAGTTGTTGCGCCAAAACGGGCACGGCGATGTGCTCAGCTAGTTAAAGCTGCGGTTGTTGTTGGCAATGGTGGTGCGGTATGGGAGCGGATTGGCCGGTGGTATGAAGGGACGCAGGGATATGGTAGAGAATTTCAGCTCAAATCAACGCGTATGCGGAAAAAGTGTCCATGACTTCCTTGGCATTACAATGTATTAAAATTAAATTTTAGTTTATTTTGTATTGTGGTTGGTTAATCGGCCGCTTGTATGTAGTTGTTTTAAATTATTATTTTCTCCGGCATATTAACTACTTATATAATAAATATATCCAAATAAAGATGTAGAATTAGTACCAGTGCGCTCAACAAAGCAGTTTTGACATAGTCGCATATATAGAAAATAGTATTTATATGCATAAATATATACACCTGTAGTTAGTTACTTACGTATTCCATTAGAAATTTATGAAATTTGTTTAGTTTTTGAAAATTAAATTTTATTAAAAATATGTAAAAAGTTATGCTAGCGTAATAAAGTGGGTTTGTGATATTCACAAACTGTTTAGATATGTGAATATTTAAATAAAAATCAGTCTTTTATTTATTTTATATTCAATTTTGTTGCGTGACCCTGTAAAATCCACTCGCTACGACACATCAAGTTGACGTTGTTGTTTTTTTTGTTAACACCAAAATGTAACAAACTCTCCGAAACACTAGGCGCTCATATACACACCGTAAGTAGAGAAGCAAGAACAAATATCTCAATTAAAAACGTTATTGCTTTGCTTATCTTTGCGAATTGTATTTGTTTTCTGCTCTGCATTCTTGTTGTCACTCTGAGTACTGTGCGCAATAACACTGCACAAATAACTGCGCTTGCATACTTGCAGTGGAACAAATGGTAATTGAAACACATGTGTTTGGCATTTCATTGGAAATTATATGCAATTTAGTATTTATTGACTGCTACTGCATGACCTCACTATAATTTTTGGTCGCCTGGGCGTTTGTCGATATTCGATTAATGTGTCTGGATAATTTTTTTGCCTAATCGATCTCGCTGCTGCTTTCTTTGTTGCTCTCCGCATGCAGGAAAATTTTATAATACTGCTTGGTTCACCAGGAGAACAGAAGTGCTTAAATAGTAGTAAATTTACTTTTTTAAAGGACTTCTATTTAAAGTACGACTTACGTACATCTTCTGTTCGCCTGTTTACACAGCCAAGAAACTACAGATGCTAAAGTATTTGAGTGTGTATAATATGTATGTACATCATACATACATTACATATTATTATATAAGTAAGTAAGTAAGTACTCTAGAATCATTTTTAATAATATAAATTTTCAGGCATACGATAAGCAGGCGCTTAGAAAAATAAATAAGCTCTCAGCCACATATCCTTTGTTATTGTCAATAGTAATTTAGCAGCATTTTATTATACATATTATAATAACAAGGATCTTCATAATACTTGGTACGTATTTTGTTTTTGTTCTAAAAAAATAAACAAGCTGAAGTGATCTCATTTGAGTTGTATTACTATAATTTATGATTGCCGGGTTGATAGCTAAAGCCGAAGACCAAATTTTTAAATAAAAATTACTCCACAACACATACACACAACCATTTGATATTTTTTTCCCCTTCATTTCGCTAAATTAATGCTTTTAAATCGCTCAATCAGCGCTGACAGGCAAACAGGTACTCAGCATATTCAGCAAGCATGTCTATGCACGCAGCATTCAACGTTTGGTTTTGTTGACACTTTTCTATACTTATTGGAAATTAGTACTACTAACTTCACTTCTTTGTTGTTTTTTGTTTTTGCTGACACTTTTCTATTCTAATGCATGTATGCAAAACGAATGCACAAACAACTGCGAAAGGAATGCGCCTAACGGCGAACGCCATAATAATACTCAATATAGGAACAGCGAGAGAAATGAGAAACTTAAATTTGTTGTTGCGTTTAAGGAATTATACACACATTACAATTTCGTGTTAAATTTATTGTTGCATTTATGAAAATATGCCCGCATTGCATTTTTAATGAAGTGATCAAGGCTGCTTTTGCAAGACTTGCTGCGTTTTATGAGTACTTGGTGGAATATTGAGAAATTCGTGTTTATTTTTTTCTTCTTCTCTTCACTTAAATTAGTTGTAAAAAATACGACGGAGCGGTGAAATCCAACCAGGTGCTCATAATAAAATGTTGGTTGGCATGTTGATTTTTCTATGCCTATTTATGTGCAATTCTGTGAGGACACTTTGAAAATGGAAACAAGTATTAGTTGTATAAAGGATATACCTAGTGGAAAAATAAATAAACAACAAAATAAATGTTCGTACCGCGACGTTCGCTTACTTACTTCATGTGTATGTTCGCCTGGTGAATTGCAAGTAACTGGTATTTTGGCGAAAATTTGTTTTCTTCTTCTTCCTCTTGCTTGGTTTATTTACTTTGGCTGTCCTTACATAGTTTATATAAAATTAAATAATTTATTGAAATTTAAAATTTAATTTATTAATGAAAAATCAAACAAGATTCTTTTATTTAATTTATTTTATTTTTTTAATTTTTCTGTCCCTCTAGACAGTTTATAAAATTAATAAATTTATTAAAATTTAAAATTTGATTTATTTATGAAAAAATCAATAAGTTTATTTTTTTTGTCTTTTATTTTTTTATATTAATTCTAAATATTTTAATAACAAATTAAAAAAAAAAATAATTCAAATTACTTATTAATGTTATTATTACATAACTAAATTGTATAATTTAATTTATATAAATTTCAAAATACTAGTCTATACGAAGCAAGATTTTTAAAAGCGGTTGATAGGCCACGGGAAATTTTCGAACATATTTCCGCCACGAATCTCATCCATTTCATATATCCAGCGGGCAAACCTTGTAGGCTGTTAGTGGGGTAACATGTAGGCGCAACCTAATGATTCAAAAATTAATAACATATCATAATAAATAAATAAAAATAAAATATATATTTTATTAAAAGCTCTTTTCATTACTGTATTTTCTATCTCCTTTATAATTCATCTTTCTTTTACTTTGCACTTTTTCTAATTATTTTCGATTTTCTCTTATTTGTTTTTTTAATGTTTTTTCTTAATATTTTTTATATTTTATTTTTTATATTTTTTTTTTATATTTTTTATTTTTCCCCATTTCTCTCACTTCATTTTTTCTTTTCTTTCAATTTTCTGTCGTTTTCGTTTTCTTCACTTTATGTTTTTTCGCTTTTCTTTCTTTCAATTTCTTTTCTTATAACTTGTTTTGTTTTCTTTAATATTTTTTTTTCATTTTTTTTCTTTCCTTTAATTTTTGTCATACCTCAGATGTTCCTCTTCTTATTTTCATTTCTCTGCTTTTCTTCTATTTCGTTTCTTAATTTCTTCTCTGTTTTTTTTCTTTTCTTCCCTTTCCTTTTCTTTCTTTTAGTTTTTGTCTTACCTTACATTTTCCTTTTCTTCTCTTTTCATTATGTTCCTCTTTTCTTTTTTTCTCTTTTTTTTCTTTTAGCTTCTTTCCTTTTTTCTTATATTTTCTTTCATGTTTTTCTTTTCTTTTCTTTTCTTTTCTTTTCTTTTCTTTTCTTTTCTCTTCTTTTTTTTCCTTTTTTTCTTTTCTTTCTTTTCACTTCTTTTCTTTTCTTTTTTTTACAATTTTTTTCTTTTATTTTATTTTTCTCTTTGTTTTTCTCCTATTTTCTTTTTTTTTTTTGCTTGTCTTTACTTTCCCATACGTTTTTTTTATTTTTTGCATTCTATCTTCCCTTTTATCTATTTTTTTCCTTTATTTTTCTTCTATTTTCATTTTAATTTTTTCTATTATATTTAGTAAAGTAATTTAGTTTAAGGACTGGAAGATGAATTTTCATATCCCGACCCGTTCCAAAGCCGTGTTCTTGATATAATTTTAAAATAGACGACACCGTGGAACAACCAGCATTCTTTTCCATCGAGGAGTATACGTAAATAATGCTCCTAGCAAATCCTTTAAATCGGCATGTGTTTTGCTCATTCACAGTATACTTTTATCATATACGTACAACATAAGCATCTCAGGGCAGTCGGTTATCTATAAGAAATCTTAAAAAATTCAATCGGCATGTTTTATAAAGCACAATGAAGTTTGTTAACCAACAGATCTACGAAATCGATTCAGACCATCTATTGGAACCAGATGTCAAAATAGTAAGTCTCCAATCCGAAAATATGCAATCGGTTGATATTATCGTCTAAAAAGCCTCGAAATAATCCACAATTAACTAGTTCATATAATTCCATATACTAAAAGATTTAGCTGAGCCTAAACTTAGCTCTACTTTGCCATCTTTTCTTAACTCTCATTTGATTTTATTTTCGTTTCCTATCTTATCCTTAATTTTGTTATATTAAGTTTGTTCTCTTTATCAGTAACACCTAAAGCTTATTGCTTTAGATATTGATATATATATATATACTAAAAATATTCAGGATGACGGCCAAACTCGGACTACAACTACAGCCTCTAGATACCGAATATATCGGTCAATTATATAGTCATCTTTTCGTGATAAAAGTATGCCCTAATTTTAACCCTGAACGTGCTTCGTTACTCGATTCGACTAACAATCATCGTGTTTTGCGATGCCCGTCAAGGGTTAAAAATTACAGATATCGGATCAATAGTTCCCATAATACCCATACACCTAATATAACATTTTAGAACTTTTGGTTGCCTTTCGAATGGTTCGTATGGGCTTCGATCCCTTCAAATTTCGAGAGCACAAAATGTGTGGTTACACCTGAAGCCTTTCCTTACTTCTTTTAAATTATTGTTATTATTATTTTATTATTTTTTTTTGTAATCATATTTTACTGCCATTTTATTTAAATTTTGTGTCATTTAATTTTTAATAATTATTTTTTTATTGATTTATAAGTTTGTTTCTTTGTTTATCCTTCAGTTCCTTCGTTTCTTTCAAATTAGTGAGAATCTTTTTTATCTCCTCGCACACGGCAACACCCCAACCTTTATATTTATGCCCATTTACGCAGCTAATTTCAAGTAAAACGCTAAAAAGCCAACAATTTTTCCCATTTACGAGCGATGGGCGTTTTTGTAATTAATACCAACTCAAGTCACATTTTAATTAACTGAGTACAATCAATCTCCCGAGCATTTACGTACGAGTCGAACGATGAATGCCACCAACAGGCGAGGGCTACACGGCAGCAAAGACACATGACGCATACTCAGGTACTTATGCATGTATGTATGTAAATACAGTTGGATATACTTGTATGTATGTATATATGAGAATTCATGCGGAAGCATATGAATGCATAAATTGTGTTGCTTACTTTGTATTTGTTGCGGTCATTGGCAACAATTTTATGCTTAGCTACTAATTAGTCAGCAACAAATCAACGCAATAACTGGAGTCAGTCGAAAGCAGCAAAAAATTCGAGAGTTGTGTTTAACAAAAAACAAAAACAACTACCATACCCTTGACAGGTGCTTTTTTGTTATGGCATAAAAGGGTATAAGAAGCGTTTAACTTGATTTTGACTGGTCACTTTGTATGGCAGCTATATGCTACAGTGATCCGATCTTGACAATTTTTTAGGATACTATGGCATTGCCTTGGACTATAATATATGCCGAATTTCGTGATGATATCTTGTTAAATAAAAAAATTTTCCATACAAGGACTTGATTTTAATTGGTCACTTTGTACGGCAGCTATATGCTATAGAGGTCCGATCCGAAGAATTTCTTCGGGAGTTGTAACACGGCTTCGGACAATAATCTGTGCGAAATTTCGCGAAGATATCTCCTAAACTAAAAAACTTTTCCATACAAGTGTTTGATTTTGATGGATTTATTTGTATGACAGCTATATGCTATAGTGATTCGATCTGAACAATATCTTCGGAGAATGCACCGTTACCTTTGGTAGTTATCCATGCCAAATTTCGTGAAGATATCTCGTTAACTAAAAAAGTTTTCCATACAACGACTGGATTTTGAACGATCAGTTTGTATGACAGATATAGGCTATACCGGTCTGATCTGAATAAATTGTTCGGAAATTATAACACTACCTTGATTGATAATAAATATCAATTTTCGCGAAGATATCTCGTAAACTAAAAAGTTTTCCATACAAGTGCTTGATTTTGATGGAACTGTTTATATGACAGCTATATCCTATAGTGATCCAATAACGCCAGTTTCGACAAATGAGCTGTTTCTTGAGCAGAAAAAAAGATGTGCAAAATTTCAGTTCGATAACTCAAAATCTGAGCAAACTAGTTTCTTTGCAAACTTAACATACCCTGTTCGGGGTATAAAAAGTGTAGTGGAATAACAACAACAACAATTGCAACTACTTATAATAAAAATGTTGTTAATAATCATTATAAGCTAAAGCATTGAGTTTCCACTTGAAGCGCTCACGATGCCTGCTTTCGTATGACTCTTTTTGTGAGTATTTGTGTGTGACTACGATTACCGCAGTAAAACTCGACTCATTCATCAAAAAACGGGCGGACTACTATGCCAACCGTTGCAGGAGTAAATACTTGTATACAAGTAAAAGCACGTTGATGAACTGCAGAACTGACAGCGCGCAGACTGACCAGTTCAACAGGCAAATGAAGAGTCAGTCACTCATCGAGCCAACAACTACTCACGGCAGCAGGTTTCACAGACAGTCAAAAAGAGTCAGCCACACAATCATACCGACCGAGTAGACAAAGTCAGTCAATAGTAAGTGGGTTACTCACTGATTACTCAGGTGCTGAGGTGGTAAGGGCGTAACCGGCGCAGATTTCTTCCTATACATACTGTGTGTTGTTGTCATTTTTGTTTTTTTTTTGTACGTGTATGTTTATATGCATCTGTTTTGTTGTTTAGAACCACGAAAAGCAATTAATAAAAATGTAAATTCAATTAAATTTATATGACAGCCAGCTGTCAGGAGGCTTCAAATTAAAAATTACTTATATTATGATAACCAAAAAATATGCAGCAAACAATAACAGCAACTACGGCAAAGCAATGCAAGACAATGTAGCGTGCAGACAGCGCGGCATCGAGGAAGTCAGCTTGTTGGAGTGCATTAAATGGAATTAGTTGTTGTTGAGTTAATTTTTTCCGCCTTCGACTGCACGTTTTTCGCTCGCGATTACTTGCTTGATAAGCGCGTTTCATTCAAAATGCCAACAAGTGTTTGGTGTACGTTGTAGCAATAACCACTATGCAAAACTGTTGAATGAGTAGGCGATGAGAAGTTTTAAGACGCGCTAATAGAAGTCGGGAGCTGCTACAAAATGGTAAGAAGCTAGATCGAGCCGTATCGGAACTATAAAACTATTAAGAGAATCTTAAGGCAAAGATAAAATTAAAGCTGTTATAAGACCGATTTTGAAACAGAAGATAACTATAACTACATATAACGAGAACACAGCTTCGTGGCCCTGCCGTCTAATAGATTTAATATACATATCTGCTAAACCACTTAATCGACAATAACCAAAATCGTTTAGGCCAAACTACATAAGATTTCTACCGACAGTGTGAAATAGGCCAGCAGTAAATTTTACACCAACGATGATACAGGAGGGCTTTATAGACGTTTAGGTAAAATCTTATGTCTTCGGATCTACTCGTCGTATTGAACAATGAAGTGCGATTAAATTTTGTTTCCGGAATAAAATTTCGCCAGCAGAAACGTTGAGGATGTTGCAAAAAGCTTTTGGGGACCAAACTCTGTCTTCTAAAAGTGTTTACTAATGGTATAAGGAGTTCAAAGCCGGTCGTGAAAGTGTTGAGAAAAATGTGGTGCCAAATCGACGAAAAACATCGACTGATGAACATCACGTCAAACAAAGAATGAATCAAAGAAATGGTGCTTGAAAATCGTCGATGAACTATTAGAGATATTGCTGTTATTTTGGGCATATCATTTGGATCGGTGCAGGCGCTTTTGAAAGACGAATTTGGGCTTGAGAAGAGTCAAATCTCGAAAGGTTCCAAAAACACTCAATTTTTTCGAAAAGGACCATCGTATTAACATCTGTGAAATAATTCTTTCTTACTATGAAAACGTAATGAAACACATCATAACTGGAGATGAGACTTAAATCTACACTTACAATTCCGAAACAACCGATCAATCGAGCGCATATCGTGCTAAAGGCGGGCCGAAACCGAAAAAACAACGTCAAATTCCTTAAAAAATCAAGGTTATGTTGACAGTTTTCTTCGATTATCGTGGTGTGATGCATTATAAATTTATTCCGCCGGGACAAACTGTCAACAAGGAATATTATTTGATCGTTATGCGCCGTTTACGTGAAGCTATTCGCTTCAAGGGGCCAGAATTGTGGGCCGAAAATTCTTGGTTTTTGCACCACGATCATCTCATACTGCATTGGTTATTCGTGATCATTTCGCCAAAAATTCAACAAAGATCGTGCCGCAATCACCGTATTCGCCTGATTTACCTTCGTGTAACTTCGAGCTATTCAACAAATTTACATGACCCCTCCGAGGACACCGTTTTGGGTCAATTGAGGATATAAAAGCTGAATCGACGAGGATCTGATAGTCATCACGACGGAGGATTTTTCTACCCCTTTATTTGTAGAGATATCTTCACAAAATTATTATCAAAGACGGTATGGCAAATAGCTGAACTACTAGACCAATATCTTCTTACTCTTTTATGCTATAACAAATACACCTATGAGGGGTATTATAGCTTTTTACTAATTTTGCCTTTATAAAAAAAAAAAAAATAAAACTACATTTTATGTAAAAAACTAAAATTTTTCGACAAAGCAATTTCTTATTCATAACTTCCTGTGTTATTACGTGAATACGATATTAACAATATATACTTTTGGTATACAAAGTATATAAATTGTTGCGAAAAGCAGTTAATAAATTCATGTTAACGACTGCCGACTGCCGGCTAACTAACTGCTTACTTTAATTTCGAGACCACAAACTGTGAAATTTAATTTGCCAAACAGCAACTGTAAATACTGTAGCAAACACACATACAAATACATATTTATAGTATGGTATGGTAGAGTATATGTTTATATTGGACATAATAAAATAAAATTGTATGTGTAGGCCACATAAGGAAAACGTGCATATGCATTTTTTGCCGATTGATTGCCGCATTCCTGAATTTACGACGCAAATATACACACACAAAGGTAAGGAAAGATGAATACTCATAGGTATGTGAGCAAATATTTGAACGATTTTTTCACGAATTTTTGATGAAAAATTATATGTTGACGAGGCCTTAAAAATATACGTATCTTCCAGAGATGATTTAAGGCTCAAAAGACCATTAATATGGTAGATAATATATATAAAAATGTAAAATATAAAATATAAAAGGCGACTAAGAATAGCAAATTGTACTACATATGTACATATGTATACTGATGTAACACAAGTATTATCAGTTCAACTGCTTCAACTATTGGCTTACAATACAGGAAATATGCGATTGATGAGGTAGTTTGAATATAGAACCACCTAAAAGGGATATGCTTTTGGGAATAAAAGCAACTAAGTAAGTTGAGTTGGGACTCATTGGGAACACTATGAGCCTAATGATGGTTTAAGAGGTTGAGACAGTCTAGGAATTTAGAAAAAACAGATAATTTTTTTTCGCTTAAATAAGCCTTTGGGGTCTCAATAACGTTATTCAATTGGTAGATAAGCGAAAAAGTTAAGGCGCAATTATTCTAGTCTAAAAAACAAAAAAATTTAAAATTTACATTTATTATTTTAAAAATAAAGAAAAAATTAAAAAAAAATAAAAAATTTAAATTTTAAAAATTATTTTTTTTTTAATTTAAAATTTATTATTTTTTTTTTATTTTTAAAAATAAATTTTTTTAATTAATTTTTTTATTTTAAAATTTAATTAATTTTTTTATTTTTTTTTTTTAAATAATATATTTCAATTTTAAATAAAAAATTTTTTTAGACTAAATTTTTATTTTTAAAATTTAAAATTAAAAAAAAAAAAAATTTATTTAAATAAATTAAAATATCATAAAGGAAATAAAAAAAAATTTTATTTATTGTTTTTATTTAAAAATTAAAATTTAAATTATTTTATTTTTTATATTTTAAATTTCTTTTATTTTCAAATTTTTTTAAATTTAAATAATTTTTAAATTTTTTTTATTTTTAAAATAATAATTTAATTAAATTTTTTTTTATTTCTTTTTTATTTTATTTTTTCTTTTCAAAGTTCAACTATTCAAGAATATGCCTACAAGAGGATCCAAATTAAAATTAAAATTATTTTTGCAGATATAGGTAATTTGCTGAAGAAACCTCGAAAAAAAATTAAGCGAAAATTTAAAAACTTTTTTCTCTAAGCTGTATTTTTCAAAACGATACTCAGATTTAGGGAAAAAATTTTCTATTTTTTCCAAAAAAAGCAGACATTGCGCCATTATTCGAGATTAATAATTTTTTTTTTTTGTATGTGTGGTATGGTCACATGCTTGAGCACTCTCGCTTCAAGCGCGGCTAATTTTAGAAATTTGTATCATTTTTTATATTTTGTTTTTTTCTGTATTCTTGTAAAGTAAATAAAAAAGTTATAAAAAATTTATAGAATGATGAAAATATTAGAAAAGCGAACATAGGATATGGTACCTAAAAATTGTCAGGCAAATGTTAGAAAGATGGCAAGAGAGCTCACCATATCTCGCGAGTACATTCGATTGATATTGGTGGATATTTTGGGTATGAAATGCGTTCTTGTTCGACTCGTACAGATAAAGCTGAATTTTTTTCGAAAAGAGTACCGTAAATTGGTCTCTTTGGACATGCGTGATGGTGCGAGTTCCAATGGCATATTCATGGAGAGCATTATAACTGCCGATAAACAAAAATTGATGTGTTTGACATGCTAATGAACCAATAATCATCGGAATGGAACCCGTTTCCGGTCAATCGAAGAGATAAAACAAAATTCGTTGCAGGTGCTGAAGGCCATCCCAAAAAGTACTTAATGAAGGGTATTTCGAGGACTGAAGAAATCATTGGCAGAAGTATATTACGACTGGTGGGGATTACTTTGAAGGGGACAAAATTAATTTTGTTGAATAATTAAATATTTTGCGTTTTATTTATAATTTCCGGCGCTTTTTTGTCACAATGTATGTCAAAAAATGTAATAATGTATGATGTTTCAGTTTCCGTTCTTTTAATTTGTTTCAAATAGTTCGAGGTCGTAGAAACCCCGCTACAAGTGTAGGACATTCAGAAGCAATACTGGCTTAACCCTTTACGATGTGTGTCGTCGTCAATATTTTACCCAAATGAATCAGACAACTGAATAAATATGCACTCTAAATAATACAAAACTTATATATACTATAGATCACCAAGTCCAACTTTAAACAAGAAAAATTTTAACTTCGGCTGCACCGAAGCTAATATACCAGTCATAGGTGCATTTCTTTTAGTAACTATGTGTTCAGTTTGTATGGAAGCTATGTATATGCTATAGTTATCCGAACTCAACAATTTTTTCGGAAATTACATTGTTGGCTTAGAAAATAGTTTATACCAAATTTCGTGAATAGATCTTTTCAAATGCAAAAGTTTTCCATACCAGCACTAGATGCCGATCGTTCAGTTTGTATGGCAGCATATGTTATAGTGGTCGGATATCGGCAGTTCCGACAAATGACCAGCTTCTTGAAGAGAAAATGACGTTTGCAAAATTTCAAAAGATATCTTAAAACTGAGGGACTAGTTCATATATATACAGACGGACAGACAGACGGATATGGCTAAATCGACTCAGCTCAACATACTGAGGGTCCCCGACTCTTCCTTCTGGGTGTTACAACCTTCGTGGCAAACTTAATATAACCCGTTCAGGGTATAAATATAGTGGGGTGGACGGAGATATATGTATATATATTATATATATACCCGATATATATCAGCTATATATCTCCACACACAAATCACTATATTTTTTTTCTACAGAAAACAAACTCCTCGCTTGACCTAAAACTCTCTAAATGACCAGAATACAACTACATACATATGTATGTATATGCATACTTGCGCTTTGTCAGTGCTCTCTGCCCTATAAAGCGCACTGCGCAAGCGCCTACCGACTTGTCCTCATTTAACGATGATTTACGCACAAATAAATTAAAATATCATAAAAAGGAAATTAAATTCTTTTGATTTTCTCCACCTTCTCCACCTTCAAGACTGCTACACACAATGACAACACACACACGTATACACACACACACATACACCTTCCCATACGTAAAGGTATGATATTTGGTGCATAAGCAGGGCGCGTAGACGCATTGAAAATCGCATGCTGCGTGAAGTGAGGTGTATTATTTGTTCTTGTTGTTGTTGTTTGCAATATTACGGCGCTGCTTAAATGCTCGTAACTAATTTTTTGAACAAGCAAGAATGCATAAATATTTAAATGTGTGATTTACGACAATGACCCATCATGGGGTCTCAGCGACCGGGCCAAGACGCAGTTCAAACGGCGCAGAGGAACAGGCACACACACACACATACATACATATATTTGTAGGTAGAAGCTCTCAACATACGTATGCGCTTGTGTTGGTGCGCATGGTTGCGCTGTAGGCGCATGCGCAGTGCAAACAAAAATTTAAATTGGATTTGTACGCCGCTGGCGCTTCCAGACAGTTCGCACACACCGGCGCTACGCCGTCCAGCTAACGAACCAGCGAATGATCACACGAACGAACGAACGAGCGAACGAATAAGGTAGCAATTGTGGGGCGGGTGGTGTGTGCCCTAAAGGAGGGGACGCGCGGTGGGTGGACACGCACGCGTGCAACAAACAAATCACATAATAATAAAATACAATTTAAGATCATTTAATGGGACGCGCGCAAGTCCAACAAAAATCTCGCTGCCAATTGCTGGCGCAGCTTTACAATGTTGTTGTAGTTGTTGTAGCAATTATGCTGTTTGCTTTGCGTTACACGCCAGCACCAGCTCACCTGCAACACTACATACGAATTCTCATTGACTTCAAATTTATGGCTTTCTCAATTATATTAAAAAAATATGTATGCGCTCGCTCTTTGTGCTTTACAAAAACAAAAACAAGAAGAAAAGGTAAACTGGTGTTGTACTGAAGCTAAAACACCCTCCACAGGTGCATAAAAGGGAATAAAGAAAGGATATCTTGATTATGAACGGTGAGTTTATATGGCAACTATATGCTATAGTGATCCGATCTGAACACGTTTTTCGGAAATTATAGCGCTAGTTTGGATAACAATAAATATCAATTTTCGTGAAGATATCTCTTTAACTAAAAAGTTTTCCATACAAGAACTTGATTTTGGTCGCTCAGTTTGTTTGACAGCTATAGGCTATAGTTAGCTAATCTTTACAATTTGTTGGGAAATTGTAGCGCTGCCAGGGGCAATAACCTGTGCTAAATTTTGCGAAGATATCTCGTCAACTAAAGAAATTTTTCATACAATAACTTGATTTTTTAGGGGTCAGTTTGTATGGCAGCTATATGCTATAGTTAGCCGATCTGCACAATTTCTTCAGAGATTTCACCGTTATCTTGGGTAATAATCCATTCTAATTTTCGTGAGGATATCTCGTCAAATAAAAAAATTTTCCCTACAAGAACTTGATTTTGATCAGTCAGTTTATATGGCAGCTATAGCCTATTGTGGTCCGATCTGAACAATTTGTTCGGAAATTATAGCGCTGCCTTGCATAATAATCTGTATCACTTTTCGTGAAGATATCTCGCTAACTAAGGAAGTTTTTCATATAAAGACTTAAAGAAAATAAAAATAAAAAAATATTAAAAAATAAATTTAAAAAAGTAAAGAATTGATAATTTAATGAAATAAATTATTTTTAATCTATTTAATTCATTTAATTAAATTTACAGATTGATGTCTCCAACACTGAGGGACTAATTTGCCTATTTACAGACAGACAGACGATGAGACGGGCATATAAGGAAGGATATGAGGAAAACCGACTCAGCTCATCACGTTGATAACTTTTGTATCTACTCTTTTAGGTCTTCCACATTTTGTATACGTGCTGAAACTTCGTGGCAACCTTAATTTACCCCGTTCAGGGTATAACCAAACAAAATTAGGGTTTCTTTGGCAGAAAGATGCTCCAACAGCGTTTTAATTGCTGCAACACAACCGGCATTGCGGCAGCAATTTGAAATTGTTTTTAATTTGTATTTTAATAGGCCGAATAAGTATATGCATAAATACATACAAACAAAAAAAATATATAGGTACATACAAAAACACATACATATGTACAAATTTCCATCTCATCAACTAAGAAATGCATAATAGCTTCTTATTTGATTAGTCTACCGCTACAATGTCAGCGCTGGCTGGCCTACCCCGCGGACACGCGTTCGGCCACCCAACTCATGTGGTGATCGATACTTTGTCGGCACTCGGAATGCGAGTACACACACACGCTCGCGTTGGAGAAATTAAAATTTCAACAACACTGTTGTGGTCGTTTATTTGGCGCCAGCAGCAGCCGGCCAGCAGCCTACTCTACGCCACACGCAATCTACCGGGTTACAAGCCAAGCAAGTTTGTGTCTTAAGTCTTTTGTATGGACACCAATAAACACACACATATGTACAGTAAAGGGCCATGAATGAAAGCAGGCAAATATTCTTGGCGATCGCGTGTTTTTATGTAAAGTGTGCTGGTTATTATTGCTTCTGTTTGAGTGCGTGCGTGTGTGTGTGTGATTGTTAGTTTTTCTGCATTTGCGTAATTTTCATTAATTTGCATAAAGCAACTGTGTGGACATAATTAATTTTTGCACAAAATTAATTAACTTCAACACGCGCATTCATGTAAGTCCGTGCATTAACATTTTGTTGACAATTTTATCGCATTTTTCATTCATTACCACGCTGCCACACCGGCAACAGTGGACTACAGTGGAGCGGGTGTCTATGTATTGCCATACAATTTATTATTGTCGATAGCAGTGTGGCGCTTTTTATACTTCCATTAGTTATATTGTTGTAGTTTAACAGAGGCACACACGCTCTTACTAGTTTTTGGGCCAGTGTTTCGCTTTCCATTTGTGGTGAGTGTCTTTGAAATATACGAGAAATGGCGGTCACATGTTTTGACACACTCCAAACAGGGTAGATTGATTTATGAAAAACTTTTTAGTGTGACGAAAAATTTATTTATTTACAAAAATTTAAATAGTTAAAAGTTTAACGCACGCTTCTTTATGTTTTTATATAATACGGATGCTATATATTGGCATAGGCAACACTAAGTGTTGCCAGGTGCAATCTGACATTTCCATTGGAAACTTTGACATTTTTTAGCATAACATCACTCAGAACGTTTTGTCATTTAATCGTGAATTGTTGTATTTACAGGAAATTAAAAAAATCATCTCGGCCAAAAAATGGAGTTAACTCGTGAACATTTTCGTGCGATAATTTTCACAACTTTCGACGTGGATTATCACGACAAGAGTGCATCGATGAACTAAAATCTTTGTATTGGCTATGAAGCACCATCCTATAGCACTGTGAAAAACTGTTACAAACGAATTCAATCGTGACCGACGCTCGCTCAAAGACGAATTCCGTGAAGTTCGTCCAAAAACAGCCGTTGTGCCAGAAAACATCGATGCCGTACGTGAACTGATAATGCAAGACCGTCATGTAACATACCTTCAGATAGAGGCATGCCTATGCATTTCTCCCACCAGCATACATTCGATATTGCATGAACACCTGGCCGTAAAAAAGGTTTGTTTTCGTTGGATCCCGCACAATTTGACAATCGCTCAAAAAAGGCTCGTGTGGATTGGTGTAAAGAAATGCAGAAAAAAATAGGATTGCGGTGCTTCAAAAGACGTTTATAAGATCGTCACAAGAGACGAATCATGGATCTATGCGTATGAGCCCGAAACAAAACAGCAATCGACCGTGTGGGTCTTCCAAGACGAGCCGAATCCAACGAAAGTTGTTCGTGGAAGAAGCACTTCGAAGCAAATGGTCGCCTGTTTCTTCGGCAAAAACTGGTCATGTGGCGAGTGTTCCGCTATTCCCACACATCAAGAAAATAATGCGTGGTCAACGATTTTCGTCGCCAAAAACAAAAAAACATTTTCGTTGATAAATATTTCTATTTTCATTATTAGGCCAGAAATATATATAGCAGCCCTCGTAAATTTGGTTAAACACTAGGGTATAAAAAAGCAGCTCGGTCCTAACCCAGAACTATGCGGTGGATAACTCAACAAATCGTTTTGAGTGAAAATGCAACAAATATTTTTTGCCATATAGATTGTATGCTGGTCCCACTAATAGAGACAACCATAGCCGTCTCTATCTTACGATGGATCACCATGACAATATTGCAATACCAGTTTACGCAAAGCATCAATGGAGTCGTAGTTCACTCAAGTTTGATTGAGTTACCATACCACGATAAATACTGGTCTTTAATGAAGCTCATCGTCAAAAATTGTATAAATATGAATGAATATTTTATGTTACTGTAAAACAACACAAATAGCACTCGTATGTCAAAAACATTCTGAGTATGAGTAAAAATGTCGACATTTACGATAAGTTGTCAGCTGCCAGATTGCAACATTAAGTGTTGACAAATTCCGAAACATAAAGGGCAACCTACGCTTTAAGTCTTTGAAAAAAAAAAATGTGTCTAAAAAAATCGTAAAATAATTATTTTTTCAATAGGTAGTTTACTTCTTGAAGGGCCAATTCTGGCTACTCCTAACCACATATCTGTTGATGGCAGAAGTACACGACGGTGTATCGTTGTCATGAAGTCGGCATACAAATTTTTGGTGAACAAGAACAGTTTACCGAATTCTTGTTTTATGAAGCATCGCCAATCATAAACGATGATCTTTGCAGTAGCTTACCGCTATTAGTGAACAAATCACGTAAAATTATTATTATTTTTTGGAGTTAGTAAAGCGTTTTCAGCCGTGACATTAAACTTGCTAACGTGAGATACATTTATCGCTTTTTGAGCGAATTTTTGTTTTGTTACTTTCAAGAATATGGCTGTATTAGCTCCGATATATATAAATACTCTTTATAGCCAAATGGCCCTGTTTGAAGTAGCTCTGCAATTTCCGTGATTCGGTGAGTCAAAAGTGTTGGTTCGAATGTTGCAAAAACCTTTCAATTTTTTCAAGTACTTTTCAGCACTGATGTGAGACATCTTGAGATCTTTTGGATAGCAACAATGACAGACTGCTTCAAAACATTTCGCGTATGCGGAACCCATAAATATGACTTTGTGACTAAGGTATAACTTGAGTGTTTCTGCAATTTCATTGTGCAATTGACAATGAAATCAAATTTTTTGAATATCAAGACCCCTTTTATTTTCGAATTATTTCAAGCAAAAAAACCGATTGATTTCTTGTTGTACTGTAGGTCTAAATAAACGAAAATAAACGAAAACACAGAAATTGCTTCGATTAGCTTCCGCCTGCTGATTATTTTCCAGGTATGGCCCCCACAAAAAATTTTCTGTTTAGATCTCAGGAAAAAGATTGCTGAGAATTAATTTAGCTTGCTCGATTAAGACGTAATCGTCGAGAGACGTGTGACTCATTTTGAAGCAACATATTCTGTACTACTATCAAAATAGAGTCAAAAAGTTGAAAGATCGCTTTAGGTGGTGTAAGAGCGTCA
Organism: Bactrocera dorsalis; assembly: GCF_023373825.1. Lineage (NCBI taxonomy): Eukaryota > Metazoa > Arthropoda > Insecta > Diptera > Tephritidae > Bactrocera > Bactrocera dorsalis. The sequence continues at coordinate 94,403,690 of NC_064303.1, forward strand.
AAAGAAACCATAAGGAATAATAAAGTCGAATGTTCATTTAGAAAAAATAATTTAATTTAAAACGCTACGAAGTTTTGATTCAAACACAGTATTCTTCGAAATTTGAGACGGTTTATAGCACAATGAAAGTATCCGTTCGCCTTCGAGATCAAAAAGAAAAATATGATTAAAACAGTTATGCGTTTGTAAGCTTCACTTTTCAGCACTGATAATATTTTTTGTACTCTCGCAACAAAGTTGCTAAGGAGAGTATTATAGTTTTGTTCACATAACGGTTGTTTGTAAGTCCTAAAACTAAAAGAGTCAGATATAGGGGTATATATACCAAAGTGATCAGGGTGACGAGTAGAGTTGAAATCCGGATGTCTGTCTGTCCGTCCGTCCGTCCGTGCAAGCTGTAACTTGAGTAAAAATTGAGATATCATGATGAAACTTGGTACACGCATTTCTTGGCTCCATAAGAAGGTTAAGTTCGAAGATGGGCAAAATCGGCCCACTGCCACGCCCACAAAATGGCGGAAACCGAAAACCTATAAAGTGTCATAACTAAACCATAAATAAAGATATTAAAGTGAAATTTGGCACAAAGGATCGCATGGAGGGGCATATTTGGACGTAATTTTTTTGGAAAAGTGGGCTTGGCTCCGCCCCCTACTAAGCTTTTTGTATATATCTCGGACTACTATAGCTATGTCAACCAAACTCTATATAGTCGTTTCCTTCAGGCATTTCCATATACAGTTCAAAAATGGAAGAAATCGGAAAATAACCTCGCCCACCTCCCATACAAAGGTTATGTTGAAAATCACTAAAAGTGCGTTAACCGACTAACAAAAAACGCCAGAAACACTAAATTTTACGGAAGAAATGGCAGAAGGAAGTTGCACCCAGACTTTTTTAAAAACTGAAAATGGGCGTGGCGTCACCCACTTATGGAACAAAAACCATATCTCAGGAACTACTTGACCGATTTTAATGAAATTCGGTGTATAATATTTTCTTAACACCCTGATGACATGTAGGAAATATGGGTGAAATCGGTTCACAACCACGCCTTCTTCCAATATAACGCTATTTTGAATTCCATCTGATGCCTTCTCTGTAAAATATATACATTAGGAACCAATTATGATAGGTAAATTACGGATAATTAAATCTCGATTATCACTTTATCATGCGAGAGTATAAAATGTTCGGTTACACCGGAACTTAGCCCTTCCTTACTTGTTTCAACTATCATCAACCACAAAAAAATCAATATGAAAGAAGGGTCGGATATATCATATATGTAATGGTTTAGTAATAGAGAAAAAATTTAAATATTTTGAAGCCTTATTATGAGAAAACCTCTCAACTGATTTGAGGTTTACTTTCAGGTATCAAAAATTGTGAGCATTTTAGTTTTAGAAATTAATCAGCATCTATCATAAGAACGAACTCGAGCTCCAACCGAAGGACGATCTTCAACGTATTGTCAAAATTAATCATGGATATAAATGGAGTGGCAAACTTTCCGTATCGATCGCAAATCAATAAATAAAGCGGAATGATAGTAATGTATATAATACGAACGAGACTTAGTAGCCGGTTGTCATATGTGATTCAAACTTTGGTATACACTTGCCTAGGAGTTACGAGTTTCGAAACAATCACCATTCATAATAGCAACACCTTGAGACGAGAGCTAGCAAAAACTATAATTTACTTATCCTACTGAGCTTTATTAACGGTTTACTGCTAATACAGTCTGGCGCAAAAAATAATTATTTTTAACCAAAAGTTCAATTAGTAGAGCTTACAATAATTAAATGATGCAGCAGTAAGCAACGTAACGGAAAATGCATTCACAGCTACATGTACACACACACACAAACAAGCCTGAATATAAATTAAATAATATGATAATATTTTACAAGCGAAATTGGTAAACGGCCCGAGTGACATAAACGCCTTTAACAATATTTAAGTTCATTTAGTATTTAAATATGTGCGCCTCGGTACCAGGCAAGCCGTTGCCCACACATTTCAACTTACAGAAATACTCGTTAGTATGTAAGTGGCCATAAACCAAGCAAAGTGGCAGTAGCGGCTGTATTGCCTAACCGTTTAGGGGCCACAGTGGATTCGGCGGTGGACCTTTCATGTGTGTGACCGAAATTTTTCGACTGACACTGGAAGAAGTCACATTTTCAGGCTTGTTGTTTTATGTGTTATTGCCGCTGCTGATACAACTATTGTTGTTTTTGTAATTGTTGTTGTTGTTGGCGCAATGAGACAGTTGTACGCTGTCGCGATCCTGTGCATTGTTGTCCGTGATGTGAGCGCAAGTGCCACTTGACGCCGCATGGTGTCTTTGTTAATTTAATACACAGCGGGGTGTCAACTCATTCGTATTCCTATTCGCGTTCGTATGCGCCTGCGCACATTTGCTGCAACACCAACCGAAGCCAACACACCTACAAGCCAACAGACCGACCGACCAACATACATCCCCACAAATGAAAGTCGCTGACGTTTGGCTGCCGCTCGCTGCTCACCGCTTTCTTGTTGTCGGTCGGCCTTCTGTCGGCGGCGTTCGCGTTGGCAGTTCGAATGCAATTTTATGAAATTGTTGCAATTAAAACGGCAAAAGGATTGTGCACAGCATTTGCAATTGATTAACACGCAATAGTGGCGTGTTCATTATGTTTGGCGGCTGATTGGTGTGGGAAACTTGCCTAGCGAAAAATGTGCGCCGGCGCATACTACTCACTTGTGGCGAAAGAGTGAAAAGCTAGCGAGCGTCGTGTGGTTAAAAGCGTATCACATGAGCATATTATAGCAGCGGGTGATTGGAAAGGTGCACTGGTGCAACAATTGTGAAAAAATAGCATTAACTATGCTAGGGGGAAAATTCATGAGATTGTCAACTAATGAAGTGCTCATTTTGAGTACTTAGCTATTTGCTATTTAGTTTTGCAATTACAAGGATGCTTTTATGTATACATCATATTGTACCATATGTACCAATAGTAAGAAGTATGTGGGATATATGTAATATACTAGTGGATCCGCCACACGTTGCTGTGGTATACATTTTACATTTTACACCAATTATTCATATAATAAACTATTCAATACAGTGAAAATATCCCCCAAAATATCATTAACGCATAAAGGCGAAAACGTTTTCGTCGGGTTTCGCCACTATTAAATGAGATTTTTAATACTTTACTGGTTTCAACTCTAGCTTTTGATTAGCTACCCGGCGAAACTGCCCCTAAAGGGCGAAGTCTGTGTTATAGGCCGGAAGACTAGCGTATGGTTCACAAGGTGTGATCTACTTCGACTACCAATGCCGATTTGAAGAAAAAACAACCCCATTTGGCGAAGAAAAGATTACTCCTTCCAAAATGACAAGATACCGGCTTATACCCCACTCCCATTGCCACATCCAAATTAGTCTAATTAGAACGAGACTCTATCCAGTCTTCGCCTTCGGTTTGTTCAAGTCAAAGTCAATTGGCGAAAATTTTAAGTTGGAATCAGATGGTTATGAAAGCAGGTTCGCCTATGCGCGGTGTATCCTGGGTAAATCATAAATTACCTTTTTAGACAGCCTGTCAGAGCTTTAGAGCCACTTCAGGCAAACTGTCCGAAATGGTGATGCATGGCTTGCCGTCCCAAGGCGTGGTAGCTAAGAAGAGTCGATAGGGATCTGCCAACAGAAACCGAAGATAGAGCGGAAGTTTGAGAATGGCTATACTGTAGTAGAGGAACCTGTGCTTTGGACCCCAGCGAACGCAAGCGGACTGTGAAGCAGCAGCTAAACAGCTGTTTGTTTGACAGGTAAGAGTTTGGAAAGAGCTGAGTGTGTTAAAAGGGAGTAAAAACGTCGCGAACGAGAGAAAAACGGGAACAAACGAGCTCCTATTTTACGACAGAGGTCATTAGAACAGCAATCCCTCTCGCCAAAAACTACGGAACTGATGTTAAGCGAACTCGTAAACTTGCCAGTTCAGTACAACTAGGCGTGTACAATCGCGGGCAGGGGACATGGAGCCATCTCCCATGAAGGGTGAAAGCGGGTTGCTGCTGCTATTTCTACTGTTTTTATAAGGTGGTCACCGTCTTGGTCCTCTCACCCAAGACTGGAGAGTGATTATGGAGTAGGATTCACTCCGACAGCAAGGCAGCCCAATACTAGCGCTGAGCTTCCTCAAAGCTAGTCAAGGAATGTCATTGTCTAATGACATGAGTTAAGACTGAAAAAACTAAAAATTTTGTCGGACGCTAGTTTTGCCAAGCTATATGGAGATGAGGGTGAGTTAGAGACATTAATGCACTTACTCTTCCTTTGTCTAGGCTATGTCACTTACCATCGGGGACCCCATCGGGGGGAAAAATTGTAACAGGCTCAAAGCACTTTGTCGATTTGTAAGGGTCTTATGATCTAGTACATAGGTATTTAAGTTACCACAACGGACCAGCGACTAAGCTGTCCTAGTTAGATCCCTGTTAGGATCCGATCGCTTTACATAACCTAAATTAGAAGGTTATCACGTCTACGGAGACCACTTTTCAGACCTTCAGGAAACATATTTTTTCAGACGAATTACGGAAACATGACTGAGGATAATAAATTAAAATTTTTGAGAGAAAAACGTTAGAGGTACCATGAATACCTAACATGTACAAGAGCTAATTTGACAACAATGAAGAATAGATTTATCTTATTTTTTATGAAAAAATTATCACATACACAACAAAATTCACTGCATATACCAGAGGAGTGTCTACACAAAAGGGAGCTTATCAATAGGGCAATAGAATTGAAAAACCGTTTCGGGCTTTGACTAGGTTACAAAGTCCACGAATCCATTACTCTAAGGCGAGCTCGATTAATACTATTAGAACAAAACTTATTGCAGGCACACATATTAAATATATAAAAATATTCATTGCTATATGTAAATATACTCGTAATACTAATTAGGGTACCTGACCTTCGCACTTCCTATATATGATGTGACTACGAAATTCCAATAAAACTTAAAAATTAAAATCATTTCAACTTGAATTTAACACCAAAACGATTAATTGTCCAATCAAAGTATTTAATTACACATTGGCATTACCCCACTATTATAAGCGTTTTTTGCGTCTAATGAGCCAACACAAGCATTGCTAATAAATGATGGAAACGCCTCCAATTTTAAGATTCCACGAAATATTTCAATGCGTTATGAGGATTTGTACAACAACAAAAATATGAAAAATAAAAAAAATATGAAAAAATCTACAATATATGCTGCAGCACACCTTCAACATCAAATGAGCAATAAATTATGGCAGATTTCATTTAATTACGCGCACACAAACACATTTACGAGCAGAGCGGGTAAGAGAAGGTGAGCACAACAACAAAGGAAAAGGAATGAGATCTGGGCATTTGAGGCAACTTCGCTTCATTTGCATACTTAATTTGTTCTTAATTTAATTTTTCTCTTTTATCTAAGAAATTTCGGTAATAGTAGACCAACTGCTGTGCAGCGCGCTAACGCTCGATCGCCGAACGGCCCCGCTCTGCTCCGCTTCGGTAGCTGCAACAAATGCAGGCATCAGCTGGCGTTAACCAAAAGCGAATTCGCCATGCTGAGTCACTTTGCCTTTGATTTATTTCAATTTCACTGATTAATTGGATGTGACTGTGCTGCAGCGACTGAAATTGCTACAACAACTGTGCGTACGAAGCTTGCGTTCAGCCCATTCGGCTGCTAAACAAATATTTATGAGCAAACATTAAAATCACTTCATAACTAATTAAGTCGATTTCTCGCTGTAAGCTTATTCAACGGATAATTATTAATTTGGGTATTTATGATTAGTTGCCGATATTTTCATACTAATTTTTTGAAAAAGAGTTTAAACGTAATTTGAGCAATAAATTTGATTAGTTTCTTTTTTGCCGCAATAAGTAAGCGTGTGTCTGTATTTCAAGAGTGCGGGCAGCAATTTATAGGTCATAAGTTGACTTGAAGGAAAATTTTGGTTTTTTGGTCCTCAGTGGTGTAGTTCGGAGCTAGTTAAGTATGTGCGATAACTGAACTTAGATTTTTAACTATTTTAATTAAGTCAAGTTTTTTTGAGTTGCAAAAATTTAAATATTAGAAAATATAATTACTTTTGAATTATATTTTTCAATATTTAAATTCAATTAAAAAATCTTCCATCATGGTTTACTCTGTGAAAAAGTATTATATAGCTCACTGGTAATGAAAAAAAAAGTTAAAGGACATTATGGTTGTACTTGCTACTAAAGCTATACATACATCGTAATAGGTTACATCCTCATACATCTTGCAGTATGGCAAATGTAAACATGGTATAAACCCAGTAAAAAAGTATAAAACACCACAATTGATTTTTCTTTCGGATCTCTTTTCCTTACACAGAGAACAAGACTCTATAATTTGTCTGTATTCGCTCAAGAAAACGATTTCATTAAACATTCATAGAACACCAATTCAATGTTTAACATTTTAAACATTAGGAAGAGATATTTGCAAAAGGCAAAGAGCTAAGTTTGGGTATAACAGAACATTTTCTACTCTTGCAACTAGCAAAGATCGAAGACAGGGAAATTTATTTAGGTGATTTCAAAGCTTTATATTAGGTAACAACCTTAAAATCGAGCCAATCTTATTTGTTTTTGCCAATACCACATTCTAGGTATTAACACGCCACTTACTAAACAAATTTTCACTGGGTTTCACAAAGTACCTCACTTTCAATCAACAATCATATGGAATGAAGTAAGCCGAACATTCGAATATCCCGATATTAGTTATATGGCGGCTAGGTCAAATTTTCGACCCATTTTATTTTTATTTTCATTGAGATAACTCAAATACTGGCCGATATATCCAGTATAAAGTCACCCGGAAGTTTGAAAATATTTATATTAGTTATACGGGGCTCAGGGAAGTATTGCCCGATTCAACCCATTTCTGAATCACAAATATATTATTAAAAGGAAAATATTCTCTCTAAATTTCAATTATCTAATCCACACATTGACCGCTATTTTCGGTCAAAAGCTAACTATAGATACTGAGATCCATATTTCCGGCATTTGGGGGTTTGAACAGTTTTTGTTGGATTTGGAAATGTTTTGGTTATAAAGTGGCACACTTGAAAATAATTAATCACACAAAGTTGTATGTTTGTGTACTGGAAAGAAAAATAATAAAATTGAATTTGAATTATGATAAATGGGAAGCAGGCCTGGTTGTAGTCCGATTTCATCCATTTTTGAACTGTGACATAAAAATTTGAAAGGAATGCAGCCATTATAACGAAGCATCTTAAAGGAACCAAATGGACTTGAAAAAACGTGCAGAGTATTTAAATAAGAGTTGAATATATGTGAAGAGGTGTTCCGACCATTATGCAGAAACTGGAAAGGCAGATAACAAGCTAAGGAAAAGAAGGAATCACGTGATAACTAAAAGTGAGGACAGAGTTATTGCTCTCCTTCTTGAGATGAAACTACTACTCAGTCTAGGGAAGCTAGGAAATGTTTTTAAAAGGGTATTAGATACATATCTAATTGCAACACGAGACATACTTCAGAGATCTGACATCAAACACAGCAATATTACAACAAAACTTCTACTTTTAAACGTTTGCTACTTTCCTTCTACTTTCTTTCCTTACCTTCTCCTACTCAAACTTCTACTTTCAAGGCGCGTTAAGCACATGTTTATGGATCCGAGTGTAGAGATTTGGGGTTTGAGGTGCCACACAGAAAACCGGAATCCCTTAGAATGATAAAATTGTATAAATAGTCAGCAGAAATGCATTATAGCAGAAAAAAAAATAGCAAACATGGTATACTATAAGGCATAGAATGGAAATAGGAAAATCGTATCCTTATTTTAGATTGGCCATCACAGCAACCGTAACAAAATATCCAAAAAACATTTAAAGTGAACAAAAGATTACATTCGGCTACTCCAACACACGTGAAGGTCGCTTCCCGTGGAAAATGCGAAAATCGCACGAAATCGTAGCGAATATTGAATAAACATTAGCTAATAATGAAACGATGTATTTTCTGTAATGAAACATGTTTCTCAATGAACGCTACCTACACTTTGTCAGGGGATAACTGTTAAACGCAATGTACATTGTGACAAAAAAGCACCCGAAAATTGCAATTAAACTCTCTGGGTAAATGATATTTCAAAAAAAAATTTTTTGGTTAGTTTATAGAACAGTCCTTAATTATGCTAAATATGAGCCCGAACTGTCAACCAGTTTGTTTACAGCAGCTGCTTAAGTTGCGAATGTTCACTTTTATCAAAAACACAAGCCTGCGAATGGTACAGAGCCTTCAAAGACCGTCGAGTGATCGTTGAAGACCTCTTCAACTGATGAATATATTAAAAAAGTGAAGGATGTGGATGTGTTAAAAATGGTCAGGCAAGTGTTAGAGAGATGGCAAGAGAGCTCGACGTCTCACGCGAGTCCGTTCGGATGATTTTGGTGGATATTTTGGGTATTCGCTAAATACCAAAAAGTGCTTATGAAAAGTGTTGCGAGGACTGGAAAAATCGTTGGCATAAGTGTATTGCCTCTGGTGGGGATTTTTTTGAAGGAGACATAATAAATATTGATGAACAATTAAATATTTTGGGTTTTATTTACAATTTCTGGGTACTTTTTATGTCAAAATGTATATCTCCTTTAAACGCGTCTTTGAAATACAAATGAACTATTCACTTTTTCTCAAAAAGTATTGCAAAAATTGTGGCCTTTCTGTGACTCTCACCAGAAGTTATTATTATTTCATACTGTAATTTGATGCTTTTATCCCCAGGTTCATATTTTGCATTGACTTTCCCTATGCATAATGTTTGATCCAAATACAAACCTTACAGGAGAGCTCCGAGATATTCAAATAAAGAAGTTAAAAGTTCAAATTTACCACCAATAACAAATATTTGTGCTTTTTCCTACAGGGCATAAAGAAAAATAGTTTGCATTGCTATATTGAACACGTACGTGCACATACGCATGCACCTATACACACATAAGCGCGTAATAAAGTTTTTTCGGAGGGAAAAATTTTAATGAATTTAATTACAGTTGATTAACACAAATGGGATTTTCGGTCATATATCTTCCCTACAAGTGGTAAAGCTGCTGGATAAAATCTGGCGGGCGTTACAAATACATACACCTACTTAGGCACGCACACAAACACATGCAAACCTTTACATAAATATTTTTACTTAAATATATCAACGTCGCTGTGGCGGCGCTCATCCGCAGCTTTTTGTTTCCTTAATTACTCGCTGCTTTGGCGTTTCGCTGCCGTTGCATGCTCCATTCGATAAGTTGGTAGGTGTGTGTTTCACCGTTAATACGCTTGTGTGAAATTCAAATTATGATTTGTGTATGCGAAACAAATTATAAATTATGACTTGGAATTTATTAAAGGTTTAATAACTTAAATTTGAGTATTTTTATTTGTAAACAAGTTTGGCACACACGAGTGTGGCTATAGATATGCCATATAAAGCCATATAAACAGAAACAATAGCAGCGTTGGAGATAACAAAAGACTTAAGCAACGAACTTGCTAATATAACGGCAAAGTGAACTGACTTTACTGTTCATAAATGCCTTTGTCGTACAAAAAACAATTTATAGTATCGAAAAATGAAAGTCAGAGTTGCATATTATTTTGCAGATAAATGCTAATTTAGTACAACTTTCGAATTTACAGTTATTTTGAATCGGAATGAAAATATGGGGAACATGCAAATCCGAAAATATCCTTCGAATTCTTATATGGTAGTCGAAAAAGTGTTTTCGTATTTTGTCAATAGATGTCGTTGCAGTCGTATATCTCCGGTGCTACCAATCACATTGTGTTATACCATATAGTATTGGAAAGGTGAGAAGATGTTAAGCTATATTTTGAATTTTTTGTATAAAAAAGGGAAGAATGCCACGCAAGCCACCAATGCAATTTGTCAAGTTTACGGAGACGATGCTGTATCAGTGCGTGTAGCACAGCAATGGTTCACTCGCAAAATATTTAATCATTCATCAATATTTTTTTCGTCAGCTTCAAAATAATCCCCACAATATGGAATACACTCATACCAACGATTTTTCTAATTCTCGAAACACTTTTCGGAAGCACTTTTTAGGATAGCCTTTAGCTCTTTCCGCCAATTTTGTTGTATCTCTTCGTCGACTGAAAATTCACTTCACGGAGTGGCACTGTCAGTTGGGAAACAAGAAAAAATCACACAGAGCCAAATCTGGGGAATATAGTATTCCTTGGCTTTTTGGCTTTAAATTTGATAACAATCATCCACTTTTTGAAAAAAAAAAAAAATCAGCTTTACTGTGCTATTACCACTTACCCTATTGTGGTGCACTTGTACCCTGCTGGTCATAGGTTAAATGCGCCGATTTTTATTTACTACCAGAAATTTTGCAGGAAGAAGATCTTTTATATTAACATCCATCATCGGCCAATTTTTGGTTTCATTTGGGAAGATGCGGAGCGGCGCTGTCTTAATTCAGGAGCAACGGCATATTTCAGTGAAAGACAAAACGCCATAGGCTGGTGACAGAAATTAACACAATTCTTAGTTTCTACCAGGATGTCGTCACCAAGATTAGAAGACGGCGCGAAAAAAAACTCTGGTGAATATCGGCCTACATGTCTCATGATGATGAGGTGGAACCACCTCCAAAGTTATTAAAAAGAGCAGGCAAAGGAGGCCTAACGTAATAATTGGCTCGAACGCAAACTCGAGGACCTCGGTTTGGAGTAGCTCGGACTTAAATGACAGTAGTTAGAAACAATTTTTATTATATATGTAACAGCATGTAGGGAGAAAGCTCTCGACTTCAGCCTAGCCTCAAAAGAACTAGCACTAACTTGAATTCGAACTGGAGGGTTCTTAGCGATCACTACTTCTCTGATCATAGTTATATTAGCTTTTGTTTGTTCGGCGTGTGGAGTAAAGGAGTTTTAGAAACACGGATTGCAACTGAATGCTTACTGCAATCGCACTTGACGAGTAAACCTAAGCCTTCAATGGAGCGTTCAGAATCTTTGTTGAAATTTGATGTCTTTTGAAAACTCCGAAAGACAAAGGGAAACCCCTTCGGAGAATATACGAACTATCAGAGAACAGATCTGCGAATAGAAGATTGTTCGGTACAGCCAGCCTAAAGCCTTTCTGGAAACGTCTTGGGACTTTACCATATAAGTACATGTCGAAAACAAAGAAAGCCAAAAGAGTTTCATAGAGTTCCTTCTGCGAAAACATAGAAGGGTGTCACTATTAAAATTGTGAAAAACTATTGTTCTGAACGCAGTTCCAGTACTGATGGTAGACATGGATTTTAAATGTCCAGAGGTATATGAAAATACCTTTAAAAGATGAAAAAAGCGCTAACTTCTCGCGGAAATTATTAGAAATACTTTGAAATACTGAGTTGGCAGCTGAGGTTAAGAAATTAGTTGAAGTAAATGCAAGCCTTTCAATTGTCCAGTAACATATTTGCCTCAATTTCGGTATTTTTAACCAGATTGCATGTGCGGAATAGGTGTGAATATTACAAAAGGTGATTCAGTTTTGTAAAAAACACAAGCCTACGGGTGGTTCAAAGCCTTCAAAGAGGGTCGAGAGAACATTGAAAACATGCCTCGTTCTGGACCACCTTCGAATTTTTTAACTGATGAAATTATGAAAAAAATGAAGGATATAGTGCCTGAAAATCAACAGGCAATGTGATAAGAAAGGTGGCAAAAGAGTTCGACATTTCTCGACCAGTTTGTTCGAAGGACTTTGGTGGATATTTTGGGTATGAAACGTGTTCTTGCTCGAATCTTCCCGATAAAGATAATACCTCAATGCATCGAGCTAGAATTGTGAACAAATTCAAAGCCAAAAACACTAAGTAACCAGCTAATGTCAATTTACAACGTCTTTATAGACTTGAATAATGACTTTTTAGTGTCTGAATCGGTGTACACTTTCCCGATATCGATTTAAAACATAATAAAGATAAAGCTAAATTTTTACTATAGCATTGAGTGTATAGCAGAGAGAGCTGGGCATAAAGTTTCAGAATGTTTAAGAGTCGCAACTAGCAAAAATCTTTTTTCGTATATCTGAAGATCTAGTATTAGCTACGTTTTTATGCAGTAATTATTTTATCCACAATTACTTATCAATATTTAGAAGCACGCTTCATTCAAACTCAAGAGCAAGCAAATAAATTTTGAATATCAGCAAATCTTCTGTAATGACATAAGCATCGAAAAACATTTGTTGTTTCTATAAAATAAACAAAATTCACTTTTTTCATTAAAAAATTTCACTACAAAAACAATAACAACGCCAGCTTACACTTCATAAAAATTCAGCAGTAGCGCTCTATAATTACAATAATCATTATCAACACGCACATTCATAAGAATAAAATACAGCAACAACAACTACAACAACAATAAAAGCGAATATCTGGCATGCTAACGGTGTAAGAGTGGCAGCAGTTGGGATCAACACCAGCAGCAACTGATGCCCAATACTTATCTCGAAAGCAATCGCCAACCGGTTAACTATCGGCCACAACATCTGCATAAAAATTAAAATACAAATCATTTAGTGGACTCGAAGGCAAATTCGATTAATTTGCGATAGTTGATTGGTGGGCCAGGATTGAAAAGTGACAGCGAGCAGCCGCGAAGGCGGAGGAGCAATATTATGGAATTCAAGCATGCGCATACCGAAGAAGCAGCTATTAAATGCCCTGAGTGGTCAGCACCGCAGTTTAGGCACACACACACATACATATATATATATACGAATGTGCAATGGGTGTGCGGTTGCCTGTGCGCTAATTTTATGGCTAGAAGCGGACTCCGTGTCAACACGCAATGTGTCGAGAGTTTGTGAATGAAAATGGGCGTTTTGAGGCCTTATGAATTTTTATAAGAGCGCGCTTGTCGTGGGCAGGTAATTACACTCAAGCAAACACATTTACAGTTTTGGTAATAAAATTTGATTACAAAGTAGGGACGGGACGATGATTATCAGTTTCTCTCTCCTTCCGCCAACCAAACTTCAGCTAGCATCTTCTAAGCGGAAATACTAAACATTAGAGAAGGCCTATGGAATTCTACTGAAGGATACAGAAACTACCATATGTACAGATAGCCAGGCGGTATTGCCAGCCATGTTGTTGCCAAATACAAACTCCAGCGTGATCAACAAAGGCTTTTGTCAAATAAATTCGACTTGACCATAATTTGGGTTCCCGGACATATGAATTTGGCAACGAAAAAGCAGACGACTTGGCCAAGTCAGGAGTCGCTTTAGACGAATCTGAGGCACAGGCAATACCGTGCTCGCTAGGAACGATCAAGGGGCTATTTGAAGAAGTACAGATGGAAGTATAATTCAAAAAATAATTCCATTAACTAAAATTAAAAAAATGTAGTGAGATAAATTTTTTTTTATGCTTAATACGGATAAGAATAAAAAAAAAAATTTTATAAGGAAAAGGACTTTCTTGATAACAAAAATTCTATCAAGAATATAATTCAGACTATAAAGAAACATTTTCATATTTTTCTTATATCTATATCGATTTTACGTCGAGATCTTAAATTAAGGGGGTATTCTACTCTAGAAATCAAATTTTGAGCAGTTTTTTGAATTTTATTAAAAAACAAAAACCAAAAATATTTTTACTATCCATTTTTTATGGTGTTTTTATTGATATCTTAAGAATACAGAAAAAAAATTTACAAAAAAATATTAAAAATTAAAATAATGAGAGGGGGGGAGAGACAGGTTTAAAAAAAATGGCGCATCCTGGTGACATTGATCCTGACTCTCCTGGTGGTCTGAAAAAAAATCAAAAGAAATTCTTAATCAGTAATGATGCTGTTATAGTCCCTACCTCAGGGAACACGAAAAGAAATTTTTTGAAAACTGCCTGAAAATAAAAATCATTTATACGCTTTTTTTTGAAATTCTTCATTTTTTTTAATATTTAAAAAAAGGATTAAGGATTATACATATTAAGGTAAAGGATAGAGAATTATATAAAGAAGGTTCACACAAAATTTCAAGTAAATCGGTTGTATAGAACTTGAGATAATGCCGGTACCGTGTGGAAAAAAGTAGTTTCGAAAAAAACGCGTTTAAAAAAGTGAGTCTACCTACCTACCGGGCTAGGTACTGCGTCACTAAAGTAACTGTAGCTCTTAAAATAATTTTAATTTTTAAAATCCTTTGGGGGATATGTTCTTAAGGGTCTAAACTTTAAATATATGAAAAAAAAACGAATTTTGCAAAATTCCAGAGTAGAATACCCCTTAAAACCGTACAATTTCCAAGCGAGATTACTTCGTTCTATGGGCTCTTGAAAAGCTTAAGATCCCACGTTCAGTAGTAGGGAACCTCAAAATGGATCACTCCTTACTAATTATAGAAAAGTATCGTGCAAATTAAGCTGAACAGTAACAAACTCCAAGCGTGGGAAAGTAGCGACCAAAAATTTGAACGGTTCCTCTCTTATCATTACAATTTTCAATGGAAATAATATTTAGCAAAATTATTAAAAAAAAAACTAATATAGTGGCTCGTCTATTCGACTTGCTCGTTATGCATATTTTTTACCTTGACCAATAGATAAAAGCATTAATTTGTCAGCAGCAATACTTGCTTGTGCTTTAAAGCGTTCGCTTGTCACTTTTATTAGTTGAATGGCTTCCTAGGATTTTCAAGCAAAGTTTTTTTAAATAAGTGTGTCACCGCAACCAATTTATTAGCAATTTCTTAATTTTTCATTTAACGGCATTTTTTTTATTAATTGTTGTATTTATATTAAGATTTAATTTTTGCAATTTCTTTTATTATTCAGTTTTGCTATAATTCATTGCTTAATCGCCATAATTTCCGCTTAACTTTTTTTAGATTTTTTTTTCTTTTTGTTTTTATATATTTCCACGAATTTGTGGGCAACACAACAGCTGTTGAAGTTCATTGCTTGCGTCTACGAAGCAACAACAACAATAGTAATAACTATGCTACTCACCAGCAATCCTACTTAATAACTACGCAACAACAACGGCAATGACACCGACTGCGCACAACAACAACGCTGATATCCGTAATTATGGTGATGACGACGATTACCATATTTATAATTTTTTTTTATTAATTAATTATAATTTATGAGAATATTTTATTGCTATGCGTTGTCCCTCATTGCTTTTGGCTGCCTCGGTGAGTGCGTGTGTGTATGTGTGTTGCACCGCCTTTTGTGCTGGCACGCTGACGACGCCCCTTGCAGTCGCGCACCAAACGCTTTGCGGCACATAATCTTAACAATTTCTATAACTAGTTTGTATGTGTTCGTGTGTGTATTTGTGAGTCTAGCGCTGCTGCCCAACGAGCGCTAGTCTTATACCCAGCTCTTGTTCATATGTTGTGTCTGTCTTGCCTCTCCCTAGCAGCAGCGGTTGGACAGCAAATAATGTCCGCAGCGAATTATTTAATACCGTTAATTATTACCGTCACACCGCTTGGCGGCTTCTCTGTGATTTAAATTCAAATCTTAACTTTTATTCGATTTTAATCGCCTTGATGCACGACAAACAAGAGATAACACAACAAAAAAAAAAGAACAACACTAACAGTACAACAACATAAATTATAGCAGAAGTGTAATGCAAAAGAAGTGGAAAAAGTTGTGGTCAAGCACTTGAAAATTGAATGATAACAACAATAAAAATCAGATAATTGTTAAGCTGCGACGACAACGGTTTGTTGACACATTTCAGTCAGCAACTTTTATTCGAAGTTGGTGAAAACTGAGGAGAGGGAAGAGATATTCGAAATCTTATCAGTAATCGAAGACTGAATAAATCGTTGTATTATCAACGACTCGAAATAGCATCACACTATTTAATATTGAACTCCTATTAATATTAAAGTCTCTAAGAGGGGTTTAGCTGTCATGATGAAGCCTTTATTAGCGGTTGAACGAATCATATACTTAATCAAATAATGAAGATAAAGAAGAAGGCATTTGGAAGAGATTTTTTTCGTATTTATGGGAGCGTCTTAATCATGTTGATATTGTGCCCATACTGCCTTTACAAGATCGACGGGAGATTTTTTCACGTGGGTTCCCAAACAATGTGTTGATCGCGCAAAAAAGACTATTTATTGTCTATTGGTCGAGAGAAATGTTTAATGCTTGGAAACATTTTTTGACAAAGTAACTGAAGATGAGTCGTTTGGTTTATACGTATTAGCCCGAAAGTTAACAGCACACGAAGCACAAAAAATGGTTGCTTGATTTTTGGATAAACATGAACATGTCGTCCACAGAATACGGATAGCTCTACGCAATGACAAAGCGAGCTCTAACCGACTGAAAAAAAAACAAATTTTTGAATAGACAAATCATCAGTTTAATGAGTCATCCACCGCATAATCCTGTCATGGGACAGAATTGCTTCTTTTAATTTCGTTAAAAAGGCGATTGATGCGTTCAGAACGCATGTTTTAGAGACACCGCAATTATGGTGGCAAAAGTAATGGAGAAAAATTTAAATCCTTTACTTTTTTAAGAAAAAACACAGAAACTTCAAACTTAATGGCCTGAATCGAGCGAGATTGAGAAGTGTTTTCTCAATAAATCCATTGATTGCTGTGATGTGTGGGAAGTGGCGCTCTCTTGTTGAAACCAAATGTCGCCGAGATCACGAGCTTCAATTTCAGGCATCATATAGGTGGTTATCATTACGTCATAACGATATCCATCGACGGCATTAATTTTGAAAAAATATGGACCGCTGATGCCACCGGCGCACAAACCACACCAAACCGTTGTTTATTTCTGGATGAAATGGCAGCTCTTGAATCTCTTCAGGTTTCACGTCGTCCTAAATGCGGCAATTTTGCTTATTTACTGATCCATTGAGACAGAAATTCCATTTTAATCACCGACGAAAACTTGTTTCAAAAACGTCGGATCTTCTTGGAGCTTTTCAAGAGCCCACAGAACGAAGCGATGTCGCTTGAAAAGATCGAGTGGATTCAGTTCTTGCACAACCTGAATTTTGTACGCTTTCAATTTAAAATATCGATGTAAAAGTCGACAAGTCGTTCCATACGTCAGTCCAAGAACAGTGCCGAATCGACGCTCCTCGCGTTTCGTGTGCACTCGTAGCTAGTGCTTCTATATTTTCTTCACTGCGTCCCACGTCCTGAGCTATTTGGTTGAAGATTATCCAATAAAGAATGCTGGGCCCCAGATGGATGATGGTGTTGCGAATAGAACGCTCAGTAGGCGGGTTATATTGACCATAAGTTGAGCGAAGCGATTTGTGAAGATTGTTCAGGCGTAAGTTTTTCCAGGATGAAATGATAAACAACACGAAACAAAAGTACCATGACAGCTTGACAAATCTTACGCTTCATTTTTCAAAAAAAAAGAGTGAAATTAGAGAGATTTTAACAAAAGAGAACTGCAGCAGCGACCGACGGAGTGGCCTTTCCGCCTACAAAGAATTTACGATAATTTATTTGGGTGCACGTGAAGTCTATTTACAGCAACGACCCGTCGAACTAACGCTTCCGAAGCCATTGAACGAATTCGACGTGGATTTTTGTAAAAATCCTACCAGATTTGTTTGGAAAATATAATAATTATTGATTAAAATATACGCAGTTTTTCAAGACTTGCGAAGCCGACACGCCGTAATAACCGCTGACAAATTTACCATTCTTTGTATTTCCGAAGCAGCTGAGACCGATGAAATTTCGTCGAATAAAAAGTAATTATTATTTTGGAAACGATAATACTAAAAACCGTTTAATTAAACACGTAGAAGATAAGAAAAAAACAACAAATTTACTATGAATTTCGTTAGATTTTACATTTCGCTTTATTAACATTTGACACTTCTGAATAATTCGTTTGCTTGCAATAATCGATATTTATGCATAGTACACTTTTATTTTCTACGAATTCACTTAATTATTGGTAATTAAATAAATTTTCTTTTATAATGACGAGATTTTATTGATTAACATTCACAATACAATTGGTTTGCATGCAAAAAATCGCTACGTTTGCTTAAGACTATGCATAAATATATACTAAAACACTACTCAATGAGACATTCGGCTTTGCTATTTATATTTAATTAATTTATTTTGCATTTTCGAATATATCGAGCTTAAATATTTATACTTTCGTAAGTTAAAGTGTGTCATTGCGACTTTGTTGAGCGAAAAGGTGGAAAATAATGAGATTTTTGGGCAGCTAGATGGAGGTTGGCTAATAAATAGTAACTAAAAACGGTGATGGGTATGATAGCAGATGGAGGAGAAATGGCGACATGGAATAAATAAATAAAATGGGCTGGTGAGGCAGTTGTGAAAATAATGAGAAATATGAAATAATGAATGAATGAAAAAGCGAAAAAATGAGAAATATGAAATAATAAATAATAAATAAGCAAGTGATGTAATTATAAATAGTTGTATTAGGGTGTGCTTCGTATTTATAAAACAAATTAGGCGCTGCGAGATATGAATGCTGGGAAACTTTTGAGAAACACATTTTAAAATTTAGGGAAATATGAAAAATACCGTTATTTATTCTCCATAATGTTTGGTAATCATTCGTTGAATTCCACTTTTATTGAGTTTAAGGTTTAGCGATAAGCAGAGCACAACCTACAATTTTGAGCATGGCAGAGTTTTCTGATTATGCCAGCCGCGATATAAATCTTATGCAAGATAATCGGTCTTTAGTTGCATTAAGTACGGGAGATATGGAATACGGACCCAAATTAATCAGTTTTCTGATTGATATAATTACTTATGCAGGAGAATCCAGGAGAATCGTTCCTCAGTTGCACTAAATTTTCATCTCTGGTATGACAAAGATGATCAAATCGACCGTATATAGGGGTTTTTTAAAATTCTCTAATTATTTTTTTGCTAGCAGGTATGAGAACACCGACTTACCTCGATGGGGGTTCGAAAAGTGAAACTTGTTTTCAATATAAAAATGGTTTTTCCATTTTTAAGAAATAAATTGTATTTTCGAATAAAAAACTGGGAATTAAAATGGTCTAATAAATAAATAAAAAGGCTATTAAAAGAAGTACCTCTACTTGGATCACCCGTTAATTCAGAGCAAAAAGCTTCACTTAAACTTAAATAAAAGAAAAACAATCAACAAAAATGTTGCTAAAATAACAGAATAAATAAAGGCATTAATCCATATTTTCAAAAACTGTTCCTCAGAACTTCCCCAACATTCATATCTCCAAAGACACACTTGTTCTATAATTATGAAACACACTGTAAATATATGTATATAAAGGTATAGATAATTTCGTAAAGGTGGGTTCATTCATAAAAGGATATTTGGTTAGTAGTTTAGTAAAACTTAGTGATAAATAGTAAATTTTGCGCTGACACTTTTGTGTTCGTGTTTGTGACAAATGCAACATTATTGTTGGGGTATTCACAGAATTTACTTTTTTTACTTAGTTGATTAAAAACTGATATATGCTCGCAGACTCGCTAATGTAAAGGGGACTTTGCTTTGTGTTTAACAATAATTTCAATAAACTTTTGTAAAATTATTCGAAAAAAATGTACACACATATATTTTTTTGTTGGTTTCCAGTTGAGAAAAAAATATTTAAAATAAAAATAGCAAGATTAAAAAAAAAATTATAAATTACTCAGAAAAAAATGTATACAATTTTTTATGTTGCTTTGCAGGTGAGAAAAAATATTAAAAATAAAGAAAATATTAAAAAAACCACAAAAAATAATAAAATTTATTAAACATAATGTATACGCATATTAAAAATAAAATGTTAAAATTTAAAAAAATATATATTAAATAAAAACAAATTTCGAAATAAAAAAAATTATAATACAACTGAAAAATATATTTTTTTCACTGATTTTAAGACCTTTCATTCACATTTTTAATCGGAATAATTTCTGATGAAAAATTAATCCCCCTACCGAAAAACAAATTTTAATGTATGGTATACAAGTGAGAAAATATATTATAAAAAAAAAAAATTCAAACATTTTTAATTTACAGTTTTCAACCTCAATAATATTAATTATAAAATTTTTGTAAAACATTCAAACAAAAATGCATATTAGAAAAAATATTATCCAGATTAAATAAATTTAAAAACAATTTTTTTTAATTCAACAAAATATTTTATTTTATTTTTCACACTTGCAAACCAAAAAAAAAATATATATATTAAAACATGCATATAAACTTTATTAAAAAAAAATATTTTTTTTTTACATATAAATAAAAAAAAATTTTAATAAAAAATAATAATTTGGTTGCTTTGCAAAAACGTTATTTTAATAAAAAAAAATATTTTTTTTAATGAAATATAACTCAATTTTTTTTTTGGTTTACAAGTGTGAGAAATACAATAAAATATTTTGTCGAATTAAAAAAAAACATTCTTAGTAAAATATATATTAAAAAAAAATATATTATATTTTCCCCGTTTGCAATGGTAAAAAATAAAATAAAATATTTTTTTGGAATATTTTTTTTTTTTAATTGTTTGTTCTGGATAGTATTATTTTAAACCTTTTGTAAAGTTAGTCGATAAAAAATACCTACCTTGTATTTGAAAAAAATATTAAAAAAAAATATATAAAAAATAATTTAAATATTTTGTGGAATTTAAAAGAGGTTTATTGAATTTTTTTTAATATCAATTATATTTTTTATTTAAAATTTTTGTAATGTTACTCTAAGGAAAAGTTTAATATATTTTTGTTGGTAAGGAAAAAAATATAAAAAAAATATTTCAATTCAATTTCAGAATTAAACATTTTACAGTTCATATAAATTGTTTTTAATATTTTTTACCTTACAAACAATAATATACCATACTTGAAAATTTTTTTATATTTTTTTTTTCAAGATTATCACAAATTATTCAGATTAAAAAATTTAATTAAAATTATTAAATCAGAGAAGGATATACAAATTTTTTAAATTTTACATGAAAAAAAAATTATATATTTATTTTTTTTGGAGTTTGCAAGTTAAAAAAATTTTTATAACAAAAAAAATATTTTTTTTGGGATTTAAATAATTTTAATATATTTTTGTTGGTTGCAAGTGAGAAAAGATATTAAAAAAAACTATTTTTTAGCATTTAAAGGTTTTTAATTAATATTTTTAACCAAGTGATATTAATCTTAAATTATTTTTTTATGTTACTCTGAATTAATTTTTTCGTATTTAGGCATCTTTAATAAACATTTTTTAACCTCAATGGCATTAACTTTAAAATTTTTATAAAATTACTAGCAAAAAAATTATAATATAATATATTTTTGGGGTTTGAAAAATTGGAAAAAAAGCAAAAAAAAACCTTTTGTAAGAAAAAAAGAAATACTCAAAAAATATATAATCTAAATAACAATTTTTGAAAAAAATTGTTTTCATCAAAACATTAAATATCTTGTGCCGACTTTTGTATAAATTAGTTGAGAATTTCAAGCAGCATACCGCTTATCAAGCTTTAGCAAGTTTTTCCAACAACAAAATGCATTCTATCTCTTTACTATGTTAGCATATGATCGTTTTCAATCAACTAAACAAAGCAAAGGACACTGTGAACACCCCTAACGCTTTTCAAAATGCTTATTACATTGCTAAATATCATTTATATCATTAATATTAATTCGTTTACTTAAACGCGTGTAATTTACGCGCTAAACTAACCTTAAAAAAATGTGTGTTTTCACTCTTTGTTTCACAAATAAATAATATAAAAAAGTTTCACAATAATTTCTAATAACTAAATTAGTGACTTTTATGTTGCAAACTAGTGAAATCCGTAAACACAGCTTAAATTGTAGGTTTGTATGTTTGGTTTGTATATGCATTTGAATACATATGTACATATACGTAAGTAAGTAGTGAGGCAAATGTAAATGAATATTACATAACACAATGGCGAAAACAATGTGCAAAGTGTTTAACATTATCGATGAAAAGGTGACAACAGTGTTTTTTTGGTATTTGTTTTCCATTTGCTTCAGTACGAGGACTATTCATTATGTATTTACTTAAAACTTAGTAATAATAATAAGTATGTATGTATGTATGTATGTAATGTACTTAACGGTGTATATCGTTTGTATTAGTTTTGTATACTTATATATGTGTAGCGGTACTTTGTCCGTTGTATGTACAATAAAATAATTTCTAAAAAAAAATTTCGATAAAATTCTTTAACAGTCTGTCACTTACTTAAAATATTCAACAAATTCTACAAAAATTCAAAATACATCATAATAATATATGTATGTATGCATGTGTTTGTGTACATACCTTACTTAAACACCTGTAGGTTAAACTTTTTGGTAACTATAAAAATAACTCTATCCTACTTGCTCGCCACACAGCGTTTTAAATGAATTTCTTGACATAAAAAATCCACTTTCACAACTCTCGTTTGTCGAGGAACCCCTTTAGCAACGTCGTCGATTTTGTAATTTTGCAAAAATTTCGTTATTTCAAATTTTCACTTTCAATAAAAATTTGGTTTAATTGCGGAAATGTGCGTGCGTTGTTGGCTTGAGGAGTAAAGCTACCGCATGCATTTGTAACTTCACCTGTTTCTGCACAAGCAAACACTTTTTGCAAATTTTCACTCTCATTTCGCGTTATTTTTTCGTTAAAAGCTTTTTTTCTTTCATTTTACTACACTTTTTCTTTTGCATTTCGTTTAGACCACCGGCGATGGTGATAATGTGGCGCGCGTGGCCCGCGTCGGTGACTTCGACGACACGCTACCGCCTCCTGTGCCGTTGCCTGTGGCACCGTTAGCGTGCAGACGGAAGAGTTCACCAACTGTTATGGCTACTTGCACCGCTCCCTTGCCTTCTAGCACATCGGCAGCGCAGCAGATGAGATTCTGTAATGAGAGTAGGCAATAAAGAAGTTGGTTATTATAAATAAATTTCCATAAAATAATTAAATTGTTATGGTGGAAACTGCGATGTCAGCTAGGGCTAAATAAAACTATATTTTATTAATCAATTTTTTTTTTCAGTCGACGAAAATTTCTTTCCGGCGAATATTTTTTTGGGATCTGAAAACAGGAAAACTGCGTCGAAGGAGATGCTCTGACCCGAGACACAGTGAATAAAAAAAAACCTAAAAAAAATCCAGATTGGACTTAAGTAATTCATATATACATACATACATATGTACAAAAAATGGGTAACTCGAGGAATTATCTTTCTGTGACCTACAACCTACACCACTTTACCCTCAAAGTATAATTTCTTCGGAAAGCACATTCCTTTATTAAATAGGAAAAAGGAAAATATTAATTATCAAAATATTCAAATAAGTTAGTTTCTAACAGTTCCTAGAAAAAATTGCCTCAAAGTTTGTTTAAGTAACTTCTGTATTTCTCAAAAGAAAAAATGTATAGGTGAGAAGAACGGTAAAGAATTGCAAGGCTCGATCAAGGTTCAAATGGGAACGGCATTGTTCCAAAATGGTATTAAAACAAAAATTTCGGTCCAGAGCTACATATATTAGTGATCGGTACACTAACATTTTCTGGATAGGATAATTATAATTCGTTTTGTTTGAAAATATTTTTGTGTCTGGAGTAATTATCCAATATTTAAGCTTACAGAAAGAAGAAAAGACAAACGAATCTAACCGATTTGCAGGAACGCTAAAATGAAACGAGGAAAGTTAGATGGATACATAGCTTTTGCTCAAAGCTCATTAGAAATGTGAAAGCATGGGTAGAAACGAAGAATGGTGAAACCGATAACCACTTCAGCCAAATTCTGCCTGGGCATGGCTGCTTTAGCAAATATCTACACAAATATGGGCAGGAGGATTGGTGGGATTGCTCTTTCTTTGGCAATGGGAGAAAAACAAATAATAATGAAAGAGCAGAACTAGAAAAACGCATAGAAGAGGCGCTGACGCCAGAAAATTTTATTCAGATGAGCTGATCTCAATATGTGTGCAACCGAGTAAAAGAATGGAAAGGAATGGCAACGCAACGCAGAGAGAGAGAGAAGGGTTGAACGAGAAGTAGGCCTAAGAGACCTAAGGGAAAAGGACAATCGGCTAAAGCTTATTCTTGGGACGAAATTCGGTTCCGCTATGGAAAATTGAGAATATGTAAGCGGCGAGCTTATTAGTCGTTCTGAGGTTCATCATAACAGAGTATCTTTTGAGGATACTCCCTCCGTAAACAAAAAAATTCTTAGACGAAGGACTTATGAGTTGCACCGTGTGTATGTTTAGTAGTTATGCTAATTCTGTTATTGTACTGGAATAGGCGTAAAATGCTGGGCAGTTATTTAGTAAGTCTCTAGTCGGTAACTAAATTTATGGCTTACTGGGTAACGTTCGTTCTCATTGCAAAAGTTAACAAACTTTACCTGAAGGTTTGTGAAACTTTTTTAAACAAAAAAAGATCAAAAATTAAAAATAAATTCAAATTAACAAAAAATTAAAAAAAATAAATAAATAAAATTAAAAGAAAAAAAAATTAAATTGAAAAAAATAAAAAAAAATTTAAATTAAAAAAAATTTAAATTAAAAAAAAATTTAAATTAAAAATAATTTAAATTTATATTAAAAAATTAAAATTAAAAATAAAAAACTAAATCAAAATTAAAATTAAAAAAATTACAAAAAAATTAAAAAAACGAAATGAAAAAGAAAAAAAAAATAAAAAAATAAATAAAAAATAAAATTAAAAAAAAAAAATTAAATTTAAATTTAAAAAATTAATAAAATACACAATTAAATTAAAATTAAAAAAAAAAATTTAAATAAAAAAAATTAAAATAAAATAAAAAAAATTAAATTAAAAAAAAAGAAAGAGTTTTGTGAAATGTTTTTTTTAACAAAAAAATTATATATATATATATAAAAAAATTATTTATAATTAAAATCATTGTATAATGATTCAAGTTAACAAACTTTACATAGAGGTTAGTGAAATATATTTTTAAACCAAAAAAATTTAAATAAAAAAAACAATAAATAAATTAAAAAAAATAATTAAAATTAAAAAAAAAATTAAATCAATTAAAAAATAATATATATAAAAAATATTCATAATTAATATCACTATATAATAATTTTCAAAAATTATATAAATTCTTTAAGATTTTTATAACTTGGTTATTAATTATATACATACATATTAATAGATTAAAAAAAAACTGTGTTGCACCAAAAATTTCACACCTCCCTCATGACCCATTTTACACACCTCACCTTAATGCTTCTATTAGATTGCTAAAATTAAAACCAACAAAAAGTCTTTTCTTATCAAAAGTTAATCATATATTCAATTTTATTCAGTACAATAAATATGTTGCTGTTATTGTTGTTGCTATTTATTTATTTCATATTAGCAAATGATTACAATAAATGCATTTTGGTTGGTGTTGCAGTGATTTATATGCACGTACATTGGTTTGTATGTAAATATGCTTAAAAATGCAGCGTTGCATTTGTTTTTATGTGTGTGTGTGTGTGCTTAAGTAAATTGGTATATATGCACTTGGGTATGGATAAAGTGATTCGCTAGCAAAGAGTGCTAACGCTAAACCAGCTTGGAAGCTTTGACCAACATATGTGTGTGTATGTTTCTATATAAATTTCTTTCGACACTTTCGTTTCTCTCAGTAATTAAATACTCATATAAATCATTTTTAAACTAATTACAGTTTAGTATACGTTCGTTTCGCTCGCTTTAGTAATAATACATGTTTTATAATTATTTTTAGTATAGGTATAGTTTTTTTAGCAAAATTTTCGTTTCGAAGCAAATTAGATTTCAGGAATGTTAGTGTATAGTGTTCTCATAGTTATAAGGGGTATATTATATAGTATATGTGAAAAAGTATACTAGTGAATAGTTCGTATGAAAATAGATTTATATATTTTTAGCTGGACGCAGCACAAATACATAACGCTTGTTTGGTTGCTGTTTGGTTTTAGTTTAGAGTAAAAAAAATTTCAAAATAATTTTTTGTTTTCTTTCACTTGAAAATGCAATTCGTTAGACTGTTAAAATTGAAACTCTCTTTCAAATAGGTAATTAAGTTAGTTGCAGTTTTTCTGACTTTGCAGCTGCATATTCATATTGCTCTCATGTTAGCGCCAACACACTCTCTCTCTTTCACTCTCTATCATTTCTCGTTCATTTTGGTAGTGTGTATGCGTATGCTGTTGCGCTCATCTTACTTCAATCAATCTAAGGCACTGTTTACGAATTATTTTTCAAAATAAATGTTTTAGAAGTTATGAAAAATAGTAAAAAAGTGTAAATTTTCGAAAAGGTAAACAAATAAACTGTAGGTAAATTTCGTATCATGCTACTGGATATATACAGAAATATTTGCTTATGTTCATATGTCTAGGAAGCACTATCATAAAAATTTAAAATTTCATTAAAAAAAACGAAATTTTATTTTTAATATTTTTTAGATATTTAAAAGTATAAAAAATTTAATTTTCAACTAAAAAAATTGAAAATGTTTTTTTCATAATTCACTACTTTAGATATTCAAATATATCGCCAAATCCGGTAACGTAAACTTTAAACACATTTTTTCTCGAAACCACTTTTTTGTGATGGTTGACACTACTTATCCGAATCTTTCGAAATTTTAAATACATCTCAATGCTATTGATTCTAAAAAAATTTAGTTTTAAATTAAAAAAATCGAAAAGATCAAAAGAAGTGAGTTTTTTCCAAATCGAGATTTTTTTTTGATTTTATTTTCTTTGACAAAGATCAATCCGATAGCAACATCTTTACTATTGAAGAATTTTTTTATATTTGTTTATTTTAGATCACCAGAAGGTTTGGAATTACGTCAACCAAAAGGCAACATCTGTTTTTTTTTTGCTTTAAATATCAATAATAATCGTAAAAAAAAATTTTATAGTAAAAAAATTTATAGCAAAAATTTATAGTAAAATTTTATAGCAAAAAATATAGTAAAAATGTTTTTTAATTTTTTTATCTTAGTTTGAGAAATGTTCAAAATTTAGACATCTAGACCTAAATACTTCCTTGAGTAATAAGAATTGGTTCAAATAATGGAATTATTCTGAAAATTTTTAATATTAAAAATATATTATATTATTTTTGGTGTAAGGAAATAATTTTTTTAAAAATTTAAGGTCCATCCGATAGCAACAGCTTTACTATTGAACAACTTTTTCAATTTGTTTCTTTTAGAGCACTACAAGAGTTGGAATCATGTCAACCAGAAGACAACGTCTTTTGTTTTTGTGCGGCCCTCACTGCACCATGCAGTAATTCAATGATTTTTGGATTTTGTTTTGTAAGTTTTTATAAGCTAATCTCAATAAAAATCCTATAAAAAAATTATAGCAAAAACTTATAGTAAAAAATTTTATAGCAAAAAAAGTTGAAAGCAAAATTTTATGGTAAAAAAATGTTTATAGTAAAAAATTATAGTAAAAATGTACTTTTTAATTTTTTTTTATCTTAGTTTGAAAAATGCTCAAAATATAGGCGTCTAGACCTGAATAACCTTAATTAATTAGAATTCGTTTAAATAATGGGATTTATTTTATTTTAATTTAAAATTTATTTATTTTTTTTTTTTCTAATTATTATTTTTTTTGTAATTATTATTGAATGAAGTATAGTATTTTTATTATTTTTAGTACTGAATACTCCGTTTTTATAACTAAATTTAGCATTATAGTAAAAAATACTATCAGAAAAAAATTTTAATAAAAGGTTTCGCAAGAAAATACTTCTTTATAAACAAAAAAAATATTTATTAAATAAGCTTCATAGCATTTTTTACAATAAAAAAAAATTATTTAACCATAAAAACAATAGCTTAATATTTAAAACTGTCTAACTCAAAACTATCAAATTTGATATATCGTCATCTAAAATGATCATCACAAAAAAAAAATCGCTGTCAGATATAATAACCAAAATAGAACCATTTTATAATTGAAACTCAAATTTTGTTTAAATTTGAGTGTATGATAACCAATATATAACCATTTTATAACCAAAACTCGATCTTTTTTTCAGTATAAGTGGTTTCTACTATCACGTTTTTCCTTCATCTGCAAACTTCTGAAAAGTGATGTTAAGTTATTTTGCATTTTAGGTCACGATATGTTTCCTTCCTATATGAACACAAATATGTATGTAAATAATTAAGCAGCACTGTTTGATATTCGAAAAAGCTGAACATCTTAAAAAACTCACTAATTCTTGCTTGCCAAACCATGTTACATTCATATTTACAATAAAAAAATTTATAGAAAGTTCTAAATTAAAATTTCTTTTCGGTTCGATTGTCGACTACATACTTAGTCAATAAATACACATAGTACATATGTATTTCCGTTATAAAAGGTATAAAAAACAGTTAGAATGTATATATAAAATTCACTTTTCATTTTCATTGCATATATCGATGCTAGTTGATTTAAAATAATACCAAACAAGCGTTCTGATTTGTGCGCGCTGCGCTTTTGTTTTGTGCTACATGGCAACCATGTCATTTAAACTTCATACGTACTACATAACTACACTTCTTGCATACGCTTTGAAGTCATTTCATCGTTTAATATGTTTTATATGTTTAGTGAATAATTTTTTTTTTATAAATTCATTTTTTGTTGTTGTCATCTATTACTGCATAATTTCAGTTTACAATAACTTGGCCACCGTTTAGTCCCTGCTTGCATTTCATGTAATAAATTTCCATCAATTAATTCATACTAACAACTACAAAACGCTCTTAATGCTTAACTACGCCGCTCTAAACTCACTAACCTAAACGCCAATCAGTACACATGCGTGTGTCTGTATGTAGCTACAGGTGTGAATGGTTTACAATATTTTGCTTAACTTAAACTTTTCAATGCGCTGTTTTAACGTTTTCGCTTTCCAACCCTAAAACAACGCGCCACAAATTAACCGATCGAGGCTTCGCATGCTTCAACAATGCAGATTTAAATTGTTTTTTTTTTTTTAATTTTTGGTTATCGCTTAATTATAGTGTGTATATAAATTATTGGTTTTAAATTAAGTTAGCAATAATTTATTAAAGCAGTTGCTTACTAGCTTCTAGAATTATTCTCCATTTCGCTTTCATATACATATGTATATAGTGGGTATATATGTATGTGTGCAAGCGGTATGTATAAATATTTAAACTCAAGCATATCATTAGCAGATTAAATTCAAGTTCCGCATAGTTATCGTATAATAATTGGTTTACGAGTAATTCATTAGGGTAATGGTACAAGTAATTAGTTCGTTGTTAATGTAATTAAATGCAATGCATGGCATTAAATATGTGCTATAAGGTTATTAAGCGCTGATTGGTTGCTTTTCGAAAGATTTTTTTTTACAAAAAATGTAATACAAATAATTTTTCTCAAAAAAATAAGATTTTTGTTCAATACAAATTATCATTATTTTTTTTTTAATAAAAATTACTATTTTGTTAAAAAAAAAACTTTTTTTCATTACAAATAATTTTATCAAAAAATAAATTTTTTCACCACAAATTACTTATAATTTTTAATAAAAAATCATAATTTTTTCAAAACAATATTATTTTATTATTCTATATTATTTCCATGAATTTTTATTATTTTTATTAAAAATTATATTTTTATAAAAAATTTAAATTTAAATTTTCATAAATCACAAATAAATAACTTTTTTATTATTTTTATCAAAAATTATTATTTTTTTAATAAGGTTTTTTAATAAATAAATGCCGTTAAAATGTTCAGTAATCATGAATAAATTTAATTTTTGTTATTTTGATCAAAACTTATTATTTTTTCGTTATTATTTTCATTAAAACTTTCAGAAATCATAAATACATAATTTTATTTTTTATTTTTTATAAAATATGTATTATTTTTTTCAATGACGTTTTTTATAAAACAAAAGCTATTATTTTCATTAAAACTTTCAGAAATCGTTAATGATTTAATTTTTGTTATTTTTTATTAAAAATTATTATTTTTTTAAAAACGTTTTCTACGAAAAATTATTTTCATTAAAAATTTCGTAAATCATAAATATTTTATTTTTTATTGTTTTATCAAAAATTATTTTTTTTTGTAAATTTTTTCAAAACAAAATAATTTTATTTTTTATAAAATTTATTTTGTTATTTTTTCAATCACGTATTTTATAAAAAAAAAATTATTTTCATTTAAATTTTCAGAAATTATAAATGATTTATTTCTTATAATTTTTTTTATCAAAAATTATTATTTTTTAATAACATTTGTATCAAAAAATAATATTTTTTATTTAAATTTTCAGAAATCATAAATAATTTATTTCTTATTATTTTTTTTATCAAAAATTATTATTTTTTAACAACTTCTTTTCATGAAAAAATAGTTTTTCTATTAAAATTTTCATAAATTATAAATAAAAAAAATAAAATTATTTTTACGAAAAATTATTTTTTTATATTTTTTTTTATTAAAAAAATATTATTTCCATTAAAATGTTCAGTCAACGTTTATGCGTGTGGAAAAAATTATTTTTAATATAAAATCTTTCGTTAAGCAGCATTATTTGTATAAACATAGTGGTGGGTAGGTAAGTTTCTTTCAGTTCTTGTTAAAAGTCTTAATTTTTTAGGAAAATTAATACAGATGACGGCAAGTTGAGCATTTATTTTGGCAAGTGTTATAAATGAATTAAGATTATGGATTTAGTGCGCTTTCAAAAGAATTTTTCTTATAATAAATTTTATATTTCATTCCAAAATTCAGTTAAAATTTATTTAGAGATTTTCGAAGCAAATTTGTTAAATATAATTAAGTTTAGAGTTCCTTTGCAGAACTGGAATAGATATTGTGCATAATATACACTTAAGTCGTTTGATTATACACTCGGTTTGTAATATATTGAAATACGCGAAAATAGCAAAAAAAAGCACTAGAAAAGCTAAAAACAAAAAGTTGCGAAAATTTTGAAAAAAATACGAAAAGAAATTAAAAAACATTAATTTTCGAAAGAAAAAAATGTTTGAAGAATTTAAAAAAAATTTAATTAAAATTAAAAAAAAATAATAATTAAAATTAAAAAAAATTTAATTAAAATAAAAAAAAATTAATTAAAATAAAAAAAAATTAATTAAAATAAAAAAAATTAATTAAAATTATAATAAAAAATTAATAAAAAGAATTTATAAAAATGATTTAAAAAAATTAAAAATAAAATATGTTAAAACTTACAAAAAAAATCTGTTAAATAGTTAAAGAAAAAAAAAAACAAAAAAAACAGAGAAAAAAAATTAAAAAATATTAAATAAAATGTGTTAAAAATTAAAAACAAAAATAAAATCAGAAGAATAAAATGAAATAATATGTGCAAACAAATTATTAAAAATATTAAAACAATACAACAGACAACTAGATTCCATGAAAATATAAAAATTAAAATATGTTCGGATATTGTGCTCCGCGCTTAAAAGTATTAAGTAATTTTATGCTAATAAATATTTCATACGAATTTTTGCCCGATCTCTTAGACATACATATATTATTATAAATTTTAAGGCGATTGAACTTTTTGTATAAATCCGTATGCGCACATATGTATTTATGTATATATAAAATGATTGAATGTTTTTATTTGCTTTTGTTTATATCAATTCGCCTTTTGTTTTTCATAAGTGGCAATAAATTACAAATTAATTTTTTATCGAAATAAATACCAAATGTATCGCTTCTTAATCTAAAGTATTTTAATATAAAGCATAGAAAATGCGGCCCTATGTTCCACCTAGCAACTACGGGAAAATATATATATATATACATATATATAGAAAATGTTAAATTGTAAAAAGTAAATATAAAAAACTTTCATTTTCAAGTCTATGCAAATAATTTGGTTTTCGTTTCATTACGAAATGCACTTTTAAGTACAGTTATGCAGCCTCTGCTTAGATAAATGTTGTTTATAAAAAGTATATTTAAAGAATATAGGTTATAATAATTTAAAAAATATATTATAATATTATTATTATTATTAATCAATTAAAATACACACATTATAAGCTAAAGGTAATTTTTATCTGAACGTATACTCAAAATTTGTTGTATATGTGTTTGAAATAATATAAATAAATAATCATATGAACATATTAATAACAATTAAAAGCAATATACATATAATAACCTATAATATTCCCCAGATCCAAAATGTAAAAATTATAAGGAATTCAAATTCATTTCAAATATACAAAATATTTTTAAGTCTGAAGTTTTTTTCAATTTTTTTAACTTCAGGAATTCAGATTCATTTTTATTGTACAAAAAAAATATTTACACAAAAAATATTAAGAGCAAAAATTTGTAAATTTTTTCAACTTCAGCCATCTTACTTTTTTCAATATTTTGGTTTAATAAAAACAAGACAATCTTGTTTATACTCAAATATTTACAGCTATGTAAACAGGCAGCATAATTTCAAAGTATATTGATGTTATAAACGCTATAAACTATTAACTATTTTTTAGACTAATAGCTAACAATGCTATCTTAATTTATACATTCAACTTTGGTTTCACAAAAATGCATAAACTTTGGAGTCTTAGTTGGAAGAGTGAACATATTTTTTTAGGAATATTTTTCATTAATAATATGTTACGACTTAGTTGCTTAATATTTGGAAGGAAAAAGTCTTGGAAATAGTACAAACGTTCTCTCTTTTTCATGCTCTCAAATTATTTCGAAGTTCGAAAAATTATCGAAACAAATGTTTTTAAATATTGAATACTGCAAAATCGATATAAAAAAATGTTGGGAGGCGGTATTCTAGTCTAGAAATTTTAAAATATCTAAGAAATACCTTTTTTTTAATTTTCGAAGTTCGAAAAATTTTTCGAAACAAATATTTTGAAATATTGAATACTACGAACTCGGTATACAAATTTTGTTAAGGAAATATTCTAGTCCTGAAATTTAGAATTATCTGAAAATATTTAATTTTTAATTTTCGAAGTTTGAAAAATTTCTCGAAATAAATATTTTGAAATTTTGAATATTATGAACTCGGTATAAAAAATTTTTGAGGGGGATATTCTAGTCTAGAAATTTTAAAATATCTAAAACATTTTTTTTTTAAGATCGAAAAATTTTTCGAAACAAATATTTTGAAGTATAGAATACTACGAACTCGATATAAAAATATATTAGAAGGCGGTATTCAAGTCTAGAAATTTTAAAATATCTAAACATATTTTTTTTTAATTTTCGAAGTTCGAAAAATTACTCGAAACAAATGTTTTGAAATATTGAACGCTACGAAGTCGGTATGAAAAATATTTGAAGGGGGTATTCTAGTCTAGAAATTTTAAAATATCTAAAACATTTTTTTTAAGTTCGAAAATTTTTTCGAAACAAATATTTTAATGTATTGAATACTACGAACTCGATATAAAAATATGTTTGAAGGCGGTATTCAAGTCCAGAAATTTTAAAATATCTAAAACAATTTTTTTTTTAATTTTCGAAGTTCGAAACATTTTTCGAAACCAATATTTTGACTACTACGAACTCGGTTTAAAAAATGTTTGAAGGCGGTATTCTAGTTTAGAAATTTTGAAATATCAAAAAATAATTTTCTTACATAATTTGACGGTTTAGATATTCAAAAATAGATTTCTAAAAGGATTTAAAAAAATTAAATTATTTTCAAATTTTGAAAAAATTCATATCATTTCAAAAACCGTTTTAGTGAGGTTCAGCTTAAAACGTTAAGCGCAATTTTCGAGAAAGTGTCGTTTTCAAAACGATAAAAACGATTTTGCAGTTTCTACTGGACCGATTTAGTAAAAAATTTGAAATATTCTTCTTTATAGACTTTTCTATGACTGGAACTTGACATATAAATTTTTAATACTAAAAAAATTATATTAATACTTAAAAATCAAATCGAAGCAGTCAAAAATAACAGTTTTTTAAGGAAGTCGCCATTTCTTGAAAATTTTTTCCAACTTTTTCGTAGTTCCAGATAGTCTAGATTTATGATTTTCTTTCTTTTTATTTCAGTGGGTATGGTCACGTGCCAATGTTTTGTGTCCCCCACTTTGTCAGCTACTAGTTTTTGTAAGCATTAAATTTTTATATTGGTTTTTTTACGACCCCTGATTTTCATGCTTATAGACTAGAATACCACCTTAAAGTAAATTCAAATCTAATTTAAATATTTCGACAAAAATTTCTGGAACCAAAAATTGTAAACTTCAAGCTGACGGTAATGAATCCTAGTTAAGAGCACATTTTTTAGTTTTATATACAAAATAGTTCAATATAAAAAAAGTAAGGTTATGTTATAATACTTTAAAAGTATGAATACTTGTAAACTAATAAATAAATACTAAAATACAATATATATGTAAAATATGAAAAATATGTCTAAACTTAGCAACCAGAATAATAATTCAGTTTTAGAAAATCGTTATGTGAATATTATTTGAAGGTTATGTTACTGTTTAATTGGATGCTAAGTAAATTAAATAAATAGTAAAATATATGTATGCAATAAGTTAAGTCAAAACTTAACAGACATAGAAAAATTAATTAAAATCGTTATCTGAAAAAGTTTACGTATTAAAATTTTAATAAAAAAAAAGTGAGGTTATAGATATTTTTTACAATTATGCTTAAACACTTAAGTAATAAAATATACAATCTTAAAGAAATGGTTATTAAAATGGCATAAGTTATGAAATTATTTAGCGGAAATGAAAATACGAACTGACGCTTTTAATTAAGAATATGAAATAAATTTTTTTAAACAATAATATTTATAATTATCAACTTAACAAACTTTTTAATAAAAAAAATGAAACAAAATCAATATTTAAAATCAATTCTTACTTTTTTGAAAAAATACGCGTTCAAAAAAATTTAAAATTAATAATAATATTTTTCGTAAATATAAATTATAATATAGTATACTTCTTGCAACAAATCTCTTAAGCATGAGGCGGCTTTAAACCCATAAATACTTATAAAAAACTTCAACTTTTGCAGCCTTCAATATGAAAAAACGCGTTACTTTAATTTATAAGCGACATAACCTCAAAAAAAAAATTGGTATAACTTAGACAACTTAAAATTAACAGCAACTACTACAACTGCGCTTGCAGTAGTAGCATTTTCCACCGCACTAAATCTACACTTAAGCTCTATAAAGTAATGTGGCATACAACAATTCCCGGTGACGTGTCTCCTATCCGGGCAATGGAAAGAAGACCAACAGCAAAAATGTTACAATGAAGACACACGATAGTATAATTGTAAGCACATGCGAATCATGCTTCAACAGGTAAGAAGTGCCTGCCTCCTCGGCTGTTGCAAGACCGCCAGCTACATTACTGTTATTCAAGAGTTTGGCGCTGTTGACCGATTTGCCATCGTTCACATCGACCACGCGATAGATGCTGAAAATGCTGTTGTTGCTGGATTTTGTTGCTGCGGACGATGCTGCTGCTGCAGTTGTTGTAGCTGTTGTTGTGTTTGAGGATTTTGATTTGTTGCTGCTGTTAAGGCTGCCATTTAGACTATGATTTAATGAGGTTGTGCTTGAGTTTGCTTTGCCAGCAGATGAGTGTTCGAAGAATTCGATACGTTTCGAGACAATCGGTAGCGCTTCTTCTACCTCCACAGTAGGTGTTTTCTTTTGCAGCGTTGCTAAATCATACAGTTTGTATTTGTTGCCCGCTCCGTCTATGGCACGGCTTTCCACCTTCAGTTTCAGCTCCTCGTTGAATGTTGGCTTCTCGTTGATCAGCTGGTAAGCGCCACCCCCTCCACCGCCACTGTTGTTGTTGTTGACTTTACTGTCGCTATCCGTAGTACCCCCGCCACCACTGCCGCCACCAATTACTTCACTTTCCGTTTCCACAATGGTTTGCAACATGCACTGACTGTTGTTCACGTGTCCATAGTTGATGCAAGATGTAGCGCCGGACGAGGAGAGTAAGTTGAATTTAATCTTCTGAAATGTTTTCAACTTGGCATGACGAAAAAAATCGACAACATTATGATTATTGCTGCGCTGCTGCTGCGACTTTTGTTTGCTGTGACTTTGTCCACCGTAATGTTCACCGTTGGCCGAAGCATCAAATTCATCACGCTCCTCCTCTTCGGCACCGACGCCTTCATCAATATCGTCACTATCAAAATCTTTCGTATTCACTGTTTCATCAACACCAACACCAACACTACCGCCGCGAACACCACTTCCACCAACACCGTGTCCGTTCGTGAGCACGGTCACATCGAAATGACACTTGGCACTCAAATTAAATGTGGAATTGTCTAGGCTTGCAAGCGTATGCAAGGTGGGCTGCATCATCTGTTCTTTGGTGCAGGTTGCAGTGAGTTGGTGCTCATATTCGTGCTCAAAGGCGCCATCGCCACCGCGCCCATCCTGTGTCAACACGCAGCGACGTTGAAAATCGAAAGTTGTTGTTTGCGCCTGCTTATGTTGTTGTTCTTGGCATTTTGCGCTATTTGCTTCTTGCACTTCATCCTCTTCTTGTTGTTGCTGTTGCTTCAATTTTTCCTGCTGCCTTTGTAATTTCAACTTCAGCTCGTATTGTTGTTGCAAATTGCGTATATTTTGATGATGTGGATTGTAATCCAAGGCGATTAACGCCGAAACCGTTTTCAAAACAGCCGATGGATTCGGTAGCGTTTGTGAGTTGTCATTTTGTTCATTTATATTTGGCATATTTTGGATTTGTTGGGGTTCATTGTTATTTATGGAATTTTTGTTGTTATTGCTGTTGCTGTTGTTGGATCCGTCGTCGGAGGGGGGCACAATGTCTGCACAGGAGCAAATCAACTCCTGCAACCAACACCAATAACAGATTTTTTGTTTGCATTTAGACCGTTTTAGACAAATTAATAATTTAATGAGGTATGTATGTTTGTTTTTTACGGGGGGGTCATGGGAAAGTGAGGGATTTTACATGGTGCACTCATAAGTATATACAAATATGTACATTTCTTTCAATATATGTTAGTTTATAAAATGTTAAAAGTGAGGTATATAGCTTGCGAATAATTTGGTTTATGGTCTTCAAAACGTCCCATCAAAAGGGACGTTTGAATCTAAGTTCTAGTAAGGGAAACTTTTTTATTTGACAAGATATCTTCACGAAATTTGGTATAGATTATTGTTCAAGGCAACACTACAATCTCTGAACATATTGCTCTGATCGGACCACTATAGTATACAGCTGCCATACAAACTGGTCAATCCAAATCAAGTTCTTGTATGGAAACCTTTCTTATTTGACAAGATATCTTCACAAAATTTGGTATATATTTTTGTCTAAAGTAACGCTAGAATCTCCGCACATA
Source organism: Bactrocera dorsalis (assembly GCF_023373825.1). NCBI lineage: Eukaryota > Metazoa > Arthropoda > Insecta > Diptera > Tephritidae > Bactrocera > Bactrocera dorsalis. Next base: position 94,441,244 of record NC_064303.1, read on the forward strand.
TTATTCAAATCGGACCACTGTAGCATATAGTCGCCAAACAAACTGGTCGATACTAATTAAGTTCTTATATGAAAACCTTTCTTATTTGATAAGATATCTTCATGAAATTTGTCATAGATTATTGGCTAAGAAAGCGATACATCCTCTGAACAAACTGCACAGATCGGACCACTATAGCATATAGCTGCCATACAAACAGAACAATCAGAATTAAGTTATTGTATGGAAAACTTTTTCATTTAACGAGATATCTTCACGAAATTTGACATAGATTATTGTCCAAAGCAACGCTACAATTGAACAAACTGCATAGATCAGACCACTGTATCATATAGCTGCCATACAAACTGAACAATCAGAATCAAATTATTGTACATATGTATAACTTTCTTATTTGACGAGATATCTGCACGAAATTTGACATGGATTATTTTCTTCCTTATCGCTTCGATCTCTGAACGTGTAATTCAGATCGGACCACTATAGCGTATAGCTGCCATACAAACTGATCGACCCAAATCAAGTTCTTGTATGGAAAATTTTCTTATTTGACAAAATATCTTCACGAAATTTGGTATAAATCCTTGTTGTCCAAGGTAACGGTACAATCTCCGAACATGTTGTTCAGATCTGACCAATCAAAATCGATATTTAGATCATTTTATACTCTTTTATGCTATAAAAAAGCACCTTTCAAGGGACCAACAAGCTTCTATTATAACATATTTTTATGCGCATGATTATTTTAATAATGCAGCTCAAATGAATTGATCTCGTCGATTTTACTAAAATGAAATTTTGTTTTGAAAGTAAAACTCAATATAAATGTTTTTGTTTTCGTGCCAAACATTCGGTTCGAAGTACAATTCAGCCTGCTATTCCTAAGCTATTTAACCATTTACACTCACTGAGCTCATAATGTGTTAGTATTACTATAATATAGCTTCATAAGACTCACCTCATCTACGCCGATTCTGCGACAAGCTTCCAGAAAATTATCGACATTTCTGCGACAGCGCGCCATTGTCAATTTTGACTGCAATAAATAGAATATATTGTTAAAAACATTTTGAAATGTGATTGTGGAGATGTTTCTACTTACGACACCAGGCGATGGCACATGTATGCTGGCAACCGAGCGTGGACGCACATAATTTGCTAAATGACATAGAATAACGCCATCAGTTAAGGCGGATGCTATATCTTCGGGTAGCGTCATTTTGAGACGTGTTTCAATGATCTGAAATTGTTGGAAATCGACTTAATTTATTTTAATATTAAAATTTAAAAGTAGTAATGGAAATTATGTGTAAAATTAAATATTAATTGTATCAGGATCATAAAAATTACATTATATACTGTACTTAAGGCAATAGAGTCTATAAAACTGCTCTGAAACCAAGCAACGGCTGCTAAGTCAGCTGGCCTAGATAACTCTCCTTTCTCCAGTAGTGAATACGCTTGAGACCTTGCTACTCTCGATTTTCACTCATCAACTGAGTCTAGCAAACCACCAGCATGGCTTCCGTAAAGTGCACAGCTTCACCAAAGCACTTAGTGTTCTAAGCGCCCAGATAATTGATGGCCTCAACCAAAATCACCCTACGATAGGACGATCTTCGTAGCGTTGGGCCTGTCAAAAGCCTTTGACAAAACAAAAATTGACGAACGAAAAATCTACGCTCCGTCCAGGGTTGAAGAGGTGGACTATGAACTACCTTAGCGGTTCTAAATTGAGAAGAATTAAACAGGGGATTCCACAGGGTGCTGTCCTCCCCCCGTTGCTGCTTAATTTATACATTTTGAGACTCCTTCAACCACCAGAGGTAATCTCTATCACCTCGTACGGTGCTGAATAACTCTAAGATTTTAGGCGTGACAATAGATAGCCTGTGCTCCTTCACTCAAGTAGCTATGGCAGCACATGGGGAAAGGACAAAGAAACGTTTTGGCAACATACACGGAAATCCGTCGGCCGGTCTTTAACTACGCCGCACCAACATGGTCGCCTAAATGCAGAGAAACACAGACGGGAAGCTTTAGACAAGCCAGAACACTGCACTTCGGACCATTACCCATTACAGACGACGGGCACGAGTTGCCGCGAGAATCGAGAGTGACCCTTCGATACGCAGTACGACACCCAACACTAAATTCTACAAATTCTACAAATAATTGAATTAACTTCAGTGTACTTACACTCCGTAGTTGAGTCATTAGTTCAGTTTCCTCACGCTGTCGATCGAATTCGCGACGCATGGTAAAGCTAAGTTTCTCCGCAGGTATGTCATGATTCCAGGTGACAGTGCTATTGCATATTAAATAAAAAACAAATTAGTATTTTTTACCAAATAAGGAATACACAAATCACTTACCGATGCGTTTTCGCCGTGCCCAACTTATTTGTGCCACTCACAGGCGATTTGAGACCACCGATTGAAGGAATTTTATTATTATTCGCAAGTATGCCAACACCGACCATGCCACCACCGGTGCCGACACCATTAAGCGTTTTCATTGGACTATTGGGTTTCACATAACCCATGCAATCACCGTTCAGAACTTGTTGCTGCTGTTGTGACAGTTGTTGTTGCTGCTGTTGTAATAACAGCATTTTTTCCAACTCCTCTGCTGTTGCTGTTGTTACTGTTGCATTAGCTGTGACTGGTTGTATTTGCTTTGACGTCGCCAGCGACGACATTAATTCGGTATTCCGTGACGGCGTCACCTTTTGTACCGGTTTCTTTGGTATTACAACACAGTAATCGCTGCCAGCGTCACCAACAACAACACCACCACCACCATTAACACCATTCATCATGCCATTTAGCATATTTAGTCCACCATTGCTGCCAACAACACCTACACCAATTCCAACACCCATACCTCCACCGCCATTCTTCATTATCGATTTCGGTTGTGGCATATTATTGGCACCGTTCACAATTCGTATCATTTCGTTGCAGCCATTATCGCTACCACCACCGTTGAGTTCCTCATGGTGTGACATATTGCCCACTATCGAATTCAAGGCATTCGAAGCCTCGCTCATGTCGTACAGCATTTTTTGGTTATTTTTGATTTTGTAAACACTGGAGACTTCTAAATTTCGTTGCTGCTTGAGTGCCTCCTTGTATTCACTGGAAGGAAGAAAATTTGGATTATTAAAATATATTTGGTTTGCCGAAATATCTAAAAATTTAACACAGTTTTGGATTTTGGAAGCAGAGCTGTTAGATTTACTAACTAAAGAATATTTCTGCTAAGATAAAAGTAAAGCGATTTCGTTGTTGTGACTGTACACACAATGCTAAGGGATAGTGGCGGTCAGTTCATTCTACCGTTTATCAGCTAAGCGTCCAACCACCACCCATTGCGGACGAAGAGCTGGAGTTGCCTCAAGAAACGAGAGTGACCTTTGCGTAGCTTTGCTGGACACTGTAGCAGGTTAAAATCCTACTTATCTAGAATAGAGCCTGACGTATGACACTAGCCAGCATACAATGACACTAACCACCTCTTTACATCCCTCATCTCTTTGGTCCAACCCCGTCGAAACAGCACGTTTTCTGGACCTACGGTTGGATGACGTCAACGACAACTTATCTAATCCGTCCATCCTAAAGGAGATTAGGTACCAATTACAACAACAACAACCGAAATTATGTGGAATCCGAAGACATTATAAATTAGCAGCTTCTTCGGAACAAAAGGATGCGTGCAAATCCTTTAATCGATATCTCAAAAACTGAAGGAGAAGTTCGCGTAAATAAATTATAGATAGACAGACGATTAGACAGGCCTAGCTAATCGTTCCCCCCACCATCAGTTCTACCAAACCGCAACGGACCCGGATTTTTATTCGTCCAAGAACTGTCAAATCGGCAGAATTCTGGCGCTACAACGAAAACAACGGACCCAGCTGAAATCCTTCTTTCTCTGTTTTACAAACATCATGGCAACTTAACATACCCGGTCCAAGAAGCAAAAACTGTTTCAATTTAATAAACACGCTACTAACCGATAGGTTTGTATGTTTCCCAAATTTTTGTTGGACTTCTCGTCGTTTTTGCCATTTTGTGCGCCAGCAATCTGTTGATAATGCTCCATCATGGCATCGTCTTGGTCGGGCGATGAGCCATTACTCCCGTTATTACTCCCATTACTCGAGTTCGAATGCGCATAGTTTAAATGCTGGTGCTGTTGTTGTTGCTGCTGTTGTTGCAGCGTATGATTCTGATGCTGCGGTGTGACAGGCGCTGATTGCGCAGACGCCGCCACTTGCATATCCACTTTGCGTTTCGTTGGCGAATCCGTTGCACTTAGCGGCTTAACAACGGCGGCAGTCACCGCCATTGGAACGACTATGCCGCCACCCGGACTCGTGCCACTCAACGATATTGACTCGTCAACGATTGTGCTTGAGCTAGATGTCAGCGAGGCATCCATTAATTCCGAACTCAATGAGGGAGGCGGTGTGGTTGGCGTTCTACGTGCCGGTGAATCCAATTTGGTTTTAACTGTAAGTTGAATACAGGAAGTGGATAAGTGAGCTGTGATTAGTGGTTGATTGAATTGCTATGATTGCTATGATGTGTGTTGTTGTATAATACATTAAAACAATTGTATGCAGTGCATGTATAACTGTTTGGTTGTGTATGTGTATGGGTGTGTGTGTGTGAGTGTGCATTAAATACCGTTTGGCATATCGTGTGACCAACGCTTGTCAATGCCATCGCAGGTGCTGTAGCCGGACTCAGCGCCATGATGATAGCGCGGCACACGATTCGATTCGAGCACACTGCCGTTGGCCGCATGGCGTGGCGCTCGTCGCAATGTGGTGTAGCCATCATAATTGCCACCGGCACGAGAGCCCTTCTCATCTTTGGCCGCTTGAGTTTCGAGAAATTTAAAGACATGTACGAGACCGCGTATGCAGAGCTGTAATAGAGAGAAAGTTCAACCGGTGTTATTAAGTAACAGAAATTAAGCGCATTTGCAGAGAGAGAGTGTAACTAATGCAATGCAATTAAATATTTTTCACACGTGTGTATACTTACACTAGCAGGTGGAGACGTAAGCGGATTATTTTCCAAATTCAATTCGACCAACGCAGTCATTTGGCGTATCTCCAGAGGTAGACTAGCGATGCGATTATTGCTAACATCCAACGATTCCAGCGTTAGACATGTCAATTCTGTGAGAAACAAGTTAAGATAATTATTGTGGCATTTTCATATTTCATATTGAGCATTAGTGATAAATTATTATTAATTAAACACATTTATAGCAATTAATTTGTACAATTAAGTGGAGCAAACAGTAATTTCCTACTGTGGGCAAAAAATAGTAAGACCTCGTTCATAATTTTAAGATTCTTCATTTATTCGTCATAATCTATGTCATCCGCTCAAAGTAATCCCCCTTGAAACCAAAGCACTCGTGCCAACGGTGTTTCCAATCCTTGCAAAAATTGTAAAAGTTAAATTCCGGAAGCACGTAGCAACACTCACGCTAAATGTCCTCAATTCACACCTAACGATTTCCGCGGAGCTTCGATTTGTCTTTTGCTTCAAAATAGGCCTCAGTTTCGGCGATCATATCTTCATTTATTCCAAAAATTTCTTTCCAGGGAGCATTCTTTTGAGATCTCAGACCAGAAAATAATCTGGGGAATACGGTAGATACAGAGAAGCAACTCGAAGCCAAACTCAGGAAATGCTTGACTAATACGAGCTGCAGAGTTCACCTTTTTCCTAATTGGATAAGAAAGCCAAACGTATGGGTCTGGTTATGAACAAGGACAAGACAAAATATCTCCTGTCATCAGAAAAAACAATCTTCGCACATGCTACTAGGCTCTCACGTCACTGTTGACAGTCATAACTTCGAAGTCGCAGATAATTACGTGCTACTTCGGAGTAGGCAACTGAGAAGTAAAGTCCTCTTTCCTCGAACAAAGACCAAACTCTACAAGTCACTTACTATATACATATATATAGAGGCATGGATGACGACAACATGTGATGGGTCGGTTAAAGTTTTCGAGAGAATGGTTCTGCGGAAGATTTATGAGCCAATGCGAATTGGTCACGACGAATATCGCATTCAAAGGAACGATTGGCTGTACGAGATATATGTAGTTCTAAACATTCCTATATTTTTCAGTACCACTAAAATACGTGATATTTCATTGATATTTTTATCGTTTGAATACTCGTTATGGGGAAAAAAAACTCAAGAAATTAGCGAATTTGTCGCATGAATAATGAAAAAGTTATGTGAAATGTTTTTTACTATGGAATTTGCGATAAGTGGAATGCTTGAACTCACAATTATAAGAAATTCAGCTTATAGTTAGAAAGGAATGACAAAGTACGGCTGCTACCGAACATTATACCGCTATGATCAAAAAGTTAGATGTGGTGATTATCGTGGTATGGTGCACTATGGATTCCTTACGCCCGGCCGAACTGTCAAGAAAGAATATTATTTGAGTGTTATGCGTCGGTTTGCGTCAAGATAGTCATCTGAAACGTTCGAAATTATAGGCGAACAACTCTTGGTTTCTTCATCATCCTTCGTGAAACCATATAGAGTTCAGTTACGAAATTCATGAAGAGTAGTCATCCTTTAAGATGCATGCACTTGACGCGGACTCACTATCGATACCTCTTCATAATACTGTCGTTGATTCTTCGCGACTTTCTTGCCAAAAACTCAACTCACATCATTCCCCAACCACGCGATTCTTCTGATTTGGCTCGTGCGATTTCTGGCTATTCGACAAACTCAAAGGCCAATATGGGGACGTGATTGAGGAAATAAAAGTCGATTCGAAGAAAGTTTTGAAGACCGGAAAAATACCATTTGGACTGTTTCGAAGACTTCCGTTGACAAAAGTTCATTCTATCAGACGGGGATTAGTTTGAAGGGAATGGAATCGATTCAGAGGAATAAATAAAAATATACATTTTATACACGAATTCCCCGTACTTTTGGACACAGTAACATAAGGTATTATATATTTGAAAGTTTTGATTGGCATAGATGGCATAATGCGCTTGAAGTCAAATATCCACCGTTTGGTTGGATTACTTTTTGCTTTTTTGAAACTAATTCGATAATGCCACTCTCAAAGAAAGTTTTTTCTGTTGTTATTGTAGCGGCAGAAAACATTCCGGAAGTAATATCGAGGAACAGTGTCGATTTGACAGTTCTTTACCGGATAATAATTCAAGGCCTATCCGGTTACTTCGACCCGACTGTCGGCGAAACCGAAAGAAACTTTCGTCTCTATAGGCAAAAAATTGGAACATTCGTTTTTGACAAACTTCTCTAGAGGCGAAACAAAAACATTCATCATAAACAAAAGCAGTTATTGATCACTTTGTTCCAACTCCGGACTATAAGGTCATAAGAACCTCTCAAACAAGTTTCCGAAGTTTATGGCGAACAACTGTCGATGTCTGTGCCCTGAAATTCTACTGATAGAATACAATTTCTCGACTACATATTAACCAAGGCTTCGTACAGACGACGTATTACTCACAGTAAAGGTGTGATTTAAGAATTTTTGTAAGGCCCATTGTCATGAAGGACCCACTTTTTATCACCAGTAACATACGCTTCTAGTGTAACCAGCTCCTCCGCAACCTGGTCTTTCCAACCGGAGTGGAGGTCTGCTTCCACGGCGGCTACCGCGTCGAATACTCTCAAAGCTGTAGTGTTTGTATCCATTCAGACAACATGATCTAGTCAGGGTAGCCCTTGTCTCTTAATTCTCTGAACTGTGTCAAAGTCGTCGAATATTTTGTACAGTTCATCGTTCCATCGACTGCGGTATTTGTCGTTGCCAATGCTCAAAGGACTATAAATCTTTCGCAAAACTTTTTTCTCATCAGTTGTTGTCATTGTCCATCCCCTGCAGCATATAGCAGGACGGGGAAGAACGAACCGCATATATGGTGTCTACACCAATAAAGAAGAACATCCGCTTCTGGAATGGATCGGTTTTTTGCGCTTCATGGGCTTTTTTTTGGTTCAACTCGTGTGGCACCCATCGACCGTTTTTGTATCGAGTATTTTTTGAAATGATTAAAAAAATTTTAGAAAACGGTGTATTTTGTTTTGTTGGGGTCAATCTTTGACGTTGAATAACAGCGTCTTAGGAGCGTGACAATGATCAAATTGGATCGAATTATAAGTTCCTCGAGGTCCAAGTTGTATAAGAATATCTCAATTATTGCAGAAGTTATCCAAGATGGGCTGGAAGACAGACTTATGCCCAGAAATCATTTTGTTTGGTCCTTAAGAGCATTTTGATACACATAACTGCACATCTAACTCGATTAATTACAGACGGTATATATAACCGTTAGATGAACAAAACTATTACACCATAAGCAACATATTGTATAAAAACTATGCCTGTAATATATTTATTAAGTACGAAAAACTAGAAACCATCGCACAAACACTACGTCAATTTGTTTATTATTACTATGGACCACAGAAAAAACCCCAAATGTATGGTATGTTTGTAATTACTCACCACGCGGTAAATACATCAACTGATTGCTGCGCAACGATAGCGAACGCAACGAACGTAGCTCGCCAATGCGCGCCGGCAGCGTCGACAATTGATTGTACGAGGCATCCAAATCGGTCAGACGCTCCATGCGGCCCAACTCATCGGGCAACGTAGCCAAACGATTGTTGGACACGAGCAGCACTTGCAACGGCAGAAAGCAGATCTCACGCGGCAGCGCGGCCAGCTGATTGCTGCGCAAATCCAAATACGTCAACGATGTCAGATGCTTCACCGATTCGGGAATGCTGCGTATGGTGTTGTGATAGAGCTGCAGCGTCTCCAGAAATGAGAATGTGGTGATCTCCTCGGGTAGCTCACAAAAGCGATTACGCGATAAATCTGTTGAAAGAAAAAACAGAACAAAAAAAACAAGATATTATTATATAAATTAGTGGGAATTATATGGGTTGGATAGGATAAGTTCGCAGCGAAAAGACGTTGAGCAGAAGTAGAGCGTTAGCAAAGAGCTGATAATTCAATTGAAAAGCGTGAAGCAACGAATTAAGCGCAGTGAAATGGATTTGCATGCTATAGGGTGTATCACAATTATTGGAGCGGTTGCAATGTGTGGTAAACGCGTGGCTGTGACGTGTGTATGTATTTGTGAACATGTGTATATATGTATTTCACTTCAAATTAATCAACGGCTGGCAGCGAACTGCCGGCAAGCTTGTAGGCACGCCGACAAGCTTATTTTTATTTATTTTTATTTTTTGTTGTTCTTTTCTTGTTTTGTTTTGCTTTTTATTTTCTTTTATACGCTACACTTTCATTATTCTTATTTATGTTTAGTTTTCAGTTTATTTTTTATTATTTCAACAAAGTTGTTTGTTTTCATTGTCTTCCCTTTAATTTTTCCATTTGCAAACACATTGCTGTCACCGCCATATGGCCCAGTAGGAAATTCAAAATATCTGATTTAATAGCCTGCTAGGAAATCAAGATGATTATGAAACGACCAAAGTACAATTTGGGTTTTGGTTATAAAATGGTTATATTGGGTAGTCGAAAAAGTCTTTTCGTATTTCTAATCAAATTTCTACGACTGCAACGACATCTATTGTCATAATATGAAAAGACTTTTTCGAGCAACCAATATATTGGTTATATACATATATCAACATTTGTAAAAACACACTTTTTTTTTACAAAAA